>NC_089505.1:0-1396381 GCF_036850995.1 Saccopteryx leptura | reverse complement strand
TTACTGAATGGCAGGGATTCCGCTTGGAGCTGCACAAGCTTACCTTACCTAGTCCCTATAAGCTCATATGAGGGAGTACTGAGTGTGCTCACCCTACAGGAGAGGAAACTGAGCCTCAAGGATTGGGAAGCTTCCTGAGTCATAGAGCTAATAAGTCACTAAGCCTGGCTTTGCACACCTCAGGCTGAGCATGGCCTATATAATCACTTCACAAACCACTTCTTATGAGAAAGACAAGCTGAAGTCTGACCTAGAAAAAGAATTTGGCCAAGAAAGTACATTTGTGTGGTATTAAGAAAACTACTCAATAGAAACAAGAGCTTTTTATCAGTAGTAACCCAAAATAATATACAAATCAAACCAAACAAAGATTTAGCTTCATAAATCAAACTCATACTTCTGCATTTTCCTATGACTGTCCACCGCTCAGTCAAGGATCCTAAATCCATTCCTACTTATCAGCACAACCTTCATCCTAAATGCACCGAGTTTCTGGAATCCAACTGAGCCCACTTCACTACAATCCACACAGATCGGGGCCTTCACCATCAGTTACATGTAATCAAGAAAGAAATGTCCAACCTGACCGCCTACAGTTGGGGGGTCAGAGATTTGCAACATCAGTAAGCATACAGTACTGGTAAGCTTCCTCTCTCTCTAGACGGAGGTAACAGTCTTCTATATGAATTCTTTCATCCGCTGTCTATGCTCCTCCCAGTATGTCCCCCACAATGCAGCCACAGTGTCCTTTTCAAAACACAAGTCTGATCATGTCTCTAGTCCTAGAACACTGCTCCCTCCCCTCTTCTAGTTAGTTCTCCTGACCCTTCGGTTAGACTTCAACAATTCTGACCATCAGTTCCTGGGCAAACCTCCCTTGTCCTTTCTGACCTTGTTAAATTTGATTGATTCTTGAAATTATTAATCTTAAATTACTGAAAATATTGTATGTCCTTAGAGTACCACCAGCCTCTTCACAGGCTGTGCCGCAGGCTGCAATGTCACACCTACAGCAGTTTGCTTGTCTGTCTAGCGTCTCTCTATGCGCTCAGCACAGTGCAGGACACCGCAGAGAGACTCATAGGTGTTTGCTGAGTAAAGGTAAGTGATTGGTGAAGTGAACGGGGGTGGGGAGGACATCAATTTGCATTTGTACTTGGACACCATTAAATTTAACTCAGTGACCAACACATAGAAGTTCATTAAAGCAAATGTTCAATAAATCCTTTACAAAGGACAGCCTATTTGCAATAGAAGGGCCATAGTTTATCCACAATCCTGAAAAGTTTTGTTGGAGATAAAGTATAATAAAGAAAAAATGTGTCTTTCTTATAGTTATGAGACAATTGCTTTGACAGCTCCTCATTTTACATTCGGCTCAACCTGGCTAATTATTCTGTATGCAGGAAAACTATTCTTCCTTGATTGTAACCTAGCATGATACTTCTTTATTTCAAGAAATATGACTGCTGGCTATCTTGCCTAGAAGATCTTTAACTGGAGTAGCATATGGAGGAATATTCCTGGTTATTTCACTGAGTAATCTCCAAGCTGAGATGAATCACTGAGCACCATTCTCTCGCTTAGCGCGTGTATGAAGGAACAACCCACCATCAAATCATGCTTCTAGTGTGCTTGCAACAGTCCAGACACCATTCTAGTAACTTTTGTTTCTCCCCCTTTTTTACCCTTTAATAAGGCGATAATCAGAACAAAACTGATTTTGTTTTTCAGATTGCTAAAAATTCTCCCAACACTTCTTCAACACTATTGCCAAATAAATCATTGCCCTGTTCCCCTGAAGTGAATTAAAAATTAATTTACACAACCTAGATGATTCTCCTAATAACAGGGTACATGCAATGGGGAGATTGGAAACCATATCCCAGCAAATTTTTGTAGCTGCTATAAGAAAGACAACATTTTTCTTTTTTTTTTTTTTTCATTTTTCTGAAGCTGGAAATAGGGAGAGACAGTCAGACAGACTCCCGCATGCGCCCGACCGGGATCCACCCGGCACGCCCACCATGGGGCGACGCTCTGCCCACCAGGGGGCGATGCTCTGCCCATCCTGGGCGTCGCCATGTTGCGACCAGAGCTACTCTAGCGCCTGGGGCAGAGGCCACAGAGCCATCCCCAGCGCCCGGGCCATCTTTGCTCCAATGGAGCCTTGGCTGCGGGAGGGGAAGAGAGAGACAGAGAGGAAAGCGCGGCGGAGGGGTGGAGAAGCAAATGGGCGCTTCTCCTGTGTGCCCTGGCCGGGAATCGAACCCGGGTCCTCCGCACCATTTTTCTTTATTATACTTTATCTCCAACAAAAATTTTCAGGATTGTGGATAAACTATGGCCCTTCTATTGCAAATAGGCTGTCCTTTGTAAAGGATTTATTGAACATTTGCTTTAATGAACTTCTATGTGTTGGTCACATGGAGTTAAATTTAATGGTGTCCAAGTACAAATGCAAATTGATGTCCTCCCACCCCCGTTCACTTCAACCAGATCACTTACCTTTACTCAGCAAACACCTATGAGTCTCTCTGCGGTGTCCTGCACTGTGCTGAGCGCATAGAGAGATGCTGAGACAGACAAGCATTTTGCAAAAATTTTGTACAGACAAAAATTTTGCAGTATTTTTGTAGCTGCTTTAGATTGCATTGTAATGAAAAATTAGGAGACTGATTGTGCAGAATTTAAGAGGGTCCCCTGAAGAGCTTCTGTTTTAAAATTGATTCTTAAGAAAGCATTAAAAAGCTATTGGAATTGATTGCCTGCTAATATAAAGGAAAAACTCTTGCCACCATTAGAGTTATAAAAGAGCATCTTCACTCATGCATGTTATTAACACTACTGGCCTGACAGCCCCTGTAGAAAGAGAAAGGATACTGATGGGATATTAAAACAGCAATCTCTACCTATCTGGGATTTAGACCTAATATGTTACTTTTATATTAATTTAGCAAGAACCATTAGTTAGGATGTCAAAGAGTGGATTTACATTAAACTGCTATAAAATGGTGGTATCCTTAATAAACAATGGGCCAGAAATTTCTCATTAATCTTCTCAGCATGAGGTACACTCTTCCAAAGAATAAATTCTGAATTTACAGTTTTCTTTATTGCTAAGTTTATAGTACAGCAGCAATGAAAGTCATAGCTGATAACACTGCTGATTAGCTCCTGAAACTTTCCTGAAATAGGGTAATAACCAATCACATCCTAGCTATTGGCCTGAGAAAATAATGACATCCACCATCTTTAAAATGTTTTTTGAGCTTAGGGAGGTTTCCATGGATATGATGCAGAGGCTAATGTTTCAGAAATGATATGGTAGACAATATAAAAAACACATAAGCCCAATAGAGCACCTTGACAGTAATTATTTTCTTTTTACAGGCTTTTGATTTTTGCCACTTCTGTGTGAAATTGCCTTGTCTCTTTTAAGACATGATAAGTAGGACTACAGTAATACCTCGGTCTTCACTGACTTTGATTATTGTTGCTTTTTTCTAGGAAACATTTGTCTTGGTTTTAGTCAGTTGCCGTGGATTTCATCGGCATGCCCACGTGACCTCAGTGCTAACTTTGCAAAAGCAAAGGGCGACCCCTGCATTCTCCTGCTCAGTGTGGCATTGCCTCTCATTGTGTGAGCATCACCCTGCATGTCTAGCCAAACAATTCCATTGCTTCCCAGTGTTTTTGTGCTTTTCTTATTGCTTGCAAGTGCTAATACTACAATGACCTGTAAGTGATCACTGCGTATGCAGTATCTGCACCTCTCTCCCCTCCTCACCATCTTCCATACGCCAAGAATAGTCTTCAGAAAGGTAAATGCCATGTTAATGTTCATTTATTCTTTACATTAGTCTTTCATTATTCATTTATGTTAATTTCTTATTGTTTTTAGTATTAAACACTACATTTATTCTCTATAAAATGTTTTTTTGGTATGCATTTTGGAGTGTCTGGAACAAATTAATTGGATTACATCGATTCATATTAGAAATAATTGCCTCAGTTTTCATTGGTTTCGGATTTCACCGATTGTTTTTGGACGTATTATTGATGAAAACTGAGGCATCACTATACTTAGCAGCAAGGAATAATGAGTAAGAAAAGCCTTTTCAAATGTGACTGTGTTATTTTTCCTTAAAAGTTCTCTCAGAATTATGTTAAACTTCATCCTCACACAGTCACTCCCTTCGTCTCTCTCCCTCTTAATGGACTGTGAATAATGTCTATACAGATGAACTATATCAGAAAAATTGGGTAGAGAAACAGGTGCAGCACAGCTGTAAGCATGGAAACTGAAGTTGCATTCTAGAGGGAACATGATGCACTCAGACCACCTTGAAGCCTCCCTCTGAGCACTTTCCTCAAGTCCTGGTGACAGAGCGGAAAAGTATCACAGTGAGGCCAGTGGGCACCTCAAGTGATGAAACCTTTGGTGACATGGGGATGAACCCACCTGCTTTATTACTGAATTCTCCATTATTCTGATAGCTTAGTAACATGTTTTTCATATATCACCTTCATGTATTAACATGAAACCTTAAATGTTTTTTGCACTACACAATTTATTAAATTATATTAATTAAAAGTTTCCTAAAATTCCTATATTTATTTTATTAATATTTCATCTTTAGTTGTCCTGGTTTAGAAGATGAAATATCTGGCTACTTTATTTATAAGTAACTTCTGAATATATAATTTTTTGGTTGTTTGAAAAGGAACCTAGCAGTTATTTTTGTCAAAATATTTAAGCTTAGAGTTAAAAGAGCAAAGTTTGTATGCTTTCAAATAAATTTTAACTTCTCTGCCACCATAAAACTCCTTAAAATTGAAGACTACAGTTGATCTATAAGTCATTTTTTTATTTTTTTATTTTTATTTTTTTTACAGAGAGTGAGTCAGAGAGAGGGATAGACAGGGAGAGAGATGAAAAGCATCAATCATTAGTTTTTCATTGTGCATTGCAACACCTTAATTGTTCATTGATTGCTTTCTCATATGTGCCTTGACCGTGGGCCTTCAGCAGATCGAGTAACCCCTTGCTGGATCCAGCGATGCTGGTTCAAGCTGGTGAGCTTTTGCTCAAACCAGATGAGCCCGTGCTCAAGCTGGTGACCTTGGGTCTCGAACCTGGGTCCTATGAATCCCAGTCCGACGCTCTATCCACTGCGCCACCGCCTGGTCAGGCTATAAGTCATTATTATAATATTTAAATTTGTTAATATTGGTGATAGAGTAATTATATTGTTAAAATCCAAATAGGTAATATAAGAAATTAATAGAAACAATGAAAATTAATATTATCTCTATTTATTGATTTGTAACACTTTCAAATTACAGAAGTCTTTTTAACAACGTTAAAAAGATTTTAATCACTAAGATGAAATTCCTCAAAACTAGTTCCACAAAGGCAAACATTGCTAACAGATCTTTAAAGATTAAAAAAAAAGGTATTTTACTTTCTAAAACGGGACCATAATATTTTCAAACCAGTGTTTCCACTCTTTCGCAGAAATAAAAAAGATACGCAGATGTTTTAAATGACAAACATAATTATACTCCTGTCATGTCTTCCAACTCTGTTGACAAAAGGCAAAGACCCAAACAGCCCAGGAGGACCAAAGAGGAAGCCTGCACGGCCCGGGGCGACCCCAGGATCTGCCCACCTCTCCTCTCTGCCACGTCCGTCTCCAGATTCCTGAGCTCTGCAGTTCAAGTTCTTTCATTTCAACTCTCCACCAATATTACTGCAACTAAACACACCAAAGCCAGATGGACAAAAAAGAGTAAGGTAACATGAATACTTTAATTTTTTAAAACAAACGTCCAAAATGAACTATCCAGAGTCTTCTTTATATTGAAAGGTCTATTATTACATGGATGCTACTATGTGCCAGAGCATATTATAATTAATTAATAGAGGTTTAAATGTTAATGACAAAGATAATTATATTGTGAAAATGTAAATTAGCAGTAGAAGAAATTAATAAAAACAACAAAATTTAAAGTAATTTGTATTAATCTTAGTTTATTATTGATTTGTAGTTTTGAGAGTATAAAGACCACATATACTATAGGAGATGCTCGTATAAAATTATTCTTTGTGTGAGCTTAAGAATTTTCTTTTTTCATTTAAGTTCTCACTAGTTAGAAATGAGAATTTTCTATTCTAACCAATAAGTTGGCACAAATAACCTCAAACATCATATGTGTTGGATACCAGAGTAATATTAACATTGAATTAGACAATAAGAATATTTTCCACAATCACTGATAATAGAGAACAAAATATAAATAATTGTAGTCTTACGGTCCTAGAGTTAAAAAGAAAGAGCAACCATTTTAAAAGTTGGGTTATTTTTCATAAGATATTATTTTTTATTAGTACTTTTAATGACTTAATGTCTCTCACTTTTGAAAGAGGTAAAAAGAGGTCCCGGCCAGTTGGCTCAGCAGTAGAGTGTCTGCCCCAGCATGTGGAAGTTCCTGGTTTGATATCCAGGCATGACACACAGGAGAGGCAACCATCTGTTTCTCCACCCCGCCTCCTCTCCTTTCTCTCTCTCTCTCTCTCTCTTCCTTGTCCCCTCCAGCAGCCATGAGGTCGAATGGTTTGAGCAAGGTGGCCCCAGGCACTGAGGATGGCTCCATGGCCTCATCTCAGGTGCCAATATAGCTCGGTTTGTTGAGCAAGGGGAGGAGCAGCCACACATGGGTAGAGCATTGCCCTGTAGGAGGCTTACCTGGTGGATCCTGGTCGGGGTGCATGCAGAAATCTGTCTCTCTGCCCCTGCCTCCCTGCCTCTCACTTAAGAAAAAGAAAAGAGGTAAAAAGATAGAAACTTCTTCTATGATTCTAATGGATAAGAATGTCAGTAGACAGGGACATATTCTTCCAGAAGAAATTAGTTGCACAATAATTCTAAAACCATTTCCAAATATCAAAAGCCCAAAGGAGAGGGGGGAAATGAAAGTAAGATCATTTATCTTCCTAAGAGGTATAGCTCCTGTCCTTCAAAAGAGTATTATTTGTGAAAAAATGTCCATAATCCTTAAATTAGTAGAGTTTATCCACCCAATTCTCATTTAACTTCTTAGTACATCAAAATTGCTACTCCACTACGTGCATTCACAAGAGGGAAGCCCAAGACAGTCACTGGGAAACTGAGAGAACATGTAGGTATTGGATGTGCTTACAGAAGTGGGAAGGAGTCAGGAAGTGAGAAAGGCAGAGAGGTGGGTATATCTTTTATAGTTTTTAAAGTTATAAAATATTAAATAGCATTGTCTGATGTTTCACCACTTCTTAGTCTTTACAAGATAGATGGAAGGACACTGAAAAAGTAAATACCATTCACCTTCATTACCTGAGTTGGTTTCAAAAAAGTAGTGAGCACGTCAGTTAAATGGCTTATCCCTTGGGAAAGGTAGCATACACACACACACACACACACACACACACACACACACACACACACACACATACACCCCAAAGCTGATAGAATATCAAATATTGCCAATTTATACTGAAAAGTGCAGGTCAATGTCAAGTTTCCTTAGAGATGTTTAAAATGAGAAATGCAGAATTTCAAAATCTCACATATATTATTCTTTTTAAGGAAGGACTATTCTCACTTTTCTTGTATTAATTAACACATGAAAAGAAATTGAACAATTTGAAGAACAAGCTCATTGAAAGGACATTCTTTTTAATAAGACTCGATATCATTCTTCAACTGTCTTCCCAGATCTGGAAACTGTTGCCATGCCACTGCTGGCAGCTGTAGAAACCGGGCCTCAGCCCCCCCCCCCCCCCACTGCAGCTCAGCCCCCACGTCCACATTCTCCCAGCTGTGGCGGCCATCAAGAAGAGCTATTTGAACAGCAGCATCTCAAACAGACCACTTAGAGACAGGGTAGAAATGGGGAAAAAATGAGAGAAGATTGCAAAAGTCCAGCCCAGACCTCAAAATACAGCCCTACTCTCTAGCTATGGAGTGGACAGTCCGAGTTTCCTGTCTATGTGTTAGCCAGACTTCGTCTACCTCTTTGGTTCGGGCCACACTCTCACCGGCCGCTTTCCATGACTGCCTCAACTCGGTCAGTGACAAAGGAAAATGATCTCCAGTCCTCCTTTCCCAGCAGCCACATCTCCGGTAGAATCAAGTCTAGGTAGAGTGAATGAGAGAACACTGTCTTCCAATGACCTTCCTTTTTCTCATTTGTTTGTATGACCTGCTTTCTTAGCAGCACGATCTGTTTTTCTTTATTGTTCCGTGTGGGTGTGGCAGACACGAGAATGTACCTTGCAAAACTCCAACCACGGGAGCGTAATTGACCAAGGGACCCAGCTGCCTCTCTGAAACCCCCACTGCGCTAAGCCCAGACTTCCCACAGGCTGCTTGCAGCAATGACTGAGTGTGGCAGGAGTACTGATGTAGGCTCATTTCCCAGAGATGAAACTCCTCTAACAGGGCCTTTGGCTCAGGAACTACGCCTAGGCCGTGTCAACCTTTCTTAGAACAGTACAGTAGCACTAGGACTGGCCTGCCCTCCCTTCCTGCCCTCTCTCTCTCACAGCAGCTGCATCTGCACCATGACTTGGAAGCTCTCCCAGCCTCTTGCACGTTCCCTCTAACCCAGTGTTTCCCAACCTTTTTTGTGCCATGACCCACCTTAACCTTTCTAAAATTTTTATGTCCCCCCTTATGTAACATACATAATTTTTAACATTAAAAAATTGATTTGTTCACTTAATAAACATAAATGATAGGTTCTAGGAAGAAATCACTATGAAATTGTTAACAAAACACAGTAAGTAAAATTTCAAAACATATAATGAAAAACAGAAATTTAAATTCCAAATAATTTTAATACAGATTTTTCTATATTAATTTATTATTTTAATTTAGTGTGATCCTTGTGCTTGATGCTTGCTGCACAGAGATTTTATATTAGGTTCCAATTTGGTTAGCTTTAGTCTCAAGTCTCCACGTTATGTTAAATCCAGCCGATTTCTTTTTTTTTACCAGTAAATCATTTACAGCACTAAATCCACATTCAGCTAAAAATGAAGATGGAAACGGTAGCAATAGTTTTCTTGCACATTTGGTTGAATTTGGGTATTTGATTTCTGTTTCCTCACAAAGCCATGCCATCGCTCCTTTGATATTAAATAAAGCTTTAACTGACTCATCATTTTGCAATTCTGCGAGTTCTTCTTGATACTGCATATTTGATATATCAGACAAATCCACTAACATTGGCTGCATCATCCATGTTGGAAAATCAATTTGTTTTAAATCAGAAAATCTTTCTTTTAAATCAGCCGATAGAATATTCAAATGATTGACAATAACAAGTAAAGCGGTATCAGTTACTTCACATTTTTGGAGCCAATGAAACTGTTTAAAGTTTTTGTTGTTAATATGTTTCTGATATAACTCAATATTGGTAATGAAACCAAATATCTTTGCTTTTGCATCGACAAGAGTTTTATTTGTTCCTTGAAGTTGCTTATTTAATATATTTAGTTTTTCAAAGATATCGGCTAAATAACTCACAAATGCTTTACCATCTATTGTTAACAGATACTTCATTTCAGGTTTGTCGCTTAAAAAATCACTAAGAGTATCAAACAGTTCCATGAATCTTTTCAAACAGTTTCCTTTAGATAGCCATCTTACTTCAGTATGAAGTAAAAGTCTCACATGGTCTTCATTTTGTTCTTCACAAAATAGCTTGAAAAGACGCTCACATTTGGCACTAGCTTTAATAGCATTAACACACTTTATTACTGTATGTAATACTTCATTCAGAACAGGCGAGATGTTGTTAGCTACCAAGTTTTCCCTATGAATAACACAATGCACAAGAATCATTTCTGGATTCGCATCTTTCATCAATTTTAAGCAGCCGTTTTTCTTGCCCATCATATTGGGAGCACCATCTGCAGCACAAGATGTTATATTTTTCATTGGTATATCATTGACATCTAAGTAGTTTTTTAGCTTATTATATATATCTTTGGAGGTAGTAGTGCTTTCTAATCTTTTACAGAACAACATTTCTTCAGCAAAATGTCCTTTATTAATATATCTTAAGTAAGTTATCAATACTGCCTCACTGTCTCTCAAAGTTGATTCATCCATTTGCAAGGAGAATTTTCTTGTTTTCAGCTTTTCAATAAGTTGTTTTTCAATATCCTCACTCATTTCGTCTATTCTTCTGCTAACAGAATTGTCACTGAGTGGCATAGCTTTTACATCTTTGTCATCTTTTTCAAGAACCGTTTTAAGAAATGCTGATATTGACGGTTTTATTAAATTCTCTTCTATAGTGTGATTTTCTCCAGTTTTAGCGATGAATAAAGAAATTTGATAACTAGCCTCAAGAACACGATTATTAGTTGAAGTATGAGCAGTAATAGAGACTTTAATGTTCTTTTTTCAAAATTTTTCTTTAAAGTTTTAAAGTAACTCAAATCTGAATTAACATGAGCACTATGTTTCGCCTTCAAATGCGCCTCAAGACGACCTCATTTCATTGATTCGTTGGTCAAGCATTGCTGGCATAAAAGACAAAAAGGAATCCGCTCATCGTGAACAGCGGGTATGAACCCAAATTTTAAATATTCCTCTGAATATTGACGAGTTTTTTTCTTGCTTGCACCACTCATATTACTATGGGCTATAATAAAAATAAGATCAATTAAAAACTAATATTAAAATATGTGTTAAGGCCCTGGCCGGTTGGCTCAGCAGTAGAGCGTCAGCCTGGCGTGTGGGGGACCCGGGTTTGATTCCCGGCCAGGGCACACAGAAGTGCCCATTTGCTTCTCCACCCCCACCCCCTCCTTCCTCTCTGTCTCTCTCTTCCCCTCCCGCAGCCAAGGCTCCATTGGAGCAAGGATGGCCCGGGCACTGGGGATGGCTCCTTGGCCTCTGCCCCAGGCGCTAGAGTGGCTCTGGTAACGGCAGAGCGACGCCCCAGAGGGGCAGAGCATCGCCCCCTAGTGGGCAGAGCGTCGCCCCTGGTGGGCGTGCCGGGTGGATCCCGGTCAGGCGCATGCGGGAGTCTGTCTGACTGTCTCTCCCCGTTTCCAGCTTCAGAAAAATACAAAAAAAAAAAAAAAAAGTGTTAAAATATATTCAATGTGACATAGAGTAAACGTATACTAAAAATTCATATTTATTTAAATGTATATAACACATTTACTACACTACCACCGCAAATCAAAAGGTATTGATATTTTTTCCACTTGACAAAATTTTCTGGAAAGTTATGCTTCTAAAATTAAAATTGTCGTGCATGCACTATTATAGCCCCAATAATATTTATAAAATATTATTGCTTTCTAGCCCCGATGCAAGAAGTACTTAATAAAGAGTTTAATATTGATAAAAATAAAATCAAATACTTACCAATTATATCTATACAATATATATATTTATTAAATCAACGAGCTTTTACAACAGTTTTGACTGACACTTATTTCAAATTAACACCAACTGAATGATGTGAAACACTACAGAAGTTGCAATGGGCCAATTAGGTGAGAATAACTGCGTTGTTTAGCGAGTTTTTAAAACGTCCGGGGTTCCCCGCGGCAGACGGCACGCTCCGCAGTGAACCCAGGACGAAGTTTACTTGATGATGCCAATCACCCAGTTGATATTTTGGTCTCGTCAAACGATATTATACTTAATAATTATTTACCGCAATTATTTAAGAATTGCATTTTTTGTTAAATTTGGCACCGATATCTAGCATTGCATTTAAATGGCCCAGGGCAAAAGAGTTAAAGTTGTGTCGAGTCCATTTTCAAATTGCCCCCCTTAACTATCGAATTGCCCCCCTGTGGGGCGTGGGCCCCACGTTGGGAAACACCGCTTCTGTGTCTGCCCCTTAAAGAACCCAAAGTGGGCTGTGCACCGTTACTTATCCAGACCTGTTCTGTAGTCTCTTCCTTGCAGGTCTGCTGAATGATGAGCTGCTGCTCTGAAAGACTTAAGCAACTAAAGGGACCTCGTGTGTATATTTGAGAATGTGTACAGTCAACCATGTGGCAAACTGCATCGGTGCACGTGCACAGTGACACAGAGTGGAGACTCAAAGGGCGGGTTCAGAGCTCAGAAGCTCTGATGGCAACGTCCATCTTCAGAGCCCGGGAGACTGAAGGCCCACACAGAATTCCTTTAAAGGCATTGGGGTAGGAACATATTAAATGGTAACATTAACAAAATGTGCCAAAACTATATCTGAAGCAAAACGGCTTTCCTGTTCAGACACATATTTTTGTATCAACTGCCTAGAACAGCACAGAGGATATAAACTGTGCTGCTTACGAAGATATATTGGTAACTGTGAAGAAAAAGAATGAAATTCTCAGAGAAAACATAATCTTGAAGCAGGTCAGCCAACTTATTTTCAAAACAGCTGGTTAACACATAAAACTATTCTTAGTGTGGGGCTCATGCAAAAACAGATGGACAGCCACACTTGGTCATTAAGCCAGTGGGTTTGTTACCCTGGCTTAGAGCAGTGGTGAGCAGTCATATCTGACCACGAGCCAAGACAGAATATATAAAAACGCCACATTTACATTTCATTCTAAATGAAAATAATTTAGTATCATAACAAGGAAGTGTATATATTGTTACAGTTTAAATGATCAACTCCAGTAAATAAGAATGTTACCAGAGAATCTGCATTCTCTCTAAGTCATTAAAATGTTAAACATCTTAGTGTGTTTGAGAAATAGCAAAAAGAGAGCTTTCTGATCTCTGGGCATCAGTTCCATGTGGAGCTACCTTGTGCAGTTAAGTGGCCCCTGTAGCCAGTGGCTGAGGGTTCTCGGTCAACCACACAGTAGTGAGACTCTGGGTGGCCCTGTCACCTTTTCATTCTCAGGGAAAAAGTCTACCTTTCTTCTTTTCTGAAATTGTTGGCTCCACCAGCCACAATTTGCTACCACTCACGTAGCACTTGTTTATCATTAGTGATAATGATGACATATTTATTAAACATATCTTCTATACGCTTAACTTTAATTTGACACTATGAGGCTGGTGTATTCATGGATCATGAAACTGGGACTCAGAAAGGTAATATGATTTGACTAAGGTCACAGAATTAATCTACCTGCAGTAGTCCATTTTGGTCTTTGCCCGCACAGTACTCTGTGCCTTTATTCTGGTAGTAGTGAACCATTTCTATACTGTCCATTTCAAATTGGATAGGATTCTGGTAAATATGTTACTTACATGCCTCTGCTTGTCCCTGACTTAACTTAGCAAGTGACTAAGTCACCATAATGGATAGTCAGGGTGGATGCAGTGATGGGCGTAGGAGCGACCGACCATGTGCTTTTTGCGGGAGCAGACGCCAGGACAGTGGGTATGGATGCTGGGAAAGGAATGATCTCTCTATTCTTATGACAGCAGTATGAGTCGCATATAGTTAGGGTACTAGTGGCCTTCTTTCTCATTACACAAACACAGCCTGTGGTGAATGGTGCCAATACTGAGGAAAGCAGAGCTGAGAGATGGAAAGAAGGTGAACAGTATGACACCTGCTGACCCTGGGAGCAGTTGAGGCTGAGGCCACGCCTCGGACTTGCCAATATCAAAAGCCAATAAATGCTACTTTCATTAAAACTAGAGTTGGATTTCTATAGACACTATAGGAAAAGTCCTGATTAATAAAGTACTAGGGCCAGAACTTGAACGAGTCCCTTTGATTATGTAATTATATTAATCACTATACGACTTTATTAAAGATAAATTTGATATGGGAGTTATATTATTACTAGTATAATAAAGATAAAGTGGAGAAATTGTACCTTAATGCCTATGCATAGCCCCAGTCATGATAATTAGCATTTTTGTTATTATTACCTTTTTTGTTTTTCTGTGACTATTTTGATGGCAGGTACTATATCTTATTCACCCTTGTAATCCTGCTGCTGAGCCCAGTCCCTAGGACTTAGAAGTGCTCAATAAATATCTTTTCAACAAACAAATATTTATAGTAATTTATGTATGAGAGAGTGCTTCCTCTTATTTGAAGTTGATTCTTGTCCAGGATACTTGCACGTCCTAACCTCTCACTTGCCTTAGTCCTTTTCTAGAAAGACCAAACCGAACCTGAGAGGCTTCCCACCGAGGCCTCCGGTACAGCATGCTCTTGCTCCCCGCCCTTCCCCCATCTCACGCTGGTTTGCTTGACAACCTCCCTTCCCTACTGAGCTCCTGTGGCTTCTTTCCCAGCACTTCTGCTAGAATGTCAGCTCCTTAAGAGTAGTGCCTGGCACATACAAGCCTCTCAGAAGTGATCAAATGGTTGTAAGTTTACATTGTAAACAGTGTGACTGAGGGTGCATATTAGTCCACATTCCTAAAATCTTCCAACACATTTTAAATATTGATTTAACTTTTATAATGAAAAGCATAACAGTTAAATGTAATGTTTGTACATTCCAATGCAAAGAATGTTTCCCAAAGCATGAAATGTGCTTCAAAGTAAATTATTTTGCCATGGTCTGAACTCTGAATCTAAAAATCTTTTACTAAATCTGTACTTGTAATCATATTAATTAACACAGTATTGCCATAAGAAAATCTGCTAAATCAACCATCTGTTGACTCATGTGGTTATGGTATTGAAATCTTACTCTAGATTAACTGTAATAATATAGTGAATCTTAGTGAAGTCTACATGTATATCATGATTGATCCAAATAAACGAGACCTATATTATTTTTTAAATATTTTCTTTAATTTTTATTTTTTAATATAAGCCAATGCAATTTTCTACAACCATCAGTTCTTAAACATAGATATGAACCCAAAGCAATGATAACTTATAAGTAAAATTATATTTTAAAAGCTATACATTTTAAAAATAATGCATTTATGTAGGAAAATTTCAGATAAAACTATCATAATAGAAAGTGATCATGAAAATAATGTCTTGACAGAGTAACTAGAGAATCTATATAATTTTCACTATTTGTTTTATTAATCTCCCAGTCATATTGACGTTAAAGTAGAGTTTCAGAAACTGTGGCAATCATCATTTTTCCTTCTGTCCTGAGTTATGTGCCTAAACATTGCTCTTATTGGCAACCTTTAGAGCTAATGAAAATGACATACTAGGTGTTTTTCCATGAATACCAGGAAATTTAAGAAATATAATATTGCAATTACAATACAAATCAATTGCCCTAATTATAATAATAGTGCATTGTCTCTTGCTGACTCCAAATGTCTAGCTCTTTGCTCTTTATGTTTCCAGTTATCAAAAGGAACAGCTGTGGTTTTACATGGGATGCACCTGGCAGCTTTAAGCATCCAGATGCCTACTCCTGCATTAAAACAGGAAAAGGAGAGGGGAAAAAAAAACACTCCTTCTCAAGATAATGTTTATTTTAGAGGATACTAGTGTTGGGGAGAGATTAAAAGAGTGAAATTGTGAGAAAAGGATGCAGACTTCCGTTTTATTTTCACTTTTAACAAATACAGATGACAGGTCTTTAGAATACCAGTTTCCTGGACAAGGGATCGCCTCTTTTTATTTGAAATGTGTAAGTAAAGTCTCAGCTCTACTCTACTTCTTAAAATGTACTCTACTTCTTAAAATGTAGTTTGGCCAAGTTATAGCAGAGAAGGGATAACTACATGATATTTACACAATAGATGGAACCGGAAGAAATACTATAAACTGGAACCCGAGGGAGGAGTGCAGGCAAGCTTTTATGGGTATTGTATCCAAATGCAATAATAGTTCAGATAAAATTATACAGTGGAATGAATTATATACAATAAATGACCAGAGTTGATTTAGAATAATTTACTTTAAAGGATCACACTAAAATTCTGAATTTGCAAATGCCTAATATTGATTACCTAAAGAGGGCTATCTATTTCTCATTACTTATCCTTAAGTTCTCCAGAGGAAAACTCCCATGAGATATTGTCTTTTGAATTGAGAATGAAGAAAACTAAGCCACTATAATTATAGATTCAAGAAAATAGATTTCTTTCTTGCATATTTAGTCTCCTTTTTTCCCCTCCCATTTTAATTATAAATAAAACTCAATTGGACTTAGTAATTATTACCAGAATAAATTTGACTGCTTGTATCAAAATTTTCAGTTCCAGATTCCAAGATGGTGAAGGAGTACGCAGGTGTACAAGCTGCCACCTCCGAGGACCAAATTGGATTACAACATAATTTAAGAACAATCATCTTAAACAACCAACTTTGGACTAAAGGAACAGGAGTCTATAACCAAGGATCACGGAAAAAGCCACAACGAGACGGGTAGGAAAGGTGGAGATTTGAAGGGTACCACTCAGCTCCCAAGAGCAAGCGGAGCGTGAGGGTCCAGAGGGACTCACACTGAGGGGAGGGTCGCCCTGAGAGGTGTAGGTCCTCAGCCCCAGGCCGAGAGCACCAGCCTAGAGCCCCAGAGCCTGGAAGACGAGCCCCCACAGCGTTTGGTGGTGAAGAGAGCAGGGTTCCTGCCTACAAGAAAGAGATGGAGTTCTCAGATATGCAGACTCTGTCCTTCAAGGGCATGCGCAGAAAATCTCCTTCACAGCCACTTACGGGGCACCAGTGGAGGGAGAGCTGAAAGGACGGGAGTTCTGAGGGGAGAGTGTGAAGCTGGAGGCCCAGGGAGAGACACGGTGGGGGACAGTCAACAGAACTCCTGTGCCGAGTCATTCTCCAACATCACAGTCATCATCAGTCCTGGATGGAGCAGTGTCTTCCGAGAGGCACCAATCCTGAGGGAAAGCAACTGCTCTGCCTCGGGAGTCTCTCCTGTGCCAATCATGGTGACCAGGTGGTGCTGAGAAGCCAGGAGGCAGGGCTGTGTCAGTGACTCAGATTGTTGTTGAGGCCGGAGCGTTCCCTCACACTCCGCAAAGTCTAAGACCAGTAATCCTGCCTCACGGCAGACTCAGTACCAGCTGTCCAGCATGCGGGCAGACCACACATCTGGATCTCAGAGGCCACACCCTACTGAGGTTTCTGAAAAATGTCTGGATAAACTGACACCTGGTACAGAGGTACAGAGCCACACCCACTACCCTTCCTCATCCCCGAAGGGCTGCGTGCTCCAGACTCTACAAGAGGTTATTTCAGTGACCGAGTCCACAAGCATCCAGCAGACGGAGGCCGCAGGAGGCAGGACTCACAGAACCCTGGCATTTTAAGCAGACCTGACCTCAGACCTAGAGCGGGCAGAAGCCAGCCTAGGTGTGCAGCTGGCCATTTCTGAGCACCTGAACCAAAAAAGGTAGCCAAAAATTTTGGATTTCTTGTAGATCCAAGAAAGTTGCTAAGGACCAGTCATGGGCAGTGTCTCCCACTGGTGTGGACTGGGTTTCTATGAGGGAGGCCCAGGACTAGGGCATCCAGTGTCCAGCTGCAGAGAGCATCGCTTCTAGACCTAACAGCCTTTGCTAGAGTGGAATCCTAAGGATACCTGTAAACGAGTTCAGCTCTCTGAGACCAGCACCAGCACAGCATCTCATGTACATTAGATAAGGTGGAGCTTCACATTCAGCTGGCCTGGGTGCTGGATATCCTGCCCAGTGGGCTAGATTCCAAAGGGGAAGAAGAGAGGCCTGGAGCATGGACATTTAACATGAAGGTCTTTCTGACCCTACGGATAGATCTGGTCAAGGGCTTAGCCACTTTCTGGTGGGGGAGCACAGTCAGGCCCAAGAAAGGACTGTCTCAGTCTTTCTCCCTGAGACCGGGTCTCACCAGCTGTAAGAATGTCAGGAGAAGGGACTGTCAGTACCATTCAATCTGAACCTGCTATTCACCTAGCTGGGTAGAAATAAAATATAAGTATTCAGCAGTGGCTGAGGAATTAGGCTCTGGAGTAGGGGCCACAAGCCCCATACTGAGGTCCTGAACAAGACACCCCTGAACTAGGGGGTCCCACTAAAATGGCACTCTCAAACTCAGCTGCCCTAACACAACCACCTTGCAACCTGTAGACGAGGTTGGCTGGCTGAGAGCAGTCTCAGCTTACACTACAGACTTTCTACAGAACTTCTTGGGAAGTCCAGGCAGCAGCAAATGGAGGTGGACCAGATGAAAACTGAAGGCCCATCTTATGCAGCTTGCAGATTTTATGGAGCTACTGTCATCACTGAAAAGGAGAAAACTGATCCTTACACAAAATTTGGCTCGTTGCTGAATACACACGCACAAATACAGACACAAACAGCATAGAGATCAGTAACTGCAGACAAGAAGCTACAGCTCTGTCCTCTGAACCTTCATTGCATGAGTCATGGGGACTTGGTTTGGCTGAGAAGCCAGAAGAAAGGGGCATGTCAGTGACCCAGTTTTGTAGGTGTGGAGGCTGCAGCTTTCCTCCATACGCTCCTGAGTCTTAGACTGATATTTCCGCTTCACAGAAGACTCTATAGAAACTGTCCAGAGTACAAGCAAACCACACATCTGGGAATCTGAGGCCACACCCACTGGACTCCTGGGACCACACCCCACTCAGACTGTGAAAAAGTCTGGACAGACTGACACCTGGGACAGAGAGGCAAAGTCACACTCCTCACCTTTCTTAATTCCTGAATTCCTGCAGCCTCTAGAATTTACCACAGTTTTTTCCAGTGGTGGAGTACAAAATGCAGCCTGCAGACAAACGTTTCAGGAGGTGGGACCCAGGGAATCTTGGCATTTTAAGCGGACCTTCTCCCAGGCACCATGTGGATTAAAGCCAGCGTAGGTTTGCAATTTGGGGTTTCCATTTGCACCTGGACCCAGCACAGGCAGACACAAACTCTGGACTGCTCGTAGCTTCAACTAGGTTGCTGAAGGCAAATCACAGGCAGTGTCTCCCATCGGTCTGCACCATGTTCCTGCCAGGGAGGCCCAGGCCTGACACATTCAGTGCCCAGCTGCAGAGAACATCGGTTCAGAACCTAACAACCCTTGTAGAGTGGTATCCGAAGAAATGGCTTCTCACACCTGGCCCAGCTGAGGCAAGTTTCACTCTGTGTGATCAGCACCAGCACAGCGGCTCATGAGAATTACATATGGTGGAGCTTCATACTCAGCCAGCCTGGTGCTGTATATCCAGCTGTCCAGGGTTAGATTCCACAGGGGAAAGGACAGAGGCTTGGAGCATGGACATTTAAAGTGTTGGTCCCTGTCAGCCTATTGTTGGATCTGGTAGAATGGCTTAGCCACATCCTGTGGTGGGGGCCACATCAGTCCTAGAGGAAGACTCTCAAAGTCTTCCTCTCTGAGACCAAGGTCTCACCAGCTGTAAGAACTTCTACAGAGGAGACTGTCAGCCCCACTTGATGTGACCCTGCTGCTCACCTTGTTGCAGAAAAACAAAATTTGAGTATCCAGCAATGACTCTGGGATGAAGCTCAGGAGAAGGAGCCACATTCCTGATATGAAGCACCTGACTAAGAGATCCCTGCAGTAGGGGTTCCCCGACCTAGAGCCCTAGAGCCCTAGAGCCTAGAGCCTAGAATCACTGCCTACACAGCATATGGAGGTGAAAAGGGCCAGGTTACTGTCTTGGAAAAGAGACTGAGCTCTGAGAGATGCCATTCAGTCTAAAGGGCCCACACAGAAAACCTTGTTCAAAGCCACTTACCCGGGACCCCAGTAGAGGGAGAGCTGAGAGGACTAGAATTGCATGAGGAGAGTTTAAAGGTGGAGGCCCAGGGAGAGACACTGTGGGGGATGGCCACAGGAACCCTGTGCTGAGTCATTCTCCAATACTGCTGTTACCATCATTCTTGGTTGAAACATTTCCTCTGAGCAGCATCAGCCTAGGGAGAGGTAACAGCTCTGTCCTCTGAGTCTCTCCTGCATGAGTCATGGTGACTTTTTTTGGGTGAGAAGCTGTGAAGAAATGGGCACATCAGTGACCCAGTTTCTTAGCTGTGGAGGCTGCAGCTTTTCTTTATGCACTCTGGAGTCTCAGACCGATAGTTCCACCTCATGGAAGACTTCTAAGAAACTGTCCAGAGTGCAAGAAAACCACACTTCTGGGAATCTGAGGCCACATCCACCAGACTCCTGGGACCACAACCAACTGAGGACTGTGACAAAGTCTGGACAGACTGACACCTGGGGCAGAGAGGCAAAGTCACACTCCTCACCTTTCTTAATTCCTGAATTGCTACACGCTCTATAATTTACCACAGTTTTTTCCAGTGGTGGAGTGTAAAATGCAGCCTGCAGACAAACGTTTCAGGAATCTTGGCATTTTAAGCGGACCTTCTCCCAGGCACCATGTGGATTAAAGCCAGCCTACGTTTGCAATTTGGGGTTTCCATTTGCACCTGGACCCAGCACAGGCAGACTCAAACTCTGGACTGCTCGTAGCTTCAACTAGGTTGCTGAGGGCCAATCACAGGCAGTGTCTCCCTTGGTCTGCACCGTGTTCCTGCCAGGGAGGCCCAGGGCTGGCACATTCAGTGCCCAGCTGCAGAGAACATTGGTTTAGAACCTAACAACCCTTTTAGTGTGGTATCCTTAGGAGTGCTCTTTACACCTGGCCCAGCTGAGGCAAGTTCTTCTCTGTGTGATCAGCACCAGCACAGCGGCTCATGAGAATTAGATACGGTGGAGCTTCATATTGAGCCAGCCTGGTGCTGGATATCCTGCTCTCCAGGGTTAGATCCCACAGTGGAAAGGACAGAGGCTTGGAGCCTGGACATTTAAAGTGTGGGTCCCTGTCAGCCTATTGTTGGATTAGGTTGAGGGGCTTAGCCACATGACTAGGGTGGCCACGTCAGCACTGGAAGAGGACTCTCTAAGTCTTCCTCCCTGAGACCAAGGTCTCACCAGCTGTAAGAACTTCTACACAGGAGACTGTCGGCCCCACTTGATGTGACCCTGCTTCTCAACTAGTTAGGAAGAAAAGAAATTTGAGTATCCAGCAATGAGTGAGGGATGAAGCTCAGGTGAGGAGCCACATTCCTGATACCGAGATCCTGAGTACGAGAACCCTGAAGTAGGGTCCCACTGAAATTGTATTCCCAACCTCAGCCGCCCTAACCAAACAAGCTTGCAACCTGTGGAGGGTTTTTTGGGGGGGAGGCCAGTCAGAGACCAACTATAGTCCTTCTACAGAAACCTCGTTGGGCAGCTACAAGAAGAGGTGGAGAAGCTGAGAAATGGAGAAATATATTGCGGAGCTTGAGGTTTCTTTGGAGATTGAGTTTTTTATGGAGCTGCAGGCATCCCTGAGTGAGAGGAAGCTGATCCTTACACACTGGTTGGCCCCTTCACACTACCCAAGCCCAGAAAACACAGATACAAACAGCATAAAGAGCAGTAGCACAGACAAGTAGCTCACAGCACGTTACAAACAACAGCTGACACCAACCAGGAAGATCTAGAACCAACACAGTAATGGGTGGCAGACAGCACCAAACCTGGCCTGAGTTAGCTACACAAGCACCACGTCCAAAAGAGGTGTCTAGCAGGCAGCAACAATATGAAGAATAAATACACCCAACAGGACAGACATCGGACAATGTGGAATACAAATGACCCATAGAGCCAATCAGCCTTAAGTAATAATCACAGTCACAAAAGGACCATTTGCATTCAATACTCACATACAACAGAGGGAAAATTGTACCCTCTAAAAGCATTTTTAGAACAAGGAAAACAGGTGGCCTGGACGTTAGTACCAACAAGCCTATCTTCTTCATAAAGACACCACAAGAATTCAAAGTCAGACATTGCTACCTAATACACAGAAAAAATGGGCCAACAAAGAAATGTGACCCAAATGATCAACAGGAGATATTCCCAGAAAAAGAACTGAATGAAATAGAAGTAACCAAACTACCAGATGCAGAATTTAAAATAATGAATCCTTTTTTTTTTTTTTTTTTTTTTTTTTGTATTTTTCTGAAGTTGGAAACGGGGAGGCAGTCAGACAGACTCCCGCATGCACCCGACCGGGATCTACCCGGCATGCCCACCAGGGGGCAATCCTCTGCCCATCCGGGGCATCGCTCTCTTTTGACCAGAGGAGGTGATGCTCTGCCCATCTAGGGCATCGCTCTGTTGTGACCAGAGCCATTCTAGCGCCTGAGGCAGAGGCCATGGAGCCATCCTCAGTGCCCAGGCCAACTTTGCTCCAATGGAGCCTCAGCTGTGGGAGGGGAAGAGAGAGACAGAGAGGAAGGAGAGGGGGAGGGGTGGAGAAGCAGATGGGCACTTCTCCTGTGTGCCCTGGCTGGGAATTAAACCTGGGACTCCTGCACGCTAGGCCGACGCTATACCACCAAGCGAACCGGCCAGGGCCTAAAAGAATGATTCTTAGCATGCTCTAGGATCTGAGAGTAACAATGGACGGGTATAATGAGCACCTACATAAAGAGATAGCAAGCATCAAAAAGGACACTGAAATCATAAAAAACAACCCATCAGAAATGACAAATACAATATCAGAAAGGAAGACTGCATAAGAAGCAATCAACAGCAGGATGGATAAACCAGAGGATTGAATCAGTGATTTAAAAGAGAAGGTCAACAGAAGCACAGAAGTAGAGCAGCAAATGCAAAGAGGAGCAAAGAGACTGAGGAAACCCTACGAGACCTCGGTGACAACATGAAGGGAAACAACATCCCCATCATAGGGTATCCTGAAGGAGAAGAGAACGAACAGGGGTTAGAGAACCTGTTTGAAGAATTCATAGCTGAAAATTTACCCAAACATGAAGAAAAGTTCACACAAGTTCAGACAGCACAGAGACTCTCATTAAAGAGGAAACCAAGGAGCCCTACACCAAGACACATCATAATTAAAATGCCAAGGTTAGGAGACAAAGAAAGAACACTAAAAGCTGCAAGGGAAAAGCAGTTCATTACCTGCAGAGGAGCCCTCCTAATGATGATTTTCATCTTCTCAACAGAAACACTTGAGGCCAGAAGGGACTGGCAAAAAATATTCAAAGTGATGCAAACCAAGAACCTACAACCAAGACTGCTTTCTCCAGCAAGGCTGTTATTTAAAACGGATGGAAGAACTGAAAGCTTCTCATACAAAAAAAGACTCAAGGAATTCATTACAACCAAACCAGCACTTTATGAAATGTTAAGTTTTCTTTTGTAAAACGAGCAAAGGGAAAAAAGTGAAAAAAAAATCAAGTAAAAGTGGATTGTAGATTTAAAGAATAAAATGATAGATTCTAAGATTGCAATGACATAGGCAGACCTTCCAACTGCCACGTTCCAGAAGCAAATAGATTTAACCTAATTTCAGACAATCATCTTGAATAAACCAACTTTGGACTGAATGAAGTGGAGTATATAAACAAGGATCAAAGAAGAAGCCACGCCAAGAATGGTAGGAGGGGAGAAGACATAGAAAAGATTGCCCCCCTTCCAGGGGCGAGCTGTGGCTGAGGGGTGGGAGGCACTCTTACTGTGGGGAGGGTTTCATTGAGAAGTGTTCACCCTCAGGCCGGCAGCCCCAGCCTAGAGCCCCAGAGCCTGGAAGTGGTGCCTACACTGTATTTGAAGGTGAAAAGAGTCAGTTTTCTGTCTGCAAGAATGAGATGGAGCTCTTGGAGACTCAGGCTTCATCTTAAAGGGCCTGCACAGAAGGTCTTGTTCACAGCCACTTACTCGGGGCTCCGGTGGGGAGAGAGCTAAGGAGACTAGAGTTGCATGAGGAGAGTTTAAAGTTGGAGGCCTAGGGAGAGGCTCTGTGGGGGACGGCCACTGGAACCTATGTGCTGAGTCATTCATTCTCCAATACTGCAGTCGCCATCCTTTGTGGGTGGTGCAATCCCCTCTGAGCAGCACCAGCCTGGGGAAAAGCAACTGCTCCACGCTCGGGAGACTGTCCTGCACCCGTCATGGGGACTGAGTCATGCTGAGAAGCCAGGAAGGGAAAGGCCCATCATGGACTCAGTTTTCTGGTGGCTGCAGATTTCCCCCACGTGCTCCTGAGTCTACGACTGGAGCATCCTCCTCACAGGAGACTCAGTTGAAACTGTATGGAGTGCACTCACACCACACATCTGGGCCTCAGAGCTCACACCCACTGGACACCTGCGACACACCCTACTGAGGTCTGTGAAAAAAGTCTGAACCGACTGACAACTGGGGTAGAGATACGGAGCCACACCCAGCAGCTTTCTAATCCCTGAAAGGCCTCAGACATGATACTCTACCAGAGCTTTTTTTCAGTAGCCAAGCCCAACAAGCAGACTGCAGACAGAGGCTGTAGGATACCTCAATAAGAGCCCTGAGGCCTTTTATGCAGACCTTTTCCAGCACAGTGTGGGTAAAAGCCAGCCTCCGTTTGCAGCTTGATATTTTCATGTGCACCTGGGCCCAGTAGAGGCAGCCACAAACTCGAATTTGCTTGTAGCTCCAGGAAGATTGCTGAGGGCCAGTCACGGGCAGTGTCTCCCACTGGTCTGCACCTGGTTCATGAAGGGAGGCCCTTGGCTAGCACACGCAGTGCCCAGCTGTGGAGAACATCAGTTCAGGACCTAACAACCATGCTAGAGTGGTATCCTAAGGAATGGCTCCTCACACCTGGTTCAGATGACTGAAGTTGTGCTTTCTGTGATCAGCACCAGCACTGTGGCTTATATGCATTGGAGAAGGTATAGCTTCACACTCAGCTGGCCTGGGTGCTCAACATCCTGCCCTGCTGGGAAAGGGAAAGGGACAGGTAGAGAAGGCGAAAAGGAGGCTTAGAGCATGGACATTGAAAGTGTGGGTCCCTGTGAGCCTATTGTTGGATCTGGTTGAGGGGTTTTGACACATGCTGGGGGGCCGAGTCAGCCCCAGGAGAGGACACTCTCAGTCTTCCTCTCTGAGACCAAGGTCTCACCAGCTGTAAGAACTTCTATAGAGGAGACTGTCGGCCCCACTAGATCTGACCCTGTTTCTCATCTTGTTGGAGAGAAATAAAATTTGAGTATCCAATGATGACTGAGGGATTAGGCTCTGGAGAAGGGGCTACATTCCCCATATTGAGTTCCTGACCAAGAAGCCCCTGAAGTAGGGGTCCCACTGAAATTGTATTCTCAACCTCAGCTAACCTAACTCAACAAGCTTGCAACCTGTAGAGGGGTTCATTGGGTGAGGCCAGTCTGAGACCACACTACAGTCTTTCTATAGAAAACTCGTTGGGAAGACAGGCAGCTACAAGAGGAGGTGGGGCTGCTGAGAAGTGGAGGAAATCTAATGGAGCTATGGGTTTTATAAGAAGCCTGAACTAGCAGACAGCACCAACCCTAAACTCAGCTAGCTACACAAGGAACATGTGCAAAGGAGAATTTTAGCAGGCACCACACAGTACAAAGAATAAATATACACAACAGTATGGGCAGTGTGTCATACACATGATCATGGTTGACCCTTAGAGCAATGAAATGTAAAGGAATAACCATACAGACAAAATGAACAATTGCATTCAATATTCACAAACAACAGCAGGGAATATAGTGCCCTTAAGAAGCATTCCTAGAACAAGGGAAATTGCTTGCCTGGAGGTCAGTACCACCAAGTTCATCCTCCTCGTAAAGACACCACAAAAATTTCAAAGACAGCATTACCTAATACACAGAAAAAAAGGCAGTCAAAGAAATGTGACCCAAATGAATCAAGAATAGAAATCTCCAGTAAAATAACTAAATGATATAAAAGTAACCAAACTACCGACACAGAAGTTAAAATAATGATTCTTACGATGCTTGAGAAATTTAGAGCAATAATAGATGGACATAATGAGCACATAAATTAAAAGATAGCAAACATCAAAAAGGACATTACAATCATTAAAAGAAAGCAGTCAGAAATGAAAAATACAATATCATAAATGAAGACTGCACTAAAAGGAATCAACAGTATGCTGGATAAAGCAGAGGATCAAATCAGTGATTTAGAAGACAAGATAAAGGCACATGAACCTCCACGTTCATCTCAGCATTTTTCACAGTGGCCAAGACATGGGAACAGCCTCAATGCACTTCAATAGAAAATTGGATAAAGAAGATGTAGTACAGATATACAATGGAATACACTCTGCCCTAAGAAATGAGGACATAGTATCATTTACGACAACATGGATGGACCTTGAGAACATTCTACTGAGTGAAATAAGTAAAACAGAAAAAGCTAAGAACTCTATGATTCTATGCATAGGTGGGACACAAAATTGAGACTCATGGACATAGATAAAAGGACAAGGGTTACCAGAGGGAGGAAAAGGGAAGTGTGGAAGGTGGTTGGGGGAAAGGAGAGGGACTTAATGAGAAACAAAATATAAGGTAACGGAAGAAGATTTGACTTTGGGTGATGGATATACAGCATAATGGATCATCTAAATGATGTGGAAATGATTTCTCACAATTTATGTACTCTGGTTGACCAATGCCACCTTGTCAAATTTAATTGTCTAAATTAAAAAAAAAAAAAAGACAAGATAAACAAAGAAGTAAAGCTGAAAAATGTAAAGAGGTGCAAACTGACTGAGGAAATTTTAAGAGACCTCAGTGACAACATGAAGAGAAACAACATCCACATCATAGATGTTCCTGAAGAAGAAGAGAATGAACAAGATTAGAAAATTTGTTTGATGAAGGAAAAAGTCACACAAGTTCAAGAAGCACAGAGACTGCCAAAGTTAAGAGACAAAGAAAGAATACCAAAAGCTGCAAGGAAAAGCAATTACCTGCAGAGGAGCCCCCATAAGGATGATATCCAATTTCTCAACAGAAAGTCTTGGGGCTAGTAAGGTTTGGCAAGAAATATCCAAAGTGATGCAAAACAAGAACCTACAACCAAGACTGCTTTATCTAGCAAGGCTGTCGTTGAACATTGAAGAAGAAATACAAAGCCTCCCAGAGCAAAAAAAATTAAAAGATAAAACACTGAACGAATTCATTACAACCCAATCAGTACTGCAAAAACTGTTAAGGGGCTTAGTATAAAAAGAGAAATTGAGAAAAATAAAAATCTAGATTTAAAGAATAAAATGGCAATAAATAAGTATGTGACAATTATAACCTTAAATATAAATGGATTAAATGCTCCAATCAAAAGACATAGGGTAAGCTGCATGGATAGAAAACAGGACCTGTACTTATGCTGTCTATAGGAGACTCACCTCAAAACAAACAATACACATAAAGTAACGGAAGGAATGAAAAAAAGTAATTCATGCAAATAGAAACGTAAAGAAAGCTGGGGTAGCAATACTTATATCTGACACAATAGACTTTAAAACAAAGGTTAGTGTAAGGTATAAAGAAGGTCACTACATAAAGATAAAGAGAGCAATCCAACAGGAGGATATAACTATTCTAAATATTTATGCACATAATATAAGAGCATCTAAATATATAAAACAGCTTTTGATAGATATAAAGGGCAAGATCAACAGCAATACCATAATAGGGGATTTTAATACCCCACTAACATCAATGGATAGATCCTCCAGACAGAAAACTAACAAAGACACAGAGGCCTTAAATGTCACACTTGATCACCTGGATTTAATTTATATCTTCAGAACTTTCACCCTAAAGCAGCAGTCTATACATTCTTTTCAAGTGTTCATGGTATATTCTCTAGGATAGACACATGTTAGGATACAAAACAAGTCTCAATAAAGTTAAGAAGATTGAAATCTTATCAAGTATCTTCTCTGAACACAATGGCATGAAACTAGAAATCAACTACAATAGAAAAACTGAAAAACATTCTAACATTTAGAGGCTATATAGCATGTTATTAAATGACAAATGGATTAACAATGACATCAAGGAAGAAATCAGAAAATTTTTTGAAACAAATGAAAATGAACATATAACAACCCAGAATTTATGGGACACAGCAGAAGCAGTCCTGAGAGTGAAGTTCATAGCATTACAGGCCAACTTCAGAAGCAAAAAGCTCAAATAAATCACTTAATCCTGCACCTAAAAGAACTAGAAAAAGAACTACAAAAAAAAAGCCCAGAGGAAGTAGAATGAAGGAACTAATAAGATCAGAGTGGAAATAAATATATAGAGGCTAAAAAGAAAATACAGAAGATCAATGAAACCGAGATGATTCTTTGAAAAGGTACACAAGATTGACAAGTTTGTAACCAGATTCATCCAGAAAAAAAAAGAGAGAATTCAAATAAAATTAGAAATGAAAGTGGAGAATTAACAACTGACACCACAAAAATAGAGAGGATTGTAAGAAAATACTATGAAGATCAAAATGCCTAAAAATTGGACAACCTAGAAAAAAAGGTTATATTGCTAGAATCATAAAATCTTCCAAAACTCAATCTGGAAGAATCAGCAAACTTAAACAGACCTATTACAACAAATGAAATTGAAACAGTTATCAAAAAATTCTCAGCAAACAAACCTCCTGGACCAGATGGCTTCACAGACAATTTTTACCAAACATTCAAGGAAGAACTAACACCTGTCTTTCTCAAGCTATTTCAAAAAATTCAAGAGGAGGGAAAACTTAGAAGCTTTTTTTATGAGGCAAGCATGATCCTCATTTCAAAACCAGGTAAAGACACCGGAAAGAAAAAAAACAACAACTATACACCAATATCCCTGATGAACAGACATGCTAAATTCTCAACAGAATATTAGCAAACTGGATCCAACAATACCTTAAAAATATCATACCTCATGATTAAGTGGGATTTATTCCAAGGAGGCAAGGCTGGTATAAAAATCACATAATTATATCAATAGATGCAGAAAAAGCATTTGATGAAATTTAGCACCCATTTATGATCAAAACTTTTAGCAAAGTGAGGATACAGGGAACATAGATTAACATAATAAAGGCCATCTATGACAGACAGCCAGACAACATAATAATCAATGGGAAAAAATTAAAACCAATCCCGTTAACATCAGAAACAAGGCAGAGGTGCTCCCATTCACCACTTTTATTCAACATAGTTCTGCAAATCCAAGAGAAAGCATATATCATGTTCATGGACAGGAATAATAAACATCATTACAATGCTTATATTACCCAAAGCAATCTATAAATTCAATGCAATCCCTATTAAAATACCAATGGCATACTTCAAAGATGCAGGGTAAATATTCCAGATATTTATATGATACCAAAGAAGAAGACCAATAGCCTCAGCAATCCTGAAAATGCAGAATGAAGTGGGTATCACACTTCCTGATACCAAGTTATACTAAAAGGCCATTGTACTGAAAACAGCTTGGCACTGGCATAAGAACAGGCATACAGATCAGTGGAACTGTACAGAGAATCCAGAAATAAACCCATGCCTTTATGGTCAATTGATATTTGATATTTGATATACAGTAGAATAAAGACACTCTCTTTCACACATGGTGTTGGGAAAATTGAACAGGTACATACAAAAAGAATGAAACTAGATCAACAAATTACACCATTCACAAAAATAAAATCAAGACGGATAAAAGACTTACATGTAAGTCACAAAACCATAAACATCTTGGAAGAAAACATAGGCTTGTAAACTCTCTGATATCACTTGTAGCAATATTTGCTGATTTATCTCCACAAGCAAGTGAAATAAAGAACAGGATGAACACATGGGACTATATCAAACAAAGCTTTTGCAGAGCAAAAAACTCCATGAACAAAATAAAAAGACAACCCACATAATGGGAGAACATATTCTCCAATTCATCTGATAAAGGGTTAATACCCAAAATTTATAAAGAACTTCTAAAACTCAACACCAGGAACGTAAACAATCTAATTTTTTAAATGGGCAAAAGAACTGAAAGACACTTCTCCAAAGAAGACATACAGATGGCCAATAGGCATATGTGAATGTTCACTGTCACTAATCATCAGAGAAATGCAAATTATACCACAATGAGATGCCACCTCACACCTGTCAGAATGGTGCTCATCAACAAAACAACACAGAATAAGTGCTGGTGAGGGTGTGGAGAAAAGGGAACTGTCCTGCACTGCTGGTGGGAATGCAGACTGGTGCAGCTCCAGTGCCCTAAAAGGCTTCATAGGATTCTATCAGGGCCCTAGTTCAAGAGTGGAGAAAAGGTCATTAAACTGAAGCCTGCCAGGCTTCCCGGCCTGATCAAGGGACACATCATTGCTGTGGAAAGAGGAACACAAAAAGGTAAGCTGCCCCTTTGCTCCATGGAGGGAGGGTTCAGTCTCTTCTAGCCCTGCTCCAGCTACCTGTGACCTGACCTTGCCCAGCATGCTGGGAATTGCGACTGAAGGCCCAAGGACATCGTTCACGAGCCTAAGGTATTTATTCCAAGTAGCAGATAAGCTAATCTCATTTCTTATAAATACAAGGACCATCTACTATGCCTCGCTTGAATATTTGAGTTTTATTTATCCCTCAAAGATCTCTACTGTGGGTATTGACAGTCTGAGTTTGTTACTTTATTTAATGTATAGTATCTCCTTTATTCCTCTTGTCTCAATGCCCCATGCCTATTGTAGCCTGGGACATGCTGCTAAATCCAGCTAGAAGCAGTGGTTGCTAGGACTTAAACTCTAGCTGCAAAGTGTAGAAATGTAACCACCCTTTCCCTAAGTACTTGCAGGATTTACAGTTTACTCAGTAAACTGCTCAGACTGTTCAAGAGGCGCTTCCAGCATTACATCACCCAAGGACTGACTTTCATGTGGACAGGTCCACACACACCATAATGCTGACAACTCCCACTGCTGCTAAAATAGAAAAACAACATGCCTTACTGCAACCACAAAACGGAAACTGATTGGTCTATGTATGGCGAATATATGAAAAACTAAGGACTCTTTTAATCAGACTTTGGGAAAAGGGAAACTAGGAAAGAAAAAATCAACTTAACTGTCACTAAAGGTTAAAGATTTTTAAATCAAGAGTTCTGACTAGAAAAGAATTGTATGGTTTTGATAATAGACTGGATAAAATGTAAGTTGTAGAAGGTTTGTGCAGGTTGTAGGAGGTTTGTACCGAGAAAAAAGAATGTGAACAATCAGAAAACGGGTTTTCAAAGAATGTTTAATTAGTCACCCTAACTAACAATCCTCTACTCTCCCCACTTATTGGGAGGACTCTTTCCTCCACCCTGACCATCTGGAGCTCAGAAACAGAGAAATGAAACCGACCCCTTGTTCTTCTATTCTCTATTCACCTCTCAGCCTGCCTCACCCAGTCAGGGGTTTTCTACCCATGTGGGACCAACACGCATATGTGTCTCCCCACTAATTGGACCAAAACCTGTACCCTAGTCTATCTCACCCTAAATATCAACCTAATCCCACCCCATGAGCCTCTTTTAATTCCTAGTACACTACCTGTCAATCTAAGGACCAAACGAGCTGTACAAGTAATCCCTCTTCTTGTTGCTTTAGAAATCTCTACAAAAGTAGGTCTAGGGGCAGGGGTACTGGCCACTTCCCTATCTTGTTCTCTCTTTCTCTCTCTCTCTCTCTCTGAAGCCCAGTGAATTCGTATACATGGAATCAGTGGTTTGACACAAACTGGGCATCTTGATTATTGCCTTTCATTAGTTCACTCACTGTTCTATTTATTTTTCTAACTTTTGGACCTGCCTCTTACGTTTGTTTACTAGTTTCTTATAGAACTGCATGCAGACCTTCACCAATCAAAAAATTGAAAAAAAACCCTTGTTCTCAATGCTAGCACCAATTATAGGACCAATCCTAATTCTGTGCCTAATTTTAATGCTTGCCCCCTTCTTTATCAAGTTCCTACAGGCCCGGATGAGAGAATCTCTAGGATTACCGACAATCAAATGCTCCTACACTCCTATTTCCCAACACTCCAAGAATAACTTCACGAGGGAAATATCAAAAAGGTAGGGATGATTGCAGGAAGAAGTCGCCCCTCAGCCCGAGAAGTTCCCTCCTGAATGTTCTCCAAACCCCCTTCCTTTTAACCACACATATTCAGTCCTTCTAAAACTTACACCAACAGGTTCCCTGTCTCTACAAATCTCCACATGTCCTCCCGTTCGAGAGGGACCAGACCAGCACATCTCATGAGGCTCATCCAGGAGACCATGTATCACCAAGTCACCCTGTTCAGTTGGCGCTCGCAGAAAGGAACTATAAATTATTACCTCCCAAGATTTTTTTACTTCCTTACTCAGGTTTTCAAAAATAATCACCTGGTTCAGACCTCACAGCATGGAAATTGATGCCCTCCTTAACTGGATGGGGGACTTGGCTTGGCAAAGTTCTTTTCTTGAGTTCTTTCCAGAAGAAACAATAATTTTCCAAATTTTTCTCCTCATCATCCCTCACCGTATATTATAAAATTAATAACTGCCTTTCTTTTCTATGTAACCACAGAGTTGAGAATGATAGATACATGAATTACAACTGCCCTTTTGCTGTTCCTCTTGGCTGCCTGACCCCACCCTTAATTACCGGACAATTGCCCCTGGGACAGAGGGGTTCCAGGAAGCTGGTCAATCACCCCAAAGAGGAGTATTCCGGAAAGACGAGCATACCAGCACACCCTGCTCGAGGCTATCCCCAACCCTATAACATTTACCTCAGTCTGTTTTGGGGGCCCTTCTTTTGGAGAAGCGCCCCGGCAGGTCTTTCTCCTCTAATAAAGCCTGCACACCTGGAGTTCGAGTGCCACCTCATTCTTATAACTAGCAAATAATAATTCAATTAAAATGAAAAAAAAGTGCAGATAAAAAAATTGCAACATCCTTTCCCTAATAAAAGATGAATTATTAACTCTGAATTCAAACATATGCAATGTCAAGATATTAAGTGTTGAAGTAACTTAGAACAATGGAAACTTTGAGCTTTGGTGTTTCCTTTCTCTACCCTGGTTTCTTTCACTCTCCTGGGAGTTCACCCAGGACAATTACAGGGTTGCTACCACAGCAGCTGTCCCTGTTGCAGGGTGCTGATTTTCTGCATGCAAAAATGTGGACTCCAGAGAGATATGATGGTGTGAGTTAACATTATGTCTGATTCCTGTCTTCTGGGAACAGAGAGTTTTATTGTGGTATTAGAAAAGAAATTATACTGAGTAGAAGTTCTCTCCTTAGAATTTTGATGGTTATTCTAGATTTATTTAATCAGTAATACTCTGAAATGAATTATTTATATAGAGTTAATGAGGTGTACACACAAATAACATAAGGACTATTTAAAGCCCTACATTCTGATTTGTATATATAATTTCATAAGAAAACAGAAAAACAAGGAAAGTGTGACAGGTTTGGCATTTAAAGTGAGTGCATTGTTTTCATAAATAGAAAAAACATGGTTTTGAATATTTCATATTCTCTCTGAAGCTATAAAACCTGCTAAGATGTCTTAAAACAACAACAACAAAATCTTCCTTTCTTGGTCTCTTAGAATTGTCAGACTCATCTAAGAGCAGACCCTTTCTAAACTTGACCGTTCGTTACCCTCAAAGGAGGATTTTTATACAACCTTTTAGAAAGTTCAAAAGGCATGGTGTTTGATAATTACGTACTCATTGTGACTACACTCAAAGGTTGGTATCACAACCTAATTTTTTTCTTTTGAAATATAAATACTGCAACTCAGGGGGCATGGCACTACTGAAAATGGCCTGCCACATGCCTTTGATTTCATTGAGAGAGGAAGAGGAGGAGGAGCGGTAAGAGGAGGAAGGAGAAGAGGACAGAAGATTGTGATCTTTGCAAGGATGTTGCCCATGATGTGCAGTCTGGGGTCAGACCTGATACTCAGTCAGCACCTCCAGTCATGAAGTCAAAGCCACACAATGTCTAACAAACCCTCTGTTTCCTGTGGGCAGTACACTGACCACAGTGCAGCTCATTTAGCATGATTGATACAGATTTAGAAAGAAGTCTTTGATATGAGGTAAAATCCAAACACCCTAGGGCAACATATTCTAAAGAAGTTTGTGTCCAGCGACTTGAATTAAAATAACAAGAACTTGCTCATAGACAATTTGTAAAAATTATCTGTTTTCATGGAGGCAAGTGGAGAAGAAGAAAATAAGAAATTAGAGACTTGGAGGGGCATATTTTTGTTGAGGATAATATGTAAATCTATTTTTATACTATATTTTAACAAGTATAAAATTAAGTATATATTTAAACTCCATATAATAAAACAACTGTGATAAACCCCTTGAGATGACTCCCAAAAAACAGAATTAATTTTTCTAGGAAACTTGAAAATAGAAATCTTTCTCATATATCCAGACAATGAATGTCCTCACTGTCAATATTTTGCCAAGGAAATTTTAAAAAGCAAAATAATTGTAATTTTTATAGAAAAAATTAAAAATAACTCTGTGTTTATTTGGTCTTGCTTGTTTGAAAGAAGAAAAGATTCCAACACTATGGAGCTAATTTTGGCTGAGCGAATACCATATGAACAATGCAGCTGGATTTTGACCAAGTTGTTTTCCTTGTCAAAGGGAGAAAAATAAAACAAAACATGTTATGAAGCTATAAAACTGTTTGTAAGAATAAAATACAATTGTGTTTCAATAAATCTATACACAATATTACAAGGTAGTCCTGTACCTAGCTTGTAAAATTTATATAAAATGTTATATCCCAGATATCCAAGGGCAAAAATGCTTTTCAAATACTGTAATTGAATTTCCAGTACTGCTCTAAGAAGTAAAATTTGATGCAACTCCCCAAAAGTGACTCATTAGAAGAGATAATTATTTTTGACCTGCTGTAGAAATTCCATGTCACCATTTATTGAAAAGTATGTAGTGGGCATGTAAAAAGGCATTACAAGAAGTATAGAAGAAAGCTAAGTAATTCATGGCATTTATACATTGCTTTATAATTTGTTTGTAATATGCTTTTACTTGCTTTACTGGTAAAATTTATTTTTCAATTTTATGGATAAGAAAATTCAGGCTGTGCCAGGTTCATCTCCTAGTCAAAGTCCAATCACCAGATGAGTTGGACTCAGAGTTGAACTTGGCTCTTAGGAAGCCCTGTCAGAGCTTCTTGGACCCCAGCACCTTCCCTCTCAGCCAAAAATACACTGCTGCTTCCCCTTCGGAGTGCAGTGTGCATCCCGTAGAGTAACGTCATGCTTCCCGTCTTCTCTGTGTGGACGTGCTTTGGAAGCGTAACATTTTAAAGTGTTCTGAGCAACAGACACCTGTATAAGTTAAAGATTTAAGAATTTACTAGGAATAGTGAAGGAAGGTATCTTTGTCACAATTTAACACAAGCTAGTTATATGACAAGTTATATATGCATGAAATAAATACTATAGCAAACATGTCCTTGCTAATATCATATAAACTAAAATTAATTTCATCTGTTTCTTATCACTTTCTAAGAAGACTACTAGATAAATTTAAATTACATATATGGCTTGCATTTCTGGCTCACATTATACTGTTTTTAGGAACCATTGTTATACATTCTCATCTAATAGGATTAGTTTCAACCTCAAGAAACTCCAAATAACATAAGATTACTCAAGATAAGTGTGTATTGATTCCTCACACAATAGACAAAAGGTAGACAAGCCTGATAAGGTTAGCACCAGATTCATCAAAGACTCAGCTCCTTTTATCTTATGTGCATCATGCCAGTCATGATCCAATGTTCCAAGATGGCTGCTAAAGCTCTAGCCAGAAGAACCACATTTCAGCCATCAGGAAGGAGAAAGAAACCCATTAAAGATACATTCAAAGTGCAGCCTTCCAAAGCATTTCCTACCATTTTCCACAAGAAGCAAGAACCAACATTAGTCAAGATATTGACACCCCTGTAAAATTTGGGGAGTGGGGAGTGGCCACTATACTCTGGTACCATTTATACACGATGTCACCCATAAGGGTAAGAGAGTCGGAACAATGCAGTCTTTATTCCAAATAACCAAGTATGCAGCTAAAAATCAGGAGTTATTTTTAGGATGATCATTTCTCCCAATTTTCTAGAAAGTCTATTTTCTCTTTGTTGTCTTGGTATAATTATTAATAGCTTCACCTTTTTCTCTCAAGTGTCCTAGTTTGGATGATAAATTATATGGTGACCCTTGTTATATTACCAAGGAAAAATAGAGAAATAGATAATGGGGTAGGCACCTCAGTATCTGCTAAAAATCCTCAAGGATTCACTTGAGAAATCCTTGGCAGGTTGGTATTTTCTCGATCCACCTCACCATTATTCTGTAACTATGCTTTTGGAGCCTACTTGAGACCTTCACAGTAACAAATTAAAGGACTTTTCTAACTATTTTTTTAACATTTACTTTTCATTGAGTATCTATGTGTCAGGCATCTCAACACTTTTGTTCCTAAAACTTCTTACTGCACCATGTGCCAAAGTGGGTGGAAAGTCAGAGGTCCTAGTTCTTCCTCAGAAGAAAAAGCGATTTGGGTTCAGATTGTGACTCGGGGTATATTCTTTTGGGCTTGTGATTTGGTTTAGGCACTTAAGATTGAGTTAGATTGGATTTTTAATATCGTCCAGTCACCATGTCTGGTGAGTTTGGAGTAAACACTTGGTAGAAGAGGGGCAATGTGGGAAATTTTCTGTTCGTCACACCCTGGGCACAAGGTGAGGAAAGAGTTTGAGGTGCCAGTCCAGTGGCCTGAAAGAGGTGCCAGACTGAGGTGCAATGCTCAGGACACATGTGGAGTGGGCACTGGCGGGTCCATATGCAGTGGGAAGGCTGTTGGGCCAGGCTGATTGGATAGGCAGAAGGGCCAGGCTGAATGGGCAGGCTGAGTGGGCAGTCTGAGTGGCCATGAGGAGTAGGCTGGCTGAGTCCAGGCTGAAGTTCCATGCTAAGGGGCCAGGAAAAGGGGCCACGTGGAGTGGGGATGCTGAGAAGGAGGCTGAAAGGGTAGTTTGTGGGGCCAGGATGAGGGGTTATTTGCAGTGGCCAACATGAAGGGTCAAGCTGAGTGCAGGCTGCGTGGCCAGGCTAAGTGGCCTAAGTGGCCAGGCTGAGGGTCCAAGCTGACAGGGCATGCGGGAGAAACAGGCTCAGAAGGCAGACTCAGTGGCTATGTGGAGTGGGCAGGCTGAGAGTCCAGACTGAAAGGGTAGGCTGATGGACCATGCTGAGTGGACATGCTGGGGGGTGCTGGGCTGAGAGGCCAAGAGCAGTGACCAAGATGTGGGGCCCAGCTGAATGGGCAAGCTTATTGGCCAGGCTGAGTCACCATGTAAAGTGGGAACACTGAGGCAGTAGGCGGAATGACTAGGCCAGTGGGCAGGCTGAGTTGGCAGGCTGAGGGAAGGTGATTTGGGTTCAAATTGTGACTCAGGCTATTCTCTCTGTATTCTGGTTTGGTTTAGGCGCCTTGGATTTTTAACATCATCAAGTCACCATGTTTGGTCACAGGGGGCTTTGGCACGGTTAAGCTGGCCCGGCACATCCTATCGGGCATATATGTTGCTGTAAAAATTGTAAGTTTAAGGGACTGCCCTAACGCCTTCCGTGAGGTTCCTTAAAGTGTGAAACCATCCCAATATAATTAAGCTGTTGAAGGTGATGGTCAGGGACTCCATATTCTGCATCGTCATGGAGTATGTCAGCGGTGGTGACCTCTGACTATTTACCTAGGAACTGCCCGAGCACCGAGACAGAAGCACGACGCATTATCGGGCAGTTCCTTTCGGCACTACAGTACGGCCACAGGCTGGGTATTGTCCACAGGTGCCTGAAACTGGGGAACATTGTGATCAATGCAGACAAAAACATCAGAATAACAGAGTCTGGTTCAGGAAGGAAGTTGAAAAGGATAAACTAAAAATCTACTGTGGGACCGTGTAGTATATGGCCCCTGAGATCCTGCAGATATGCACTTACGAGGGCTGTAAGGCAGTCATCTGGGGCATCCGTATAGTTCTATTTCACATGGTGACAGGACGGTTGCCATTTAGAGGCCAGGATTTAACGAAAGTCAAAAAAAACATTATGACTCGGAAATTCACTATACCAGGTTTGAGAGCCACTACAATGACAAAGTGTCAAGCCCTATTAAAGACCTTAAAGGCTCTCAGCCCCCACGAGTGATCAGGCTTTGATTAAATCCTCAAAGGTCCATGGGTAAATAACGGCCAAAAGGAACCACCTGAGCCATCCTGCGATGTGCTCTGGGGGGACATGGACCTCCAAGTGGTAGCAGAGATGAACCGCCTCGGCTCAATCATGACGACATCCGGAAGGCACCGAGCGAGGCTTCAGTGGTACAGTTACATCCTGGGGCCCTGTCTCCTCCTAGAGTCCAGGAAGCAGAAGAGGAAAGACAGCCTTCTCCCCACAAGGACCTACTGGCTGTCTTCACATCATCCTTCCCTCCGCTCAGTTATGGGGGAAGAGGACCCTGCCAGCGCCTGAGGAGAGGAGTGTCAGACTCCCAGTGGTGGGCTAGGGATCCAGGGCTTGGCCAAACGTCCCTAAACTGCAACACCTTACAACACACATCCCTGTTCTGTCTTCACTCAGCTTCTGGGGCAGATACGCTAGGAGAGAACAGGGCTGAAGCCTGGGTCTGCAGGTCTGGCGCACATGCAGAGGCTGAGGGACGGCCAGCTGGTTGGAGCCTCTCTGTGAACATTGAAGATGACTGCTCCCTCCAGCACTCGCCAAAGGATGCTGTAAATTCAGATCTGCAGTGAGGCTACAAGGTACACACTTTGAATATCTATTTCCCAATTACACAAAGGACTTCTCAGGTGACCTTGAGTAGGCCGTGTAGGTAAACTTCCGTGTTACTTAAGGAACCATGTCTGTGCAGAAAAGCAATGATGACACTGGTTCATGTCCATTTGTGCAAACACTCGGAAACCTCTCATGAAAAGATATTTACTCCTGCCCTCCACTTGGTTTAGATACATATCCCATCGGAGGCGTTTCTGAAGTGCCTGAAGCTCCTTACTCGCCTGTTCACACCTTCAGAGTCAATTAGAGCTTAATAACTATGTTGGGCAGAGGGTGGATACTGGACAAAGTATGGGATCATTTTGTAAAATGTCTGATTGTGTAACCACTACACTGTACATGCTTACAATGTGCTTCATTTACACTTTTCTGTAAACATTATTTTTACTTCTCACAATAATTCTATCAGGTCACTATTAATATTTGTATTTTATAAAAGGAGAAATAGAAGCTCAGAGGACAAGTGAATTATTGAAGGTAGCAATGAATGTGAATACAGAAGAGCAGCGGCCCAGAAGGAGGGACTGGATGCTGAAGTGCTGGCCATGTGTTGGGCAGGATGCTGGAGCACTGGCCAGGGAGGCGGGGCCTGTTGCTGAAGCATGGGCTGGGGACATTGGTCAGGTGGTGGAGTGACAGCCCAGGAGGCGGGACCTTGGACTTGATGGCTGAGTGACAGCCTGGGAGGCGGGGCCAAAGGCTAGAGTGTCAGTTAAGGACATTGGAACTGATGCTGGAATGAGAGCCCAGGGGGCTTGCCTGTTGCTGAAGTGCCAGCCCTCGACCTTGGGTCGGATGGTGGAGTTCTGGCCTGGGACTTTGTACCAGATGCTGGAGTGACAGCTCAGGAGGCAGGGCCGGAGGGTGGGTCACAGGTTAGGGATAATGGGCATCTCAGATGCTGGAGTGACAGCCCATGGGAAGTGTGCGAAGAGAAAAAGAAGGGGTCCCATCCACTCCCATAACCTCAGCCTGTGAGGGAACTAGAGGTCCAGAGTGTGATGGCAAACCAGAGAAGGAAGCCCCCGTGTCCACAAGAAATGAGATGGACTTACCCGCTATTTGTAGCACTACCCTGGGTTCAGTGAGGGTGATGGGGTCTCTGAGTTGGAGCCCTGTCCATCATCCCTGAGGCCTAGGAGTTCAAGCGGTGGGCCTTCCCGGCTGGCCAGGCCTCCCATTGGGGTGGCTTGTCCTCCACATAGAGGCCCGAAGAAAAGCCTGTTGCCAAAAAGGGGCGATCGCTCTGCCAATAACCGGGCTGCTTGCATTTAGGGCAGGGCTTAGTGGGTGGTCTCGGGCAGGGACTCTGCCGGGACCAGTGACGCTCCTTTCCACATTTAAAGCAAGCTCCTGGTGGGATTCCTCTTTGTGGTCTGGACTTGGTGGGGCACCTCCCGTGCCTTGCCCCTGGTGCTCTGCCAGCCTCAGGGCTGCCACATGAGCCTGGGTTTGCAGTGTGACCTTCTGCTGCATGCGGGCCTGACCAGCAGCCTCAGCCTGTTCCTCCCATTAAAAACCTTAAACGCCATGTTCATCAGGTCTCGGATAGGGGTTTGGGGGCCGTCTTGTGCCTTTTTCACTTTCCTCTGAAAATCTGGGCAGATAGAGAAATGACGTGTGCAGCTTATACAGTGGGCCTGGCACTGGAAGTAGGGTCTGTATGAGTATGGAGGACCTTAGCATCAGTGAGGCGATTTAAGAAGAGAGCCGGATTTTCCTCAGGTCCCTGAGTAATTTCCCTTAATTTGTCATAGATAACTACCTTTTGAGCTGCGTCTTTGATGCCTGCTATAAGATATTAAATTACTTTATCTCATCGTCTCCTACCTGTTTGTCCCATTTGGTAATCCCAGTTGGGGTCCATGTCAGGGATTGCCTCTGGCCCCGTTGGCATTTGAGGGTTTGAGATGTGGACCTTATCTGCATGAGCCCTTGCTGCCATCCAGATCTGGTCCCGTTCACTGGAGGTAAGGGTAGAAGACATAATGCCATAGAGATCATTCCAAGTGAGATCATGTGCCTGAGTGAGATATTGGAATTCCCTGGTATAGGCGGTAGGATTAGTAAAGTAGGAGCCTAGGCCCTGGCCGGTTGGCTCTGCGGTAGAGCGTCGGCCTGGCGTGCGGGGGACCCGGGTTCAATTCCCGGCCAGGGCACACAGGAGAGGCGCCCATCTGCTTCTCCACCCCTCCCCCTCTCCTTCCTCTCTGTCTCTCTCTTCCCCTCCCGCAGCCAAGGCTCTATTGGAGCAAAGATGGCCCGGGTGCTGGGGATGGCTCCTTGGCCTCTGCCCCAGGCGCTAGAGTGGCTCTGGTTGCGGCAGAGCGACGCCCTGGAGGGGCAGAGCATCGCCCCCTGGTGGGCAGAGCGTCGCCCCTGCTGGGCGTGCCGGGTGGATCCCGGTCGGGCGCATGCGGGAGTCTGTCTGACTGTCTTTCCCCGTTTCCAGCTTCAGAAAAATCCAAAAAAAAAAAAAAAAAAAGTAGGAGCCTAAATGCGATTTGATTTCAGGCAGATCAGAGACAGAGAGGGGGACATGAACCCTTACAACTTTTTCCATTCCAGCCACCTTGCAGAAAGGGCATAGGAGGTTGGCTCCCTCCAGTGGCCTGGAGCAGAATCTGTGTGAGCGCTGACAGGAGAGAAGAGAGAGATACTATTATTTGCAACCAGATGAACAACTGGATCCGGCAAAGGGAGAGAAGGAATCTGATAGGACTGAAGGATTCGTGCATGTGGGAAAGAGAGTTCCTCAGGGAAGTCGGCAAAGCAAGAAAGACCTGAAGCAGAGGCTTTAGCTGAGGTTTTTCTGGACAAAGTGACCTGTGCTGTAACGCAGCCTGCACAGAGATTATTAGGACAAGAGCGCCAATGCCAGAAGCCCTGAATATAAAGGATCTCCGACCATTTTCCAGTTTCTTGGCAATAGTTCCATAAATCAATCAGGGTATTAAAATTGAAAGTCCCTTTAGGAGGCCACTTTGTCTGGTTATCTACTGGGTATTGTAGCCAGGCTACATTGCAGAAGAAAATAAGTTTCTTTTTTAGGGAGGGATCAATGTTTGAGAGATTCTGGATAAGGCACCCCAGGGGTGTTTTAGGGTCAGGTTTGGATTCCTTTGCCCCCATGGCCACCCTCAGTCCTCGGAGTGGTCAGAGAGAATTAGCATCCCACAATTCAAGCTCTGGCCACCGACGAGTAGGTAGAGTGGATGTGTCCAGGACATCTCCACGGGAAAACACACACTTGGAACAGAAAAGAGGTCTCTGATGCAGCTGCAATTAGGGACAGGAGCCTCGGCGGAAAGAACTGAGGGGAGGCTGGAGGCAGGCAACTTACTGCGCCATGTGCAGAAGTGGGTAGAATGTCGGAGGTCCTGGTACTTCCTCAGAAGGGAAGGTGATTTGGATTCACATTGAGACTTGGACTATTCTTTTTGGATTTTGGTTTAGGTGCCTTAGATTTGGTTAGATCCAATTTTTAACATCGTCAAGTCACCATGTCTGGTGACTCTGGATTAACCACTTGGTAGAAGAGGAGCAATGTGGGAAATTATCTGTTTGTTCGCACCCTGGGTAAGGGGGGCTTTGGCATGGTTAAGCTGGGTCGGCACATCCCAGTGGGCTTATAAGTTGCTGTAAAAATTGTAAGCATAAGGGTCTTCCCTAGTGCCTTTGGGAGGATGACTTCCTTAAAGCATTAAACCATCCAAATGTAATAAAGTTGGCGGAGCTGATTGTCACAGACTTTAAACTATACATCATTATTTAGGATGTGAGTGGCGTGACCTATTTGATTATTTATGTAGGAACCGCCCTAAGCACCGAGGCAGAAGCACCATGCATTTTCAGTATCTTCTTTCAGCACTACAGTACTGCCATAGGCTGTGTATCATCCACAGGGACCTAAAGCTGGAAAATGTCCTGGTCGATGCAGACAAAAACATCAGAGTAACATTATTTCGTTTAGGGAAGAAGTTAAAAAAGGACAAACTGCGAACCTACTGTGTGGGATGTGTAGTATATATGGCGCCCAAGATGCTGCAGAGCTGAACTCACGAGGGATGGAAGGTGGACATCTGGGACCTCAGTGTAATCCTATTTCACATGGTGACAGGATGGTTGCCATTTAGGGACCAGGATTTAACAAAAGTAAAAAAGAATATTATTACTGGGAAATTCACAATACCAGGTTTTTTGTCACTGGAGTGTCAAGCCTTACTAAAGAACTTGATGGCTCTCAACCCCCACGAGAGATCAACCCTTGATGAAATCCTCAAAGATCGTGGGTAAATAATGGCCAAAAGGAACAACTAGAGCCATACGGCAATGTGACCCGGGGGAACCTGGACCCCCAAATTGTAGCAGAGATGAACTGCCAAGGCTTCAATCATGAGGACATCCAGAAGACACTGAGCGAGCCTTCAGTGGTACAGTCACATCCTGGGGCCCTGTCTCCTCCTAGAGTCCAGGAAGCAGAAGAGGAAGGACCACCCTGTCCCCACAAGGCCTACTTCGGCATTCAGTCCCACCTCCCGGGCCAGTGCTCCAAAATCCAGCCCCGGGACCACTGCTCTATGATCCAATCCGGCCCCAGGACCAGCACTCAGCCTCCAGGCCCAGAACCCAAGGACTCCACCTGCAGCCCAGCCCTCCAGCCTGACCCCACCCACAGCAGTGGGAGTAAAACCCCAGGAAGGGCCTCTGAGCTGCCTGATGGGGGGACTCCAGCCTCTCCAGGCCATTGCCAGGCCTGGTGGAGGGTGGCGAGGAGAGTGCTAAGAGGGCTTTAAAAATGTTTTGCTGCATCCCAACAGATGCACAGTCATCAGTGAATAGAAAGCAAGTCATGCCTGCATGACAAACTTGTTGAGGCCAAGGCAAGATGTGGGTGAGGTCAGTATTTTAAATGCTGGAGTGGAAGGTGCTATGTTCCAGGGGGACCACCCATGCTGCGGGAGGGGAGCCAGGGGCTGGAAGCCACCAGACTATTCTCTTTGGACGCTGACTTGGCTCAGACAACTTGGATTCAACATAGGGATAGTTTTAGGACTGACCCCTTTGTGTTTCCGTTTAGTTATTTTCATTGTTTAGACCAAGTCACCATGTCTGATGACTCTTTAGTGATAGTCACCCCTAGTGGAAGAGGTGCGGCGTGGGAAATTACCCTGGGCACAGGGAGCTTTGTCTCGGTAAAGCTGGCCTGACATGTCCCTACAGGCACATTTGTCGCAGTGAAAATTGTCAAGTACAAGGGACTGCCCTTATGCATTCAGGGAGGCTGACTTCCGCAAGGTTTTAAGCGATCTGAATGTGATCAAGTTAGTGGTGGCGCGGACTCAGAATCGTTCATCATTATGGAGTATGTGAGCAGCGGGGATGCACGACTACTGAGACAACACAGGCCGGAGGAGCGAGGCGGCAGCGCGGTGCATCTTTCGGCAGCTGTTTCAGCTCTCTGGTACTGTCATCCGCACGGCATCATCCACAGGACCAAAACCAGAGGATGTCCTGGTGGATGAAGATTTCAAGGTGAAGGTAACAGACTTCGGGTTAGGGAGGGAGGTGACAAGGGAAGAACTGACAGCTTACTGTGGGACTGTGTGCTACATGGCGCCCGAGATGCCGCTGGGCCGAAGGGATGAGTGTCGGAAACTGGACGCCTGGATCCTTGATATTATACTCTACCAGGTGGTGACTGGACAGCTGCCATTCACAGGTCAAGACTTAAAATATAGAGGAAAGTTATGACTGGACAATCCACGATACCAGGTATTCTGTCGGAGGAATGTCAAGCCTTATTAAAGAACTTAATGGCTCTAAACCCCAGCGAGAGATCAGCCTTTGAGGAAATCTTCAAAGATCTGTGGGTAAATAATGGCCAAAAGGAACAACCTGAGCCGTCCTGCGATGTGCCCTGGGGGGACATGGACCTTGAAGTGGTAGCAGAGATGAACCGCCTCGGCTTCAATCATGACATCCAGAAGGCACTGAGCGAGCCTTCAGTGGTACAGTCACATCCTGGGGTCCTGTCTCCTCCTAGAGTCCAGGAAGCAGAAGAGGAAGGACCACCCTGTCCCCACAAGGCCTACTGGCTGTCTTCACATCATCCTTCCCTCAGCTCAGCTATGGGGGAAGAGGACTCTGCCAGCGCCTGAGGAGAGGAGTGTCAGACAACCAGTCGTGGGCCAGCGATCCAGGATCTGGCCCAACGTCCCTAACCTGCGACCCAGCCTCCTGCCCTGCCTGCTGGGCTGTCACTCCAGCATTCAGTCCAATGTTCCAGGCCGCACTCCACCACCCAACCCAACATCCAGGGCTGGTGCTTCAGCAACCAGCCTGCCTCCCGGCTGTCACTCAGTTTCAGGTCCAATGTCCCTAATCAGCTCTTCAGCCTCTGGCCCTGCCTCCCGGCTGCCACTCAGCATCAGGTCCAATGTCCATGGCCAGCGCTCCACTATCCGTCCCTGCATCCTGGGCTGTCATTCAAGCATCTGGCCCAATGTCCCTAACCCCTAACGGGTGCTCCAGCCTCTGACCCCGCCTCCTTGCTGTCACTCAGCATCAGGTCCAATGTCCCTAGCCAGCACTCTACTATCTGGCCCTGCCTCCTGGGGGGTCATTCCAGCATCCGCCCAACGTCCCTAACCGGCACTCCAGCCTCTGGCCCTGCCTCCAGCCCCGCCTCCTGGCTGTCACTCAACATCAGGTCCAATGTCCTTAGCCGGCGCTCCACTATCCGGCCCCACCTCCTGGGCTGTCATTCAAGCATCCGCCCCAAGGTCCCTAAGCAGCGCCTCCAGTCCCGCCTCCTGGCTGTCACTCAGCATCAGGTCCAATGTCCTTAGCGAGCCATCCACCATCCAGCCCCGCCTTCTGGGCTGTCACTCCACCACCGACCCAGCATTCCTAGCCAGCGCTTCTGCAATGGCCCTGCCATCCTGGCCAGCGCTCCAGCATCTGGTCCAATGTCCCTAACCTGCGACCCAAACTTTGGACTCGCCTGCCAGGCTGTCACTCCAGCATCAGGCCCAACACACCGTCTAGGACTTCAGCATCCAGTCCCGCCTCCCAGCCTGTGCTCCAGCATCCAGCACCAGGACCACCGCTCTACAGTCCGATCCGGCCCCAAGACCAGCGCTCAGCCTCCCGGCCCAGAACCCAAGGACTCCACCTGCAGCCCAGCCCTCCAGCCTGACTGCACCCACAGCAGTGGGAGTAAAACCCCAGGAAGGGCCTCTGAGCTGCCTGATGGGGGACTCCAGCCTCTCCAGGCCATTGCCAGAGCCGGCGGAGGGTGACGAGGTGAGCACTAAGCATATTTTTTAAATGTTTTTGCTGCGTTCCAACCGATGCACAGTCATCTGTTCAAAGGAAGCATGTCATGCCTGCATGACAAACTTGTTGAGGCCAAGGCAAGATGCGGGTGAGGTCAGTATTTTAAATGCTGGAGTGGGAGGTGCTGTGTTCCAAGGGGTACCACCCATGCTGCGGGTGGGAGTCAGGGGCCGGAAGCCACCAGCTGCAGGTGAGGGCGATGCAGAAACGCATGCGGTGTGTGCAAGGGAGAGGACTGACTGGTCCTTCTTTTCTATCGCTACATATTGTAGAGTGCAGCAGGCAGGGCGGGTTTCTTCTCATCACTGCCTGTGAGTTAAGAACTGGATGTGTTTTTCCCACTTGAATCCTTGAGGCCAACAGGATGGTCGAGGTGTGCACCTGCCAACGATCCCGCATCTCCATGGACGTCAGGAGCAGGTTATTGAGAACCCTTCCTGTGTCTAATTACAGCCTGGAGCCCCTGAGGGTCAAGAAGAGAGTCTGCCCTCACAGTGCGTCCACCCTTCCGCCCAGTCTGAATTCAACTGGACAGTTTTCCTGAGGCCCTTCTTCCCGACCTTGATCGTTATTCCCATGTTTGTGGGGTTATTAAAATATATTATCCTCTCAAAATTTGTCGTAAACTGTTTTTGTTTTTTTTGGTCGTATTTGTTGAATTCTCTGTTTCTCATCCCCTCCACACAGAATTGGAGTCTGGCTCCTGTAGTTGGAGAAGCATGGAGTAAGGTCATACTTGGACTTTGGTACAGGAACCCCCCTCATAATGACTGCAGTTTGAAGGGAAAAGGCCATTGCCCGGCATGCAGGGCTGGTTCTAGATGTGCAGGTCAAGGGTGAGTCAGGAGCATTCTCGTCCTGCTGTCTTGTGGTCCTAGACATTTCTGCCTGTGGTCAGGGTGCCCCGTCAGCATGGTGTTGGGTGCACCCAGATGCCAGGGAAACAGGTGACCCATCTTCCTGGGTGGGGGTGGGGGATCCTGGCTGCGTGGGGGACCTGCCCCGTGAAGGTGGCCTGTTGGTACCTCTACACGTGAGAACACCAGACGTCGAATCCACTTTTCTTTCCTCCTTTTCTTCTGCTGACCAGTCAGTGGACAGCAGCATGCTCAGAGCACTGACCCAGAGGCCCTCCTTCCCATCGCCGCTGCTGGTTCCTGTTTTCTTAAAGAAGCGGGGAGCAGGGGGCCCCGGGAGACCGGCAGGCCTGCGGCACCCTTGCCTGGCTCACACAGGTGCCGTGCTCGGGGCTGCCAGGACAGGACAGGGGGGACTTCTGCCCCTGCGCGGGCCGGTTTACCTGAACCTCAGTGAGTGGGTTCAGGAGACAGAGCCGCCCTTTGGGGGAAGCATTTCTGGAACAAAAGTTGTAGTTACAAAGGTCATCCAGACAATGATACCCCTGACTATTCAGTACGGAAAGGCAAATGCATGAGACGAGGTTAAATTCCTGGTTGTGCGGTAAGTCCTCCCTCCATATCCTCAGTAGGTTCTGCCACTTGAAGAGAAATGACGGGTGATTGATAGGAACAAGAGAGACGTTCCTACAGCATCTCATCAACCTTATAAAGAAACCATGTTGAACAAAACAGTGCTATTCAAGGGACCCGCTGTACTGTGACCAACCAAGGCCAAGGGTAGGCAGCAGGGGACAGGGGTTTCTGATTTGAAAGTAACAAACCATTGGCAGCGCTGCCGGCTGACTTGGGGAGACTGAGGTGGTCTCTGGTTTCTTCTAAGAGTTCAACGTGCCCATCCCCGGCTTTGGTCTTAGCACCACGGCCTCCACCTCCAGCCTGTTCTCGGATCCCAGGCCCTGCTGGCCCAAACCAGAGGAGGACATCAAGGGCGCCACTGCCCGTGACAGACAGCATGGCGGGAAGGGGGGTGGAAGTACGCTCACACCTGCTGAGCTGTGCTCAGCCCCAGGTGGCTTTGAGGAGCTGCGTCCCTGTGGGGTGGCTGCGGCTGCTCCCATGTCACAGATGAGGACACCGAGGAGTAGAGCCAGTTGGGGGCTTCCTCAGTGCCAGATGGCCAGGTAAGAATGAGTGAGAACCTGAGGGGAGGGTGCTCCCACACTTCCCCTGCCCTGTCCTTTGCCGGAGGTGCCGTGGGGGGCCCGCTTAAAAGTGGCCAAGGTCGTAAAACCTGACTCCACTCCCAGGGGCCCAGAGCTGGTCCTGGCTGCCTCTCACTGGGAAGCTTTACACACCTGCACCCTGGGTTTGACTCTGTTTCTAGACACCAGGTTGGCACACTCCAAGCAAGGGGGCATCAGGTGAGAGGCAAGTAGAGTATCGCTTGCCAAAGAGGAATGATGTTGGAATCTATTGGGGATTGCTTATGAAAACGATCAGCTAAGGGGGCGGGGAGACTGCAGATCACTTACAGCGCTGGGTCTGCCTAGTCATTCTGTGCTTTCCCATCCACGAACTCACACAGGAGCAAAGCCCGCCGCGGGGCTGCCACGAGCCCCTCCTCCTCAGGTGACCCGCAGAAGCAGTGCGCCCCTGGGGGAGACGCCGCAGAGACTGGGGGGGGGGGCTCTCGGTGGAGCTGCCTTACAGTATGAATCTGTCTCTCAGGCACGGATCGCTGCACTGCGGGGGGTGTTTGCCTGCGTGTTCAGGAGTGTGACCAGAGGCTGATCCGATCCAGGACTCCGTGGTCATTTAATCCACTTAATCGGATGAGTCACTGTAATTCACGTCGGAAGTACTTCTCAATCTTTTATCGCAGGGGTCCCCAAACTTTTTACATAGGGGGCCAGTTCTCTGTCCCTCAGACCGTTGGAGGGCCAGAGTATAAAAAAAAACTATGAACAAATCCCTATGCACACTGCACATATCTTATTTTTAAGTAAAAAAACAAAATGGGAACAAATACAATATTTAAAATAAAAAACAAGTAAATTTAAATCAACAAACTGACCAGTATTTCAATGGGAACTATGCTCTTCTCACTGACCACCAATGAAACAGGTGCCCCTTCCAGAAGTGTGGTGGGGGCCGGATAAATGGCCTCAGGGGGCTGCATGTGGCCAGCGGACCATAGTTTGGGGACCCCTGTTTTATCGGGTTCCTTTGTGCTGTAAGTCAATACTGTCCCCAGAATGCTCTCTTTCGGTAGCACGGAGGAAGCAGGCCGGTGGTGCCCAGACTAACTTTCTCAGGTCCCCCAGCAGAGGACAGGGAGCGGTTCAGGTCGGCAGCCGCGAAGCCTGCCCAATGACAAGCCAGGCATCCATTCGGCTGGACAGAAGCAGGTGACCCATCAGCAAGGCAGAGGGGGTTTTGCCACCATGTGCTATGCAGGATGATGTTAGCACTAGGTACCTGGATTAGAGAAAGGGCACCGTGCAGCCTCGGATGCTGGTGCTCAGATAAGTTCCAGGCCATCGGAAACGTGGATGACGGCACACAGACTGTCTCAGAGCGAGACGTCTTATGGGGCCCCTAGGCGGCTCACGGGGATCATGGCCACTGGCCAGGCAGGACCGGGGGAGAGTCCACACAGCCAGACTGAAGTCCAGCCCTGCCCGAGAGCATCCATGTCACCTGGGCAAGCGCCTTACTTCTTTAGTAAATTGGCAACGCTACTCAAATTAGAGCTGATGTGGAACACCATGCAGAACGCCTGAGCATGTGACTCACAATAGTCAGTTGTCACTCAGAAGGCAGCCTTCAGTTCAGTGGTAGAGCGTCGGCCTATCGTGCAGAGGACCTGGGTTCGATTCCCGGCCAGGGCACACAGGAGAAGCGCCCATTTGCTTCTCCACCCCTCCGCCGCGCCTTCCTCTCTGTCTCTCTCTTCCCCTCCCGCAGCCAAGGCTCCATTGGAGCAAAGATGGCCCGGGCGCTGGGGATGGCTCTGTGGCTTCTGCCCCAGGCGCTAGAGTGGCTCTGGTCGCAACATGGCGACGCCCAGGATGGGCAGAGCATTGCCCCCTGGTGGGCAGAGCGTCGCCCCTGGTGGGCGTGCCGGGTGGATCCCGGTCGGGCGCATGCGGGAGTCTGTCTGACTGTCTCTCCCTGTTTCCAGCTTCAGAAAAATGCAAAAAAAATAAAAAATTTAAAAAAAAAAAGAAGAAGACAGCCTTCAGTCCCTCCCCCCCTCCCTTTCTGCCTTTTCCCTCTTCCCACCCTGTCTGCTTCAGTTCTCCGCTGTCACCCCCGGGTGTTTGGGTGCCGGGCCCTGTGGCCGCGCATCGTGGGAGGAGATGGGCCTCCACCCAGAGCTGTGGACTCATAGCGCCTCCTGGTTGGAGGGGACCTCAGAGGACGTTAGATCACTGTCTGCCTCAATTCCTCAACAACGTCGGTGCCATGTGGTCACACACAAGCGTGTCCCGTCAGGTGAGCCCGCTTCCTTCTGGACCTGACTGGTCGCTGGGAAGAGCTTCCTCATGCCGCATCGGGATTCGTCTTCCAGAACCTTGCACACAGTTGGACGTTATTCTCTCTGTTAGGGTCAGATAGGTTAAGGTAAAATTTTTCTGGACAGAACTTGAGGTATTTGAAGATAGGCTTGCTTTGACCTTGAACTCTTCTCCTTGCAGGCCAACGTCCCAGCTCCGCACAGAGAAGCCGCTCCACGCCCCGACCAGCTGGGGGAGGATGCCGGGCTCTGGTTCCCCTCCCCTCCCTGGGAGTGGTCCAGGTCCCACACACCGCGCGGGGCGGGCAGCACATGCGTGCAGTGGAGCTGGGTGGTGGCCTTCTCAGGCAGGGATGGGACTGGCGCCAGCAGAGGAGGCCACGTCTCGTCAGCCCACGGCAGTGCCCAGCGGGCTGAGGGAGGCTGAGGAAGTGCTGACTGCAACTCCCTATGGGCTTCCTCCATGCACAACGTATCTCATTTTCCCTCACCTTTCTCACCCAGCCCCCCAACCCCTCCCCTCTGTCACCCATTAGTCTGCGTTTTGTATCTATGTGTCTGTTTCTCTTTTGTTTGTGCTCTTTTGTTCTTTAGAGTCTACATATAAGAGAAATCCTATGGCACTTGTCTTTCTCTGTCTGATTTATTTCACTTAGTGTAACACCCTCTAGGTCCATCCGTGCTGTTGTAAATGGTAAGAATTCATTCTCTTTTCAGGACTGAGCAATATTTCACTGTATGTACCACAGCTTTTTATCCACTCGTCTGTTGACAGACTCTTGGGCCACTTCCATGTCTTGGCTATTGTAAATCATGCTGCAAGAAGCACTGGGGTGCAGATATTCTTTCAAATTAGTGTTTTGTGTTTCTTCAGATATATTGCCTTAAGTGGACTTGATGGGTCATAAGGCAATCCCATTTTTTAAAAATTTTTGAGGAAACTACACTGTTTTTCATGGTATCTACACTAATATGCATTCCCACAAAATGTATACAAGGATTTCCTTCCTCCACATCCTGACCAACACCTGTTTGCTGACTTATTGATGAGAGCCATTCTGACAGCTGTGAGGTGATGTCTCGTTGAGGCTTTGATGTGCGTTTCTATGATGTTAGCGATGTTGAGCAAGTTTTCATATGTCTGTTGGCCATCCGTATGCCCTCTTTGGTGAAGTGTCTATTCAGGTCTTCGGCTCACATTTTAACTGGGTTCCTCATTTTTCTGGTGTTGAGTTGTCTGAGTTCTTCATAAATTTTGGATAGTGACCCCTTATCTGAATCCTCCTTGGTGAATATCTTTGTACATTCAGCAGGTTGTCTTTCTGTTTTCGCTGATGGTTTTCCCTCTTCTTTGCTTTCATCGCTTCTGTTTTCCCTGCAAGATGATGGCTCTGCGCTTGTCTCTCTGAAGCCAGGATGTAGGAGGGAGACTGGTCAAGGCATTGGGAGGCCTTCGTTAGGAGGGGAGGGGAGGACCCAGTGCTGTTGGGTCAGGGTCCCTCCCTGCAGGTGGCACTGCCTCTCTCCTCCAACAGGCTGAGTCTCCTCACCCAGGCTAGACGGGCTGGCAGTCACAGAAGGCCCCCACACTGTGCTTTAACATTCAAGCCTCGTGCCGGCCACCAGAACACAGGCAGCCCAGCCGACCTCACAGCCTTCATTTGAAGAGCCGCAGGAAAAGTCAGCTTGTAATGGAACTGGAGAGTAATTCCTGTTTTCTTCCTCATAGATAACACTGTCTTTAAAGACTGTTATTTCTTAAGTAGAATCCAGAGCAGAGCGCTTGGCCCGGCCTTAGGCTTCCACGCCGGCTTGGACGTGCAGCGCACACAGATGTGCAGGGCACACGGGTATGCAGCGCACACGGGTGTGCAGCCTTCCGTGTTCAGAGCTCTTTGATCCAGCAGTTCGAGGCGTTCATGCAGTTCTGTTTGCCAAGCAAACGCCTTATTAATATCCGAATATACTAAGAACTTTTGTGGGCATTTAACTTCTCCAAACCATGGGGCGAGTCAACTTGATTGAACTGCTTTCCTTCAAGACATAGTGAACCCAGTAGGGATGGGAGGAGTGTTAAAGGGAGTACTACTAGGGAATTAGAAGAATTTTTTTTTTCTTTTTGACATTTTTATGTCCATACTTCTCAGCCTTTTTTTAAACTTTGGATTAATGACCAATTGCCTCCTTGGCAGAGTGATTCTCTCCTAAGACTGTTTGTCCAGAGCACGGAGGGTAACAGGAGTCCTCTCACTGGCCATGTTGCCAGGCTTCCTGCTCAGGTGTGTGGATCAGAGTCACAGGGATACAGGACTCCAACGTTCATTAATCCCAAACTGACTGAAAAAGAAAATACACAGGTGTCAGGAACAGTCTGTCATTCACAGCAAAACTGTTAGCTTAGTCACTGGAGCAAAGTGTCTGAGGTCAAGGAAATCTGGTGAGACAGGAAGGGAGGAAGGACCCTGATGGTTTAAATTTCCTGTGACCTCAGCTCCTTGCAGGGGTGCCGTGGATGAAGAGGGCTCCTCCTTAGACAAATCGCTGATTCCAGATCAACATGGCGAGCCGGGACATCCTGTTGGGCCAGAAAATATAAAAACTAAGGCTTCTGGTCATGTCAAAAGGACAGAGGGGCCCCCTGAAGATGCTCCCATTGGCCTCACATGAGACAGTTGGGCATCAAAAAGGAGAATGGCCCTGGCCGGTTGGCTCAGTGGTAGAGCGTCGGCCTAGCGTGCGGAGGACCCGGGTTCGATTCCCGGCCAGGGCACACAGGAGAAGCGCCCATTTGCTTCTCCACCCCTCCGCCGCGCTTTCCTCTCTGTCTCTCTCTTCCCCTCCCGCAGCCAAGGCTCCATTGGAGCAAAGATGGCCCGGGCGCTGGGGATGGCTCTGTGGCCTCTGCCTCAGGTGCTAGAGTGGCTCTGGTCGCAACATGGTGACGCCCAGGATGGGCAGAGCATCGCCCCCTGGTGGGCAGAGCGTCACCCCATGGTGGGCGTGCCGGGTGGATCCTGGTCGGGCGCATGCGGGAGTCTGTCTGACTGTCTCTCCCTGTTTCCAGCTTCAGAAAAATGAAAAAAAAAAAAAAAAAAAAAAGAATGACGGCAAGTGACTTAAAACAATGGAGCATGTTTTTAAAATCTACGAGTTCATACTGATTTTTAAATATCCCGTGAAACAATAAACCTAAGCGTCGATCTTCAATAAGCACTAACTACACTAGTTATGTGAACTGATGATGAGGAGTTGCAGATGGAGGGGCGAGGCTGACACCACCTCACGTCACGGACCAATCTTACCATCACAGTGAGCCACGTGTTGTCATGTAGTAAGCGGTACACGGCGCAGAGCCTGAATCGTCAGCCGGAGTCCCAGCAAGCCTCTAGGCCTGCAGTCTGCAGGAAGTGTCAGCATCAGTAACACATGAAGTGACAGCAGAAGGGACCAAATCAGCCAAATCCAGGAGGCAGAGTATTCTCCAATGACCCAGTTTTCCCCTCCACCCCCCAAACCATGAAAGAACAGTCGAGAGAGGGACCGATGAAGAACCAATGAGACAGCAGAGACGTGGCACCAGGTATAAGGAGTGGAACTTCGGGCCGACCCAAGTGTAAAAACAATCTTGAGGCCGTTCGGGAAACTTGAACAGGGGCTGAGTGCATATCTGGTGATGAAGAATGATTTCAGTCTCGTTAGGTGTGACCATGGCATTGTGATGATGCTGAGGAAGGAGGTCTTGCTGAGGAGGAGACAGCAGGCTCGTGTACTCATGGAGGACATGGCGGGCTGTCTACTGTTTGCTTTAACACTTTGAAACGTGGGAGGAAATGGAGGGGACCAGACCAGCACAGTTAAAGCCACGGTGTCGTGCTGACCGCTACAGAGCACATCAGCGAGCCACTATGGGCCGCCACGTTCTTCTGTCGGCAGCACCATCCTTGGCCAACTTCCTCTGGCCTTCATGATTGTTATTATTGTTGTCACTTTCAAAGACCTTCGTCAAGGCCGCCACATTTCCTTTATGTTCTTGCAACCCGACCGCCCGCGGCGGCTTTGGGTCTCCTCTTTGCACCCCGACGGGCCATCTTGCGTATTCCTTTTGTTTCTGCTCAGGAATCTCTGTCTGAAGGTATTAAGCCTAATCATCACAGCAAGAGGCATCAAGAGGTTATTGATATGTTTTCCCCAAAATCTCTACTGACGTCCTAACCACCAGCACCTCAGCATGTGACCTTATTTGGATGTAAGACTATTGCCAATGTCATTAGTAAGGATGCAGCCACGTTGAAGTAGGGTGGCCCCTAATCCAATATGACCGGAGTCCCTGCAAGAAGAGGACACACGGAGGGGAGAGGCCATGGGAGACAGAAGCGCAGACTGAGCGCTACAGCGGCAAACCAAGGCCGGAGGGCCATCCTCAGAAGCTGGGGGCCAGGGAGGACCCTGCCTTGCAGGTTGCAGAGCGAGCGTGGCCCGACAGACGCCTCGGTTTCGGACTTCTGGACACCAAAACTGGGATAGAATACATTTCAATTGGTTTAAGCCACCCAGGCGATGGCCCTTTGTCATGTCAGCCCTAGAAAACACGCAGCTGCCACGCGGAGATCTGGTGGTTCTTTCCGGTCTACTCCACGTGCAGGAAGGAACCTCTGTTCTGACCGGCTTCCCAGGATCTCTGGACCCTCCTGGTCTCACGCTGGTTTTTGATGATGGACCCATGCTGACTCTTCCGTCCCTGGCTTGCTCCACTCCAGCCTTGAGTCATCTGTCTCTAGATGGAGAAATGCAAAGAGGGAGATGAGGGATGACCAAGTGGCCCTGGACTGTCGTGGGTGATGTGGGTCAGGGGACTGAGCCGAGCCCTCCCTGGGCCTCCCAGGCCCATCGGAACTGCTCTACCCTGCTGTCCCTGGTCTCTCTCCTTCTCTGGCCTCCACCTTCGCATGGGTGGGGCCCCCCTGGTGTGTGTGAAGCCTATGGTTTCTGGGTCCACAGCTGCCACCTGCCTCAATTAATTGAAAAAAAATCACCAAGCACATTACTGACATCATTCCTCCAGAAACGCTTCACTTTCTTACAAAAGGCAAATTCAAGTAGAAAGACGACTAGGAGCTGACTTGCAGACTTCAGGGTGACATGAGAGACATTCAGTGCTACCACTATTGTGGGGTTCTACAGAAGCCCCCGGGAGGGAGCCCCTGACTTGGGCTTTAGGGGAAGGGCAGGGTCAGCGAAGAGAATGCGGGTTTTTCTGAACAAAGCCCCTGTTGGAAAAGATGAATGTGAAAGGTCACGTGGGGAAAACGGTTTCTGCTTTATTTTGTCTTTAAAATCCGTGTGCGGGCCCCACAGCCACGGTCGGATCCGGAAGTCCTTCCTACATCGTTCCCACAGTCGGGGACTTTCACAAGCTTCGCGTTTCTTTCAGCACCAAGGATGTTATTTGATGAGCCACTGATTTCACAGACGTCACCCAAACAGCTACTAAGGAAGCCTCCTAAAAGAGATGAAGTTTTCCCGCCGGCATGTGTATTTACACTTTGGAAATCCCTGAGCCCGTCTCAACCACCATCGCGCATGTCCGTGAAGAAGCCATTCCCGAAGACTTAGGCGCTTCATTCCGTTGGTGTTGTTCTAAACATTTTTAAAAAGTGCTTATTACTTGCATATTTTTGGTAATACGTGAAAATGTTGATTTATATGGAAGATAAATAATTTGGGATAGTTTAAAAATAAGGGAGCCGGAGTGGAGGAAAGACATTGCAATACTCGCTATGGAACTGGCGGAGACTGGCGGCGGTGGTCACCTTGTTGAAATCTAGTCCAATCTAGTTGAAACCAGGTTCCGCAACCCAGCGGCATCCTGGCCTCTACCCACGAGGTGCCAGTAACACCCCTGTCCCCCTTTGTATTGTGACAAAAACGTCCCGGACACTGCTGACTGCCCCCAGGTGAGAAGTAGTGTTGCAAACCCTTTCTTTCAGAGATGAGAAACTGAGGCCCAGAGAGGTACGGGATGTGCCTTAGGCTGCACAGCTAGTCAGGGCAGACCCTGGAATAAATACCATCCCTGTTTCGCTGCTGCCTCTTTCCGGCTCTTCTCACACAAACTGCACCAGAGCTTTCCGGCAAACACACGATTCTGTTTGCACCAGAGGCTTGGGCTCAGGCTCCCGACATAATGAAGCTTCTGTTGGAAACCTCAGGCTTGGCAAGCCCGTGCCGAGTTGCCTCCAATTAACTTGAGAACCAAGATTTTTGTGCAACTTCAGTGACACTCACTGAGCCGACTCTAAGTAACCAGCAGGTTCCTCCCAAGCTCACATTTTCTGTTCGGGAAGGTGTCTGTTTCTCTTCCCATCCCCTTTCCTCGTGACGTACACATGCCTGAGCCCATACCGGCGGTGGTTGTACATCTGATCATTTTCTACGGCACTGGTGATTGGGGACCCTGTGCTTGCCGAATCGTAAATAAATCCATACACAGCATTTATTCATTTGGTAATTGGGTGCAATAAATGCGAAGTTGAAATTCCCTGCATGAAAACCTCTGGTTTTATTTGGGATCTTTTCTTCTGCTCTGTTCAGACTCCATTCTGCTCTGCACATTCAGATGCTTGGGGAGGGGGGAGAAAAGAGAAAGAAAAAGGAAACCCAGATAATTCACAATTTTGAAAACCTGTGGTCCTGTCATTCGCCTCTTATTCACCATGTTGACAGGTAAGTAAAGGAAACAGCAAAGGGACAGTGAAGCCAGGCTCCAGAATGTTCTTTCTCAGGGACTGTACCACAGAGAAGCAGCCCTTCCTGGCTGGCTGGAGGCTCACTCCCTTCCAGGTTGCTCCAGGTCACTTGGCGGGCCTGGCGTGGGCTCTGTCCAGCTGCCTGTGGTTGGAAAAGACCCCCCCGAGCCAGTAAACGGCCGGTGACATTCAATCCCGACTCCAATTTATGTCAGTGTGCCAGTGACGGAGTTCGCAGCTCTCCTGCAGAAGTGTGGCGTGTCTGTCTGACGGGCAAGCCCTCCTGGCGGCCAGTGCCAGCGGCCACAGCAGGTGCTCCTCCCTGCCGTTTGTTGCAAGTGACCCGGAGCTCGGGAGATCGACCAGGAATGCTGCTGACGCCATCCGGGGCTCAGCACGCCACCTGCTTACGCTCCCGCTCTGCCAGCGGGTAAGAGGACCTGTGCCCTGTGTTGCCAGATGTCCTCAGTGCCCCAGAGGATGAACTCGGTGCTGGCTGTGTGCAGAGCCCAGAAACGTCCACAGCCAATGGGGTGGACACGGGTCGTGTGAACGCGGCACGGTCGGAGCGCCGTCTCCTGCCCCTGAGCCGTGACGGCTTCTGCACGGCTCCCACACTGAGCTGTGATGAAGCCAGAAGCCCGGTGAGCAAGGCCTGCCTCCTGGTCCCTTGTCACATGCAGCGCACTGTCCAAGGAGGCCACGTGGGACCGCAGGGAGGCCCTGACAGAAGTGAGTCTGCAGACAGATCCGGGTTCTGACGGCTGTCAGAGGGGCGGGGTCCGGGGCTGCGTGGGGAAGGTGACGGGGTTATGCAAAGAACAAACTCCTAGGCACAGAGAACAGTGTGGGGACCACCAGAGGAAAAGGGGGGCAGCAGCAGAGGGGAAGGGGGTACATGGTGATGGAAGGAGACTCGGCTTGGGCTGGTGAACAACAACAACAAGACCGGGTGCCACCCATGCCGGCAGTTGTTATGAGTTTCGGTGGGCGGCTCAGCAGCTGGGACCTCGTTTTCCCACAATTCTCTGCAACTGCGGCTTCCCACTGCCCGTGAGGGTTGAGTGTGCAAGCTCACACATTTCCTCCTAACCTGGCCCACACTGAGTCACTTGGCTCCCAGACACCTGGCTAGCTCAGACAGTCACAGGTTCCCCAAGGGCTAACCCGGCCGTCCTCCCTCACAGCTGAAGGAGCTAACTGAATCCCAGGCCACCCACTCAGGGTCATGTCACCCGTGTCCTGAGGACACGGTCCCGCACACGCAGCTTGTCTACTTTACACTCCGCATATATCCAACGCGTGATCGAGGCGTGGTGTAGAAACACAAAGCTTCACGGTGAACTCAGATTCAGAAGATGTAAGTCTTTTGGACAGAATGACCTATTTTCTGGAAAGTCACAAATGGGGCCCCGTGAATATAATTCTGTGAATGTAGAGTGAGGACAAGGGGGCCCCAACTGATGATCATCTCTTTAGTTCTCTGGGACACTCCCAGCATGTCTATCATGACGATGTGTCTCGGGTTGGGGACCATCTCATCAGAGGTCACGAGGTCACTTGAACACACATGGAACGGAGCAGCTGGTCTCTCCTGCCTGGGCAGAGCAGGCAGCGGAAGCCTACAGCAGCTGTCCAATGAACTGTCTACCTTGATGGACGTGCTGGGAACTGTCTACCTTGACGGACATGCTGGGAACTGTCTACCTTGACGGACGTGCTGGGAACTGTCTACCTTGACGGACGTGCTGGGAACTGTCTACCTTGACGGACGTGCTGGGAACTGTCTACCTTGACGGACGTGCTGGGAACTGTCTACCTTGACGGACGTGCTGGGAACTGTCTACCTTGACGGACGTGCTGAGAACTGTCTACCTTGATGGACGTGCTGGGAACTGTCTACCTTGACGGACATGCTGAGAACTGTCTACCTTGATGGACGTGCTGAGAACTGTCTACCTTGATGGACGTGCTCTGCGTGAGAGCTGCCCACGATGGTAGCAGGATGTGAATGTGGCTACAGAGCCTTGGAATGTGGCGAGTACATTTTCCAATTTGCTTTAATTTTAACAAATTTAAATGTAAAGTTACGCAGCCACGAGGGGTGAGTGGCCACTGTCTTGGACAGTGCTTAGGGAAACCCCTCACCTGGGCTCCCCCGGGGGCTCTGGTGGTTAGCTGGGGCACGCCAGGTGCCATTCACCTAACACCACAGGCCCTGGTCTTGACCACGCCTCAGTCTGAGCATCTGTCCTCCTTGGGCTCCCGTTTGTCACTCACTCACTCACTCACTGCCCAGCATGAATGCACGATCCCTGTTCCTGAGAATAAACTCTATGCCGGGGGGGGGGGCACCTCTCTTCTCTCTGTCCAGCCTCTGCCTACGAGGACCAGCAGCTCCTGCCTTCTCGGGGTCAAGTCCTTGCCCCTTCTTCCCCTGAAGGCCTCTGCTTCCCCCTCCACTCTCCCCATCTCAGCTGCTCCCCTCGGGACCCGGTGACAGCCTGTGGCCCTGCGGCTCGGTTTTATACGGGGGACAGAAGCCATGAGTGAATGAAGAGGAAGTGATACGATGCAGAACTCCTCAAAGTATCCTTCTGCAAAGCACTGTCCCTGCGCAGACCGGATCCATTCCGGCTGCAGCTGAGACCAGCTCTGTGTTAACGTAACGACCAGAAAAAAGAGCGTTTCAGTTTCAGATGTTTCACTAGCAAGTTCTCTCCTTCGATGTGACCGGTAGCAATGCTCAAGCAGAGAGCGAGTCAAGTAGCAAAGGAGCTAGTTTCATGTTTCAGGTTGAACTATTGCTATCAACAACCTGAAAAAAAAAAAAAGCTAGCTCAGATTTTCTACTCTTGACACCCGAATTCTGCGTTCACCGCAGGTTCATCCTTCCGGTCACTCAGGCCAAGGCCTTGATGTCCATCTGGACCTCTTCCTTTGGAGCACACAGGCAGGCATCAGCGCCACCTTCGCCAAATATGCAGAACGGGGCACTTCCCCGTCTTCACTGTCCCTGCCCTGGGTGCAGCCACCGCCGCCTCTCACAGGGTTACCACACACAGTCCCTCAGTCGGGTCTCCCTGCTTCCCGGGCCCTAGACAGTGTCCATCCGGCCCAGCAAAGGAAGGGGTCCCGTTCCTCCGCCCTGGCTTCATCCCATCCAGAATAAGCCCTGCATGACCTCCCCCTCTCCCACCCCACACACTCATCCTCCCCCCCCACAGCCCCGCGGGGCCTCCTGCCTGCTTCCAGCTTCCCCATGCAGGCCCGCCTCATACACGCCTAGCCTGTCCCTCCCCTCTGTCAGGGCTCCGTGCTCCCTCAGCAGGCCTGCCCACTCTTATCTGAGGTGACAGCATGGCCCCACCCCAACGCACAACGCAGACACACAGTCCCTGCTTCTTTCTGCAGTCATTCTCCAAGGCAGGGATTTGCAACCTGTGTGCCCACAAGAGTCTTAAAAATGCTCAAGACTATTTAGTCAGGGTCACTGACCTCTTTCCCCTTAAACCAGGGGTCCCCAAATTTTTTACACAGGGGGCCAGTTCACTGTCCCTCAGACCGTTGGAGGGCCGGACTATAAAAAAAACTATGCCCTGGCCGGTTGGCTCAGCGGTAGAGCATCAACCTGGTGTGCGGGGGGACCCGGGTTCGATTCCTGGCCAGGGCACATAGGAGAAGCACCCATTTGCTTCTCCACCCCCCACCCCCTCCTTCCTCTCTGTCTCTCTCTTCCCCTCCCGCAGCCAAGGCTCCATTGGAGCAAAGATGGCCCGGGCTCTGGGGATGGCTCCTTGGCCTCTGCCCCAGGCGCTGGAGTGGCTCTGGTCGCGGCAAAGCGACGCCCCGGAGGGGCAGAGCGTCGCCCCTGGTGGGCGTGCCGGGTGGATCCCGGTCGGGCGCATGCGGGAGTCTGTCTGACTGTCTCTCCCTGTTTCCAGCTTCAGGAAAAAGAAAACAAAACAAAACAAAACAAAAAAACAAAAACAAAAAAAACTATGAACAAATCCCTATGCACACTGCACATATCTTATTTAAAAGTAAAAAAAAAACAAAAAAACAAAATGGGAACAAATACAATACTTAAAATATAAGAACAAGTAAATTTAAATCAACAAACTGACCAGTATCTCAATGGGAACTATGGGCCTGCTTTTGGCTAATGAGATGGTCAATGTGCTCCTCTCACTGACCACCAATGAAAGAGGTGCCCCTTCCGGAAGTGCGATGGGGGTCGGATAAACGGCCTCAGGGAGCCGCATGCGGCCTGTGGGCCGTATCTTGGGACCCCTGATCTAGCATACAGTTACAGTTATAACTGTTTTATGTCCTTGTCTGCCAATTCTAACATTTGGTCAGGTCTGGGTTGATTTCGATTGGTTGACTGTTCTCTCCTTTATGGATGTTTCCCTGTTTCTTTGCATGCTTGCTGTACTTCACTCCATTTGATGCTGGGTATTTTTGTGTATCTATAAATACTCTTGAGCTTTGTTCTGGGATGCGGTTAACTAACTTGGAAAAAGTCTGACCTTCTGGGTTTTTGCTTTTAAGGATTTAGTTGGAACAGAGCAGGGTGTGGTCTCGGGCTCACTATTCCACACTCTGGACAAAAGACGACTGTGAGTACCCTCCCCGGTGACATGAACCGCGATGCTTTCTGGTCTCGCTGTGGGGACGAGCACTCTTCCTCTAATTCTCGCAGGCAGTTCCTTCCCAGCCTGGGTGTCATCACATGCATCTGCCTCTCGGTTCTCTGCTGAATTCTTTTTTTTTTTTTTTTTTTTTTGCATTTTTCTGAAGTTAGAAGCAGGGAGGCAGTCAGATTCCTCCATACGCCCGACTGGGATCCACCCAGCATGCCCACCAGGAGGCGATGCTCTGCCCATGTTGTGGCCGGAGCCATTCTAGCACCTGAGGTGGAGGCCATGGAGCTGTCCTCAGCACCAGGGCCAACTTTGCTTCAGTAGAGCCTTGGCTGCAGGAGGGGAAGAGAGAGACAGAGAGAAAGGGGAGGGGAAATGGTTGAGAAGCAGATGGATGCTTCTCCTGTGTGCCCTGACCAGGAATCAAACCCAGGACTTCCACATGCCGGGCCGATGCTCTACCGCTGAGCCAACCAGCCAGGGTCTCTGCTGAATTCTTGAGAGCACCCTCAACACAGCTCAGGGGTTCTCTTCCCACTCTAGTACTTTATTCTGCAAACTCTCGATGCCTTGGCCTTCCACACTCTCGCTCTGTTTACTCACCTGGGCTCTGTTTACCCAGGGAGTCCACTGGGCACCACCGGGATTGCCGGTCCCTGTGTCATGGCCTGGAGAGTCCCACAGCAGTAAGCTGGGGTGATCACTGGCTCACCTTGTCCATTTTCCATGTCTCAGGATTACTGCCCTTACTGACTGATGTCCAATGATGTGCTTGGTTTTTATCCTGGTATCAGGCAGGAAGATAAATCTAGTTTGTTGCTCCAACTTGACCAGACCCAGAAGTTGCCAATGCAACTGGTTTTTATTTTTTAAGCATACATGTAGACACGTGACTATGATTTCACATTACATACATTCAATAGATACTATCTGTTAGTATAATGGATCCCAGTTCCATACTGGAACTGAACGGATGAGTCATTTACGAGGTTTATTTGTGGGTAAGTCATGCCCACCAGGCACTGAACAAGTGAGAGAATTCCTGCTCTCGCCTTGCTGTCACCAGTTTATCCTCGGGGACCTCTTGTCCTAGTGAGAGAATAGTGCCCCTTCTCCGTGAAATTCTTCCTCGCTCCCATCCTGAAAATTCCAGTGTTTGCTCCCTGAGAGTTTTATGCACTGACTTCTCCTGAAGAGACCATATCAACATTTCTAGTTTTACATTTACCGTGATGAGGTCCTCCGGTGTGGAAATACTCAATATTTTACATCAACGTTCAGTAAGGAACTGGTGGGATTTCCACACGAGGGTCCCCATGCCTCTGGTGCATGGACACAGAAGTCTTGAAAGCCGAGAGAGCAGCAGGAGAGTCCACACCAGCCCAGAAATAGCCTGGTCCCGCAGGAGCAGAGAGCAAGGCAGCACCAGGACATGTTAGGAAGCTGGGAATTTGTGCCAGTGATGATGTTCCCCAGATTATTTTTAGGCCTTTTATTTCAAAGAGTTTTAACCTACAAAGGTATTCAAAGTTTCAACAGACAGATGTTTTCCTTTCGTTTTTTTTCTATTGCTTTTCTGCCTCAATGCTCTCCTGAGAAGAAATAAATTTTTCACACAAGCTATTATTTTATAGGGTTATTTTCTATAGATTATTATTTAATTCAGGTGAAATTAATGAGGGGTTGTGACATAACAAACCAACATTATCTCTTTCCCAAAATGTCAAGACATTTTCTCAGCACCATTACTTAAACAAAAAAATGCCCATCACCATTGATTTGTGATGTCTCCTTTATAAAATAAATGCTTCTTGTGGACCCTGAGGTCTGTTTATGGGTTCTCAGCTCTCTTCTGTTTTTCTCTCTTCTGCCTCTGTAATGTTACTCTCAATTCTAGAAAAGGTCTTCTATAGAAAACACCTACACTGTTCCTAGTCACTGACTGTCCTTACTCATTCAGTCTTCCTTCCCGATAAACTTTATGCTAATGTTTTCAAGTTAGAAGCATTTTCAAAAGCATTATAATTCTCTTAGGGATTAAGTAGAACATCTCCATTTCTGCTGAGGGAGGGCTGAGGGAGGCTGCCATTTTTATAATACTTTAATCTTCTCAGTCGTCCCGTCTAGAAATGTTTTTATCTCTCAATTTCACGCAGCTCAGTTATGTCACTGGGATAAGCATATTCTTCCTGGGCATTTTAATAAGATGTTCCCGAGCTACTGTTTTTGTTGTGGTTCAGACTGGCTGGAACTCTGGGCTTTATAGTTTTGCGGGTTAATGGGGAAGATACTGATATCTGTACGTTTTCTATTTGGACTGCTTTCAATGTTTCCTGCAGTTTTCAGTTGGTTTTGTATGGTGTTTCTTTAATCAAGAGGTCACTGACAACTCTCAGTAGTCCCTTGATTACGATTCGGTTTAACGAACACCAGGGAACTCTATGAAATGTTGAGTCAGAGAGGGGAGATCACTAACTGCGAACTTCTAAAATAGCCTCACCATGTGATGTATTTTGCTATAAAATCTAGAGTTCCTTAGAGAGAAATAAAACTTTTTTTTAATTTTAAACAAATGTAACTCATTGCCAGTGAATGCAACCGTCTCTGACAGATAGCTGGTGTAATGTTAGATGTTGGGAGGAGAAAGAAAATTAGTGACCACCTTCTAATGAGTCAGCAGCTGTCAGAATTCCAGCGTATCCTAGTAATGTTACACTTTTGTCGCCTGTAATTTTCCCGATAGGTGGTCTCAGCATAGCCCCCTTTTCTCTGGAAGTGACTCGCTGTGTTTCAGAACAGAGGCAGAAAGGAAGGTCCCCCCGCCCCAGACGCAGTTCTTAGCCGTCTCCTAAGCTCGCAGCCCGGCTGGGACGTGCTGTTGTTGCTCTGGCCGATCTCAGAGAGTCCATAACGGGGCCAAGACAAACACGCTCTGAACTTCCAAATGGAAACTCATTGCCCCAGAGTCACAACTGCCCCGGGGGGCGGGGGTGTCTCGACCTCAGGGCCACTCCAAGGGAACTGTCCTTGCTGAGAACTTGTAAAACCATCAAAAACGCTTTAAAGAGCTCTGCAAACACATACCATTTATTTGCCCTGAAACACGGGGCACTTATCCAAATGCCCTGGAGGGAGCCAGCTTTGCAAAGTGGCTGGTGGGAGCCCGGAAATCAGAGACACGCAGACCTTCCTCCTCATCTGCCACCAGCTTGGAATCATCTTGTCCCTCCGCACCCATCTTTGCTCCTGTTGGCAATTCACATCCTTCTGAGAGTAATTCCCTGGGGGTAGGAACAAGCTTGGCGCTCCAGGGTCAAGTGCAGCCGAGTCCCCCAGATGGCTGAGGACAACTCATTTTTTGCAGCATTTTAGCGTCATTGAAAACATTCGTTAATTTATGGAACACAAGTGAGCTTATATGCTCAAGATTTTGAGTTTCAAAAAGACATATAAGACCTAGCCGGTTGGCTCAGTGGTAGAGCGTCGGCCTGGCGTGCAGAAGTCCCGGGTTAGATTCCCGGCCAGGGCACACAGGAGAGGCGCCCATCTGCTTCTCCACCCCTCCCCCTCTCCTTCCTCTCTGTCTCTCTCTTCCCCTCCTGCAGCTAAGGCTCCATTGGAGCAAGGATGGCCCAGGCGCTGGGGATGGCTCTGTGGCCTCTGCCTCAGGCGCTAGAGTGGCTTTGGTTGCAACATAGCGATGCCCAGGATGGGCAGAGCATCGCCCCCTGGTGGGCAGAGCGTCGCCCCTGGTGGGCGTGCCGGGTGGATCCCGGTCGGGCGCATGAGGGAGTCTGTCTGACTGTCTCTCCCCGTTTCCAGCTTCAGAAAAATACAAAAAAAAAAAAAAAAAAAAAAAGACATATAAGACCTGCTTTGAGGCATCAGGAAGACTATTACCTAAGTGTGAGCAAGAAATAGGAAGAGACTTTCACGTCCAATTGCGAAGTGTTTGTTCTTTTCACCCGCACTGAGCTGGATACAAAACACATAGACTAGCAAACATGTAGAACAGTTTAAGGGGGATGTTATAACGAGTACAGCGGTCCTTGTAATGACGTGTGCAGAAGTTAACAGGGGGTGCAGAACAATGGATATGTCAGGACCCCAGGGCTGAAGTCTATGCTCTCACCACCTGCATGACTTCCAACACTCTGCATGTCTTTATGCTCCTCTGTAAAATGGAAATACCTGTACCTATGTCACATGCTATTGAGACATTTACTGAGAGAACATATGTACAAGATTTTTTAAAATTTAAATTTATTTTTTTTGTACTTTTCTAAAGTTGGAAACAGGGAGGCAGTCAGACAGACTCCCGCATGCGCCCGACCGGGATCCACCTGGCATACCCACCAGGGGGCGATGCTCTGCCCATCTGGGGTGTCGCTCTGCCGCAATCAGAGCCATTCTAGCGCCTGAGGCAGAGGACATGGAGCCATCCTCAGTGCCCGGGCCAACTTTGCTCCAATGGAGCCTTGGCTGCGGGAGGGGAAGAGAGAGGCAGAGAGGAAGGAGAGGGGGAGGGGTGGAGAAGCAGATGGGTGCTTCTCCTGTGTGCCCTGGTTGGGAATCGAACCCAGGACTCCTGCACACCAGGCCAATGCTCTACCACTGAGCCAACCGGCCAGGGCCTAGATTTTTTTTAAGAGATGGTCTGTTTATAAATAAAGGTTTGTGAGGTACGTTCTGGTAGAACTAGATTAGTTCCCACTCACCAACATTAGCTATCACAGTACTAACACGATCGTGAAACAAAGGGACATTTATAATGACAAATTTGTATTTTAAGTATTTGCAATAATTTATCTTTCTGACCAGAAAAAAAAAAAAAAGTTTTGATTAAAGATGTGTCTGTTTCCCTAGCCTGCAAAGCACACATATATCATTTCTCTTCTGTCAGGCTCAGTAAACATTCCCCAAAGAGAGGACGCTTTAGTGAGATAAAGCAGTGGTTTGAAGGCTGAGAAGGAAAGCAGTGATGGTGTTGACGGTTGGTGGGCCTTGGCCACGGCCTCTCCACACCCCATTCACGTGTGCCGGGGTGCTCCAGAGTGGGTCGGGGTGCGGCATGGCTCAGGGGGACTGTTGGGACCACTGGTTCTTGGCACAGCTGAAAGGGGCAGAGTTTGGAGCAGCCCTGGGGGACCCAGCCTCCATGACAGCCTTTCTTCTTTCCTTCCGCTCAGCGGAGCGAGCCCTTCTTGTTCCAAGGTGCGGTCGGTGTTCTGGTGATGGGTTGATTCCATAGACATTAGGTCTACCTGGGGACACGGTAACGGACATTTATAAGGAGCCATCAGTATTGTAAGTATTTGTGACCATTTATCTTTCTAATCAACTGCACCACCACGGGCTTCCATTGTTGAACAAGGGGGGGGGGGGGATATTTTCTTTTTCCAGCAAAAACAAAGAACTCTAAGTACGATTTCTGGTCACAACCAAGATTCATCCCTTCCTACTAATAATTTTAAAACTTTAGTGACTTGTTTCATTGACCATCAGAGACCTGGTTCAAGCAAGGTCAAGGTCTGGCCCCTCACGTGGGTCCATCTGACTGGGTTGCTGCAGAGCCGTGGTCTGTCCCTCGCAGACCGTGATGATGGCTAGGTCAGCATTCCTCATTAACAGGGAGGGACAGCAATGATGGCCACTGATCTCACCTTTGTACACCTATCGGGAACGTATCGGGTGTCCGGGCCTTCTCTATGCTCACCTTTCAGAGACTCTCCAAGGGCCAGGCCGATGTCGTATGTCCGCATGTGGTCAGTCTCTCGCTCTGAGCCTGGAATAGGGCAGGTTCCAGTAAAGGCACGGGTGAATAAGTGAACAAACGAGCCCCTGACACGGGAAGAACACTGAGGAAATACGGCACGTTTCCTGTCCATTGTGAGCTGGCGCAGACAGCGCTTTGCTTCTTAAGATAGCTTCGCCAGCTGGGTCTGGGCTGAGCGGTGCAGGACAGGGCTCCCTGTTGCCCCTTTCTGCATGGCGCTGCAGAGAGACAGTCACACCTGGCAGGGAGGCTCCGAAGATGTCCTCTCCCTGAGGGAGACGGAGTCGTCGACTCCACCTTGTGGTCTTTTCAGGGTCCTCCAGAATCCGACGGGAAGTTGGGGGAAGACAGCTGCTGAGCCAGCAGCACGGCCTGAGGCCACTCAGGTGGGTCCTGCAGGAGGAGGAAGACCCCCAGGGAGGGGCTGGGTGCTGAGTGAGACCCAAGGAAAACCTCTGGTCTCAAAAAGCTGGGACCCAAACCTCCCGGGCACTGTGAGCGCTGCCCCCCACCCCCATTCCGCCCCACAGAGCAGCGTCCCTGGGGAGACGGCCTTCCTACTCTCTGAGACAGGAAACCAGTAACATAGCATCCTGGGAAAATGCTGTCTGAATGTCCCCTGGATAGTTCTGCTGTGCAGGGGACAGCTGGGAGGCGGCTCACGTGTCTCCCTGTCCCCAGCGAGTAATCTGAGGCTCGGAGGAAAGGACAAAGGGGAAGCCAAACTTCCCAGCCCCCCACCAGCCCCTCAGCTCTGTGACACGCACACGCTTCTTACCTTCCGTTAACACAGGTCTCTGCCCTTCGTGGGGCACATTCAGGTGTGGTCTAGAACCCAGCCGGCCCCCCAGTGAGGACGTAAGGAGAGGTGCTCTTGTCCAGGACACGGGTGAGGAGAGGGACCAGTGAGGTCACCGGGAGGGCACAGCAGAGTGGGACCAGGACCAAGGCCGGCGTTCTTTGTGCTTCGCCGCAGGCGCCGGACTCTCAGGGTCCAGCGGCTCCTGCTCCTCTGGGTCCTTGCAGAACGTCTGTGCTCACCACTCCGCTCCAGGCTTGCACAGCTGGTGCACCTTGGTCTGTGTAAGAGGCTGCGCTTATTTCCATCTGCTTCACATCCCGTCTAGAGTGACTGGGGGAAATGGGTCTGAAAGTTTTTAAAACATTTCTATTTCTTTTTTCTTTTTCATTTTTATTTTTATTAAGTGAGAGGAAGGGAGGCAAGAGAGACCCCTGCATGCACCCCGACTGGGATTTACCTGGCATGCCCACTAGGGGGCGGTGCTCTGCCTATCTGGGGTCACTGCTCCAGTGCTCAGCAACCAAGCTATTTTAGCACCTGAAGTGCGGCTATGGAGCCATCTTCACCACGCAGGGCCAACTTGCTCAAACCATTTGAGCCATTGCTGTGGGAGCTGAAGAGAGAGAGAAAAGGAGAGAAGAGGGAGGGGTGGAGAAGCAGATAGTCGCTTCTTTTATGTACCCTGACCAGGAAATGAACCCGGGACTTCCACACACTGGGCTGATGCTCTACCACTGAGCCAACCAGCCAGGGCCAAAACATTTCAATTTTTTAAAAATTGAATTTATTGGGTTGATACTGGTTAGCACAATTATATAGGTTTCATGTGCACAATTCTATAACACATCTCTGTGCCCTGTACTGTGTGCTCACCTTCCCCCCCAAGTCAAGTCTCTGCCCATCACCCTTGATCCCCTATGACCTCAGCAATCTCAAGGCATTTCTAGCACAGACAAGCAAACAAACAAACAAGACTCCCCCCCCCCCCCCCCACTGTGAGCATAAGGCAGGGAAATGAGACAGCCAGACCAAATTCACAGGGGTCGTTCCAAAGAAAACACAGACTGTTCTTTTCACAAGTGAGGCTTTGAAGATGGTGTGCACCTTCCCTCCTTCGGCTGCTTGGGGTTGCCCGTCCAGCCTGGGGGTGGGGGACTTTGACACGGGAGAGGAATAGGTGAGACCAAGAGTGGGGGGGGGTGTCTTGGAAAGCTCACGGGACACTATACAAGACGAAGAAATGACAGGGGCACAGGTACAAATTTCCGGAGAAGGGGCAATGTCATCGAGCAGCCAGTCTGAGCTCTCACCATTCGACCCCCAAAGGGAAGAGGACTCTGTGTGGCATTTCACAAGCATCCTGTTATCAGAGAGGATTGCTCTAACCCGTGTCATTTACCGACACTGTGTTAGCTTGAAATGAAGCCGCAGGGTCACTGCTGTTTTCGACTAGAATTAAGAAAACTCAGGAAATATACAACCCCATAAAAATAGTTTCTAAAGAGCCAAAGTGACCAAGTCTCTTTCAGCAAAAAGTCCAGAAGTCATAATGGATGTTTGCACAAACTGGGAACACACAGGATGGTCTTCACTTTCTATATATATTATATATATATACATACACACACACATATACACGTACATACACACATATCCATTTTACACATACCTACAGATTCACACTGACACGGGCTGGATCCTGTACTTTCCAAATTCATGTTTAAGTCCTAACCCTTAGTCCCTTAGACTGTGACTGTATTGGAGACAGGGCCTTTAAAGAGCTGCTTGACTTAAAACGAGGCCATCAGTCCAGCTCTAACCCAGTATGACTGGTGCTCTTCAAGAAGAGGAAATTGGGACACATACAGAGACACGAGGGATGCGCGTGCACAGAGGAGAGACCATGTGAGGACACAGCGAGAAGACTGGCCGCCTGCAAGGCCAGGAGCATTCTCAGAATGAAACCAACCTGGCCCACACCGTGAACTTGGGCTTCTGTCCTCCAGAACGGTGAGAAGATAAGTTTGTTGTGTAAGTCACCCAGTCTGTGATATTTTGTTATGATGATTAGCAAACTAACACACACACACACACACATTATTTTATGTGAAGTGCACAATCATGATTGTTGTGGACGTAAATGGCAAAAAGCCTTTGTAGATTCGAGGCTTAGCAAAAGGCTAAGTTCTCCCCCCTTCCCCCTCCATATTGGCTATGATGCTGAGTATTTGCACCCACTCCACTTGCTTCCCTTAAGTTGCTGGAAGCAATTTACATGCCCTTCCTCTTACTCTTTGTTTGTTCAGATGTTGGTTGATTTCACTTATGCATGGTGAGGGGGTTCCTGTTTATGCCTTGGGAGAGTTCCCACTTTAGCCTCAGATGTGTAACTTTGTATCAAGGCCTTCCTTGATTTGCCTATGGCTAGATAATAAAGCAAACTGGGGCTATGGGGCACTTGGATATTGCCATCAGCATTTGAAGAGTCCTCCCAGTCCCATTTTTTCTAATAAGTATGTTTCCTTAATTCCCCACCGTTATTAGGAGCTGCACTGGTCCATGGCACATGATTATTTACATTTTGATTTTTAATGTAGCCTTTTCTTATTCTCCTTATGCTGGACTCCTTCTCTCTCCAAGGTCAGCCGTGTACAGCTTATCATGAAGGAGAACTCATTTCTCTGTGAGCTCATGTAGTTGAGGAGAGACACACCCATCTATGCACACGCATGTATACAGGGGTGCAGGTAGGTCACCGTGTGCACAACTAGGATCATGTCACACGGTTTTCAGCATTCGGCTTTCCATTACTCTTTGCATCTTTTAAAACTTGAAATTATTTCAAACTGACAGAAAAGTTACAAGCACCATACAGAATACCTGCTGCGCGTTTAAAATCCTGCTCCGCTCAAGACTAAGCGGTGGCCCCGAAGCCCCACCCCCTCTGAACACGTTGGTCTGTGCTTCCTACAAACAGGTTGGCATCTTTGGGCAGAATCCTTACCTATCGTCCCATCTCTGACCGTCAGGAATCTGGCTCCACTGTCCTTACTGCAGCTACTTCTGTGAGCCCCCTGCACGCACACAGCCTCCTACTGCGCCCCACCCCACCCTGAGTGGACGCCCTCCTCCCTGCCTGCCAGCACCCCCCCCCCGCCTGCACCCTTCCACCCTGCTGGGGCTCCAGCACCCGCCCTGGGCTGTCCCCCTCTTAGCTCTCCTGGATGTCACACCCAATGTTGGAATGCCCCCCAATCTGAACACCTCTTCACCTTTCTGGGGCTCTGAGCCCCCAGGCGGGCTCCCCATCGGGGCAGGGCCTCCCTCTTTGCTGGCCCAGATACCCCTCGCTGAGGAGCCCCTCTAAGCAGACACTCTGCTCACCCCCCCCTCAGGCCCTGGCACTCCAGTTGGGCCCCCTTTACGTTTCACCCTCCTCCACCTGCTCACGGTGTCCGAGGGTGAACTCCCTCCACACCCCGTTCAGGGTCTGACTCACCCTCCACACTGTGACCGGCCCTAGCTGCCCGTGTGCGGCTGCCGACCCTGCCCAGCCCCATGGACGCCTCAGGACTGAGTCACTCAGGGAAGGGAGAGACCTTGGGCACCCCAGTTCCGACAGAGCGTCCGGGCCATGGTGGGAAAGTGTGACAGTCGTCCATGTGCCTTTGGGGACTTTCGCTTTGTTTCTGATGTTTTGCCATCACAAACAAAGCTGCAATAAACGTCCTTGTATGTGTTTTATGTGCCGAAATACGCTTTTACTTCTATGGGAAAGATCCCCCGGGGGTGGGGCTCTGGGTGAAAAGTAAAGATTTCTACAATGCCTGGCCATTCTGTGACAATCTCTGGGAAACCAAGTGTTTGTTCTTCCCATGGGGAAACTGAGGCACTGAGCGGTGTCTGATTTCCATGGTAGCTGGTGGGCTTGAGTGTGGTGCATGAGCCCAGAGATGATAGACCTTTCTCCGCTAGCCGCCCAGGCCAGGAAGCTTCCTTCTGATCTTCGTAGGTCCCCTTCAGGGGGCAGAATGCACGCCTGTTCCCCCCAGCTTTCAACAGCCACCAGCTCCTCCTTCCTCATCCTCGGCCAGAGACTCAACTGCCGGCTGTTTGCCAGGCGCAGAGCCAGGCACTGGGGTGAGACCCCACTGCTCACTGCGGAGTGTGGCGGGCGACCAGCGAGCCAGTCCTTGTCACGGCGTGTGAGCCGATAGAGCCGTGGGGACACAGGACCGGGAAGCTCAGACACGGAGGGGGCAGCTAAGCGCAAGGCTTCCCAGAGGAGTGACTCGTGACCCAGGTGTCAGAAGTCAGGGAAGTGCCAGCCAGGCAAAGGAGAGGCAGGGTGTGTCACACAGAGGAAACAGGAGAGAGGGCGTGTGGCCTGTGCGTGCGGGAAACGCAGGGCACACCCGCCCCTGCGGTTCTGGGCCTCCGGGTCCCTCCTTCCGCATTATCTCCCTGAGCCGGGCCCCGCTGCCCACGGACCCGCACACGCAGCAGCAGGCGCTATCAGCTCTGTGAGATCGTCCTGCCCTCCCTCTAATGACAGTCACCTCCCGGAGACCTGGCCCCCACTGCGCACGGCCCCCTGGGCTGGCCACACTTATCGCTGGCCCCAGGAACAGCCGGTCCAGCGCCTGGCACTCCGTGTTTATCCAGTCCCCGTGGCCCTTATCACCGAAATGCTCGTCTGGGCATCTGACCCGGGGGCGACGGGGTTCGGGTTTGGCGGGGGCGGCGGGGTTCGGGTTCGGCGGGGGCGGCAGGGTTCGGCAGGGGCGACGGGGTTCGGGTTCGGCAGGGGCGGCGGGGTTCGGGTTCGGCGGGGCGGAGAGGCTCCGGTTCGGCGAGGCGGAGGGGTTCGGGTTCGGAAGGGGCGGCGGGGTTCGGCAAGGGCGGTGGGGTTCGGGTTCGGCGGGGCAGAGGGGCTCCGGTTTGGCGAGGCGGAGGGGTTGGGTTTCGGGCTCGGCAGGGGCGGCGGGGTTCGGGTTTGGCGGGGTGGAGGGGCTCGGGTTCGGCAGGGCGGAGGGGCTCCGGTTCGGTGAGGCGGAGGGGTTCGGGTTCGGCAAGGGCGGCGGGGTTCGGGTTCGGCGGGGTGGAGGGGCTCCGGTTCGGCGAAGGGGTTCGGGTTCGGCGGGGCGGAGGGGTTCGGGTTCGGCAGGGGCGGCGGGGTTCGGGTTCGGCAGGGGCGGCGGGGTTCGGGTTCGGCGGGGCGGAGGGGTTCGGGTTTGGCAGGGGCGGCGGGGTTCGGGTTCGGCAGGGGCGGCCGGGTTCGGGTTCGGCCTCGCGCTCAGCCAGGCCGCGCTGAGAGCAGGAGCAGCTCTGTTCCCCTGTGCTCACACCTGGCCGAGGCTTCACCTCCAACACCCTCACGCCACCCTAAGGCTGTGCTGGGAACACGGACTCACCAGCGAAACCCTCCTCCTGCTTTTATTTGCAAAGCTTTCCCATGGAGGATGGGGGTCGCCCCATCACACCCGGGGAGAGAGGGGAGCAGGTTTGCTCCCCGTTCTCTCTTCCCACCAAGGCACAGGGCGACTACACGCGGGCCAGCTGAGTAACCTCCCTCTGCTGTCAGCTTGTAAAAATCTGGCCCAAGTGTTCGGCTCAGGGCGCCATCACGTGGACCTGGGGCCCGTTCCAAACACGGTTTGGGGAATCAGCACAGCTCTGAATGACGGAGTGGAGGAAGGGGAGGGGTCGTGAGCAGCCCTGCTGCTGGGCGCCTCTGGGTTCTAGAACTTTCGCTGTGCTGCAGGGGCAGTCGCCCAGCTTCCAGCATCTCGCAGTCATCTGACCAGACGCTGACCACCACCTGCCAAGGTCCAGCGAGGCCAGCCGGGATCTGCTCGCGCTGCTGGGGCAGGAACACTCCGGCATCCTGAGGTCTTTCCTGGAAAAAGATACTAGATTTGTCCCTAGGGCTTATCTCTAATGGCCATTATCTTTAGGTCAGTGTTTTACAATCTAAACAAAAGTCTCACTTTATCTCAAGTTGGAGTAACTAAGATAACACCTGTGTTTGGTGGTGGAAAGCGTAGCCCGTGGGCAATGAGATGTTTCTACTAAGGGCAAGTGCAGCTGGGCTCGGAGGTCTGAAAGCAGGGTGCAGGCCTGCTCGGAGGGGGTCGGGAGCCTTCCGAGGTATTAGAAGCAGAGCCCTGTTCTAGCCGTAGGGTTAGTGGGACAGGGGTGGATTTCAAGGCCCCAGCCAAGAACCTGCTTTATGATGGCTAGCTCAGGGTTTTGATCAATTCTGGGCAGAGGTGATTCCCAGGAAACTGCTGTGGCTGGCAGCCAATCTCTAAGAGGAAACTTTATCTGAGAGGTGTCACCTGGTTACATTCCGAACTCGCCCAGTAGGGGTTACGCTGGTGCATTAAAACCAGAGGAGGTTTTCCCAGGAATTGCAACCCGGGGCAGTGTGGTCAGTGTTAGGCAACACAGGCAGGAGGAGAGGGGTGTCTGGGTCCCTGCTCTTCCCTGCACCAGCTTTGTGACTTTGGGCAAGTCACTTGCGTAGTCTCCTAAATGCCTTTTAGTCCTAAGTGCTCTGGTCTATTCACTCTTTGGAGGCAGTTACAGAGTATCAGGTAGAGAAAGGCATTGCTAATGAGAGAAAGAGAAACATATTCCATGCAGCCCATGCGTTCTAAGAGGACTGGGTCTTGTTTCCCGGCACTCACGCTGCCAGGCTGAGGATTAAGGTGAGCGGTGTGAGGGAGCGGGGACACTCTCGGGCCCCTGTGCTCAGGGGCGGCCACACACCGTGGGTGGTCTGTTCAGCTTTCCCTAGAACAGAATGCAGGGGGGTCACTCCAGGGCTCCCCCCACCTCCCCACAGACGGGCAATCATTACCCCACATTCCGCTGAAAAAGAAACTCTGCCTCTCTGTTAAAGGTGTGCTTAAAACAGAGCCTCCTGCCTGCAAAGTACCTCGGCTACACCAACACCGTCACAGCCGACACTCACGGGACCCTGCAAAGACCCAGTACAGGTGGTGGGGGAGAGAGGCAAGCTCACGCCCGGGGCCACCTTGCCAGGTGTCTGGCCGGAGTTCAGTGGCTGCTGGGATCCAGGAAGAAAGGATGGAAGGTAGGCCGGGGGGGCTGTGGGGGCTGTGGGGGCGTGCGGGGAGCAAGTGAGGGTCAGGTGGCATCTGGATCTCACAGGGGAGGAAACAAACTCAGGGACAAAGTGACTGACCCAGAGTGTCACCACCGAGGGCAGGGTATGAGGCGGGGGGGGGGGGTAGGGGGGGCTGTAGACTCCGGGTCCAGTGCTCTTCCTTCCTAGGGCCCCTCAGCGCCTCCCAGCTCTTTGCTGACAGGTGCGTTTCAGTTGGTTTGGTAAGAGTGAATCTGCCCCCGGGGCCCGTCCTGGGGCGGAGGACTGTGCAGGGCACAGGGGCCAGCAGCCCCTGGGAAGATCTGGGAGTGAGCAGCAGGGAGGCTGGGCCCTGTGACCAAAGGGTCTCCGGTCGTGCCCGGTCCTCCCTCCCGGTAAATCCTCCACACAGGGCGACAAGGCGTCCCTCGTGGGATCGCAACGAGCCCCCTCCTACGCAGGTTGGCAGTGCCACCCACACCGCCCTTCTCAGGGGTATTTTGGGAATGCTGTTCCCGGTGAGAAGTGAGAACTGCAGGCCTACACGGAGCCGGAAAGGGCAGCGGGAGAAGCTAAGCTGCGAATCTTTGTGGGGCCCGAAAGGGAGAAAGAGGCACCGTTGACTGCCCTGGTTTGGGCAAGAGACTCCAAATGTTTGTTTTCTTCCCTGTCCGGTTCTTTAGAGGACAAAGAGGGGGAGAAGCATGCCTCCTTCATTTTTATTTCGAAATGTGTGTTTCCGGGAGCAGTATAGAGAGTTGAGTGGTGGCAACCCCAAAAGATACGCCCATATCCTAAGCCTTGAAGCTCTGAGCATGACTCTATTGGGGAACAGGATCTGTGGAGATGCAGTTAAGGTAGGGATCTTGGGGGTGGTCACCCTGGATTATCCAGGTGGGCCCTAACTCCAATGACAGCTGTCCTTATAAAAGACACCCAAGGAGAGGCAGAGAAGAGGGGAGGCCAGGTGAATACAGAGGCAGGGAACGGAGTGCGGAAGCCTTAGGCCAGGACACCTGCAGCCCCCAGAAGCCGGGAGAAGCAAGGAAGGGACTCTCCCCTGCAGCCTCAGGAGGAAGCATGGCCCCGCCAGCAGCTTGACTTTGGATCTGTGGTCTCCAAAGCCATGAGAACACATCGCTGTCAGTCTGAGCCATGCATTTTGTGGCCATCTGTTACACAGCCACGGGAAACTAAGGCACACCCTTACAGGGACCGGGGCTTCTGCACGTTGTAGCCGACACTCTCCACTCCTCGCCTTTCCCTGACGTCCAGTTCCGCTCAGGAGGTGGCTAAAGCCCTCCACTGGGAGACTCGGCTGGCGATGGACTTGGGAGGGGGTCACACCTGGGAGCCAGCGAGATTTCTTACATCGCGCAGGAATCGTCCATTTTGGCATCCACATCGGCGGCCTTAGCACTTTGGACAGAAGGACACGAAAAGAAGGGACGATCAGCGATGGAGGGATGCCAATATTCTTCCGTGGTTGAGTCAGGGGACACGGCCCAAGGTGTCTCTAAAATAGAGACTGATAACTTCATTTAAACAGGGAAGAACTAAAAGTTATTCTGCGGTCATAAAATGCTTAGAGGACTCTGGGAAAAGAATGTGTGTGTATTGCTGAGGGGAGTCGATGAATATTACGAAGAAATAGGAGCACACAGACTTCATGCGACGTGGGGTCCACGTCTGCGCGGCGACTTTCAGGCGGACGGAAAGTGGAAATGACTAAAAAACGGTCAGCTCTGGAATGCAGAAAGATTAAATGGAAGATGGTTGTTTCCCCATACTATTTCCTTCTCTATCGTTTATTTTTTTACACGGACATGTGTTATTTTGGTTCAATTTTTTGAGATAAAACAATCCCACAGGAAAGTGCCTTCTTGAGGTAGAAGCTGAGGAGAGAGAAGGAGGAGGTAGGAGGAGAGTCGGCACAGAGCTGGGCTGCTCTGCCCCCTCTCCCTGTCCTGGAGTCAGGTGCCTGCCCCCAGAGAGGACAGCTTGTCATGGGCTCAAGAGTTCTTGGAAGGCTTCCGGTGCCAGAGAGCCCTTGGCTGGCTGCATGCCCAAGCGCCCACATTTCACAAAGCCACCTTGACAGAGCCACGGTGCACCCGTGCCAGGCCTGGGCACGGACTGCTAATCTGTGAGGACAGGGAATAACGGGGGAATTTAAAGATTGACGAAAGCAGCACTTAAATGATCCGGGATGATGTTTATACAGGAATAGCTGTGCAGGTGATGTATAACCGTCCCGACTACCTTCGAGAAGGTACCATCAGCATGAATGTCTGCAGCCAGCATAGCATGTTGCTGGTATTCATGGACTTGCAAGACACCCAGAAAAATCCTGGATGTTTTTGGAGTGGGGAAGTCTGTTTAAGTTTGTTTAGGAAAGAGCAGAGGGTAGAGGAGTCCTTACCATCCAGTTTCATCCGCTGTTCTCTCCGTCGCTCTCTCTCCACACCACTTAGAATTCATTTCAGAAGAGGTTTGGGGAGGTTATTTTTAACTCTTTGGGGTTTTGGGGCTGTGCCTATCGAAGACTAAAATTAATGAGGCTGTTTACCAGGACTAGAGAAGCCTGTGCTCAGAAATGCGACACTTTCGGGGGGTAGAAATCCCATTTTATATATTTTTGAGGATGTTGACCCAAGAACTCAGGCAGGTAGCCTCTACTGCCGAGAGGGGTAAGGAAGGACTTTTCTGAGACAGACTTGGGAGTCAGAAGGAGTGTGGGTGACATCAGCAGTGACCCAGAGTGTCCCTCGGGGCTCTGTCTGTGCCCTTCTAGGGCAGACATCCGTCAATTTGCAAACGGAGAGCCAGGAACTTGGAAAAGTCATCACCGAGGCTGATAAAGACATAGGCTAGAAATATACAAATATGGAAAGGACTTGGGACTCTGGCCGCAGGCTTCCCAAGCCAGGCCTGAATCCCAACCCCGTGTCTTACCGACAGTGTATTTGTTCTTGTTGGAACTTCAGTCTCTGAGTGAGAAAAAGCAGCATGACCAGGTAGGTGGGAACACATTCAGCTTTAGAAGCCGACAGACTTGGACTTGAATTCTTCCCTTGAGTGAACTCTGCACAAACCTTGGTTTTCTCTGTTAATGGGAGTAACTGTCTAGATAAGGCGATGTCTATGAAACTGTTGGGGGCATTCCAGTTTTTATCTCACCAACAGAGGTAAGAGTTGAGGAAGTAAAAACAAACAAACAAACACATATTCCGCCTACCAAACTGGGGCAGGAGAAAGAGGGAGAGATGGCGGGATGGATCGGGGTGAGAGGGAATGGCAGGTTTGGGGACATGAGACGAGAGGGCCCTGAGTTGCTCCCTGGGTGTCCAGAAACAAGTCTCCGTCGACTCTGGCCAGTATAGACTTGGGGCCCCTATCTTCGCTCCTGCAGCCACAATGAGGCTAATACTAATAACGGGAGCCGTGGGGCAGCTGAGATTGCCCAAGGAGGGTCTGAAGAACGAGGAGAGGAGAGTGACTTGGGCAGAACCCTGTGGAATGCCCACGTGGAAGGAGTGGACAGAGGGAAAGAACCCACCACGAGGTCTGCCCCGTGGGTTGTGGGGGCTCACGTTAGCCAAGGGACAACGTGCTTCGAGGAGAAGGAAGAATTTAATAACATCAAAGGCTGCTGGGAAGCCAAAGGAGTCTGATCAGTTAGATTTGGACAAAAGGAAGTCATCTTTAATGATTTCGTCCGGACAGTCCTAGAGGCATGATGGGCACAAGCTCCACTGTCCTGGCTGGGGAGGGCACGGTGCCCAGAGCAGGCGTGTGGGTGTGGCATGGGTGCCTTCTCCTTCTTTCTTTTTATTTTTTTCCCCATGTCCCTCCCTTTTCTCCCCTCTCTGAGTACAGAGACCTAAACCTGTTTAAATCTACTGAAGAAAGGAAATTGAAGTCACAGGCAAACAATTTCCAAAACTCTTATCTGCTGCCCAGATTGCCTTCTCCTAGAAGCAAGAAGGGCCCCGGCCAGTGGCTCAGTGGATCGAGCATTGGCCTGGTGTATGGACATCCTGGGTTTGATCTCTGGTCAGGGCACACAGGAAAATCAACCACCTGCTTCTCTCCCCTTTCTCTCCCTCTTCCCCTCCCACAGCCAGTGGCTCAGTTGGTTTGAGTGTGGTCCCGGGTGCTGAGGTTAGCTCGGATGGTCTGAACACATCAGCCTCAGGTGCTAAAAATAACTTGGTACTTAAGCATTGGCCCCAGATGGGGTTACTGGCTAGTTGTGGTTCAGGCACATGCAGGAGTCTATTTCTCCTCCTCTCACTTACAAAAGTAATAATAGAACCAATAAGTTGCCAGTTGAGTGGGCCATCTGGATATTCCTTCAGTGCTCTAAGTTTAATATGACTGATTTTCCTCTTTCTTCCCAGTCTTGTGCCTCTTTTCTCCTCTCCACTGGCCTAGCCATCCATCTCCTCAGTCTCCCCTGTCCAGTGGGACGGCCTCAATTTCACCTACTCCCTGCCCCCCGCCCCGTGCTGTCCTCCTGTCTCCTTAACATCCTGCCCTCTGTCACCCCTACACCGCCCCCCAGTGGAGCTGCCTGCTGGATGTCCCCTGGAGCGCAGGCAGCCTCCTAAGTGGCCACCTTGCCTCTAGTCTCACACCGCTAATGGAGCTTGTCTCAACTAAGCAGCCTCTTGTTCCATGGGCACTCTTTCCACTCTGAGTCCCAGCTGGAGCTGAAGTGTCGCAGCCCTCCAAACGTGACATGTGGCTTCCCTGCGATTGCCTTTGCAGACACATCCTTCTTAGTCTGGAATGTCCCCTCCCTGTGCCTCAGACCCACCTCAAGGGGTCTCACGGGCAGAACCGGCCACCCCCCTTTCTCTCTGCGGTGTTCCAGCCTGGCACCTCGGGTCTGACTTCATAGGGCCCTCTGCCCCTCTGACCCTGGAGAGCAGGCTCTTTAAAGGCAGGGATAACATTTTATTAATCTCTGTATCTCCAGCTCCTGGCCCAAGAGCAGGACTCGGTGAATGAATAAATGTCAATGAAGAAGACGGGCTAAATGTAATTGCATAGACTTTTATTTTTCATTACACGTTCTGGGTTCAGTTCCCTGAGTAGCAAGAAAACCACCGAATCAAAGCCATCGCCCAGGCCACACTTTGCTCATTTACTGACCAGATACAGTTACAGACCTCATACAACCATTCTGTCACGCTGCCTGTATTTCCCAAAGCATGTCGCCAGGAAACATCAGTCCTTTAGGTTGTTCTGTGAGGAGGCTCCCAAGGCCCAGGTGGCTGTGCCTACCCCGGGCCCCTCTCGGAGATAATATTCTGCACCTTAAGGGGCTGAGGAGTTTCATGGTGGAAAACTTTAGTTTGGCTGCTAAGGCGTCCCAGGCTTACTCGAACACTTTTGTTCCTTCAAGTCACAGCCTGAAGTTTCACTGTCTTGTTAACGCCTCTGTGATGGTCTTTCCACTTCCCAGCACAGTGGGTGGGGCTGTCCCAGCAACCTGTCGCGTGGCTTCCTACTTCATTCCTATGCAGTGGCTTCTGGTGCCATCTTCTGAAAACAAAATGGCACAGGACAGTTTTTACAATAACTGTCCCAAATGAGGGGTGTGTTTTGAGTTTATGGCGTGTTTTAGAAATGAACGATTTTTAATCAACTAAGAAAATCTATGTGCCTATCTGAAGGATTCCACTTGTCTGACGACATTTATGTATGTGTGTGTGTGTATGTATATATGTATATATATATATATTTTTTTTTTTTTTGGTAGAAAACTTTTTGTTCCCGCTGTTTGAGAATTAAATAAACTGAGAGATAGGAGTCATTATTTTGGTTAAGTAGAAGGTAAGCAGGTGAGAATCAGCTCCCTGTGGGCTCCCTTCACTCTAGTCTCCCTAAGGAAAGGCAGGCACTGGTTCTCCAACATGCTCCATGGAAAGGCAATGCTATTTGCAACAGGCTCCGGCTGGGGACCTTCAAAAACCTGAACATTCCATGTGTTTAAACTTGGGATTTCAGAGACAGGCACTTAGGGGGTATCTACCCAGACAGACCAGAGAGGAGACTACTTCTGGTTCGAAAGTGAACAGGCACCCTTTATTGCAGAAGCCCATGAGTCTCGTTGGTTTCTACAGGTGAGCTCGTGCGACGTGATCTTTCTTTAACATCAGAACACTCTGGGCTGTCCCCGATGTGAAGTCCAAGGGGCTGCTGTGCGGGGGGCGCACTGCCCAGTGGTTCCTTCCCGTCACATCTGGGTCACTTTCCTTCCCGAGAGGATACTACTCACCGAGTTGGTGTTTCAAAGCTCAGTTTCACACTTTTTCCCTCAACCCCAAAAGAACTTGGATTAATTCCTACTGTGAAGAGGAGACTGGCTGTCTGAAAAAACTGTACTTAAAACCATGGTTCCTGGGGACTTGGCGTTGTTTCACCCGTGAGCGAGGATGGCGCTCGTTGCTTCGGACATCACCTCTGCAAAAGAAAAACACTTCACAGTCATGAAATATCCACGTGGGAAGACGTTTCGTAAATATCAGCCTGACTATCCCTGCATCTGGCCTATAACATGCACTCCATCGAACGAACGTCCGTCTGCAGCAGAGTGAGGACCTTTGCAGTTGTGCTTACATACTACAATGCCCGCAATGGCCAACAAGGCATAAATCACCCGCCACCTGCCAAGTTTCCTTTGTAAACTTGTGTTGGCAATCACTACCCACGACAGGCAGGACAGAAGCACATCAGAAAACGTCAGTGGAGCAATAATTAGCCAATGCGTCAGGCATCTGGGCCCATTTTGATAATGAGGTCGTTCTTGTTCTTAGATGAACAGGATACAATAGCTTCTGGAAACCACAGAAGACCTGACTAATTTTTCCTACTAGAGTACGGGGGGAAGATATTATGAAAGCAAAGCATTAAAAAATAAAAAAGAGGCTCAGGAAAGATAAATCTTCTAAGCTGCTAACCAAATGAGTCATGGAGTTTCCCTTAAAATAGCACGGAGAGCTGTTGGATTGTTTGTGGAATGGGTCCTGGAGTGTCCAGCATGACGCTGGGAAATGCAGACACGAGAAACACATACTGCAGTCCTGGCTCTCAGTAAGAAGACGATGATAACTGATCGCGTATGGCAAGGTTTGAGAGGAGGGCCTCCCACTGGGCGGGGTGCGTTGAACACTGAGTGGTGCGGCAGGAGTGTGAATGTGTAGGCGTTCAACAAACAAGTAGAGTTTAGGAAAGAGGTGGGGGAGGAAGGCTGAGTGCAACTTGGGAGCAGGAAAAAATGTTTAAAAATAGCTAACCATTGGGCCCTGGCCGGTTGGCTCAGCGGTAGAGCGTCGACCCAGCGTGTAGAAGTCACTGGTTCGGGCCCTGGCCGGTTGGCTCAGTGGTAGTGTGTCGGCCTGGCGTGCGGGGGACCCGGGTTCAATTCCCGGCCAGGGCACATAGGAGAAGCGCCCATTTGCTTCTCCACCCCCCCCTCCTTCCTCTCTGTCTCTCTCTTCCCCTCCCGCAGCCAGGGCTCCATTGGAGCAGAGATGGCCCGGGCGCTGGGGATGGCTCCTTGGCCTCTGCCCCAGGCGCTAGAGTGGCTCTGGTCGCGGCAGAGCATTGCCCCCTAGTGGGCAGAGTGTTGCCCCTGGTGGGCGTGCCGGGTGGATCCCAGTCGGGCGCATGCGGGAGTCTGTCTGACTGTCTCTCCCCATTTCCAGCTTCAGAAAAAAAAATACAAAAAAAAAAAAAAAAGTCACTGGTTCAATTCCCTGCCAGGACACACAGGAAAAGTACCCATTTGCTTCTCTACCCTTCCCCTTCTCCTTTCTCTCTCCTTTCTATCTCTCTCTTCCCCTCCCACAGCCAAGGCTCCACTGGAGCAAACTTGGCCCGGGCGCTGAGGATGGCTCCACGGCCTCCACCTCAGGCACTAGAATGGCTCCAATTACAGCGGAGTGATGCCCCAGATGGGCAGAGCATCGCCCCCTGGTGGGTATGCCGGGTGGATCCCAGTCGGGCATATGCAGGAGTCTGTCTGACTGCCTCCCAGCTTCTCACTTCAGAAAAAAAAAAAATAGCTAACATTGATTGAACCCTTTTTTTTGTCCAAGACTACTATGCTGGGGAAACAACTTAACTGTCTTATTCAGTTCTCCCTACAATCTGATGGGTTTCATACTGCTAATTATCCCAAGTTTACTAACAAGGAAACTGAAATTCAATGAGAGTGAGTGATGTTTTTAAGTTAAATGACAGAGAAGGGGAATTACTTCCTAAGCAAGGAGGTGACAGAGGGGGGGATTCTAGCCATGTTGTTGTATGGGCGTGGGTATGAACATGGATATAAACGCGTGTCCATGTGTTAGATGTGGTATAAGCAGAAGACAGTGAAAAGCGATGGCATTTCATACATGAGAGGATTCAAGGCCGATATAGCCGTTGGCAGGGCTTTGAGGGTGTCAGTGGAGACACCTGGCTAACTGGAAGGAAGGAGGGCTTAGCTTAGGGGGGTTGGATGACAGATGACCGGGGCATGGAACCCCCCACTGGGAAGGCCAGTGTTAGCACGTGCCAGGGAGTTGGGCTGGTCTGGAGCTGAGCGTCAGGTGTGCACTGCCTGGCCAAATAGGTGAACACTATAATTTGTGCACTCTGGGCATACAGACAGCATATTTACGGACAGATGCCCAGGCATGCCCTCTAATTGGACGGTAACCCAGGAGACCCGTGGGAAAGAGTTTGAGCCCTAACGTATTCGAGGGTCCAACACATGCAGCCCCGAGGGGTCAAGTGCGAGGGAGAAGCACTGGACACCCGGGGCCGACGCTTGAAGGGAAGCCCCAGCCCGTCCCTCTGACTCCCACTCAGCAAACAGACGCCCTACTGCGTGTGAACCAGAAGCTGTCAGTCTTTCCCTGTCACTGGGCAGCCTCCCCGTGTCCACGTCCCCAGTTCTAGTCCACAGTTTCAAGTAAGACAAAACTCGGTGCGTGCCCACCACTTCATCTGCTCCCTGCCTGGAAAACCACGATTTCTTCTAGGTCCAGACCCCTGAGGAAGTTTCTGACCCTACCAGAGGTCCCCAAACTTTTTACACAGGGGGCCAGTTCATTGTCCCTCAGACCGTTGGAGGGCCGCCACATACAGTGCTCCTCTCACTGACCACCAATGAAAGAGGTGCCCCTTCCGGGAGTGCAGCAGGGGGCCGGATAAATGACCTCAGGGGGCCACATGCGGCCCGCGGGCCGTAGTTTGTGGACGCCTGCCTAGACTCTTTTCTCCTTGTGCTCTGACGTGAGAACAACCCATGAATACGATGCAATTCCACAGGACACGCAAGACCCCACCCCGCGGTCTTAGAGATTCCTGGAAGGTACAGGAAGGAGAGAGTAGAGAACCATCCCAACGGCACGTGGGGTGCGCATGGAAAAGAAGCCCAAACAGAGCCCGTGGGGAGCCCCAGAGATGCCCAAGGTCTGAGATAAGGATTAAGCCTGCCACCTGTGAAGACAGGACTTCCTGCGGGTGTGGGGGGAGACCGGGCTGTGCTCGTGAGCAGGGCCGTGGTGTCTAGGAGGGCCAGTTTCTCAAACGCAGACATACTACTGTGTCTACACGCGGGTTATGAAATGTACACCCAGAGTCCCATACACCTTGCGCGACTGAATTTATTAAGCAAAACCAGCAGCCCTTTGGCAGTAAGATGACTAATTAATACCCATGACTGGAACAGTAAAAGAGGAGAACACACATTTTTCTTTGTGGGGTCACAGCCTTCTTATAAGACTGGCTTAGGGAACAATGTGTGGTCATTGTATTAATAAAAACTTCTTTTTTGCCCATCTAAAGACGAATGCTTATTTCAAAGCAAGCTGTGTCTGCAGTTTCACTTGTCCTCTAGGCTAAGCCCAAGGTCACGCGCGAGACAGCAAAGGCGCACACCCCAGTCTGCAAGTGGGTGAGGATCCGAGAGAACACTTGTAAACTGATTCTCTGGAACACAGCAGCATTTCCCCATCAACACAGTCCCCCGCGGACTCTCGGGCCGGCCTGGAACGCCCCGTGGAACCCCCTGGGCTCTGAGGGGGGTTCCGGGAGCCACGAGGACACTCAGGACGGAGCGCAGCCAGGGAGGTGGGGCAGGATCTGGCCTGCGAGGGCCGGCATGACCTTGAAAGGAAGAGCTCAATGGCACAGTCTTTTTTTTTTTTTTTTGGCTGATTGTCATTACTTTTTTTTTTTTTTTGTAAAAATAACTTTTTATTTTGAAACAGCTTTAGACTCGCAAGGAGTTGGAAACATAGTACGGAGACCTTTTGTGTACCCTTCACCCAGTTTCCCAGTAACCGCATCCTGCATGATCGTGGTATTATCAGAACCAGGGCACGGACGTTGGCCCGATCCAATTAACCCCGGTATGGAGCTTACCTGCATTTGACCAGTTAACTTCCCCCCGCCCGAAACAAGTATAATGCTTTAGCATTATTAGATCATTTAGTTTTTCTGTGCTAAAAATGCAAACAAATCTCTTTTTTTGCTACAAAATCTCCCATTATGCACTTTGACACATTGAGCTGACAATGTTATCTGAGTGAAGACTGAGTAGGTTTTACATTCATGCGAATTATTTTAATCTTAGAATTAAAAGGCAAAGATTTTTTTTAAATGCTAGAACATTATATTTATAACCAAAAGATAACTGATGAAACAATGACTTTAAAAATTAAACAGAGTCAGCATTTTATAATAGTATGCGGGCCAGGGCCCTAGTCCCACCTGTTGCTATGAGCCGAGTGAAGTCATTTTAGTTGAGTCCCTTGATCTCTTTGATCCTTAATTACTTGATTGCAGAATAAGGAAATTAGACTACTTGACTTCTAAAATTTCCTTCAGTTAAAAAAAAAAAATCTTATGATACCGCATGTCAAAGTTTTATATGGAGATTATGATAGCAAGCATAAGATTTTATTAAAAAACAAACAAAACAGAAACAAACCTAGACCTCAAGCAAAAAGCACAATGTCTTGTACTCACTTGAGAGCCATGAAAAGTCCGAAAGAAAATGCAAAGCAACGTCACTCTTGAAGCCATGAGGTGGCCGGGACAGCAGAGCCGGTCTGAACTCCCATGAGCCACGCAAACCTGTGTGACATTCGGACAAACGGTGTCAACCTTTCCGAGCCTCAGTTTCCCGTAGGTTCTGAGGAGTAAAAGGGACCCACGAGGTCAAGTGCGTGGGACAGTCCCGGGCGCAGGCTGCTCCACGGGGGTTCGTGGCGGACCTGCAGGTCTGATGGGAGTGGGGGTGGAGGAGAAGGTGGGGGGCGTGCCGCCAGGGGGTGAGATCGAAATGGGGGGACAGCCTGCCTCGGGGGGTGCGGTCAGCACAGGGGGGCCTCTGGTTTCTGGGGACACCTCGAGGGGAACGTGTCAGGGGGCTGCGATGTGGCTGTCATCCTCTGAGGACTGGCTCGTCGCACGAGGCGGGGAGAGGGCCCTGTGGGCCCAGCTGGCTCTGAGTGGGCAGAGGCAGAGATGAGTAACAGGACCCCCCGATCTGTGGTTAGGGAAGTAAACATGTCCCGCAGACTGTATAAATAATTGTTTTATCTATTGATTTTAGAGAGAGAGGAAGGGAGGGAGAGAGAGAAACATTGCTCTGCTCTTGCATGTGCCCTGACCGGGGACTGAACCGGTGACCTCTGAGCTTTGGGGTGATGTTCCAACCAACCGAGCTACCCAGCCAGGGCCGACACACTTTTGATCTCGCCGTAAGGTTGAGATGAGAGTTTAGAGTTGAGACTCTCAATTCCAGAGTCTGAGACATCTTGATATGAGAACGGGACAAAGGTTCGTTATTCCGCCCTCACCCTGCCGCTCAGACCGGTTCCTCCCCTACGAGCGTCTCTGTCTTGGCCTCTCCCGGCCTTCTCGCCTAGTGGCATTGTGCTGGTGTCTCAGACACGGCCTTCCCATCGCTGCGCTCAAGATACATGGTGAAGTCATCTGGACCACAACTAATTTAAAAAGAACAGGAGAAATTAAGGCAGGAATACCTGTAGAGACTCCTGTCCGGCGGCCGTGCAATCCTGCCACTTATGTCAAAATCTCCCGTGAGTCTTCCTGGTCTCCTTATCCGATTCCTCTGGGCCGCTTCCAGAAAGGTTTCGTTTTGGATTTTTCAGATGACTCCCACCTTTGCACATTTCAGATGTAGCTCTGACCTCTCATGAAATCCAGTATTTCATCTGCTGGCATTAGAAACACCTTTATTAATGTGTGTACAAACTGCATTCAAGTGACCTGGATTGCTGAAACTTAAACATTTTGTCTTTGTATTAAAAAAAAAAAACAAAAAAAAGAAGTCCTGGCCACTTGGCTCAGGGGTAGAGTGTCAGCCCGGCATGTGGAAGTCCCAGGTTCGATTCCCGGCTAGGGCACACAGGAGAAGCACCCATCTGCTTCTCCACCCCTCCCCCTCTCCTTCCTCTCTGTCTCTCTCTTCCCCTCCTGCAGCCAAGGCTCCACTGGAGCAAGGTTGGCCTGGACACTGAGGATGGCTCCACGGCCTCTGCCTCAGGAGCTAGAATGGCTCCAGTTGCAGCAGAGCAATGCCCCAGATGGGCAAAGCATCACCCCCTGGTGGGCATGCTGGGTGGATCCCAGTCAGGCGCATGTGGGAGTCTGTCTCTATTCCTCCCTGCTTCTCACTTCAGAAAAAATACCAGAAAAAAAGAGAGAGAGAGAGAGAGAGAGAGAAGAACTTGGACTCATTGCATTTGATAGCTAGGAAACAACTTTAATCTTACACTCTTAGAAAAGGAATTATTTATTGGCCTAACCGGAACTAGAAATTACTCTTTGACTCAATACTTATAGACTGGGGAAAGTAAATATTCGTAATTTAAAGAAAAAAAACTATGAAGAAAAATTAATTCCAAAAGGAAGTCACCTACAAGAAGAGAACCTTGAACGCATGGAATCAGCCAAGCGTTCAAACCCCCCCCCCCTCCCCTCGGTGTGACGTCGGCGACACAGAGCTCATCGCCCCAGACCTGCTTTCACGCGTACACAGGCTCGGGAAACATCACTGACCCATTATGTTTGTGGAGAGCCTGTGGTGCCACAGCACCTACTCGTACCCGGCGAAGTAAGTTTTACAGGGTGTCTGCATGCCACTTCTCACAAAAGGGATTGCAGAGTGCACGATTAGGGACAGTCTGCGAATTGTTGTTCTCTGCCTGCAAATCAGATTAAGTACAGAAACTGTGAGTAAACACTAAAAAAATTTTATACCAACCTGACGTCACCAAGACATCGAGTGTGTGACCGCTGCACGGGTCTTCCTGAACCGGGCGTAGATGAGTTCTATCGTTGCAGTATGCGTTACGAGATGAAAACTGTTCGTGCCCAATGAGACCACATATTGGTCTGCACCAGCTGAGAAACAGACACAGCAAATGAACCTGTCTGCTCCACCGCAAAGGAGCTGAGAGAGGTGATATTGAACGCAACCTTGGCAACCTGTTTCTTGCAGGTGTCGTGAGCATCATTCCATCTCAGTAACTGTCTCTGTAGCGTAATTTTCAATGACTCTGTCGTTCCGTTTTTAAGTCCCAGTGATTGAGAGGTGAGTCAAGTTTCCTGCCACTTTCCCCCGCCTGCCTTCTCTCATTTGGAGACTGGCATTAAGATTCAGAAACAGCCGATCTCTCTTGAATGCTCAGCCCAGGGGAGGCCAATACCAAACTATTCAAGGCACCTCACTAAAAAAGAATTTTAGGGCCCTGGCCGGTTGGCTCAGTGTTGGAGCGTCGGCCTGGTGTGCAGGAGTCCCGGGTTCGATTCCCGGCTAGGGCACACAGGAGAAGCGCCCATCTGCTTCTCCACCCCTCCCCCTCTCTGTCTCTCTCTTCCCCTCCCGCAGCCGAGGCTCCATTGGAGCAAAGATGGCCCGGGAGCTGAGGATGGCTCTGTGGCCTCTGCCCCAGGTGCTAGAGTGGCTCTGGTTGCAACAGAGCGACGCCCCAGAGGGGCAGAGCATTGCCCCCTGGTGGGCATGCCAGGTGGATCCCGGTCGGGCGCATGTGGGATTCTGTCTGACTGTCTCCCCATTTCCAGCTTCGGAAAAAAAAAAAAGAATTTTATCCAGTATGAGGTCAAGCATAAGAAACCCTTGGGCAATATTTTAGCAGCCTCTTCACTGAGACCTTCAGAAGTTCCCGAAGTAAAAGATGTTCTAAGAGACCCATAGGCAGTACTCTGTCAACTTGGCCACACTGACCAATAGAAGGATGACCACACAATAAGTGTCCAGTATACAGCATAGTGATTAGACATTTGTAAACCTTACAAAGTGATCCCCAATAGGTCTAGGACCCACCTGTACCATACAGAGTTGTTCCAATGTTATTGACTCTATTCCTTGTGTAATTTTATAACTGGAAGTTTGTATCTCCTAAGCCCTTCACCTCGTACGCCCAGCCCTGCGACCCACCCCTGCAACTGTCCCAACTGGTAACCATCAGTTTGTTCTCTGTAGCTATGGGTTTGTTTCTGTTTTGTTTGTTCATTTATTTTGTTGTGTATTTTTTTTAGATTCCACACAGAAGTGAAATCATACAATATGGGTCTTTTTCTGTTGACTTATTTCACTTAGAATAACCAGGTCCATCCATGTTGTCTCAAGTGGCAAGATTTCATTCCTTTTTGTAGCTGAGTAAATATTCCCTTGATACCCGTTCCACAGTCTCCTATCCATTCATCTATCAGTGGGCACCTAAGTTGCCTCTTTCAATTGATCTTTGGAAAAAAGTTTTATTTCCAAACACACTAGTTAATTTTTTTGTTGTTGTTGTTGTTATTTGCAAACAGCGTCGTGTCATTCTGACATATTTTGGTAAGTCAATATTTGGTGAATATACCCTAATTATAAAATACCTGGTATATCTATTTCTAAATGCATTAAAAGTACCATCTATATAAAACTTTAGATGAATAAATCCAAATTGTTTCCTTTTCAAAAAGAGTTAAAGTCTGTGTGTTTTACCAAAGCTAAAGGTTGTTGGCCAACTGATTCTTATTGTTTCATTTCAGCAACACTTGATCACGTGTCTAGAAGAACACTATCCAACAGAACCCTTGGAATGATGGAAACATTCTACATGTGCACAGGTCGATATCTCAGCCACCAGCCCATGTGGTAACTGAGTACTTGAAACTGGGCTTACATTCTTCACTTTACTTAGTCTTAATTAACTAAGGTCGAAGGAGCCACCGATGGCTCATGGCTACCATATTGGACAGTCCAGCTATGGAATAGATTATCAATGTTTTAAGATAGAGAGATGAACGTGATTTGACTTTCCTCTCAAAACACCTACAAATGGGAGAAATAAAATGCATCCACAATTTTCAAGAGAAATCCCAGCCAAGTTTCTGTGAAATTTTATAACATACAAAACTGACATGAGAGAAAAAAAAATGCCCCCCAAATTGACAAGAAAATTCTGGAGAACACCAAGGCGAGGGGGTGACGAGGTGGGACCTGGCCGACCCATGTGAATTCTGACTGTGGACTGATCGTAGTTACCAGGGCAGTGCTGGCACGGAGACAGGCAAGAGGACCGGCAGGACAGGCCGAGGAGCCCAGAGACACATCCGCACGGGGTTCTGTAAAAACCAGGATGCAGAAAGCAGAAGCTATAAAGAAAACAGATAGGTTTTACTGCATTGGACTGTAAGCTTTTGGTAGTCACCGAGACACCACAGAGCTCAAAGACAAGCCACAGACTTGAGATGACAGCACGTGTACAGCTGGTAAAGGAACAGAATACACAAATCTACAGTTTCCCAAAAACTCAGTAAGAGAAAATAAGGAACAAAGAGAGCCCAGGCAGAGGACTCGAAGAGGCGAGTCGCACAGGATGAGGCCCGAAGGCTGGATAGACACGTAAATGTGTTCAGTCTGACTGAACCGGGTGTGACCATGGGAACATCGAGACACACTTGCCCAGGGTCCAACAGGCCCAGGTGTAGGTGCAGTGTGGATAAGCTCACGTGTGGCTGACAGGATGCAGACTGGGGCCACCCCTCTGGAAAGCAGTTTGGCAAAGCCTGGCAAAGCTCACAGGGTCCCCTCCACGGCCCGGCTAGTCTATTTCTAGGCCTTTACCTTAGATTAATTTTGCACAGGTGCACAAGGGAACGTGCACAGTAAGTGCACTGCAGTATTATTCGCAATCGTGAAAAATGAAAAATGAGCTTAACGTCTCCCCGTGGGGGGACGGAGAGATGGCAGCACGGCCGTGCAACAGACCACACAAAGCGGAGTAAATGAGCTAGGTCCATGTTTATCAAGGCCAACCGTTCTCGGAAGTAGGCTGTGGAGGGAAAGAGAAATGACAGAAGAATGTGTAATCTGGTACCATTTATGTAAATGTCAGAGCGCCCCAAGCACTGTGCGTTGTCTGTGTGTAATGCCTATAGGTTAAAACACAAGGACAGCTGTGCCAGGCACACTGGGCAAGAGAGGTCCTGTGCTTTCAGGGGCCCATCGGGACTTCCTCTGCCTGCTCCCTTCCCCCCAGGACCAAGGGTTGACCACCTAAAGGCCCCCACCTTGGCCTCCTGTCCCTGACCACTCTCTGAGAGCTGGGGCCTCAGGATGCCTGCCTAGTGGTCCAGAGCCCTCTCCCCAGACCACCTTCTGAAGAAAGGGTCTGGTGGCCGGCTGCCTTGGGGAGGAAGAGAGGGACAGGGGACAGGATCTGAAGGCATACAAAGGACTTCAGCTGTGTCTGTGAGTGTTACAATCTGTCTAAAACAAACATAACATGACATTTGCTAATTCTAGGGGTGGGTGGTATTTTTATTGCTCTTTTTATTAACAGCTGATTATTATACAGCACTTACCATGTTCTAAGTGACTTGCATGTGAAAAAGATCTTGCATTACTACTCAATTTTACGGAAAAAGACTAAACTACTTGCCAAAGGCCGCTCACGGAACTTGAACCCAGTAGGTCTGGCTCCAAAGCGTGTGATCTTAGCAACTACTCTAGGTCTGTGTGTCTGTGTGTCCAGATTGCTTCATTAATAAAAAAATAAATAAATAAAATAAACAGGTGACCAAACTTAAAATGCTCTGACAACTATAAGACAAAGAAAAGTGTAGTGAAATTCCCTAAGAAGGCTCTTAGATGTGCTGGGGGCACAGAGCAAGATGACATTACTGGGGAAGGAAGGCAGTCATGAGGGTGGACAGGGGGTGGCCACATCCATCCCAGGCCTTGCTGGGCAGTGGGCAGGGACGGGCAGGAGAGGGAAAGGGGAAAGAGGGAACTTCATGTGACCAGGCAGAGATTTAGGAAAGTTCCAGAAGGATTGGAGGATTACCAAGAAGCTCTGCTTGGCTGTCACTGGAGGGAGCAGCTTGGTAAGGGACACAGGTCGGGATCTGGAAAGGCGGGTGAGACGTGGAGCGCTGACTTGGAGAGCCAGGCAAGCTGGGACCGCTGCAGCGCCAAGCCGCTCTGAGGCAAGACCTGAGGAGTGTGGGGACCACGGGGACAGCCGGGGCCACCACGCGGTCCGTGTGTGGCAGGGGAGGGGCCGGTGTCAAAAAGCATCCACTGATTCCGCAAATATTTACTGAGCACCAACTGACCCGGGCTCTGTTCTAGGCGGTGGCAATATAGATACAAACAAAACCGAACTTTCTGCCCTTGTGACACTTGCATTCTAGTGAGAGGAGGTCAGTCTGATAAATAACTAAAAATATATAATAAGCAAAGAAATAAAAAAAAAATATGCGATGTTAATTAGATGCTGGTGAGCCCTCTGGAGACAGGGCAGGGAAGGGAACTAGGGAGGGATGACTGTGTATGTGTGTCAGGGGGGTGGGATGGAAGGGGTTGAACAGTGAGGAAGGCCCCCGGGAGGTGACATCTGAGTACAGGCTGGAGCAGTGAGGGCTGAGTTGACACAGAGATCTGAGTCTGTGGCCTGACCATGGATGGTGATACCAGAAGGGAGGCCGGGAGAAGGGGCTGGGTGTGAGGAGGGTCGCCGGAGTCTGTGATCCAGGAAGCCATTAAAAACAGGGATGAGGCCCTGGAGCACGGGGCATGTGGACACAGAAATACTGGTAACCAGATGGCAGATGTGCTGTGGTAGCTGAGAGGGAGGACTGAGGAATGACAAAGCCACCATTCCGCGAGCCCCTCCCGCGTGCCCGCACACCTCCAGGGGTCTCATCCCGCAGGGTGTCCGCGATCCTCAGGACATCCCTCAGCGTGGACAGTGCCATCTCGGCCATGGGCAAGAACAGGGATAATAGCTAACATGGAGAAGGGCGCGTGTGCCAGGCATGTCTCTGGCACTTTTATATATTAATTCATTCAATCCTCACCGAGACCCCAGGAGGGTCGGAGCCTCATTTGACAGATGAGGAAACGGGGTGGGCTCAACTGTCCAAGGTCACAGGCTGGTGAGGGGATGGAGCCAGCAGGAATCCAGGGAGCCTAGTCCTTGCTCTAGTCTAAACGGAGGAACTGTAAGTGCGGGCTCTAGAAGCCTCTCAGCCTCTGAGACAAGTGAGCTGAGGGTAGAAGGCTTTTTCAGGGCTGGCGTAGGGGCCTGGAGGGAAGGGCTGGAGAAATTCTCAGGAGACACCTGGAGAGATAGGAGGCTCCTCCTCGGGGACAGACAAGGCACTATCCCCACCATGAGAAGGCTAGAGGTGGCCAGGAACCTGGGCAGGGATGGCAGCCTAGCATGGACAGGGACTGCGGGTCTGTGGCTCTTCCGGAACGAAGCAAGAAGTTCAACACCACGATTCAGACCAGCTGACACCATTTCTAAGCAATTTCAGGCCAAGAGTAGGTTGGAAGGCCCTTGCTAAGGAAACCTGCCACACTCGGAACCTCAGGTCTCTGAACAGGACTCGTAACCTCTGTGTCGCCCAGCTGCTCTTTTGAAAAAGTTGGACAATCTCTAAGATGTCGCCAAAATCGACTCCCGCGAGGTCTAGCTGTGCAATCGGTTCCCTGTTCTAGGAACTGGCTGCCCGGCCCAGGGGTGCTTGTGACGTCCTCTGTGCCCCGAGGGGAAGGGGGCTGGAGGGGCGTCTCCAGGGCACAGGCGCGCGACCCGCTGCGTCCGGCCGTCGCTACTCGGGACCGCGAGGGGCCAAACCGAGGAGCCCTGGAGTAGCTGGGTGACCCTGGAACTTTCTTCTCCTGGAGCCCGACCGAGGACGACTGCCGAGCAGGCGCTGGCAAGGGCCGAATGGAGCTCCGCGCCAGGCCGGAGGCTGTGCCTGTCACTCGCAGTCCCGGGACGGTCCCGGGCGCGCCGTGGCGCTCGGCCAGCTCGCGCCGCCCGGGCCCCTCCGCGCGCGGCCCCCGGTCCCCGCAGCGGCGCCCCCGGGGAGCGCGGCCGGGCGGCGGCGGGCGCCCACGGGCAGGGGGCGGGGGCTGCGGACGCGCGGGCCCCGGGGGCCGGAGGGACGGCGGCTGCTGGCGCGGCGCCCGGGGCGGGAGGCGGGCGCGGGGGAGGCGGCGGGTAAAGCTGGCGGCAAGCGGGCCCGCGGGTCACTCCGAGGCCGGACGGCGGGCGGGCGGCGGCGCGCACCATGCCTACCTTCGACGAGGCGCTGCAGCGGGCCGGCGAGTTCGGGCGCTTTCAGCGGCGCGTGTTCCTGCTGCTGTGCCTGACGGGCGTCACCTTCGCCTTCCTCTTCGTCGCCGTGGTCTTCCTGGGCAGCCGGCCCGACCGCTTCTGGTGCCGCGGGCCGAGCGCCGCCGCGCTGGCCGAGCGCTGCGGCTGGAGTCCCGAGGAGGAGTGGAACCGCACGGCGCCCGAGCGCCGGGCCCAGGGTCAGTGCCAGCGCTTCCTCCTGGAGGCGGCCCCCGTCGCCGCCACCGCCAACGCCACCGCCGCCGCCGCCGCCGCGCTCAGCTGTGCCGACCCGCTCGCCGCCTTCCCCAACCGCTCGGCGCCGCTCGTGCCCTGCCGAGGCGACTGGCGCTATGCCCAGGCCCACTCCACCGTCGTTAGCGAGGTAAGGGCGCCGGCGGGGCGAAGACGGGGCGCTGCCACCCCGCAGACGGGGGCGCAGTGACAGTCCCGCCACCAGGAAGGGCTGCGCAGGGAGGGACCTGTTGATTACCTCTGGAGACCGACCTGGGTCATCCCACGCTTGCAAGTGCTGCGTCCTAAATGCCCGGGAAATGCCTTTCAGTATTTCCCTCTGCCAGTGACTTAATGGGGAGAAGCTGGGGTTTGGATGTGAAGGAAATGCAGAGAAGTCAAGTCCTAAGATGCTTGGGACTCAACTCCCCGGGGAACCCACGCACCTGGTGCGCTGTAGTTCATCTCCAGACGTGTGTGTGCGCGCGCACTAATTGGAAACTAGAGGTCGACCAGAGGTAGAGACCCGCAGACTCCCTGGGCCAGAGACGTTGGGCAGGTCCGGATTGGTTCATGGTCTCCAGGGGTCAAAGGAAAGGAGAAACCAACATTTGAAGGCAATGCAACTTTCTCCAGTTGCCAAAATGATTATCTGAAATGCAAGGGGACAAAGGTCGCTGCTCTCCCAGGAAATGATTTTGGTAAAACTGCTTTGGGACAAAGAGCAACATCTGAGAGAAATTGGGAAAGCCGCAGTTTTAAATAGAGGTTTTGTTTGTTTTTAAAGGGAGGAAGGAAGGGGGGGAGAGAGAGAGAGAGAGAGAGACACGTCAGTTTGTTGTTCCACTAAGTGATGCATTCATTGATTGATTCTTGTATATGCACTGACTAGGGATCAAACCCAGAAGCCCTAAACAACTGAGCTACCGGGCCAAGGCTGAATAGAGTTTTAATTTTCTCCTGTTGATAAGTCACAGAAACTCAGCAAGAAAAGCTACCAGCCTTATAAAGTGGACCCCTCACTTAGCAGAGGTGGCTGCTGGGGGCGGGGTGGGGGCAGTCCCTACGTTTCCTCGGGTGTGTTTGGCAAGCAGTGTGTTGGAGGGTAGATGGCCCCTACCCTGATTGCAGGACGTTTCTGCGCTGGGCTGGCTGGTTGCTGGCGTGTTCATCTTCCTGGGTTCCAGACATGGGGTGGAGGGATGAGCAGTTTTATTGAACTGTGTCTGTAATCGTAGATCAATTTAATTAAAAAAAAAAGATTAAATGTTTTCAAGCACATTGGGAAAGAAAAGTGTTTGTCTTTCATCATTGACATTAACGTTTTTTAAGTACCTACTTGAATGGTGGGGAAAAGGTGAATTCGGCAGGGTCTCTTCTGCTGCTGGTAATGCCATTCTTTGTTCCGGTGGCCTCATTTCTCTGGGGTTAGGACTGTAGATCTTTGAGGTCGTGTACGTTCTAAATGCCATGTGTGGGTGTGTTAATGCCCTGTGTATGGTCCTACTCTAAGGGCTCTAGGGATGCAGCCCCATGGCTGCCCCGGCGGGCAGCGTGCCTATGCGTTTGCGGTGCTTCAATTTCCCCTAAGTCCCCGGGTCATCAGTTCCCTCTCCTCCACAAACAGCAGTGGTCTCGTTTCTAGAGACCTCACAGTTGACATGGATAAAATAGGAAGGGTGTGGAGTCGGGCAGGAGGCTGCATTATCGCTGGTGCCTCCCTCCGGTTGCGTTGTGAGGTAACTCCTCCTGTTTCATTCCGCGTGGCTACCCCAGGCTTTTTCCCAACACACCTGAAGACCTCTCTTGGAGAGTGGACACGTGACTTTTGAAGACACTGAAACTTCAAAGTACGATGAACCATAGAAGCAAAATGCACACACACTCGAGGAGTGTTTCCACGAGCAAACATGACTTATGACCATCAGAGAAGGGAAACACAAAATCTGTACGTTAGCGCCCTGGCAGATACTTTAGAAACACTTTGGGGTTCTGGGGTTGTTTCGAGCATTCTGGGGTTATTTCAGAGGGGCTGGGTGGGCTATTTTGAATGTCAGTGGCTCCTAAAAGGCAGTGTGGAAGGTCAGGAGACTGGGGTCCGGGCTCTGTCTCCAGAAAGCTGAGTGGCTAGGGTGAATGCACCTCTCTGGGCATAGCTTTCTCATCTGTGAAATGACAGGTTGGACTGAGCTCTTTAGAGTCCTACAGATGCCACCAGTGTCATCTGATGGCTTGGTGTGCTTGCTCAGAACGATAAAATTCTTCAGGGAAAAGTAAAACAATTTTCAGAATGCACTCCTTGAGGCCACTGACAAGTTTTTGAAGTATATTAGATTTTTTTAAAAACCCCTAGTTGTTGGCTTCTTCTGGTTTGTTTTTTCATGATTTGATTCTTACAAGGAGACCCCCCCACACACACTCCTACTCAGAAAGTTCAGCCCTCCGGCACAACTTCTCTCGCAGAGTTCTGCATGGCAAATGTTTGCTGCCTTTCCTTTAGACTATGATCTAGTTCACTTTTGTTAACTTCTGTCAGAATGATTAAAGGTGCTTCAGTTTCATCTTTGGCTCACACCATGTATCCAACGTGTTCCTAGAGACTTGAAGTTGAACATATTAATAATCATGGAAAGGGAGTTGATAAGGAGGGAAGGCAACCAGGTCCCACAATGTCTCCGCATAGCTATTATATTTCATCCTTGCGCCATTGTGGGGGATATCTTTGTCCTGAATTTACAGAGGTACATGAGGCAGGAGATGGGATGTGATCTTACCAGAGTCCCAGCCAAGTTGGGTTCGGGTCCAGGGGTCTCGATTGTAAATCAGTCCCCTCTCCACACGGTGCTCTAAGTCCTTGGAACAAGTACTGGCAACATGGTAACTGGGATCACTCCCGCTTCAGAACCTGCAGGATATCTCTTTGAACATTCCTCACTTACTTCGTTACTGTTGTGGTCCTCTGGGCCGATGTGCCGTTTTGTTTCGTTTCACTTCCGGGAAGCAGCTCTCTGTACTCTTGATGTGAACAGCTGCAGTTGGACACATAAACCTCATCCACCCCTCTTTTCATCTTACACAAGCCAAACGGGCGCCAAGGAGTTCCGTCCGAAGTCAATGCCCAGTGCCCCGGCGTTCCAGCCTGGCTTGCCCACTTGTTTCTGCTGCTCAAAGCAGGACAGAGATCTTTTATCCACGTTTAATGTCCTCCGCACACTTTCCTAACGTCTGCACCTCACCCTTCTCTGCTTGTCAGACGCTGTGCAGAATAAAGCATGTTGCAACGCAGGTAAATCTGAGCCTCTGTCACCCAGGTGTTTCAAGTCATTGTCCTGGGAACTGAGTCTTTGAGATTGATGTTGGGATTTTTAAGTGCATGGGTTGGGGGGTGAGGGGGTGGGAAGGGTTTCACTCTAGTCTCTCACTGGGAACGGGGCTCTGGGGCACCTTGAGAAACAGACCAACTCGTCCTTGTCTTTTTTCTGCAGCCCGTATTTTTCTCCCCACAATGGAAGGAAAGCCCGTCAGCGAGAGTAGCTGCTCCACTGGAGAAAGCAGAAGCTGCTTCCATCTCTGGGGCTGTCTGTGGGCTTCATGCGCCTCTACTTGGCTCTCCTCACACCCCACCCAGGACAAAAGTCAAACCGATGGGTCAGCCCACGGGCATCAGTCCCCACGGGCGTCAGTCCCCACGGGCGTCAGTCCCCACGGGCGTCAGTCCTCAAGGGCGTCAGTCCCCACGGGCGTCAGTCCTCTCGGGCGTCAGTCCTCAAGGGCGTCAGTCCCCACGGGCGTCAGCCACAGCATTCTGTCCTCACTAGTTGTTAAGCACGGGAGGGGGGGTGCAGTGCTGGGGGGCCGCAGAAAGGAGAGAGCCCAAGTTTTAATCTGGACTGCATCTCTGATTTGCTCAGGGCACTTTAGAAAGATCTTAACCTTTGAATTGGTTTTATTCGTGATGTTATTTGTGCCTTCCCTGTGGTTTTTTTTTTTTTTTCCTCCGAATCAAACTCACCTGGAGAATGAGAACCTCTGTTTTGTTATTGCTTCAAAGAACTGACAGGGGATTTCTGCACTTTGTATCTCGTTAATTTCGCCTCTTTGTTATTTGTTCTTTTTGAATTTACTTGTGGTGTGCCCTTTCAGACTTCAGTTGGATGCTCAGCGCAATTGTTTCCAGCCTTCCTTCTTGCCTATTCTCAATTTCTGAAGCTATACATTTGCTTCTGTGTGTGTTTTTTGACTGCACCCAGCGTGTTCTTGAAATGCAGATTTTAATTATTAGTTCATCCTCAGGATTTTTAATGTCGTTATTATTTGTCCTTTGACCCATGGTTTATTTAGAGGCTTGTTTTCATTTTACAAACGTAGGTGGATGTTTTCCTCTTTTCATTGTGTGTAACCACTTTGGTGTCGTCTGAAAATGTGCCGTGTGCGATCCTGCCTCTTTGAATTTTATTGAGACCCGCTTTCTGGCCTTCTTAGAGGTCAATTTTTATAACCGTTTCATACATGCTTGAGATGAATGGGCAGCCTTTATTTGGGACAGGGTTTTATAGCTGTCCAATATTTGAAGCTCGTTGATGGTGCTATTAAAACATTCTAGATGTTAATCAACTTTCTCTCTGCTAGGTCTGTCGAATATAATTAGAGTATTGAAATTTGACATTCTGTTGGTGGGTTTGTCAGTTTCTATTATTTCCAGAAGATTTCAGAAGTTATCCACATGAGACAATTTTATTGGATGCATGCATGTGTGTACAACTTTAGAGTTTTTCAATTTACATAGTGAATTGAACCTTTTGTTAAATAGTGTGGGACCCTATTCAAATCTATGATGTCTATTATATAATATCTATTCTGTTCAATTCTAAAATAGCTACTCCAGCTTTTTTTTTTTTTTTTTACACTGATCTTGACCTCAGCCTACGAAGTCCGAGAGGACTGTGTGAGGAGAAGGACGTCCAGTGCTCCTGTCTCCATCGTCATTGTATCTGTAACAGTACCCTCGGCAGCACAGGGAGGTGTGCATTCCTGTGACCCACCCACGGAGACTCGGAGTCAAAAGGTCGAGGTTGGGTTCAGGAACTTCATTCTTCACAGGTATCCACACAGGTGGTCCCAGGACCACACACAGCGACACGCTGGGTGTTTCTTTATGAGGAGCTGATGAGAGAGCATGTGGGTGAAACTGCTCTGTGTGTGGTGGGGGCGAGTGCTGGTTCCCTCAGCACCCTCTGCAGGCCTTGGGACAGAAGCACCACCCCCTTGCCCCAAGGTAGGACTCCCAGATGTCCTCTGATGATGTGCTCTGTTTATCTGCGGAGAAACTGGTGGCTCTCTAGAGGTGATGAACTAACAGTAAAATCCTATAATCGGTTACGGTGGGGTACCCACAGTTGAACCACACTCCCTGGTTCAAGGTTGCCTCTCAGCAAACCTTACAGTGGAGCTTTGGGCAAAGGCAGGACACAGCCAAATGGGACATACATAGGTGTCTCTACTTCCTGATGTGCGGGTTAGAAGACTCCAGGCATAAGGCAGTTTAGAATGGTGGGAAGTACGTGCACGTCCTTTGGGGTGAGATGGATCTGGGCCTTCATCCCCGCTCCTCTGTATTTCACCTGCAAAGGCAAGTCACAGAGCCAGCAGCGGCACCTGATAACCCACCGTAGTGACTGCTCGGGCACATGCATGAAAGCGCCTGTCTTTGTGCTCTAAGTGCTCAAAAAAGTCAGTTCCTGTCAACGAGTGAAGGGTCTGGAGCTAGTGGAGTTGGAGGAGGGAGAGAGGCAATAAGCCGTGGCCCCAACTGGACCCCGGAGCTGTGGTTTGCTGACTTCTGAGCTAGCACAGTAAGTCACTAGTAAATCTGCCTTCAACATACATTAAAGGACATCTCTTGGACACTAATTTGCCCTAACGGCAGAGAATAGCCTGTCCTTTTCTTCCAGGACACCCAGCTAGGTTATACTTCCCAGCCTCCCTTGCAGCTAGTGGTGCCATGTGACGGAGTTCTGGTCAGTGATGTTGGGAGAAGTGACATGTGACACTGCCAGAATAAAATCCGTCCTCACAATTCCCCACTGCTCCGTTGTTCCCTCCCCGGCTGGCAGAGGACCTCAGAGCCCTAACAGATGGTCTGGTCTTTAGATAGGAGGAGCCACAAAGCAGAGAGCTGCTGCCTGTGCTGGGCTTGGAGGTGCCCGGCAGAGGCCATGCCGAGAGCCGAGACCAGCTGCCGCTCACGCCGGGCCTGGGGCCACTCAGGGAGAGGTACGGGGCACACCTGGGCCGGGTGCGGCTTGTCTGGGAGGTTTTAGACACGTCCAAAGCCCGAGCCAATGCAGACTGTATGGACAGCCGGTGGACATGGGCTGAGGTGGTCTGCAGGTTTGGTGGGACAGGGTCTCAGGGAATCACCAAGGAGGATGAACAGTGTCAGTGCATTTATGGAGACTCAGCTATGGTGCCCACCTGCCGGCTGTGCGGGGGAGGGCTCAGAAAAGGAACAGAGGCCTCTGCCAGCACTTCTGCTGATGCCAGACAACCTCATCCTGAGGGCACACAATCCAGTTCTTTCCTGTATGTCCCTGGTGCCTTTCGAACTGCCGCCCCAGTGCTGGAGCTCAGAGCAAGTGCGTCCAAGTCTGTGCGTGGGGCCCTTTAAGAGGAACTGCCTGGGCCTGACCAGGCGGTGGCGCAGTGGATAGAGTGTCGGACTGGGATGCGGAGGACCCAGGTTCGAGACCCCGAGGTCGCCAGCTTGAGCGCGGGCTCATTGGACCCAAGGTCGCTGGCTCGAGCAAGGGGTTACTCGGTCTGCTGAAGGCCCACGGTCAAGGCACATATGAGAAAGCAATCAATGAACACCTAAGGTGTCGCAATGAAAAACTGATGATTGATGCTTCTCATCTCTCTCCGTTTCTGTCTGTCTGTCCCTGTCTATCCCTCTCTCTGACTCTCTCTCTGTCTCTGTTAAAAAAAAAAAAAAAAAGAACTGCCTGGGACTCCAGAAGCCGCTGTTGCAGCCACAGCCCCTGCTGGTTTTCAGAACCAGAAGTGACGGGGACTTCTCTTCTTGGCTCTGGCACCCTGGGCTGGGGGGCCTGGTGTGGGGCTGGGGCCCCTCGCTCCTCAGAGGGGAACTTCCACAGCTGAGATGACCTCCTAACTCTTTCCGTGACGTGTGGGTGCGGGGCCAGCCCGCTCCGCGTGCGGCCCCTCCCCGCAGCCTCCTGGGGCTCCTGTGTCCTCAGTTACAGGACTCCTGCTCAGCCAGGTTCCGGCGGTTCAGAGCGACACCTGTTCTGTCGTGTGGTTGTAATTCTGACGTCGTCGGGGGAGGGCTCAAGTACCCCCCTTCACCTGCGCTGCCACCTAGATTCTCGGATTTTAAAAAAAATTCTTACAGTTTAACTTTTTAAAGATGGTGTTTAGGAAATTAAAAGTGAAAGTCGCCCTGGCTGCGGTAGAGCGTCGGCCTAGCGTGCGGAGGACCCGGGTTCGATTCCCGGCCAGGGCACACAGGAGAAGCGCCCATTTGCTTCTCCACCCCTCTGCCGCGCTTTCCTCTCTGTCTCTCTCTTCCCCTCCTGCAGCCAAGGCTCCATTGGAGCAAAGATGGCCCGGGCGCTGGGGATGGCTCTGTGGCCTCTGCCCCAGGCGCTAGAGTGGCTCTGGTTGCAACAGAGCAACGCCCCAGATGGGCAGAGCGTCGCCCCCTGGTGGGCAGAGCGTCGCCCCCTGGTGGGCAGAGAGTTGCCCCTGGTGGGCGTGCCGGGTGGATCCCGGTCGGGCGCATGCGGGAGTCTGTCTGACTGTCTCTCCCTGTTTCCAGCTTCAGAAAAATGAAAGAAAAAAAAAATAAATAAAAATAAAAATAAATAAAAGTGAAAGTCAAGGAATGAGCATGGTGATTATTGTTGATGTTTTCCTAAAAGCTTGGGTATTGGTCTCTGATTGATTAGGGAAGCAGATGTGGTTAAGAGGGTGCTGATCAATACCCAGGAACCCTGTCACTGTGCGTGATGGGGGACCACGGGCGACCTCGACGAGCCGTTTCTTCACCTGAGTGAGGCCGGCAGCGGTCAGCTCATTTCCAAGGGTCTCTGCCTCTCTCGTTTCTACAGCGGAGTTTGATTGCAGGCCCCTAACTTGACCCCTGGCGGCGTTCGTTTTCAGGAATCAGGATGGTCTCTTTCCCAGGCCCCCTTCCTTTCCGGTGGGCATCTTGTGCCGTGAAGGATGCCCCCAGGAGGAACGGGGAACGGACGATGGGCGAGTGGGTGTCGCTGGCACTCTGGAGGAAGGGCCCCTGCTGCCTTCTCTAACATTTGTTTGCGACCCTGGGGTCTCTGGAGGGTCCGAGGAGGGGCCGTGGCCGTGGCCATCTGCCCGATGGACGCTCCCCGAGGGAGGCGGTGTGGGTGCACGCCTGGACTTCACAAACCAGGGTACCTGGCTGTTCTGATGCCAAGGCCTGTCCTAGGAGGCAGGTGACCTCCCTGTGGGATTGTTACAGCACAGGAGCAGGGAGGTGACCACGCGACAGGTGAGTCTCTGGCTGTGCATTTTTAACAGTGATGGTCGGGATCAGAGAGTTTGGAGAAGAATACGGGAAAACTAAGCTCAGCCTCACAAGCCCGTGAATAGGCACACCCTTCGGCCTCAGTTATCTGCTTAGTGACACTCAAACTGAATATTTCACTGACATGTTAAAAAAATATTCTAAAGTAATTCTGACAAGATTGCATCTGTGTAGGGGATATGTGACATGTCCTTTATGGGTTTTGTTGCTGACTTGTGTCGTACTTATGTTTACTAAAATCTAAACATAAGCATGGGAGACTGTGTTTTCCTGTGTCTTAGAAAATAGGTTGGAGAAAAAAATGTGGAGGCTTCAAATAGTCAGATACATGCCTTGTAGCCGGTGTTTACTCTTCCTGTGCAGATAACAGCACACCCGTGGTCTTGCTCTTGTCACCCAGGGTTGGAGAGTTTCTCTTCTTGGTGGTTGTCAGCTGCACAAGCTGCTATAGGCTGAGATACAATCGTTTCATTTTTCTTGGCTCCTCAAGGCAGGAAAAGGGGGCTTCACATATAAGACATAAATGAGTATGTCCTAGCACAGAATGCCGTCTTATTTTGTATGGAGTGACAGTGTATCTCACTGTCGCCTGGGCAACACAGAGGCAGCGTGGGTAGCATGGCGGTTTCCTAGGACATGCCATCCGCACCGTGGTGACCGGCGAGAGAGAGACCGAGTGAGGCCTGCGTGAGGGTCCGGTGGGGCGAAGGCCATTGTCAGGTCGTGCCGGCCAGAGGAGAGGCGGCGAGATGGACGTTAGCCCCGATGCCGAGGACAGTGGGACCCGTGGGACATTTACATACTGATGACGTCCAGTGGCTCTGAAAGTCTTTGCTGTTGGTGTCATTGGGTGGCAGGAGTTAGAGCCCACAGGCCCTGAGCTGGGGAGGCTGAGGCGAAGGCACCCTCCTGGGAGGAGATAGCACACCGCGCCCGGCACGGTGCTGGAGACGAAGAGGGCTCCTCGGGGGGGACGCTCTCCTCCGTCCACGCTCTCCGCAGCCTCCCTGCTGGTGCTGGAGACGAAGAGGGCTCCTCGGGGGGACGCTCTCCTCCGTCCACGCTCTCCGCAGCCTCCCTGCTGGACAGCGTCTGGCATCCCGGACGCCTTGTCAGTTGTTGCTGATGCCCTGCGTACGCACGGGGCAGCTCTGATTTCACGGGGCTCCTGCCAACTGGAAGCGCCGTGGGCCACAGCGCAAGATGAAAGCCGGCATGTGTGTCTCGGCCGGGACGTAAGCCGATGCCCCTGGGACACAGACAGAAGGGACCAGGCGCCAGGCTCTCCTATTCCAGAGATTGTAGCACATTCACAGGGACTGTGGGATCGTGGAGAACACAGTGTGTACATTCAATAGTGATGGTTGGTTTTGTTTTTTTTAAAGCAGTGTTTTGCAGACACCTGTGAAAAATGAGTCTCCTTTCATTGTTCTCCGATGCGTGTTTCAAAGCAAAGACGATAGAGAAGTCATGGGTGATTGAAAATATTAAATATCCAGGGTGGGTGAGAAAATCAAATTGAAGCTCGTTAGAATTAACTGGGCATGAACTTTTAAAAAGTTGAAGAAAAAATAATCTCAGAGTTCCTGTGAAGCAAAGGGAATTGGTGTAAGCACCTTCGCCAGAGTTTGGACCTGTGTCTCAGTCACGTGGCGATGAGGTGGCACGTGGACCTGAGGCCCTGCCTGCCACCCTGCGCCCCGTGGGGCTGCCGTGACGCCTTGTCTGGGAGGTGTGTGTTTCCAGGGCGCATGCAGGAGAATGCTGATTTGAAGCTGAACCAAATATGTTACACTGCAAACCCAGTAACGCTGCTTCCGTAGTTACCGGCCCTGCAGATAAGTAGGTGATGACCATCTATGGTGGCAAAATTCTGTGAAGAAATGATCACACTGCAGACCTGCACTGGTTTAGGGTGCCCGGTCTCGGAGGCGAAGAAGTGGCTAAGCACATAGTGTGTCTAGTCTGTGTGAACACGGGCACGTCGTGTCGTTTGGGACTTCTCGGAGGTCAGAGTCTCGCGCAGTGGGGACAGTCCTGCTGTGTTGTTGACGGAGGCTCGCGAGCAGCATTCGTGCGGAGGGTTCAGCCTGGCTTCTGGCCCCTCCTAGCTGCGAAGTGCCGGTGGCTGCGGCTGCTGATTACAGACAGTGGGGATGCGGCCCCAACAGGCCGCTTGGGTCTGGGAATGCGGGGCAGGCAGGTGAACCCCTGGGCTTGGGTCTGGGAATGCGGGGCAGGCGGTGAACCCCTGGGCTTGGGTCTGGGAATGCGGAGCAGGCGGGGAACCCCTGGGCTTGGGTCTGGGAATGCGGGGCAGGCAGGGGAACCCCTGGGCTTGGGTCTGGGAATGCGGAGCAGGCGGGGAACCCCTGGGCTTGGGTCTGGGAATGCGGGGCAAGGGAACCCCTGGGCTTGGGTCTGGGAATGTGGGGCAGGCAGGGGAAGCCCTGGGCTTGGGTCTGGGAATGCGGGGCAGGCAGGGGAACCCCTGCGCTTGGGTCTGGGAATGCGGGGCAGGCAGGTGAACCCCTGGGCTTGGGTCTGGGAATGCGGGGCAGGCAGGGGAACCCCTGGGCTTGGGTCTGGGAATGCGGGGCAGGCAGGGGAAGCCCTGGGCTTGGGTCTGGGAATGCGGGGCAAGGGAACCCCTGGGCTTGGGTCTGGGAATGCGGGGCAGGCAGGGGAATCCCTAGGCCCGAGGGAAGCGTTTGTTGCGCAGGGCACCAGCAATCCAGCCCTGAGGTGCAGGTCAGGGATCTACTCTCTGGTCCTGGGGTAGCTGGGGCCTAGGTCTCAAAACTAAGGGAGGGCCTGGGACAGAAGGGCAGAGATAGAAGCTTTGGCCAGACCTCCCCAGCCTCCACTTCTTGGGCCTAGAATTAACAGTCCCTCCCGTCCAGGTGGCCCGGGGGGCTACCCGAGACCACATGCTTAGGGAACCCCCCCCCCAGCCACACGCAGCTCCCCCCTTCTTGCTCCTCGTCACTAAACGCGGCCCCCAAGTCTTTGGGTCTCGGGTCTGGCCGGGCGTGGCTGGACCCAGATTGGCTCAGACCCCAGACCTGTCCTGACTGTGGACAGAGCGCAGACACGCTGGGATGGGCCTTGAACGTTCCTCACTCGGGGACGTCTCCGGCTGCAGGTCACGGGCCGGGATCGGGCAGCTCCTAACGACGCTTTTACTCACGTTTTACACAAAGGAGGGGAACGATGCTGCTTTCCTGCTAAAGCTGTGGTTGTCGGGGGTGGGGGCAGCACTGGAGATAAACGGTGGCCCCACTTCCTCGTGCGTGGGCCGCTCTTGGAGGACAGGAGCCGGTTACTCAGATGGGTGGAGCCTCCTGCACCTGCTCCCTGCAGGGCAGCCAAAGTGCCTTGCTAAAGAGACGCTGTCTCTGAATCTTCCTCCAGCGCCACCTGCCTGTGTCCCCTCCTGCCTGAAGCCTTCCAGTTGTCTGCCGGGTCCAGCGGGGGCCTGGCCTGCCTGTGTCCCCTCCTGCATGAAGCCTTCCAGTTGTCTGCCGGGTCCAGCGGGGTCCTGGCCTGCCTGTGTCCCCTCCTGCATGAAGCCTTCCAGTTGTCTGCCGGGTCAAGCGGGGGCCTGGCCTGCCTGTGTCCCCTCCTGCATGAAGCCTTCCAGTTGTCTGCCGGGTCCAGCAGGGGCCTGGCCTGCCTGTGTCCCCTCCTGCATGAAGCCTTCCAGTTGTCTGCCGGGTCCAGCAGGGGCCTGGCCTGCCTGTGTCCCCTCCTGCATGAAGCCTTCCAGTTGTCTGCCGGGTCCAGCGGGGGCCTGGCCTGCCTGTGTCCCCTCCTGCATGAAGCCTTCCAGTTGTCTGCCGGGTCCAGCGGGGGCCTGGCCTGCCTGTGTCCCCTCCTGCATGAAGCCTTCCAGGTGTCTGCCGGGTCAAGCGGGGGCCTGGCCTGCCTGTGTCCCCTCCTGCATGAAGCCTTCCAGTTGTCTGCCGGGTCCAGCGGGGGCCTGGCCTGCCTGTGTCCCCTCCTGCATGAAGCCTTCCAGTTGTCTGCCGGGTCCAGCGGGGGCCTGGCCTGCCTGTGTCCCCTCCTGCATGAAGCCTTCCAGTTGTCTGCCGGGTCCAGCGGGGGCCTGGCCTGTGACCGAGGCCCTTCGCAGCCTGGCCGCAGCTCACCGGCCTCTCACCTTCGTCACAGTCGCTTACGTTTATCGAGCGAGCGCTTCGTCGCCTCACGTCCCATGGCACCTTCCCCCAGTTCTGTGGTAGGTGAGCATCACTGCCCGTTTCCCACCTGGAACTCCTGAGGCCCAGGGAGAGCAGCCACGCACCTCGTCGGAATCACACGGGTGAAAGCTGACGGCCAGGATCAAGGTGCGAGCGGGGAGTTGTCTGCAAAGCTCCAGCTCTTACCGTGGCTCTGACTCCGTGGCCGCCTCGATCCACGTCTGGATTGACCCCGCCTTCTTCCTTGTGTCACAAGCCGCTTCGGGGCGGAAGCGGGGACTCGGACGCCTGCGATCTCTCCTCAGAGATGGAGGAGACCCAGTGCCTCTTACCCTGGAGAGAGCCAGCGCCCATTTCTTGGCAGCATGTGTTGGGTTCACCTCTATTCATAGGCGGGCTTTTAATTCCTTATTAAGGATGTTGTAGTGACGATGGGGCTGCAGGGTCCTGTGGGAACTGCTGTGTTCTGTGACCTCAAGGAGCAGCTCCCAGCAGGGAGGAGCACAGCCACAGCACGTGGAGGCTATCCGAGAGGGGCCGTGTCAGCTGGAGCAGACGCACCCCACGCAGCGGTCAGAAAGGTGGACAAGAGGTTCACGGAGCCTCGTGGATGGTTCATAAGGCAGGTGGAACGGCAGAATAAAAAGTAAGAAACAGAATGAAGTGTAATGATATATAGTATCATTTATATCAGGGGTCCCCAAACTTTTTACACAGGGGGCCAGTTCACTGTCCCTCAGACCGTTGGAGGGCCGGACTAGAAAAAAAACTATGAACAAATCCCTATGCGCACTGCACATATCTTATTTTTAAGTAAAAAACCAAAATGGGAACAAATACAATATTGAAAATAAAGAATAAGTAAATTTAAATCAACAAACTGACCAGTATTTCAATGGGAACTATGCTCCTCTCACTGACCACCAATGAAAGAGGTGCCTCTTCTGGAAGTGCGGCGGGGGCCGGATAAATGGCCTCAGGGGGCCACATGCAGCCCGCGGGCCATAGTTTGGGGACCCCTGATTTACATCAACTTAAAACTATGTACACAGAAAACAGGGTAGCCTATGTAGGAATACAAACAAGAAGATACACCTTAACGCGCCAGGATGGTTCCTTTGTGGGGACGTGGTAGCCATAGGTATTGAGATTGGATAGAATAAGTAAATAAAATAAGATGGGGGTCTTGTATAACAATGATTATAATGCATTCTAATGAACTCCACCATCTGCCCTTGAGGTTTGAAAGAGACAAAGGGATAAAAAAGAAGGAAATTGATTTTTCACTTACGGATCTTATAAGGTGCCTCAGAAACCACCCAGCCCCTGGCCTCTTGAACGAGTTGGCCTGTAATCTGGAAATGTGGACGGGATCTCGATCCCTGGGTTTCAGGCTAGAATTTGGCGATCCTGCGCGTTGCACGTCTGCCCCCATCAGGAGAGGGATTCCACTTTTATCAGTTTTACTTTGTGGGCTAAGATTCTGTTTTGTTCTTTAAAGAGAGGAGCTGGAGTTCTGCTTCTAAAATAATGTTTGAAGTAACACAGGCTGCCTTCCAGACCTCAGATTCTATATCTAAATCAGAACAAGCAACCTAGCTAAAAATGTTCTAAGACACGGAACTGGAAATGTCAGCTGCGCATGTGACCGTCTACAAGCGAATCTCTTGGGAAGGTGTTGGGAACTTCCCCCTAATAGTCATCGGCTGCTTTCTGTCAAATCTCAGTATCCAATGGAAGGTCATTTAGAGTAAACCTCCGTGCCACTCTGTACTTGATAGGCGGAATACATCTTCGGTGAACTGCCAGCAGGTGTCTGTCCCCTCGTGACAGCAGACCTGAGGCTCCTCCAGTGCTGTGTACCTGTGGGAATCGGAGACAGCACTGCTAACGGACAGTGGACTGGTGATTTCAATGGTCACCTGGGGGTGCTGCGTCCTCCACTGCAGACCATGGGGGCACGGACGGAGGACCTTTCCGGGACGTGTGACATGGAAGACCTCTCGGTTTCCATCTGAAAAGTCTAATATAAAACATAATAATTCAATCATGAAATCTAGTATGGCATTTCTAACAGTAGCTGCATTTCCAATGCACAGTTGATGTTGTTTAACGCTTTTATATGTTGCCAATACAGAATTCCAGGCACTGTATTTCCTACAAAGAGCATACGATCTTGTTAGTGAGGAAGGCAATGGTCTCACAGGCGTGGTTAGAAATCTCCCGGGAGACTAGGTTCTGAGACCCAGCTGTGCGTCTGCCTGAAACAAAACGCTTGGGCTTGTCCCTTTCCTGTTGATGTTGCCATTTCCGGCTGTCCTTTGCTTCTTCAGTGAGTACTGGCTTCATCTGAGTTCCACAGAAAGCAGAGCCTGAGACCAGGGTGTAGGTGCTGTTTCCTCCTTGGCACAGCCAGGGAGCAGGCGTGAAGGCCAGGAGCATGAGGGGGGGTGAAGAAGGGAGTCCACAGCCCCCCCCCTCCCCTCACACCCTTCAAACCACTGAGCCACTTGGTCCTGAGAAGCCTGTGGAGAGTGGGGGCGGGGGGAGCACTGAGCGTGGACAAGGTGGGGGGAAGAATCCATCCACTGGCTCCCGCCTCCCCGGGGTCAGAGCTCCTGCCCCAGGCATTAGCTTCCTCACTCCCCCATGTTGTATAAGAATGAAAAGTTGTAAACAGCTTGGAAGTGTAATTAGAGGGGAATGCAGCTAAATAAACAGAGTGCCCGTCTGTTATAATACAGCACGTGATTAAACTATGTTTATCAAACAATGTAGACACGTTGATACAATATTATGTTAAAACAGAAGGCTGGGATACCAGTGTGGATGTATTGCCTGATTTCGGTCATCCGTTACGGATCTCTGCATGGTAAATTGGTTGTTGAAAAGTCAGGACTCCTAGCGTGCGGAGGATCCGGGGTTCGATTCCCGGCCAGGGCACACAGGAGAAGCGCCCATTTGCTTCTCCACCCCTCCCCCTCTCCTTCCTCTCTGTCTCTCTCTTCCCCTCCCGCAGCCAAGGCTCCATTGGAGCAAAGATGGCCCGGGCGCTGGGGTTGGCTCTGTGGCCTCTGCCTCAGGCGCTAGAGTGGCTCTGGTCGCAACATGGCGACGCCCAGGATGGGCAGAGCATCGCCCCCTGGTGGGCAGAGCGTCGCCCCTGGTGGGCGTGCCGGGTGGATCCCGGTCGGGCGCATGCGGGAGTCTGTCTGACTGTCTCTCCCTGTTTCCAGCTTCAGAAAAATGAAAAAAAAAAAAAGAAAAGTCAGGACTGCCCGCACAGAGGCTTCTAAGGGGATAGCTCTAAGTGGCCGCTGCGGACACGTTTCCCTAACTAAGCGGGATGTTCTCTTACCAAAGGCAGTGCTGCAGAGCATGCAAAGCCAAGTTTACATTGTGGCCGGGGCTGCCTCTGCAACCCATGTGTCGAATGCGTGTCGATGTTACAAAAGTTAATTTTGAACCATGATTTTGTGTCACATGATGGGTTTGCAGAACAACAAGTCAAGCCAGCAGAAATTAGTGCATGCTAATAAGATCGGGGTTTCAGGAAAGGAAAATGCCTGTGTTTAGTCCTCAGTGAGACCCACCAGATAGAGGTTGGGAAGTCCTATGGTTAGAGAAAGACCGCTGTGGGTGACGGATGTTCTCCTACCCGGAGTGGTTACCTAAGCTGCTTATATGCTGGCCTCTCAGAAAAGGGCGGCCTGCTCAGAGAAGTTAGCTGGAGGGTGGGGGTGGCGAGGGGAGACAAAAGAGCTTCCGGCATCAAAGAAACCCAGTCTGGGAACTGTCATCAAGTGATGAGAGGGTCTTTCTTCACTCCACACAGATCAGAAGGCAAAGCTGGGTGAAACAGACATGTGAAAGCTATTAATTGCCTTTCTTGATCTGAATAATCCTGAAGGCGATTGCTCCATTTGGAAGGAATTAAGATTTGAATCTGACCCATGTTTTAATCATAGCTAAGTCTGTTTCAGTGTCTCAGTGACCACATTTTATTTTTCCTAATCTAGTTTATAGTAGTGAATTTTTTGTTTTTAAACTAGGTGACAAGATCTATTTACTTGATTCACGAACCGTTCAATTTATGTGTTTGAGAATAGGTCCCACAGTATTTGGGGTTATTTTGATTACTGAATTTGTTTTCAGTGCTCATAAAAACATAGTGGCTGGATGTTCCCAGTGCTTTGAATATACTTACCATTAGCACTGATGAGCTACTCCCGGATGAGGGGAGTAGCTATTATTTTCTCATTTTTCCCGAAGGGCGGGTTGAGGCAGGGGTGGGTGTGTGATGTGCCCACGATAGGAGAGTGTAAGAGTTGGTTTCCTTTCCAGGTCAGCCTCGCCCCAAACCGATGTCCTGTCCCTACCCACCTGCCTCCAGCGCGGTGGCTCTCAAGGTTAGAGTCACCTGGAGGGCTGGTGAAAGCTCAGATCACGGGGCCCAGCCCACAGTTTGAGTCAGTCGGTTTGGGGTTGGGCCTGAGAAACTGCCTTTCCAAGTTCCGGCATCGCCAATGCTGCGGGTTCGGGGACTGCACTTGGAGGCTCGCTGGTCTGGAAGGAGGTCGCTTCAGCGAGCGATTTTTCCGGCGTGATGATGACTGACTAGCCTTCCATGTGAGTGGAAGACGACTGTCTTCAAGACTTCCCCTGAAGTTCTGGTTCTTCTGAAAAGTTCAGCTGCTGCTCACTGAGATGTCATGGTCCCCCTTCTAGTCCAGGTGGCATATCCCTGGGGGGCGGGGCTTATGGCAGAGCCATACAGGTCCCCCGCACGCCTCTGTGCAGGGGGCAGTCGAGCCTCCCTTGTGTCTGTGAACAAATTTCCGGTACCACGGTCTGGCATCGAAACCCCGTCCCTGTGCGCAGATTTTCTCGTATCATTAAGCCTTCCTCTGCTCCGCCCGGAATACCCTCTGACCCGGCCAGGCCGGCTGCTGCTCGGTGCTGTTCTCACCTGACCCGTGCAGTCACCCTGGAAGCCACACCGTGAGGGAGGTCATCACCTGCAGTGAGCCAATCCGTGCCATCGGGGAGCGGGAATGGGCAGCCCCAGGTGCTGGCCTCCGAGCCTGCTGACTCAGTGGGCGTGGTGCTCTCCCTCCTTGTGCCTCTGTGCTCTCCCTGTTGGCGCTCCCCATGTCCCCACCCCCTGCCCCCGGAGGCCTGGGCTGAGGAGGCCCCCCACCCCCACCTCGGGAGACCCCTCGCCTGCAGTGTGTGGCTCTGTCTGCTCGGCGTTCCTACCGGGTGTCCTCACCTCTCTCACAACGGTTCTCCGCGGTCTCTGTCCTCTACGAACTTCCAGCTTGTCCCTCCCCATGCACATTTCTTCCCCTCACCCCTTAACAAATGCCCCTGAAAATAGAAGACTTGGGACAGGAAGCTGCCTCAATGTCCTGTTGCCAAAACAAGAATTGACCCCCCCCGACCCCCACCGCTCCATCTCTGTTCCCGTTCTTCCTCCTGATGTCACAGTGGAGGTCGTAACAGCTCGTCCCTGGGGAGGCTACTCTCTCCCCCACCTACTGCTCGGCACTTGCTGCCCGTACCTCCACCAGCCTTGTCCCCTCAATGACATTCTCTGCCCACCTGCATTTAAACATGCCCCAGGGCACCTTCTCTATAGGACACCTGCCCCAGTGCCCACGCGTCCCTACAGCTGCGGACCCCGGCTTCCCCATCACAGCACATTTCCTGAAGAGCTTATCTCCTCTTTCTGGCTCCACCTTCTCACCTTTCTCTCTCCCCTCCACCCAGGGTGGTCTCCTCCTTCCCCACCTTTGCACAGGCTTAGCCCTTGCCGGGGGCACCCGCCCGAGTGGGACCCTGCAGCTGGAGTCACCAGCTCCTAGCTTGCTGTTCTACTCCTTCTGTGCTCCCTGATGCATCGCCCGAATCCCTTCTGCCTGCTCCGTGCAGCCTCTGCTGGAATCGAGCACAGGGACCCAGCTGGGCACAGCTGGGCGGACCGGTCTGCTGGTTCTGCACACTCCCAGGAACCATAAGTGACTCCAGTTAGTGAAACGCTGAAGTCATTTGGGTTAACTAGCGTGCATTTCATCATCTCCGTCCTTTCCAAGTGCCTGCTTGGGAAGCGGGTGCTTCTTAGGAGGTTTTCATCCTGGTGACTTCATTTTGCCATTGTTCTTTGCTTTCTTGGTGACACTCCATCTGTAAACAGCCCAGCCCTCAAAGCCTGACAGGGTGTGCCGATGAATTATCCAGAATGCCTGTGTTTACTTGTTTAACCTTTTTAACGAGGCAAAAAATAATTTGCGTTGCAAGAAAAAGAAAATAGAAAGAAAACCATGTCAGCAGCTGCTGCAGCATACTGACATTTCCCAGACCATTAGGAAGATGTTTAACTCATTCATAAGTAAGGGACACCAAGTCAGTATTTACTGCTGTGCAGAAGCACTGTCAGGACAATTCCAGTGACACATGCCTATGACTCTTGTGGCCCATGTTACAGTATTTTCATTCCCATCCTTGGATCCTTAAATAACCGATGTAAAAACAAGTAGCCTGATGTGGGAGGCTTCTGGATTTTCTTTTAAAATATTAGCATTTAGAAATTTACTAAAAATTTCAACAGTTTGTATGTATATTTTTTTTTTTTTACAGAGACAGAGAGAGAGGAATAGATAGGGACAGACAGGAACGGAGAGAGATGAGAACCATCAATCATTAGTTTTTTGTTGCGACACCTTAGTTCACTGATTGCTTGTTGTTGTTTTTTTTACAGAGACAGAGAGTGAGTCAGAGAGAGGGATAGACAGGAACGGAGAGAGATGAGAAGCATCAGTCATTAGTTTTTCATTGCACGTTGCAACACCTTAGTTGTTCATTGATTGCTTTCTCATGTGCCTTGACCGCGGGCCTTCAGCAGACCAAGTAACCCCTTGCTGGAGCCAGCGACCTTGGTTTCAAGCTGGTGGGCTTTTGCTCAAACCAGATGAGCCTGCGCTCAAGCTGGTGACCTCAGGGTCTCGAACCTGAGTCTTCCACATCCCAGTCCAACGCTCTATCCACTGCGCCACCGCCTGGTCAGGCACTGATTGCTTTTTCATATGTGCCTTGACTGGGGGCCTTCAGCAGACCGAGTAACCCCTTGCTCAAACAAGCGACCTTGGGTCCAAGCTGGTGAGCTTTGCTCAAACCAGATGAGCCCGCGCTCAAGCTGGTGACCTTGGGGTCGCCTCCCTGGGGAGGCTAATCGAACCTGGGTCCTCCGCATCCCAGTCCGACACTCTATCCACTGTACCACCGCCTGGTCAGGCTATATATATTTCATGTAAACTTTTTGATTAAAAAAATACAAAAACTTAAAAAAAATTTAACAAATATTCATATACCCAACACCCCAAATGAGCAAAATGTGTTAGCATGACATCATATTTACTTTAGATTTAAAAAAAAAATAAGAAAACTGGCCCTGGCCGGTTTGCTCAGTGGTCAAATGTCGGCTTGGTGTGTGAAAGTCCTGGGTTCAATTCCTGGCCAGGGCACACAGGAGAAGCACCCATCTGCTTTTTCACCCCTCCCCCTCTCCTTCCTCTCTGTCTCTCTCTTCCCCTCCCGCAGCCAAGGCTCCATTGGAGCAAAGTTGGCCTGGGTGCTGAGGGTGGCTCTATGGCCTCTGTCTCAGGTGCTAGAATAGCTCCAGCCTCAACGAAGCAACACTGCAGAGGGGCAGAGCATCACCCCCTGGTGGGCATGCCCAGTGGATCCCGGTCAGGCACATGCGGGAGTCTGTCTGACTGCCTCCCGCTTCTCACTTCAGAAATATACAAAAGAAATAAAAAACCTAAACCGTGGCAGATGAAGTTGAGATTCCACGTACTATCATTGTGTAACATAGGGGTCCCCAAACTACGGCCTGCAGGCTGCATGCGGCCCCCTGAGGCCATTTATCCGGCCCCCACTGCACTTCTGGAAGGGGCACCTCTTTCATTGGTGGTCAGTGAGAGGAGCATATTGAACATATCATTAGCCAAAAGCAGGCCCATAGTTTCCATTGAAATACAGGTCAGTTTGTTGATTTAAATTTACTTGTTCTTTATTTTAAATATTGTATTTGTTCCCGTTTTGTTTTTTTACTTTAAAATAAGATATGTGCGGTGTGCATAGGGATTTGTTCATAATGTTTTTTTTATAGTCCAGCCCTCCAACGGTCTGAGGGACAGTGAACTGGCCCCCTGTGTAAAAAGTTTGGGGACCCCTGTAACACATTATACTAAACCTCAGAGACTTAAAACAACCATTTTCTCATACTCACGGACTCTGTGGGTCAGGGATTCAGAACAGGTGCAGGAGGGGAGTCTCATCTCTGCCCCGCGATGTGTGGCCTCAGACAGGAGGGCTCAGACGCTGAGATGAGCTGGTGGCTGGCGGCAGGAGCCATGAGAGGGGTCTTCATTCACACACCCGGCAGCTGGCACGGTGGTCAGCAGGGACACCTCTGGGGTCTGGCAGCTGAAACAGCTGCATGTGGTCTCTCTGTGTGGCGTGGGCTTCCCCCTGCAGTGGCAGCCTCAGACTTCTCACGTGGCGGCTCAGAGCTCCGAAGCTGTCTTCTAGCTCGCAAGACGGAGGCTGCATCTCAACCCCAGCCTCCCTCCCCAGGGGCTTCTACCTGTGGTGGGCTTCTAGTCCGTTTCTTTGTTTTTTCACAATTGTCCTGCATATGTGGACATTCACGTGACTGTCTTCTTCTATCTCTAGCTTTCTAAAAACTAAGCACAGAGAGCCATGGAGATCCGTGTTACAATCACGTACTGTTAATGCATTTACATGATTATTTATCAAGTTAGGTTAAGGGGAAGGGTGTCATTTTTAATGAAGCTACCTCTGACTTAATTATACTACACACTACTTTCTAATATGCTCTAATCGTGGCTAAGAATTCGTATCTCAGTGTAACATCTTACAGTGTTTACGCTGCATTTCAGATTTATTCCCTCTGAACTTTTGAAAATAAAACGTGAGGAGAATCTGAAGACTCATAAGTTCCATTTTGTATGACTCAAATGAAATAATGGATTATAAAATGCTTTGGAAACCGTATAGTGCTATTATGAGGCCCCTTCACGGTGAACGACCCCTCCCCCGTTGCTGAGTCTCACAATGACATTTTTCAGTAAGCTTTGATACATCTCACTCCTGCCCGGCACTCTTCCCCTCTGTTATTTGTTTGCTGATCCTGTCTCCTTCACGTCCCCCTCATCTCTGCTGTCACAATCCAGCCAGTCCCTCCCTGCCTGGCTCAGCTGCTGCCTCCCGCAAGAGCCTTCCCGACACCGGCCTCCCAGCTGGAATGCATCACTTCTCCGTGCTTGCTGGCTTGCCAGCTTTATATCTTGCAGCATTTAAACACATTCCACCCTGTTCCACATACTACGTGGCTGCCTCCAGCAAACCAGAGCCCAGCGTGCTCTGCGCCCGGGAGCAACCTGCAGAAGTCTTTTGAACGAATGAGTGAATGAATAAATGAAAAGGAACGACCTGTCATTTCACCATGCTTTGCTTACTGGTGGCACCTCTCTCAGCTTGCAGAACACAAGACGTGTAGTGCTCTACGTGGGGAAACATCTGGTGGGACAGAGAGCTCTCGCCTGGCTTACCCCGAGTCGCACGGAGTCTGGGAGGGGACCCCAGCCTCTCTGACGGGGGCATCTCCTGTGACTCGCACCTTCCTGGCATCACGATGCTCCTCTCTGGGGGCTCGGTTCCCAGTTGGGAGCAGATGTGGATTGGGGGAAGCCGCAAGAAAGGGAGAAGATGCGGCTGTGGGCAGGCCACCCCAGCCTTTCCTAGGGTGGGTGCTAAGCTCTGGTGTAAGCACTAAGTTATTGAAATGAATGAATGGATGTCTCGTCCCCCACCTTCAACTTGTACGTGCTGCCGTGACGGGTGGCAGGACACCCGACACACAGACGGAGTGACTGCGCACCGTCTGCGGAGTGGCCGGCTCTGAACACCCGACGCACAGACGGAGTGACTGCGCACCGTCTGCGGAGTGGCCGGCTCTGAACACCCGACGTACAGACAGAGTGACTGCGCACCGTCTGCGGAGTGGCCGGTTCTGAACACCCGACGTACAGACAGAGTGACTGCGCACCGTCTGCGGAGTGGCCGGCTCTGAACGTCTGACGCACAGACAGAGTGACTGCACCGTCTGCGGAGTGGCCGGCTCTGAACGCCCGACGCACAGACAGAGTGACTGCACCGTCTGCGGAGTGGCCGGCTCTGAACACCCGACGCACAGACAGAGTGACTGCACCGTCTGCGGAGTGGCCGGCTCTGAACACCCGACGCACAGACAGAGTGACTGCACCGTCTGCGGAGTGGCCGGCTCTGAACACCCGACGCACAGACAGAGTGACTGCGCACCGTCTGCGGAGTGGCCGGCTCTGAACGCCCGACGCACAGACAGAGTGACTGCGCACAGTCTGCGGAGTGGCCGGCTCTGAACGTCTGACGCACAGACAGAGTGACTGCACCGTCTGCGGAGTGGCCGGCTCTGAACGCCCGACGCACAGACAGAGTGACTGCGCACCGTCTGCAGAGTGGCCGGCTCTGAACACCCGACGCACAGACAGAGTGACTGCACCGTCTGCGGAGTGGCCGGCTCTGAACACCCGACGCACAGACAGAGTGACTGCACCGTCTGCGGAGTGGCCGGCTCTGAACGCCCGACGCACAGACAGAGTGACTGCGCACAGTCTGCGGAGTGGCCGGCTCTGAACGTCTGACGCACAGACAGAGTGACTGCACCGTCTGCGGAGTGGCCGGCTCTGAACGCCCGACGCACAGACAGAGTGACTGCGCACCGTCTGCAGAGTGGCCGGCTCTGAACACCCGACGCACAGACAGAGTGACTGCACCGTCTGCGGAGTGGCCGGCTCTGAACACCCGACGCACAGACAGAGTGACTGCACCGTCTGCGGAGTGGCCGGCTCTGAACACCCGACGCACAGACAGAGTGACTGCACCGTCTGCGGAGTGGCCGGCTCTGAACGCCCGACGCACAGACAGAGTGACTGCACCGTCTGCGGAGTGGCCGGCTCTGAACGTCCGACGCACAGACAGAGTGACTGCACCGTCTGCGGAGTGGCCGGCTCTGAACGCCCGACGCACAGACAGAGTGACTGCACCGTCTGCGGAGTGGCCGGCTCTGAACGCCCGACGCACAGACAGAGTGACTGCACCGTCTGCGGAGTGGCCGGCTCTGAACACCCGACGCACAGACAGTGTGACTGCACCGTCTGCGGAGTGGCCGGCTCTGAACGTCTGACGCACAGACAGAGTGACTGCGCACCGTCTGCGGAGTGGCCGGCTCTGAACGTCTGACGCACAGACAGAGTGACTGCGCACCGTCTGCGGAGTGGCCGGCTCTGAACACCCGACGCACAGACAGAGTGACTGCGCACCGTCTGCGGAGTGGCCGGCTCTGAACGTCTGACGCACAGACAGAGTGACTGCACCGTCTGCGGAGTGGCCGGCTCTGAACACCCGACGCACAGACAGAGTGACTGCACCGTCTGCGGAGTGGCCAGCTCTGAACGTCTGACGCACAGACAGAGTGACTGCGCACCGTCTGCGGAGTGGCCGGCTCTGAACACCCGACGCACAGACAGAGTGACTGCACCGTCTGCGGAGTGGCCGGCTCTGAACGTCCGACGCACAGACAGAGTGACTGCACCGTCTGCGGAGTGGCCGGCTCTGAACGTCTGACGCACAGACAGAGTGACTGCGCACCGTCTGCGGAGTGGCCGGCTCTGAACACCCGACGCACAGACAGAGTGACTGCGCACCGTCTGCGGAGTGGCCGGCTCTGAACGTCTGACGCACAGACAGAGTGACTGCGCACCGTCTGCGGAGTGGCCGGCTCTGAACACCCGACGCACAGACAGAGTGACTGCGCACCGTCTGCGGAGTGGCCGGCTCTGAACACCCGACAGACAGACAGAGTGACTGCACCGTCTGCGGAGTGGCCGGCTCTGAACGTCTGACGCACAGAGTGACTGCGCACCGTCTGCGGAGTGGCCGGCTCTGAACACCCGACGCACAGACGGAGTGACTGCGCACCGTCTGCGGAGTGGCCGGCTCTGAACACCCGACGCACAGACAGAGTGACTGCGCACCGTCTGCGGAGTGGCCGGCTCTGAACACCCGACGCACAGACGGAGTGACTGCGCACCGTCTGCGGAGTGGCCGGCTCTGAACACCCGACGCACAGACAGAGTGACTGCGCACCGTCTGCGGAGTGGCCGGCTCTGAACGTCTGACGCACAGACAGAGTGACTGCACACCGTCTGCGGAGTGGCCGGCTCTGAACGTCTGACGCACAGACAGAGTGACTGCGCACCGTCTGCGGAGTGGCCGGTTCTGAACACCCGACGCACAGACAGAGTGACTGCGCACCGTCTGCGGAGTGGCCGGCTCTGAACGTCTGACGCACAGACAGAGTGACTGCACACCGTCTGCGGAGTGGCCGGCTCTGAACGTCTGACGCACAGACAGAGTGACTGCGCACCGTCTGCGGAGTGGCCGGCTCTGAACACCCGACGCACAGACAGAGTGACTGCGCACCGTCTGCGGAGTGGCCGGCTCTGAACACCCGACAGACAGAGTGACTGCGCACCGTCTGCGGAGTGGCCGGCTCTGAACGTCTGACGCACAGACAGAGTGACTGCGCACCGTCTGCGGAGTGGCCGGCTCTGAACGCCTGACGCACAGACAGAGTGACTGCACCGTCTGCGGAGTGGCCGGCTCTGAACGTCTGACGCACAGACAGAGTGACTGCGCACCGTCTGCGGAGTGGCCGGCTCTGAACACCCGACGCACAGACAGAGTGACTGCGCACCGTCTGCGGAGTGGCCGGCTCTGAACACCCGACAGACAGAGTGACTGCGCACCGTCTGCGGAGTGGCCGGCTCTGAACGTCTGACGCACAGACAGAGTGACTGCGCACCGTCTGCGGAGTGGCCGGCTCTGAACGTCCGACGCACAGACAGAGTGACCGCACCGTCTGTGGAGTGGCCGGCTCTGAACACCCGACGCACAGACAGAGTGACTGCGCACCGTCTGCGGAGTGGCCGGCTCTGAACGTCTGACGCACAGACAGAGTGACTGCACCGTCTGCGGAGTGGCCGGCTCTGAACGCCCGACGCACAGACAGAGTGACTGCACCGTCTGCGGAGTGGCCGGCTCTGAACGCCCGACGCACAGACAGAGTGACTGCACCGTCTGCGGAGTGGCCGGCTCTGAACGCCCGACGCACAGACAGAGTGACTGCACCGTCTGCGGAGTGGCCGGCTCTGAACGTCCGACGCACAGACAGAGTGACCGCACCGTCTGTGGAGTGGCCGGCTCTGAACACCCGACGCACAGACAGAGTGACTGCGCACCGTCTGCGGAGTGGCCGGCTCTGAACGTCTGACGCACAGACAGAGTGACTGCACCGTCTGCGGAGTGGCCGGCTCTGAACGCCCGACGCACAGACAGAGTGACTGCACCGTCTGCGGAGTGGCCGGCTCTGAACGCCCGACGCACAGACAGAGTGACTGCACCGTCTGCGGAGTGGCCGGCTCTGAACGTCCGACGCACAGACAGAGTGACTGCACCGTCTGCGGAGTGGCCGGCTCTGAACACCCGACAGACAGAGTGACTGCACCGTCTGCGGAGTGGCCGGCTCTGAACACCCGACGCACAGACAGAGTGACCGCACCGTCTGCGGAGTGGCCGGCTCTGAACGCCCGACAGACAGAGTGACTGCGCACCGTCTGCGGAGTGGCCGGCTCTGAACACCCGACGCACAGACAGAGTGACCGCACCGTCTGCGGAGTGGCCGGCTCTGAACACCCGACGCACAGACAGAGTGACTGCGCACCGTCTGCGGAGTGGCCGGCTCTGAACGCCCGACAGACAGAGTGACTGCGCACCGTCTGCGGAGTGGCCGGCTCTGAACACCCGACGCACAGACAGAGTGACTGCGCACCGTCTGCGGAGTGGCCGGCTCTGAACGCCCGACGCACAGAGTGACTGCGCACCGTCTGCGGAGTGGCCGGCTCTGAACGTCTGACGCACAGAGTGACTGTGCACCGTCTGCGGAGTGGCCGGCTCTGAACACCCGACGCACAGACGGAGTGACTGCGCACCGTCTGCGGAGTGGCCGGCTCTGAACGTCTGACGCACAGACAGAGTGACTGCACCGTCTGCGGAGTGGCCGGCTCTGAACGCCTGACGCACAGACAGAGTGACTGCACCGTCTGCGGAGTGGCCGGCTCTGAACACCCGACAGACAGAGTGACTGCGCACCGTCTGCGGAGTGGCCGGCTCTGAACGTCTGACGCACAGACAGAGTGACTGCGCACCGTCTGCGGAGTGGCCGGCTCTGAACACCCGACGCACAGACAGAGTGACTGCGCACCGTCTGCGGAGTGGCCGGCTCTGAACGTCTGACGCACAGAGTGACTGCGCACCGTCTGCGGAGTGGCCGGCTCTGAACACCCGACGCACAGACAGAGTGACTGCACCGTCTGCGGAGTGGCCGGCTCTGAACGTCTGACGCACAGACAGAGTGACTGCACCGTCTGCGGAGTGGCCGGCTCTGAACGTCTGACGCACAGAGTGACTGCGCACCGTCTGCGGAGTGGCCGGCTCTGAACACCCGACGCACAGACAGAGTGACCGCACCGTCTGCGGAGTGGCCGGCTCTGAACACCCGACGCACAGACAGAGTGACCGCACCGTCTGCGGAGTGGCCGGCTCTGAACACCCGACGCACAGAGTGACTGCGCACCGTCTGCGGAGTGGCCGGCTCTGAACACCCGACGCACAGACAGAGTGACCGCACCGTCTGCGGAGTGGCCGGCTCTGAACACCCGACGCACAGACAGAGTGACTGCGCACCGCTTGCGAGTGGCCGGCTCTGAACACCCGACGCACAGACAGAGTGACCGCACCGTCTGCGGAGTGGCCGGCTCTGACCACCCGACGCACAGACAGAGTGACTGCGCACCGTCTGCGGAGTGGCCGGCTCTGAACACCCGACAGACAGAGTGACTGCGCACCGTCTGCGGAGTGGCCGGCTCTGAACACCCGACAGACAGAGTGACTGCGCACCGTCTGCGGAGTGGCCGGCTCTGAACACCCGACGCACAGACAGAGTGACTGCGCACCGTCTGCGGAGTGGCCGGCTCTGAACGTCTGACGCACAGACAGAGTGACTGCACCGTCTGAGGAGTGGCCGGCTCTGAACACCCGACGCACAGACAGAGTGACTGCACCGTCTGCGGAGTGGCCGGCTCTGAACGCCCGACGCACAGACAGAGTGACTGCACCGTCTGCAGAGTGGCCGGCTCTGAACGCCCGACGCACAGACAGAGTGACTGTGCACCGTCTGCGGAGTGGCCGGCTCTGAACGTCCGACGCACAGACAGAGTGACTGCGCACCGTCTGCGGAGTGGCCGGCTCTGAACGTCTGACGCACAGACAGAGTGACTGCGCACCGTCTGCGGAGTGGCCGGCTCTGAACGCCTGACACACAGACAGAGTGACTGCGCACCGTCTGCGGAGTGGCCGGCTCTGAACGGCTGACGCACAGACAGAGTGACCGCACCGTCTGCGGAGTGGCCGGCTCTGAACGTCTGACGCACAGACAGAGTGACTGCACCGTCTGCGGAGTGGCCGGCTCTGAACGTCTGACGCACAGACAGAGTGACTGCACCGTCTGCGGAGTGGCCGGCTCTGAACATCTGACGTACAGACAGAGTGACTGCGCACCGTCTGCGGAGTGGCCGGCTCTGAACGCCTGACGCACAGACAGAGTGACTGCACCGTCTGCGGAGTGGCCGGCTCTGAACACCCGACGCACAGACAGAGTGACTGCGCCGTCTGCGGAGTGGCCGGCTCTGAACGCCCGACGCACAGACAGAGTGACTGCACCGTCTGCGGAGTGGCCGGCTCTGAACACCCGACGCACAGACAGAGTGACTGCGCACCGTCTGCGGAGTGGCCGGCTCTGAACACCCGACGCACAGACAGAGTGACTGCACCGTCTGCGGAGTGGCCGGCTCTGAACGTCTGACGCACAGACAGAGTGACCGCACCGTCTGTGGAGTGGCCGGCTCTGAACACCCGACGCACAGACAGAGTGACTGCACCGTCTGCGGAGTGGCCGGCTCTGAACACCCGACGCACAGACAGAGTGACTGCGCACCGTCTGCGGAGTGGCCGGCTCTGAACACCCGACGCACAGACAGAGTGACTGCACCGTCTGCGGAGTGGCCGGCTCTGAACGCCCGACGCACAGACAGAGTGACTGCACCGTCTGCGGAGTGGCCGGCTCTGAACGCCCGACGCACAGACAGAGTGACTGCACCGTCTGCGGAGTGGCCGGCTCTGAACGCCCGACGCACAGACAGAGTGACTGCACCGTCTGCGGAGTGGCCGGCTCTGAACGCCCGACGCACAGACAGAGTGACTGCACCGTCTGCGGAGTGGCCGGCTCTGAACACCCGACGCACAGACAGAGTGACCGCACCGTCTGCGGAGTGGCCGGCTCTGAACACCCGACGCACAGACAGAGTGACCGCACCGTCTGCGGAGTGGCCGGCTCTGAACACCCGACGCACAGACAGAGTGACCGCACCGTCTGCGGAGTGGCCGGCTCTGAACACCCGACGCACAGAGTGACTGCGCACCGTCTGCGGAGTGGCCGGCTCTGAACACCCGACGCACAGACAGAGTGACTGCGCACCGTCTGCGGAGTGGCCGGCTCTGAACGTCTGACGCACAGACAGAGTGACTGCGCCGTCTGCGGAGTGGCCGGCTCTGAACACCCGACGCACAGACAGAGTGACTGCGCACCGTCTGCGGAGTGGCCGGCTCTGAACGTCTGACGCACAGACAGAGTGACTGCACCGTCTGCGGAGTGACCGGCTCTGAACACCCGACGCACAGACAGAGTGACTGCGCACCGTCTGCGGAGTGGCCGGCTCTGAACACCCGACGCACAGACAGAGTGACTGCACCGTCTGCGGAGTGGCCGGCTCTGAACGCCCGACGCACAGACAGAGTGACTGCACCGTCTGCGGAGTGGCCGGCTCTGAACGCCCGACGCACAGACAGAGTGACTGCACCGTCTGCGGAGTGGCCGGCTCTGAACGCCCGACGCACAGACAGAGTGACTGCACCGTCTGCGGAGTGGCCGGCTCTGAACGTCTGACGCACAGACAGAGTGACTGCACCGTCTGCGGAGTGGCCGGCTCTGAACGTCTGACGCACAGACAGAGTGACCGCACCGTCTGCGGAGTGGCCGGCTCTGAACGGCTGACGCACAGACAGAGTGACTGCACCGTCTGCGGAGTGGCCGGCTCTGAACGGCTGACGCACAGACAGAGTGACTGCGCACCGTCTGCGGAGTGGCCGGCTCTGAACACCCGACGCACAGACAGAGTGACTGCACCGTCTGCGGAGTGGCCGGCTCTGAACGTCTGACGCACAGACAGAGTGACTGCGCACCGTCTGCGGAGTGGCCGGCTCTGAACGTCTGACGCACAGACAGAGTGACACTGCACCGTCTGCGGAGTGGCCGGCTCTGAACACCCGACGCACAGACAGAGTGACTGCGCACCGTCTGCGGAGTGGCCGGCTCTGAACACCCGACGCACAGACAGAGTGACTGCACCGTCTGCGGAGTGGCCGGCTCTGAACACCCGACGCACAGACAGAGTGACTGCACCGTCTGCGGAGTGGCCGGCTCTGAACGCCCGACGCACAGACAGAGTGACTGCACCGTCTGCGGAGTGGCCGGCTCTGAACACCCGACGCACAGACAGAGTGACTGCGCACCGTCTGCGGAGTGGCCGGCTCTGAACGCCCGACGCACAGACAGAGTGACTGCGCACCGTCTGCGGAGTGGCCGGCTCTGAACGTCTGACGCACAGACAGAGTGACTGCGCACCGTCTGCGGAGTGGCCGGCTCTGAACGTCTGACGCACAGACAGAGTGACTGCACCGTCTGCGGAGTGGCCGGCTCTGAACGTCTGACGCACAGTGTGACTGCGCACCGCTTGCGAGTGGCTGGCTCTGAACACCCGACGCACAGACAGAGTGACTGCACCGTCTGCGGAGTGGCCGGCTCTGAACGCCCGACGCACAGACGGAGTGACTGCGCACCGTCTGCGGAGTGGCCGGCTCTGAACACCTGACGCACAGACAGAGTGACTGCACCGTCTGCGGAGTGGCCGGCTCTGAACACCCGACGCACAGACAGAGTGACTGCACCGTCTGCGGAGTGGCCGGCTCTGAACGCCCGACGCACAGACGGAGTGACTGCGCACCGTCTGCGGAGTGGCCGGCTCTGAACACCTGACGCACAGACAGAGTGACTGCACCGTCTGCGGAGTGGCCGGCTCTGAACACCCGACAGACAGAGTGACTGCGCACCGTCTGCGGAGTGGCCGGCTCTGAACGGCCGACGCACAGACAGAGTGACTGCGCACCGTCTGCGGAGTGGCCGGCTCTGAACACCCGACAGACAGAGTGACTGCGCACCGTCTGCGGAGTGGCCGGCTCTGAACACCCGACAGACAGAGTGACTGCGCACCGTCTGCGGAGTGGCCGGCTCTGAACGGCCGACGCACAGACAGAGTGACTGTGCACCGTCTGCGGAGTGGCCGGCTCTGAACACCCGACGCACAGACAGAGTGACTGCACCGTCTGCGGAGTGGTCGGCTCTGAACGCCCGACGCACAGACAGAGTGACTGCACCGTCTGCGGAGTGGCCGGCTCTGAACGCCCGACGCACAGACAGAGTGACTGCGCACAGTCTGCGGAGTGGCCGGCTCTGAACGCCTGACGCACAGACAGAGTGACTGCACCGTCTGCGGAGTGGCCGGCTCTGAACACCCGACGCACAGACAGAGTGACTGCACCGTCTGCGGAGTGGCCGGCTCTGAACGCCCGACGCACAGACAGAGTGACTGCGCACCGTCTGCGGAGTGGCCGGCTCTGAACACCCGACGCACAGACAGAGTGACTGCACCGTCTGCGGAGTGGCCGGCTCTGAACGCCCGACGCACAGACAGAGTGACTGCACCGTCTGCGGAGTGGCCGGCTCTGAACGCCCGACGCACAGACAGAGTGACTGCACCGTCTGCGGAGTGGTCGGCTCTGAACGCCCGACGCACAGACAGAGTGACTGCGCACCGTCTGCGGAGTGGCCGGCTCTGAACACCCGACGCACAGACGGAGTGACTGCGCACCGTCTGCGGAGTGGCCGGCTCTGAACGCCCGACGCACAGACAGAGTGACTGCACCGTCTGCGGAGTGGCCGGCTCTGAACGCCCGACGCACAGACAGAGTGACTGCACCGTCTGCGGAGTGGCCGGCTCTGAACGCCCGACGCACAGACAGAGTGACTGCACCGTCTGCGGAGTGGCCGGCTCTGAACGCCCGACGCACAGACAGAGTGACTGCACCGTCTGCGGAGTGGCCGGTTCTGAACGTCCGACGCACAGACAGAGTGACTGCACCGTCTGCGGAGTGGCCGGCTCTGAACGTCTGACGCACAGACAGAGTGACTGCACCGTCTGCGGAGTGGCCGGTTCTGAACACCCGACGCACAGACAGAGTGACTGCGCACCGTCTGCGGAGTGGCCGGCTCTGAACGTCTGACACACAGACAGAGTGACTGCGCACCGTCTGCGGAGTGGCCGGCTCTGAACGCCCGACAGACAGAGTGACTGCGCACCGTCTGCGGAGTGGCCGGCTCTGAACGTCTGACGTACAGACAGAGTGACTGCGCACCGTCTGCGGAGTGGCCGGCTCTGAACGTCTGACGTACAGACAGAGTGACTGCGCACCGTCTGCGGAGTGGCCGGCTCTGAACACCCGACGCACAGACAGAGTGACTGCGCACCGTCTGCGGAGTGGCCGGCTCTGAACGCCCGACGCACAGTGTGACTGCGCACCGTCTGCGGAGTGGCCGGCTCTGAACACCCGACGCACAGTGTGACTGCACACCGTCTGCGGAGTGGCCGGCTCTGAACGCCCGACGCACAGACGGAGTGACTGCACCGTCTGCGGAGTGGCCGGCTCTGAACGCCCGACGCACAGACGGAGTGACTGCACACCGTCTGCGGAGTGGCCGGCTCTGAACGCCCGACGCACAGTGTGACTGTGCACCGTCTGCGGAGTGGCCGGCTCTGAACGCCCGACGCACAGTGTGACTGTGCACCGTCTGCGGAGTGGCCGGCTCTGAACGCCCGACGCACAGTGTGACTGTGCACCGTCTGCGGAGTGGCCGGCTCTGAACGCCCGACGCACAGTGTGACTGTGCACCGTCTGCGGAGTGGCCGGCTCTGAACGCCCGACGCACAGTGTGACTGTGCACCGTCTGCGGAGTGGCCGGCTCTGAACGCCCGACGCACAGTGTGACTGTGCACCGTCTGCGGAGTGGCCGGCTCTGAACGCCCGACGCACAGACGGAGTGACTGCACCGTCTGCGGAGTGGCCGGCTCTGAACGCCCGACGCACAGACGGAGTGACTGCGCACCGTCTGCGGAGTGGCCGGCTCTGAACGCCCGACGCACAGAGTGACTGCGCACCGTCTGCGGAGTGGCCGGCTCTGAACACCCGACGCACAGACAGAGTGACTGCACCGTCTGCGGAGTGGCCGGCTCTGAACGCCCGACGCACAGACGGAGTGACTGCACCGTCTGCGGAGTGGCCGGCTCTGAACGCCCGACGCACAGACGGAGTGACTGCACCGTCTGCGGAGTGGCCGGCTCTGAACGCCCGACGCACAGACAGAGTGACTGCACCGTCTGCGGAGTGGCCGGCTCTGAACGCCCGACGCACAGACGGAGTGACTGCACCGTCTGCGGAGTGGCCGGCTCTGAACGCCCGACGCACAGTGTGACTGTGCACCGTCTGCGGAGTGGCCGGCTCTGAACGCCCGACGCACAGTGTGACTGTGCACCGTCTGCGGAGTGGCCGGCTCTGAACGCCCGACGCACAGTGTGACTGTGCACCGTCTGCGGAGTGGCCGGCTCTGAACGCCCGACGCACAGTGTGACTGTGCACCGTCTGCGGAGTGGCCGGCTCTGAACGCCCGACGCACAGTGTGACTGTGCACCGTCTGCGGAGTGGCCGGCTCTGAACGCCCGACGCACAGTGTGACTGTGCACCGTCTGCGGAGTGGCCGGCTCTGAACGCCCGACGCACAGACGGAGTGACTGCACCGTCTGCGGAGTGGCCGGCTCTGAACGCCCGACGCACAGTGTGACTGTGCACCGTCTGCGGAGTGGCCGGCTCTGAACGCCCGACGCACAGTGTGACTGTGCACCGTCTGCGGAGTGGCCGGCTCTGAACGCCCGACGCACAGTGTGACTGTGCACCGTCTGCGGAGTGGCCGGCTCTGAACGCCCGACGCACAGTGTGACTGTGCACCGTCTGCGGAGTGGCCGGCTCTGAACGCCCGACGCACAGTGTGACTGTGCACCGTCTGCGGAGTGGCCGGCTCTGAACGCCCGACGCACAGTGTGACTGTGCACCGTCTGCGGAGTGGCCGGCTCTGAACGCCCGACGCACAGACGGAGTGACTGCACCGTCTGCGGAGTGGCCGGCTCTGAACGCCCGACGCACAGACGGAGTGACTGCACACCGTCTGCGGAGTGGCCGGCTCTGAACGCCCGACGCACAGACGGAGTGACTGCACCGTCTGCGGAGTGGCCGGCTCTGAACGCCCGACGCACAGACGGAGTGACTGCACACCGTCTGCGGAGTGGCCGGCTCTGAACGCCCGACGCACAGTGTGACTGTGCACCGTCTGCGGAGTGGCCGGCTCTGAACGCCCGACGCACAGACGGAGTGACTGCACCGTCTGCGGAGTGGCCGGCTCTGAACACCCGACGCACAGTGTGACTGTGCACCATTTGCGGAGTGGCTGGCTCTGAACATCTGAAATGACCGCTTTCCCAGGCGGGCGGCTGGGCAGCGCCACAGGGAAGCCCACATGATCATCTGAAACATCGGTGGCAGCGTCTCTCTCCCGAAACTCATCAGACCAGATCTGGACCGTTGGCACGAGTCGGGCCAGAACCACTTCAGTGCACAAAAGCAACACCCCACCTTTTCAAAATGCCTGGTCGGTTTCAACATAATTAATACAGTCTTAGCCCTGAGCTGTTTTTCTGTTGTCTAGCCTTAGTCTGAGCCAAGAAAAAGTCCGTCAAGGTGACACACTCGTCTAGAACCTTCTTTTAAGATCAAGATGTAAAATCTTTTCTTTCCTCCTTAAATAATTTAAATTTTTTTTCAATTACAGTTGACGTGCAATATTAGTTTGGGAGTGTACAACCCGGCTACTAGGCTTTATATAATTGACTGATTGATCACCCTGATAAATCTGGTACCCGTCTGACACATACATAGTTATTATATATATATATAGCATGACTGTCCCCTACGCTGTGCTTGGCATCCCGTGAGTATTCTGTAACCACCAATCTGTACTTCTTAAGCCTTTCCCCTTTTTACTCACCCCCCAATCGCCTTCCCACCTGGCAACCATCACAATGTTCTCTGTATCTATGTTTGTTTCTGTTTTATTTTTATTTTTATTTTAGATTGCACATAAAAGTGGAACTGTCTCACATTTGTCTGTCTTTGTCTTTTTCACTCAGCACAACATCCTCTAGGTCCATCCATGCTGTTGCAGATGGCAAGATTTCACTCTTTGCATGGTTGAGTAACACTGCATTGTATATAGGTACCACATCTTCTTTATCCACCCATCTGTTGGTGGACACTTCGGTTGCTTCCATGTCTTGCTATTGCAAATGATGCTGCAATGAACACATGGAGGCGTGTGTCTTTTCAATTTGGCATTCTGAGTTTCTTGGGGTAAGTACCCGGAGTGGAATTGCTAAGTCCTTCTTCTTTTTTTTTTTTTTTTTTTCATTTTTCTGAAGCTGGAAACAGGGAGAGACAGTCAGACAGACTCCCGCATGCGCCCGACTGGGATCCACCCGGCACGCCCACCAGGGGGCGACGCTCTGCCCACCAGGGGGCGATGCTCTGCCCATCCTGGGCGTCGCCATGTTGCGACCAGAGCCACTCTAGCGCCTGAGGCAGAGGCCACAGAGCCATCCCCAGCGCCCGGGCCATCTTTGCTCCAATGGAGCCTTGGCTGCAGGAGGGGAAGAGAGAGACAGAGAGGAAGGCGCGGGGGAGGGGTGGAGAAGCAAATGGGCGCTTCTCCTGTGTGCCCTGGCCGGGAATCAAACCCGGGTCCTCTGCACGCTAGGCCGACGCTCTACCGCTGAGTCAACCGGCCAGGGCTGCTAAGTCCTTCTTTGTCTCTGTGATATAGCCTTTGTTTTAAAGTCTGTTTTCTTTGGTATAAGTATTGCTATTCCAGCTTTTCTTTTTCTGTTTGTTTCCAGTTTTAATGAAATGTCTTTTTCCATCCCTTTGCTTTCAGTCTGGCTGTCTTTTGTTCTGAAGGGAGTCTCTTGTAGACACTACATGTAAGGGTCTTGTTTCGTTATCCATTCAGCCTCCATATGTCTTTTGATTGGAGCATTTAATCCATTTGCATTTAAAGTGATTGTTCATAGACTTGTCTTTATTGACATTTTATTCACTTTTTTTTATCATTTCCCCCCCCCCCTTTTCTTCTGGTTTGGTAGTGATGAACTCCTTTAGCTTTTTCTTACCTGAAAAGCTCTTTCTCTGTCCTTCAATTCTAAAAGCTAGCTTTGCTGGGTATAGTAATCTCGGTTGTTAAGTTGTTGCTTTTCATCACTTTGAATATTTTGTGCCAACCTCTTCTGGCCTGCAAAGTTTCTGTTGAGAAATCAGCTAACAGCCTTATGGGTATTCCCTTGTAGAGGATTCTCTTGCTACTTTTAAGATTCTCTCTGTCTTTAACCTTTGGGGGTTTAATTATGACGTGTGTTGGTGTGGGTCTCTTTGGGTTCATCTTGTTTGGATCTCTCTGCACTTCCTGGACTTACGTGTCTATTTCCTTCACCAGGTTAAGGAAGTTTTCTGTTTATTATTTTTTCACGTAGGTTTTCAATTCCTAGGTCTCTCTCCTCTCCTTCCAGCACCTCCATGAGGCAAGTGCTGGTGCACGTGAAGTTGTCCCAGAGGATACTTACACTATTCTCATTTTTTTTGGATTCTATTTTCTTTTTGCTGTTCTCTGGATATTTTTTTCATCCTTATCTTCCAAACCACTGATTGTATCCTCTGCTTCATCTACTCCTCTGTTGGTTCCCTGTAAAGCAGCGGTTCTCAACCTGTGGGTCGTGACCCCGGCGGGGTCGCCTAAAGCCATCGGAAAATACATAATGCAGATCAGATATTTATATTCTGAATCATAACTGTAGCAAAATTACAGTTATGAAGTAGCCACCAAAATTATTTTTTGGTTTGGGGTCACCGCAACATGAGGAACTGTATTGCGGGGTCACGGCATTAGGAAGGTTGAGAACCACTGCTGTAAGGTATTCTTCATTTCTGGTTGGCTCTTTTTTTTATGTTTTCTACCGCCGTTTTTGTTCCCTATCTCTTTGTCAAAGTTCTCACTTAGTTCATCTACTTTTCCCCTAAATTCATCAAGCATCCTTGATGCCTAGGACTCCAGCAGCCTCTGTCTCACTCAGCCACAATCCCTACTGGTTTTTACAGCCAGAAGTCATGGTGACTTCTCTTCATGACACTGGAACCCTCGGCTGGGGGGGGGCTGTGTGGTGATGGGACCCCCTGCTTTTCAGGGGGGGCCTTTGCAGCTGCGATATCTCTCCTGATTTTTATCTGCCATATGTGTGTGTGGGACCAGCCCGTTCTATGTCTCTGTCCCTCCGGCCAGTCTCAATGTGGCCTCTTCTCTCTGTCCTTAGTTGTAGAACTTCTGTTTAGCTAGATTTCAGGCAGTTCTGAATGATGGCAGTTCTCTGGTTTAGTAATTTTTATGTTGTTTTGGGAGAATTTGAATACTGCCCTTACCTACTCTGCCATCTGTACAGGATCCCCAAGATGCATAATTCTCATACTAAAGAGTTTGCCCTACCTACCCTCAAGCAACTAGCTCTAGGAGTAAATGAAGCCGTGAGAGCAATTCTTCAAGGGAAAGAAGAACCCAGCTGCTCTGATCCCAACCTTTCTTTGTGATATACTAGTTGTGGAAAATTTTAGAGCAAACATGAGGCTGTACTCAACTGCCAAAGAAATAAAAAATAATAATAATAATGTTTGTACCTCCCTTACTAAAAAGGAGTCATTTAATGAAATCTATGTAGTTGTTAATGTTGATTTATTTATAGGAAAACAACAAGGGGATTCACCCAGCAACCCCTGTCTGGAGCCATGCTCGCAATTTTATCTGTCGTGTGTGTGTGTGTGTGTGTGTGTGTGTGTGTGAGCCATGCTGAGCTATTTTTAGCTCATGAGACAGAGGCTCCGCTGAGCCATCCTCAGTGCCTGAAGCCAACTTGCTCGAGCCAATCGCGCCATGGCTGCAGGATGGGAGAGAGAACAAAAGAAAGAGAGACAGAGTAAGGGGAGGGATAGAGGAGCAGACGGTTGCTTCTCCTGTGTGCCCTGACAGAGAATCAAACCCAGGACATCCACATGCCAGGCCAACGCTCTACCATTGAGCCAACTGGCCAGGGTTCATAAAATCAGAGTTTTTATAAACGCCACCCACATGTTTTGTTTCAATAACTGAGTAATCATAATGAAGGCAGTTATTATTATTTTTTTTTCCTAAAATAAGAAGCGGGCAGGCAGAGAGACAGACTCCCGCATGCACCCAACTGGGATCCACCTGGCAAGCTCACCAGGGGGCAATGCTCTGCCCATCTGGGGTGTTGTTCTGTTGCAACCAGAGCCATTCTAGCACCTGAGGCGGAGGCCATGGAGCCACCCTCAGCGCCTGGGCCATCTTTGCTCCAATGGAGCCTTGGCTGCGGGAGGGGAAGAGAGAGACAGAGAGGAAGGAGAGGGGGAGGGGTAAAGAAGCAGATGGGCGCTTCTCCTGTGTGTCCTGACTGGGAATCGAGCCCGGACTTCCAGATGCCAGGCTGACGCTCTACCACTGAGCCAACTGGCTAGGGCTTGAAGGCAGTTTGTTTTAAAGTTCATTAAGAAGGAAATATTTTCAGTGCGGGCCCTTGTACAGCTAATCGCCATGTAGTGTCAGGCCCCATGGCAGGCTAGAAAACAACCCTGGAAGATACAGTCCTTGTACCCTGGAGCTAAAAGACTCACAGGGCAGCCTAGTCCTGACCTGCCTTTCAGCCTTCCCGCTAACACTCCCAGCACCTGGGCAAGGACAGTTTGGGGCATCCGAAGGGCTTTGGGAAAGGCACTGCAGGGCGGGAGAGTGTGTGTGTGCGCCCGCGCACGCACGCAGGTGCTAGAAACACTGTTCAGTTATACAGCTAACAAAGTTGAGTCTGTACGTTGGGTCAAATAATTATAGACTTCACAGTCACAGCAGGGAAATGTTCGTAAAACTTCAATCTCTGGCTGGAATTCAGTGAATAATCTTTTTGTCTCTGGACTTCCTTGAAGCTCTCTGCCCAAAATCTTGGCCCGAACTTTCCTAGGATTAAGTGTTTTCTTGAGTGTCTTTTCCAGATTCTCATCAACTAGAAATTTTGTAAAAATAAATGTGTTGTCAGACCTCACGTATTCTTGCTCTCGCATACTGACCAAGGGAACAGAAAACAAGGGACGTGTGAACACAAGACAGAGGAGGAGGAGGAGGCGGCCGTTGGCACAGCCGGCCGAGAGGCTTGGTTGGGCCCTGAGACTTTAGTTCCTTTCCACCAGTTTACCACTTTTAACCTGGAGGTCCTTTGCTGACGTGTGCCGACAACAGCCCCTGCTTTTCTTATTGGTTTAGTTAATGTCACATTTCTCTCTCAAACGTTTTGTTGCAGGCTCGCACCTCTCCTAATCTAGTAGAACTATTTTACTGGGCTTAAGTATCTTGGTGTTTCTCACACTCACTCCACGTTCACAGGATCAGAAAATACCCAGAGAGGGAAGCACAGACTCTTAACACTGTCTGTTTAGTGTCTCTGACTTTGACGTGCAAACAAAATTAAGACTCAGAGGATTCTAGAAGGTTGTGTCCAAGTCAGAAAGGTGGTGAAAAGATTAGAATATGGCTTTTTAATATTCATTTCAAAATCAGCGATTTTTTTTTTTTTTTACAAGTTTAAGAAAGACAAGCATTAAACTGGGAAAAATACCAAGGAGTTGAGTTCTGTGGGCTGCCCTTCCCGGCCCGAGAAGCTGGTTTTCACGTGGCACTGTTCCCGGTATTTCATCAGCGCGACCGGCTGTGTCATCACAGTGTATTCTCGTTAGAAAATAGAGGCTTTGGCAGCGTGCGAGAGGTGTACGTGTCACTCCATGTCCTGACGAGGTTATGAAAATCTTTGGCAACTGTGATGTCCAAGTGGAGGAAAAGTGTCACTAATAATGTTGAACGACGGGAACTAGGAAGATGTAGTGGGTCTTCTTCCTGCATCCTACAGCTCCTCCTCGGGGACTGCTCACGGACGGTCATCTGTCCCAGGGGGGCTTGGATGTCTCCAGTGGGGTTTATTTACTTATTTCTCTCTCTCTTTTTAAATTGATTTTAGACAGTGGAGAGAGAGAGAGAGAGAAAGGCAGAGGGTGGGGAGGAGTAGGAAGCATCAACTTGTAGTTGTTTCTCGTATGTGCCTTGACCGAGCAAGCCTGGGGTTTTGAACGAGTGACCTCCGTGTTCCAGGTTGGCGCTTTATCCACAGGCCAGGCTGCCAGATTTCTAAAAGGGATTCAATCAGGCATCCCCAAACTACGGCCCACGGGCCGCATGCGGCCCCCTGAGGCCATTTATCCGGCCCCCCGCCACACATCTGGAAGGGGCACCTCTTTCATTGGTGGTCAGTGAGAGGAGCACTGTATGTGGCGGCCCTCCAACGGTCTGAGGGACAGTGAACTGGCCCCCTGTGTAAAAAGTTTGGGGACCCCTGGATCATTGGGGTCTAGATATCCTGGGAAAGACCCCAGTAGTTAACAAGACATGACTTCCCACCCTTGCAAACAGAGGAGTGAGGGGTGGGATGTGGTTTCTGTCTTTCTTTCCAAAGAACAGATAGTGAAGGCCATGTGTTTATTTAAACAAAAGAGATAATTAAGCTCATTCTTGGATTTATTATTATTATTATTATTATTTAGTTTTAATAGTTTTCTGTATCTATTTCACCCAGCCTACACTCAGAAGACTCCTGACATTCTCCCCGTTTTGCCATTGGGTCTTACAGCCCAGAAAGCTGCCAAATATCACTTTTTTTTTTTTTTTTTTTCTGAAGCTGGAAACGGGGAGAGACAGTCAGACTCCCTCATGCGCCTGACCGGGATCTACCCGGCACGCCCACCAGGGGCGACGCTCTGCCCACCAGGGGGCGATGCTCTGCCCCTCGGGGGGGGGGTCACTCTGCCGCTACCAGAGCCACTCTAGCGCCTGGGGCAGAGGCCAAGGAGCCATCCCCAGCGCCCAGGCCATCTTTGCTCCAATGGAGCCTTGGCTGCGGGAGGGGAAGAGAGAGACAGAGAGGAAGGAGGGGGTGGGGGTGGAGAAGCAAATGGGTGCTTCTCCTATGTGCCCTGGCCGGGAATCGAACCCGGGTCCCCCGCATGCCAGGCTGATGCTCTACCACTGAGCCAACCGGCCAGGGCCACACTTTCTATTTGAGAAAAACTTTCCATTGTATCCCCTGGTTCTGTTTTCAAAATGCCAAGCAAATGCGATAGGATGAATTTTCACACAGGTAGAAGTCCCCCAGACTCTTGTTCCGTCATGGTTAATTTGGTATTTATATTGAGAAGTAACACATTTACTTTGGAGACAGACAAAATTATGCAAGTGAGACCACTTTGGAAAGTCTGGGATATGCGGTCACAGCAGAGATGTGTAACCTCTGGAGTTGAGGAAAGGTTTGGGCTGGTAGGGCGTCTTCAAGCCGGTGCGGACCTTCTATCTAGGCCTTGGAGAATGAAGGGAGGTGATGTCATCAGGCAGAGAAGGGATGGGGAAGTGGAGAGTCAGATATAGAGAGGACAGCGGAAGCCCAGAAGGGTGGAAGCGACTCAGATCGTGTGCCAATGGCACAGCTGAGGGTGGCTGGGAGGGCGGCGCGACGGATGAGAAAACAGTTAAACGCACGGGGGCCCATGGGAAGGGCCTTGAAAGGTCTCTTCTGTAAAAATGGGGGACCTGTTGGAAGTTTCCATCAGAGGAGGGATGGCCTCCTTTTCAAGGCAAAAGTGCTTTTTAAAAATTTTTTCAATGGCAGTTGACATTCAATATTATATTGTATTAATTCCAGGTGTACATCAGGGCAGTTAGACACGCAAGTAGTTTGCAAAGTGTCCCCCTGATACTTCCGGTGCCCACGGGCTCCACACGTAATGCTCACGCTGTTATTGGCCGTATTCCTTCTGCTGTACCTTACATCCTATGACTCTTTTGTAACTGCCAATTTGTGCTGCTTACTGATCCCTTCACTCTGTCACCCCGACCCCAGACCCCTCCCGTCGGGCAGCCCTCAGTTTGCTCTCCGCATGGACGACTTTGGCTCTGTCGTGTTTGGTGCTCATGCTGTTCTTTAGATTCCGTATGTAAGTGACATCAGATGTTATTTGTCCTTCACTAACTTACTTCACTTAGCATGCTACCCTTTCAGTCTACCCATACTGTCACAAATGGTAACATTTTATCCTGTTTTGTATAGTGGAATAATACTCCATTGTATTGTATTTATGGACCCCTGCTTTCTTACCCCCTGTCCATTGGTGGGCCCCTGGGCTGCTTCCAGGTCTTGGCTATTGTAAATAATCCTGCAGTGAACAGAGGGGGGCAGAGATTCGTTTGAACTACTGTTCAAGGTTTCTTCGGATTTATACCCAGAGGTAGAATTCCACAGTTGTAAGGCGGTTCCATTTTAAACTTGAGGAGCCTTTACGCTGTTTCCCACAGTGGCTGCACCAGTCTGCGTTCCCGCCAGCAGTGGGCAAGAGATCCCTTTTCTCCACATCCTCGCCTGCACTTGTTTTCTGTTGCTTTATTGATGAGAGCCGAGTGTAAGGTGCAACCTCATTGTAATTTTTAACTTGCATTTCTCTGATGATCGGTGACACTGAGCATCTTTTCAAACGTTTCTCAGCCATCTGTGTGTCTCTTTGGAAAGAAATTTATTTCAATTCTGTGCCTGTTTTTTTTATTATTTTTTTTTATTTTTTATTTTTATTTTTTCATTTTTCTGAAGCTGGAAACAGGGAGAGACAGTCAGACAGACTCCCGCATGCGCCCGACCGGGATCCACCCGGCACGCCCACCAGGGGCGATGCTCTGCCCACCAGGGGGCGATGCTCTGCCCATCCTGGGCGTCGCCATGTTGCGACCAGAGCCACTCTAGCGCTTGAGGCAGAGACCACAGAGCCATCCCCAGCGCCCGGGCCATCTTTGCTCCAATGGAGCCTTGGCTGCGGGAGGGGAAGAGAGAGACAGAGAGGAAAGCGCGGCGGAGGGGTGGAGAAGCAAATGGGCGCTTCTCCTATGTGCCCTGGCCGGGAATCGAACCCGGGTCCTCCGCACGCTAGGTCAACGCTCTACCGCTGAGCCAACCGGCCAGGGCCTGTGCCTGTTTTTTAATTGGATTGTTTTTTGTTTTGTTTCATTTTTGATTTTGAGTTGCCTGAGTTCTTTATACATTTTGGATAGTAACCCTTATCAGATGTATCACTGGTGAGCATTCTAGTCCATTCAGTAGGTTACCTTTCATTTTGTTGATGACACTGGGGAACAATTTTTTTTTCATTTTCTGTTGCATGAGGTTTTAGAACTGTTTCTAAATATTTCTGCATCACTGATTCCATATCTGAAATCCGTTTTTGGGTGCATGCTCTAGTTTTTATGCAATTGTAATTTCTTTTGTTATAGTTAATGGCATGCATTGGTTTTTAAATTGAAGTTAAAGGGCAATGACTCTTGGATAGAACATAACCACAAGGCAAGTAATGTTCTACAAACATCACTTTTACATCACTGTAGTTGTTTTTAAATGTAAAAAATGATCTGATAAAAACACCCTTTTATTTTAAGATTGAATTATAGCTTCTTCGAGTAGGCATAATTATAAGAATAGTTCTGACACCTTCTGTTATATATGTGGCTGTTACACACTCGAACGTCCAAGGCGCAATATTTCATCATTTGTGACATGTGCATTATTGCCTATTTTCAAGTTCCCGTTGACTATCAAGACAAGAATTGGGCTCCTCATATTGTGTGTTATAATTGTGAGGAAATGCTTTGTGACTGGACAAAAGGAAAACGCAAAGGAATGTCTTTTGGTATTCCCATGGTTTGGCATGAACCTAAGGACCACAGCAGTGACTGTTATTTCTATCTGATCCAGACAAAGAGCATCGGCAAGAAAAAATGGCATATGATCGTATATGCTAATATTCCTTCAGCAATACGACCTATCCCACACTCTGAGACACTCCTGGTTCCAGTTTTCAATGGTTTTATTTCTTCTAAGGAAGAAGAAATTGAACATGGTGACCAAGTGTATTTTGATAAGATACATGAGAAAATGGTTGTAGAATCTGAAGGGTCTTCTTCTGATGCCAAGCAGTCATTAACCCCTCAGCAGTTTAGCCAACCCGAATAGAATGACTTAGTAAGAGATTTGGGCCTATCAAAGAAAGCAGCCGAGCCCTGGCCGGTTGGCTCAGCTGTAGAGCGTTGGCCTAGCGTGCGGAGGACCCGGGTTCGATTCCCGGCCAGGGCACATAGGAGAAGCGCCCATTTGCTTCTCCACCCCTCTGCCGCGCCTTCCTCTCTGTCTCTCTCTTCCCCTCCCGCAGCCAAGGCTCCATTGGAGCAAAGATGGCCCGGGCGCTAGGGATGGCTCTGTGGCCTCTGCCTCAGGCGCTAGAGTGGCTCTGGTCGCAACATGGCGACGCCCAGGATGGGCAGAGCATCGCCCCCTGGTGGGCAGAGCGCCACCCCATGGTGGGCGTGCCGGGTGGATCCCGGTCGGGCGCATGCGGGAGTCTGTCTGACTGTCTCTCTGTTTCCAGCTTCAGAAAAATGCAAAAAAAAAAAAAAAAAAAGAAAGCAGCCGAGTTATTATAATGACATAAAAATTGTCCTCAACTTACTGAAGTCTGAGGAGCAGAAGTGGATCATTTGTGTGGATCTTAAAATGGTAAATTGCCTGCTGGGACAACAGAGAGGTTTCACGAGCATCCTTGCTCTCTGTGTTTGTGGGACAGCTGAACTTGGGAGAAACACTGGACACAGGAGTGGCCGAAACATGAAGCTCTGGAAGTAGGGATGCAAAATATTGTGAATGAACCTGTAGTTAATTGAGACAGGATCATTTTTCACATCAAACTTGACTTAATGAACCAGTTTGTTCAGGCTTTGAATAGAGAAAGTGAATGCTTTCAACATATTATTTCTGCTTTTCCTGCCTTGTGTTTCAAGAAGATAAAAACTGGTGTATTCGATGGACCTCAAATTCGAACCCTCATATGTGACGAAGAATTTGCCAGGAAGATGAATAAGGAGGAGAAAGCATTATGGCAGTCTTTTGTGGCAGTTACAAAGAACTTCCTTGGCAATAAAAAAGCAGAAAACTTTGAACTTCTGGTTCAAAGGATGCTGTTGGCTTTCCACGACATTGGCTGTAACATGAACATTAAGATTCACTTCCTGAACAGTCACCTTGGTAAGTTTCCCCGAAAATCTTGGAGCTGTCAGTGATGAGCAGACTACTGCTGGAGCATCAAATGAGATTGTCCTCAACAAGTACACAAACGCAAGAGCTACAAATGCAAATTTTTGCCTGAATAGAATTTAAATGAGTTTTGTGCAAATTTTATGATTAAAATAAGTGTTTTAATATGTTCTATTTCAAAACTGTAGACAAATCCTGATGCAGTCATATCTTTTAGTGTATTAGTGTATTTACTGCATTCTATAAATCATTATATTTTCACAAAGATGATGCCCAAGAAAACATTCTTCATTGTTAAACTAAATGTTGAAAATTTTACAATAAGATAAAAACCTAAAATCTTGAATTGCAAAAAAATTGTAGCTTGCAGAGAAAAACTAATGTCAGATTTGAGATCAGCACGCTCGAATTAGGTAAGAACAAGTGTTTTTTGGATGCAACAAAAATTTTGTTCCCCAGTGTTATTGTTGACATTTAATATTATAAATATATTAATTTTAGGTGTACAGCATAGTGGTTACATATGTATATAACTTAGAAAGTGATCCCCCTAAAAAGTTTAGAACCTCTGACACCATACATAGTTATTACAATAATATTGACTCCATTATGCTTATGTTGTATTTTACATTCCCCCTCACTACAAAGTGACCCCCCTAAAAAGTCTGGAAATTCTGACACCATATAATTATTACAATATTGACTCTATTCCCTATGCCTATTCTGTACTTTACACCCCCACCCTCCATTATTCCCCCCACCTCCCCCATTCCCCCCCACCGCCCATTTCCCCCCCACCTCCCCAATTCCCTTCCCACTCCCCATTTCCCCCATTCCACCCACCCTAGGGGATTGTTGGGGAAAGAACAAGTCTTGTGCTTTTAGGTTTGCTCATTTATGTTTTGGGGCTGCAGCAGCCCTTCGCCCCCACGTGCTCTGCGCCGCCCTGGCGCCCGCCCCCGCGTGTTCCCGGGGATTGTTGGGTAAAGAACAGGTCTTGTGCTTTTAGGTTTGCTCATTTATGTTGAGGGGCTGCAGCAGCCCTTCGCCCCCGCGTGCTCCGCGCCGCCCTGGCGCCCGCCCCCGCGTGTTCCCAGGGGATTGTTGGGTAAACAACAGGTGGTGTTTTTTCGATTTGATCATTTGGATTGGAAAACCCTCCCAGTTCCTGTTCGAGGTGGTCGTGGCAGACTCTCGGGTGCCCTCTCCACCTCTGGGCCTTGCTCTCATCTCCCTGGAGTGCTGTCCTGTTCCGGGGGCAGGCCATCTGCTCTGGGCCTTTCCTTTTTTTTTTTTTTTTTGTATTTTTCTGAAGCTGGAAACGGGGAGAGACAGTCAGACTCCCGCATGCGTCCGACCGGGATCCACCTGGCACGCCCACCAGGGGGCAATGCTCTGCCCCTCTGGGGCGTCGCTCTGCCACGACCAGAGCCACTCTAGCGCCTGGGGCAAAGGCCAAGGAGCCATCCCCAGCACCCGGGCCATCTTTGCTCCAATGGAGCCTTGGCTGCGGGAGGGGAAGAGAGAGACAGAGAGGAAGGAGGGGGGGGTAGAGAAACAAATGGGTGCTTCTCCTATGTGCCCTGGCCGGGATTCGAACCCGGGTCCCCCGCACACCAGGCTGATGCCCTACCGCTGAGCCAACCGGCCAGGGCTGGGCCTTTCCATTTGCTACCTCCAGCTTCCCGCTCTCCCCTTTGGAACTTCCTCCTCCCTCTATCCTGAGCTCTTTTGAAGTGCCTGGTTTTCTGAGCAAGAAACTCACTCTCCTACCCCCTGACTTCACTCCCTTCCCCATGGGGTGGCGGGGCGGGGAGACAGCTTAGACTCTGAGCTGGGTGCTGCACGAGCCTCAGGCAGGTGTGAACCTCGGTGACATTCGTGTTCCTGTCCGGTGTGTCTGGGCTGCCTATTGCCCTGCTCAAATACCTTTCTTCTCCTTTTTTCTTTCTCCCTCCTAAATTCCGCTTATTGTTGAAGGGTCTGTTATGTCCCACTATCTCTGTGTGTCTGACTGCTCAGGACCTCGCTGTCATTTCTGTCTCTGAGGCTTTCTTGCATTGACAGTCCAACCCGTTCAGCTGAGCTGTCGATTGCTCTAGCTTTGCTTCCTGTAACTTGACCTTGGCTCTAAGCTCCTCTCGGAGGCCAAAACAAGACATGTGCCTCCTGCTACTTCTCCCAGCCTGTGTGCATCCGTCATGCCAACCACACCAGGGGACCTTTCTGTAAATGCCTGCGGATTAGTGTATTTCCCTGCAGCTCATCAGAGGGTGGGGTGGGAAGGTGGGGGGGTTCGGGGGGTTCTTGCATATCATGAAAGCATTCATTTTTTTTTTTTTATATTAGCATGCCCCAATAATGCCATCAGGTCACGTTAAAGACATTTTTATTCCGACTAGAATTAGTAATGACATCTTTTCCTCTCATAGAGACCCAACCAAAATCGTTTTTGTTTTGTTTTTTGCTTGTTTGTTTTTTGATGATTATAGTAATTTCTAGCCATTAGTAGGCTCCGTTGTGGGGCCTTCTTGTTCATCTGAAATGGAAACTGCCCATGGAGGTCAACGTGAAATTGTTTTGGTGGATGATAGAGGCAGCTGGAGTCCCCATGCCCCGGGGGTCAAACCAAAGGTGTTTTAACACTGATGACGAGTTCAGTGACTACTGATTCTGAACTAAGAGCTGATTATAAATGGCTCAGTTTACAACTCATTTTTAGGAAATCAAAGCAGAGGTACGTACGTGTTGTCTTTTTATTTTTGATAGAGAGAGGCGGGGGAGAGAGGCAGCACTGAGCTTCCTCTGTGTGGCCCTGACGGAAGTATTGAACCGGCAACCTCTGTGCTCCGGGATGATGCTCCAACCAACCAAGCTGTCTGGCCAAAGCTACATTTTTTTATTGATTGATTGATTCTTAGAGAGAGAGGGAGGTAGGAGGGGGAAGAAAAGCATTCATTTGTTGTCCCACTCAGTCATGCATTCTTTGGTGGTTTCCCATGTGTGCCCTGGCCAGGGGTCGAACCCACAGCCTTGTCATTTCGGGACAATGCTCTTAATGAACTGCGCTAACTGGCTAGGGCCAACATGCCATTTAGCATGAGAGGCTTCCCTTCTCCCTCAACAATACAAATAACGATGAATGAGACTTCTCATGGCCTCGACTGAAGCAAATACTGTGACGTCCTTTAATTTATTTATTTATTTATTATTTATTTATTTTTTGGTATTTTTCTGAAGCTGGAAACGGGGAGGCAGTCAGACAGACTCCCGCATGTGCCCGACCGAGATCCACCCAGCATGCCCTCCAGGGGGCGATGCTCTGCCCATCCGGGGTGTCACTCTCGCAACCAGAGCCACTGCAGCGCCTGGGGCAGAGGCCAAGGAGCCATCCCCAGCGCCTGGGCCATCTTTTGCTCCAGTGGAGCCTCGGCTGCGGGAGGGGAAGAGAGAGACAGAGAGGAAGGAGAGGGGGAGAGGTGGAGAAGCAGATGGGCGCCTCTCCTGTGTGCCCTGGCCGGGAATCGAACCCGGGACTTCCGCACGCCAGGCCCACACTCTACCACTGAGCCAACCGGCCAGGGCCTGTGACGTCCTTGAAGCTCAGAATCTCTCATGTGAGAGTTTCTTCAAACGGGCTGAACAAGTGGACTATGAAAAAGCCATCTGCCTGTCATCAGGGTCTGTTCCCTGGGGTTTAAGGAACAGGCAAGTCCCCTCCTGAGTGTCGAAGTATTTTTCATACCTGCTGTATCTTTTTAAAAAACTTGATTCATTATCTTTGACCTTTGAATATTGAGGATACTCTGCTGTTCTGGTTTTAAGGATAATTTAAATCAAAACTTTAAAATATGTCTAATTACTTGCCCCAGTATTTATCATTACAACTCAAATTTATGTAGTGTCTACTTGGATCTTAACAACCAGGAAGAGCTAACTAAGAAAAGCCCTTTGTTAGAAACCCTTCAAAAGTATCTAATTAGGCTAGAGTTGCGCTTTCTGCAAAATGAAGCAATGTCATCCTCTCAGCATTACAAAAACAGTTGTGCGAGTCTTTTATCTGATCGGCTTTTTGCTCATGCCAAAGGGAGTAATTCTCTTTCTGTAAAAGTAATTTTGGAGATTAATGAAGAACAGAATGGATACACATGGATTTATGAACATTTAAAAATAGTTTTTAAAACCTTTGCATGTGTACACTGAAAAAAAAAAAAAGATACCTCACGTGTCCTAGATGGGTTGCCTTAGGAAAAAAGACATAAACGTTTGCGTCTATGATTCAGACTTAGGTAAATTTGACACAAGGCGGTTTTAGGTCTCGCTGGGAACAAGAAGTTGCCAGGACTTTGTTTCAGGAAAGAACGCGTCAGCCTGGGATGTGCATGGACTTCAGTGTCTGCTGACTGACCTCTCTTTAAACACGGAAGACGTGTGGCAGACCCAGAGCTGTTGCGACAGCCGGCAGCAAGCTCCGAGCTGACTAGGAAACGCTAAGGGGAGGCGGGAGTCATCATAACAAAGCCCTGAGCTTTGTGACTGCAGTTGTTTGTTCCCTATGGAAACGAGTGTGTGCGTGCACGCGTGTGTGAGAGTGCATCCCTGCACGTGTTTTCTTACAGGGACGTGCTTTGTTTGAGTTCATTTATTTTGTGCTCTTCAAAGATGGCAGGTTCCAAGTCACAAAAACAGAAGCCAGGCAAGGTCTTTCGAGCAGGAAGGGATTTGATAAAAGGGCTGGCGTTGCAGCTGGGTTGGAAGGGCGAGAAAGCAAGGAAGGGACAGATTGGGAAGGGCAGCTCTGGCCGAAGCCCCTGACCGCTCCACAGCATTCCAGAGCCTGGGGCCCCTTAGTCCTTGGCCCCCACGTGGTGGGGAGTGGGGACGAGTGCTGGCTTTCTTCTGTAGCTTCCAGCCACTGTTATCGCTGCCACAGCTGGAGTCGCAGCTGTGGTCATAGCCAGGAGAGGAATTCCCTCTACCTCCCTTCTGCCTTCTGATCCTGCACTAGCCCTGCTCCCCCCACCTCCCAAGCTAATAGAACCTGAACAGAACCCTGCTGGCAAAGGATTCTGGGAGGTGTAGTTTCCACACCTCCAGCCCCTGGGATGCAGAGCAAAGCACGGAGGGCAGAGGACATGTGGCCCTGACCAGACTTTAGGTGGCATTATAGCACTTTAGGAAACATTGTGTTTTGGCATTTTAACCATTTAGACACTTATTTTTTATTGTGTTTTAATATGAAGTATGAAAAAGTCATTTTGACAATTTCTCTTATGGAACTGAAAAGATAATCAGTTTTATGTTTAAAAATATTCTGGCCCTGGACAGTTGGCTCAGTGGACAGAGCATAGGCCTGGTGTATGGGTGTCCCGGGTTCGATCCCCAGACAAGGCACACAGGGGAAGTGCCCATCTGCTCCCCCCTTCCTTCTCTCTCTCTTCTTCTCTTGTAGCCAGTGGCTTGATTGGTCCAAGTGTCCCACGGGCACTGAGGATAGCTCAGTTGGTCCCAGCATCGGCCCTAGATGGGGGTGACTAGGTGGATCCGAGTTGGGGCACATGCAGAATCTGTCTCTCTCTCCTCCTCTCATATTTTCTTTAAAAAGAATATTTTGTAAGTTTAAAATTATTGGGGGGGGGCATTTTAATTCACACAATTCAAAAGCAGCTGAACAAACGTGTTAAAACTTTCACTCTTGCGGGCTGTGCTGTGTTGTCAGGCAAAGCCTGCCTGGACCCTCGGCAGCCTGGTTATCTGAAATGCAGGCAGAGGAAGCAATCCTATTCATTGGGTATTTATGCTTGACACTGGTTGGTATTTTTCTGAAGCAAAATGTTTTCTCGGGTAGCGAAGTCGCCTGTTTGTTTTCTGAGATTTTGTGTGCTTTTTATTCTAGTTGCACTCTTTACATGTTTAATGCCGGTGGGAAACTATTTCAGATAAATAATCACCTGCAAGTTTACTTAGAATTAAACTGCCATGCCTTGAGAAACCAGTGCTTACAGCGATGACGAAACTCTCCTAAGTGACCTCAGTAGTTACCACTGTTCATACCTGTACATGTTTTTACTTCTTCTTCTTTTTTTTTTTTTTTTTCTTTCTGAAGCTGGAAATGGGGAGAGACAGTCAGACAGACTCCCGCATGCGCCCGACCAGGATCCACCCGGCACGCCCACCAGGGGCAACGCTCTGCCCACCAGGGGGCGATGCTCTGCTCCTCCGGGGCGTCACTCTGCCGCGACCAGAGCCACTCTAGCGCCTGGGGCAGAGGCCAAGGAGCCATCCCCAGCGCCCGGGCCATCTTTGCTCCAATGGAGCCTTGGCTGCGGGAGGGGAAGAGAGAGAGAGGAAGGAGGGGGTGGGGGGTGGAGAAGCAAATGGGCGCCTCTCCTATGTGCCCTGGCCGGGAATCGAACCCGGGTCCCCCACACGCTAGGCCGACGCTCTACCACTGAGCCAACCGGCCAGGGCCATTTTCTGCTCTTTTTTTGAGCTTGTTTTTTTGCTCATTGTTGTAGGTGAATAAAACTTGAGTTCAATAATTTTTTGTAATAATTTTTTTTTCAAATTTCAGGCCCCAAAATTAAGATGCGTCTTATACATGGGAGGGTATGGTACCTTTTTAAAAATACAGACAAGGATTCTTAGCACCCAAATTTATAAAAATGAAAAACAGGAATATAATATCAACGTTGCTCTAGTAATCAGCAGTCTTTGTGAACTAAATGGGAAATGCCAGGCTTTCTTTAACATTCTTCTAGAAATGGAGAGTGGCATTTCCAACAAAATTTCTCTCCCCTGCGATAATTCTTTCCAAAATTCATTGTGTTTTATGTTTTTCTCAATTAAAAGTAAATGTGCTTATAACCTAATCAGAAAACATTCTAATATGTAGAGACTAGATTTTTAGATAGGAAAACATTTTAAATTAATGTTCATTTATATACGTAATTTACTACACACAAAAGTATAGTGCAGTAAAGAAATTAACATCGTAAATAAGCAATAACATTGTCTATGTACCTCACCATTATTAACACACAATATTCATCCACACATAAAATACTAGGTTTCAAGCATGTGAGAAAGAAAATGAAAATTGAAAGGAAAAGAATTGATGCCAAACTTTAGAGAATTGAAGAGTGTGTTTTTACTGGGTGATGCTTGGTGTCCAATGGCTATGCTATTTAGACTATTAGATACAGTTGAAGGAATGACATAACAATATTATTTGAAAATGTCTTTATTTATAGCACCCTAAAAATTACTACACCCTTGGCAGTTATTGAAAGGGAAAGAAAATATTTATAAATCAGTGTGAAAAATATGCATGTGATCGATTTTAGAATTTTTTTTTTTTTTCATTTTTCCGAAGCTGGAAATGGGGAGGCAGTCAGACAGACTCCCGCATGCGCCCGACCGGGATCCACCCGGCATGCCCACCAGGGGGCGATGTTCTGCCCCTCTGGGGCATCGCTCTGTTGCATCCAGAGCCATTCTAGCGCCTAAGGCAGAGGCCACAGAGCCATCCCCAGCGCCCAGGCCAACTTTGCTCCAATGGAGCCTCGGCTGCGGGAGGGGAAGAGAGAGACAGAGAGGAAGGAGAGGGGGAGGAGTGGAGAAGCAGATGGGTGCTTCTCCTGTGTGCCCTGGCCGGGAATCGAACCCGGGACTGCTGCACGCCAGGCCGACGCTCTACCGCTGAGCCAACCAGCCAGGGCCTAGAATTTTATTTAAGGAGCATATAAGTAATAGTATTTGAAGATCACTGGTCTATACAAAAGATAAGATCAGGTGTGTTGGGAATAAGCGTTGCCACACGCCTTCTGTTTGTTTCTTTGTTTCCCAGTTTGACCTCGTGTGTGGCGAAGCGTGGATGCTGGACCTCACACAAGCCATCCTAAACCTGGGCTTCCTGGCCGGAGCGTTCATCTTAGGCTACGCCGCGGACAGGTGAGTGTCGGCATGACAACCATCTTGCATCACTATAACACAACGTATACGTAAGTGTGGAAATGAAACGTTTTATGTTAACTATTAGGAAAATATTCTTAATGCAAAAAACAATGTTAATTCCTCTATTCATGACATTCTCACTGGCTTGATTGGACTAATTCTTTTCTTCTTAAATTGCACCTCTTTCCTCCTTGAACTATTCAAGAGGATGAGGCTGCTTCCGGTGGGTCTGAAAGTGCCGGAGTGGAAACCCAGACCAGCGAGGCAGTGGCCTCCCTGTGGGGCTGACGGACAGCTGGCGGGACACTGCAGCGTGATCCTTGGGCTTCAGTAACTCACTGGTTGGGGTTTGATTCTCTGTCAAATTTGTTTCATTTAATTTAAATTTTAAAGAAAAACGTATTTTACCTTACAGATTTAAAACTCTGCAAAGAAAAGTTTTTTCAAAAATTACTGAAAGAGTGTTATGTACTATTTAACATTCATAAATATACTAGTTAATAGCAGACTGTGTGTGTGTATTTAAGATGGTCATTTTTTTCTATTTATATATTCCCATTTCAGACATTATCCATGCTTAGCTATTCCTTTATCCCAATTCTAACTTACAGAAAATACTTGTAGTAATTTAATAATTGTATCTATACCCATTAGGACAGGGGTCAGGAACCTATGGCTCACGAGCCAGATGTGGCTCTTGATGGCTGCATCTGGCTCGCAGACAAATCTTTAATAAAAAATATAATAACATTAAAAATATAAAACATCCTCATGTATTATAATCCATTCATTTCCTACCGCTCATGTTCATGGTTGTGGGTGGCTGGAGCCAATCACAGCTGTCCTCCAGGACAATACCAAATTTTTATTAGATAATACGTAACATACACAGGTCGTTGTATGGCTCTCACGGAATTACATTTTAAAATATGTGGTGTTCATGGCTCTCTCAGCCAAAAATGTTTCCGCCCTCTGCATTAGGACGAGGGATAGAAGCTTTGACCTTTGACTATATCTGGCTTAATATTGCTCCAGTCAACTCCAGCCCAACCTGAGTGGGTCCTTGTGACCATGTTTGCAGGGGGTAGTGCTAAAGGTAGCTCTTAGAGACCTGCCAACAGCAATTGATGAACTAATTCAAGACAACAAAACGCCCCAAATCCTGTAGCCAATTGATGATCTGAGTGACTTGACCAGGACTTCAAAGTGGTAGAATCTTTGGTTTCTTTTTTCTGACTCTTCGTCTGTCTGTTGGGTTTGTTTCTCTTGCTGTTCCACATAACCTCTTCTGCATGTGACTTCCTCCTTAATTCTTGTGTCTGATGTTCTTTCCCCATATAGTATGTGTCTTTTTCTACTGTTTCTACTTCTACTTTCATTTTTCCTTTCTCAATCTCCCCAACATGGCGCTCTCTGTTTTGGCTGGCTGCGATTTGGAATGAGGTTATATATGGTATTTTTAGTATGTGCTGCTTTCATTTTGATTTTATTCTTCTTAATTTAAACATTGGGTTTTGCTTCTTCTGCATATTCCTTGCACAATCCATAAACATGTCTTCAAACTAAAGTAATTCAACTAAAGGAGATGCACTGGTTCCAGTTCTGTTCTAGAAGGAGATGGCATCTGTCCTCAGGGAGGTCTTGGTCCTTGGAAGAAGACAGACCTGTGAACAACTCTGCCTCACCACGGGGCCAACCATCTTTCAGCCCCTTCTCTTCTTTGTATCCTTGAAAGAAAGGAAAAGAAACAATGTAATGGGCCACAGATCTATGAGAAGGCAGGTAGGACCGGCAGAGAGTGAATTTAAAAACTATGGCCACTTCTGTCTTCACTGCACTGACCGAAGCAAGACGATGTCTATGTAAATCTGGTGGAAATTTCTAGGGGAAAATCTTATTAAATCAAATCTCTTGAAGGTCATCAATGGCAAACTTTCACCAGCCAATAATTTGCCACAACCACACTGAACCATTTAACATCAGATTCTCAGGTTTATTGCACATAATGCCCTGTTCTCTTTCCCTAAATTATTCAATTATATTATGTAAATAGTGAAAATAAAATACAAAACTTAAGAGCAACTCACATTGGCCTGAACATTATAAAGAGCATTCACGTTAGCATCTCATGAAATCCTCACCACAGCCTCATTGTAGAAAGGTTTAAAAAAAAAAAAGACATGTAAAAACAAAACAATAGAAGCAAGCAAACAGAACCCAAGTCTTGGCAGACTTAAAAATTTACCCAAGGCCCTGGCTGGTTGGCTCAGCGGTAGAGCATCGGCCTGGCGTGCGGGGGACCAGGGTTCAATTCCCGGCCAGGGCACATAGGAGAAGCGCCCATTTGCTTCTCCACCCCCCTCCTTCCTCTCTGTCTCTCTCTTCCCCTCCCACAGCCAAGGCTCCATTGGAGCAAAGATGGCCCGGGCGCTGGGGATGGCTCCTTGGCCTCTGCCCCAGGCACTAGAGTGGCTCTGGTCGTGGCAGAGCGACGCCCTGGAGGGGCAGAGCATCGCCCCCTGGTGGGCAGAGCATCGCCCCTGGTGGGCATGCGGGGTGGATCCCAGTCGGGCGCATGCGGGAGTCTGTCTGACTGTCTCTCCCCGTTTCCAGCTTCAGAAAAATACCAAAAAAAAAAAAATTTACCCAAATTTTGCCCTTAAACCTCTTCAGCAACTCATATAAGGGTCGTCTTTTTTTTTCATGGTATTGAAGAAAATGTTTAAGATCTCTTCCTCTCTCTCTCTTTCTCAAAAAGGTACGGAAGAATAGTCATTTACTTAATATCCTGTTTTGGTGTTGGCGTGACCGGCGTGGCGGTGGCATTTGCACCAAATTTCCCTGTGTTTGTGGCCTTCCGCTTCTTACAAGGCGTGTTTGGAAAGGGGACGTGGATGACTTGCTATGTGATTGGTAAGACATTGATTGCCATGTCTCCTTGTCTGTCTGAGAACCAGGGTCGGGTGGATGGGAAGGGCGGGCCAGCCAGCCTTCCTCGTCCAAGCATGGCGAGCCTTTGCGCTGCCGTGGTAATTATTTCTGCCAGTAGCAAGGTGCGGGGGCAAGAATCTGACTCTTTGGAACTTGAAATGCCACCTTACTTTGGGGAGCAAATCTGGAATAGCGTAAAATACTGGGGTGACCACTTTCTAGTACTGCCATTCTGTTATCACCTTGGTTTTTTTGTTTTGCTTTATTAGAGATTAATTTTTACTAAAATTTCAATGGTTCCTTGAACATCTTTGGAGACTTTCCTGAGTATTTCTGTGATCTCGTCTGAGATGACTCTTCTGCATTCTGTTCCTTCTGTATAAGTGGAGAACGTTTCACCACGCCGCAGATCTGACGTGAAAATGAGAAGTTCATAGAACCTGTGCTGTCTTCCTTAACTAGAAAGTTTGACCTTCTGGGTAGGAAAGAAAGAAAGCCTCCCCTTTTGCTCTTTGCTCACATGACTGAGAAAGTCCTGGCTGCCACCCTCGGCTCTGTTTCCGGTGGTGTCGGGACCGACCACCTTCTCAGAGTCATGGTGGATTTGTGACCAGGGTCATTTAAGTACTCCTTTTTGATGATCACTCTGGATTTTTGGGCTTCCACTCACTTCTGTTATGCTAGAAAATTCCTCCCCAAGCAGTGCCCACTTTGGGGACCCATTGAAGATCTTTTTATTGGCAAGAAAGAAGAGTATTAGGAAGGTTAACCATTGCTGGCTGGGGCAGAAGGGATAACTTTGAAATATATATATAAGGCATTTTTAAGGAGACCCAAGTCTAGTGAATTTTAAAAGCTGTGATCTTAGGGCAAGAAGAAGGTAGCCTATGCCAGGATGATCAGAATGGAACAGATAGAAACTGATTGGTGGGAGGGGCGGAGGAGGAAAGGATGCCGGCAGTAAAACTCCCCACGTGATTTTTTAAAGAAATACCCCACACGTGAGAAGTCCGACACTGTGGAGAAAATTATAACTTGATAGAAATTATCTTGGGATAGTGAAAAGAATTATTTGTAGAGTTGAACAGTCATAATGAATCTCCTAAAGGGACAATAATATGCATATTTTTAGAGATCAGTGATATATGACCCAGCCAGTTTTTTATATTTAGGTCTCCGTAATTACAGTGACCTTCCAAAATGGTCATCGTTGAAGGTTAACTGAAACCAACACATACATTCTTTGTGTACCCAGAAGAATGCTGGGCTGGGTGGGTGAGGGGAGCGTGGGACGGCCGTCCATGACTGGCGGAGAAGAGAGTAAGTTATCTGGACGGTACCTCCCCATCACGTCAGCTCGCGTGGAACCCTGGGATCCCGGGGTCGCAGAGAGCTCTGCCGTATTCTAGCCATGCTGATGGGTGTCGCAGGCGCGATGTCTCTGTGGGTTTATTTTGGAGCTGGTCTCGAGGTTCGCTGACCTCTCTGATTGCCTTGCCTTCAGTGACAGAGATCGTCGGTTCAAAGCAGAGGAGGATCGTGGGAATCGTCATCCAGATGTTTTTCACCCTGGGGATCATCCTTCTTCCTGGCATTGCCTACTTCATCCCCAACTGGCAGGGGATCCAGCTGGCCATCACGCTGCCCAACTTCCTCTTCCTCCTTTATTACTGGTAACGGTGGTTTTCATCACGAGTGAATGTATTCCCGTTCCGCAGAAATGCGGAACCCGTGCTTCTACGCCGACAGGAATGTGAGAACAATTCAGGGGCTTTTCTGACATCTCCAGAAGGACAGTGGGCTTTGAGAATTTCAGGAGAACTTGAAAAATATAGGTTATTGATTGGTTCTTTGACTAAGCGTTGTTATTAGAATAAAGTAATAAAACACCAAAACACAAAATTCTGAATACAGTATCCATTACATTTTATTTTGTAATAGCTGCATGAAAACTACAAAGCAGAAAAACCCTATCTGCCAGTATTTCGACCCAAAATAAATGCAATGAAATTGATTGGCTTCTCTGTATATTCTATTAAGCAAATTAATAATGCTCAGGAATTCTCTGAGCTGTTAGAAAATGTTAAAGGCATGAGAAAATTTATTAGAAAGCTACAGATATGTGCCTTTGATTCTTAATGGAATGAATATATAAATATTTTCATCATCCCTCTAATTTAATTTTAAAATATGGTCAAATCAATTTATAAAACTTGGGTCCTTAAACTTTTCCTGAATAATACTTTCTAAATCCCAGTTCTTTTTATAGGTGTAACTGAGGACACTATATTCTAGGATGACCTGGTCTTGCTAGAGCAATGTATATATAAATAATAGGTAATTATTTTTATTATGAGCTGTGATCTAATTACCAAGTGAGCATTTTTTTTTTCCCTTCCATAATAAACTTGCCAAGATAATCTGTGTTTTGGAAAGCCTCTTCTAAACTCGAAGATTCTCCTAAATTTTTATCTGACTGCAGGATCAGTTTAGACCAGGGGTCTCAAACTCGCGGCCCGTGGGCCGCATGCGGCTCGCCGAACAATTTTGTACTGATTTTTTTTTGTTTTCAACTGCAGTGAGAAAAGTGTTGCGTAACAGTTGCCTTTTGTAGACCTAGTGCGGCCCACCGAACGGCTGTGATCTTGCTCTGCGGCCCACATGCTGAGTTGAGTTTGAGACCCCTGGTTTAGACGGAGAAACCCGAGTCATAAAAAGTTGAGGTTTTAGGCCCCTGCCGGTTGGCTCAGTGGTAGAGCATCAGCCCAGGTTTGATTCCCGGCCAGGGCACACAGGAGAAATGCCCATCTGCTTCTCCACCCCTCCCCCACTCCTTCCTCTCTGTCTCTCTCTTCCCCTCCCGCAGCCAAGGCTCCATTGGAGCAAAGTTGGCCCGGGTGCTGAGGATGGCTCTATGGCCTCTGCCTCAGGTGCTAAGAAGCACTTGGTTGCTTAGCAACAGAGCGATGCCCCAGATGGGCAGAGCACCTCCTCCTAGTAGGCATGCTGGGTAGATCCAAGTCTAGTTGCATGTGGGAGTCTGTCTCTGCCTGCCCTCCTCTCACTGAATTTTTTTTTTTAATTTAGGTTTTGAAATTCCTACTCGTAACTCAAAAAGGCTTTCTTCTCACCAGGGTGGTCCCCGAATCTCCCCGCTGGCTGGTTACCCGGAAGAAAGGAGACAAGGCCCTGAAAATTCTGAGGGGCATAGCCAAATGCAATGGGAAGTATCTCTCGCCCAATTACTCGGAGGTAATTTTATTTATCACTAGTCACAAAGATTGTCAAAGGGGGTAACTTGATCACTTACGCGCATTAGTATCAAACATCTGACTGAGTAATTTTTAGTTTGGCTATAAAAAAAACCCAGTAAAGAAAAATCCCTGGGGAAGAAGCATTAGGTGCAGGCAGGAAGAAATGCCTGTGGGGCGGGCATGGTGTTGTAGCTGAGAGTCTACTGGTCAGCGAGTCCAGTTTAGTAGCTGCGCCCAGTTACTTAAATTATTATTATGCATTGCTTACTGTAGGCCCCATTGTGCATAATCATTCATTTACCATAATTGAACACACTATACATCTTTTCTTGACATTTTATTTAGTCTAAAGATTGGTCTTTAAATTTAGTCTGAGAAGTATTATGTACTCGAACCAGGGCTTGATCAAGAATGTCATGTATCAGCCTTTGGACTGACATATGATGGCTGTCCTGCCTGCCCTCCTCCCTGCTTCCTGCCTCCATTTCTCTCTTCCTTCTTCTTCCCCTCCTTCAGCAAAGGCTTTTGGATCCTCTTTTTCACTGCTCTGGGAGAAGTCGGGGTGGGGATTAAAAGCTCAGTATTTGTCTTTGGGAGGTTTGATATGCAGTCGAAGACATATACATATATCTGAAGCAACCCTGAATAATTAGAGAATAGCTTATAAAATATGTAGATGAGGCTACTTTAGCTGCAAAGACTTACATAAAAAGCAGAGTAACAGAAGGATTGGGGAAGATAGGGGTCTGATATAAACCTTGAAGAATATTAGGTTGCTGATGTTGTTTTCTTCATAGCATTCAGTTTGTTTGGATGAAGTGTTCTGATAAAAGTCGAGAGTTTGTTGGTTCCAGTGTCACCTCTCCAGCCCTCCCCCCCCAGAACTCAGTCAGATGTACTTGGGTTCCTACCGTCTCCTTTCACTCTGACGTTAAGTGGCAAGCTGTGGCCTCTGTGTTTACAAAGGCTCCAGTGACCAGTTGTCCCTGTTGGAAGTCAAGTAATGATGGACCTTGAGGCTGACAGATCATAAAGGATCTGGTAAAGATATAAAACAGCATCAGTTTTAACCGCTAAGACGAGTTGATCCTTGTTGCCCTTTGAGCACAGCTGAGCCGTGTGTTCCTTTTGGGGGGGAAACGTATTCCGCGGCCTCTCAGCCTCTCCCATCGTGTTAGCTATCGGTCTTTACAGCTGGGTCACATGTGTGATCATCCATACCCAACTTTTAGAGTCAAGCCAATATTTTTGCTCTTCAATCAGCAGCATCCCGAAGACATTGCATGCATCGTCCTAGAGCTCAGCATAGGTAAGATCTAAACGTAGGTTTTAAGAATATAGAGAAAGCAGCTGTGGGCTGCGGGCTTATGAGATAAAAGCACACCTTGATCAGGCATGTCCGGTGTCATCATGAGTGTCGCTCAGAGACCAGAGGCTAATGCCCTGAGCAGCCGCCGTTACGTGTCCTATGAGTGTCCAGTTCAACACCACTCCTGGGCACCCACGGACCCGCTTCTAATTCATGAGCACATGGAGATCACGTCAGCGGGGCGGTGAGTCCTGGCTTTACAGTGCTGGTGCTTGTCCAGGATCATGAACTGTGAGTCTGGTGGCTTCCAGGACCCTTCCCTCCAGTGTGACAGAGAGCCGCCGCTCGAAAGCCAGGTCTGGAGACTTCAGCTCCCCTCGGGAACTTGCTCCTGCATTCAAACCACCGCCGTCGGCATTTTATTACCAAACCCAAGTCTAGTGTTTAGTTTGTCTGTTTTTTGTTAGTCCAGTGAGTTTTCACGCCATTCTTTTAAAAAAAATTTTTTTATGCTGGAAAATTTCAAACATATTCGCAGAGAGGAAAAGGTTTAATGACTCTCCGTCTGCACGTCACCCAGATGCAGCCGTTACCAACTCATGACCCATCCTGTTTTTCTTACACTCCCCCTCTGTCCTCGTCCGCCGGCGAGGGGTCTTAGCCAGGGTAGCATACCGTTTCATCTTGCAGGTTGTGCCTATAAAACAGAAACACACGGATATGTACTTAGCTCGGGACTGCCTGTGCACTACCTTTGCGCTACGGCTAAATAAATGGCAGAGAACATTCAATCGAATGTGAATTACCACAAGTTTGCTCCAGCTGTGAGGACTGATAGCCTGTGTCATAAGAGCAAACTGGGATGGAGGTGGTAGGTAAAATGTAAAATGTGAAAATAATCTCAATATCACTATTTTTTAATGACCATAATTTCTCAAATATCAAATATTAAGTCTTGTCATGTTTATGGCTTGTTTGTTTGAATTAGGATCCTATGATGTTTATGTACTGTGGGGGGTTGATAAGCCTCTTTGGTCTTTATGGGTTCCTGTGCTTTTTCTCTTTCTTGTAACTTGGGGGGTGAAGAACACTGCCTGGGGTGGGTATTCCTGCAGAGTTTTTTTTTTTTTTGGTCAGTCTAAATGTTGTTGCTTATAGCTCTTAGGGTCCTTTAATGTGTCTCTTATGCTCCCTGAAAGTGGTAGTTAGAGCTAGACCTTTTAACCAGGTTCAGGTTTGATATTATATTTTAGGCAAGACGACATCATAAGTGATTCAGTACTTTTCCATTAAGAGATACTTAATGTCTGCCGGTCTCATGCTGTGGTGTTAGCTGTGCCGATAATCATTATCTGGATTGGTTAACTCATCAGAGGTTACAAAAGAACAATAACTCTTCCATACTTATATAAAGAATATATATATGTATTAAACAGTTATATAAAGACTAACTCTTCCCGTCAGCTGTTTGATGGGTCTGACGTACAGTTCCTATAGGAAGGGCAGGGTACAAGCATCATTCTTTTCTTCTCAAAATGATGAGTTGGCCGCCTGCACCCTCCCCGATGGACAGTGCGTTCTGTGGGATGTGGGGTTTTAAGCCTCATGGTGAACCCCTGAATGTAAACACGCTGCCTGTGCTTCAGGCTACTGCAGTCATCTTTATCCTTAGTGACGCTCCGACAGCCCGTCTTTGGACAGCTGAGGTCATCCTTGCTGGTTCCTGGGTCCCTCTGCTGCTCCCCCTGGAGTCTCTGTGTGCTTCCCTGCTCATCAGCACGATGAGATCAAGAGCTGACATTTTTTTTTTTTTTTCATTTTTCTGAAGCTGGAAACAGGGAGAGACAGTCAGACTCCTGCATGCGCCCGACCAGGATCCACCCGGCACGCCCACCAGGGGCGACGCTCTGCCCACCAGGGGGCGATGCTCTGCCCATCCTGGGCATCGCCATATTGCGACCAGAGCCACTCTAGCGCCTGGGGCAGAGGCCAAGGAGCCATCCCCAGCACCCGGGCCATCTTTGCTCCAATGGAGCCTTGGCTGCGGGAGGGGAAGAGAGAGACAGAGAGGAAAGCGCGGCGGAGGGGTGGAGAAGCAAATGGGCGCTTCTCCTGTGTGCCCTGGCCGGGAATCGAACCCGGGTCCTCCGCACACTAGGCCGACGCTCTACCGCTGAGCCAACCGGCCAGGGTAAGAGCTGACATTTGAGCTTGCTGATCCCAAAGGGGTCGTCATCATCAGCCTAAATGCTCACAGCCTGTGGAATAGTTCCCCAACAGAAAAGAGCAAAATCGCGTCAGAAAATGCCAGGCTAGGTGTTAATTATCACCTTAGTTACCAGAGAGACTTCCAACTCTTCATGGCGGCCATCCCGTCGATGTTTTAATGAACTGTCACACAAGCTCCCGTATTGCAGCAGAGCGGGACTTTCCAGCTTTGGGAATGTCTGTTTCTCACATTTCCTTTCGAAGGGGGATTTTGAGAAACATAGTTGTCATTCTTCCAAGGAGGAACCACACCATAATCCTGGCTCTCAAGAAGCCCGTGCTGTGTGGTATTCTAGTCCCCTAATATGTTATGCTGTCTCTGTTGACTATTGTGTGTAATTATTGTCTCAGACTTGGCACTTGAAATCTGCCTGCATGGAATTTATTTCAAAATATCCAAGGAAAGTAATTTAGGCCCCAGGAGTGCCTCAGGGGGGCTCTGTTGCAATGCCCACACTGAGAGTGGGAAAGGTGTTAGTCTAGAAAATACTAAAGGCTGTTAGAAAGGAAGTCACTGGAGACTCCTGCAGTGCTTTCCTGTGACAGAGGTGAGTCTTCATTCTTGGACTGCCAACAGTGTATGGTGTCCATTCTTCTGGCAAAGCCTTAATGCCCCCAAAAATGGTTACTTTAGAGTATACTTTCTTTTTTTTTTTCTTTTCTTTTTTTAAGTGAGGGGAGAGGAGATAGCAGGACAGACTCCTGCATGTGCCCTGACCCAGATCTACCTGCCAACCCCTGTCTTGGGTCGATGCTCAAATCAACCAAGCTATTTTTAGCACCTGAGGCTGACACACTTGGACCAACTGAGCTATGCTCAGCACCTGGGGCCAATGCTCAAACCAGTCGATCCACTGGTTGCCAGAGGGGAAGAAGGAGATAAGGGGGAGAGGGAAGGGAAGAGAAGCAGATGGTCACTTCTATTGTGTGCCCTGACCGGGGATCAAACCGGGAACGTCTGCATGCCAGGCCAATGCTCTATCCACTGAGCCACCTGGCCAAGGCCTAGACTATTCTTTTTTTTTTTTTTTTTTTTTAACTATTCTTGAATGCATAAAAAATATCAGGACACTTCACATACCAAACATAAAATCGACCTTTGGAGCTGAGAGTTAATTGAATAGTACTGTATTCTACTTAACTACATTTTTGGAAATAGCCTAAGCGCTGTCAATGGCTTGTGTTTAAATGTATTATTCTGATCAGTTTCCTATACCTTTAACCGTTTGAAAATTAGACAGTATTGTAAGAAAAGGGAAAATCTTTTATGCTGCAACAAAGAGCCCTTAAAGCAGTACAGATGGACCGTTAAATCCAGAGGGAGTTTCTTTCCCGAGCTGGGTGATTAATAAGTTCTTTCCACCGAAGGAAGTCCAGCCAGACATCTCCAGGCCAGTGGACTCACAGCCCGAGCGGAAACCGAGAGAGAGGGTGTCCCAGAGCATCAGGTGGCTTTAGTTGCATGAGAAGTCCAAGTGACATGTCCCTGAAAGAGTGAGATCGCAGCCTGGGGCGGGCCAGGCAGAGTTCGGAGGCCGGGCCCACGTGTGGCACTTTGAGGGAGGAATCCTGGAGGGACAGAGCCTGCCCCCCGCCCCCGGCTCACCTGCCGGAAGCCCTCTTGAAATAGCTGAGCTAGACCTTTGTCCAAACCTAAACTATTTCTTTCTTTTTTTTTTAATTTTCCATTGATTTGAGAGAGAAAGGGAAGGGGGAGGAGGGGGGGCATCAACTCGTTGCTCCACTTGTTCCATTTAGTTGTGCACTCAGTGGTTGCTTCTTGTATGTGCCCTGACTGGGAATCAAACCGGCGACCTCGGTGCACCTGGATGATGCTTTATCCACTGAACCATCCATCAGCCCTGGTGTGTGATGACATATTAATGAGTAATTCGTCCTACAGAACCCAAGGCGACTGTTGGACTGAGGTGGTGACTCCTAGGGTGACCAGCTGTCCCCGTTTGACCAGGATCGATCAGATTCATAGCGTGTGGGAGTTGCAGAGCTAAACCCAAGAGTCTCGGGCAAACTGAAACGCATTGGTCACCCTGTGACTCGGTCGTTGCTCACCTTCCCGGCTGTGCCCAGAGGAAAACACCGAAGACTGACACTGGCCGGCGTCCGCAGCCCCGCCCACGAGGGGACAGAGGGCTGCCTGGCCCGAGGGCCGGTGGGACCCGGGCTTCCCAGTGTCCAGTGCGAGCTGCCGAGACCCAGGCGCTTACCCGGCTCCCTCTTTCTTCCGCAGTTCCTAGTTTCTTTCTTTCTTTCTTGTTTACACTTTTGCAGCCTTTATTGGAAGTTCCAACGTGAAATGATACTTCTCTCTCTTTTTTTTTTTTTTTTTTTTTGTATTTTTCTGAAGCTGGAAACGGAGAGACAGTCAGACAGACTCCCGCATGCACCCTACCGGGATCCACCCGGCACGCCCACCAGGGGCAATGCTCTGCCCACCAGGGGGCGATGCTCTGCCCCTCCGGGGCGTCACTCTGCCGCGACCAGAGCCACTCTAGCGCCTGGGGCAGAGGCCAAGGAGCCATCCCCAGCGCCCGGGCCATCTTTGCTCCAATGGAGCCTTGGCTGCGGGAGGGGAAGAGAGAGACAGAGAGGAAGGAGGGGGAGGGGGTGGAGAAGCAAATGGGCGCTTCTCCTATGTGCCCTGGCCGGGAATCGAACCCGGGTCCCCCGCACGCCAGGCCGACGCTCTACCGCTGAGCCAACCAGCCAGGGCCAATACTTTTCTCTTTTGAAACCACTTGATGACGTCTAATTGGCTGTTGGAAAGCGGTCTGTCTTGACCTGACTTGCGCAGTCCCCTCCCCCCCCCCCCCCCCCCCCGTTCCTGCTGCTGTCCTCACTCAGGTGCTGACCCCTGGCCAGTTTGACTGGGGCCCAGAAGGAGGACCTGGTTGCTTGTGTCTTCACTCATCCCTTGTCGTAAAGCTCAGGGCTGTATCCTCTTCAGGATGGTACCTACTCTTTCTTGATGGTGGTCCCTGCTGCTGAGACACTGTTCTGCTGAGGGGTCCCAGACCGTAGACAGCCGTGCTGGCCCAAAGAAGACCCGAGGATGTCCCTTCCTCCCCGCCTGGCCTCCCCACCTGGACCCCGGTCCGTTTCTGGCGGCCACAGAGCCAGAGGCCCCCCCCCCCCATTCACACTGCTCTGCTCCCCCTGCTGCTGAGACCGCAGCCAACCTCAGACAAGGCCGTGGATCAGGACCCGGGGCGGAGTGCCAGGCTCCCTGCATCGTGACACTCGGGGTCATGTCATCTGGTCGTTCATTAGTTACATAACCTGGGAGTCGGACTCCTCTCTTTTTCCTTCCGACGGGCTGACCCTTGCCCTTGAACAGTGCGTTTCCCTCACAGCTGGCAAAGGAGCACTTGCCCGCTTCGGTCCTACCCCGAGTCCTGGTGGCCTTTCAAACAAAATCAGTTAAAACGTAGAACTAGCGAGCAAGCCATACAGACTTACGTTCTGTTAACGTCGGTTACTCCCTCCTGTGGGGATGGTGAGGACGCTCCGTTCCTGGTTCTGGGTCTCTCCCTAACAGAGCAGAGGAGCCAGTCGGCTTCTCCTTGTGCGTTGCCGGGACAGCGGTCCCCCGAGGCACTCTCTGACCTCGTCACGCTCGGCCTGTGCGACAGAGAAAGATGGTCAGCTCCTCCAGGGCTTTTGTTCCTTTTGTTCCTTTCTTCCTCCCACGCCTGTGTGTTCGGCCATAGCGGCTTCTGCGGTCCAAATTACTGTGCTCCCTGCTGGGGATGAAGGAGAAAATAGGAGCTCTCTGTGGAAGCGGGCCCTGCTGGGGAGGTGACGAGGGTCCAGCCTCCAGAACCCTGTGCGTCCTCCCCGGCCAGAGTTCCCAGGCGCCACTCCTGACCATGGGCTGCTGTAACCATGACAGCACTGCTCCCTGGACCTCCCACCCCCCAGGAAAGTTGCCTTTCTTTTTTTTTTTTTTTTTCATTTTTCCAAAGCTGGAAACGGGAGGCAGTCAGACAAACTCCCGCATGCACCCGACGGGGATCCACCCAGCATGCCCACCAGGGGGCGATGCTCTGCCCCTCTGGGACCTCGCTCTGCCGCAACCAGAGCCACTCTAGCACCTGAGGCAGAGGCCACAGAGCCATCCCCAGCGCCCGGGCCATCTTTGCTCCAATGGAGCCTTGGCTGCGGGAGGGGAAGAGAGAGACAGAGAGGAAGGAGAGGGGGAGGGGTGGAGAAGCAGATGGGCGCTTCTCCTGTGTGCCCTGGCCGGGAATCAAACCCGGGACTCCTGCACGCCAGGCTGATGCTCTACCACTGAGCCAACTGGCCAGGGCCGGAAAATTGCCTTTCTTCGTGAAATACTCTGAGGAAAAGAGATGGGGCCCGGAGGGCGGGTGAAGTCACTTCAACTCCGCGGGTGTACACCCAGGAGCTCCTGCGAGGGAGCGGAGCAGGCGGAGGCTGGGCGAGGTGGTCAGAGAGAGAACACGCTGAGCTCCGTTTGTGTCGGGTCTTTGGGGTCGCGTCCGGGAGGATGGCGTAAAAGGCCTCGGGGGCAGGGTTGGCATGGGCTACACCTTCCCTTCCCGAGAAAGAAATAAAAGGGAAGATGCATCTAACCGTGGGCTGGTGAGGAGCCTCCATCCAGATTACGCTTCCATAGCCACGCTTCTCCGTGTGTACCGACCGGTACAGACAGGACTGGGCCCAGGACCGGAAATGGCTGGGTTACCTGGTTTGGGAGCAAGGAATACAGACCTGCACTGCTCGCTCCCTCTCTCTCTCCCTCTCTCTCTCTCTCTCCCTCTCTCTCTCTCTCTCTCTCTCTCTCTCTCCCTCTCTCGCACGCACGCTATTGGAGAGAAGGAAGTATAATTTAGTGAACAGAAAAGGGACATGATGGAGGGGAGAACTTTCTTCTCCACATAGTGGATGTACTTTCCTTAAGGTGGCCTTAAAGACCAAAGAAGTCTTCCTAACCTTCCCGGAAGGAGCGTGTTGGGGGAAATGGCCGGAACCAAGGACGCTTTGTCTGCTAGAGGAAGCTTTTATATCAAAGCACAACGTTGTCACCTTCCCTAGCAATGGGTGTGGAGGGTGACCGCGGAGGAAACCCTGTTAAGCAGAGGGCAGTGTTGTTGCTAACACACTCCTGTCACCCAGCAGCTGTAAACCTCAGCCCCAGCGTTGATGGGAGAGTCATGTGGCAGTCGGTGCCAGTGGTCCTAGGGGACCAGGGAGTTATTGCAAAAGTAGACGAGTCATTTGCATCCAAGCCTCGTCTGGGGAACAAAAATGACTACATCTTGGATAAATATGTGCTATTTTTTTTTTCAGATGAAGTAGATTGTGATGAATAATTACTAACGACTGAAATGTGTTATGTTCGTAGCACATTTGTGTCATCATGTTGTCTCAACGGACAGGAATTGAAAGCACAAGTCCTATCACGTGGGCAATCATTAAATTTTTGAACAGTAACTGCAAGTCCCCGTCCTCAAAAAGGATGAGTCGTTGATTTGTAAGCACAAGTAACTGAGACTTGACCATCTGTTGAACAATGGTCACCTGAGCTCTGAGTTCAGGTTACATGGTGTCCTCAGGGAAAGCTGAGGACCCCCGAGAGTCTTGGCAAACCCAGAATTCTGGACAGCTACTTCCAAGACTCTTTCATTTTGTTTGATTCAATAACACACACTCAAGCTCACTGTGCTCTGCTCTTCCACTGACCTGGAGGACAAGTTCTACGTGTCGTGTAGAAGGAGTTGAGCAACTTGGTGTACAATTAATTGCCTTCCTACCTCTCAAAGGGGAACCCCGGTTTTCTTTCCTGTTTCCGTTCCAGAGCCAACACGACACCAACAGTTTAGATCTCGGGGAATGTCGGGAAAGGCTTATTAGATGAGTCCTCAGCACAGTTCTTTTTACGATGCCGTGTGCAGAAGCATGTAAGCACTTACCCTCCTCATGGTTTGATGGATGTGCGTAGTCATCCAGGCTTACACGCTGCTCTCTGAGAACTGGCTTACACTAATTTTACCGAAGACAAGTCAAGATTCACGCCGCAGCATGGTAACACTGGGCGGGCTGCCTGTGCAAGGGCTTCTCTGAAATCAGCAGGGGGCAGACTTTTGGGTGGCAGTGAAGCGAAACATAGGATCTACTTCAGGTCGTATTTCTTCCGGCCTTTCTTGTCACAGTTGTGTAAACTGTTAGTTTTGTCTTCTAAAACTAGCCAGCCTCCTAAGTTCAAGCCAGTTATTATTGAGGTGGAAGTGTTTTTCACAGTGCAAACTGAATTACTGAATATTGTCTCTGGTCACCACATGTTTGGGGGAAAAAAAATACTTAAATGCAGCTGACGTGAGGCTGGCTGTCCTAGAAACAAAACTATGTTAACCCACACCACGTAGCAGGAATTTATTATCGTTTGTTCATTTTCCTTTTATTCAGCAAATTGTTACTGAGCACTGTGTTCAAAATAGCGACTTTTTAAACAGCCTGTGTCTAATAGTCACTTTCAAAACTGTCTCCCAACATGCAGCCGACGCACCTGGTGTTCGCTCCCATGTTCTCCATGATTGCTGCTTTTTTTTTTCTTTTGAGCTGTTTTTGGTCTGCCCCAGTTTCTAATAGTCCCTTACCTAGTTCATCATATAAATAAGTTTAATAAAACTACATAGAAACTTCCCCTCTCATTTGAAATTGAAGAATAACATACATCTCATGTGTCGTGTTTGAAAATCATGTCAGTATATTGTCATTTTGATTGTGTTTGATTATAAATAGAAAGATATTCTAAGACCTGGCCAGTTGGCTCAGTGGTAGAGCATCAACCTGGCGTGTGGATGTCCTGGGTTTGATTCCTGGTCAGGGCACTGAGGATGGCTCCATGGCCTCTGCCTCAGACACTAAGAAGAGCTCAGTTGCTGAGCAACGGAGGAAGGGCCCCAGATGGACAGAGCATCACCCCCTGGTGGGCTTGCCAGGTGGATTCCGGTCATGGAGCATGTGGGAGTCTTGACTCTCTGCCTCCCCTCCTGTCACTGAATAAAAAAAAAAAGAAAAAGAAAAGATAGTCTAATTGGATACCAGTCAGTTCAGCTGCAAATCATGGAAACTAATCTATGCATGGTTTCATGCATATTGCCTCGGCCCCTTTGTGAGGTGTCTCACGGAGGACGACGCCCCGAGGGGACCGCTGGGTCCTAGCACGTACGCTGCTGGCTGAGCGCCCTACATCAGGCCGGGCGACTTTCTGTCTGCACCCGCCGAGTGTGTCCTGTTTGCCCACATGCACATGTGGTGTTGCGCAACCCTCTCATTTTGACCAGCCTCCCGAGTGTTTTCGGTTGCACGTCTCTGGCTCCTGGTGAGAGCCTGCATGGCGTCATGCGTGTGACTCTGCTCGCTGGGTTCTCTCTTGTGGGTTGCCTCCCCTGTCCTCGCCCATGGGCATTAGATTTCCTGGACTTGGATTTATTGGGCTTCCCTTTTATAGGAGCACCCTGTCTATTCCATAGACCCCTTTGTAGCTTTAGATGTTGCAAGCGCCTTCCCCACAATGTTTTAACTAGCCATGAACTTTGCCTGTTTTTTTTTTTTTTTTTTTAATTGACCAAAAATTCTTTTTTTTTTTTTCTTTTTTCTGAAGCTGGAAACGGAGAGACAGTCAGACAGACTCCCACATGTGCCCGACCGGGATCCACCCAGCACGCCCACCATGGGGCGATGCTCTGCCCACCAGGGGGCGATGCTCTGCCCATCCTGGGCATCACCATGTTGCGACCAGAGCCACTCTAGCGCCTGTGGTAGAGGCCACAGAGCCATCCCCAGCGCCCGGGCCATCTTTGCTCCAATGGAGCCTTGGCTGCAGGAGGGGAAGAGAGAGACAGAGAGGAAAGCACGGCGGAGGGGTGGAGAAGCAAATGGGCGCTTCTCCTGTGTGCCCTGGCCGGGAATCGAACCCAGGTCCTCCGTACGCTAGGCCGACGCTCTACTGCTGAGCCAACCGGCCAGGGCGACCAAAAATTCTTAAATTCTTAAACCGAATCAGTCTATGTTTTTGCCTGTTGATTGTTTTATGGGTTTTGTTTGAGAAATCTTCTGCGCGCAAATAGCCTGAAGATATTCTCCTGTTAGCTGATGGCTTCAACTGTCTCACTCTGGGCTTCTTTAGGTCACTGTCCCCTTTCCTTTAGTGCAGAGTGACTCGCACGGGATTCCTCTGGGGTCCACCACTGTCCCGAGAGTGAGGAGGGATCCGCCTCTATGTGTCTCAAGACTGAATCGATTTTCTGAGCGTCATCGGAGAAGGAGTTCATCACGTATCACGTTCCCCTTTCTGAGTCTCAATTTGCTCACACCCTAAAACCTGTTGACCTGTTTTTAAGGGACCCCGTGATTAGTAACAGAAATGTGGGCTTCAGAGCTGCAGCGGCTGGACCGGTGGGCGGTGCTGTCAGTGAGACCAGCACACCTGGGACGCTCCCGGCAGCTGCCGAGCTCGGATGTGTGGACAGTCAGCCTCTTCACACTCCCGGCGCTGAGAGATGAATACACTTATCATCCTCTAGACTAGAGCACACTTCCTGATCCCGGGCTTTGTTCTCAGACCGGGCATTCATCTCTGAAATAAAGCACCTACTAGTCAAAGCCAGAACGCCAGTAATTGCAAAGGCAGAAGGGATATGAATGTTCCCCTCAGATAATCAAGGTGGTGGTTTTTTTAATGGGACTTGCTCTCTGAGACGATGCCCGCCCTCCGTACGTCTCAAATGGAGGTGATGTGTCTGAGCACACTTCCTAAAGAGGAAAAGAGAGCATGGTTTTTAGCCACACCCATAGCTTCCTTAGATCCTGCTAGGGGGCTGGGACTTGGTTTGTTAGCTTGTTAATGACCTGGATCCGGCATATGCTCTGGGCTCCCAGCTTTGGTCAGAGAGCCACCCTACCCGGGCGCTCTCTGCTTTGCTGTTGCTCTTTATGGTTCATTTCTGTGACAAACTGATGTGTTTAAAATGCAGAAGAAGTAGTCTTTATTCTTTAAGGAGTTTTACTGGTGTGATCTTATCTGAAGGACTTATAAATTCTAGGAAACAGACAAAATTGCTTGACTTGTGGGGGTGCAGTGGATAAAGCATTGGCCTGGAACACTGAGGTCCCTGGTTCGAAACCCTGGGCTTGCCCGATCAAGGCACATAAGGGATTTAATGCTTCCTGCACCTCTCCCCCTTCTCTCTCTCTCTCTCTCCCCTCTCTAAAATGAATAAAATCTATATAAAAAAAGAAACAGACAAAAATCATAAAAGTTATAATTCTCCCAAATTTATTTTACAAATTTTAAATTTATTGGGATGACATTGGTTAATAGGATCATATAGACGTCAAGTGTACATCTCTATGATGCATGATCTGTCTATTGCATTGTGTGCCCACCGCCCAAAGTCAGCCATCTCTGTCACTGTACATATGGCCCCCTCCCCCTCCCCTTGGCAACCACCATACTGTACTCCGTGTCTGACTTTCCGTTTGCCCAAATTTAAACTGAACAGTCTTAGTTCAGTTACTTCCAAAGGGAACCTTAATACTTAACATCATAAATGCCTGTCAAGAAAAAGTGTGTGGACCAGGAGGGTTCTAAAATAAACTTGAGAAATCTACAGATTGTTCGTCCCCAGGATGAGCTAGGGCGTGTGTGTAACAAACACTACCAACCTCTTGGTGGCCTGAAACACAAAGGAGTGACTCTCGTAGGTGCCCCGGAGGTTGGGGGTGGGGCTCCTCTGTTGACCGTGGTCTCCTCACTTTCATCCAGGCTGTCCTCGCCGCCACACGCCACGCCACGGCAGATTAGGGAGCTGTCTGAGGGTCCTGCTTCCATAGCTGAACTCTCACAGCCTCTTGGCAGGCTTGGGGAGGTGGCCCCACCCAGTCACCAGGGGACAGGAAGTGCAGTCCTGTCCCGCCCCGGTCATGGGTGGGGAGGGAGGTGGAGAACCAGAACTATTTGGTAAACAGTGCTAACAGCACCATGACAGAGCCCTTTCCAAAGAAAAAAAGAAGTGATTCAGAAGACCATTTTCAGTTTCCAAAGCTGAACACCGACTTAGGAAGCTAAATGCTGTGCCATTCAAATTAGGGTTGTAAAGGAGACGCTTTGCCTTTATACCTGGTTAAAAAACAACAACACACAACTCTAATCAAAGCATAAACAAGGAAGCGTTCCTATGGGATAGTAAGTGAAGCCCCGTTTCCCAGTCAGCGGTCACACTTAAGGCACACTGGGAACAGACGGCAGACGTGCCCAGGGGGACAAAGCTCACACCCCACGTGGAAATGGAGCCCCCCGAGGGCAGCCAGGACTCCCCACTGCACGGCCAGCAGGCCTGGCTGGCGCAGGGGTTTAGGCAGAACACCCTGCAGGGGAAGGAAGACCCCTGTGGCCGCAGCCGAGGAGGAGTGCTGAGGCCTGTGCCGGACCACAGCCCGCTTCTGAGACGCCGGGGAGAGCGGGGTGAAGGGGGAGAGGACACGAGCTCGCTTCTGAGACGCCAGGGAGAGCAGTGTGAAGGGACAGAGGACACGAGCCCGCTTCTGAGACGCCGGGGAGAGCGGTGTGAAGGGAGAGGGGACACGAGCCCGCTTCTGAGACGCCGGGGAGAGCGGTGTGAAGGGAGAGAGGACACGAGCCCGCTTCTGAGACGCCGGGGAGAGCGGTGTGAAGGGACAGAGGACACGAGCCCGCTTCTGAGACGCCGGGGAGGGCGGGGTGAAGGAGGAGAGGACACGAGCCCGCTTCTGAGACGCCGGGGAGGGCAGTGTGAAGGGACAGAGGACACGAGCCCGCTTCTGAGACGCCGGGGAGGGCGGTGTGAAGGGACAGAGGACACGAGCCCGCTTCTGAGACGCCGGGGAGAGCGGTGTGAAGGGACAGAGGACACGAGCCCGCTTCTGAGACGCCGGGGAGGGCGGTGTGAAGGGAGAGGGGACACGAGCCCGCTTCTGAGACGCCGGGGAGGGCGGTGTGAAGGGACAGGGGACACGAGCCCGCTTCTGAGACGCCGGGGAGGGCGGTGTGAAGGGACAGAGGACACGAGCCCGCTTCTGAGACGCCGGGGAGGGCGGTGTGAAGGGAGAGGGGACACGAGCCCGCTTCTGAGACGCTGGGCAGGGCGGTGTGAAGGGACAGAGGACACGAGCCCGCTTCTGAGACGCCGGGGAGAGCGGTGTGAAGGGAGAGAGGACACGAGCCCGCTTCTGAGACGCCGGGGAGAGCGGTGTGAAGGGACAGAGGACACGAGCCCGCTTCTGAGACGCCGGGGAGGGCGGTGTGAAGGGAGAGGGGACACGAGCCCGCTTCTGAGACGCCGGGGAGGGCGGTGTGAAGGGACAGAGGACACGAGCCCGCTTCTGAGACGCCGGGGAGGGCGGTGTGAAGGGAGAGAGGACACGAGCCCGCTTCTGAGACGCCGGGGAGGGCGGTGTGAAGGGAGAGAGGACACGAGCTCGGCAGGCGTGCAGGAGGCAGCTGGCCCCAGCCCACCAACTCTCGAAGAAGACTGCCGTGGCCCGGCCCGCGCCATGGCCCTGGGCACGCGGGCGTGAGGGCTCTGGCTGATGTGGCTCTGGCTCTGGCTGTCCTTGTCCCGTCTGAAGGGGCCCAGGCAAACAGACACTGCCAGGACTGTAACGGGGCGAGGTTGTGGTGTGACTGCACTTCCGCAGGCACCCGAGTGCCTGGAAGAGACAGAGCTAAGAGAACCCTCAGGAAATGTCCCCCCAGCCAGGGAGCAGACAGGCCAGCTCTGGAGTTTATGTTCTGTTACTCTCCTGGCCCAGACTGCGTTCCTATTAAAACCATTTCGGAAGCATTCAGAAGACTCAAAACAAAGGGTGATAAGAGTATTGATGGATGGGAGCACAAGGTCCCCCACTGTCCTCCAAACCCGAGCGCCCTTGAGAAACCTGTCGTAAGCCGACGTAGCATCAGGTGAAGAAGCAGTTCCCGCGGGGACGCATCTTGCTAACAGAGGCACAGATGATGGAGAACACAGCACGCATGGCCGGACCCAGACCAGGCTCTGGAGGGACGGGGCGGAGACCCTGAACGTGGTTCCGGGGAGGAGCCTAGTGTGCCTCCCTCACAGGGGGTGCACGCTGCTCAGAAATGGCTCGTGCAGATCAGACACCGAATGCTCTTTCCTCTTTGCCTTTTTTTGTCAAAGCAAAAATCCTCTTGGGATTTCTTTAGGTTAACCCAAACAGGAACGGTGGTAGGTCTTTTTGTAAAAGCAGAGTGAAGTGGCATAAAGGTAGCCAACTTTCAGAAAGCGAGGGATGTCTCTACGTGGTTTTGATTTTTGTTTGTGGTCTATCAGATTATTTGCTTTAATTCACTTGCTGTAGCTTTTTCTCCCTCTTCAAAAAAAAAAAAAAAAAAAAAATTCCTGTCTAACTGGTGACTTACACATATTCAATGTGACTGACTACTCCTAGAACTAAAAATTCTGTGTATCCGAACAGGACACTGGGCATGCTCTCAAAGTTGATATTTAGAACTCTCCTGTGTCACTGATGAGCCCTGACACTGATCAGTGATCTTGGGGAGTTCAGTGACATGTTTAATTCAGTCCACTTCCATCACATTTTCGTGTGCCCCTCTCCCTAAGTTCTGAGTCTTTAAGGTTGAGTGTTTTAGAACTCAGTGTGCGTTTTCTTTTCTCTTCTTTCTAACACTTTTTCCATCCCCCTCTCCCCTCCATAAAACCCTTCTCAGATTTGTTTTGAAGAAATAGATGTTCCAACCCATGACCCTCAGCTGCGACCCGTTACCCTTTGCTGACAATGAGGCTGCATGTGGGTTCCCCCCTGGGGCCCCGGAGATGGAGACACTTCTGCTGATCTAGGCAGCGTGCCTGTCATGCGGGAGAAGGGGAGGGAGCTCTCCAGCCCAGCGCCCACAGATGGCGTCAGTGTCTTCTCCACAGAGTCTCTGTCCTAACGGAAGAGCTGGCAGGGCCCAAGGTCGCTTCCCCTGCTCTGTCCAATACAGTAGCCACGCGCGGCCTGGGAGCCCCAGAGTGTGCTCGTCGGGACCGAGCTGTGCTGGGACAGTCCACGGCATGGGCGAGTTCAAAGATGCGGTGTGACCACGTAGGGACCACGTAAGCGTAGGGACCACAGTAGTGATAATTTCATATAGATTGCGTGTTGATATATTTTGAATAGACTGGATAAAATGGAACATGTGAAAATTCATTTGCCTGCTTTTTTTTTTTTTAATTTTGTAATGTGGCTTCTAGAACATCTAACACATGCGGGGGACTCACATTATGTTCTGATTGGACAGCACTTGTCCGGGTGACAGGACTTGTTCTAACTACTTTCATAAGCATCAGCGGTTCATGATCACTTCGATATCACTATGTCTTTATCCCATAAGCTCTTAGATGGGCAATATATTGTCTGCTCTTGTTTTAAAGTACAAGGGGGTTTGTAAAAATTCCCAAAGCACTACGGGTGATTTGACAAGTTCTCTTTTAAGGGTGACAGGCAGAAGCTGGCCGAAGCTCTGTGGTGTCCAGTGCGTCCTTCAGGGCCCACCACTGCTGGCTCCTGTCTCACTGACAGGCCACCCAGGAGGAGGTGGGCTGGGGGACATGGGGACACCCCAGCAGTCCCTGAGCACGTCTAGCCCCATCCCCTCCGCCAGCAACCCGTGCTTGGATGGAAGACCCTGGGCAGTCTGACTCCCAGGGTGTGAGAGACTTGTTAGGGATGAAGAACCCCTGGAGGATAGAGCCCGCAGGGAATTGGGATGACAGTGCTACTCGCTGAACCCGGGTTAGACTGGAGAGCAGTCACCGCCCCCGCAGTCACCGCCCCCGCCGGTCACGTGCCTGTGGAGCACGGAGCTGATGGGAACCCGCGCGGCACAGCCCCCGGAGGGAGCTGCGCGGCTGGGCGTGCAGAACCGGAGCTGGCCTCCCCCTGCCCGTGGCAGACCCCGGGTCGGCCGCCGCCTTCTCTCTGCTGTAGGGGACACCTGGTTGAGTCCCCGTCAACTAAGGCTCATCAAGTTAAGAAACAGATTCACAGATACCAAGAACATACTGACAGCCGGCAGAGAGGAGGGGCGTTGAGGGGCTGGGTGAAAAGGTGAAGGGATTAAGAAAAAAACGAAAAGAAACAAATAAAACCTTAAAGACAGCGACCAGGGGTGGTGATTACCAGCAGGAAAGCGGGGGTGGGGGGGTGGGGGGTAGAGGAGGGCAGAGGGTGATCAGTGGTGGTGGAAGGAGACTTGACTGGGTGGTGAACACACACTGCAGTGTACAGGTGATGCATTATAAAATTGTAAACTTGGAACCTATATAATTATATTAACCAATGTCACCCCAATAAATGTATAAAATTTTTTAAGTAACATCGGTTTTAAGTAAAACCCCTGCGGGCTCTGTCCTCCAGGGGTTTTTCATCCCTAACAAGTCTCTCACTCCCTGGGAGTCAGGCTGCCCGGGGTCCTCCATCCAGAAGAAAGCGTCCTGAGGGAAATGCCGCATCTCTGGCCCGACCCTGGTAGGTTGTCCCCGTGACGGGCGCTCTGAACACCGTATTTATCACAGATCGCTATCGGTCACGTCTTTCTCTTCCTTGGCAATTTCAATTAAAATGTCAACTTAAAGAAATGTTTCAGAAAGGCACTGGGAAGAATTGTAGGTCCTGGCTGGTTGGCTCAGTGGTAGAGCGTCGGCCTGGCGTGCAGGAGTCCCAGGTTTGATTCCCAGCCAGGGCACACAGGAGAAGCACCCATCTGCTTCTCCCCCCCTCCCCCCCTCCTTCCTCTCTGTCTCTCTCTTCCCCTCCCGCAGCCGAGGCTCCATTGGAGCAAAGTTGGCCCGGGTGCTGGGGATGGCTCCATGGCCTCTGCCTCAGGCGCTAGAGTGGCTCCGGTTGCAACTGTAGTAATGCCCCAGATGGGCAGAGCATCGCCCCCTGGTGGGCATGCCAGGTGGATCCCGGTCAGGCGCATGTGGGAGTCTGTCTGACTGCCTCCCCGTTTCCAGCTTCGGAAAAATACAAAAAAAAAAATTGTAAATTTTTTTTTACAGATCTGGATTAACCAAGGAAAGATGAATCAGTCACTCTTTTAACGTAAGGCTCATCCCTGTTGACATAAAGGAAAAGGCTTGGCAGAACTAAGACCTTTAAGAGACGGACAGAGCAAAAGACGGGCAGAGGTCAGCTCAGCGAATCAATTAAAGGAAACCGACGTGTGCGGTTGGGCCCTGAGCAATCAGTGTCTTGTTCTCTGAGTGGCATTTACTGGGCAACAAGCCTCCAAACAGACAAATGTTACCTAGACCACTTCCCATCTTCCTTTGCTCCAAATAAAAGTGGGCACACAACGCTTAGGTGACATACATGTATGACAAAGATGTAACGCCACGCTAGAGTTTAAAGACAACCTGCTGTATGATTCCACTTATGGGGAATTCTAGGAAGGCTGAGCTGTCATGAGAGGAAGCAGAGGAGGGGCTCAAGGAGAGTTGACTGTAAAGGGACAGAGGGAACTTTTCAGGATCAGGGAAGTGTCCCACGTCATGATGCCGGCGGTCGGTGGTCCTGTCACTCCGCACGCCAGCCCCCCTTGTTCAAGCGGACGCTTACAACTGCAGAATTCTATGGCAGGCGAGTGATGTCTCGGTCGAGTGCATTTAAAAGGACATGCGATAACTGGAGACAGCCTTGCTGTTCTTGTGTATCCGACCCAGATTCAGGCAAAGATTGCTAACCCTTTGGCGAGAGAAAACAAGCACAGCCCGATGTCAAAATATAGACCTGGTCATTGTAGGAGATTACCCGCCGTGGCAGTCGCTGCCGGGAGCTGCCAGAACTCTGCTGGGTGGACTCCGTCCAAGGCACGGCGTTCAGCCTCCTGAGGTCTTTGGACACCCAGAATGTGGGTCGTCTTTCAGAATGTGTGCGTCACTGGGGAGAAAGCGCTAGTAAATCAGAGACCAGCTGGATTTGTTCTTAAATTGGCAAAATTCTCCCTTGCTTGGAAGTACTATTAATCCCTTTGCTCCCTGGGCAGGCGCGATGGGTGTTACGGTCCTGATGACCCTCAGCTGACATCGGCCCTTCCGGTTCTTTGGGGAGAGGGTGCACCTCGGGCATTCAACCTGGCCTTCGGAAGAGCAGAGGTCGTGTGACTGCCTGATTTTAAATCTTCAAAGTTTGAAATGAAAACCAAATATTTGTACAGAGTGAACTAGAGCGGGGAAGCAGTGCTTTTATCCCGTACAGAATTATTTTGCCTAAAACACTCAGTTCTTAAAGGGAAAGCATTGTTCTGGACTCAGTTCTCCAGATAATTCTGCTTTTGGCAGCAAGCGACAGAAACGCAGCTTAATCGGGCTTTGACCGTAAGCCCAAATCCTGGCTCGTGTGTCTGGGACTCTCGGGTCACAGGAGGGTTCTGGGTTGGCCGGACGAGGGTCTTAACGGTCTCCAGCCGTGGTTTGCTTCCGCGCGACTCCCTGTGCGGGGGCGGCCTCATCTTCACACTGGGTCTCTGCAGGGTGTCGGAGGGCGGCTGGGCCGTGTCTGAGCCCACCATTTCCTCACCAATTCCCTGAGCCAAGAGAGAGAAGATTCCTTTGGGAATCTGACATAAGGGCAATGAAAAACTTCCCCAGAAGCCCTTTTCTCATTGGTTCAAATTGGGCCATGTGGCCATTCCTAACTGGCTCAGAACGGGTCACATGCCCAGTCGCTGGCAGAGAGGATGGACTTAGCCTCAGATAATCAGGCCTCCCTACAAGTGGGAACAGTCAGCTCCAGGAGGTGAATTGATGAATTGTGGTTGTGTGTGTGTGTGTGTGTGTGTGTGTGTGTGTGTGTGTAGTGTTGATTCTATTAAGAAAGAGAAAAGAAGAATGATACTGAGTCACCAGCAAAAAAAGATATACAAGTGTCGAATTAAAATCCATTGCTTTAGTAGTGAGCTTTTCTTTATGTTACTAAAATTTATATAGGTTTAAATTTTGATTTAAAGATATTTTTTGATTAATTTTAATGGGGTGACATTGGTAAATCAGGGTACATATGTTCAGAGAAAACATCTCTAGGTTATTTTGACATTTGATTATGCTGCATTCCCATTGCCCAAAGTCCAATTGTCTTCCGTCACCTTCTAACTGATTTTCTTATAGCCAAAAAAAAAAAGTAGCCTGACCAGGCAGTGGCACAGCAAATAGAGCAATGAACTGGGGCGTGGAGGACCCAGGGTCAAAACCCCAAGGTTGTCAGCTTGAGTGCAGGCTCACCAGCTTGAGTGCAGGGTCACTGACTTGAGCGTCAGATCGTAGACATGAGCCCTTGGTCACTGGCTTGAAGCCCAAGGTCGCGGGCTTGAGCAAGGGGTCACTGGCTCAGCTGGAGCCCCCGGGTCAAGGCACATATGAGAAAGCAATCAATGAACAACTAAGGTGCCTCAATGAAAAATTGATGCTTCTCATCTCTCTCCCTTCCTACCTGTCTGTCCCTCTATCTCTCACTCTGTCACAAAAGAAAAATCAAAAACAGTTAAGACAAATTGTGCTTGGGGGCCATTATTAAGTAAAATAACGGTGACTTGAACACAAGTACCACGATACCATGACAACTGATCTGATAACCAAGATGGCTACTAAGTGACCAATGGGTGGGTAGTGTGTGCAGCATGGAGACTCTCGATAGAGTTGATTCACATCCAAGATGGGACAGTGGGACAGTGCAAGATCTCATCATGCCACTCATAGATGTGCATAATTCAAAACTTATGAATTATTTCTGTAATTTTCTGCTTAAGATTTTCCCATCCTTGTTGACCACAGGCAGCTGAAACTGCAGAACGTGAGGCCACGTATAACTACTAACATCATAGAGTTTTGGTGAAAAATAAATGAAATAATTCATATAAAATATTTAACCCAGACTCTACCTATTATATATATTTTGGTATTTGTGCCTTGTTTTTGAAGCAGCAAAGGTGAAAGCAGGTTAAAAAATCCTTCGCTGGGGGCCTTAAAATTGAGCAGATTAGCCCAGGGAGCATCTTAGTAAGAACTGTGGTCGGTAAGGTACAGGTCAACTTGTAGCTGAAACAGAAACCCAAAGAATTTAGTGACAAAAGAGAGAAGAGTGTCTTCCTCTCGGACGTGCGCCCCCAGAGGCGACGAGCCCAGCTCTGGAGGGCAGCTCCGCTCCACGAGACCTTCCTCTCGGACGTGCGCCCCCAGAGGCGACGAGCCCAGCTCTGGAGGGCAGCTCCGCTCCACGAGACCTTCCAGGACCGGGATCCCGTCTGTCTTGCCGCTCCACCGTCACCTGTGACAGGTTGCATGGTTGAAGCTGGTTCACCAGCATCTTCTTCTTCCTTCCTTCAGGAAGGGAAAACAGTGAGTGAAGAGCAAGCCATTTCCTTTTAGACAGAGGGGACCCAGACCTTGTCCACGTGGCTTCCACCCCAATGCTGAGAGCTCAGGCACAGGGACACCCGTAGTTGAAAGAGCGGCTAGACCATAGGTCTCAAACTCGCGGACCGCGGGCCGCATGCGGCCCACTGAACAATTTTGTGCGGCCCGCAGACTAATCCACGAAGTTCAAAATATTTTGGATAAAATTAAGTAAGCCTAGGGGCCTACTTGTATTTTTCATTTCTCTAGCATCCTAGCTAGATGTTAGCTTAGTTAACAGCAGTTGTGATGCGAACTACAGTTTCTGGTCGTTTTGTGACACTGAAAAGTGTTGCGTAACAGTTGCCTTTTGTAGACCTAGTGTAGCCTGCCAAACGGCTGTGATCTTGCTCTGCGGCCCACATGCTGAGTTGAGTTTGAGACCCCTGGGCTAGACGATGGGATTTAGCTAGGCATCCATGTGCCCGACTACAATTCAGCGGCTTCTGCTTTCAAAAGGGAGAACGAAAGAATGGATGGTACATTCGATTAGCAGTCTTTCATGAGCGTCGTCATGGGAGCTGTTATTGTTTCCTTGATCTAAGACACTGTTGATTTTAAGACCTATCATGTTATGTATCACTAAGAAAGAAAAACTGTGCTATCTCACTGTGACACATTGCTTTCTTATCCACTCAGTTGTAAGACACATCTCAATTTAAAAGATGTTAGAATGTGCAAATTATGTGTCTCGGTTTAGATGAAACACAATATTGAAAAAACTTAGGAAAAGAAAGTAATATAAAGACATTCAAATTTACATCCTTCTTTTTGTGTATCTGACTTTCCCCGGAGCCAGCATAGGCAGGGGATAGCCAGCTTTGGTTGACTGTTGAGTATGATGTTGAGAATAGCCGATGGATCACTAATTGTCAGTGTGAATTTACTCAAAGTCAAATTCCTCTGACTACTGGTAGGAGGACTTTGGGCTCAAAGGTTTAGTGGAGAATTTGCCCAAATGTCCGCTTAAACCTGGGCCAGATCTGGAGTTGAGTGAAACAGACAGTAGGGTCCAGACCTGGCCAGGGCACCTGTCGTCTTGTTTCAGCATTCTGCCATCACCCAAACACTGTTTGAACATCAGACGTGTTGCATGGTGCTACAGTACGGCCCCCAAACACACGGAGGGAGAGATATAATTAGACCCGTAAAGTGTGTGTGGGGGTTGGCACAAGGACAGAGGTCTGGGGAGGAGAGGCACGGATTGGAGTCGTTAGTTCTACCTGAGGTTAGGAAAGACCTCCCAGTGGGGTGGAGTCAGGACTGAGGAGGTCTAAGGGCCCTCTGAGCAGAGGTGACAGAATGTGTCAGCTCGTGGAAACGTGAAACCATTGTCACTCAGGGCACTGTGCTATGAACCCATTGGAGGCAGCTGCGGTTAAGGAGGGTTTGCTGTTCACCTTTGCTTTATCACGCCTTATACACAGGAGGCAGACAGCAATCTTGGCTTAATTATTAAAGAAAAGACCAACTTCTTGGATGGCCAACAAAAGGATGAGCTGAGTTTTTCTGGGTAAAAAGATGCTAGATGGATAGAAGCCAAATAATACCTTTGGTGCCACGCTTGCCCTCAAACTTAACGTTACTCTACCTCAGGGGTCGGGAACCTTTTTGGCTAAGAGAGCCATAGACGCCACATGTTTTAAAATGTAATTCCATGAGAGCCATACAACGACCCGTGTACATTACACATTATCCAATAAAAATTTGGTGTTGTCCCGGAGGACAGCTGTGATTGGCCCCAGCCACCCACAACCATGAACATGAGCGGTAGGAAATGAATGGATTGTAATACATGAGAATGTTTTCTGTTTTTAACATTTTTTTTATTAAAGATTTGTCTGCGAGCCAGATGCAGCCATCAAAAGAGCCACATCTGGCTCATGAGCCATAGGTTCCCAACCCCTGCTCTATCTTATGTCAACCTGAAGTTTAAGGATTTAATAGATTTAAAACAAAACAAACAAACATAAAAAAAAACAACAACACTTGTTTGGATCCCACCTGCTTTGGCTACATTTACGCTAATTTTCTCCAACTTCATAAACACACATATGAATTTGACTTTTGAACACCCCTTTTCTTCCTTGTTAACTCAAAGCAGTTTGGCACATGATACTGTTGATATTAGTCTAAGACTAGATTCTCAACCACACCTTGGTGAATTTGACCTGTTAAAAAGGCCGGGGGAATAAACTTGTCACGCTCGTTGTTGTTGTTTTTAAGTGTAATGGTAAAAGATGGCATCCTACTGGTCCGTCCGGTAAGATCATCAGTTCGGTAGCTTTGAACCTGGTCACTGACAAATGTGTAATATGCCGGTGTTTCTTGTCGATTGCTACTGAAATCTGCTTCTCTTGTGTAGATCACTGTTACAGATGAGGAAGTTAGTAATCCAACCTTTTTAGATCTGGTGAGAACTCCCCAAATGAGGAAGTGCACACTTATACTTATGTTTGCTTGGTAAGTTTGTCTTGTGATGGATTCAAAAGCTTGTGTCAAATTTGCGCCGCGCCCCCCTCTTCCCATCCGACTCAAGTCCCTTCTCACCTGCTCTCCCTTGTCTCCCGATGTGGCGCAGGTTCACGAGCGCGGTGGTGTACCAGGGGCTGGTCATGCGCCTGGGGATCCTGGGGGGCAACCTCTACCTCGACTTCTTCATCTCCGGAGTGGTGGAGCTGCCGGGAGCCCTTCTGATCCTCCTGACCATTGAGCGTTTCGGACGACGCCTTCCCTTTGCAGCGAGCAACATCGTGGCCGGAGTGGCCTGCCTGGTCACGGCGTTCTTACCAGAAGGTAATTGTCTTCCCAGACTGTTGGGCAGCCGAGAACTTAAATATATATATATCTTGAATCAGAATAATCCAGAATGGGGAAACCCTTGCCCTTAGGCATCAAAATCTTGGTGCCAGGTGCACTTGAGTGATGTCTCCCCGTTTTCTGCTTCCTCGCTGTAAAGACTCAGTGAGAGATTGAGTTTATAGACTTTCTGTTTTCTCCACTTTAAGTTCATGTATGGACGTAATAGATATTGAGTGAAATCTAGCTCCTGGTGACCTAGTTCACATTTGATCACCTTTGTCTGGCTTGTGATCGCGTGGACAGGGTGTAAGGTATTTATTTCCCGGACATCGGCCACCAGCACAATGCAAAGGAACAAAGACACAGTTGATCTTGAGTTCCTAGGTTCACCACCTAGAAAGGAATAAAGATATTTCAATACTGTCGCAACTAACGGTGATGAATGAAATAATAGAAGTAGTTACACGATTTAGAAATGGCAAAAGAGTAAGAACACAGAGGTGTGAGGAGTGATTCATCCGTGGAGGTCTTCAGGAAAAGCTCCCCGGTGGTGAGAAGTAGGCGTGGAGGAAGGAGGGAAGAGATGGACAGACGGAAGAAGGGAAGGCGGCTCCCATTCTCCCAACATAGAGCGGAGCTCCCGGGGGCAGGAACCACTTCTGAGGGTGGCCCCTGTAGCCGCAGCCTTTGGACAGTGACAGAGAGAGATGCTGAGAGCACGGACTAAGGAGGCGGCAGTTGGGCCCGGATGAGAGAGGGTGATTTCAGAGACGTTTCAGGATTTACATTTTTGGGAATTGATGACTGGTACCGAGGTTGCAGGTGTCTCCAAATACACAGCTAACACAATGCAGGTGATCTCTGCCAGGGAACAGGGCAGGCGTGCGGCAGGGGAGCCTGCAAACTCCAGGGAAAGTGTGAACGAGAGCAAGTCCTGTCCTGCTGTGTTTGGGGTGCGGGGTGTGGGGTGATGGGAGAGCCGGATTCTCTGGTAGTTCTTTGTTGTCAACACAAGGAAGACTGTCTTTTTTTCTTTTTGAGAATCCTCTGAGGACCAGGAATGGTTTGATAATGTCATGGAAGTCAAAACAGTCAGACGTTTACAGATGAGTTTATTAATTATATGAAGGTTTATGAAGTCGCCAAACATCAGATAGACCCTATTTCAATAAAATTACAGAACTGCCTATCTTCGGAACAGAAGGAAAAAAAAAATGTCAAGTCCTGAGTCTTCTTGGAATGGATGGTGGTAACAGAAGAACTAGCTGGCCACGTCCTCTCATTTTCCTTGAGTGTATTCGTTTCCTGGGGTGGCAGTAACCAAGTCCCCCAATCTGGGCGGCTTGACATAACAGAAATGTGTTCTCTCGCGGTCTTGGGGCCTGAAAACCAAGCTGTCACAGGGCCTGGCTCTCCCCGACGGCTCTCGGGAAAGACCCTCCCCCCCCCCCCCGTGTCTGCAGGCAGGGTCGGCTCCTTCCAGGGGTGCTGAGGGACAGTCCGGCCCACAGGTGCTGAGGGACAGTCCGGCCCACAGGTGCTGAGGGACAGTCCGGCCCACAGGTGCTGAGGGACAGTCCGGCCCACGCCTCTCTCCTAGCTCCTGGTGGTGGCCAGCGTGGCTCTCCCTGGGTCCAGCCTCTGCCTCCACCTTCACATGACCTTCTCTCTGTGTCTCCGTCCTAACTACGACATCTGCAAAGAAAGACCCTGTTTCAAATAAGGTTGCATTCTGAGCTTCTGGGCAGACATGAATTTGGGGAGGGGGGATACTGTTCAACCCACTCCACTGAGTTAACGCATTCTAAGCATTGCGGAGTCCGTGTAAGGGATAATCGGCCAGTGCATGTCTATTTAGTGCCTATTGATTGTCATCACCAAACTGCGAGTGGGGCTGGAGCCATGAGCAAGATGGACGACGTAAGTCCTGTCCTTGGGGGGCTGACTGCAGTTTGAGCGGAAGGGGCACACATCGGGAACGCTCTTTTTCCTTCTGTTTTACTTCGGCACTGCGTAGTTTTGGGTTTCACTTTTAAAAGGGGTTCCCCAGCACAAGGTCTTCTGTTCCCCATTGCCTGTGGAGTAGGAATTAGGCACTCGTTGCGTGTGAAGTTAGGAAAGCGGGAAGAGAGATCAAGGACGTGGAGTGCCTGTCGGCTCGTGATGTGCACCTCGCACTGGAATAGGCTCCCTGACCCCGGGCTGCTGCGGACGGTGTCGCTGTGTGCTGCCTTCAGCACGACCCCGGACGCATGTCAGAGCGGATGTTCAAACCAATGTGGACGTAACGAGGTGGCTGGGGTTCCAAGCCATTTTGTAGAGAACACTTTCAGATATTGGAAAACATAAGGCAGATAGTCTCTCTGTTTAGTCCGACCAGTTTTATTTTGTAATTTTCCATTTGAAGCTTTAGAATTGTTCTTAGCAATGTCAAAAACGAATCACTCTTATTTTATTTTTTTATTAAGTAAGAGGAGAGGAGGCAGAGACAGACTCCTGCTAGCATCCCAGGATCCACCCAGCAAGCCCACTACAGGGCGATGCTCTGCCCACCTGGGGCCTTTGCTCTCTTGCTCAGCAACCAAGCTATTCTTAGCACCTGAGGCAGAAGCCTAATGCCATCCTCAGCGCCTGGGGCCAACTCGCTCCAGTCCTCCAATCAAGGCATGGCTGCAGGAGGGAGAGAGAGAGAAGTGAGAAGGGAGGGGTGGAGAAGCAGATGGGCGCCTCTCCTGTGTGCCCTGGCTGGGAATCGAACCCGGGACTTCTACATGCCAGGCCGATGCTCTACCAAGGAGCCAATAGGCCAGGGCACTAATCGCTCTTATTTTGGATATGTTTCATGTGTATACTGTACAGATCTGGCTGTTTTTATTTGTCGCGTGTTGGTCATGATTGACAAGAGTAAGTTTCAAAGCCCTAAGGCTCCGTGTGAGTACCAAATACTAACAGGTTTTCCCCTAGAGTGGACAGCCCCTAGATCCTCTTACAGAGCTTTAGGACTTGCTTACTGGGGCTTTTTGGTTATCACCGGAAGGACTTTCCCTTCAGTCACTCTCGACATCACGAACGGGATGACAGTCCCTGTGGAGAATGCTAGATAGCCTTCCAGAGAAATCAGCTCTCAGATGATCTCACAGAAAACAACTTAACCAGCTTTCCCTCCTCTGTGCACGTCTCAGAGCCTGAGGACCCTGAGAAAGACATAGTCTTCCCGGCTGAGGGTATCCTCATCAAAGACGTAACTGCTTTAGACCCGCACTTTTTAACTCTAAAGTCTGAAAAATAATAAAGAACTCTTTTTTTTTTTTTTGTCTACCCTCGTCCCCACCTTTAATTTGAGTTTATGTAGGACGGCTACAAACACTTAGGTCTCTTTAAGTGAAAAGTAATTCCCTGTATCTTAATTTACATGTCGCCATTAGGAATTTTCACTGAATTTATTCCAGAACTCAGAACAGAGGGCACATTCAGAGGAGAGGCGAAATTGTGTTTATTCAAAGTTCTGCATTCTTTCTTCAAAAACCACGGTCTTGTTCCAGTCATCTCTGGAAGCTGGAGCAAATCCCCGCGGAGAGGGACGCTCTCCCCGAGTTCTCATGACTATGGAAGACCATGTCAGCGTCAGCACTCATTTTTAAATTGTCTTGTGGGTTAGTTTGGGGTTTTTTTGGTCATTGTTATCCAAAGATGTCTCTTGCTGCTCACTCTGCCATGACCCGGGCATGTTACTGGGATGATCAAGAGATGTTGTATAATACTCAGCGATTACACTTTCTAGTAAATTGTCTTCATTCTGTTCCTTAGTTGATAAACAGGGAAGTGCCTTTGAGACTTCTGTTACGTTTCCACAAAATCTCTGTCCCCGTGAAGGTGTGGTTCAATCCCAGTCTCTACGGCCTGGGATGAGCTGAGTAAGGCCACCCTGCAAGGTCAACCATGTCTTCTCAAGGGTGTCAACCTGACAGCGTTTTCTGAATGTTCTCATGAACAGACTAGATGTTTTTCATGGTGTGTGTGTGTGTGTGTGTGTGTGTGCTTTAATTTGATTTTTGTCTGGTTCTTTCCAGCAAACTGGCCTAGCCTCACTTGTAGACTTGATGTGTCACTGAAGTTGTCAGTGAGACTCACCTCGAGAGCGATCTTGATTCAGCAGGAGAAAAGCCTGTAGTTGAAGAACCTAAGCTGGATAATCAAGTGATTTCCACGTTAGCAGGCAGCATTCTTCTTCGCAGCCTGAGAGCCGTGGGTGGCGGGCGGCCCGGCCGGGCGGGGACCCAGGGAGTCTGGGCAATGGCTCCCACATTCCGTTCTCCAGCACCTGGCAGGGAGCAAGCAGCCCGCTCATCGCCGAGGGAAGGGGTGGAATGCATTTCCTACTCCCCCTCCCTGGCTCTCATGAGAAAATAGAGCCTAAATAAAACACATGGTTTACAAGGGTCTTGTGACGGGGGGATGGTAGCCCAGTGCCTCAGTGTCACCCATACACCTCACTCCCCATGGGCCTGCTAACTGAGAGCATGGGGTCCCACCCCAGAGAAACGTCAAGTCCACCGGGACCGCCTCCTCCAGGTTGCCATGGAAACCTAATGAGCTGGGTGGGGCCTCCCAGCTGTGACCTGGATTCTTGATCCTTTTCTCTGCTGGATCCTTTTCCCTCCTACACCACTGTTTTATTTAGAGGGCTCTGGCTTTTTATTATTATTATTGTTTGTTGACTGTTCTGCAGAGCGAACAGGCACCGATCTACCGAACTCAGTTCTCTGCTTTCATCCTCCTCCTCCATGCCTACCTGTCTGCTGAAACATTCTGCATTCGGGAAAGTGCGGTCATCTTAGAAGACAAAGAGGTCGTCGTCCCGTGCGGAGTGCACATGAATGAGTGTGACAGCCAAGGCAAAGGGCTCACTGTCACGGTGGAAGTGAGTGTGCTGAGCGCGGGGGCGCCCTGCTCACGCAGTCGGGGTCCTCGGCCAGGCCTGCCCACGCAGTCGGGGCCCTCGGCCGAGCCCCCTGCAGGGGCGCCGCGAACCGCACCACTGAAGAAACCCGGAGCACTGATCTTTCAGGACAAAAATGGCTCGCTCCTTCGCTTAAAAGTCAACAGAAGGAAAATATTTAATAACATTTGGCATTTTTCACTGGAGAGCGTCCTCACACCACCAGAGGAGCCCTAAAACAGTTTATTTATAAATGAATGAACCAAGTAGTGTTTAAGAATCTGGCTCTTGGCCCTGGCTGGTTGGCTCAGTGGTAGAGAGTTGGCCCAGCTTGTGGAAGTCCTGGGTTCAGTTTCTGAGCAGGGCACACAGGAGAAGTGTCCATCTGCTTCTCCGCCCTTCTCCCTCTTTCTTTTCCCTATCTCTGTCTTCCCGTCCTGCAGCCATGGCTCGACTAGAGTGAGTTGGCCCCAGGTGCTGAGGATGGTTCCATGGCCTCCACCTCAGGTGCTAAGAGCTTGGTTGTTGAACAACAGAGCAACGCCCCAGATGGGCAGAGCATCGCCCCCTGGTGGGCATGCCGGGTGGATCCCGGTCGGGCGCATGCAGGAGTCTGTCTTTCTGCCTCCCCTCCTCTCACTGAACTAAAAAGAAAAAGGGATCTGGCTCTTCTAGATAGTTTCTTGGGGAAAGTAGCAAGATTGGGGATGAGGAAGACAATGATGACAGATCTAGTGACACGGCATGACACAGATGCCCCTTGCCAAAGACCCCAGCCCTCGAAGCCCCTGCCGCCCTCTAGAAGCAGAAGGCGGCTTTGTGTTGGGTCCCTCCTGGTCTGCAGGGAACGGCTTGTCTGTGCGTGAGCGCTAAGTGGTGTGAACAAAAAGGACGAGTGAACAGCAGCCAGGGGTGATGGTTTCCAAGGGCACGGTGAAGGCTGCCTTCCAGACGAAAAGCCAGTGCCCTCGGGCCCTCTTAGGAAGACCCTGCTCGGAACCTTGTTTTCAGCGTGGTGGCCGCTCAACGAATGGTTCTCGAATTGTATTTGTGTAATCTTCTCACCCTGCTCGGAAATGCAGTTAGCACACTAAAATACGAACCACCATCCTGGTGGGGGTTATGGCTGTGGAAATTTGGCTACAGTATTAGAAGGTTTTGACCGTTTGTGCTTAAAGGGCTGAGAGAACGCTAAGCAAATGCCTTTCACTGTTTTATAAAACCGCACTACAAGCTCACCCCTCACGCACGCCGTCCAAACTCTCTGTGTTTTCAGGAATACCATGGTTGAGGACCACGGTTGCGACCTTGGGAAGACTAGGAATAACCATGGCCTTTGAAATCGTTTATTTGGTAAATTCAGAATTGTACCCAACAACATTACGGTAATTCCAACATCTATGTTACGGTTTTTCCTAAGTACCGCTGCAGACAAGTGTTTTTGAATTGACTTAAACACCATGAAATAGTTCCCTTAGCTTGGTGACATGCCCTTGGGCTGATTTCAGTCGGAAAGATGACAGGGTTGGAGTGGTAGCTGCCTTCTGCCTTGCCGCCACCTTCCACATGTTGTGGTGGAAGTATTTCTCAGACCAGCGTCTTCCTGCACAGCCGCGGCTGTGTGGAAAGGCGCTAGGCGTGGCCTCGGAAAACCTGGGCGGTGCACTTGCTGGGGTGAGGGTCAGCTCTGCCTTGGTCAGCGTCCCCTGTGTGAAGGCTGCCTCTGTTCTAACCATGTGCCACATCTTGTCACTGTGAGCAGCCAATGATCACAGGACAAAAAAAAAAAAAAATGGTGCACAGGCACTCATGCAAATTAGAATATTCATGGCGCTGGTGTCCGGGAGCTGCGGGATGGGGCGTGAGCTGGCCGTGGAAGAATGCTCCCACCAGCGCTGTCGCCCGCCTTACCCGCCTGGCTGGGACGCCGCATTTCCCCGAGTGCAGAACCGGGCAGGATGTCAAGGGTTTGCTGAGCGTATGAAAGAGTAGTTGTTTTCCGTAGGAAAGGAAAACCGTTGATATGGAAAATTGTTATGATTTCTTTGTTACCTGTTTGTCTGGATATTTTGCTTGTCTTGGATTTATCTAAATGCTTTTCACTTAATACAATTTTTTTTTTTTTTGTCTACAGAAACTTCGGAGTTTCACTCTGCTCAGGTTTATGTGACTTTGGGGGGATCATAGCCCCGTTTCTGCTCTTCCGACTGGCAGCTGTTTGGCTAGAGCTGCCTCTGATCATCTTTGGTAAGAACTCGTTCGACATGCTGTTCTGCAATGCACGCGTCCACCTGCTCTGCGTTAGTGGGTTGTATGTCAACGAGCTGCACTTAGTATGTTCGGGACAACTGTTTCGGTATTGAGGGGCCAATCTGATTACAGTGACGTGACACCCTGTGTGACTTAAATGTGCTGTATGTTAAAGGGTTGTGAGGAACAGTGCTCAATTTAGCTTTCTTTGTTCAGGTTCTGAGTTAAAACCAAATGCTAGAAAACTTTTTTTATGATGTTGGGAATAACTAAATTCCAGTAATTTTCATGAGACCGGATGGGACCTTCCGTCTGTTTCTTTTTTTTCTTTTTTTTTTTCATTTTTCTGAAGCTGGAAACAGGGAGAGACAGTCAGACAGACTCCCGCATGCGCCCGACCGGGATCCACCCGGCACGCCCACCAGGGGCGACGCTCTGCCCACCAGGGGGCGATGCTCTGCCCATCCTGGGCGTCGCCATGTTGCGACCAGAGCCACTCTAGCGCCTGGGGCAGAGGCCACAGAGCCATCCCCAGCGCCTGGGCCATCTTTGCTCCAATGGAGCCTTGGCTGCGGGAGGGGAAGAGAGAGACAGAGAGGAAAGCGTGGCGGAGGGGTGGAGAAGCAAATGAGCGCTTCTCCTGTGTGCCCTGGCCGGGAATCGAACCCGGGTCCTCCGCACGCTAGGCCAACGCTCTACCGCTGAGCCAACCGGCCAGGGCCCGTCTGTTTCAAAGAAGCCTAAAAACCAGTATATTACGCACTGTTCTATATCTGTCAATATCATATCTTCATTTGCTCTGATGCTGGAGGAGCCGGGCCACAGCCGCTCACACACCTAACGTAACCTCTTCGCTGCCCCCCCCCCCAAGTTCGCACCCTCCTTCTTACCTCCAGCCTTCCTAGAACCCACAGAACATTGCGAGGGACCTTGAGGATTGATCAGTACCGTGAGGAGCCCAACGAGGACTCCAGGAGACGGCCCTTGGGGAGGAGGGACAGGTTCTGCCGTGGAACATGGCAGAGGAGGGCGGGGAGGGAGGGAGAGGAAGCCATGACATTCCAGCATCCGTGAAAGGATGTGAGGAGACTCCTCGCTGGTGGCTTTTATTCTCCCACAAAGTAGGATGTGATCCTCTCTGAGGGCTTGGCACTGAGTAGGCGCTCAGTAAGTCAGTGTCCAGTGGGTGAACGAATGAATGTCCTCCAAGAGTCCGGGGGCCTTGGGGCTGCACCGGGTGTAAGCAGGTGAAGAAATGGTGACAAAGGAAAACTGGGGAGCTGGTCAGGGTCACCAGGAGGGGGCCGCTGCCGCCGAGGGCTAGTTAACTAAGGCTGGTGAGCACGGCTGCGTCCAGAGCGAGCCGGTCGGCTGAGGGGCCGGCCGCGTGCCGCTGGTGGATGACGTCTCCCCCTGTTCCGTAGGTGTCCTGGCATCTGTCTGCGGTGGCCTCGTGATGCTTCTGCCTGAAACCAAGGGCATTGCCTTGCCGGAGACAGTGGAGGACGTAGAGAAACTTGGCAGGTATCGTATGAAATTCAGCACGTCCTAAACAAAAGCAGCATTTCAAACCATCGGGGAAAGGGTGGTATTAAGACAATTGAATGTCCGTGGGGAAAGTAATATGTATTATTAAATCCCTGTCTCACATCCTAAACAAAAATTCAAAGTATAGCTGCAAAAGGTTAATATTTAAAAAAAAAAAAAAAAAAGCTGTAAGAGAATATGTATTATTTTTTTAATTCAGAAGCAATCTAAAGGAAAGGCATTGAGGATTTGACAAAATAGAAATAACTTAAATGTGCATCAGTAGGTAAATGATTGTAAAAAAATAATGTATTCATAATATGGATTCCTAAGCGAAAAGGCCCTGAACAATGTGGTGTAGTACTTATTAAAAAAATAAAACCACTAGAGATTTCTCTCTGTAGCTAGATGAGAAGACAGTCACTAAGAGACGGATGGATAGATAGATGATAGATAGAAAGATAGATGATTGATGGTAGAGGGAGGGAGATAGGGAGATAGAAGGGTGGGCACTAGACATGTTGGGAGGACACTTTGTCAAGTATCTGACTGTCAAACCACTATGCTGTACACCTGAAACAAACACAAAATAACATTGAATGTCAACTGTAATTGAAAAATAAAATATAGGCCCTGGTGGGTGGCTTAATGCAGTGGTGGTCAGCCTGGCCCCTACCATCCCCAAGTGGGTGTGCCAGCTTTCATGGTGGGTGGTAGCGGAGCAACCAAAGTATAAATAAAAAGATAGATTTAACTATAGTAAGTTGTTTTATAAAGATTTATTCTGCCAAACTTAATGAAAACCTGACATAAAGTACTTGGTAAGTAATTATTATTATGTGCTTTAACTTCCCGTAACTCTGCTTTATAAATTATATAAATAAAGTTACTTCCCTACTTTATAAATCACCATGACTGTAGAACTGGTGGGCGGTTAGAAAATTTTACTACTAACAGAGATACAGAAGTGGGCGGTAGGTATAAAAAGGTTGACTGCCCCTGCTTAGTGGATAGAGCACGAGCCAAGTGTGTGGATGTCCCAGGTTTTATTCCTGTTCAGGGCACACAGGAGAAGCAACCATTGCTTCTCCACCCCCTTCTCCTCCCCCTTCTCGCCCTCTTCTCCTCCTGCAGCCAGTGGCTGTGTTTGTTTGAGGGTGGCGCCAGGCGCTGAGGATGGCTTGGCTGATTTGAGCATCAGGCCCAGATGGGGTTACTAGGTAGATCCTGGTCTGGGCGCTTGCAGGAGAGTCTGTCTCAGTATCTCCCCTCCTCTCAATTAACAAAATAATAAAAAGATAAAAATAAATAAGAATTTTTAAAAAGAAATAAGGGAATGAGAGAGAAAGAAATTGAGTTTTGGAGAAGTGTGTCTAAATGGTGTGCAGGGCAAGTTATATCCAACCAAATACATAAATAAGAAATACATTTGTGTATATTAACAAATTCATATTACACAAATGATTTTCTCTGTTTGAAACCTTATGATAAAAAGTTGGGAAGAGAAGTTATGAATATGAGAATGTATAGGAAATATCTAAAATATTATTACATACCCTCTGGAGACAGAAACAGGTTGGGGAGAGGCGTGCAGAGGGGAAGACATTCCTGTTATACTCTGTAGACTTCTGTATTGTTTGACTTTAAAAAAAAAAATTACAACACATGATCTTGTATTATTTGTATAATTTTTAAAAGTAACTTGACAGCTAATTTTAAAAATAAAAGTCACTCTTTTTCCAAATAATGACCTGGAAATCAAGGGCATGGGTCTTTAAATTTTGAACAAATGTATCAAAGATATTTATAAAGAGACTGAGATGCTCGTAACCTCGTGGCAGGTGTTCTTCTCTGGTCCACTGGGAAGAGAGCGGATACACATGTTTTAGATACCGATGTGCTTCAGGGTTCCACATACATCATTTTATTTAAAACACAGTGATTTGGGACAATAGATGTTCTCATCCTCACTTTTTTATGTAGTAGGAGGACTGGGCTCAGAAAGGTTTCAGCACCTCTCCATGCCAGGACCGGGGTGGGTCCTCTCTGCAGCTCAGCTGGGACTGCGACGCTTTGTGTAGCTTTATTATTTTATGCTGCATTCTACTTGACTGTGAATTTTTTAAACAGCAAGTCTCCCCATGGTAGGAGTAGAAATTTCTTTATACCTTCTTTTGTATGCAGCACTAACCCCACCCCAAGAGGTGGACAACCATTGCTAAGTGTCTCATGAGAATTTGACCAGACCTTTAAAATGTATCCAGTGGTTTCATTGTCCTGTTTCTTGATGCTACTTTTTGTTTGTTTGATTGGTTGGTCGGTTGGTTCGCTATCTTTTTTTTTTATTTTTATTTAATAATCTAAAGGAAAAGAGGTCTGTGCCACTGACTAAATAGGGATTGCACATTTCTTCTTCTTCTTCTTCTTCTTCTTCTTCTTATTATTATTATTATTATTATTATTGAGTTTATTGGGATGACAGTGGTTCACAAAACCATACAGGTTTCAAGTGTACAACTCAACAGAACACCATCTGCACACCGCATCCTGTGGCCCCCGCCCCAGGCACAGCCTCTGTCCATCCCCGTTACCCCCACCCCTTTGCCCACGTCCACCCACCCCACCGCCTTTCCCTCTGGCTCTCACCACCCTGTGTTCTGTGTCTGTGGGTTATGTAGACACGGTTTTTGGCTACTCCCTTCACCTTCTTTCATCCAGTCACCTCCCTCCTTCCCTCCGACAGCTGTCAGCCTGTTCCACGTGTCCATGCCTTTGTTTCTGTTTTGTCCATAAAGCATATTTTGTTCATTAGATTCACATAGAAGCGAGATCACGTGGTACTTGTCTTTCTCTGACTGGCTTATTTCACTTAGCATATTTCACATGCTGTCACAAAAGGTTATATTTTCTTCTTTTTTATTTTTTTATTATTTTTTTATTGATTTTAAAGAGAAAAGAGAGAGAAAGAGAGAGAAACAGACAGGAATATCTATCTGTTTCTGTATGTGCCCTGACCAGGGATCGAACCAGTTACCTCTGAGCTTCCAGACAATACTCTAACCAGCCAAGCTATCCAGCCAGGCATTTCTTCTTCCTTTTTTTTTTTTTTTTGTATTTTTCTGAAGCTGGAAACGGGGAGAGACAGTCAGACAGACTCCCACATGCGCCCGACCGGGATCCACCCAGCACGCCCACCAGGGGCGACGCTCTGCCCCTCCAGGGGGTCGCTCTGCCACAACCAGAGCCACTCTAGCACCTGGGGCAGAGGCCAAGGAGCCATCCCCAGCGCCCGGGCCATCTTTTGCTCCAATGGAGCCTTAGCTGCGGGAAGGGAAGAGAGAGACAGAGAGGAAAGGGGGGGGGGTGGAGAAGCAAATAGGTGCTTCTCCTATGTGCCCTGGCCGGGAATCGAACCCGGATCCCCCGCACGCCAGGCCGATGCTCTACCGCTGAGCCAACCGGCCAGGGTCTCTTCTTCTTTTTTATGACCATATTAGTATTCCATTGTGTGAATGTAACCACAGCTTTTTTATCTACTCATCTGCTGATGGGCACTTGGGCTGTTTCCAGATCTTAGCTATTGTAAATAATACTGCAATTAATATAGGGAGGGGCATGTATATTCTTTTGAATTTGTGTTTCAAGAGCTTAGGATATATTCTCAGAAGTGGGATCTCAAAAGAAAGATTCATTTTTAATTTTTTGAGGAATCTCCACACTGTTTTCCATAGTGGCTGCACCAGTCTACATTCCCACCAGCAGTGCAGGAGGGTTCCCTTTTCTCCACATCCTCCCAGCTCTTGTTGTTTGTTGATTTGTTAATGAGAGCCATTCTGACAGGTGTGAGGTGATATCTCTTTGTGGTTTAAACTTGTATCTCTTTGATGATTAGTGACGTTGTTGAGCATTTCTTCATATGCCTATTAGCCCTCTGTATGTCCTCTTTGGAGAAGTGTCTATTCAGGTCCTTTGCCCACTTTAAAATTGGATTATTTGTCTTCCCGGTGTTAAATTTTATATATTTTTATAAGTTTTGGATATATTTCAAATACTTCAAAAATTGATATGAAACCAAAAAAGACTCCGAATAGCCTCAGCAGTCTTGAGAAAAAAGAACAAGGTTGGAGGTATCACATTACCTGATAGCAAACTACACAACAAGGCCATTGTAATCAAAACAGCCTGGTACGGGCATGAGAACGGGCATATAGAATATAGATGAATACAATAGAACAGAGAGCCCAGAAACGAACTCACACCTCTATGGTCAATTAATATTTGACAAGGGAGGTAAAGAGCATACAATGGGGTAAAGACAGTCTCTTCTATAAGTGGTGTTAGGAAAATTGGGCAGGCACATGCAAAAAAATGAAATTAGACCACCAACTTACATCATACACAAAAATAAACTCAAATGGATAAAAGACAAATGTAAGCCACGAAACCATAAAAAATCTTAGAAGAAAACATAAGCAGTAAAATCTCAGACAACTCTCATAACAATATTTTTGCTGATCTAGCTCCTTGGACACGGGAAACAAAAGGAAAAATCAACCATTGGGACTATGTCCCATAACTAAAAAGCTTTTCCACAGCAAAAGAAACAGCCAACAAAATGAAGAGACAGCTCACTGAGCGGGAGGACATTTTCACCAATAAGGAGTCAATATTCTTGATGCTAATTTGAAAAATAATATTGATTAGTCATCCCAGAACATTGCTAAGAAAGGCTGACTCAGGAGCAAACCCCCAGTCCCTGACCCAGTGGCTGACCTCTACCAGGACTGGCCACTCGGAGGACTGGTGGACGTTTGTCTTCTGAAGTCATCGGAACAGAATCTTACGCTCGTTGGGAAGTGGAGAGGACTGGCTTCTTCTCCACCCAAAGCTCTACTTACATTTTACCCGAGAACTTTGCTACTAGAAGAAGTTTGGGGTGAGGTGGGCGAGTCTCCTTAGGCCCCGCCATTTTGTAAACTAAAATGAGGAAAAGGAATTTAGAAAGGTATTGAAACTGTGGGAAGCCCTCTCAAACATTTTACACCACGGTAAGGGCTCGCTTCACCCAGCAAGTAGAAACATACAATTTTGCTAATTCTGTCATCACGGACAATTTCTTGGTTCAAACCAGGGTATGGGGCCAGTTCAGGGTGTGGGGGTAAGGTACCCGGGGGTAGGGTGTCCAGTCCTGTCACCCCTCATCACAGCAGTGTTGGAAGATCAGGAGAGGGGAGAATATTCAGGAAGCTTAGGTGAAACCGGGGGGGGGGGGGGGGGGGGGTGAGAACGGAAATGGGACTGTCTCACAGTCAGGCATTCAGATGTGCAGGGCCACTTCTCGTGGGGCTGGCTCGGGGCGGGGACACCCAGGGGAATGTCCCAGCCAGGACTGCAGGGTCCAACGGCGGGAGTTCAGTGCTGACTCGGTGTCGCCGGGTTGCATGTCCCAAGGGCTTCTGGCCCTCCACCGCAGCCTGGGTGCGGATTCCTCCTCCTCACGTCCCGGTGCCAACACGCCCGGGGCATGGAGTTCCTCTTCCTGATGTCGCTCCATTTTCCGCTGTGTTTGAACAGTGAGAGTGCCGCCCTCATCCGTGATCTCCAGAGCAGCCAGGGGTCAGATGTTCAAACCCCTCTGGGAAAGTGACAGAGGGCGCAGGGGCGACTTGAGGTCAGGGCTCTCCTACCGGTTTGGTCGTTGAAATGCCCGCAAAACCAGGGGGAGGGGTGGGGTTGGGGAGAGGAGCGCCCCCTCCGAGGGGTGCGCAGGGAAAATTAACATCCGAGCAGATGTTACACCAACAGGTGTTCATGCCAAATAGGTTGTTTCTCATTTTTTCCTGTGTTTGCAGCTTTTCATAATAAAAAAATATGATAAATTATTATGCCCAGTTTCTTCCCTCAGAAAAAAAAATATAATAAAAGTATGATTTACAGTTTATAAAGTAAGCACTTTAATTGCATTCCATAGTTGTTTACTCTGGGAAAAAAAAAAACTGCTTTGCCCTAAATTACTGGAGCTCGTAGCATTCTCCTTCTAAAACTGCACTTCATTATTATATCATTGGTGCTGTATTTTCTGTTCACATTACCAACTCGTATGCAAACCATCTGTTCCTCAGTTGGAAATCCATGAAGAACTTACATGCTGTGCTCCGGTTGGAAAGCAGGTTCAAAATAACCCCGGGACAGTTTTTTTGTTGCCCCTGAGCTGGGTTTTTTTGTGTGTTTTTTTTTCCATTTTATTTATTTATTTTTACAGAGAAGAGCGAGAGTCAGAGAGAGGGATAGACAGGGACAGACAGGAACGGAGAGATGAGAAGCATCAATCATTAGTTTTTCGTTGTGCATTGTAACACCTTAGTTGTTCACTGATTGCTTTCTCATATGTGCCTTGACTGGGGAGCTACAGCAGACTGAGTGACCCTTTGCTCGAGCCAGCGACCTCAAGCTGGGTCCAAGCTGGTGAGCTTTTGCTCAAACCAGATGAGCCCGCGCTCAAGCTGGCGACCTCGGGATCTCGAACCTGGGTCCTCGGCATCCCAGTCTGACACTCCATCCACTGCGCCACCACTTGGTCAGGCCGAGCTGGCTTTTTTAATGAGAAATCGTGCAAGAGTGTTGATCACAACCAGAGATGCTATTGGGTGAGTAACAAGAAAACTTTCTCTTAGCTAATCATTTCATCTTTACTAAAAGGACTTTCTTTTTTTTCTCCTTTTTTTGTTAGCCCATGTTCTTATAAATGTGGCAGGAAAAAGAAAACCCCGGTTTCCAGCTCTCACCTCTGAGACCCCTGCCGAAGACGAGAGGAGGAGGTGCTCAGGCTGACCCCCCCCCGGGACCCGACGACGTGCCTTGTCGAGACTCGTGTCTCTTTCCGCTGCATCGCGCGGGGCGGCGCCAACCGTTTTTAATCCTTTACAAAGACAGGCAGACTATCCCGAGTACTTTTATATGATGTTGGAAGAGAGTTGCTTTTTTCCCTCTGACATTGGAGCAATGTCTCTGCCCCACCGGTTACAGAGAGACGAGAGAAGCCCCCTCCCAATCCCCACGGCCCGGTCCATCAGGAGCGCAGGATGAGCCAGCCAAGGACCTGGGGACAGTGTTCAGAAACGGGGTCATCGGATCTGATCAAGGAACCAAGCTCTGGCACGAGCATCCCGAAGGTCCCTGGGAGCGTGCAGGTCTGGGAATTGTATAATGAAGACACCGAGCCTTCGCTGTCTCGTCTCCTCCGCCTCCTCGCGCTCCGTGGGCCCCCGCAGCACCGAGGTTGCAGGCACGCCTGGGCCTCGCTCCACAGATCCGCACGCATCTGCTAGATGATCCCACAAATTAGCTCTGTGACTTATAAAATCACGTTGGGTCCTGAGGTGACTGAGGATGGTTTTGGTCCTCGTTGGTGGACACCTAGAGCTCTTTTTCTTTACTGAACAAAACCCATGGATTACGATTTCCTGGGTCGTAAGATTCTTGACCATAAAAGGTTGCTTATCTTCCATGTACGTTGAGTGTAGTTCTATGGACAGTGCCCATGGTCACAAGCGAAGAAAACACGGGCAGTTCTCATTCAACCTGGAGGCCTTTCACTTGCTTGGGGAAGTAGCTATCAGTTTAATTTAAAAGAAAAGGTCAATTATATCCATGCTTAGAAGAATTAGCAGGAACTTTCTAAGTGACTTTATAGAGAGACTAATAAGGGCTGTGGTCTTTGTTTTGTTGTTGTTACTGAGACTTCCAAAATGTGGAGCTTTAATACAGAGAAGCATGCTGCCTTCTTCCTGATGCGCGGCTCTCTGTGTCTTACTTTCTTACTTGGTGCCTACCTTATGCAGGACTTTTTAATGAATTACCTTGTGTGTGGACAGGCACAACGGGCACCGCAGGGACATCTCGCCAGCAGGAGGAAAATCTCCCTGTGAACCCGTGACGCTGTGTAGAACGGGTGTGCCCACTGTAAGACGGGCTCTTTAGTCCACACAGCCCATCAGATGCGAACGGGAATGTTCCATTTCCCGCTGAAATAAACACAGCTCTGGGGGGAGAGGGGGGACCCTGGCCTCACCGTTAGCCATTTGCTTTCTTCGCATTTCTCTTTGTTTCTCCCCGACACTGTCATCTTTGAATTGTATTTTGAGTTGATACTTCGGTTCCGATAACAATAAACAATAAAACATTTTAAATTGTCAAGAAAAAAACCAATGGTTGGCCCTTCTCTTTCTTTTGAACCTGCGGCAGCGTGAAGCCCTCTTCCCGCGGGGACAGGGCGCGCTGTGTGCCTGGGCGGCCGGTTAGGGAGGGTCAGTCAGTGGTCCACCTGCGGTTATATGTCTGCTGTTGCTTCACACCTTGTGGCCCCACTCCGAGGCGCCCAGGTGCCTCAGAACAGCATTCAGACTCTTCGCTGGTCTCGTGGTCACTTCCACTGCCCGGTTTGCTTCACCACAGACACCTCTGTCCACTGTCCCCACCCAGTGCCAGACGACAGAATGCTGGGCCCAGGTTTCACTCCCAACAGTAGAATTGGTTCTCGTGACGCCCCCCACATGTTGCAGCTTTGAAGACACTCATCTCGGCGCCAGAAACGAAGACGTGGAAGATAATGCGTCAAGCTGTCTTTTGCCAACGAGGTAAGTATGTGGGTGGCTGAGAACTTCTTGACGATCTCGCAGGCTTCTCAGTCCTATCTCTAACTCTGCCTCAGAAAGGGTGAGGTTGCTTGTCTGTTAGTGTTACACTATTTAAAATTGGTAGGATGAACAAAGAACATGAAGACCAAAATAAATAAATAAATAAACAAGTCAAAGTAAGTATAGAGTTTATTTTCAACAAATGTCATTGCTATGTTGCCTTATTACAGAATCCAGCACTCCGTGAACAAGAAAAATGTATCCACAATAATACTAAAAAAACAAAAACAAAACTGTTGAGCTTTGGCAGTAGACAGAGCTAAGTACAGTGTCTTAGTTTGATTACTGTCAATTATTGTCGAGCACGCTAAGTTCCCTACCCATGTTCCAACGTCTAGATACGTTGATGCTTCCCTCTGTCTCTCATCCAATTAATTAGTTCTCATTACTCTTTCGATCCAGGAGACAAACCTGGAAACACGGGCGTAGACACCAGGCTTATTGGGGCGTGCACAGCCAAGACCCCAAGAAGTGACTCCTTGCAAAATGTATTTGTCCTTCTCGAAGCAGACCAGAGGCCCTCCACTGTCGCCCTATACAGAGAGGAAGAAGCCATGTGAGGACTCAAGTGCCATCCTTTTACTGGGGGGGCGGTCACCCTTCTGTTCCCCAGGTGTAAGTTTTCTCAGTACTTGAATAGCCCTTTCCAATCAGAAAGGCATTTACTAGCATAGTATTTGAACATTGGCTGTGATTAGCACAGTACATTCAACAAAACCGCACCAACTAATGCTTGCTGGGGGAAAACACCCCTTATGGGCACCGTACTCATCTCTTCCTGCCTTGGGGTTTCTCTTCGGCAGAGTCACCCCAGAACCGGAGGGCCACCCCCAAGTCCTGTCCGCCAGGACTCCCGGAAGGCGTGTGGGTTGAGACCCTCCCTTACAACCCATCTCTAACTCAAGGTCTACAATGTCGTCTCAGATGATTTAAATCAGCACTGGAGGTCAGACCTTTTCTGCTTTGGGGCTGAAATGCCTCAGGGACCAAGACAGGCCAGCCCAGCATGACCGATCTCTAGTCTCTTCTTACCTGGCAGCTGTCGGTGCCTCCGGCCAAATCCCCAGCGCAGAGCTCCGTGGACTTGACCCTCCCGTTCAAGTACTCAAAGCGGTTGCACACTTTATTCTCGATCACGGGCAGCCGCGCTTCCTTGAGGAGTCCGGCCCCGAAGGTACCTGTGTTTAAAAAGACAACAGAAATGGTTGCGGGACCCGAAAAGTGCACACAAGGAAAGTTCCAGAACAAAGCAGCAATGACAGATCTCTTGTAGATCTCTTGTTTTGTCAACTAGATTGGATAAGAGCCAGATCCTAGTACTATTCGAACTCCCCTTTTTTCTTGCTTGACTCTTGAGAGAATAAACATTATAGAACAGGGGTCCCCAAACTTTTTACACAGGGGGCCAGTTCACTGTCCCTCAGATCGTTGGAGGGCCGGACTATAAAAAAAAACTAGGAACAAATCCCTATGCATACTGCACATATCTTATTTTAAAGTAAAAAAAAAAAAAAAAAAAAAAAAACAGGAACAAATACAGTATTTAAAATAAAGAACAAGTAAATTTAAATCAATAAACTGACCAGTATTTCAATGGAAACTATGGGCTTGCTTTTGGCTAATGAGATGGTCAATGTGCTCCTCTCACTGACCACCAATGAAAGAGGTGCCCCTTCCGGAAGTGCGGTGGGGGCCGGATAAATGGACTCAGGGGGCCGCATGTGGCCCGCGGGCCGTAGTTTGGGGACCCCTGTTATAGAAGCTTTCATGTTCCCAAATCCTGGGTTTAATAATCCAGTCTTCTTAACGGGATCTGGGGATTTGTTTGTATTTTTATTTTTGTTGTTATTGTTTCTTTCACTCTACAGAAATAATATTTTTTAAATTTTGTAAAAAGATATTGAGAAATGTAAATGCTACTATTCTTATATATTCTCTTTCAGGCTTTTTTATATGCTTCTTTTACATGGTTGTTTTACTACTTAAATCATATTGTATAATTTCATACCCTGCTCTTTTCACACAATGTTATATAGTAAGGATGTTGTTACAATGTTGCAATCTTCATACTTGTTATTTTAACAGGAAGCGAGTGCTTAATGGATATGGAGTTTCTCTTTGGGGGTGAGGGAAGTTTTCTGGAAATGGTGGTGTTGGTTACACAACATTGTAAATGTACCAAGTGCCAATGAGTTGTGCTCAAAATAGTTAAACTAGTAAATTTTGTTATAGGTATGTTACCACAACATTCAAAAAAAGAAGAATAGCTATCACTGACTGAGAATTAACCTTTGCAGGCACAAGTTTATGTGATGTATCTCATTGACTCCTCCCAGTAGTTCTCTGAAATAGATGTATGTGTTCATCATTCCTGCTGTTGGACACTTGAGGAAACTGAGGCTGAGAGAGAGAGTGCAGTTTGTCCCAGGTCTCCGGCAGGTAAGGAGTGAAGCTGGGGTCTGACCCTGCCCTCCTGATGTCCGGACTCTTGAATAGCAAGCTTGTTGGCTCCTGCAGTTGTTTCCAATGTTCATATGGTTTATTCACAATCCTTAATATTTCCTTAAGTCTAAATTCCAAGTAATGATACAGACATATTTATGCCCCCCCCCAAAATGGCCAAATTATTTTCTAAAAGGGCATGATAGTATAAAATGTCTCTAAAAAGTAGTCGCTTCACCACACCCTGATGGATAGTGAATATATTTTAAATATCTGCTAATATAATAGCTGAAAATTGTCCTAATTCATTTTTTAATGTACATTTCTTTTGCAACTAGGGACAGTAAACATCCTCTTGGGTGCTGCTTTTACTCGCTGTATTTCTCTTTTGGTGAAAAACTGCCTTTTTATTTTATTTTCTCCACTTTGGCAAGTTGAAACAGAGCACGGGCAGAACGCCAGGGAAAAGGCGCTTTTTCTAAGTGGACACGCCCAGCTATGCCTCACAAACCAGCCAGCTCTCCAATCCTGCGACAGCCCAGCTTGCACCAGAGTTCTGCAGACGTCTTTGCTTTGCGAGTGTGCAACGGCCAAGAGGTACTAAGAGGGTAGCTCTTCTCCACGGACCTTGAATAACTCACATGGTTGTGGTTAGTTCCGTGAAGGTCCACCCCGTCTGAGGCTGACAGGAGCACGCAGAGGAGTGTCATTTAGAAAGGAGAGGCTTGTCCCAGCCCGGCCACCGCAGAGGAAGCCTGACCACGGGAGCACTGGGCGGCGGAGGGCCGGGGGAGGGAGCAACCTTCTTAAAAATGAATCGCTCAAGCGCCCTGCTCCTGCGTCTGCTTTCTGAGCAAGACAGATGTGCTGACGCTCAGGACAAATCCACCGCGGGCCTCGGGAGTTATCATGGTCTGTGCAGACGTGCCGCCACCCCGTGGCCACAGTGGAAATGGCACTTCTGGGGGCTGGAAATGGCTTTGGGACCAGAAGCCCTGACTGGACAGGACGGGAAGTGGAGAGGGGACGCAGGATCTCAGGGTGATCGCTGATCAAGGGCTGGGGGGAGCAGGCCCCTCGGACACAACACAGGGTCACCGTGCTTTGGTAGATCGAGGTCAAGGAAAGTCTGGAGACTGCAGGGGACAGTGGGAGAACTTGGACCTCACACCAAGAGGCTGAGACACGGCCGCCGGCTCAGGGGTCGTTGCTGACATGTAGAGAATCGGTCAACATCGTGACTCGTGTTTTGTGACTTGTCTTATTCTAATGAGTCTACTGAGAATTGTGTTCTCAGTGGACAGGCAAGTGAGGCCCGGAGAGACTCGGGGTTGCAGATGGCGTTTCAGGGGAGACTGGCTCAACTCTCATGTTGGTTGCTTTACCCCCTGCTTGGGAACTCAGTGTGGCTAGCTGCACATGAAAAATAACCTAATACCCTTCATTTATAGCAGGGGTCCCCAAACTATGGCCCGTGGGCCGCATGCGGCCCCCTGAGGCCATTTATCCGGCCCCCACTGCACTTCCAGAAGGGGCACCTCTTTCATTGGTGGTCAGGGAGAGGAGCATAGTTCCTATTGAAATACTGGTCAGTTTGTTGATTTAAATTTACTCGTTCTTTATTTTAAATATTATATTTGTTCCCGTTTTGTTTTTTTACTTTAAAATAAAATATGTGCAATGTGCACAGGGATTTGTTCATATTTTTTTTTATGGTCTGGCCCTCCAACAGTCTGAGGGACAGTGAACTGGCCCCCTGTGTAAAAAGTTTGGGGACCCCTGATTTATAGGCTCGTGTCAAAACCCCACTTACCTGTGGATGCAATAGCAACATTGAATTTATGGGTTATGGGTTAAGAAAGAGACTCAATGAAACAAACACTCCCCCTCCCCCGGCCCATGTGCCCCATGTGATTATGGAGACACAGGCAGGTGCCCAGACACAGTCAGGAAGGGGGTGGACCTCATTCACTGATAGGAGCTGGTATAAGTGCTCGTTTTTCTCACTTCGGCTGTAGGTCAAGACCAGTCCATTGAGCGCGTCCCCGAATGCGTCTCACCTTGCGTTTCTCCCCAGCCGGTGATGTAACACACCGTCCGGTCAGCAACCACAGAATCCGAGGCTGGCAGACAAGCTGGGATCACCTTTTCCGTGATGATGGCTGGACTGAAAGGAACACATCAAACGTGACACTTGACCGCCCAGCCAGGATACACGTGTCATTCTCCTGCTGGTCACCTACGACAAGATGCCCCCTGCCCGAAGCCCCAGCACTGTCCAAGCTGGCATCTCCCAGATGCACCGGCGCAGCACAACATGGAAAACGGCGGCCTGCCCTCGCACTCGCCCACAGGAAATGATGCGCTAACTGAACAGGACGTGTCGTTACAGAGGCACCCGATGTGGAGCAGAAACCAGAGGTGGGGGTCGGGGGGACAGTAACTCACTCTCATGTCCGTTCTGGGCACTGTTGCAACTCTGTGTCGAGTACGTGCTTTGAACCACCCGAACGGGGGCCTCCATCAGCAGGTGGACCGTCTAGCTGAAATGCTGTCGCGGGGCGTCTATGCTAGCAAATACGTCGTGTGACCGTGAGCCAGTCACCCACCTTTGGGGTCCTCAGTGTCGTCATCTGTGAATGTTCCGACACTGTGGTGGCAAGAACCCAGTAACACGCTCGATACCAAATGAAAGAGGATTGGAGGCCCTGGCTGGTTGGCTCAGTGGTAGAGCGTCGGCCTGGCGTGCAGAAGTCCCAGGTTCGATTCCCGGCCAGGGCACACAGGAGAAGCGCCCATCTGCTTCTCCACCCCTCCCCCCCTCCTTCCTCTCTGTCTCTCTCTTCCCCTCCCGCAGCCGAGGCTCCATTGGAGCAAAGATGGCCCGGGCGCTGGGGATGGCTCCTTGGCCTCTGCCCCAGGCGCTAGAGTGGCTCTGGTCGCAACAGAGCGACGCTCCAGAGGGGCAGAACATTGCCCCCTGGTGGGCAGAGCGTCGCCCCCTGGTGGGCGTGCCGGGTGGATCCTGGTTGGGTGCATGCGGGAGTCTGTCTGACTGTCTCTCCCCATTTCCAGCTTCAGAAAAAAAAAAAAAAAAAAGAGGATTGGAAATCTTTGCCAGAGCAACGTGGGATAGTTTTCAAAGAACCTCCACGTGTCATAGAGTTCAGGACATCTTGAACATTAGAACTCTCATTTTCAGACTCGATTCTATGTTCGGAAGTTCAAGAGGGAAGCAGACTAGAGATGAGAAAGGCCCTAATCCGATGAAGGATCCTCATTGCCACCAGCCTGGAAGCAAGCACACCCTGTCCGAGTCACCAGCACAAACCCAGCCTCTCACGTGGGGTGACCGCACAGTCGTCACTCTGTGAGTCCCCCTCATGGCACAGCAAGGCCTTAGACTCTTGGGGTGTGGGGGGCATGGGGATGGGCACTCTAAAGCGGTGCTTTTCAACCACCAGTCCGCGGACCGGTGCTGGCCCCCCAGAAATTCTGTGCTGGTCCGCAAAAGAGTTAACCACCCTGAGGGATGAAAATTATAGACCCACCAGTACAGAATTTCTAGCAGACCGGCGCCGGTCCACAGAACAGCGGAAGAGAAACCTGCTCTAAACCTCAAATGTATCTATCAGAAAACACTTCTGGGCCCTGGCCGGTTGGCTCAGCGGTAGAGCGTCGGCCTAGCGTGCGGAGGACCCGGGTTCAATTCCCGGCCAGGGCACACAGGAGAAGCGCCCATTTGCTTCTCCACCCCTCCGCCGCGCCTTCCTCTCTGTCTCTCTCTTCCCCTCCCGCAGCCAAGGCTCCATTGGAGCAAAGATGGCCCGGGCGCTGGGGATGGCTCCTTGGCCTCTGCCCCAGGCGCTAGAGTGGCTCTGGTCGCAACATGGCGACGCCCAGGATGGGCAGAGCATCGCCCCCTGGTGGGCGTGCCAGGTGGATCCCGGTTGGGCACATGCGGGAGTCTGTCTGACTGCCTCCCCGTTTCCAGCTTCAGAAAAATGCAAAAAAAAAAAAAAAAAGAAAGAAAGAAAACACTTCTGGAACCCCAGATTTACCGAATGACTTGTTCAAGCAACCAGGTCCTCCCGATGGCCCTTGAAGGACCGTGTGAAGGGAAGGGGACCATCCACTTTTGTAGGCGAAGCCAAGAAGGCTCTTCCCTTTCCAGGGAGTCCAAGCTTCCCAGGACGTCAACCCTCCGTCCACCGACCCCGAGAACCTGTGAAGTGTTTCTGACCCGACCCAGCAGGACGGCATGCGGATACCTGACCGCCGGACGGGTGCGGGCCTGGCCCGTCGTCCTCACAGCGAGGTCCCTCTGTCATGTGGAACCATCAGCCACGGCTGATGTGCTCCGAGTGCCTCACTGACTGTCCCAGACGTGCCTGTTCTCAGAAAGGCTGTCTGTTTCCTCAGCTGTCTCACACGGGGGCCTGTCTCCAAATACGGCCAACTTTAAGCGGTACCAGCAAATGTATCATTTTGTCAGGCTTCATATGAAAACACCATTTCAACAGGAAAAATAAAACCAAAGAAAAGAAGAAGGATTTGTGTTTGTGAACTCTGTGTGTGTGTGTGTTTGTGTGTGTGTGTGTGTGAGGTGACATTGTTTTTTAATGCTTTTAAATACATCATTTCATTTGAGTTTCCCCAAACGTATCATATTGAGAGGAGAATTGTTGATCTGAAATAACGGAGTAAATCTCTGGTTGTGAATGTCTATTAGCTGACGGTGAGCATCAGGTGACAGGGTTACAGGAGTAACATGTACCTCGTGTTTCTTTTTTCTTTCTTTTTTTTTTTTCTTAAGTGAGAAGCAGGGAGGCAGAGAGACAGACTCCCGGAGCATGCACCTCAATGGGGATCCACCCAGCAAGCCCACTAGGGGGCAATGGTCTGCCCATTTGGAGCGTTGCTCCATTGCTCAGTAACTGAGCTATTTTAGTGCCTGAGGCGGAGGACATGAAGCCAACCTCAGCATCCAGGGCCAACTTGCTCCAATTGAGCCTTGGCTGCAGGAGAGAAAGAGAAAGAGAGAGAGAGAGAGAGAAGGGAGAGAAGGGAAAGGAAGGTGTGGAGAAGCAGATGGTCACTTCTCCTGTGTGCCCTGATCGGGAATCGAACCCGGGACTTCCACACATCAGGCCGACACTCTACCACTGAGCTAACGGGCCAGGGCCCCTTGTGTTTCAACTCACTCCTTTTCCACATGAGGAAACTGAGTCCTGGTGCCTTTGTCAAAACCACAGCTAGTATGAGGCAGAACGGGTGGAGGCCAGGTCCCCCCACTCGGAGGCTTTGTGCTTTCGTGTCCCAGACAGCGCCTCCCCCACAGCCCTGCTACGACTGACGAAACCCAGGCAGAAATGACAGTGTTGCCGCCTCCCTGGGCACAGGCTGTGGGACTGGCACCTGCTCAGCTTTATCAAGGCGATGTCCGCCCGGCTGGGCTCCAGGAACAGCTTGGACGCTTCTATCTCCTGGACATCCTCTCCTGCAGTTGTCTCTCTGTGTGCACCCAGGACGACCCTGTACGAGGACGGCCTGGAGGACCTAGAGGAGACGGTGACATTAGTGGCAAAACATGGCGGCCCCTGCACTGGGTGACATTCTAAGCCAGAAGCGCTCGGTACTCCCTGGACACTCGGGACACTCGGCTGGCCACGCTCGGTTTCCTCCGAGGGGCAGGACAGAAAGGGCCCATTGTACCTGAGCCAGCTGGTAATGAATGTTCTGGGGACGCTTTTGGTCAATGACACCAACACTGAAGTCGGCACAAGGACAGACCCCGCGGCGGGGGAGACCCGGGGGCCCTGCGCCTCCCTCGCCAGCTCTCTCCTGCCGACAAGCCCACCCGCGCTGGGTCTTTCCTCTCTGTTTCTCTCTAGAAACGCTCCTGCCCTCTCCCACTCAGCGGCCTGGGCAGACCCGCCACATCGACGCCCCGGTCCCCAGTGTCACTGCCGTAGAGGCAAGGGAAGGAGGGGACAGGAAAAGGCAGAGGCTGGAAGTCCGCAAGCCACGTCCTCACGCCAGCTGTCCCCGGAACATACCTCTCCAAGCAGTGGGCAGCGGTCAGCACCCACTCTGGGGCTATCAGAGTGCCTCCGCAGAAGTGCTGTCCAAATCTAGGAGGAAACCGGGCCGAGGTTTTAGTTGAACTCTGAAGGGGTATTTTTACAGAGCCAGAAAGAAGTGTTCACTCCATTTTGATACTGCAGATGTTTCCAAAGGACGTGCGACCAGCCCCGTGCCGGGACGGCGGAAGCTGTGAGCTGTGCTTCGGCGGGTGGGTTCTCTAAAGCGGCCGGGCCAGGCTCGGTGCAGCCTGTCTGCAGCAGAGCAAACCCCCGGGCTCCAGTGTGAAGCCACCTCCCTGGCTTTGGTAAGCCCCGGACATCACAGAAGGGGCGAGGCAAAAACCATCCCCCGAGGGCTCTTCCAAGCGGCTTACATTTCTTTTTGATAAGATATCTATGCAAGACCTGATGAGTCATTCTTCATGCAGCAGAATGTGACCCTGCACATTGTGGTCATGGGAGTCTGCTGATTTTACCTGAGAAAATTCCCTTGGGTGGGGGGTGGGGGAGGAGATGACTCCCAAATCCTTTACTTTACAGGACTGTTTAGGCACATGGTAGCTCATGAAAAAGGTGTGAGCCGTTCTGAAGCAGATGGTAACAAACAGAACACAAATAAATAGTAAGGGCACGACAGCAGGCAAGCCGGTCATCGGTCAGGAAAAGACTGCAGCGCGGTTTGGGAAAGAAGGAATCGGGAATGTGGGAAGGGTGAAGACTGTATAGAAAGGAGTAACTAAGTGAGAAGGCAAAGAAAAAGAAAGCTAGCTCAACTGGACCCGAGTTTATCAGTGGCCTCTCGCAAGCACGGGGCCGACGTCTGAGAGGTGGAGTCCGGCACCGGAGCAGCGGGTGAGCTGGGGCAGAAACGAGACAAGGAGGCAGCGCACAGCAGCCGGTCACTGTGTCACGTGGGTGCGTTCCATGAGACACCAGGAAAGAGCTAACTAAAGGCTGAGCCACTGAAATGATAACCCAAACTGCCCAGGGTTCTGTGGGATCAGGACTATTCGCTCTTAACTTATGGTGATCACTAAAAGAATGTTTGGGGATAGGTGAATACCCTCTGGGTTAAATACAGTAACCTCTGTGTCTGTGATAGACTCTAGATAATGAGGTCTCGGTTCTCCACCAGGTGGCACATTCCTAAAAACTGTGTCTTTCTCTTTATTTTGCAAGGAGACTGGATATCTATATAAACTTTCCAGGCATCTCCAATACATTCCCAGCAATATTGGAACTTATAAAGCGTGGCATCTACACATGTTGATGATAGCCCCCCAGATCAAGAGAAAGATTCCTGTTCTGGCTACTTTCAAAGTGGAGAACTAAAAAAAAAAATTAAAACTCCTCCCAAGGAGAAGGCAAAGGCAGGTGCAGATACCTGAGCTGCCGATTTAGTGCGATTGTAGAAAGGTTTTGCTGCCGGGCTCAGGTGGAAGGAAGGAATACATGGTTGCTAGTAGGATTGTTACCTTGTCCTAAGACTGATTTGCCAGGGCCAGGAATGTGGGTTGGCCACGCACCCACCCACGACCCTTCCAGGACATTTCTTCGGCTCCACCTTGGGCTTTCCACAATCAAACGAAGAGGACACTGTGGCACAGGAGAAAAGAGTCGCACTTGAAGTGAAAGGTAACAGTTTCATCATACAACGAAAGACACATTAGTAGCTCGTGGCCAGAGCCCTGAAATTTTGACATCTTAATGCCCAAACTAATAGTGAGATCATGAGCATGTTTTGGAATAGCTTTTTCTAAGTTTCAAAAGCAGTAGTAGACAATACAGAACCTTTTCCTTTCATGAAAATGTAAGTACCTTTTTATTATTTGGGGGGTGATTAAGTAAATTGGTATAGTTAGGCATTAGAACGAGAGCTTTTCTGAGAGGACCTTGACTGACCCAAATTGTTATTGTGATCTCTGTCTATAGCGGCATAGCATTATTACCACCACCACCTCCACCACTGAGCCACAGAAATTTTACTGAAAACCATAATTGTCATCCCCATTGAAAGGCAATAAAGGGTATTTCTAAGCGGAAATCACTGTGTGTACATATGTGTACATGCAATTGTATGTAGCAAGGGTAATCTATCCTGAACTGAAATATGGCCTTCTCTCAGCCACTTTCTGACCACTCTTCCCGGAAGCCTCCCAAGACTCACCCAATGCCTGTCCTCTCTGTTTACCTCCTACCCACTTCCCCTCTCCACGGAGCCTGCAGGAGGTCCAGGAGAAGAGGTTTGTGTCTGTCTTCCGTAGCACTCACCAATGCCTAGGGCAGCTCAGGGTTCCTAAGATGCATCTCTGCTGTCCCGAGCCCTTTAAGACCTTCAGCGATCTAAGTGGAAGTCATCGTTCCTAACAATTCTGCAGAGGGATTTCTTTCCATCTCAGCCAGAGAGCCTACTGTCCTGTGACCCTGGAACTTGACCTTTCCAAATAACTTTCCCTTTGTCGTGGTCTGTTCTGAGCGACTGTAGCTAGAAGTCTTTTCTTAAAAAAAGGAAACATGGAATATTATGGAGCCTACTCTCTAATACCGAACTTATACTCTTGCTACTGTGTCTTTTGTTTTTTGTTGTTTTCTGTGTGTAACAGAGACAGAGAGAGGGACAGATAGGGACAGACAGGAAGGGAGAGAGATGAGAATCATCAATTCTTCGTTGCAGCACCTTAGTTGTTTATTGATTGCTTTCTCACATGTGCCTTGACTGGGGGGCTACAGCAGAGCGAGTGACCTTGCTCAAGCCAGTGACCCTGGGCTCAAGCTGGTGAGCTTTGCTCAAACCAGATGAGCCCGCGCTCAAGCTGGCGACCTCGGGGTTTCGAACCTGGGTCCTCTGCGTCCTAGTCCAACGCTCTATCCACTGCACCACTGCCTGGTCAGGTATGCTACTGTGTCTTACATAAAGTAAGCTTGCACAAATGTGCTAAGAAAAGAATAACTACAGAGGTTGTGGTACTCTGGTTCTGCCATTCAGAACAAAACTGAAAGTTTCGCCTCATTTTTACTTCTTCATTATTTGTGCTGAATGTGTTAGTGGAATTAAAATGAGTTATTAAAATCATTCAACCAATAAATATATAATTTAAAATAAATGAATATAAGTAAATAAAAATTACATTTAAGGTGGGCATCCTTCAATTTCTGAAGTTAATATTGCAGAAAACTCATATAATCCTTTGATAAAATTGAGTAACAGAGTACAGTACTGGGATAAATAGAATATAATTCTGACTGGATTGTTTTATTGGCACTATGACTTACGTGCAATTGGCATGGTGTTAATTTATTTTAATGACACTGTATATTTACACAGATTTTTCAGGTGAGCTAAAGAAGTTTACATGTAGCCCAAACAATTAGTCAATGGTATGCTTTCACTTTAAAGAGGAGTTTTCCTTGTGAATGAGAAATAATGTAAAGTTGAGAAATTTGAAGGAAAATGATCATTAGGAAATTTTCCATTTATATAGAAAAAATCCAAAACCTCTCAGGGAATGAGCAACAAATTCTTTAAAGAAAAAGATTTTTTTAAAAATGTAAACAAACTAGACAAAAATCATAACCTCAAAGAGATTTCTCATCCTGAAGAATCCAAATAAAATTAGCATAAGCCACACAAGCACACACACAAAGTCCCTTCAGGTGGGCTAGCCCCCCTTCTAAGCACTGGCCTGATGGGATATGCTGCAGGAACTGTGTTTCACAGTTTAAGTCACAGACATATTTATATATTTATTCAGCAAATGTGTACGAAGTATATATATATACTGCTTACTGCCGGCTATGCTGAGCGCTGGGGGGAGGAAACAGCTCAGTTCCTTCCCCTTGTTTTCAATCCTTACATCCTAATGTATGCACGGAAACGTTGGATTGGGAGGTTTGCCTGCAGCCACCAAGATGCCCAGGGGAAGTGTGAGATAAACCTTCCTAGGCCGACTTCAACGAAAATGGCCTCTTCTACAATTCTGGTAACCTCACGAAATCAAGCTAGTGGAAGAAAGCAATTAGAGAAGAAAGAATGGGACGGTGGTGTTCCTAGTAGGCCGGAGCCTCCCGCCACATGACCAGGATGTTGGGCGTGTGAGGTTAACCTCCCACAGGTGAGAAGGGCTCCAGTCAGACCACCTGGCCTGATTTTGAGACGGGTTCCGTGCAGAAGGAGGCTCTCCAGGCCTGACTCAGTTGGAGGGCCGCCCTGGGCAGCCCCCTTACGTCCCTTCCTGGGACCCAGGGGTGCGTGACTCCCAGACTCAGCTGGGGAGCCCGTGGCAGGAACGCCAGGCTGACGCAATGACTGCAAGGCAATCCTGCGGAGGAGGAGGCGGCCTGTCCCGCATGGTGGCCCCGGGCGGTTAGAGGCAGTGGAACTAACCGAACTGGAGGGTAGGAGCTGGGGCCCCGGGCTGACCCGCTGAAGGGGCACCACCCGCAGCCGGGACATTGGGGCGCAGGGGCCACCACAGAGCTGCGGCAGCACAGAGGGAACACCCACTTGAGGAAGCTGGGCTGCAAGCTGGCCCTCCACCCAGACAGCACAGCGGGGGCGGCCGAGTAGAGCCCCTCCCCGCATGCGGGACTCCCCTCCCTCCCCACGCCCCCTGGGGGTGGCCCCAGAGAACCCCCCTAGTGAGGCGCCATGCCCTACCCTGACCCCACCCGGCCCCCCTGGACCATCTCGGTGGGGCTTCGGTGGCTCTGCAGCCCGAGCGTCCCCTCCAGGCGGAGTCCCCCGCCCGGCAGACACCAGCACGTGCGAGCCCTGCCCGGGCGTCCGGGTTGCCCGGGAAACCGGGACGGGTTCTGCGTGCAGAGATGGGTCCAAGCCAAGGTGACTTCCGTCCTTCTCCAGACCTACCCGTGGGATTGTCCTTCCGGACTTCCCAGAACTAATGTCAACTCGCCTTCTCTGGTCCAAGCCTCTTGCTCCTTGGGAGGGCCTCAGGAATTGAGGCCGGACCCCAGAGCAGCTTTCTCCCAGGCACGTGGGCACGGACAGCCCGTCTTAGTCCGAGGAAGTCGGGGCTGCGGGGGGGGGGGGGGGGTGCACCCCTTTCTCCTGAATCCTAGGACCTGACAACTCGCAGGTTTCCAGGGTACGTCACGTGCTTTGCTGGTTCCTGCTGGTGGCGTTTTCCTTCCCACCTCTCAGAGGCTGAAAGGGCAACTTTCCCATCTGGGTGCCTTCAAGTGTGTCCTCCCTGCACCCCAGGCTGGACCCTGGAGAATTCAGTGGAATCCTCACCAAGGCTGATTGGATGCCTCTAAGCTTGCTCCTTTGGAGACTTTTGTATTTATTTTGTTTAAGGGGGGGCTCCCTAACATGGGGGGCCTCAGTAGGACACATTCGAGGTCCGTGACGAAGAGAGGGTTCGGGGGGCAGGGTGCTCGGCTTGGACGCCTCCCCTTGCAGACCCACCATACCGAGGTGAGGCTGCATGGATCTGAGAAGCCGGGACCTTTCAAAAAGGAAAACAACTCACCACACTGGGGGACGTCGCAGTAGTCAAAGAGTTTCTTTGGGTCCGTCGTGTAGCACCAGGGACCATTGGGGTCACCGTCAGGATTACGGCAGTACTGAAAAAAAGGGGCAGGTGTTCATGGAACGGCACGCAGGAGGCTGAAGAGGAAGGGCCGGAGGCACAGGCATGTCACGCTGTCCTTACATCCAGGGTAAGTGCGCCATTGGGCGGAGGGGGGAGCCGAGGGTTAACTTAGGAGACTTCTGATGCATTCCATGTCGTTGGCCATGTCTCCTTGTTCAAAAGGAGCTCCAACCGTGAGGCCATGCCCCTGGGGGAGGGTAGAGCCTCCGAGGGGACTGATGGGAGAGATTATATATACAAGGGAGACTCTGTGTCAGCGACCATCTTGGAGACGCAGCCATAGAGGGCCATGGGAAGTGATTTCAGCAGTCTTCTCCCCGAGCAAGCCTGTCTGCTGGTATGGTAGCTCAGAAATGCTATTTCCTTGCGCTGTGCACCCTCTGTGGGTCAGGCCATGAAAGGCTAGGTCCTCCCTGTCCTTCCTATTCACGCCCTCAAAGGAAACAGGAAAGTGTAAGAGACTGAGCGAAATCCTACTGTGTGGAATCCTAACGGACCTCTAGTTGTTTTTCTAAAATCAAAACAAAACCCAATTTAAATGTCGCAAGTCACCATTGACCACCAGAATCTAGGGGACAGACGCTAGACACGGCACCCGAGAAATAGCAGCCGCGGAGCCGGAGAGGGAGAGGTCAAGGGCAGTGGGAACGGGCGTGGACACGGGCTTGCCCGCGCTCCGTGCACTGAGGCCCATTGCCTGCGCTTCCTCCCCTGAGCGCACGCGTCTTTCCCCTCCTCCGCCCCGCCCACGCTCCGTGCACTGAGGCCCATTGCGCTGCGCCTTCCTCCCCTGAGCGCCTTCCTCCCCTGAGCGCACGCGTCTTTCCCCCTCCTCCGCCCCGCCCGCGCTCCGTGCACTGAGGCCCATTGCCTGCGCTTCCTCCCCTGAGCGCACGCGTCTTTCCCCTCCTCCGCCCCGCCCACGCTCCGTGCACTGAGGCCCATTGCGCTGCGCCTTCCTCCCCTGAGCGCACGCGTCTTTCCCCTCCTCCGCCCCGCCCACGCTCCGTGCACTGAGGCCCATTGCGCTGCGCCTTCCTCCCCTGAGCGCACGCGTCTTTCCCCTCCTCCGCCCCGCCCACGCCCGAGGTCAGCCCAGGCTGGCTTGCTGTAAGGTAGAACCCATTCCATTGGCAAAGCGTGGTCAGCACAAGGCAAGACCGAGTCCGGATGGCAGCGGCTTACGTTCCTCTCCAGACCCGCCCGGGGGTTCGTCTGCGGCGTGAAGATGCCGTGTTTGTGGGGCTCCTGGGCAGCCCAGCCCTGGCAGGGGGTGCCGGAGGCGGTGGTCGCCCTCTTGCCCCGATACGCCTTCCCATTCCCGAACATGCAGTCTGTGGGGGAGAGAAGGGGGTGGTCAGGGCCCCCTCCGTAGACCCCGGCCGGTGAGGAGCAGAGCGGGGCAGCATCCGGTTGCTCTGGCGATGACCTCTGTGGCCACACTCTCCGGAGCCCCAGAACGCCCAGGGTTCCTGGGAACGTGGCCTGTCCGACAGGTCACCCGAAATGCTTATGGGTTTGGAAACACAAGTCAGGCAGGAGGTTAGAATGGAGGTGGGGCTGTTACGCTGAGATCATCGATGTTTACCCAGGCTGAGTGGTAAGAGGTAAGACAACACCGGGAGGGGCCACAGGGAGCGGGGGCTGCTGTGGGCGGCTGGGCGGCTCTCCAGCCCTCACTCTCGCCCCAGGTGGATAAAAGGAATCCCCGCCATAAGCGTTCCTTAGAAAAATCTCGTCCACACAGCTCTAGCTGTGCTTTGAGTCTCCACTCTCTGGGCTGGAGATGAACTGGGACACCTTTCTCCATGCCTGTCCCTCAGCTCAAACCCGGGGAACGGGGGCTCCCGCAAGACTCCTCAGAGGAGTTGATGTGTGTCGCCGAGGGGGGGGGGGTGAGGAAGAAAGGGCAGCAGTGCCCTGATGGCCACTCGGAAAAGCCAAACAGCAGAAACTGGACCAGGCAGCCTCTCTGCCAAGGAGGGGGGCTGTGCTGGGCAGCCGCACCCTAACGTTTCCCAGGACCTGGGTGTGTGAGTGACCCACACACTAAGAGTGGAGCCACGTGAGGTCACCTCACATCTTACCCAGGAGGGGCACCCGGTGAAGGAAGGAGGGGAAGTTCACGCTGGTCTGGGGGAGCAGGTGAGGTCCCAACATCCTGGAAGAGCTGAGCCCACCTCAGGGAAGGAGAGGGCTCTCAGCTCCAAACCAAGCTCTCGCTCCAGTCATTACTGTCTGGAGGCTCTTGAATGATTTGAGAGTGGTCAGACAGGCCACGCGGCCCCGGGTGCTCTCACTGGGGCAGGGGAGAATGAGCCTCCTCTGCGTTTCCTCACGCTGCAAAGGGGCAGAGCATTTGCCCGCTGCCTGACAACCTAAGGACCAGGTGCTCGGCAGCTAGAGCGGCAACCAGGGGCCAGGGAAGCAGGGAAAGGTGACCGCCTCAGGGGACAACCTCATTCTGGCGTCCAGGCCCAGTGACTCTTACAGCCACAGACCCACGTCCCAAGTGTTCGTTGGAGAGCATCACCTGACTGTCTCACTAGCACCCCTAATTCAGTATATTCGAAGCCAAATTAATCTACTCCTCCATGGAGGAGGCAGGGACTCGCTTCTAGAAAGTCCCATCTCAGCCAACGCCACCCTTATCAACCTCTCCATCCACCCAGGCTCACCATTCTATCCACCTGTGGTTTCAGGTCCTGAACACACGCCCCCCGCCCACATTACACCAGCGGCAGCAGCCCTGGCGGCCCCCCAGACAACATGCCGGCCCCCCAGACAACACGCCGGCCCCCCAGACAACACGCCGGCCCCCCAGGCCACGTGCCGGCCCCCCGGACAACGTGCCGGCCCCCTGGACAGCGTGCTGGTCCCCCAGACAACATGCCATTGGAGGCTTCCTCCCGCACCCGTTCAAGTCCCCGCGGGAATCCTCTGCACCCGTGAGCTTCCTGTGGCTTTTGTCCCAGTGCCCAAACACACAGACGTCTGGCCTCCGACGCTTACCTGCTTCTGCGGGGCTCTCTGCGTTGATGACCTGGGCTTCGGGCGGAGCGTGTGTGACAGTCTCTGGGCTGTCTGAGCACTTATTCAGGTTGCAGAACTCCCACCGGACTCTCGGGTCGGTGGTGTAACACCAGGGGCCTTTGTCACCGTCCGGATTCCTGCAGTAGTTCATGGTCAAGCCGCTGTGAATGCCACAGGAGAGGGAGGGAGGGAGTGAGAGGAGGCGCCTCGGGGGGGGGGGGGGCGCACCCCAACACCCTCTGCGTCTCGATTCCACGAAGTCTCAGCAAGCGACTTTGAAATATTTCCACGAGGGTTACCAAAAGTGCTCCTTCTTATCCTAAATGCCACAAGCACGGGTCCTCAACACTGAAATATTGTTAAAAACAGATGACTGTTTTTATACCGCAAATCAAAACCGAGGCATGATCCACACAGAAACTAAGATGATATATACCTGTGTAAAGAAAGTCTCAGAACGTCTCCTTTCCAATACGGAGCCTGGAGCATGTATTTTAGATTTTTTTTTCTATGCACGTACGAACATTTCTATCTCTCTCTGTGTCTCTGTGTTTGCCTACATAGGGCCGTGAAAGCCAGAACCAAAATGTATTTCCCCAAGGAAGAAATGACATACAAGATCACGGCACGCCTTCCATGGTGGTCTATTCACACACCGTGTAGTTAAAATGGTGTCATCGACAATGAAAATAATACAGCTGGCCCTGGCCGGTTGGCTCAGCGGTAGAGCGTCGGCCTGGCGTGCAGAAGTCCCGGGTTCAATTCCCGGCCAGGGCACACAGGAGAAGCGCCCATTTGCTTCTCCACCCTTCCCCCTCTCCTTCCTCTCTGTCTCTCCCTTCCCCTCCCGCAGCCAAGGCTCCATTGGAGCAAAGATGGCCGGGGCACTGGGGATGGCTCCTTGGCCTCTGCCCCAGGCGCTAGAGTAGCTCTGGTCTCAACAGAGCGATGCCCCGGATGGGCAGAGCATCGCCCCCTGGTGGGCATGCCAGGTGGATCCTGGTTGAGCATATGTGGGAGTCTGTCTGACTGCCTCCCCGTTTCCAGCTTCGGAAAAATGAAAAATAAATAAATAAATAATACAGCTGTGAATATCGTATCTGGTAGGTCAAGTGGGTTCAGGGTATGAAAGACTTCTGGGAGCCACCTGGAAAACTCGCTCCCAGGCGGGAGGCGTTTCCATAGGACACATTCGGGGGCGTGGGGAGGAACCCCGCATCGTGCTCACTTCACCCCCCATGTCCCCTCCTGTGCGGCAGCCATGCAGGGACTGCAAACAGAGATGGGGCCACAGAGCGGGGGGGACGGGTGGAGAGAGACATCTGGAGAGACTCGGGGACCTGAGGGGGCTCAGGGCTGGTGGGGAAGTCGGGGAAAGTTGGGTAAGAAACATAGCGGGCGAGGGGCCTGGGGTGCTGGGTGATGGGGTCCCCCAGGGCCCCCCAGGTCATCGCCGCAGCCTCGCAGAATTCTCAGCCTTGGCGTTCCCCTTCCCGTTTAGACCCATGACCTGTGGCTGTCCAAGGAGATTTGAAACGTGTTATATACATGGATCTAATTCACGTATTATATATATGAGTCTAACATGATATATAGTAGATACTACGGACAAGTGACAGTCTCACGCTTGGGTCCACAGCCCGAGGAAGTCAGTCAGAGGCTGTCCGAGCCCCTGGGTGTGCTGAAAGGCTTATCCATCTATGGCGAAAAGGCGGATCTATCAGCCCCTGTACGCTGCCTGACTCTCGTCTGCCTTCCTGCTTGCTCTTCCTCTTCCTGTCCAGGAAGCCCCTCGGACCACCCGTGCTCAGGTCCGCTGTGTTCGGACGGGTCAGGTTACAGATGCCCGGACCCAGTGACAGACCCCCACCCCCACCCCCAGCTTCCACAAAACTGCTCAGGGAGGAGAGGGGCCTCTCACGTCCCTTCCGGCAGAACGTTTTCTCAGAAACAAGGCGGCCTGAGACGTTGTGCCTCACGTGCTGGAGCCCCGAGACGTTCGCTTCTGAGAGGTGAACGTAAACATGACCCTTCTAACGAATCTGAGCTAGCTGTCGCTCTCCTCTTTAGGGTGGAAAATCAAAGACATACGCATCCGGGTATTTCTGTGGGGTCATCTTGTGCTGGTGTGGGGACATAGACGACCAGGACTGACACTTCTTTCCCGTGATGGTGGTGGAGGAGGTGCCTCGATAACTCTGCCCGTTGCCCTGGTAACACTCCTGGACCACAGGGGTCTGCTCGGGCGGCACTGAAACAGAGGCAGGAGAGGTCAGTGGACAACGGCCAGAACAGGACCCGCGTGGAGCACTCTGCAATGCAAACGGAACAGCAGTGTCTGAATTAACGCTGTTCCACACTGACAGGCGGGTGGACGTGCAAAGGAAAGAACACATCTGTAACAGTCCAGAACTTGAATGACCTAACTTTTTTTTTTTTTTTTGGTAAATATTTAATTTAAAACTCGGGGGAGGGGCGATAAGCAGGTCCGAGTGCTTATAATTGGGAATTGTACTCATGTGCAAGCCTGTTTTTTTCTTTTTTTATGAATGTCCACTGGGTGTTTATGCAATTAGGCAGTTCTCAAGGAGACACATTCCGTGGTGTAGGCTGCAGGTCACGTGGTGACCAGCTGCCACCGGGGGGGCCAATGTGACCCCTTTCCCCAGACTGGTGCTCACCCAGAGCCAAGGCCTTGAGCTGCTGAGGGATGGAGCAGGGAGTGGCCCATCACTTCTCAGGAGAGGTGGAGGCAAAACTCTTATTCTCCTGGAGAGGAACCGGAAACCTCTCGTGCCCAGGATCTCCCAACTAACGCAAAGCGGACGTCTGCTACTCTTCCTCTCAAGACCCACCGCAGATATACAAGTTAGAGTTTTTAGCTTGTTTGGAAGAAGGGACAGGAACACTGAGAAACACCACCTCCAAAGCCCAGGTCCACAGAGTTCACCGGAGGTTGAGGGTAGACCAGGAAGCTCGAGAATGTCTACCTCCACCAAAGCTCAGCATCCAGTAGGAGGAAACAGCGGTCCATTAGTAGGATCAGGTTAAGAGCACACCGTGGTGCAGGCATGCAGTTACTGCTAAAAGCGAAGGATGGTTAGGAATACAGAGAAGACTCTTCAGACTCTGAGAACACGGGAACAACAGCCCATACCCAGAGGAGTTTGAAGCCCATGGCCCACTTAAGGTAAAAGCAGCAACAACACAAGCCAAAGTCGCTTTTATCTGCTGCCTCTGTTAATTCAATTACACAACATTATACATCTACTAAAATAATATTATTTGAAAGTGGGGTGTAATCATTTAAATATGTATATTGTAAACAATAGAAAGAATATTAAAAGATTAAAAACTGGTTAAACTAATAGTGGTGATAAGACAATCAAGAGATGTTCAGTTAATGCAAACAAAGACAGAGAAAGATGATAAAAGGACCAAAATTCAAGTAGGACAAGGAGAAATAGCTAACTTGATGGTAGATTTAAATCCAATCATATTAAAAATTACACTAAATGTAAATGTTCTAAACATCTCAACTAGAAGGTTGAGAAGAATGACACATCACACAAACACGAGTGAAAACAGAGCTGCAATGGGTGTGGTCAGATCAGCATACATAGACTTTAAAACCAGGAACAGTTCCAGAGATAAGGAGAGACATAAGGCTAAAGAGGTCATTCCCTCTTCAAGAAAACGCAGCAATCCTAAGTGTGTCTGTTTAACCAAGAGCTCCAGAATATATAAAGCAAACAGAAAACTAAAAAGAAATAGACAAATGGACAGCTAAGTTTGGAGACACCCCCCTTCTCTCAGTAATGGAGAGAACAGGACACAGAAGATCAGGAAGGAGTCAGAAGAGTTAAACAGTGCTAATCAGCTTGACCGAATCGGCCTTTATAGAACACACTCGACCCAACAACAGCGGGAAGCCATGTTCTTTTCAAGTGCACACGCAACGTTTACCAAGATGACCATATCCTGAACCATAAAAACACAGCTCCACAAATTTAAAACAATTGTTAGCATGGAGCGCGTTCTCTGACAAGAACAGAATTCAACTATACACAAAGCGACTGCACATTGGGCCAGCCCTGGGGTAGAAAACCAGAGAAAGCCCTGGGGCCCCCCCGTGAGCTCCCAGTCCCCTTGCCTACCTGGGGCGTCCAGGAGTTCCGGGGATGATGGCGAGGACTCACAGGACGGAATCGTGCAGTACTCCCACCTCACCTCGCTGTTGGTTGTATAGCACCACGGTTTTGTTTCTCCATCAGGGTTCCGACAGTAGTTTTCTTTCAGATCTCTGAAAAAGAAGTGATTGTGACTTCAGCTTGCCAAAAAGGCTAAATAAATAACAAGGGGTACACACGCTTGTTAATGAGGATATTATCGGACACATGCCCTGCTAATTCTCCAGAATTGCCTCAACTCAAGAATAGGTAGAAATGTAAGCAGGGCACAACAGAAGGTCTCTAGGACAAATGATTAGAACCTATTTCTTGATTGTGTATAGTCAAGCAAAAAGTATAGTTCTGCTGTGTGTTGGGCAGGGTGCAATATGCTAAAACACAGTGGGTATTCTCCACAATGTTTGTGCCCCCCAAAATACATCCAGCGTAGCTATAGACTCTAAGTGTCACAGCCCGGAACTTCAGTGCTCTGGAACCTTATACTGTGCCTTTGGTAGGGTTCTGGTCAAGCACAGTGCTGGGACCCACTCCTCGGAGATTCTGATTCAGATCCGGACCAGGGGTCGTCAACTTTTTATAAAAACCGCCCACTTTTGCAGTGCTGGTAGACCTGGTCCCTACCGCCCACTAGTGGGCGTTCCAGCTTTCATGATGGGCCAATCGCGGCGCTGTTTGGTTGCACGGTAGGGACCAGGTTGACCAGCACTGCAAAAGTGGGTGGTTTTTATAAAAAGTTTGACGACCCCTGCTAGACTTTGCATTTCTCACAACGTTCTGATACTGCCTGCCTAAAGAGCTGCACTTTGAAGACGAGCATTACAGGGAAATCCGGGCTGCATTTCACTTCCCTTGCCTAGGACTTGGGCAGTTTCCATTCCAGAATACTTTACCTGTAGGAACTCAATCGAAAGCGAAGTCGATGGGATCCCACACTTGGCTCAGCCCACAGGGAATGAGTCCGGAGGCGGACTTACTTGCAGGGGAAGTTTTCCGGCGTCCTGCTCTGCCCCACAGGGAATGAGTCCGGAGGTGGACTTACTTGCAGGGGAAGTTTTCCGGCGTCCTGCTGTGTCTGTGCGGGGTCTGTTCGCTCCAGCTCTGACAGGTGTGACCAGAGACGGTGACCGCCACGTTCCCGCGATAGTTTTCACCTTTGCCCTTCAGACACTGATACGTGGGGCCTGGCGATGGTGGGGGCGTGGCTTGAAGGGGACAATAAATGACAATGAAGCGTTTTGAAGTGGAGAACGCACGGATGAATGGGACAGGGGTGGACATGGGGAGTGTCAGCCTGCCTTCTTTTCCGTTCACCCTCCCTTGGGATTTGGCACTTGACAATTGTTGATCGTTCTTAGAAGACGCTGCCTTGGCAGAACCTATGTCTACAAGGTCACCTCATGAGGAGCTCGTCCAGGAACAAGACCCGTGGACTACATGCCGCATTCTACGTCCTCTTTCTCCGTTTGTCATACGTGGTAAGGGTCAGTGTGTCACCCTCACCCCGACCCCTCACATACACCGATGACCCAACTTCCTTTGTGAAGAATAAATTATTCACCGAGTAAATATAACCAAGTGACACCCATAAAGTGACACTCCATAAAACCAACAGAGAACCCATAGAAAGAAGGTCAAAAAAAGTCTCCAAGAATGATCGCGTGCATCCAGAAATCACGAAATTCTTGAGGAAAAAAGAACAAAAAGAGAAACTGATATTGGAAAGGAAGGAGTGTGCTTGAGAAACTCGAGTGCCCAAAGGACAACCGTCCGGCAAAGACCAGGGAGCCAGCCCTCGGGGCCTGCTGTGTCCCTTTTAACTTGTGACGACTTTCTCTATCTAAACGGTTAGTCCCGCGTCAACCTGGAAATGCTGAGGTCGCCGGTTCGAAACCCTGGGCTTGCCTGGTCAAGGCACATATGGGAGTTGTTGCTTCCAGCTCCTCCCCCCTTCTCTCTCTGTCTCTCTCTCTCCCTCTCTGTCTCCCTCTCTCCCTTTCTCTCTCCTCTCTAAAATGAATAAATAAAATAAAAAAGAAAATTAAAAAAATATATATTTTAAAAAATAAATAAATAAATAGACGGTTAGTCCTTTGCTTCAAATTCTCATCGAAGGAAAATATTATGAAATTGTTTCTTTCAGGTCTTTCCTGCTCACTCAGCCCTTTTACCTTCTCGCCCTGAGCTCTCTTCTCTCTCACAAGGCGGACATTCTGAAAACTGGACGTCAGAGGCACCGCCAGAGTTTACAAAGCAACAGAACTCTGGTTGATAATGACATCTGTGCACAGAAAGCATGGGTCTGACCCCTCTTTGAAAGATGTCAGCACTACCTCCAAGAGCCCACATTCAACTATCTTTGACAGGAAAAAATAAATAAAAAAGCCCCTGACCCATGGATGCTCTGACAGTTACCGACGGTAACCAATAGGTTGTTTTAACAGAGCGATCACACCCCGCTGCATTTGTGGGGCATGTTCTAGACACAATTCTCAGACACAGATACATGCTGTGTTCTTGATTACAAGAGCAGGGCGGGCAAGGACCCCCGAGGACCGGGCAGGGGGCAGACTTACTGCAGCGTGGGATGTCGCAGAATTCCCAGCGCTTGTTGGGGTCCGTGGTGAAGCACCATGGGCGGGGCTCCCCATCAGGGTTCCGGCAGTAATTCTTCCTCAGGTTCTTGCTTGGGAATCTGAATGGGCGAGAAGGATGTTGACAGCACTGAACATTTACAGGTAAGAATCACTGTGGACGAGTGGACATCGGGCACCTGCTGTGGGACAGGCACCGTCCAGCACCACGGGGGTGACTAGATGAACTGTCCTCAGAGAGATGACAGTCTCCAGAGAAAGACTAGCTCAGGGGTCTAGGGACTGTTGCCCTAACGGCTTACATGTATAAAAATCATACAACGGATTAGCAACTGTATCCTTTTGGCTGGCTGGAAAACATGTAAGCAGACTCCAGTTACTCAACGGCCAACAACAGCCGTTTGTAAAACACCAGGTACTTGTTGGTGGCCATCTTCAGTGCTTAAAGAAACAATGTTTCTGGTCCACCAGGTTCCAGTCCTGCTACCTTGATGCATACAGAAACTGAAAAGGACAAGCTGTGATCCTGTGAGCACCTCGCCCAAGGGTGCAGGCCAGTGAGCCCCCCTCGGCAGGGACTCAGGGCTCGGACCATGAGGTGCACGCCATGCCTGCGGCCTTCTGGGTTTATTCCACGTCCCTCTCTGGGGCTGTAAAGGCTCAGGCAGAACGGACTAAGCGAACAGCGGTGGCTTCCACAATCATCTTCTCTTTCCTAGAAGTGAATGTACCCAGTTCACGGCCTTGGGGTCATTTCCCGTGTTTCCTCTTTAATGGAAAAGGCAACAGTAGCCCGACCTGTGGTGACGCAGAGGACAAAGCATCGACCTGGAACGCAGAGGTTGCTGGTTAGAAACCCTGCGTGTGCCTGGTCGAAGCCCATAACGAGAAGCAACTGCTATGAGTTGATGCTTCCCACTCTTCCCCTCCTTTCTCTCTCTCTCTCTCTCTTCCTCCTCTCTCTAAAATCAACAAATAAAATATTAAAAAATAAATAAAGGCCACAGCTGTGTTTCAAGTTAACTATTGGAGTGAAAGGCACAGCAACTCCGTGGCGCTGTTTTCCGCAGTAAAGTCTGGGGCTCAGTCTCGTTTGCTGTACATTTTTTGTTAAGTGCGGTGAGGTCCGACCTTCGCCAGAGACGGAAGGGAAGGTCAGCAGCAGTTGCAGAAAGGGCGGTGCTCTCCAGGACAATGGCCGTGGGGCAGGGGGAGGTGCTCTAGCTCAGGGGCTCCTGTCTCCTTGTACTTTCGCAACCCCCCTCTGAGAATCTGGTGAAAGTTAGGAATCCTCGCCCAGGAGAAGGCACTGATATAAATGCACACAAAACATGGCGGGCTTTGTAAAACCCCCCAAACACATTCCGTCCGTGCATTGTAGGCGAGGAAGCCGCTGAATGTCATCGGTATGAAAGAAAAGACAGAGAGAAGAGGAGGACGTGGAGGAAATACACGAACGAGACAGATCGCACATGTCTCCAACGGTAACACTGGGGGAGGGGGGGGGTCAGCCAGGGCCCCGGCTGTAACGGGGACCAGGTTCCGAGGGTCTGAGATTCTGCACGTCCGTCTGACCAGCTCTCAGGCACCAGACCTTTCCCACAGGCCACGTCTAAAGGAGCGAGAGTGCGTGCTTCTCCCACAGTCATGTGGGCCAAGGTCAACTTTGAGATTCAGAAACAACAGATACGGTCACTTGAGGAACCAGAACGCAGCTAAACACCAGGCAACGCCCCGGGAGCTGCCCAGCGGCCAACAGCGAGTGTCTTTTCCCGAGGGACCTACTTGGAAGGAATGAAGCCGTGAGCGTGCGGGGTCTGAGAGTCCCAGGACTGGCATTCGAGCCCGGACGTGGTCCTGGAGATCTTGCCCTCGTAGTGTTCTCCGCTGCAGTGCATGCATTCCTCTGGGCAGAGGGACAAGGAGGAAAGAAAGAGGGAAACTGAAATGAGTGAAGCAACGAAGAGCGAGAACGAGACTCCCGCCAGGCGTGTCGCGAACACACCCCCCATCCCCCGTTCACACGTTCTTCCCAACAATCACTGGGCAAAATAAATAAATAATAAACAAATAAGTAAATGAAAGAAACTGGCAATAAAAACTCGATTTTCTAATACAACATAAAATGTCACTTTCCTTCAAAGGGCAAAATTAGCATATTTCGATCAAGAGCCGCTCCGCTGTTATAGTTATGACCAAATCCGGAAACTCCATAATGCCCTGTCCTCAAACCGGGATGCACTGGCCCTCGGTGGGAGGGAGGAGCTGGGGAAGGGTGGACATTTTCTCAAAAGTCTGGGTTGTGGTTGTTGTTGTTTTTTTTAAGTATTTGGTGTCTTTGTTTCAATAATGATCTCCAGCAATTTCTATGAAATTATCTGACAATATGGGTGACTGCATCCTCCCTGGCTTTGAGTGCTGGGGTTTTGTTTGTGCTCATGTCCTCACTGGAGGACAGTATTCGCCTACAGCGACAGCAGCTCTCTTTATATGCTTGAAAAGCATGACTGCCTGTTCTTTGCTTTCTTGCAACAAACAACAAGTGTTGGCGAGGATGTGGAGAAAAGGGAACCTTCCTGCACTGCTGGTGGGAATGCAGACTGGTGCAGCCTCTATGGAAAACAGTCTAGGGGTTCCTCAAAAATAAAAAAAATGGGTCTGCGTTATAACCCAGCTATCCCACCTTTGGGACTATCTCTTTTTTTTTTCTTTTTTTCTTTTTTTTTGTATTTTTCTGAAGCTGGAAACGGGGAGGCAGTCAGACAGACTCCCGCATGCGCCCGACCGGGATCCACCCGGCATCCCACCAGGGGGCGATGCTCTGCCCATCCGGGGCATCACTCTGTCGCGACCAGAGCCACTCTAGCGCCTGGGGCAGAGGCCAAGGAGCCATTCCCAGCACCCGGGCCATCTTTTGCTCCAGTGGAGCCTCGGCTGCGGGAGGGGAAGAGAGAGACAGAGAGGAAAGAGAGGGGGAGGGGTGGAGAAGCAGATGGGCGCTTCACCTGTGTGCCCTGGCCGGGAATTGAACCCGGGACTCCCTCACGCCAGGCCGACGCTCTACCACTGAGCCAACCGGCCAGGGGCAGGACTCTCTCTTAAGAATCACAAACAGTGGCCCTGGCCGGTTGGCTCAGCGGTAGAGCATTGGCCTGGCGTGCGGGGGACCCGGGTTCGATTCCCGGCCAGGGCACACAGGAGAAGTACCCATTTGCTTCTCCACCCCCCCCCCTTTCCTCTCTGTCTCTCTCTTCCCCTCCCGCAGCCAAGGCTCCATTGGAGCAAAGATGGCCCGGGCGCTGGGGATGGCTCCTTGGCCTCTGCCCCAGGCACTAGAGTGGCTCTGGTCACGATGCCCCGGAGGGGCAGAGCATCGCCCCCTGGTGGGCAGCGTCGCCCCTGGTGGGCGTGCCGGGTGGATCCTGGCCGGGCGCATGCGGGATTCTGTCTGTCTCTCCCCGTGTCCAGCTTCAGAAAAAAAAAAAAAAAAAAGAATCACAAAACACTAATTTGAAAGAACAGATGCACCCTCATTGCAGCACTACTAACAATAGCGAAGGTCTGGAAACAGCCCCTGTACCCATCAGTGAATAAGTGGATAAAAAAAAAACTGTGGTGCCCTGGCCGGTTGGCTCAGTGGTAGAGCGTCGGCCTGGCGTACAGAAGTCCCAGGTTCGATTCCCGGCCAGGGCACACAGGAGAAGCGCCCATTTGCTTCTCCACCCCTCCCCCCCCTTCCTCTCTGTCTCTCTCTTCCCCTCCCGCAGCCGAGGCTCCACTGGAGCAGAGTTTCCCCGGGCACTGGGGTGGCTCTGTGGCCTCTGCCTCAGGCGCTAGAATGGCTCTGATTGCGGCAGAGCATCGCCCCCTGGTGGGAATGCCAGGTGGATCCCGGGCACATGCAGGAGTCTGACTGCCTCGCTGTTTCCAACTTCAGAAAAATACAAAAAAACAAACAAACAAAAAAAAACACAGAAGCTTTGATTTGGAATTATTGAAATAACATCGGGCTGCAGGGTAATAGATAACTTTCAGTTTTATGGAGTAATAAGGAAAAAAAGAGTCAGACTTGATACAGAAATGATGCATTCACATCAATTAAGGGACAACTGACCTCATAACAGTATACAAATAAAAAAGTCCCCAGAGTGGAACGTGGTCACACAAATCCACCGTCCTCCCCCCTGCCTTGCACCAACAATGAATGGAGCAGGAAATGTGAAATGCTGAACATTTTCTTTTTCAATAGGATGTTTTTCATGTTTAGCACTGACTTCTGAGGTGTGCTGTGAAATTGGCTGGTTCCTTAAAATCATGAGCTGCTGATTTAAAAACAAGTTCAAGGTTTAGCTTCCGCACAACAGCCAAGTCTCCCACATCCAATTAGTGTTGTTTGTTTGAATTGCACTGACTTGGTGATTTTGTTTCACCTGTTGAATCACAGATCTGTTTTCATCTTTCTACTGTGTCGAGCATTCAGCCTAGTCCAGTGGTTCTCAACCTTTCTAATGCCGTGACCCCGTAATACAGTTCCTCATGTTGCGGTGACCCCAAACCAAAAAATAATTTTGGTGGCTACTTCATAACTGTAATTTTGCTACAGTTATGATTCGGAATGTAAATACCTGATATGCATTATGTATTTTCCGATAGCTTTAGGTAACCCCGCCGGGGTCACAATCCACAGGTTGAGAACCGCTGGCCTAGACACTTTAATTAAAGTTTACATGTCGTTTTATATTTGTACACACTGAAGGAACATTCTAATAGAAATAATTCCAGTCAATGTCGGGGGGGGGGGGGGGAGCCTGAGCCAATTTCGATCCTTTCCACAAGGTTCATACGTGACTCAGTTTTGTCAGACATGACACTAAATGATCATTCACAATATCCCTGCGGGAAATCACTTTACAGCCAAATTAATCGCTGTGCAGATAAAGGCAGATCTGAACGGTGTCCAGAGCGCCCCTGACCTTCACATTCGGGGATGTCGCAGTAGTCGAATCGGGTGCTGCGGTCCGTGGTGTAACACCAGGGCCCCTTCTGGTCGCCGTCCGGGTTCCGGCAGTAGTTCTCCTCCAGGCCCTCTGACGGGTGGGTCGCGGGCGAGAAACTGCACAGGGTGGAGAGGAACCACTGATGGCGTGTGCAACATCAGCACGCTGTCAGCAGCACAGGACGAGGGACCTTCTCTTCCCCACCCGCGGTCGAGGCTCTGCCGCCCGAGCGCCTGCGTGCTGGCGCTGTGCGGAAGGATGTGTGTCGCCTGGTGTTTGTGTCTGTTCTCTGCTGGTACCCTGACATTGCCGTTGCTACTCTACTTACGGACACGGTTTTTATGCACAGAGAGTAGAAACAAAGCCTCAAAATCCTGACAGATTCTTGATTTGTGACAAACACCTGTTTCTGTTAGTTGCCTTTCTCCCTAAAAATGATAGCAGTTCACACCATTTTGCCTGCGTTGAACCATGCTCCAGGGGCTATACAAAACCTTTCTATACATTCTCTTGTTTAGTCTTAATAATAATAATTATTACTATTATTATAATATTCTACCAGGAATGTTATTATTCCTAGTTTACAGATGAATAAACTGAGACACAGCAATGTAAGACCAGACAAGTCTTGCCCAAGTTGGAACAGTTACTAAGTAGCATTTCAAGAATCTAGTCAGACCTTTCTGATTCCAAACACCCGGTTCTCTCTGAGATGCAGCCAGATTTAGAGGGGGAGTGTGTGTGTGGGGGGGAGGGCGCAGTTAAGCTCATTTTCAGATCTAGAGATGAATTGCTGTGTAGAGATAACAAATTATGTCAAAAGCCCAGGACTTGGAGTCTACAAAGGCAGGTTTTGTTTCTGACTCTTCTATGTACTTGATTTTGGTAAATGGAACCTCCGTTTCCTCGTCTGTGGGCCCAGAGAGGGGTTAGATTAGCTCTGAGGCCCCTGATGGTCTATGATTGGTCCATTTACTTGATCATTTTACCTCTAACAGCCTAACCTCCTGCGGATATTAGATCTGCCCATCTCCTGGGGATGCTCTAAAGGCACTCTGGAGGGGGACGCAGGGTAGAGGGCGCCATGGTCCTGCTGGAGAAGCATTGTGTCTAAGAACTGAATGCCACCTAATGCCCTCCGGGGACACAGACAATAAGAATGACACTAAAATAAGTTGGCAAATTGCGAGAGAATCCATTTTCATTTATATTGTGTTGTACTCTTTCGCTCCACAAAGCCAAGATGAGCACGTGGTAAGAGTTCTAATTTGCCACGTTTGATTTCAGCTAGTTGAGTCCTAGAATCAGCCTAGAATTCATGGTTTGTTGCTCTTTTTCTACTAGGCATCCTTCTGTGATCTAGGCCTTCCAGAAAAGTCTATACACAGGAGTGAATGGAGAACAACTGTCTTCTGCTTTGGGGCTGGAAATAATCCAACCATTCTCTGTCAACATCAATGAGGGTCCCTCTGTGCCGGCTTGTGCACCGGTTCTGGCTGGGTGTAGAGAAAATGCACTCACTCTAAGGGTAATAGGCGGGGACGGAGCAGAGAAGGGGGAGAACGCCTTACTTAGGCTTGTGTGGAGAGCTGTCACTCCATCTCTGGCAGGCAACCCCGTTTCTCGTTTTGGACGCCGTCCCCCGGTAGTTTCTTCCGTTGCCAGTCCTGCACTCCGAAAGATACACTGGAAAGAAGTCCACACAGTGCTCAGTTGCTTTCACAACAGGAAAGATCAAGTGAGAATTAACTTGTACTGTAGACAACACCATGGTCTACTATCCAAGAAGATCGTCTTTCCTTTCCCTTTCCCCTTCCTTTCCTCCCTCCCTCCTTTCCTTCCTTCCTTCCTTCCTTCCTTCCTTCCTTCCTTCCTTCCTTCCTTCCTTCCTTCCTTTCTTTTTGGAAAGAGAGAGAAAGAGAGAGGGACAGACAAACAGAAAAGGAGAGAGATGAGAACCATATGGCACCTTAGTTGTTCATTGATTGCTTTCTCATACATGCCTTGACCATATGTCCAGCCAAACCAGTGACCCCCTGCTCAAGCCAGTGACCTTGAGTGTCAAGCCAGTGACCTTTAGGCTCAAACCAGTGACCCGTGGGGTCATGTCTATGTTCCCACGCTCAAGCTGGCAACCCCGTGCTCAAGTTGGTGACCCTGTGCTCAAGCTGGATGAGCCCATACTCAAGCCAGCAACCTTGGGGCTTTGAACCTGGGTCCTCAGTGTCCCAGGTCAACATTCTACCCACTGTCCCACCAACTGGTCAGGCAAGAAGATTGCCTTTTATATCTGTGTGAGATTTGCAGCTAATGAAGCTGTTTGGTGCTTTGAGACATCTATCCAATGCTATAGCCTGTCTGTGTACTGGGCACCATGCTAAGAGCTGGGGGCACATGGAGTATGGAACAGGGAAGGCCCTACTGTCATGGGGCTGGCATACTAGTGGGGACCAGCTACAGAAAGTTATCGAGGACTCAGCTTCATGGTGACGTGTGTGACAGAGAGAGTGAAAGGAATGGGAAGGAATGGGAAGGAAGGCCTCAGACAGGGTAGGCAGTGAATTTTTCAGCTGCCAAAAGAGGTCCAAACCGCCTCATTTTTTTTTTTTTTGAGGCTTCCAGTATTTTTAATATGAAAAGTGTCACACAGGGTTATAACATTGTAGCCACTTGCAATGTGTCAAGTTGATGCTCTTAACTAGCTACCACTTACCCAACTCACAGGTGAGGGGCCCCATCCCATCTTTAAAACACAGTGCCAGGTGCCCACCTGTGGCCCAGATGTTTTCAGGTAGGCACCCGTGGCTAGCAGGCCACTTTCCAGGTGTCCACCCACTTCTGGTCCCTCCAATTGGGATATACGCTTATCAAGAGTCAATTGTTTTTATTGTCAGAAGTCTTTATACAGCTCCATTGGATGAAAGAAGACCTAAACTGACCTGGCACCAGACGTAGTTATTACAGTTTTATAAACTGAGACATGAATGAGAAAAGAAAAACCATCTTTTTTACCTCAGTTGAATGCTTTTAAGGACTTGAAAATTGTCAATTCATATAGTTGAAAGGAGTCAACTCATAGTTGACTTTATGAGGTTGGAGGGCAGAGATCATAAAAATATAAATGCATTTGACAGTCAGATTAATCAGTCCATGTCTCTAGATCCTGCTCCACTTCAAAGAGAAGGAAACTGATTATCGTACACAAGACTCTTAGAGAATCGTTTATGCAAGAAACACTCGGATTCACAGACAAAAGAGCCTCCGCCTAAAAGATGCCAATGTAAACTTGTGTTTTTAATGAAATTATCAACTATTTAAAATATATTTGCATCATCTTTCACAATTCTTCACTTTAGCCAAGGTTTAAAATGAACTGACCATTTATCTGGGGAAACTATTTCTAAGATGCCTGTCGTAAACTAGTGCTTTAACCCAACTGTCTGTTTAAAGATTGCAAGTGTCTCCTCACAGAGCTATATTATTACAGTCGACATATGACACTTATCCAAGGTGTCAACTCAAGGCACTTTCTAAGCCCAGGGTCCGGGGAGACTTTGGAAAGGGCGTGAGGCTTGAGCTGAGACCTGGGACATCAGAAGGAACGAGACACAGAAAGAGCAGAAGAGGATCCCGCAGCAGCGGTGTGTGCTGGCGTGTTGCACAAGCAGGGACACACTCAGTGAGCTGAGCACACGGGTGGGCTTCAGTGACACAGGGCCCTATAGCCCTGGGGAAGCATCGGGATTCTATTCCAAGGGCACAGAGACTTTGAAGCAGGGATGTTAAGGACCAGCCATTGCAGGTGGTCCGGCCAGTGACGATGGCAGCTTCTACCCAGCTGGTGGCAGTAGCCATGGCAGCTGGTGGCAGATGTGAAAGTGATCAGACACTGTTCCCAGCAAGACGCTGGCGGGAAACATAGCAGGGAGTCGATATTCCCCAGGAAAGGAACAGGCACGCAGAAATGACTGACTTCTGACTTTTGACCTCTCTGTGTTTGTATGTACCTGCTAGAGTTTGTATAACCCTTCGCTCCTTTCTATCAACAAGAAAACAGGCAACCACCGTTCAGACGAAGGCTGGCGGTCAGCCCCTTGTCCCTTCTGGTTAACAATTTACAGATGACATTTAAATGCCCACATTTTGCAGGGAGAATCCCGTCAGGCCCCTCCCCTTTAGTAAAATCAGTAGATAGTAGATAATCCTATGTATCTCACCCTGTACTCACTATTTGTAAGAACTAACGACTTCTGATAAAATTTAGATCTAAGCTGTACTTTAATCTCAAGAATTAAAGATTAACAGCGGAGAGGAAAGGTGGAGAGCAGACACACAGCCAATCAAACCCGAGAGGAGGGACTTGTGCACAGAAATGATCCCTGCCTAAAGAAATGCCTTTGATTTCCAGAGTTTGTAGTGAGCCTGGAGAGACTGTTGCAAGTCATTGTCAAGAATGCACCCCATAGGGCAGGGGTCGGGAACCTTTTTGGCTGAGAGAGCCATGAACGCCACATATTTTAAAATGTAATTCCGTGAGAGCCATACAACGACCTGTGTATGTTACTTATTATCCAATAAAAATTTAGTGTTGTCCCGGAGGACAGCTGTGACTGGCTCTAGCCACCCGCCACCATGAACATGAGCGGTAGGAAATGAATGGATTGTAATACATGAGAATGTTTTATATTTTTAACGTTATTATTTGTTTTATTAAAGATTTGTCTGCGAGCCAGATGCAGCCATCAAAAGAGCCACATCTGGCTCGCGAGCCATAGGTTCCCGACCCCTGTCATAGGGTGTTTCTTGTTGTCTTTAACACCCGTGATACAGAACATCTGGAGAGCTAGGTTGTTGTAGGTGGCCTTAATACCTAGCTAACAACAGAGTGCAAGAGGCAGCCTTGAACACATCATACATTCACCTAAATCTTCATACATGCTTAGTGAGCTTTTCATGGCTAAAAGGATAGGCGATTGCCACAGGAATGCCGGCCATCTGTTACCCTAAACGGTGGGACAGTGAATCCAGAATTTTCAAGAAAACTATCGAAAAGAAACTACAACTCTGGCCTATTTTCAAAAGACAGTATTTCAGAGTCTGACGGAAATATAGACCATTACTCCCCCCACTCCTGTAAAAGGCAAATTTTAAGAATAAAAATAAAAATGATGTTTCTATGCAAATGCTACCTATTGAAGAGTTAAAACACTCCAGTGTTTTTATTTCCCTAGGTTTCAGTCCCAAAGCCAGGACCCAGGACCATGGTCCCTGCAGAACAAAAAGTCAAGATCGTAAGGGACGTCTAGACTCTCCCTTTCTCCTTAAAAATACACTGTTGAAGCCCTGGCCAGTTGGCTCAGTGGTGGAGTGTAGGCCCGGTGTGTGGAAGTCCCGGGTTTGATTCCCAGTCAGGGCACACAGGAGAAGTGCCCATCTGCTTCTCCACTTCTCCCCCTCTCGCTTATCTCTCTCTCTCTCTCTCTCTCTCTCTCTCTCTCCCTCCTCCCATCCTGCATCCATGGCTCGATTGGAGTGTGTTGGCCCCAGGCACTGAGGATGGCTCCATGACTTCTGCCTCAGACGCTAAAATGGCTCCAGTTGCTAGCATGCGGAGGACCCGGGTTCGATTCCCGGCCAGGGCACATAGGAGAAGCGCCTATTTGCTTCTCCACCCCTCCGCCGCGCTTTCCTCTCTGTCTCTCTCTTCCCCTCCCGCAGCCAAGGCTCCATTGGAGCAAAGATGGCCCGGGCGCTGGGCATGGCTCTGTGGCCTCTGCCTCAGGCGCTAGAGTGGCTCTGGTCGCAATATGGCGACGCCCAGGATGGGCAGAGCATTGCCCCCTGGGGGGCAGAGCACCGCCCCTGGTGGGCATGCCGGGTGGATCCCGGTCGGGCGCATGCGGGAGTCTGTCTGACTGTCTCTCCCTGTTTCCAGCTTCAGAAAAATGGAGAAAAAAAAAAAAAAATGGCTCCAGTTGCAACAGAGCAAGGGCCCCAGATGGGCAGAGCATCACCCCCTAGTGGGCTTGCCGGGTGGATCCTGCTCGGGCACATGCAAGAGTCTGTCTCTGCCTCCCCTCCTCTCACCAAAAATAAATTAATTAATTAATTAAAAATAACTTGATATTTTATTTTCAGAGTCATAGACATAGAAGCGATTTTGTAAATCAGATCCCTTCATGCTTAAAAACAAAGCATAAAAGGTGAAGTAACATACTCAAGTCAATGGAGTGGGTTAGCGGCCCGATCTCGTCCTGACTACCGAGTCGGGTTTGCCGCCCCTTCACGCCTCTGTCCTGTGGTCTGAGAGAGGACGGGTGGAAAGGAAGGGGGGAGGGGCGGAGACGAAGAAGTAGATGAACAGGAGGAGGAGGAAACAGAAACATTGTGCGCACCTTTCTTTTCAAACAGAACCACATCCCTCCTCCGGAAGACGGGGGAAGACTTGCTGTTGTCAGCCATCAGCACACACTGTTGCTCTTTGCTGTGATACTGGAATGACCTGCAGAGGGGAGTCGGGAGGGAGACACAGCAGGAGCGCTCCTTGGATTAAGGAAAGCACACTTCTGTGGATAAGCAGGAGGACTGTCCAGAGCACACTGTGTCTCTTGATGGACCCAGGGGCTCAGAACTGCCCTTCTCAATCCCGTGTGGCCCGGGGTCAGGGACGTGTTGTCAACAGGGCACCTCAGCGTGGTGGCTCCCCTGCTTTTCTCCTGCCTCTGCCTTCTCCCTCCGGGCCTCCACATTTTCTCTTTCTGTACCAGCTGCTCGACGCTTTCTTCACTCTGGAATATTTGCTTTTGTGCCGGAAAGAGGCAATGCTGATCGCTTTGAACTTATTCCCAGAATGGTCTATACCAGGGGTCCCCAAACTACGGCCCGCGGGCCACATGCGGCCCCCTGAGGCCATTTATCCGGCCCCCGCCGTACTTCTGGAAGGGGCACCTCTTTCATTGGTGGTCAGTGAGAGGAGCACATTGACCATCTCATTAGCCAAAAGCAGGCCCGTAGTTCCCATTGAAATACTGGTCAGTTTGTTGATTTAAATTTACTTGTTCTTTATTTTAAATATTGTATTTGTTCCCGTTTTGTTTTTTTACTTTAAAATAAGATATGTGCAGTGTGCATAGGGATTTGTTCATAGTTTTTTTTTTATACTCCGGCCCTCCAATGGTCTGAGGGACAGTGAACTGGCCCCCTGTGTAAAAAGTTTGGGGACCCCTGGTCTATACGGCTCCTGTCGTTTCCCCTGACCTACACCTCCACATTCGGCCCGACCCGCCTGAGCTCACCCTCCTTGCCCATCCACGGGGTCTCGCCGTGGATGCCCAGCCCGGCCCTCAAAGCCACCCACACCTGCCTTTCCAGCCCCGTCTCCTGCAGAAGCCTCTGCTTTAACCACCTGGGTCCATTCTTGGTCCCTCCCACAGGCGCAAGGCCAGGCCGGGCCCTCTGCCTAGAATGCCTCCAGCCTTATCAGTAGATACCAAGCTCTCGCTCACCCTTCAAAGCCCAGCTCAGTTTCCACCTCCTCCCTGAGGCCCTCCTAGCTGTATCAACCCTTGGGAATTGTTCTTTCCAATGAGTTTTACAGAGCACATATAAAGACCATCTATCAACACCTCACATTGGCTGTGTTTTTTTTTAACTTACATGTTATCCAATTTCCGTGACTACAGCATAACCACAAAGGGCCCAGTGTGCATCATTCATCTATATAAAGATCTGTCCTATATAAAGCTGTATGTCAGATACACTGGGTCACGGTGTCTATGCTTCATTGCTCCTTAGGGTCCAGGACACTTGCACACGTGTGACCTTCAATACCTACTGAGTGATAATGATGTGAAACACTAGAGCTCAGAATAATAGCTGTTTGTGTCATATGTAAAAATAATGAAGTTCATTATTTGGGGGCATTTTTCTTAAACGGAACATGAACAAATTTAACAAGAAACTGCTTGTGTGGATTCAGATACAGGGGGCAAACACAGGTTCCAAGCTCCGATTCCATGAAATTCCTCTCTCCCCTTAAATCCTGTTTTTGTCACGTCCACGAGCAAATTATTTTGAGATCGAAAGAATCGCGTACCCAACGGCAAGACGCCTGCGCGGGTGACACGACGATAGAAATACCTGCAGACGAACTCTGTTTCTCCCTCGCACTTCGCCACACACTCGGCGATGCTCGCCGCCTCCAGCTGCTTCTTGCTGAGCGTGAACAGCGACGCCCCCTGCGTGTCCACGTAGTTGTCCAGGGGGTCTCCGCGACCTACCAAGGGAAGGGAAACACGAGACAGCTGACAGTATCGATCGACACCTTTGTTTGATGGCGGTGATTTTGTCATCTATTTGCTTTGCCTCGACCAAAAAAAAAGTCTGCTTTATTGGAAGCAGAGGGATTGCCATGAATAAAAACCAGCGGTGAGATTCAAATAACTTAACAACTGGTTCTCTACCCTAATGACAGCTTTAAGTATAAAAAAAAAAAGATATACCAAAAGGTAGTTTGTTATTTCATGCATTTGATACTAAATAAAAACAATAAAAGAGGTACACAAAACTAGATTATGCTATAAGAAAGAGTTTTAAAATATTAGTGAAAAAATATTAAGTAATAGCCAACAAAAAAAACCCCAATAAAACTGTTATTTAAGATATTTCCAATGACGGCTTGTCACTCCCCGGTTGTTTGGCACTTTTTCTCTTCACGTTATAAGTGTGTTTACCGAAGTAACAAACGCAAGGGAATTAAAATGTAGTGTTTCATCGAAGGCATAATGAGTTTTATGAAGTGAATAAATAAATAGTACAAGCAGAGTTTTCCGTCAAACCTTTTTCAGCCGTGGATGGAATGAACATGACTACAAGCACTTGGAATACGCTGTCGTGCAGATGAATGTTTAAAAGAGAGTAAGGAATGTAAATTGGTGATTTCCACATTGGGCGGCTGCCCAGGCACTCACCTCAGAGAGAACCCTGATGACAAGTTTCTTTTTAACAACTGGTTCACTGAACTCAACAAAAAATTAAGTATCGGTTCTGCCTAACTGGTACGAACCAGCTGAATCCCACCACTGATAAAAATATGTCGTGAGGACAACAGTTCCATTTAAAGACTACAATACATTAAAAGGTCAACCCGATTGATAGATTCATGGATTAGGATTATTTAATAACTTCTAGTGCTGCTATATTAATGGGGGTTAAGCCTTAAATAAGCTTAAATTTGGTCTGCTTGCTGTGGGTTGTCCTGTCATGACAGAACACTGAGAGACCACTCATGGCAACTGGGTTGCCAGTGTTGATGACTTGTTTATCCCTGGATCCAGGGAACTCGAAGCCATTACTTGATCTCTGACAGTATAAACCCTGGTTGTCACACGGTCCCTTAGACTGAAGGGATACGCAGTCTCTGAATGGTTCCACCTTGACATGCAGAATTTTTGGTGAGTTGATGATGTTGAGATAAATAGGACCTGAACTAACCTCTACTCTGATCCAAGGTCATTTTTATACTAGGCCTAGTACAGGGACATGTCACTATTAATTAAAAAGAAATTAGTTCTTCCATGATGATGACAGGTAGCTTGCATTTTTGGAGGACATTGTTAAAAAAAAATAAATAAAAAGCAGACAAATGAGGCCTGACCTGTGGTGGCGCAGTGGATAAAGCGTCGACCTGGAAATGCTGAGGTCGCCGGTTCGAAACCCTGGGCTTGCCTGGTCAAGGCACATATGGGAGTTGATGCTTCCAGCTCCTCCCCCCCTTCTCTCTCTGTCTCTCTCTCTCTCTTCTCTCTCCCTCTCTGTCTCTCTCTCCTCTCTAAAAATGAATTAAAAAAAATTAAAAAAAAAAAAGCAGACAAATGATACTGGTCTTGAGTTTTCTGTGAGATAAAATCTGAGGCGAGGAATCTGTCCAGAGGTTGGTCTGCCCCCCATCACTGGGGCCGAGGGGTCCCAGCCGCGGTGCCACGGCAAGCCTACACGGCGTCCCTGTTCCCGGGCCCCACAGGACACTGGCCCCGGCCCCAGTGGCTCTCCTCCACGCCCGGAGATGTCAGCCTCCATCCCTCGTCCCTTGGGTATGGAACACCAGTCATTTTTTTTCACAGGGTGAGAGGCCAAAGAGGTTAATAAAATAAAGATAGCAAAGTTTCCTAAAGTTTGCCTAAACGGGATTAGGCAACACGGCAACCTTGACCCGCTTTGAGGTGGGGACCAAGGCCAGACGGAGGAGACTGAAGAGTCAAAGGGAGCGGCCGCGGGAACAGCTGGGGGACACACGTCTTTTCAGAAGCCCGGCAGTGAACGGAGCACTTCGGATGTGGTCACAAAAATTGTTCAAAGATGAGGCATTCTAGAGCAAGTTTGGCGTTGATGAAAATTATCCACAGGGAGGAGCATTAAGAGTCAGATTCGGAGCCCTGGCCGGTTGGCTCAGTGGTAGAGAGTCAGCCTGGCGTGCAGGAGTCCTGGGTTCGATTCCCGGCCAGGGCACACAGGAGAAGCGCCCATCTGCTTCTCCACCCCTCCCCCTCTCCTTCCTCTCTGTCTCTCTCTTCCCCTCCCGCAGCCGAGGCTCCATTGGAGCAAAGTTGGCCCGGGCGCTGAGGATGGCTCCGTGGCCTCTGCCTCAGGCGCTAGAATGGCTCTGGATGCAACAGAGCAATGCCCCAGAGGGGCAGAGCATCGCGCCCTGGTGGGCATGCCGGGTGGATCCTGGTTGGGCGCATGCGGGACTCTGTCTGACTGCCTCCCCATTTCCAGCTTCGGAAAAATGCAAAAAAAAAAAAAGAGGCAGATTCTCCGTCTCGGAAAAGCCGTCCCTCCCTGACCACCTGAAAACCCTCACACCACAGAGGCGATACCCTGACGGGCAGAGATGGAGCCCCCCTGCGGCCCCCTCCCCTCTTCACCCTTTCTCAGGTTAAGACAAACCGCAAGGGGGCCACTGGGCAGGAAGGTGGCTGCAGCAATTTACGTGTGACACACAAAAGATACTTGATAACTCTATGAGAAGATTATGGAGAAATAGGTATTTTAGACCAGGATTCGTGTTGTCATCTGGAGTTGCATCCCACTTTGAGCTCTCGTTTCCAAATCAGGACGTAACTTAGAAAAGAAAACAGTTAACTCTATGAAGCCTATCCTACAAAAGTCGAAGGAAACTTTTGGAAGTGTTCTTAGAAAGTGGAACAGGCTCGTGTATAAATGATGTCCAAACAGGAACATTTCTGCTTATATCAGCCTTTATTTAAGTTACCTTTAATTATGCAGTTATGTTACTATGTTTCCTAGTACCTAGCTGCTGAGACCCACCTTGGAAACAAACGTCACAAAGAGATGCCCTAAAAGAGATTTTTCATTTTGTTTGAAAAAATTTCCCAAATATTTCTTTTATTCAACTCTAGCGCTCATTGGACGACAGGTGTAATGTAGCTTACTGGTTGACCAATAAATAGTAAACATTTTTTTAGTAAGAAAAGAATTTTTATATCCCAGGGCAGTGTAGATGTCTGTTGCTACCAAAGCAAGTGTATTTTACAGATAACGTGGGCTTGTTTGTTTTTTCATCTCTCTGGTGCATCTACATGCACCAGGCTTGTGTGTTTGAAAGACCAGACCCAGTGTTTTGTGAAACACAAACTCCTTACCCACCTCTCACTGAGGACAGCTGGAAAAGAATATTTTTCCTCTCCTGGGTGGTTTCAGTGCATTGAAAAGATGAGACACTTCTGAGAAAGAGAATAAATGCCTTCCTTTCCCAAAGGGCTTACACGAGCCTTTTCCCCCGATCAGTGAGGGCATATGCTAACCCTGTTGCGGAGAAGCTGGTTCCTACATTGGGGTGTGACGTGCCCCACTGAATGGCCCCTGGTGTCCCAGGTCCTGCCTTTCATCCGCTGGAAGAGGAGATGCAGACTGCACGCCCACCACAGCCGTTTCCCAAATATCTCTTGGTTCAATCTTCTGCTGGGAAGGCTCTTTGATAATTCCTTGAACGGCTCCACTAAATTCCAGCATGTTTTACTCTAAAGCACAACATGTAATATTTCATCTGGCAACTTACAAATTTAATTTCAAGTAACTATACTTTGTTTACTTGAAGAACTACTTGTGTAACATATCATTCCATTCATATGAAATGTCCAAAGTAGGCAAATCAAAGACAGAGAGTAGATGAGTGATGGCCAGGGGTGGATAGGGACTGAGGGTTGGGGTGACAGCTAAGGGTGTGGAGTGTTTTGGGGGAGATAATGAAAATGTTCTAACATTGTAGCAATGAATGCACCACTCTGAACATAGTGGAAACTATCGGATTGTATTCTTTAATCAGGCGTCCCCAAACTATGGCCCGCAGGCCGCATGCGGCCCCCTGAGGCCCCAAGGAAGGGGCACCTCTTTCATTGGTGGTCAGTGAGAGGAGCACTGTATGTGGCGGCCCTCCAACGGTCTGAGGGACAGTGAAGTAGCCCCCTGTGTAAAAAGTTTGGGACCCCTGCTTTAAATGGATGAATTGTATCATGTGTGAATTGTATCACAATAGAGTCGTTAAGGAAAAAAGAAGTATATATAAGGACATGCTCAGGACAGTTTAAAGATAGTTTAAACAAAGTTTAAAAAGTAAGAAGAGCACCAAGATTCCTTCTTGGACGTCCTGGTTTAAATCCCGGTTTCTGCACTTCTTGAATTTGGGAGTTTGGTCAATAGGCAAATAACAGGATTTTCCTAGGTATGAATTAAGTCATCTATAAAATAGAGAGGAAGATACTACCCTTACCTATTGCACCAGCTAAAGAAGGTAATATTAGTAAAGGGGACACACACACACACACACACACACACGTGTGTACGTTGTGTATAAGAACAAGCCTGGGCCACCTCAAGCACTGAGTCTGTGTTGACTTGCTATGTGCACGCATCATTTGGCAACGCCTGTGATTCGTTGAGGATAAAAGTGAGCGTCTGTGTACAGAAAGCCTTCCTGAACCCACAGCAAACAGGAGGGTCGTCCACGCAACGACAGGCTGGTCATAGCATGTGGTCAAAGGCCTATCTCGTGGTTCACATTTGAAAGTGAGGAGAATGGGACATTTTAAAGAACAGGATCTAAATTAATCAAGCTGAGAAGCACGCAAAGAGACTAACAACTTTTCAGGTTGTTAGGTATCTGGGCTACTTTCTTCCCCCCTTCAACTAAAATAACTATTATTTGAGCTCAATCTTTCACATTAAAAAAAAAATCACTCATTTTTTTTTGTCTCTGCCCGTTTGTCTTCAGTATTGACAAGGAAGTTAAACTTATTTCTTGATGAATTTCTCTATCTTATGTTTAGATCTTGAACTAGGGATCTCAGAAATCAAAAGCTAAATCAAACTAGTTGCTCATATGACCACCGTGTATCCGTTTTTTAATCCATTGCGTGGAAAAAGACAGAGTGATGAAAAAGACACAGCGATTAACATGAAAAAAGAAGTCTTTCCGTCTTACCTGACTTCAGAAACAGGAGGAGCAGAAGCACGACTCCCTTCTGGGCCATTTTGAGACTGGTCCGCAGTGTCCGGACAGCACCGCGTCCCAGTCCCAAGATGTGACTGACGTACCTGACAGGAAGCGCATCCTCAGACAAGGGAATCACAGCACGTTAATCATTATCTCAGAGGCCCGTTGCCCCCGTGCTCGGCAGGGTTCAAACATTACCTTGACGGAGGGTCTTACGACATACTCGAGTCTGCAATAGATGCTGGGAAATGGCGCAAGCAGCCCCCCCCTGGCGGACCGAGCCGCCTCTGGGCCTCGTTTCCCTCCCCGCCAGGGTCCCTCTCTCTCCCACTCGGTCTTGGTTCCTCCCCTCTTCTTCCATTCTCTTTCTTTTGGGTAAGTGTGTGTGTGTGTGTGTGTGTGTGTGTGTGTGTGTGTGTGTGTAATAAGTAACATCCGCTGAGCACTTCCCCTATGTGAGGAGGCACTCTGCTAAGTGATGCTTATGCATAATTTGATTCAACCTTCAAACAAGCAATATTATTATCATCCCCACTTTGGATCGGGCTGATCGAGTTGAACTGCCCCAAGGTTGAATTAGCTAACAAGCGGGAAGCCTACAGACACAAGCTATTTAGGCCGTTGTGTAGAAATTCCTGTATAAGCTGCTTTATTATTATGAAAATTTTCTCTCTGCCCTGTGGACTCACATGTTTTCCACGATAATAAATGATGTTAGAAAACCATCGATCTTTCCTCCAAATGAATTCACAATGTATGAGTCTCAGCCACACAAAATAGAGCAAGAGCGGCAAAATTACGTTTAAGGAGTCTTGTCTCGATTTTCGTGGTGAGTTCTGTCCTTTCCCCCGGCTTAAGGCTAGAATGAGTAAAGGAAACATATGCTTGCAAACTCCTAGTTCGGTGTCCCAAACTATTTAGGAATAGCTAAATTGACTCTATGTTAAACGTGAAATAGGAACAAGAAACTCCTTTCTCCGGGCTGTGAAACTCCTCTCTGTGAGTTAACTGCTGAGGTGCGGAGGCGGCCTCTTCTCTCAGATCCCCGGGGTCGAAGGGCTGTGCAGACTTCTCCAGAAATCACGGAGATGGAGAGAAAGGAGACCATGTCTCACAGTTTTCTGCCTTATCCCAGCCTTTCTTCTGTCCTCACACTCAGCCGCCTGCCTCCCTGTCACCTAGTGGCCCAGTTTATTAAAGGGGACACAGAAGGAAGCGAGCTGGGAAATCAGCAGAGGACAGACTTCTTTCTTTTTTTTTTTTTTTCTTTCATTTTTCTGAAGCTGGAAACAGGGAGAGACAGTCAGACAGACTCCCGCATGCGCCCGACCGGGATCCACCCGGCACGCCCACCAGGGGGCGATGCTCTGCCCATCCTGGGCGTCGCCATGTTGCGACCAGAGCCACTCTAGCGCCTGAGGCAGAGGCCACAGAGCCATCCCCAGCGCCCGGGCCATCTTTGCTCCAATGGAGCCTTGGCTGCGGGAGGGGAAGAGAGAGACAGAGAGGAAAGCGCAGCGGAGGGGTGGAGAAGCAAATGGGCGCTTCTCCTGTGTGCCCTGGCCGGGAATCGAACCCGGGTCCTCCACACGCTAGGCCGACGCTCTACCGCTGAGCCAACCAGCCAGGGCCAAACTTCTTTCTTATAATACCAGAAATATCTTTAAGGGGATTATGCTGGTGTGTTTGAGACACTACCTGGGGAAGAAAGCAGACTATGAATATATCACGTCTCCATTATGCATTTTATTTCCACTTGAAATATTCTAGAACTGCCTCATGGAGAAGACACTTCGGGAACAATGTTATTAGAATTCTAGACCCATGTAAATTTCCTTTTCCTGTTTTTTTTTTTTTTTTCCGTTGTTAATTTAGGTGGAGGTGCTGTGCCCTTTGCCCCTTTGCATTGTGGAAGCTTCTAGAATACATTTGACTCCACAGATGTTGTTTCTGTAAAGGAGGTCGCCCTCCTACAGCGACCACACAGACTTCATCCTCTTCATCGTAGATCACTGTCACGAGGGCTCAGGAAAGCACGGAGCAGAGTTGTGCCATCGCAACGCCCAGTTCTGAAGGGTGTGGAGTGGGGTGTGGAGCTGGCTGCGGGGAGGGCTGGAGGATGCAGGCAGAGATGGGGGGTGCTTGCAGAGATGGGGGGTGCTTGCAGATTTCCGTTAGGGCCCCGCCCCCCCACTGTAGCTTCACAGGCACAGAGCAGGGGCGTCTTCTGAGCCGTGCGCGGAAGCCCTACCTGGGCCCTCTCGTAAGGATGTTGCGCAGTGGTTTTGCCCAGGGCTGTAAAGACGATTAGTTCAAAATATATTATTTTCTACTTGAAAGACTGGCAGAAACTGAGAAAAGAGATAGAGATCATCTCCGTCTACTATTAGCAGGTTGAAGAAATTCTGAGATGCATGTTCTTACTGAGTTCAATTCACTAAGTATTCATTGACCGCCTACTGGACACAGGACCGCGTTGCATTCTTTTAGGGTTACAGAAAAGGTACAAAGCTCAGTCTCCGCCCCCCGCCCCCACTTCCAGGAAATGCTGTTCCTACGACTGGCAGGAGAAGGCCATTAAAATAAGATGGAAGATGAACCTAATTCCTTTCACTCTGCCCAGCTTGGGGCCTGCAACCACCATCAACTCAGATTCTCTGCGTTCGTCCCTTCCTCCAGGCATTAAAATGGGGAGTTCTGTGCACCGTACCTCACAAGGAAAGTCATGAGAGTCTCCAGGACAGGGAGGTACAGGGTCCCCTTGGGGCTCCTGAGCCCACCTCGCCTGAAATGGAAGTGGCAGCCAGGGCACAACTGTCCAGGTGACGTGCTGTCACACTGCCTGGACCCTGCATGGCTGGCCGGACATTGGCACCGGCCACCATCCCGCAAACCCACGGCCTTTGCACCTCCTCCAGCCCTCGACTCTGCCACTTGGAAGCTGTCATTCTAAGCGGTTCATTCTTTACCGTGAACATTTCTGAATCTCTCCAACAACACCGTACCATGTCATTTCAAAACGAAAACAGCAAAAGAAAAAAAATTATCTGTTAAGGACCCAAACAAAGTATGTCTTCATTGTTGTGCAGGGTTCTTAGCAAATTTGTGTTTGTCCGAGATGCCAGTTTGCGGGTGCTCTCACTGTGTTCCTTTCTTCGTGCGTATCACCCAGGAAGCATGTTCGCATTGCCCTGAAGTGGCTTTCATTTCTTCGTACGACCTTTTCCTTCTGTTTGCTAGCCTTTGTTCTGCAGCCTGCTGGACCATGGAATGAACCACTTATCAGCCCTCAGCTCCCGGGCAGTGATAGCAGGGCCGCTGGGTTAGCACAGGGGTTAAAATGTAACCTGTCCGGAGCACTCCCAAAACCTGACCAAGTAGCTCAGTATTCAGCAAGGTGGTATTTTCTTAACTGAGTTTTCCTCGAGGAACTGGATCTATTCATTCATTTTTGAAAAACCATCAGCCCCTGGCAGGTTTGCTTAGTTGTAGAGCGTTGGCCCGATGTGTGCATGTCCTGGATTTGATTCCCAGTCAGGGCACACAGGAGAAGCTACCATCTGCTTCTCCACCCATCTCCCTCTTTCTTCTCTCTCTCTCTCTCTTTCTCTCTCTTCTCCTCCTGCAGTCAAGGCTCAATTGGAGCAAGTTGGTCCCAGGCACTGCGGATGGCTCCATGGCCTCTGCTTCAGGTGCTAAGAAGAGCTTGGTTGCTTATCAACAGAGCAACACCCCAGATGGGCAGAGCATCACCCCCACAGTGGGCTTGCTGGGTGGACTCCAGTCAGGGTGCATGTGGGAGTCTGTCTCTGCCTCCCCTCTTCTCACTGAATAATAATAACAATAATAATAATAAGTCTTCATTGGACTAGTCATAAGCTTAAGAAAAATATTAGTAGAAAAGCTAAATTCCTGAGTCTGCATTGGGACTCCCCAGAGATCCGGGCAAGCATCCTTTTTTGTTCCAAGGCTCGCTTCACCATGCACACATCAGAGAGAGAAACCCAACCGTTCCTCCCACCTCTAAAATTTGTTATGCTCTAAGCAGACTGAGACAAAAGTCTTTCCCCACACTACCTGAAAGAGACAAGACCCGTAGAAAGCATTAAAATCTCTTAAGAGGCCCTGGCCGGTTGGCTCAGTGGTAGAGCATCGGCCTGGCATGCAGAAGTCCCGGGTTTGATTCCTGGCCAGGGCACACAGGAGAAGCGCCCATCTGCTTCTCCACCCCTCCCCCTCTCCTTCCTCTCTGTCTCTCTCTTCCCCTCCTGCAGCCGAGGCTCCATTGGAGCAAAGATGGCCCGGGCGCTGGGGATGGCTCCTTGGCCTCTGCCCCAGGCGCTAGAGTGGCTCTGGTCACGACAGAGCGACGCCCCAGATGGGCAGAGCATCACCCTCTGGTGGGCGTGCCGGGTGGATCCCGGTCGGGCGCATGCGGGAGTCTGTCTGACTGCCTCCCCGTTTCCAGCTTCAGGAAAAAAAAAAAATCTCTTAAGAAAAAATAATGAAGGCATCTAAAAACTGGTGCAATCTCAGCAAGGTCTGTGGGCCAGTTCATCACAGCGTACGCACGGCCACGCGCTGGGGTTGGCAGTGAACTTTCGTTGACGAAGGTGCTCCCTTTGGCTGGGTGGGCTGCTCCTGGGCACACTTACCGGTGACGGGGGTGGTTACTAAGGCCTGGTGGAGGCCCCTGACGTGCCCTGGAGTCAGAGGCTGGAGGGGCCCTGGCTTGTGCCGCCTCCAGGTGCTCAGGGGGGACCCGTCCTCTGTGGGTCCCCATACAGATAAAACCAGCCAGCCAGGGGCCTCTTGCATCTCATCTCGACCAGACCCCAAGTACTGGCTCCTGCCTACTGTCCTTCCTGCCCCAACCCAGGCATCTGAAGGTCCTGAGTGAAGCGTAGGGAGGAGGACAGGGCTTTCCGAGAGAGAGAGAGAGAGAGAGAGAGAGAGAGAGATGGAGAGAGAGAGAGAGGAGAGAAGGGGAGAGAAAGAGAGAGAGAGAGAGAAGGAGAGAGAGAGAGAGAGAGAGAGAGAGAGAGAGAGGCTGTGGGCTGGGCTCCCTGCAGGTGCCTCTCCAGCGATGCTGGCCTCGCCCGCTCTATACTGAGAGCCCGAGCTGCTCTGGCTGAGAGCGGGTGGGGACAGGAGGGAGAGCTCCAGGGACAGAGCGACAGTGACCTTGGTTTGGTATGGCCGGTAGGAGTAACAATGATGAGCGACAAGGATTTAGTTTGCCACAAGAATTCACGCCTGGCCCCTTGAAGAGGCCTGGGTTGGAAGCCCTGGCCCGAGCGGGAGAGGCACAGGCCGAGCAGCCGGGGAGGGGACCGGAGTGGGCATGCGTCAGGGCGGGGCCGGGACTGGGGCTGTGAGGCTGCTTGCTAAAGATTGTGGGCTTTAACCTAAAGGCCAAGGCGGCCACTCAAGGCAGGGTGTACCACGCACTTGGAGAGCGCCAGGCTCCTTAGAAAAGAGAAGGTTGCCATTTGTGGGGCAGAAAGAGGTCTCTTCTTTCTCGGGCCATAAAAGCGTCGCCTCTCTGGCTCTCAGTCTTGCAGCACAGGAACAGAAAGTAGTTCCTTGGAGTAAAAAAAAAAAAAAGTACAAAAAAAACCCCTCTTTTCTGAATCATTCCAGTCTGGCTTCCTGAGTCCCAAGGCTGAAAAGGAGGAAAAGGCATCTGCTAAGTTGACATTCCAATCCAAGACGTTGGATGGATATTGTTTTGAAAGGATACATAGACAAGGGGTGGCTGACAGACGGTATCTTACTGCCAGCCTCTGGCTGGGGTCCTATGACCCAGTTCCTTCTAGAACCCCCCCCGTCCCCTAGGGACTGATGGAATATTGCAGTCAATACTCAGTTTTATCTGACTTACTTGACAAAGCCAAGTTCCAATACGTGAGTAAGCACAGGAGCGGAACGGCGACTGCAGTGGCTCCTCCGAGAAGCCTTCCACCCCCAGGCCATCCTCGGTGGTAACTGGCACTGAAAACCCCCGAGGTCCTTCTTCAGACATTTCTGCAGGTGGAAACTTGTGGGAACCTCTGGAAACCAAGGAAAGTGCTGAGACATCACTGACCTTCGGAGGGAAGGTATCACACAGTTCCGGCACTGACCGCTCACTAAGAATTACCCTCTCATATGCAAATACGTGGCAACGTGAATCAAAGCAAAGACATTATTACCTCGGGGGACAGTTAAGCCTTGGTGACTGGTCTAAACATCCTCTTTAAAAAAAAACCCACAGTGGATTTCACTCCCAGCTACCATTCATTGCAGCTCGCCCACTCTGCCAGCAGAAACACCAGGATGCAGCCTGCCCACTCTGCCAGCACAAACGCCCCGATGCAGCCTGCCCACTCTGCCAGCACAAACACCAGGATGCAGCCTGCCCACTCTGCCAGCACAGACACCAGGATGCAGCTCGCCCACTCTGCCAGCACAAACACCAGGATGCAGCCTGCCCACTCTGCCAGCACAAACGCCCCGATGCAGCCTGCGCACTCTGCCAGCACAAACACCAGGATGCAGCCTGCCCACTCTGCCAGCACAAACACCAGGATGCAGCCTGCCCACTCTGCCAGCACAGACACCAGGATGCAGCTCGCCCACTCTGCCAGCACAAACGCCCCGATGCAGCCCGCCCACTCTGCCAGCACAGACACCACGATGCAGCCTGCCCACTCTGCCAGCACAGACACCAGGATGCAGCCTGCCCACTCTGCCAGCACAGACACCAGGATGCAGCCTGCCCACTCTGCCAGCACAAACACCAGGATGCAGCCTGCCCACTCTGCCAGCACAGACACCAGGATGCAGCCTGCCCACTCTGCCAGCACAGACACCAGGATGCAGCCTGCCCACTCTGCCAGCACAGACACCAGGATGCAGCCTGCCCACTCTGCCAGCACAGACACCACGATGCAGCTCGCCCACTCTGCCAGCACAAACACCAGGATGCAGCCCGCCCACTCTGCCAGCACAGACACCAGGATGCAGCTCGCCCACTCTGCCAGCACAAACACCAGGATGCAGCCTGCCCACTCTGCCAGCACAGACACCACGATGCAGCTCGCCCACTCTGCCAGCACAAACACCAGGATGCAGCCTGCCCACTCTGCCAGCACAAACACCAGGATGCAGCCTGCCCACTCTGCCAGCACAGACACCAGGATGCAGCCTGCCCACTCTGCCAGCACAGACACCAGGATGCAGCCTGCCCACTCTGCCAGCACAGACACCAGGATGCAGCCTGCCCACTCTGCCAGCACAGACACCACGATGCAGCCTGCCCACTCTGCCAGCACAAACACCAGGATGAGTGAAGGACAGGAGAATCCGGCTCGTGCCGTCAGCACCAGATTCTCCTCTGTTATGATTATTACCGTGTCACAGATCAGGAAATTGAAACTCACTTGCCCAAAGGTATGCCACTGGAGATGGGCAGAGCAGGTCCCCACTCAAGGACGTGGGTCTCAAGTGTGGGCTTTTGGCCGTGGCACAGCCACCTGCGGCTGGGAACAGGACAGCGGCAGCAGGAACAGCAGCTGTGCTTGTGTGAGCCGTGCCTACATACACACATAGTGAGCAAGTTCTCAGCGCTTTACAGACGTCATTCCGTTCGCTCCTCATTCTGATCCTGGGAAGAAGGTACCCCTATGCTCCTTCCTAGCTTACTGATAAAGAAACCAGGAGAGGTTCAGTAACCCGCCCGGGGTCACACAGCTAGCAGAGCTGCGTGGAGCAGGGGCACTGAACTCCAGAACCAGGCCCTCCACCCCGTACCCTGGGCTGCAGAAGCCCCTGCTTCCCATCATCGCCATAGTCACCAACTGCAGCACCCGGGATAAGCATTTATTAAGCACCTTCTGCATCAATTGAACGCTAGGATCATCCTGGAAATCCAAGCAATTAGGCAACACCAAGCACTGCAAGGAAGCGCAGAATCTGAACAGGTGGCGGGGCCTCAAGTGTGCTGCCTGAACCAGCCGGGGAGGGAAGCTTACCCTGGGGTCAGTGCCCAGAGACTCTCTGCCCGGTTTTGTGTGTTCCAGGGGCTTGTATTGAGCTGGCCGCTGCATTGGGCAGAGTCTGTTTGCTTCCTGTTTTTAGGATGAACATCACTAGCAGAAGGTAAACGCCTGGAGGAGGCACCCTGCCCTCTGTTTGCATTTCTTATCTGCACACCTGCAGAGGGTGTGTTGGTGTTCAAGTAAATATTGTTCAGTTGAATGAAACTGTCCCTTTCTGGTCTCTTTCCTTGATTGTCCATATCCAAAAATGCCTTCAGGGCGTCAGTCTGCTTGGCAATCAGCAACTCGAGGGCAAGGAGTCTTAAAAAAGTAAAATAAAATTTCTTTTTCCTTTGTAAGCCTGACTTTGCAGAGGCTTGCTTCTCGGGAGAGATGGGTAAGCCCTAGGAGATAAAGTGGATTATGGTACATGCTTAATGTGGAAAGCTGGCTTCGTGCAAGAGCTCGGAGGTTCCAGACGACTGCACTGAAAGTACCCCCCTTGGGCGATCCCAGCGCCTCGAAGCCAAAGCTCGGACGCCTTGAAGACGACGCCAACCCGCAGAAGCGCAACAGCCTCTCCTTCTCTGCGGCGCCTTTGAAGTGCGCTCGGTTCTGGAAGGCTTCTGAGCGCCCGTTCAACAAAGGCGTGTACCGACGAGGGCCGGCAGGGGGCAGCAGACCCCACCCTTTTCCGCAGCAGAGACAGAGCAGTCCCCAGGTCCCCAAACTTGTCCCAGGTCCATCCTCAGTGACTTCCCCTAATATTAGGGTTAATTCCCTCCTGAATTTGCAGACGGGGGCGGGGGGGAGTGCAGGGGCGAGGCAGAGGGGGACCCCAAAAAGGAAAAAAGAATTCAAAGGCAGGATGAGAGCTGGTGCGGGCACGTGGCCAATTCCTGTGGACAATTCATGCTTCTGATAGGGAGACGGAGGCTACTCGGGGGAACTGGGGGCGCTGGCCGAGGCTGCCGCATTCCCGCAGAGTCACGGGGCGGCGGCGGCGGCGGCGGAGGCGGCAGCAGCCTCGTCCCGGGGAAGGATGCGCAGGCCCGCGGGGAAGGTAGGAGAGGCTTCCACCTTACTGCTGGGCTGGGGTTTTCTCATGCACAGCCGGCCTGGTCCTTCGGAGGAGGGCCCCACTTGGTCCAGCAGCCGGCTCAGTGTCGGAGCGCAGGAGGCGGCTGGGTTGGCAATCTGTGAAAAGGGAGGAATGCGGTTTTCACTTTCCATGCGTGTTGATGCATGGCCTTGGCACTCCAGACACTGAGCCCCCGGCCAGGGTAGATGTTTGGGAGAGGCTGGCCCTCTGCCGCATTCTGTTTTAACGCCTTTCTGACGAAGGCGTGTGCAGACTGGGACAGGGGTCAGTCGAGAAGAGATGAGCAGGGAGTTAGTAGCTGTATCTTTTACCTGAGAAACTCAGACTCTGGAAAAGCTGATAGAACAGGTTCTGCCTTCTGAGCATGCCCAGTCTGACTTTGTCATCTCCCTTCCACAGATTTACCTTGTTTTGTGTGATAGCTAGGTTCCTAGAAAGCTGTGCGAAACAAAATGTGTTTACTGGCTCTGGTTTAAAAGGCAAAAAGTAGCTTAGCATAGGAAATAAGAATCCCCGGTGAAAGGGATTTTTATCTGTCCTCAAATATGGGTGGTATTCCTGTTCTGTCTGCTTCATGGTACATCCAAATACAGAGGAGATGGTCTCTTCACTGACTTTGAGAATTGTGAGCTGGTTACTTCGTAGTGATACAGAACTTACTTCGTAAGTTCTTTTTAAGTCTTGCTCCCCTTATTTACAGAAGAAGAAATAAAGGAGATCAATTTATTTTTTTTTTATTTTTTTTATTTTTTTTCCATTTTTCTGAAGCTGGAAACAGGGAGAGACAGTCAGACAGACTCCCGCATGCGCCCGACCGGGATCCACCCGGCACGCCCACCATGGGGCGACGCTCTGCCCACCAGGGGGCGATGCTCTGCCCATCCTGGGCGTCGCCATGTTGCGACCAGAGCCACTCTAGCACCTGAGGCAGAGGCCACAGAGCCATCCCCAGCGCCCGGGCCATCTTTGCTCCAATGGAGCCTTGGCTGCGGGAGGGGAAGAGAGAGACAGAGAGGAAAGCGCGGCAGAGGGGTGGAGAAGCAAATGGGCGCTTCTCCTGTGTGCCCTGGCCGGGAATCGAACCCGGGTCCTCCGCACGCTAGGCCGACGAAGGAGATCAGTTTAATATTTATCCTCCACTCTTCTGAAGTTAGTTAAGCCTCAGTAAATTCATGGAATTAGTAGAGTACGATTAATACTGTAGAGCGAGCTGATATGTTTGACAATCGGAAAACACGCTATTTCTAATTTTATTCCATCTAGTAATTTGACCAATAGATATATGTATATATGCATATAATAGATATTTGGGTATCTCTAGAAGGAAAAGTTGTAGTATACATCATTCTGAGTTGATACTTGTACTGCCTATCACTAAGACCCTTAATAATTTAAGAAAATAGATTATATTTTATATAATCTATGAAATAAACAAGAACAAAATAAACATGGTTTTTGCAGTTACATAAACACACACACACACACACACACACACACACACACCCAAAAAAAACAAAACCCAACAAAAAAACCCACAAACAAACCCTGGAAGTAGCCATCTATGCTGACATCTGCGATCATCCAAAAAAGAATGAAAACTCCCCTCAAAGCTCCTAAAAGGGTAACTCTTTTTTTTACTTTATTTATTTATTTATTTATTTATTTATTTATTTATTTTACAGAGACAGAGAGACAGATAGATAGGAACAGACAGACAGGAACAGAGAGAGATGAGAAGCATCAATCATCAGTTCTTTGTTGTGACACCTTAGTTGTTCATTGATCGCTTTCTCATATGTGCCTTGACTGGGGGGCTATGGTAGACTGAGTGATCCCTTGCTCAAGCCAGCAACCTTGGGTCTAAGCTGTGAGCATTGCTCAAACCAGATGAGCTCGCGCTCAAGCTGGCGACCTCGGGGTCTTGAACCTGGGTCCTCTGCATCCCAGTCCGATGCTCTATCCACTGCGTCACTGCCTGGTCAGGCTTTACCTTATTTTTTTTATTTAATTGTTTTTTTATTTTTCAATTACAGTTCACATACAATGTTATAATAGTTTCAGGTATACAGCATAGTGATTCTACATTATGTAAGTTACAAAGGGATCATCCTGGTAAGTATGGTTTCCATCTGACACCATCTGTATTTATTACAATGTTATTGACTATACTTACTATGTTATACTTTATATTTCACCCCAGGACTGTTTTGTAACTACCAATTTGTACTTCTTAATCCATTCACCTTTTCTCCTGGTCCCCCAAACCCCATCTCATTTGATAACCTTCGATTTGTTCTTCGTATCTGTGAGTTTATTTCTATTTTGTTTATTCATTTATTTTGTTTTTTAGATTCCACATATAAGTAAAATAATATGGTATTTGTCTTTCTCTGACTGACTTATTTCACTTAGCTTAATACCATCCACGTTGTCCCACGTGGCAAGATTTTGTTTTTTCTATGGCCAAGTAATATTCCATTGTGTATATATATGTGCCACTTCTTCCTTATTCTTTTCTCTAACAGTGGGCACTTAGGTTGCTTCCGTATTTTTGCTAGTGTAAATAATACTGCAGTGAACGTAGGAGTGCGTATATCTTTTCAAAGTAGTACTTTGGGTTTCTTCAGATAAATACCCAGAAGTGGAATTGCTGGGTGATATGATACTTTTGTTTTTAATTTTTTGAGGAAGCTTCGTACTGTTCCACACAGAGGCCGCACCAGTCTGCCTTCCCACCAGCAGGCATGAGGGTTCCCTCTTCCACATCCTCTTCCACGTCCTCTAACACTTGTTTGTGGATTTATTGATGATGGCCTTTCTGACAGGTGTGAGGTGATGTGGTTTTTGACTTGCATTTCTGTGATGATTAATGACGTTGAGCATCTTTTCCTATCTCTATTGGCCACCTGTATGTCGTTTTTGGAGATATGTCTGTTCAGGTCCTCTGCCCAGTTTTTAATTAGGTTATTTTTTCGGTGTTACACCGTATGAGTTTTTTTAAAATATATATTTTAGATATTAACCCCTTATTGGATATATCATTGGCGAATATCTTCTTCTATTCGGTCTGTTGTCTTTTTGTTTTGTTCATTTTCTTTTTTTTCTCCACACAATGACATTTTAGTTTTATGTACTTCCATGTGTTTATTTTTTCTTTCTTAGGGCACAGATTTTATTGGGCTGGTTTCTGTGGGTGTGAAGCCAGCCTGGGCCGTGTTCTATGTCCTGGTTGATGAGACTATAGTAGCAATGGGTCACATGACCGAAAGAACCAGGGTCCTTTGGATTGAATGTCTGAAGCCTGCCATCAAGGATTTTTGGTAGTAATTTTATCAGAAAAAGCCATGAACTTATATCATCTAAATTGGACATACAGCTATTTAGTTAACTGCTGTATAACCAACTCTTAAAGTTGAAAGAGGACCCCAAAACAGTTTGTTGGGTGCGTATGGGCCCTAATTCTCATCTATCTTTCTTTGCCTGTTTCTCTTTGATTTTAGATCTGACATATTTCTGTTTCTGATTATTTGTTTTATCGTGTGTAGTAAGCATCACTCCGCCCCGAGCCGTTTAAGAGAGGAGTTCTGAGGGGCTGACTCAGAGGCCGCCTTCTTCCTACACTTCTTTCCCGGTTTCTTGTCATTCATTCCTCAGCCTCTTCTTCACGCTCCAGCTCCCTGTCTTCAGGCCTCTTCTCTGCAGCGTGACTTAGGAAGATTCCCTTGTAACCAGATCAGGGCAGTCTATTTTTCCTTTTTCTATTTCTTCTTTAGAAAATCTCCCAGCCCTGGCCGGTTGGCTCAGCGGTAGAGCGTCAGCCTGGCGTGTGGGGGACCCGGGTTCGATTCCCGGCCAGGGCACACAGGAGAAGCGCCCATTTGCTTCTCCACCCCCCCCCTTCCTCTCTGTCTCTCCCTTCCCCTCCCGCAGCCAAGGCTCCATTGGAGCAAAGATGGCCCGGGCGCTGGGGATGGCTCCTTGGCCTCTGCCCCAGGCGCTAGAGTGGCTCTGGTCGCGGCAGAGTGATGCCCGGAGGGGCAGAGCATCACCCCCTGGTGGGCAGAGCGTCGCCCCTGGTGGGCGTGCCGGGTGGATCCCGGTCGGGCGGAAGCGGGAGTCTGTCTGACTGTCTCTCCCCGTTTCCAGCTTCAGAAAAATACAAAAAAGAAAAAAAGAAAGAAAGAAAATCTCCCCGCTTCTTTCCTTTGAAATGATCTGAGTGAATACTTTGTACCGATCCCCCTAGAACCTCCTTACTCACTTGCTTACTTTCTCTTTTATCCGAGCACCTTGAGCTGTGCGTTGCGCTGAGTCCTGACCTTAGACATGAGTTATAACGCTTAGACGTGAGTTACCCGCACTGGACTGCTTTTCCACGTGGCTTTTGACAGTCGTTCAGTCAAGATTTTCTTTCACTGTGTGCTCATTATAGGCCCCTATTTCTTTGTCAATTTTTTTTTATTTTTCTGAAGCTAGAAACGGGGAGAGACAGTCAGACAGACTCCCGCATGCGCCCGATGGGGATCCACCTGGCACGCCCACCAGGGGCGACGCTCTGCCCACCAGGGAGTGATGCTCTGCCCCTCCGGGGCGTCGCTCTGCCGCAACCAGAGCCATTCTAGCGCCCGGGGCAGAGGCCAAGGAGCCATCCCCAGCGCCCGGGCCATCTTTGCTCCAATGGAGCCTCACTGCAGGAGGGGAAGAGAGAGACAGAGAGGAAGGAGAGGGGGAGGGGTGGAGAAGCAGATGGGCACCTCTCCTGTGTGCCCTGGCCGGGAATTGAACCTGGGACTTCTGCACGCCAGGCCAACGCTCTACCACTGAGCCAACCGGCCAGGGCCTCAATAATTATTATTATTATTATTATTTTTTACTGCCTCTATGTTGACGTATTTTCTATTTCCCTGTATTATTAAAGGGGAGGTTTCGGTAATAAATAAAGACTTTAAAATGCAATCAACAATAAGTTGGATTTCCCTATTTCAATAAGAAAATTGAGGGCAGCAAATTCTCTGAAGCTGTATAGGAAATGTCACCAGGGACCTGTTTATATACTTTTTTTTCTTTTTTGTATTTCCAATACATTTACTTTGACATTCTTTTGAGGAATATGTAGAAAAACTGACAGTTGAGTATGTTAGTTTACATGTTTTCTTGTTCTCATTATTTCTGTAAGAAGGGTTTGCTTAGCATTGATTAAAGAGATTTGAAGTATTACTACCATAATTAACTTCTTTGCCTGTTTGGGTTCATCTAACTATCAGTGTGTTTTGAATGTCAGAATTTCTTGTGACCTTAAGTAGGCATTTGAGCAATTATGAAAACTATGTGTGATCTGTCAGACTTCTCACAAATGCATTTACCAAAGCAAAGGAGGAATTTTATTTGACTAGTCTATGTTCGAGCCACATCTTGCCTCCCACAAACCTGGAGATCAGAGATTACTTACGGCCACGTCAATGTGCCAATATCCAGGGGAAAGGTGAAAATATTCATCAGTATTTCTTTTTTTTTTTTTTTTGTATTTTTCTGAAGCTGGAAACTGGGAGGCAGTCAGACAGACTCCCGCATGCACCCGACTGGGATCCACCCGGCACGCCCACCAGGGGGCGATGCTCTGCCCATCCGGGGCGTCGCTCTGTTGCGACCAGAGCCACTCTAGCACCTGGGGCAGAGGCCAAGGAGCCATCCCCAGCGCCCGGGCCATCTTTTGCTCCAATGGAGCCTTGGTTGCAGGAGGGGAAGAGAGAGACAGAGAGGAAGGAGAGGGGGAGGGGTGGAGAAGCAGATGGGTGCCTCTCCTGTGTGCCCTGGCCGGGAATCGAACCCGGGATTTCTGCACGCCAGGCCGACGCTCTACCGCTGAGCCAACCGGCCAGGGCCTCATCAGTATTTCTAATGCATGAAAGCTATAGATCAACTAACAGGATATTTTTACTTTTTATCCACGCCTTAAATAAAACCACTTCTTGCATGCCTCCAATTCTTTCCTAGTCAGAAAGAGAGAGGGCTTTGTATCACAGGTTGAAACTACTTCAAAGGTTCCTTTACCTTCTTTGATCCTAGAGATCTTAACATTACAGAATATCCCCAGTTTTTACTTTAATGAGTTGACTAGTGATTGTTTAGCAGTTTATGAGACAGATTACGTACAGTTTTTAATTTGTGTTTGTTTGCTGGTTGTGAAAATGATTAGTTAAATCATTTCTGTGGGAGACACTTCCACCTTTGCTCTGGGTGATGGTCTTCCGGCCAGTTACATTGTTATTAAGTAGTATCCCACAGCTGCAGGGCTCACTGAGATGGAAGGGCCCTTGGGTCATCACAGTCTATTCTCTCTGTTAAGCAAATAAGTGAAAACATTTCCAATGACTCTGTCACTAAACATACAGTGGAGCCCTGACCAGGGAGTGATGCAGTGGATAGAGCATCGGACTGGAAACCGGAGGACCCAGGTTCGAAACCCCGAGATCGCCAGCTTGAGTATGGGCTCATCTGGTTTGAGCAAGGCTCACCAACTTGAGCCCTAGCTCGCTGGCTCGAGCAAGGGGTCACACGCTCTTCTGTAGCCCCCCCCCCCCCCCGGTCAAGGCACATATGAGAAAGCAATCAATGAACAAGTAAGGTGCCACAACAAAGAGTTGATGCTTCTCATCTCTCTCCCTTCCTATCTGTCTGTCCCTATCTGTCCCTCTCTCTGACTCTGTCTCTGTCAAAAAAAAACAACAACAAACAAACAAACAGTGGTATACCCTACAAGTCCTCCATGGGTAATTATTTGCTCTTTGGCTATTTTTTTGTTTTGCTTGAAAGAGAAATACTAACAAAAATCATACAAAAATAAAAAATATATATTTTTGCAATTTAATGATGTTAACCAAAGTAACTAACAAACAAGCTCATTAAAACTAAAATTATATTAAAAATACCTTAGCCCTGGCCGGTTGGCTCAGCGGTAGAGCGTCGGCCTGGCGTGTGGGAGTCCCGGGTTCGATTCCTGGCCAGGGCACACAGGAGAAGCACCCATCTGCTTCTCCACCCCTCCCCCTCTCCTTCCTCTCTGTCTCTCTCTTCCCCTCCCGCAGCCGAGGCTCCATTGAAGCAAAGATGGCTTGGGTGCTGAGGATGGCTCTGTGGCCTCTGCCTCAGGTGCTAGAATGGCTCTGGATGCAACAGAGTGACGCCCCGGATGGGCAGAGCATCGCCTCCTGGTGGGCATGCCGGGAGGATCCCGGTCAGGCGCATGCGGGAGTTTGTCTGACTGCCTCCCTGTTTCCAGCTTCGGAAAAATGAAAAAAAAAAAACCCTCTTTACCCATTCAGCTCATATCGCCATTAAAACACATGTTTATCGGGGTTTTCCCTCCTTTTCCTTAAAACAAAAAGACTATCTCCCCTCCCCCCCACACACACACAGAGTGAACCCCAGTCACGTGGAAACAAAACAGCAGAGGAGAGCTGCAGATGCAGAGCGCGGTGCTGAGCACAAGCTCGTCGGCAGTTTGAAAACATACGTAGGTTAACAAAACATTTTAAAGTGCTCTTATTCTAGATATAGCAGGTCAGATTCATTTTGCTTAATTATATATTGTGTGCTGTTTGAAGGTTTACGAAACAAAATCATTATTTACTATGTGGACAATTTTTTGAAAGCATGTCAACAAACCTTTAGTTTTTTTGTTTCTGTGGAAGCAGTTCATCAAAGCTCTCCTGCTACGTTAAAAAAAATTTTTTTTGAGCCAACATTACCGTTTCCCAACCATGTGGAACAACACACAAACACGAGTGGGCAAGGGCACAAACACACAGACACACACAAATGTGCACACACACACATACACAAACACGCAAACACACAGCCTCCATGTTGTGGAAGAAAGCTTTTTCACTGAAGACATATTTTTAGATGAGTTCTGCACCAGACTATATACTGTTTCACTTTTTAAATATAAGAGCAATATTTCATTTAAAAATGTTTTTTAGAAATATGTCTGAGCCTTCCTGGGAATGAGCCCACAGTTTGCTGACTGCCCCTCCCCCCCCCCCACACACACATACACACCCTGCTTTTTTCCCTCAAGGTTACAGAAGTACAAGGAGTAGATTCAATCTGTTACATAAAGGATGTACTTAGAAAAGACCAAAGCTGCCTCTAGTTAGCAAGTGCTTTGCCATTCAGATAACAATTTATCACAGTTTGACAAGACACACTTTTAAAATCCAGGGTTCAGAAGGAAGGTAGAAACAGCTCAGGACAGAAAGGCGAGGCTGGCGTGGAAATACAGCATGTGATGCGATGTGCTGTGTTACCCCACACCCACAGTATAAACAGACAGGAGGGGAGCCCCGCGGAAGAGCCCTCCGAACGCTCCCTGTCCCGGAGCCTGGCTGCTCTTCCGAGAAAAGCGGTATCTGTGTTTGCGTTGTAGGGATTGATTGGCTGGTCGTTTTCATGACATAAGGCTTGCCTTCCAATACCCCGCCCCCAAAAATGTGACCACCTGTGTGGTCATATATAGCTTGTCATTTGAATTACAGGTTGCATGTGGTTTAGAGAAGTTGATTTTTTCACATATCAGCATTGCGGGTTATCGATGGGTAGTTTGCACTCGGGGGTGACCATTGAAAAGTCTGGCTGGCTGCCGCTGTCTGTCCACACACTTTCTGAGGTTTCTCTGCTGGCAAAGCCCACCTTAGATTTCCCAGCAGTGTTTGCAAAACAGTACCTAACTTGGACGGTAAGCAAACCCACCGGAGAAAGGAGCATACTGTTAGCGATATCTGAAGGTGAATGCGTGTGTCATTTTGGTAATCTGCTATTTTGAAGGGTGACCTCACCAGGCAGGGTGTCGTTTGTGGGACCTGCCCAGGGGCGGGTCTCCTCCCAGCGCCTCTACCTCCAGCTCTTCTGCGAACAGGTTAGGTTTGGACTGAGGACCAGTGCCGCGCTACTGTGTAGCACTTAAAGCCATTCGCCGGAGCACGCATCGATTTTGTGTATATCTCTAGTGATGAAACAGTGGGAACCACCAGACTTTGGACAGAGAGACAATTTTAGGCCTTATTATCTTCTGTCTAGCCCAAACCAGTAGTACCCTTCCAGGAAGCTGAAATCAATTGTTCCAGCTCTGGGAAAACAACAGCCCACTGTTTTACTGCTGTGTGTAATAACATCACTTTCTATTGTTGGGCCGAGCGCTGCCCGCAGGTACTGTCCACAATTGCAGTGACCATCCTTTCACTAAATAAACGAGCCGTGCGTCGGGACTGGGCTGGGTGCCAGGCGTGCTCCTGTGAGGAAGGCAATCCTGGTCCTCTCCAAGGTCAAAAGCTCGGGAGAGGCCCTGGCCGGTTGGCTCAGCGGTAGAGCGTCGGCCTGGCGTGTGGGGGGACCCGGGTTCGATTCCCAGCCAGGGCACATAGGAGAAGCGCCCATTTGCTTCTCCACCCCGCCCCCTCCTTCCTCTCTGTCTCTCTCTTCCCCTCCCGCAGCCAAGGCTCCATTGGAGCAAAATGGCCCGGGCGCTGGGGATGGCTCCTTGGCCTCTGCCCCAGGCGCTAGAGTGGCTCTGGTCGCGGCAGAGCGACGCCCCGGAGGGGCAGAGCATCGCCCCCTGGTGGGCAGAGCGTCGCCCCTGGTGGGCGTGCCAGGTGGATCCCGGTCGGGCGCATGCGGGAGTCTGACTGTCTCTCCCCGTTTCCAGCTTCAGAAAAATACAAAAAAAAAAAAAAAGCTCGGGAGAGCGTCGGAGCTGTAGACGACTGATCGTAGTAATTCAAGGTGGAAAGTGAAACTTTCAGCGTGTGCCCCAGGCTGTCATGAGGACACAGAAGCGTCCCTAACTCAACGAGACGCAGGAGGGGCAGCCACGCGGTCTCCAAAGGGAGGACGAGAGGGTGAGCCTCAGCACCTCACCAACCAAAGGGGAAGGGAGGCACGCGTGGGAGGGCGGTGTGGATGCAGGAGGAGCCGAGCTCGAGGGAGAGTGAGCAGGGCGGCGCTGTGGGCCGCTGAGGGGGGCACGCGTGGGAGGGCGGCGTGGACGCCGAAGGAGGAGCCGGGCTCGAGGGAGAGTGAGCAGGGCGCACTGTGGGCCGCTGAAGCCAGGCACCGGGGCAGGCAAGGCAGGAGGCTGGAAACCTGGGCGGGGCTGACGGCTGGAGGCTTTGGGACCATGCTAATAACTTGCTGTTTATCCTGAGCCGACGGGGAGCCATCAGAAGTTCTTAGCAGGGGACTCACACAGGTCAGAGCTGCATTTTAGGCAGGTCAATTTACAGACGTCAGAATGGAGGAGCAGGACTGAACCCTGGAGAAGAGCAGAGACTCTGGCAGGGGTCGGCATTAGGAATGGGGAGGGGAGGCCCTGGCCAGTTGACTCAGCGATAAAGCATCAACCGTGTGGAAGTCCCGGGTTCGATTCCTGACCAGGGAACACAGCAGAAATGCCCATCTGCTTCTCCACCCCCCCTCTCCTTCCTCTCTGTCTCTCTCTTCCCCTCCCGCAGCCAAGGCTCCATTGGAGCAAAGTTGGCCCGGGTGCTGAGGACAGCTCGTGGCCTCTGCCTCAGGCTCTAGAATGGCTCTGGTTGCAACAGAGCAACGCCCCAGATGGGCAGAGCATCGCCCCCTGGTGGGCATGCCGGGTGGATCTCCGTCGGGCGCATGTGAAGTCTGTCTCTGCCTCCCCACTTCTAACTTCGGAAAAATACACACACAAAAAAAAGGAATGGGGAGGGGAGGCAGACTTGAGAACCAGAAGCATCAGATCACCAGCGTGTGACAGTCAGTTGGCTATGAGGGTGAAGGAGCAAGAGAGGTCAAGGTGACTCCCAGCCAGGACTCAGGCTGAGGGGACTCGGATGGATGGCAGGGTAGAGGGTAATACTGCAGGGTCGGTTTTGAGTGAGATGAAGGGCAGGCAAGACTTTCCCTACGTGTGCCACCCCAGCACACGCACACACACACACACACGTGCATGCATACACATGTGTGTGCACATGTGCACATACAGCACATGCATGCACACGTGCACATGCATATACACACACGCACACACGCACGCACAATTCAAACTGCCGCCTGGCTCCCACAGCGGAGCATCACCGCCTTCATTTCCATTGCTTGTTTTGCTGTCTGTCTGCTTCACTAGACCGGAAGCTCCTTGGGGACAGGGATTGGGTTTGCCTTCACTACTCGCCCCCCCAGCTGGCAGGCTGCCTGGCAGGCACATCATCGGCATCACTACCTGTGTATAAAAGGGGTGAGTTCAGCTTTCTCATCATAATTAAGCATTAGCCATACATTTTCTGTTAGTGTTTTTATAGTTTGCCTGACTCTCTCTCTCTCTTTTTTAAACAAAGATATTTTATAAAGAGCTAGAGCTGTCACACCGGTGAACCCGGGTGCCAGTCCCAGCCCTGCCCCTTGACAGATCTCTGATGGGGGGGCAAGAGATATGACCCCTCTCCTGGGCATCAAATATAATTAGGAATTTGGAGAGTTATCATTGCTGAGGTCTGGCCCAATCCTGATATTTACCAAGAAAGGGAGACATTTCATAGGACTGGTCAAAAAGAAGAAAATAGTAATACATTAAATACTTTGTCAGGGAAAAAAAACTCAACAGGACAGAAAGCCCAGACTCTGAGTATATTTGCCATTACGCTTTCCACTGTTTTAAAACCTTTCGGGTGTAGGTGGACACACTAACTCAAAGCGACGTCAGCTCAAGAGTGACGCTCGCCCGGTCTTAGAGTTGCAGCGGTCGACCAGGAGAAGAAATGGGTTCAGTGAGACAGCAGTGACCCTGGTGTGCTCAGTGTGTGCCCGAACCCCAGAGCAGCTGGGCGTGCTGCTGTCTCTCTCGTGGCCAGCGTCCCTCTGCCCCTAAGAAGCCCTGCATTAGGCCTGACCTGTGGTGGCGCAGTGGATAAAACGTCCACCTGGAAATGCTGAGGTCGCCGGTTCGAAACTCTGGGCTTGCCTGGTCAAGGCAGATATGGGAGTTGATGCTTCCAGCTCCCCCCCCCTCCTCTGTCTCTCTCCCTCTCTCTCCTCTCTAAAATGAATAAATAAAAAAATTAAAAAAAAAAAAAAGATGTTCTTTAAGAAGCCCTGCATTGATTCTGCTCCATAGAAAGGAATGTGACCTCAGAGGCATTTTTCCCAGCAGACTTTGAAGGCACATTCCTTGAACTTGGGGGACGTTCAGCAGACAGTGGTCCCTCTCCTCGTGGACGCGCGTGTTTAACTCGGGCAGAACCTTTGACACATTCTTCTGTGGTGCCATTTCTTGTGACTCCAAGGGCTGTTGCACTCTTGAAAATTTAACTAGGAAAAGAATGTATGCATGACTCTGGTTAGGCTTAAACAAGCTCGAGAAAGCATTTGTTTTACACTAACTGATAATGAGCTTCCTAAGACAGCTACGGGTGGACCTTGCTTACCCAGAAGTGTGTGAATTGGACACACACACACGGACAAATTCTCTGTGAACCCAGACAGCGAGGAGAGACGGTTCCTTAGAGGACTTGGTCACACTCTGTTTACTGTGGAAAGTCTGCTTCGTAAGGCAGCATCCTAACTTACTGTTGCTAATCCTACATATTACTACATAGAATAACTCTTCTCTCCCCCCCCCCAACCATGACCCGAAGGCATGGCTTTTCCCCACAGGACCGTAGTATGACTTCTAATTGGCCCCGTAGTTCCACCATCGTTCCCACCACAGCAGCCGGAGTGATCCTTAGAATCCGAGGTCCCTACACTCACACTCACCTCTCTTCTGCCCCGGGCCCCTCCTCTCCCAGGGTCCCTGTGCTGGTTATTCATCCCACCTGGAGCCGCCCGCCACATGCCACATGGCAATGCCCTTCTTTCCTTCAAGATTCTTGTCTACTCTGACCTTCTCACTGAGGCAGACCATGACCACTCAATTCAATTTTTTTTTTAACTTGCTGATTTTTTTTTTAGAGAGAGAGCGGGAGAAAGAGAGACATCGATTTGTTGTTTCACTCATTCGTGCCGTTGGTGGTTGATTCCTTGTACGTGCCCTGGCCGGGGATGGAACCCATAACTTCTACTTGTCGGGATGAGGCTTGAACCGGCTAAGCTACCGGGCCAGGGCTAGACTACTCAACTTAAAACCACAGTGTTCAGCCCCACTCTGCACGCCCCAACCTCTTCCCCAGCTCTATTTTGGGCACATACCACCTTCTGACATACCATGATTATTTATTTATCGATTGATTATTGATTACATTTATGGTCCTCATCACTAGAACAGTAGCGATGAAGGCATGTTGCCGCGGACCAGCACGGCTCCTAATAACGGTGTGGAATTAAGGAAACACACTTATTAAGAAAAAAATGGAACCGGGAGGACTCTTCAAATGCTGATGGCAATATCCGAGTGCCCCATAGCCCCAGTTTGCTTTATTATCTAGCCATATGCAAATCAAGGAAGTCCTTGATACAAAGTTACACATCTGAGGCTAAAGCGGGAACTCTCCCAAGGCATAAACAGGAATCCCCCCACCATGCATAAGTGAAATCAACCAACATCTAAACAAACAAAGAGTAAGAGGAAGGGCATGTAAATTGCTTCCAGCAACTTAAGGAAAGCAAGTGGAGTGGGTGCAAATACTCAGCTTCATAGCCAGTATGGAGGTGAAGGGGGAGAACTTAGCCTTTTGCTAAGCCTTGAATCTACAAAGGCTTTTTGCCATTTACGGTCCACAACAGATTTGTTGTTTCACTCATTCGTGCTGTCAGTGGTTGATTCCTTGTACGTGCCCTGGTTGGGGATGGAACCCGTAACTTCTGCTTGTCGGGATGAGGCTCTAACCGGCTGAGCTACCCGGCCAGGGCTGGACTGCTCAACTTAAAACCACAGTGTCTAGCCCCACTCTGCACGCCCCAACCTCTTCCCCAGCGCTATTTTGGGCACATACCACCTTCTGACATACCATGATTATTTATCAATTGATTATTGATTACACTTATGGTTCTCATCACTAGAACAATAGCGATGAAGGCATGTAAATGGAGGCAGAATTTTTTTTTTCTGTTGTGTTTGGTGGCTGTCTCTCCAGTGCCAAGTACACGGTAAGGGCTCTAACTAATTGTTGAAGGAAAGAAGAAATAAACGAAATATTTGTTAAAGGAATGAGTGAGTGACTAAATTGGGTGTTGTTCACAGGTCATCTAAATGGAGTCAAGTGTTTATTCTCGATGTAGTTTCAACCTCTCTGTCCAAGTCTGAGAACTCATTGGTAACTAGCTAACAAGGTCATTCTTGATAACACGCACAGTTATGGAGATGCACCCCTAAACTTAGGGAGCCGTGGGAGAAGGCGGGGGGCAGTGAGCTTGGATTTAGGACTGGCAGGGTTGGTCTCGGGACACGTGCCCGCCGATACCCGTGGTGGGTGTGAGGGTTAGGAATGAGCTAGACAAAGTGCTTCGCCCACACTGCAGGTGACTGCACCCCTGGGCTAATCAGAAGCCTTGTCTCCACCTCTGGAGCTGTCCTGGAGATTGCCTCAGCTGTCCCGGGGACGAAGGACTTGTCCCAGTGACTAAGAAAGCCAGCGGGCCGGCTGACTTGGGGCTGGAGGCCTAACCCCACTACCCTCCGGGGTGGGCGGGGCCTGGAGACAGGAGCACAGCACCGCACCAAAGCTTCGCAACCCAGCTGCTCCCAGGAACAGCGGATCAGTGGAGGGACGGGCTCTCTCCCCTGGCCTCCGACCACTTTCCACCACTAGCTACCATTGCCTCACAGTCGGCCTGTGAGGTAGAGAGTGCTGGGAACCCCTCCAGTCCCGGCTTCCAAATAACTTGCCTGTGGCGACAAGGTAAGCACTGCAGAGAAGCGTCCTTTGATTTGCCATGTGTAGCCTTCCTTCGCTCCCGCAGCGGCTGTTCGGCTGCTTAGGATATATATGCCAGGCCCTGTTCCCGGCACTGGGAATCCGGCAACGTCCCTGTCTTTGTGGAGCGTCCATTCTCGTGGAGGGGGAAAAAGACAACGAACAGGTGGCCAGTAAGTGCGCTGTATGTCCAGCAGAGATTCCTGCTGTCCGCAGAGTGAGGCATCGGATGTCGAGGAAGCCAGGGAAGGCCTCCCTAAGAAGGTCACATTTGGCCAGAGACTGAAGCAAGCCTTGCCGATATCTGGAGAGTGTTGCAAGAAAGGTAGCAGCAAATGCAAAGGCCCTGAGGCAGGCCCCTGTGGGGCTATTGGAAGGCTGACAAGGAGGGTAGAGTGGCTGGAGCTGGAAGAGCAGGCTCGGGAGTGTGGGAGAGGTGACGGGAGAGAGCGGCTGAGGGCTGGGCCCCACCTGACTTTCTCGGGAGTGTTTTAGAGAGAGGCGTGGTCATTCTGCTGCTGTGCTGAGCAGGCTGGCGGGAGGCAGGGGCAGTCAGGAGAACAGCCCCAGCTGGGGGGTGTTGGTCGCGGACACCAGAGCGGTGGCAGTGGAGATGTTGAGCAGGGGTTCCGCGCTGGAGACACCTTGCAAGTCAAACTGAAGACTTTGCTGAGAGATTGGAAGTGGGGTTTGAGGTTGTCCATGGTCCTAGTGAACTGCCGGGGGCTGGGGACAGCGGAGGAGCAAATGGAATGCTTCGGGAGTGCCCTCCCACGCTGCGGATTCCAGCCACTTGCTCTGGGGTTGGCCTCAGGGACACGTTGTTTCAGATATTTGAAAAAGGCAGTCACGTTACACTCCCCCGCATCGACCTACCCCCATCTGCACATACCCTGTGCCTTTCGCGTCCTGCGGTTTTCAGGAAAACAAAACCCTCGTCACTCTTTCTATGCCGTCTTTTCTCACCACCCTACCATCCGGTGACCCTTTTCCGGGTGCACTGTCACTTATCAATGTCACTTGTTCACACCCCAGATGTCTGTAGTATTTGTTTTTCATTCCGTTCACTTGGGGTCCTGCGGTCGTACCTTCCTGTCCAGGGCACCCCGTTTGCACGGCACCCCCCTCCCAGCCGGCACGCGGCTCGGCTCCCAGCCACCCAGGCTGCCTGATGGATGGCACACCAATGGTTCCGTTAACTCGGGACCACGATGCTAACCAGCTCAGGAAGCCATGTCCTACAGCCGCGACCCGTGATCAGTGCGTTGAGACGCTATAGCTGTCGGTGATATGCTTGGCTCGAGCCCCCCCAGTCTCGTCCAGTTTCTCTGCTGTCGTCTTAGTCCTGCTGCTGCATGGTTCCCCCTGGGAAAACAAGGTCACAGACCTGGGAACGGGTGTGAAAGTCTTCAGGTCTCTGCTGGCTTAGAATGGGGACGAGGAGGGGACTTTTGATAGCCCTGTTCCCCAATTTCTTTTTACCAGGCAGGAAAACTGGCCTTGATCAGTCTTATCAACTCTGAACAAAGACTTCCTTCTTGGCCACTCTCCCCGCAGGGTGTGACATTGTCCCAAGGAGGTGGGTGGTGACCATGAGCATGAGGGGTGTCTGCTCTTATGCCGGGAAAATGAGCCCTTGGTGACATTTGAGAAGTTTTTCAGGGCAATATACATTTGACTTTTTTTAATCACCCGTTACCAAGGCTTTGTTTGTGCTCAAAACCTATTATTGAATAGGCTAAGTAGCAATATCTGCGTCTTACGGCCCTGAAGTGCCATGTCACACACCCGTGGGATAACTAGCCATGACATGTGGTAGCCGGTCAGTAGGCTGACAAGGACAACTTGCATGTGACAGGCAGGCAGGCCTGTGATAGCTGGTTGTTCAAGTCTTTCCAGTCCTCTTCTGTACCTACAGACGTGGTTTGTCGTAACAGTTAGTCCTGATTCACACTTTTATTGGGACACTTAAGTCTATTAAAGCTTAAGCTTAAATGTGCCCTTTAACCTACCTGCTTGTTTCCAACAACGCCCTTGGCTACCACACTCTCTGACTTCCTCCGCCGTCGTGATTGACGGCGGGCGTTCATTTTTCCGGAGGGAGGGTACCAGTAAGCCGCTCTTGAAACCAGCAGTGTCCCATTCATGTCCAACTGCCCATCACCGCGTGCCCGAAAGACTCATCTTAAAAAACCTGTCCGTTCTCTGTGGTGCCCTAAAGGTATTTTCAGACCTTGTTTCTAAAACATGTTTTTTTGGTCCAAGTAATGTGAGTAGGCCTCACAATTACCGGATTTCCATCCAAGTCTGAAATATCAAAGGTTAGTCCTCAGAGATGGCTGTGTGTGGAAGAGAGGGAGCTCTTGTCTCCGAATTCAGCTGTGTTGATTTTACAATTTCAGGGCTGGAAAACGGCCAGCCGACTGTATTAACCTTCTTTTCAGTCTTTCCTAAGAATCCGCTCATTTCTAGGATGCCGATTAGAATTCACGCCTCTTCCGGTGGGCGTGGGGAATGCCTCCTGTTCTCGGCAGAGGTCACTGCAATGGTAGGGGTTTGAAAAGTGTCCAAGTCAAGTTTTTAACCCAAGTATAGTGTATCGGTTTCTCCCGGCATCCCGGTCAATTTCAGGACCTCCCAGGGACTGATAGAGGCCGGGAAGTTTGGATGCATTTGGGGCTCAACCCCTGGCTGTTTGATCTTTATTAGGGCTTGGTTTTTAGCCTATTTCCCTTGACCAAAATTTCAGATTTATAGGGCAGAAACTTAATAACTAGCTTTGCTTCTCCATTTCCTGCCTCTGACCCCTCTACCCAGGGGGCATCAACCTGGAATGCTGAGTCACTGGTTCAAAACCCCGGGCTTGCCTGGTCAAGGCACATATGGGAGTTGATGCTTCCTACTTCTCCCGTCCTTCTCTCTCTCTCTCTCTATCCTCCTCTCTCTCTAAAACTGAATAAATAAAATCTTAAAAAAAATTTTTTTTTATTCAAGAATTATAAGTTAGTAAGCTTTTGCATACAAATTCACAATATATAAAAATGATTACAGAATTAAAAAAAATTTTTTTTATTTGTTGATTTTAGTTAGACGAGAAGGGAGAGAAAGAAAGACAGAAACATTGGTCTGTTCCTGCATGTGCCCTGACTGGGGATCGAACTTGCTACCTTTGCGTATACGGACGGTGCTCTAGCCAACTGAGCTAGCCGGCCACAGCATGATAACAAGATTTTGTAATGACAGTGGCTCCTCCAGGAAGTTATTTTTTTTTGTAACAGTGGTAGACCCAGATTTCAAGTAGAGTGGAGGTTAGGATGATGACATGTACTATACACCTATTCACCTTTTTTAAAGACCCCAGTCCCCCTGCTACGATGTCCTATGTGTCTGGCAGCAGGTCTGAAGTTTCTCAGAGTCATCGGACCAGTGTGCACCCCAGAACAGAGTCCCTGCCGATGTGGGAGAAGTCATTTCCCTTCTTGTCACCCGCCGGGGTCCGGGCCCTTTCCTGCCTTAGGAGTCTCCGTGCGGTTTCTCAGGACAGAAGCTGGAAACTGCGGACACCGGTTCGCGTCTGCATCCTCTGCGCCCTTAGCCAGACACACCCTCTTCCCTCCGGCCAGAGGGTCAGGAGGCAGGGGGCGGGGAGGGCACTGTGCACTGGGGCCAGGGGCCTGCAGGTTGTGATGTGGTGACGGCAGCCGTATCCTTGACCACTCAGTTCTGCACATGCTCTGTCCCCAGCTGTGAGGCCAGGAACCTGCTTCTCCAGCCCTCCTAGCAATGCTGAACTCACACGGTATTCTTTCTGTTACATTGTTCATTGCCCAAGAACATGCACGCCCACCACTGCACACATTGAAAGTCTGACTTCCTTTTCATGAAGTGAACTGATCCTGACGGGGACCCGTATGAAGAAACAAAACCCCCCAAACCTTTCCTGCCTGATTCACTACTGCCCCCAGAGGACACTCACCCTCCTGACTTCCCACTCTACCTGTTAGCTTTCCCTGTGCTTTTTATTTTTTTATTTTTTCCTGAAGTTGGAAGCAGGGAGGCAGTCAGACAGACTCCCGCATGCACCTGACCAGGATCCACCCGGCATACCCACCAGGGGGCGATGCTCTGCCCATCTGGGGCCTTGCTCTGTCGCTGCTGGAGCCATTCTAGCGCCTGGGGCAGAGGCCACAGAGCCATCCTCAGCGCCCGGGCCAACTTTGCTCCAATGGAGCCTCAGCTGCAGGAGGGGAAGAGAGAGACAGAGAGGAAGGAGAGGGGGAGGGGTGGAGAAGCAGATGGGCGCTTCTCCTGTGTGCCCTGACAAGGAATCGATCCTGGGACTTCCACATGCCAGGCCGATGCTCTACAGCTGAGCCAAACGGCCAGGGCCTGCCTGTGCTTTGAACTTTGGGAAGGAAGAACGTATGTATGTTGCAGTGACACGTCCCATGTCCTGTGTCACCCCATGTCCTGTGTTGTCGTCAGTCGTTGGTTCTCATCGCAATGCTGTCTTCCGCTGGAGGGGCGTGCACACCGCAGTTCACGTGTCCACTTCACTGTCGGTGGACGTGGCTCAGGGTCCACGCGTGGCTCTGAGGAATAATGCTGCCATGAATGTTCTTGTACACATCCTTTGGGGACAGTATTTAAAGAAAAGTAAATTCCTTTTCTACTCAACTCCGTCAGAACCAGCGTCCACTGCTGTTACCTCTCCAGCCGTTTCCAAGCTGAAACCTCACACACCTTGAGCAGTGAAGGAAGAATAATACCATGATGAGATGAGATGAGGTGGTTCCTATTAGGGTGACATTTCTAAAGTGTTACCTGCTCTTCTGCTTAAACTCACCTGTCCGTGATGAAGATGATTTTGTATCTGCTCTTGCTTTTTGAATCCTGCAGAGGCATTGGGCCAGAAGCAGTACATTTCTACCTTGATCCAACAGTGCCCGTTGTTAACAGGATAAAGAAAGTTATCAACAGCACTGTTTCCTCACCCGCCTCTACCCAAGAAAAAGTGCGCATTCCTGTTCGAGAGTGCTTAGGGTCAGCTGGGCATGGGGCTACGCTTCTCTCCACTCTGTGCTGAATCTTTACGGGCTGGGTCTGAGTCTTCAACATACTTCTTTCAGAGCCCAACACAGTGTTCTTACTCATATGCTTACTTAAACTGATACTGCATCGTAAGGAAACAGAGATCAAAGCTTGTGAAAACACTTTGAAACACGGTGCAGTTGGACCAAGAATACTTTTATTTCCTTAAGCTCTGCTTGTAAGCCATGAAGGAAAGAATGATCGTAGCACATGGGCTCACCGAGTTACCAGGTCGAATCGTTAGTATTGACAGGAATCATTTAAATGGTAGATAACAACAACTAGGTCTCGGGTATTTTTCTGAGTAATAAATGTTCATGCTGTGGTCATCCAGATATTTATTGTTAATGATTTTACCATGGTGCCCAGTCACGTCTGAGTTTTATTCATGTGTACTAATATGGGTGGGTTCTAGCCATAAGCAGAGGTCTGCAAGGGGCGGCCATATTTTACAAGGTTTTTTTTTAGCAGGTAGATGAAAATGATGTTAACAGTTACCCCTTAACCTGTGTGTTTTATAGTGGAAAGAATTTTGGAGTCTAGTATATACATGGTACATATAGTACACATGGGTTCAAATCCTGACTTCACCTCTTATTGGCTCTGTGACCTTGAGTCACACAGAGACATAGGTAATGTCAGGTCTCAGTTCCTACAAATGAAAATGGGTTAATGACACTTATTTTCAGAACATTTGGAAGGCTTAGATGAAATAATGCATATAAAATGCCTAGACGGGGTGCAGCAAAGGTAGGTATACAGTTGTGAGTAAGTGAAACACAGAGTTTATTCTTGTATTATTACTATTACTTACTGCATTATTTTTCAATCGGAATAGTGCTTGGCATAAAGTATCTAATCCATGTTAATTTCAGCTGTTAGTCCAGCTGAGTTTATTTATTTTCTTTATTCATCTCCTTTCTCCACTTCACACATTAATACCTAATTCCTAGATGTTTCTGGGATGATTAGCGGATTATATAATTGTCCTTGTCTCTGCTGGGCCAGGCAGACCTTTGAATGTCATCCAGACGCCCTGTCACGGTCCCTGTTTACTAGACAGACGTGTTTGGGGCCCTATCATCCTACCCCATAAGCCAGAGTAGGGCATGTGACCCCCAACAAAGCAAATCCCTAGGTGCCCAGTGATGTAGTTAGTGTGTTAAAACTAAAAAGATCCGGAACAGTGATCTTTTCTGGGAAAGTGAATTGGTGAACGTTAGGACAGCAGCTAAAGAATGCCATGAATGAGAGAGTCCGGACCATGAACTCGGAGACCACAGGAGAGAAAAGGTTCATAGCGGAGCCAGTGCAGGGGGAACAGGGAGAGGCAGAGCCTGCGAGAAGCCGTGCCTCGGTCCCTAGACCTGCCTTCTTCGTCAGGTTCCCTGTCCGCGTCTCTCGTGACCTGGTGGGAAGCTCCCCCTTCCCTGAATTGATTAGAGCAAGCTGTTTCTTGCAGCCCAAACACCCCGAATGAAAAGAAACCTGTCTCCCCTGGGTGTACAGAAAACACCCAATCCTCCGGGGTAGACTGGGACTGAGTCACGCCCAGGTCTCCCGGGAAGGAATGCCTTTAAAATGACTGGCTTTGGCGGGATAATTAAGGACACTATAGCATGAAAAATGAGATGCCATTGACAGATTAGGCTTATCACGGTGACGTTTGTAGAATTAGACAAATCTCAAAGAATGAACAGGGAGTTGGAGCGCCAGCATCCATCCCAACTACCTCCCACCCTTCTGATTCCTGCTCAGCGATCTTTAGTCAGTCATTTCTCTACTTGGCTGTCTGTGGGGTCCCCGGAGGAGGCCTTCAAGACCCTGGGCTACAGACAGTGCCTGAGAGAAGCAGGATGATTTCACATGGCAGTGCATCTCATGCATGGATCTGCTATCAGAGTCTGTGTCAAGCCCAGAGGTCAGGGAGAGAGAGGGGAGGTAACAGCACCACACACAACAAGAGTACCCTTTGCCCATATGCGTGTAACAACCTGCGTGGGTCAGTGAAATGCAGTGACAAGCCCCTGCCAGACATTAAACACGGCAGCTGTGTTCTCATGCTGCGAACTCTAGAAGCCACCAGAGCAATTTAGCTGATGGCGCTGAAGTGTCAGTTTGTGCTGAGACAGAGCGACTGGCCCGGGTCCTCTTGTGGGCACGTTGCCTGTGCACAGCTCATGGGTACAGTCAAGACGACCATGCAGGGTATGCAGAGCATGTTAGGAGAACGAGGCAGGTGGCAGTCGACGTTGACACATTCTTGGGTCCGCTCAGAGTTCTAAGTGCTTTGACCTCATTTTCCTAATTTATTTTCTTCAGTCACTCTTTGCTAGATATGTTTGTTTGCACCTGCTGTGCAGAATCTAGTAGAGAATTTTCAGTGACTGTCAGTGGCATTTTTCTTGGTGTTGCATTTCTTCTCTTAGGAAGGGCAGAGATTTTTTTTTTTCCGTTTGTGACTCCCCAGCATGGGGGGCAAGGGGAGGAGCATGGGTGACGGTGACAGGCTCGTCAAAGGGGCTGGAAATAGAGCTATGTATTTACTTAATAACTTTGTGATGTGTGATCTCCAAAAGAGACTTGATCCTTTTAAGTTGGTTCTATGGAGATGAAGTAGAGAGCATTTCGAAGGTGAATGGACTCCCCCCCCCCCCCCCGCCGAGTTCATCCGCTGGCTCTGATATTTGTTAGCTGTACCCCCACTTGGGAGGCTGGCCTCTGCACCTCAGTCCCAGTCTGTATAATGGGAGTGGAGTCACTTCCCCAGCACGGTTTTCTGAGGATCCTAGGATGGAGTAGATGTGAGGTTCCTGGCATAGTGGGACTTGTGGTCGTCATTACTAGCATTCCGAGAGTTCAGTGGTTGAGGGCGAGGATTTCAGACGCGGGCTTTGGTCCGAGTCTCAATCCTACCATGGTCTTGCTGTGGGACACGCGTGAGTCACGCGGCGCTCTGCCCAGTGTGCAGTGAGCGGTTGGTCAATTATCGTCAACATGATTACCATTACTCTTATTAACAGCAAAAGGCAACTGCCCTTAGGGTTGTTATTACTATTAAGTTTCTTCTCTACAAAGACAAAGAAACTCAAATCCAGAGAGAAAGAAGAGAAGTGAATTTTAGAGGAAGACAGGGTGAGTGGAGACGAGAAAAAATTCCTATCGAAGACCAAATTTAGCTTTGGGTTTCCTGGCAACCAGGGCAATAAAAAGAAACACCACAGTTTACATACTTATTATTATCGGTTCTAATTAGTTGTCGAGCCGTGCTGTCCAATCTGGTCCCCAGGAGGCCCATGGAGCTATTACTGAGTCTGACATGTGGCCACTGGGACTGAATGTGCTGTGAGGGTGGGTACACACTGGGTTTTGAAGACTTGGTAAGAAAAAGTAAAATATCTCCCACCCAAGTACTGACCTGTCCCGACCCTGCTCGGCTCCCGAGATCAGACGCGATCGGGCGCTTTCAGGGAGGTATGGCCGTAGACGTAAACTCTCTCGTTGATAAAGTTTTATTGATTACATGTTGAAATGATGCTAGTTCGGTTACTTGGATTGCATATTAAAACTTTTTTTTTTTTTGGCCCTGGCCGGTTGACTCAGCAGTAGAGCGTCGGCCTGGCGTGCGGGGGACCCGGGTTCGATTCCCAGCCAGGGCACATAGGAGAAGCGCCCATTTGCTTCTCCACACCCCCTCCTTCCTCTCTGTCTCTCTCTTCCCCTCCCGCAGCCAAGGCTCCATTGGAGCAAAGATGGCCCGGGCGCTGGGGATGGCTCCTTGGCCTCTGCCCCAGGCGCTAGAGTGGCTCTGGTCGCGGCAGAGCGACGCCCTGGAGGGGCAGAGCATTGCCCCCTGGTGGGCAGAGCATCGCCCCCTGGTGGGCGTGCCGGGTGGATCCCAGTCGGGCGCATGCGGGAGTCTGTCTGACTGTCTCTCCCTGTTTCCAGCTTCAGAAAAATACAAAAAAACCCACTTTTTTTTTTTTTTATTTACCGAGGTTTACTCCTGACAAAGGTGCTTAGAAACAGCAAAACCTGCATTTGTCAGGACTCAAGAGCCTGATAGGACCTAGAACTTCGGCCCTATGAGGATCGTTTATTGTAATAAACTCATCAATTATACTTCTGACTACACAGCTGTTCAGTATTTTGTTTTTGTTTGTTTTTTTAGTCAATTTATTTAAACTAAAAAAAAAAAGTTAAAACATATCTACCACTACCCACTTATAGTATGATTTAAAAATTTTTAATTTGAGATAGAGAAAGTGAGAGAGAGACAGACAGGAAGGGAAAGGGGGTGAGAAGCGCCAACTCATAGTGGCGTTCACGTTAGTTGGACATTGAGCGTCTCATATGTGCCTTGGCCAGGGTAAGCCAGTGGCCCCCTTGCTCAAGCCAGCGACCTTGGGCTTTTCATGACAGAAACCTTTTGGGCTCAAGCTGGCGAGCTTTGGGATCACGTGGACAATTCCCCCCATGCTCGAGCCATTGACCCACGCTGACAAGTCCATGCTCAGGGTCAGCAACCTGGGGTTTCAAACAGGCGACTCAGCATTCTGGGCAGATGCTTTATCCACTGCACCACCACCAGTAAGGCCCCACCTGGAATATCATTAAAATTAACTCTGCCTTTTTTTCTTTATAATGTGGCCTCTAGAAAATGAAAAATTTCATTTATAGCTCATGTTTGTGACTTGCATCATATCTCTTGAACAATATTGAACTTCTTTTTTTGTTTGTACTTTCACTATTCTAAGTGGAACTCATTTATATTTTTAACTGTATATTAATATAAAATATTATAATTACATACATGCATTATATAATTATAATATAATATCAATGTATAAATATATATTAACATACTTAAAACTATCATAATATAATTAATAATAAAATAATAATATAATATAAAATGTTATTATATTAATGATTATTATGTACTTTATATTACAGTGTTTATAAAAGAGGCTTCGATAACCAAGTAGGTAATATCTTAACCTATAATTTTTTTTTACATCTTTTTATTTTATTTTATTGATTTTAGAGAGAAAAAGGAAGGAGAAGAGAGACAGAGAAACACTGACTTCTTGTTCCACTTATTTAAGCATTCCTTGGTTGATTCTTGTATGTGTCATGACCAGGGATCGAACTCCCAACCTTGGCATATTGGGACGATATTCCAACCAACTGAGGCCATGGCCTTCACCTATAATTTTTTTAAAATTAAATTTAGCCTGACCAGGCGGTGGCGCAGTGGATAGAGCATCAGACTGGGACGCAGAGGACCCAGGTTTGAGCCCCGAGGTCACTGGCTTGAGTGTGGACTCATCCAGCTTGAGCGCAGGCTCACCAGCTTGAGTGCAGGGTCCCTGGCTTGAGCGTGGGATCATAGACATGACCCCATGGTCACTGGCTTGAGCCCAAAGGTCGCTGGCTTGAAGCTCAAGGTGGCTGACTTGAGCCCAAGGTCACTGGCCTGATCAAGGGGTTACTCACTTTCTGGAGCCCCCAGCCAAGGCACATATGACAAAGTAATTAATGAACAACTAAGGTGCCACAACAAAGAATTTATGCTTCTCATCGCTCCCCCTTCCTGACTGTCTGTCCCTCTCTCTGTCTCTCTCTTGCTAAAGAAAAAAAAAATTAAATTACTAAATTTAATGGGGTGACATTGGTCAATAAGAATACATACATTTCAGGTAAACATCTCTAGAGCGATTGAACTGTCTTCTCTTTTACCTGCTTCTTCGGTATCATTCACAGCAGCACTCAGCTAGGCGACGGGCCGCAAATAGAGCTCAGTAAATAGGGTTGTGAATGAATGAATGAATGGTACCTCTCCTCGCCCCACGTCACTCAGCTTACCAGTGAGACGCGGTTCTCTCAAACCTTCACAGCAGCAGGGCATGTAGAAGTCTGTGAAATGCGGAAGGAAGTCGTGTTGCGGTTTGAGGTCGGAGGAGGAACTTCTCCCGGGAGTTGAGGAGGCCGCTGTGAGGTGCCCTCAGGCTCCGACATGCTCTTGCTCGAGGCTGGCTGGGTCAAGGTAAACTGAGTCACGGCACCCTGAAGAGCGAGCTATTTCTTGTTGGTAAAAAAAGCATCTCTAAATTTTTTGAAATGCTTGTGTATTTTGAAGAAATGTATGACAGTTTGTTCTGAATCTGAGTTCATTAAAAAACAAAACAAAACAACAAACCTCCATATTTAAAAGATTTAGTGGTTTTTATAGGAGGGAGGGGGGTAAAAGAGAGTAAATGAAGCTGGGCGTTTCTCCCCAGCCCCCTGCTCCCCACTGAGAGCAGAGGGAAGAAGCCGTGAAATGTAGGAGGAGACTGTTCGAGCTGAACTCGGGTCGCAGAGATCAAGATGTGGTCGGGTCGACGGTGCTGAGAGAGGGAGAAGCTGGAATTCGTCCGCGAGACCCAGGGATGATGACGGCTTTGGAAAACAGGTCTAATGAGCAATGACTATGGCCGTTGGGGTTATTTTTCCTGAACAGAGGAAGTGTGTCGGGACTGAGAATGCCCAGACATTACTGTCCAGGCACTAGGACGTGGAGGATGCCGTCCGCAGTGACGCCGGTCAGGGGCGTAGAATGGTCTTCCCATGGTGGGAACCGTGGACGTCAGTTTAAAGCCAAACGACTTCTCAGTCTGAGCAGTAAACCAATGGTCTCGGCAGCAAGGGGTCGTGAAGAACCTTTTCTTTCTGGAATTCCTTCGGTAGGCTGATCTCCCGGCTTCACCTGTGATAGTTTGGGAGGTTCTGGGGTTGCTGACGGTGGAAGTTCCTATTTAACGTCGCTGCCAACGTCCATGGAAGGAGAGATCTGCAACAGGTGTTCAGATGACAGCGGTTTTACATCAGGACACTTCGTCCCTCGCTTAGTCATTCCCCAAACACTCCTTGGAAAAACGATGGAGAGACTGGCTCTTGGTTGTATAGGCGGACCCTGCATCACAAAGAAAACCCCTCGGATTAACTCCAAGGCTTTTCCTGGAGACCGTGAGACAGTTTGCAGGGATACGTTTGAACGTCAAGCTCTCTGACTCGCAACGCTCATATTCTAATTCAGGGGTCGGGAACCTTTTTGGCTGAGAGAGCCATGAACGCCACATAATTTAAAATGTAATTCCGTGAGAGCCATACAATGACCTGTGTACGTTAGGCATTATCCAATAAAAATTTGGTCTTGTCCCGGAGGACAGCTGTGATTGGCTCCAGCCACTCACAACCATGAACATGAGTGGTAGGAAATGAATGGATTGTAATACATGAGAATGTTTTATATTTTTAACGTTATTATTTTTATTAAAGATTTGTCTGCGAGCCAGATGCAGCCATCAGAAGAGCCACATCTGGCTTGCGAGCCATAGGTTCCTGACCCCTGTTCTAATTCAACACCCCTTGTCCTTACCTAACACCTGTAACAAGGCCAGGCCGTGTATCACGTGTTCATAGGCCCACTCTTCGGATGAGGTACAAGAACACACTGTGTTGGATCATGATGTCCACAGCCCAAAGGGCAGAGGGCCGACCACACTCAGATGCAAATCAGAATGTGTATTCTTCTGGTCCTGCAGCTTGAAAGCCACCATATGGATACATTTCAACAAAGTGTGAGTTTCTCTCCCAGCACAGTTATCTAAGTCAGGGGTCCCCAAACTACGGCCCGTGGGCCACATGCGGCCCCCTGAGGCCATTTATCCGGCCCCCGCGGCACTTCTGGAAGGGCACCTCTTTCATTGGTGGTCAGTGAGAGGAGCATAGTTCCCATTGAAATATTGGTCAGTTTGTTGATTTAAATTTACTTGTTCTTTATTTTAAATATTGTATTTGTTCCCGTTTTGTTTTTTTACTTAAAATAAGTTATGTGCAGTGTGCATAGGAATTTGTTCATAGTTTTTTTTTTATAGTCTGGCCCTCCAACGGTCTGAGAGACAGTGAACTGGCCCCCTGTGTAAAAAGTTTGGGGACCCCTGATCTAAGTGAAACCACTGCTGCTCAGAGTTCTAAAGCGAGGACTTGCAGCACGCGTACTGCTTGGACATTGGTGGTTTTAAATTTAGAATTTAGACACCCATTTCTCAGTGGACATCAAGACCAGCTACGAACGCCTCCACACTCATGACTCACTTTCCTTTGTGAACCTAGACGTGGCTCCTTTGATGGAGATAAAAGGTGATTTAAAAAAAACCCCATAGGTTGGGCTAAGGAAAGAGCGTTGTCAACGTCACAGCGTGAGACAAGTAGCGATTGAAGGTAAGTATTAGCGACCTGGCACTGTCATGATTCTGCTCACTGCGATGTGAGGAGAGTGAGGGTCTCACAGACACCCCTTGCTGCTTCCCCGGTTGTCGTGCTGGGTGGTCTGGGCCCCGGACTGGGTCCCTGAGCTGCTCCCTGTGTTTGCCAGCGGTGAGCTCAGAGCCTGGGCCAGGCTGCTTGTGAGCAGTGCTGATGTGAGAACAGATGACCTCTGACCATAGTGACCACAGCCGCTGATGGAGGCTCCTTCCGGTCCCTTCTCTTCTCCGAGAGGCCGGGTGGCTAACGGTCACCCAGGCCGCTGCCTCATGAAGTCTGAGCCCTGGGTTTCACCCTTACTAGCTACTGAGTCTTTTCCACGTACAAGTTGCTGAGGGGGAGGCAGGGGAAAAAAAGAAAAAAGGAAAAGTGAATTATTGTCGTCCCCCCCCCCTTACCCCTTTCCTCCCAGAGATTACCGTCCAGCTGTGGGACAAAGGCAGGACATGCAAGATCCTTGAGTCCGAAGTGAGTGCTGCGTCTGCACCAGAAGTGACGGAGAGGACGATGAATGGGGGAGCTCAGGGGGCAGGGAGAGGCGGGCCATCTGGGCACGCTGAGGTCTTTGTCATGGAGCCGGGAGGAGCGGGACTTGCCCAGAAGGTGGGCAGAGAGCACAGCTGATACTCACTGCCTGACAGACACTGTCTCCTACATGTTTCGCACACCAGATCACACACTCCCGGGGGGAGTGGCCTTGTCCTTGGACCCAGCACAGAGGACAGTAGGCGAATACTCATGTCGTCTAGAATGAAGTTGTTGTGTAAATGTTCAAAAATAAAGGGGGGCCTGACCTGTGGTGGCGCAGTGGATAAAGCATCGACCTGGAATGCTGAGGTCGCCGGTTCAAAACCCTGGGATTACCTGGTCAAGGCACATATGGGAGTTGATGCTTCCTGCTCCTCCCCTCTTCTCTCTCTCTCTCTCTCTTTTTCTCTCTCTTCTCTCTAAAATGAATAAATAAAGTCTTTAAGAAAAATAAAGGGAGGCCCTGGCCGGTTGGCTCAGCGGTAGAGCGTTGTCTGGCGTGCGGAGGACCTGGGTTCGATTCCCGGCCAGGGCACATAGGAGAGGCGCCCATTTGCTTCGCCACCCCCCCCCTTCCTCTCTGTCTCTCTCTTCCCCTCCCGCAGCCAAGGCTCCATTGGAGCAAAGATGGCCCGGGCGCTGGGGATGGCTCCTTGGCCTCTACCCCAGGCGCTGGAGTGGCTCTGGTCGCGGCAGAGCGACGCCCCGGAGGGGCAGAGCATCGCCCCCTGGTGGGCAGAGCGTCGCCCCTGGTGGGCGTGCCGGGTGGATCCCAGTTGGGCGCATGCGGGAGTCTGTTTGACTGTCTCTCCCCGTTTCCAGCTTCAGAAAAAAAAGAAAAAAGAAAAAAAAAAAGAAAAATAAATGTGCTATTACTGAAATTTTTGAAGTGGCTAATGAGCCGTCTTTTAGAAAATCCTTTTAAAATCCGTTATTTTCCTCTAAACATTTCAGTGAATAGAGTGACCATACAGCCAGGACTCCTCACGCTTCCCTGAAAGGGTTCCTTGGTTTTTGCTCCTGTGTGGACAGTGTTCTTTCTTAAGAGTATTTTCCTTAAATACCAACTCAACCCAAAGTGCCTACGGACTGATTTGCAAGGCAGTCCTTGAAGAACTGGCTGAGGAGGCTTCACTTATTTTTATTTTAATAATTGGGGGATGAGGTCCTTGACTTCGGAAGTCTGATGGCTGTGTGCAGTGGACTAGAACCCTGGACGTCGGGAGTGCCCCCGGGGTGCGGTTGAGACGTGTGCATGGTGCTCATTCAAGCAAGGAGTGGGCGGGGGCCAGGCCTCCCTGTCCTCCTTACTCGGAGGGCCACCGGGAAGAGTGGACAGACGAGGAGGGGCCGGGCTACGTGGACGCCTCTATCCAGAGGACGAGGGCTGTCTTCATCCTCTGTCATTGCTGCGTCTTCCTCTTAACCAGCCACTCTTACTTCATACTGACAAGCACCTTAGTTCTGGCGGCTTCCGGAGAGGAAGACGAACCCAGACCCCAGATGAAGTAACCAGAAGGCTCCTCAGCGCATCTGCCGCGTGTGGCTGAGGTGCTGGGGCCGTTCACCAACACGCCGTGGCAATGGCCTCACGATGACAGCAGTGTCGCAAGCTGGCAGGCAGCAGGGACATGAAGAAGTTTGGCCTGTGACATGCTGATGTGTCCCCAGGTCTCAGGCCTGGGTCCATTCACACCATTCCTCGTCCCCCGGCAACAAGGCCCCGACCGGGGATCTGATAGGAGTGGATCACCCCAAAGCAGGGCCCCGCCCGGGGATCTGACAGGAGTGGATCACCCCAAAGCAGGGCCCCGCCCGGGGATCTGACAGGAGTGGATCACCCCAAAGCAGGGCCCCGCCCGGGGATCTGACAGGAGTGGATCACCCCAAAGCAGGGCCCCGCCCGGGGATCTGATAGGAGTGGATCACCCCAAAGCAGGGCCCCGCCCGGGGATCTGACAGGAGTGGATCACCCCAAAGCAGGGCCCCGCCCGGGGATCTGACAGGAGTGGATCACCCCAAAGCAGGGCCCCGCCCGGGGATCTGATAGGAGTGGATCACCCCAAAGCGGACCAACGGAAGGGATCTGATAGGAGTGGATCACCCCAAAGCAGGGCCCCGCCCGGGGATCTGACAGGAGTGGATCACCCCAAAGCAGGGCCCCGCCCGGGGATCTGATAGGAGTGGATCACCCCAAAGCGGACCAACGGAAGGGATCTGATAGGAGTGGATCACCCCAAAGCAGGGCCCCGCCCGGGGATCTGATAGGAGTGGATCACCCCAAAGCGGACCACCAGAGGGGAAGCCGGACGGCCTCAGCAGTCGGTGTCCAGTGCGTGAGGTGCTGATTGGAGGCTGACGCCCTCTCCTGCCGCGGGCTGGGCGTCAGGCCCTGGCAGACCCTGTCACGCTGTGTTGCTGCTAGGGAACCACGAGGACCGCAAGTGCACTTTAATCTGCCCTGCTGTTGTGACAGTGTGTTTTGTGCTCAGAGTCTAAAATGAAGGCCCCACACTGAGGAGCGTCACTGTGGGGCCATCTGGGCTCCACGGTGATGAGCACACGGACAGACTGACATTGACGTGCCCCACTTCCGAACCCCACCCGTTGTCCCTCCCTGTGTGATCTGGACAGTGTCTGTCCCCAAGCCCCGCGTGCATCTTTGCTCTCTGTCCTTCCCTCCTCTCCGGTGCCCTCCCACCCTTCTGCTTGTGACATCCCATGGTTTTCTCAAGGTCCTGGTCAAATGCCACCATTGGCCTCCTTCCAGAAAGGCCCATGGGTGTGTTTTATGAGCCACGTGGTAAAACAGACCCTGACAATTCGAGCTCTGCGGTCGAACTGGTCAGTACAACGTCTCAAACTCGCTTTCGTACACCAGGTGCACAATTAGAGGAAAGGTGCAGGAAACCCCCACAAAGACGGAACATGACCACTGTCTCTGCTTCCCACACTGATTTATAGGGTTTCTAATGTAAGTAGATTATTGCATGATATTTATACAATAGGTTCATATTCTACATATATGTGAATATTTTATAATGGGGAATATTATATATGTATAATAAATATACAGTATATTTTATATAATATTTATAATATTATAAATATATATAATACGGGAAATTTGTTTAAAATATAGATGCCTGGGTCCTATCCCAGGGTTACCTGATGCACTGGTTCCTCGATGGGGCTTGGTGATCGGCATTTCCACGCGGACCTCTGAAGCTGGTGGTGCAAGGATCCTGCTTGGAGAAACACCAACCTAGGACGGCCTACTTGCTCCCTCCACCCCTGCCTCCTGCTCCTCCTCTTCCTCTCTCAGTGCTGGGCTCGCAGAGATCCTTGTGTGATGGTTAATGTTATGTGTCAACTTGGCTGGGCCACGGTGCCCAGACACGTAGTCAGACATTATTCTGAATATTTCCGTGAGAGTGTCTTGGGATCAGATTAACATTACACTTGGTCAACTTTGAGTAAAGCAGATTGCCCTCCATAATGTGGGTGGGCCTTGCCCAATCAGTTGAAGGCCTGCATAGAACAGAAATCTGGCCTCCCCTGAGCAAGAGAGAATTCCTTCAGCAGACAGCCTTTGGACTTCATCTGCAACGTCAGCTCTCTCCTGGGTCTCTAGCCTGTCAGCCCACATTTTAGAGTTTGGACTTGTCAACCTCCATAATCTTATGAGCCAACTCCTGAAAATTCATCTATCTATCTATCTATCTATCTATCTATCATCTATCTATCTATCTATCTATCTATCTATCATCTATCTATCTATCCATCATCTATCTATCCATCCATCCATCCATCCATCCACAATTTATTTATTTATCTCATGTTGCGATCATACAGTGGTTCTGTTTCCCTGGAGAACTCTCATTACTACACCCCCTGAGACTTTGAACTCAGCTCCCCACTGCAAAGCATGTCTCCCAGCAGTGTCTCCCAGCCTGCAGAATGAGGCCCATTCCCACACAGCAACCCAGGGTCCCGGTCTGCCACCCCAGAGACTGACCCACCAGGTGGGCTGGGTGGGCCCTGAAACCTCCACTTCCATCATCCTTGGTTAATTTATTATTATTATTATTTGTATTTTTCTGAACTGAGAAGAGGGGAGGCAGTCAGACAGACTCCCACATGCGCTGGACCAGTATCCACCCAGCATGCCCACCAGGGGGCGATGCTCTGCCCATCTGGGGTGTTGCTCTGCTGCAACCAGAGTCATTCTAGTGCCTGAGGCAGAGGCCATGGAGCCGTCCTTAGCGCCCAGGCCAACTTTGCTCAATGGAGCCTTGGCTGCGGGAGGAGAAGAGAGAGATAGAAAGGAGAGGGGCAAGGGTGGAGAAGCAGATGGGCGCTTCTCCTGTGTGCCCTGGCCAGGAATCAAACCTGGGACTTCCACATGCCGGGCCAACGCTCTACCATTAAGCCAACCGGCCAGGGATCTTTGGTTATTTTATTGTACATGACTTTAATTCATTTCATAATGTGAGTTGCCCTAGCGTTGAGCATGGTGAAAAGCTCAGGAGCACATGAGAACCAAGCCTACTGGGAAGGGGTTTGTACTTCTAGTGAGAACTTCTGTTTGGGGTTATTTTGGAGTAACTGGGACCATGGTGAACCACTGCACTGAGTTGACTGGTGTCACCTTGTAATTCACACCCTTCCTGTGACCATATTTGGAAGTGAGGTTATTGCAGATGTAATTACTTAAGATGAGGTCATACAGGAGTAGAGTGGGCTCTTAATCCTGGTGTCCTTATATATAAAACTGGTATTCTTATCAGAAAAGTGACACAGATAGAGAGGAGATGCCCACGTGACGACAGAGACAGAGACTGAAGGTATGTTGCTGCAAGCCAAGGAATGCTGAGGGTTGCTGGCCACCACCAGACCCAGGGGACCAGGTCTTCTGCTGCTGAAGGGAATCAACCCTGCTGAAACCCTGGTTTATTCTCCTGAACATCAGAACTGTGAGAGAATCGATTCCTGTTGTCTTAAGTCACCCAGCTAGTGGTAGTTTGTTATGGTGGCCCGAGGACGCTGGGACAACCACCGATGATCAGCAACTAGAAGATTGGACAAAATGTATCAAACAACTGCTTGCAGATGTTGGACAAGTAGCAGCACAGGCCTATGATCCGTGGGGAAGTCAATCAAATGGCAGGGGGGGGGGGCAGCACACAATTGACCGACCAGCGCAGTCAGAGCTGAGCCAGGAAGGGCTCTGTGTGCTGTGCCTGCGTTCCTACTGGCGGGCACTGCCCGTGGGGCTGGCGGCTGGTTATCTCACCCTCTGCATTTCCAGTGCTGTCCAGGTGAGGCCCTGGTAACGAATTGAGGAATGCCCCGGGACCGTGATTCCTAATCCTTCTGCAGTTGAAGGTTTCGAGCTGTAACAGTGGTCCCAACCCTAGCTGGACATTGGAACTTTTTCAACTTTGGGATGCTGGGGCCTCATCCCAGATCATTCGGATGTAGGAGAGGGGTGGGATCCAAGCACTGATGTTTTTTAAATCTCCTCCAGTGATTCTGTCATGCAGCCCAAGGGGAGACCCATCCGTCTATACCTCATTTTCCAAATCAGCCTTTACACCCGTTCCTAATCCTGCTGAATGAAACCTGAGGTGAACAGATTTCTTATGTAAACAGGCATCTTATCAGAACTCCTCTCCGGTCCTGTGGATGCACTCTTCCATGAATCTGCTGGGCAGGTGGGCGTCTTGTTTTGTGGCCACTGTCATGTTGGTGTCCTGCTATTCCCCCTCTAGGGACTTCCCCCAGGAGAGCCACCATCAGCTTCCTGCTGCTCCCGTGGGTCCTCTGAGCTACTATGTGAAATGCAGGTGTGTTCATTTCCTTAGGCTGTGTAACTAAGTACCACCAACCAAGCAGCTTCAAACAATAGATACTTATGCTGTCCCAGTGCCGGAGGCCTGAGGTCCAACATCCAGGTGTGGGCAGGGCCGGGCTCCCTCGGAAGCCTCTGGCAGGGCCCTCCCTGACTCTGTGGCTCCTGGCAGAGGGCACACTCTTGCAGGGTTAGTCGTAGTTCCCTGGGCCTGGTTCCGAGAAGTGGGCCAAACAGACGCTGACTGAGTTGAAGGGACCTGAAAACAATTTAGGAGCTGCAGCGTGCAGTTCCATAGTTCTCTAAGCTTGCACCTGGGCATCTGAAAGAGAAACAAAAGGATGAGCTTCAGGCAAATTCTGCAGACGTTTTGGTGGGGAAATGATGGACGTTTTCCCGCTAGCAAGAAGAGCAGGCTCCCTTGGGGATTTCATTGGTTAAAGCTACCTGTTTCTCTCCTGGGCAGGATCCTGGAGGCGGGGCTGAGAAGCCAGAGCAGGGAGGCAGGAATGTGGCCACCCTTGGAGAAGGAAATGCAAAGTGCTCTTTGCCCTGGGCCTTCTGCTGGTCCATCTCCCACTCTCCCTGTGGTGGAGGCCATTTCCTTTCCCTTTGTTAGTTTCATGCACACTGTTCTAACCATCAAAAAAAAAAAAAAAAAAAAAAAGAGTAACATTTTATCCTTTGCTTAAAGATGCAGAGCCTTAAGGGGCTCATTTTAGACCCTTTGTTTGTATAGAGGAGAATGTCTAAGATAAGGGGGGGTTATCTGTGTCCTGGTGGGGAAGTGACCCAAGCGGGCAAATGACCGCTCAGAAAAACAAAAACAGGAAAGATTTTGTGTGGCTTCCCAGAATCCAATAGAGAAGGATGAAACTTAGATGTTACGAAGACTATTTAAAAAGTGTGGCAGCTAATTTCTTTTGGACCTACCCAGTTTTTCTTGCTGTTGGACTAGCAGGGAGAAGCGGATCTCACGGTCTCCTTGTGCGAGAAGAAATCGGCGTGGGTAGCCCCCGTTTAGGCGCTCCTTCCTGAGAGGGAGGCTTTCCTTGCTCTCTCTCAGAGCCCACCTTTCCGTGTGTGCGTTGGACAGAAAGCGAGTCTGTCACCTCTGGCCTGGAGCAGACAGGGATGTCTGCACTCGTCTTGTCTGTCTCTGCGGAGCCTGGCCCAGCGGCCAGGAGCCACTGGACAGGAGTGGGCGGGCAGGTCGTCTGTCTGAGCTCTTGCACAGGAACCTGGTGGAAAGCTTAACAATTCTGTGGGCAACGGGGAAACTTCCTCTAAGTAAAATGCAGCACTATGCTCATGATAATGAAAAAACCTGGACAAGAGTGTGGGGGTTAAGGGTGGGGGGGAGGAGAGGGAGGGGGTTGGGGGAGGGGAGGGGCACAAAGAAAACCAGTTAGAAGGTGACAGAAGACAATTGGATTTTGGGTGATGATGGGAATGCAGCATAATCAAATGTCAAAATAACCTAGAGATATTTTCTCTGAACATATGTACCCTGATTTATCAATGTCACCCCATTAAAATGAATAAAAAAAACAAACCTATAGCCTTAGTTTTTATAAATAACAAAGACATAACCCTATTGACAGCATACCTTAAAACAGTGGTCTCCAACCCCCGGGATGCGGACCAGTAACGACGGTCCATGGGCCATTTGGTACCGGTCCGCAGAGAAAGAATAAATAACTTACATGATTTCCGTTTTATTTATATTTAAGTCTGAACAATGTTTTATTTTTTAAAAATGACCAGATTCCCTCTGTTACATCCGTCTAAGACTCACTCTTAACGCTTGTCTTGGTCACATGATACATTTATCCATCCCACCCTAAAGGCCGGTCCGTGAAAATATTTTCTGACATTAAATCGGTCTGTGGCCCAAAAAAGGTTGGGGACCACTGCCTTAAAACATCCTTTTTGAATTATCTTGAAAAAAAAAAAATCCATGAAATTGACTTCCTAATATCCTAGCCTGGATATGATGTGAAGGCACTACACTGGTGCATACAAATATAGATTGTATGTACTTTTTACTAAGATAAAATCAGTGTATCCCTTTTAACAGATATCTTTGAATTATCGTTTGAGTGAGTGCCAGGATGCCCATGTAGCATGCCCGGCCAGGGAGCGCGCCCCACCAGGGGGCAGAGGGCCGCTGTAGCAATAGGCTTCCTCAGCCTGTACCGCTGGCCAGGTGGACAGGCTGGTGTGGGAGGACAGGGACTTCTTCTGCACAATTCCACCAGCAGGACCGGGTAGGGAGCACTTGAAAACCTCAAAGAAGTGCCCTAAGGACTTCATTCTGACAGCAGTGAGATGGCAGTAAAATGAATTAGGGATGAGAGTGACACGTCTGGATGCAGATCGAGACAGTCTGGTGACTACAGTGTGAGGCCAGACGGGGTTGGGTTCTGAGCACACAAACGGAGGCCGGAGACCGTTGCAGTGATCTGGGTGAGGTGTGTGTGTCGTGATCCGAGCTCGTGAGAGTGGAGAAACAAGGGAGGGACAACTGGACAGCACCGTGGACCCATCAGTCAGGGGCTGAGGCAGTGCTTGCTCTGAAGGGGTTCTGTCCCGGTGACGGGGCTGCAGGTCACCAGGACAGAGAACACAGGCGAGCAGCCGGTGTGAGAGAGGCTAGTGTGGCTAAGAGGAAAATACGTTCAGATCTTGAAATCTGAGATACTGAATTGCTGAAATGAAGTGGCACAGAGTGGGAGGAGAATGCCAACAACAACACAAGACGATGATGCCCTACACAGAATGAACTTGAATGAGGATAAAGTTCCCGGGATTTAAATGGAATACTTAGGCCCTGGCTGGTTTGCTCAATGGGTAGAGAGTCGGCCCAGTGTGTGTATATCCTGGGTTCGATCCCCAGTCAGGGCACTCATGAGAAGCGACCATCTGCCTCTCTTCTCCTCTCCTCCGCTCTCGCAGCTAGTGGCTCGACTGGTTCTAGCACTGGCCCTAGGTGCCAAGGATGGCTCAGCTTGTCCATTGGGCTCAGGCACTGAGGTTAGCTTGGGCGTTTTGAGTATTGGCCCCAGATGGGCAGAGCCTTGGCTCCAAACAGAAGTTGCCAGGTAGATCCACGTCGGGGTGCATGAGGGAGTCTGTCTCTCTATCTCCCTTCCTCTCACTTAAAAAAATGATAAAAATTAAAAATTTTTTTGAATATTTAGTACTAGTTAACTGAGGATTCTACATGTGATGCCTTCTATTAGTTAAATGTAAATTTGTTTGGTTCCTGCCAAAATGGACAGGACCCTCCAGTGGACATTAAAATAACAACAAACCTCACGTTTCACAGACGCTGGTATAGATATCAAATATCACAGATTTATAAGTTTAGGGAGCTGAGGACAGGCCCCCAGCTTCCCACGTCCTCAGGGGATAGCTGTGAACCATGACATCCAAAATATTACAATGAGCACAAAGTTACATAATTTGGTCATGGAACTATTAGTAAAGAAAATGTGAAATTCAGTATTAACTAATTACAGTTTTTTTTTTTTGAATGATTTGTATGACCACAACATTTTACTTTATTCTGATCAATCTATATAAAATAGCATTTCCCTCCCCAACTCCTTTCTGGTCCGAGATGCTATATATTTACCGTACTTGTTTTCTTTCTCTTACATAACTAGAATGTCACCTCAGCTAGGAAAAGACTTGGTCTATTCTGTTCACTGCGGAATCCCTAGCACCTAGTACCATTCCTGGCACATATACAAATTTAATAAGTATCTGTGGTACGAATGTTGTTGAATAAAATTGAACGCCAACTCTGAAATTCAACATTACGACACCATCTATCTATTTATATAGACTATCACGACAAAGAAAATAGAAATTCCTTCTTTATTATTTTTTTAAAAAATTTTTATTGATTGATTTGAGAGACAGAGAGAGGGAGGGAGAGGAAAGGAGGAAGGGAGAAAGAAACATTCATTTGTTCCACTTATGTATACATTCATTGGTTGATTTTTCTATGTGGCCTAAGCAGGGATTGAACCTGGGCATGTTGGCAGGACACTAAACCAACTGAGCTATCCAGCCAGCAGATTGAAGAAGTTCTTAAACTGCAGGAAAATTTCTGTAATGTACATTGAGTGCACTATAGCTAATTTCACAGCTGGACTTTAAATATAATCATATTTAAGGTTTTCCAATCTTGGCTAGTTTTCTTACCAACATTTGTTTAAAACGTGTATTTTACCTGTTTAAGCTCAACTCAATGAAGTTTTAAAAACCAGCATATTTGAATAGCTAAAAATGTACTTAAGCCTGACCAGGCAGTGGTGTAGCGCATAAAGCATGGGCCTGGGACGCTGAGGACCCAGGTTCGAAACCCCAAGGTTGTCGGCTTCAGCGGGGTCTCACCAGCTTTAGCACGGGGTCACAGGCTTGAGCATGGGATCAAAGACATTACCCCATGTTCACTGGCTTGAGCAAGGGTCACTGGCTTGGCTGGAGCCCCCGGGGCAAGATACATATGAGAAAGCAACCAGTGAACAACTAAGGTGCCTCTACAAGTTGATGCTTCTCATCTCCCTGACTGTCTCTCTGGAAGCTGTTTTTGAATTAACCCTGGACTTCACCCTATGGAAAGTTTTATAAATATTTGCAACTGAAAACTGTGAACCTCATGTACTAAGAGAACGTGGGGCTAGCATTTCTGACGTCTGAAGTCATCTTCAGAACCTTCCTCCCCTGCGCTGTAGGAGGATCACTGTCCCCCACGTGTGACATTGAGCTGTGATCAGTGTTCTTTCCTGCTCTGTTGGTTAAGAGGGTGTGACTTCAATGTTTCAGAATCTTGTTTCAACAGTGTCAAAAATGTGAGTTCTCCGTGGATGTTTAAGATTGCGACTCCATCGGAGTGCGCCTCCAGCCCCAGGGTGGCAGCTGCCCCAAAGCCTCACCGCCCGCGCGAGACCCGGAGCATCCGCGTCACATCTAACCCTGTTTCCGAGGATGGCATCACCTTTAACGGCGATCCACTCGCTCAACTTTACAAAGCACTTAAGAGTCATTACTCCCCGCGGAACAGTTGGCCGCGCCTCCGCGGGTCCTCGGCGCACGCCCCACGTCGACCCCCCCGTGGGCACGGCGCGCACAGCCCACGGCGACACCCCAGCCCCGGGCCGGCGCCGCCACCCGCCGCGCCGCCCGCCCCGCCCCAGGCTGCTCCCTCCGCCCCGCCCCGCCCCGCCCTCGCCCGCCTCCCGCGCGCGTTCGCCCCGGCGCCGCCGCCGCCCGCGGAGGCTTGTCCCTCGCCGCCCGCCGTAGCCCGGCGCTGGCCGGTCGCCGTTCCCAAGATGGCCGCGTCGCGAGCGGCTGCTGCGGCGGGCTAGAGGCGGAGGCGGAGGCGGAGCCGCGTCACTCCCGCATTCGGGGCGCCGGCCCCCGCGCCAGCCTGCAGCTCCCTGCCCGGCACGGCCATGCGGGGCTCCGTGCACGGATGAGAGACTTCGCCGCCGCCGCCGCGCCGGTGCCGCCGCCCGCCTTCGCCGTCACCCCCGCCGCCGCCATGGAGGAACCGCCGCCGCCGCCGGAACCCGAGCCCGAGCCGGAGCCCGAGCGCTACCGCCGCGCGGCGAGGTGAGTGCGGCCGCCGGCGGCCCCGGAGCGGCGCGGGGCTCGGTCCGGCCCGAGCGCGGGCGCAGGCCGAGGGGGCGTGGGGGCCTGCGCTTCCCGCCAGCGGGGCGGGCGGCGTCCAGCTCGGCGGCCGGGCCGAGGGGCGGGGTGCGGGCTGCAGGCTGCGGGGTGCGGGCTGGGACCCGGGCCCGAGCGCCCCGCCCGCGGGCCTCCCCGCAGCTTCTCCGCGCGTGCGGGCGCGCCGGCCTCCGCGGTCCTGCGGGGCTCGGTTCCCGAGCCGAGGCGCTGCCTCTCCCCCGCCCCCTTTTCGGGCCGAGCAGGGGACGCCGGGGCAGCCGGTGCCCCGGCCCGCCTGGGCCCCCCGCTCGCCCCCGAAGCCCCGGCCCGCGGGCCGGTGGGGCTCGTCCTCTGAGCGCACGGGACCGGCCTTCGGGAGTCGCATTGTGCAGGGCGCTGCTCGCACGTGCACGGAAAGGAAAGGCTCGGGTTGTCTCCAACTTTGCTGCCGCAGGAGGAAGCTCTTAAGATGGAACTTTGGTACCCAGAGGATTTGGTGCTGCATTCTGTTCTTGAGACAGCGCTATTACTTCACTCGGCCCCCCTTTTTTTCTTCCTTTTCTTTCCTTTTGGGTCGGGAGCTCAAACTCACCGTAGCTAAGTACGAATGTCTCATGGTATACGCCTGTTCGAGTGTTCCAATGTCCTCTTACCCGTCCTCTGCATCGCAGGCTGGGGAACGTGCAGACTGCTGCCCCCTGGCCCCTGTCAGCAGAATGCCTCCACAGCTCCCCTCGCGTCTTGCTGTCTGGCTTTGTAGTTCCAGGAATAAGGCAGTGAAAGTGTCTTCTTTCTTTTTCCTGCTTAAAAGCGTTCTCAACAAATTCTGCAATTGAAGCTACAGTTGAAGATAGGAATCGCTTTCTTGCTTTGCATGACCCAGTCGGCCTCAACAAATTTATTTATCCAGATGCTGTGAAGAAAGTCATTCTTCATTTCCTTTGGAGAATTCTTAAAGAAAAGTTTCTTTAAATAATAGTACATGGCATAATGAGACATCACTCATTATGTTCCTTTTGAATAAATACCGGTAGCATTTATAGAACTTTTGACAGAAAGTTTATTTATTTATTTATTTATTTTAAATACTTTATTTATTGATTTTACAGAGACAGGAGAGAAAGGGGAGCATGGAATGGAAAGTATGAACTCAAAGTTGGTTCACATTTGTTGCCCATTGCTTGTGCCTTGACCAGGGCAGCCCAGGGTTTCGAACCGGCAACCTTGGCATTCCAGGCCGAAGGTCTACCCACTGCGCCACCACAGGCCAGGAGACAGAAAGTTTATTAAAATAAATTTGTTCGTGAATGCAGTCTTTGAACATTTTGACTTATCTAAGTTTTTCTTTAAAAATAAAAATGAATGCTTGTTGAATGTTTAAAATATGCCACTTTCTTTGCCTAACTCGTTTAAGCCTTACAACGGTCCTACAAGGTGTGTCCTTTAACTGTTTCTCTTTTACAGGTGGGGAAACTGAGGCACACAGGTTAAGTGTGTGGTCCAAGGTTTCACAACTAGTAGTGAACTCAGACTTGGCAGCACAGTCCATGCCTTAGCTGCTAGCAAGGAGTGTGACTTCACTGTCCTAAGGGGCAGATCAGAAGTTACAACTCTGTGTGACTGTTCTTTGGGATAAAAGGGATGGTGACCATTTTGAGGTAAAAGTAAAAGAGGCAGAAGGAAGTGGAACTGCGCCGTAAAAATGATTCTTCTCCAGTGACATACAGGAACCTTTATTTTTCAGCCAGGTTTCTGTCTTTGTTATAATAAAAATAGGTCAGGATAATGGGCTTCCTCCAACTTTAAGTGAGCAGCAGTGTGCAGAACAAGATCTTAGAAGTATTTTTCTTAGCAAAATTGCAGTTAATTATACAATAGCTAATCTGTAAGACAGATTACTTGACAAAGCTGTTGCTTTCTCTTTTATATGTCGTCATTGTCACTACCACCTCTTCAGTACACAGAGCTGATCCCTGACAAGACTACTTACTGTGGATCATTAGTAAAGGATGCTTCAAGGGTTCTGCCTCTGTTTATTTTGGATTTCTTCCATTTATGTGTTTAACCATTTTTTAAAAAGCTCCATACGCATGCTCAAAATATGCTAAATGCCACGTTTTAACACATTGGAGACTAATAATGCGCTATTTGCGTTGCCAGGTTAACTGGTTTTGGGATAGACCAGAATAAAGCTCTGCCTACCATCTTTGTTCATGTACTTTATGCCAATGTGCCATTGATTAAGATGGAAGGCCGTTGTGATGCAGTTTCTGTAGAATGCAGGCCTGCACATGTTGGCCAGTGTGCCACTGTGGCAGGTGCCAGCCCAGCACATCTGCTCTGTGCATGCTGACGTGAGAGTTATGCAATGACCGGGGAATACAAAACAGGTTAAAAGAGAGAACTCTGTTACAGTTTTTCTGCTTATTGTCAGCCATGGATGCTGCTTGTCCTTACTTATTTATTTTTGTCCTTATTTTTGATAATGGTTCATGATAAGGATAGAAGTTGTTTTCATTGGTGATTTAACTTAGAAAAAGAAATTCCTTAAAATTTCTTTTTAACGTTTCTGGGTCAGCCATAGGAGATGCTGAGATTAGAAGGAGAGCAATTAAAACTATACTCTGGAGCCCTGGCTGGTTGGCTCAGTGGTAGAGCATCGGCCTGGTGTGTAGATGTCCCAGGTTCGATTCCTGGTCAAGGCACACAGGAGAAGTGGCCATCTACTTCTCCACTCCTTTACCCTTCTCTCTCTTCCTTACCTGCAGCCATGGCTCTAATGCTTTGAGCAAGTTGGCCTCGGGCATTGAGGATGGCTCTATAGCCTCGCCTCAGGCACTAAAATAGCTTAGTTGCTGAGCAGTGGAGCAGTGGCCCCAGATGGGCAGAGAGCATCACCCGGTTGGGTGCTTGCCGGGAGGGTCCCGGTTGGGGCGCATGTGGGAGTCTGTGTCTCTGCCTCCTTGCCTGTTACTTAATAACAAAACAAAACTATTCTTTGGAACAATTTACTTTTGTAATTTCTTGAATCTGCACTTAACTTGGATGTTAAGTCTGATATAAGACTGTTCCTATCTACCGTAACCTTTTTCATTTAAAATATTTATGTTAAAAATAGCCTCATTGTTCTCATTTATTGACCTTGTAAAGTACATGCATGTTACATGAATTTAAAAATAACTTTTTTAAAAAAACCAATACCTTTATCTGTTATTTATATAATACGGTTCTTCCAAGTTCATTTAAAATTCTGGGTTTCACTACTAAAAACGTACTTAAATATTCTATCACTCCTAGATGATTTAATTTCTCTTTCAACATGAATGTCCCCTTTGAGCCTGCTTGTTTCATTCTTGACATCAGATGTCACCTGTTTTTCCTGGTGAAAGCCCCCGTAGGTGCAGCTGTGGGCTCTCCGGGCCTCATCAGTGACAGGCGGGGCGTGAGGCCATTACCAGGGTGGCTGTCGAGGAGAGCGTTAGGCAGAGAAGCAGTGCCCAGACCATGAGCAGCAGTTACAGGAGGCCCAGTGACAGCAGAAGCGCTCTCGTGTTCTGAAATGGGGACTGCTAGTCTCTCAAGAAGGACTTTGGGGTTCCCTTTAATTGTCTTATTGTTAGAAGTTGCTTCTACTTCCTTTGTGTGTGTTCTCTTGGTGTCTTGTAAATCTTGTTCTGAGCTCTGCTGAAATACCGGGATATAAGCTTTTGACTGCTTACTGGATACATTTGCCTTAATAACTTCCTGTTACTTAATTCCTCATTCTTCAATGATTATCTTTTTACTCATAGGTACTGTTGTGTCAGCCTTCTCATTTGACCAGGTGGTATGTCTTCTTTTTAAAGATACTTTCAGGTTGCCTCTCAGCAGGTCCTGGGAAATTGTTTCTTTCAGAGAAACTGGAGGGGACGTCAGACAAGAAGTCTGGCCAGTGACTGCAGTGAGTGTTTATAACCTGGCCCGTTGGTGGCAGGATGAGGCGGGCAGGGTCCAGTTGCTGTGCTCCAGCGCCTGCTCAGCTCTGTCCACACCTGGTGGGTCAGTGTGTTCTCCTGTGGGTAGAAAGCCAGAGTGTAATTGAGAGATTGATTGGTAAGCATGACACCAGCAAGAGATGTTAACATGCCAGGAAGGCTGGCTCGCATCCTGCCAGGCAGCGCCTGCCTCTGGAGTGAGTGGCGTGGGACAGTCTTCCTCCTAAGGTTCCACTTCTTTAGACCTCAGACTGGCTGCTTTTTTCCCTTCCTCACTACCTTCCCTCAGTCAGTCGGTTCTAGTGTGTGTGTTTCTAATCTTCAGTCTTACTTTATTTGGTTTATGACAGACCTTGCACTTCCTGCTTTACTTTGTCCCTTAAAGCTGTTTAAAAAATCCTGAGTAGAAGGTTTTTATTATACTAATGGTAAATCTCAGAGGATCACCTAAAACTCTCTCCACCCTCCCATAGTCCCCCACCGGCCCCTGCAGCCCCCCAAGAATCTGGCGTAGTTTCTGTAAAAGGTGTGGCAAAGATGTCAGTGGTTGGTGCTGTCATAAAATGCTGTTTGACTCTTGCAAATATTGTGTTCAAAAGAAAGATCATGATGAGATGTGGTTTTTCTGGATTTGAGTCATAAAATTGAATTAAAATTTAGAACCACATTGGAATTACGTGCAGCTACTATAAATTATGTTTGGCATTACTTTGAATTGTTATTGAAAGTTGAAATTGATGAGACTCCATATGTTATCTAAAGAGAATTTGTTGCCAAATATTAAATTAACGTAAATTTTCTTTTTTAAAATTTGCTTTTAGTACTTATGAACTATCTGAGCTGACACTATCCAGCTAGTTTCCTTTAATTAGGTCACCCTGGATAACAGAATTTGTGGATTGAAAACATCAGCAGTGACAAACAAAAAGCTTATTTTGTGGTGGTCTTTTATAGTAATAGCACTGTTATTTAGACTTGTAACTGTCTTCTCTACTTGTATGTTACGTTCAAATGCTTTCCCCTTTTTAAGAGGCATATTTGAAACCACTGGATTTTAAAAGGAACATTATTCCTCTGGAAAGTAGGTGTGGTAGGTACATTCTTCTTTCCCACAGACCTCACACTCATGAAATGGAGTACAATTTGTCTTTAGATACTTACTAGCAGCATAGGCAAAGTGAAAATTTGTTTTTGACCTAAAAGAACATTCATTTGTTGTGTTTTGCAGACATCAGTCGAGGTATTAGTCTCATGGATCATATGGATGCCAAATGTTTATAAAGCAGAAGGGAAAGCTATTAAGAATATATTAGGCATTCTCTCTAAAGTGTTTCATAAGTGGATTTCATTTCAGCGTAATTTCAGGAGAAATAAGCCTGCGGTGGAGAAAAGTGGACCGTAAGCTTTGAAGCTGATTGGATTTGATGTTTTCGGTGGAGCTTTGTTCCCGTGTAAGCAGGCTGCTTGAGGACCCTGCTGAGCTAGCTGTCTGTAGGGTGTTCTGCAGAGGGCTTGTTGGAGGACAGCTGGTTCAGAAACGTACAGTTGTAGAAACCTCAACCTTTGAAATCTTCCAGTGGAAATACTTGGGAAGAAAGTTTAATACATGCTGTTTAATACATGCATTGTTTTTATTGTACCATTAATAATTCTAAAGTCTTTTTTTTTTATGTATGAACATAAAAAGGTAGGCTGTAACTTGGTTTTCTCACAGAATATTTAGAATGAACGTTTTGAGTATCTAGTATTTCCTTCTTATTCATATGAGGAATTGAGCTTGTACCAATGCAAGTTCTGTGGCTGCTAACCTTCATTTAAATGCAGCGTTGCAGCAGTGGCTCCCACGCAGACTCACATGAGTTCAGAGCCGCAAGCTTGCAGTTCAGCTGGGCCTCTGCTGTTATTTTAGAGACGGGAAAGCCGCCTCGATAGGCTGCAGCTTCCTCGGGGCCACAGCCTAGGACCAGGCTCTTGCATCCTACTTCCTTATGTCACTTTGAGCTCATCCTGTCAGGGTCCCGGCTAATGGTGCCATTTGTCCGGGTCCACATGACCAGCGGTGGAATACTGCATTTACTGGGTTAATTAGACTTGACAGGGTAGAGCCGTGATGGAAGACTCATTTTCAGGAAATAAAGAAAGGACAAAGAAACCATGCTGAAACACGCCCCCCCCCCCTCCAAGCTCATAGCTTGTAACTTTTCTCCCTGTGAAACTTTATTTCAAGTTCACAAAATAAAGGTGAACCAATGCTCAGACCTTTTGGATACCTTGTTCTTCCCTGTGCTCAGTCTGCAGTTGGAGCAGACGGCCAGCGTGTAATTTCTGTTCTGCGGCGGTGATGCTGAAACTGGCTGTTTGGTGACCTACAGTGAGAAGTCTGTTCTGCAACAGTATGTGTAAACTCCATAGCTGACAGGAAAATCGGGAGACAGTGTTTGATCTTGTAATATATGATGCACTCCGATCATTCTTTTTCTGCTCTATTAAAAAAATTGTTCATCGTAATCCATTAAATTGATTTAATCACACACAAGTGGATTGTTACTCTCATTTCAGAAAACGTGGCTCTACCAAAAATAAAAAGATGCTATTATACTTTGTCCCTTGTCCCTTGAGATTGAGTCAAGACAGCAGTAGTAGTACTTACCTACAAATGATCAAAAGGCATTTTTAAGAAGCCAGACAAGGTTAGGATGCATATATTTTCCCTTGAAAGCAGTATTATTTTCCGAAGACAGAAGTAAGTCTCTCAAAGTGGTTCTCTTGGTTGCTTGATCTGTAAAATACAAGAATTGTAAAGATGAGTGTAAAATTTAGGATTAGCCCTGGCCAGGTGGCTCTGTAGATAGTGTTGTCCCAGAGTACAGGGGTCATGGGTTCGATCCCCAGTAGGGGCATAAGCTGGAGGCAACCAATGAGCGCATAGCTGGGTTGAGCAGCTGGGTGGGACAGCAAGTTGAGACTTCTCTCTCTCCCTTCCTCTCTCTCTTTCTCCTTTCTTCTCTTTTTCTCCCTTCCACCCCCTCCTTTTCTCCCTTCCTCTCTTAAATCAATGGAAAAGTGAAAAAAAATTAAAATAAAATTTATGATTGATTTTAGAGTAAAATTGGGTTGGAATATACGAATACCTTAGGTAATTTATTCATTTATTTGTAAACCACTGATATATATCTATATATTTTTTTGACTAGAGCAGTCCTTAAGGAAAAAAGGAACTGATTATTCCCCATCTCATGTGCGTGCATAATTAACAGTGGTTCTGACTGGTGGTGGGATTTTTATTGCCTGTGTCTACTGATCTGTTTCCCAACTTGCTTGTCCTAAGAAGTAGAGCGTCAGAAGTGAACTGGGAGAGAGCCGTCTGGAAACATCAGAAGGGTTTGTCACGAAGCTTCAACCTCAGAGCTGAGCTCTTACTTTGTAAACAACACTCGTGGAGTTTTACTCAGCTTGTTGAATACCTAGGGGTCATTTAACAGAAAACCAAGGACGATGTGTGCATTGAGAAATGATTACCAACAAGGGAGAGTCATTATTAGCCTGACCATGAGTGAAATGCAAAATCTCAGCCTTAATTGTACTGGCTAGTAGTTAGCAGTGGCTCCCTGTGCCTTCCCCTTTACCCATGAACCCTCCTGTACTATGTATCCATTTTCTTCCCTGATGCACTCTTACTGAAGTGCTCACCAGGACAGGCGGTGCTAAGCCCAGACCGTGGGGCTCCATTGGCGGACGAGAGAGACGTGGGCTGAGGTGAGCGACCAGGCCTCCCTCTGAGAACCTTGATTAGGCCGAGGGAGCTTTCCGACTTGATCTCCATACCCTCAAAATTAGCTAGAATTAGGGTGGCCATGTATTTCAATTAAAGTCATATTTGTGAGGAGCCCATACTGCATCCCTGCACAAATTGACCTCTCAACAGTGGCCAAGTCTGAGACTCCTCTAAAACTTGAGACCTGCTGAACCCATGGAGTCTCCATCTAGACAGAACGTCCTCCCAGTGCCCGAGCACGCGGTTCCTTCACGCCTTCCTGCCTCGTGTAGATTGGTTCCGGAGTGTCAACTGTTCTTCCTTCTCTTCTCTATTGGAGTCATTCCAAATGGCAGTCTTGTGAATATTCCCAGACTCCCTCAGGCAGATGATAATTTTTAATGTATGTGAGCATGATGTAAAACATGACCTGCCTTCGAGGGACTTACCATCTAGTTAAGGGGAGAGATAGGGTAATGGAAATTTCCTAATTTGTGGTCTGATACAGAAATGGTAGTACATTTACATCTGTCATGTACCTGTGTGCCATCCTCCAAGTGGTAGAACATGTTTTAGGTAGTGGTGATAGTGGACTTGCGAAGTAGATGTACATTTTTCAGAAGAGGAAAGAGTCGTTAAGAGTTATATTAGTTCTTGCCCTGGCCGGTTGGCTCAGCGGTAGAGCGTCGGCCTGGTGTGTGGGGGACCCGGGTTCGATTCCCGGCCAGGGCACATAGGAGAAGCGCCCATTTGCTTCTCCACCCCCCCCCCCCTTCCTCTCTGTCTCTCTCTTCCCCTCCCGCAGCCAAGGCTCCATTGGAGCAATGATGGCCTGGGCGCTGGGGATGGCTCCTTGGCCTCTGCCCCAGGCGCTAGAGTGGCTCTAGTCTCAGCAGAGCGTCGCCCCCTGGTGGGCGTGCCGGGTGGATCCCAGTCGGGCGCATGCGGGAGTCTGTCTGTCTCTCCCGGTTTCCAGCTTCAGAAAAAGTACAAAAATAAATAATAATAAAAAAAGAGTTATGTTAGTTCAGAATACTGGGAGCCAGGACGCATTTGTATTTGTTAAACTTAAGAGTCTGTGGTTCTCTGTTCTGTATGCTGACTACTTAGGTATAAATGTGAAAGGTAGTGGTGAACGAGGTGAATAATACGTAGTTTAGGCTGCCTGGCCTGTGGTGGCGCAGTGGATAGAGCACTGACATGGAATGCCGAGGTCGCTGGTTGGAAACTGTGGGCTTATCTGGTCAAGGCACATAAGACAACCAATCAATGAGCAGCTAGAGCAGTGGTCCCCAAACCCCAGGCCGCGGACCGGTACCTGTCCATGGGCCATGTGGTACCGGTCTGCAGAGAAAGAATAAATAACTTACATTATTTCCGTTTTATTTATATTTAAGTCTGAACAATGTTTTGTTTTATTTTATTTTATTTATTTTTATTTTATTTTTTTTCATTTTTCTGAAGCTGGAAATGGGGAGAGACAGTCAGACAGACTCCCGCATGCGCCCGATCGGGATCCACCCGGCACGCCCACCAGGGGCGACGCTCTGCCCACCAGGGGGCGATGCTCTGCCCATCCTGGGCGTCGCCATGTTGCGACCAGAGCCACTCTAGTGCCTGAGGCAGAGGCCACAGAGCCATCCCCAGCGCCCGGGCCATCTTTGCTCCAATGGAGCCTTGGCTGCGGGAGGGGAAGAGAGAGACAGAGAGGAAAGCGCGGCGGAGGGGTGGAGAAGCAAATGGGCGCTTCTCCTGTGTGCCCTGGCCGGGAATCGAACTGAACAATGTTTTATTTTTAAAAAATGACCAGATTCCCTCTGTTACATCCGTCTAAGACTCACTCTTGATGCTTGTTTCGGTCATGTGATACATTTATCTGTCCCACCCTAAAAGCCAGTCCTTGAAAATATTTTCTGACATTAAACCGATCCGTGGCCCAAAAAAGGTTGGGGACCGCTGAGCTAGAGTGAAGTAACTACTTCTCATCCGCCCCATCTGTAAAATCAATAAAATCTTAAAAATAGTTTAGGCTGAGGTGGGCATGATATATTATCTAAACAAATTGTGAGTGTTTGCCAAGTCAATAAAAATATTAAACATTTTAAAATGGCTCCATCATATTTCATTTTATAGTTATACTGTTATAAACCCATCTAAGCTATTATGAGTTTCTGACTGTTCTGGATAGCACTGCAGCGAACCTCGTGGTATACCACTCTGTTCTTCGGGCTGCGCTTGAAAAATCATTTCCTGGACATAGAATTTGAAAGGAATTTAAACACTTCGAAAAGCTTTATTGTCTATTGTTAAACATTTCCTTCTGGAAAAATTGTACAAACAACATATTGGCCACAAATAGTGCTTACCTTGCTGTATATTCTCTTTCTAGCTTTGAGTATTAAAAATAGTCTTTGCTAATTTAATAGGCCAGAAAGGGTTATCGCGGGGTTATCTTGTCTTAATCTGAGGGTCTGGTTGCTAGCATGTGTGCGTCTGTTTTCATGGAAAACTACCAGAGCTTGCATAGACTAAGCTAAAAAAGAACTTATAATATGGCTTTTATATGTTTATACATTACTATAAATCTTTTTCTAGTAGCCATGCATAGAGTAGGCAGTAAAGTATCTGTTAATGGAATTAATCAGCATTAATCCAATGAATTATCACTACCATAACTTTAATAACTTTCCTGGTTCTTGGCACCTCTTCCTTTGTGTTCTCTATTTGCTTTCATCTTCTGAGAATTAACTGAACTAGTGATAGACAAAGGAGTGCCCTTTCATTGCTTGGCATATGGTTGCACAGTGGGTAGAGCGTCGACCTGGAACACTGAGGTCGCCAGTTTGAAACCCTGGGCTTGCCTGGTCAGGACACATGCAACAAACAACAAACAAGCAATGAACAACTAAACTGAAGTAACTGTGAGTTCATACCCCCCCCCCCCCCCCCCACCAATGAATTAATAAAATCTTAAAAAAAAAAAGCCTAAACAGTGGTGGCGCAATGGATAGAGATTTGCTCTGGAATGCTGAGGTCCTAGACTTGAAACCCTGAGCTTGCTGGCTTGAGCATGGGTCTTCCCACTTGAACGTGGGCTCAACACTTGAGTGTGGGATTGCTGGCTTGAGTGGGGATCATCGATGTGCTCCTATAGTCCCTGTATGAGCCTAAAAGATGCTGGCTTGAAGCCCAAGGTTGCTGGCTGGAGCAGTGGGTCACTGGCTCGGCTAGAGCCGCCTGGTGATGAAGGCACAAATGAGAAAGCAGTCAGTGAGCAACTAAGGTGCGCAACTATGAACAGATGCTTCTCATCTCTCCCTGCCTCTCTCTTTCTTAAAAAAAATTATTAAAAAAATAATAATAAAGGTGGGGTATACCCTTTCTTTCAGGCTTCTTATACAAAGTTTCTAATCCTTTCTGCAGTACTGGGTGTTAATGTCTTACCAACCAGTCAGAGCTTTCCTCCTGAAGCTGGTGTCTGACTGGAGCTAATGAGGAGCCTGCTCTAAGATCCCTGCGTCCTTTTGTTTAACAGAAATGGGGCGCCTGCCTTTTCAGTCCTTTTTGTTTGCTTGTGCTTTTTCCAAATAATTTTTAAAGAATTTGAATAATAGGTGATTAAAATGAGTTATTTTGGTTATTCATAAATCTATACCATACAGTTTCACAAATTTATTGCTGTTCACAATTTCTTCAAGAGATGAATAGGTGAAATGTTCGTTATTCATATTACGGTGCTAAAAGCCGGTACTAAACTTAATACATATATTTGGATTGTGGACTAACAAAAGCATTGCGTCTCTAGGATAGAAGGTACTCTAACTGGAATTGGAATTTACATGGTAGATAAGAGAACTACAGGAGTAGGGATCGTGCCTGTAGTGATTTATTTTTTAAAAACAAGTTCCTTAAAAAGTCTTTATATATTCAGAAAATAAACATATGCTTTTAAAAAAAAAAAAAAGGTTTTTGTACATCAACTGGTCTCTGTTTTATATTGAGGGTGTGTCCCCTTCAAAAAGGAAATAATAGCTTCACTCATTTATAATTCATGTGCTATATACAATATATTTATATACCAAAATTCATATACCAAAATATTTTCATATACCAAAATTCACTCACTTTAAGTGACCAGATCAGTTGTTTTAGTATATTCACAGATAATGTGCAACTGTCACCACAGTCTTTAGAACATTTTAGTCACCTAGAAAAGAAACCTTGTATCCTTTACCTATTGCTCAGTCCCCATCCCTCCTAGTCCTAGGCAACCACTAATATACTTTCTATTGTCATTCTATATCTTATTTTATTACTTACTCTTTCTATTGTTTTATTCAGGAGAGGAGGGGAGGCAGAGAGACAGACTCTCGCATGTGCCCCAACCAGGATGCACCCCGCAAGCGCATTAGGTTGCGATGCTCTGCCCATCTGCGGCCCTTGCTCCCTTGCTCAACAGCCAAACTCTTTTTAGCCTCTGAGTGGGAGGCCATGGAGCCATTCTCAGTGCCCGGGGCCAACTCTCTCCAATCGAGCCATGGCTATAGGAGGGGAGGAGAGAGAGAAAGAGAGACAGAGCGAAGTGAGAGTGAAAAGGGTGGAGAAGCAGATGGGCGCCTCTCCTGTGTGCCCTGACTGGGAATCAAACCTGGGACTTCCACAGGCCGGGCCGACGCTCTGTCCCTGAGCCAACCCACCAGGACCTTTTTTACTTAATCTTTTTTTTTGGGGGGGGGGTCTATTCTGAACATTTAAGTTGAGTCATATAATAGCTGGTCCTTTGTGACTGCTTTTAATTAGCCTGGTGTTTTAAAGTTTTGTCTGTATTGTACCATGTATCACTACTTCATTCCTTTATATGGCTGAGTGACGGTCCATTTAATGGATGGACTACGTTTTGTTTATCATTCCTCACTTGGTACGTTGGGCTGTTTCTCCGTCTTTGGCTGTTATGAGTAAAGCTGCTATATCATTTGTGTACAGGTGTTTGTGTGGGCATATGTTGTCATCTTTCTTGGACATATACCTGGGAGTATAATTGCTGGATCATGTGTTTTTCAACTTGGCTGTATCATTTGACATTCCCACTGGCAGTGTGTGAGAGTCCTGGTTTCCCCACGTTCTTGTCCGTGCTTGTTGTCTGTCTTTTTGATTATAACTATCCTCATGGGTGTCAAGTGCTATCTCATGGTTTTGATTTGCCTTTTCTTGATGATGGGGTGAGCGTGTTTTCGGGTGCTTGTCCATTTGTGTATCCTCTTTAGAGAAGTATGTATTCAGATTCTTTCTCTGTTTTTAACTGGGTTATCTGTCTTTTTATTATTGGGTTGTTAGAATTTTTTATATAAGTCCCTTTTATATATATGATTTGTAAATATTTTATCCATTCTGTGGATTGTCTTTTGTACTTCTTTAATAGTGTCTTTTAATGCATAAAAGTTTTTAATTTTGATGAGGTCCAGTTTATATATATTTTTGTTGCTTATACCTTTGAACCACATCTAAGAATCCGTTGCTAAATCTGGGGTTTTACAGATTTATCCATTTTCTCCTAAGAATTTTATACTGTTAGGTCTTGGATCCATTTTGAGTTAGCTCATGTGTATGGTGTGAATTAAGGGTCCAGTTTCTTTCTTTTGCACATGGCTGTGTGGTTACCCCGAGCACCATTTGTTGAAAAGACTCTTCTTTTCATCATTGAATGATCTTGGCATCCTGGTTAAAAATCAGTTGACCACAGACATAGATTTATATCTGGCCTCTCAGTTCTATCCCTTGATCTGTATATCTGTCATATGCCATGCACATACTGTCGCTTTGTAGTAATCACAAGCAATATGAAATTGGGAAGGTGAGTCCTCCAAATTTTTTTATTATTTTCCAGGGTTGTTTTAGTTTTCTTTATTTTCTATCCTGTATCCCTGCACCTAGAATAGTGTTTAGCACATCGGAGCTTTCAGAAATCTTTATTGTAGAAATGGTTTACAGTAACTAATTCAGCCTCAATTTGGGTGGTAAATTGATGTCTCTAAGGAGGAATTTTCCAACAATAACGCTTTTTCAGTATTTTAAAAAATATCTCCGTTCCTTATTTTATTCTGTTAACCAAGTTTCCAGTAATGAGCTTTCTCATGGCAGTGTGTTGCTTTACTGAACGTCCTGTATGCACCGAAACAAGAGTTGTATGTAGGTGAGGGGAAAAAAAACGAAGTATTGGTGATTAACCAACACAAGATTAAGCTATAAAGAAATGTTTAGATTCGTTATAGGTAAAATTATTCTTGTAAATGAGGGATACATTTGTACAATTAAATATAAGCTTTCAGAAATTGAGTAGCTTCATGCCTTAATGTAATAGAACTTTTGTTTGGATAGGCCTAGCCAAGCCGGACAAATTTAGTGGCATTTTATGTTAAAGATTTTTTTCCTCCTCAGCGGTAGAAATTAGAGTAGCACTATGTGTAGTGTTTCTGACAAGCACATGAGGAACTGCCAAAATTGTTACTTGTTTGGTCTCCTGGTACTATCCATAGTTGAGAAGTATGTAATTTTTTATATAGTTGGATATTTAAGTGGCATCAGCTTTAGCTGTTAAATTCTAAGTTTCAGATCTTTTCTATTCTTAGAAATTTGATTCATAAGGAAATCTTTCTGGTCTTGTGTAAATTAGAAACTGGGCTCAGAGAGGTTGAATTGCTAAAAAATAAATGGGTTGGATTTGACTCTAAATATTTTAACCTCTAAAATGAGATGATGTTTACCTGTTTATATTTATCTTTGTCTTTAAACACAAATTTCTCTCTCCTTAATTCTCTGAAGAAACTACTCTACAATTCTATTATAAAATAGCTGCGTTGTAGAGTTTGTCACTTTGAAAGTCCAGTGTTGCTTTTCCTATATATATATGATGAGATAGTGTATCATTTCATTGTAACATTTAAAAATCCACTGTTTTAGAAGAAAAATTACAGAGCTTCTTTTTAGTGGTATACAATAAGCTATTTTTGTTGATACCTGGAATAAACTTAAATATAGAACATCTGTTGTCAGACATTGGACAGTAGTCCGTACATGATTGTCGTCCCTGAGACAAGGCAAACAAATGAGATGAGCTCTGTGATTACCTTGGCTTTCTGCCTGGAAGCCGCCTCCAGCCAGTGCAGTGACGGCAGTCCCAGCAAATCAGAGTGGTCTTGCTGAATTGAGGAGGCAGATGCGAGTTCAGGAGAGCCATTGGAAGTTGAGGGCAAGAGTTTTGGAGAGGAAGGAATGATGTAGAAAAAGAGGCAGAAATCTACGCAAGGCCGCCATGATTCTTTGAATACAGAATGCACTTCCATGGGACAGAATCCCCACAAGGTTCAGCAGAGAGCCGTTGGGGAACTGGGAGTTGAAAGGCTCTGAGAGCTGCCATGGAGCTGATAGGCATTGGAGTTCCCATTGGTCAAAGTAGAGGGAAGTCTTTGTTGTGTTGACCACTTGAGACATTCAGTATTTGTAAGGTTAACATCTTTAGTAGTAGGGCTAAATTATTCCCTAGAGTAAAGTCATGTCTGGAATTACCCTAACCAAACTTGAAAGAGAGTCTTGCAAGGATCAAATGGAGTTGGAAATAATTTAACAGCCTGCAACAAAACAAAGTCCAGAACTCCTTAAATGAAGACAGTGATATACAGATCATCAACAAATAGAACATAATGTTCAACACCTAGTCAAAAATTACTAGACATGGGCCCTGGCTGGGCGGTTCAGTGACTAGAGTGTCATCCCATTGCACGGAGATTGTGGGTTTGATCCTTGGGCAGGGCACATATGAGAAGCAGCCATATGAGAGTGCACTACTAAAAATGGACCAACCAAGTGGAACAACAAAATGATGTTTCTCATTCTCTCTCTTCCTTCCCCCATCCCTTTCTCTCTTTCTCAAATCAATGGAAAAAAACAATTACTAGACATGCCAATAAGCAGGAAGAGATGACCCCATACCCTGGAGGAAAATCAGTTGATAGAAACAATCCCAGATCTGTAAAAAATGATGGAAGTAGAGGATGAAATAGTTAAAGTAGTTAGAATTATTCTCAAGTATTTAAAGGATGATATGAACATTGGAGAAAAAAATATAAAAGAAGATCCAAATGAAACTTCTGAAAATGAAAAAAGCAATATCTGAAATGGCAAATACACTGGATAGGATTAACACCAGAGTAGACACCTGCAGAAAAATCAATGTTGAACTTGTGGACATGAAAATAGGAACTATGCAAAATGTTCAGGCAGTACACAGCCCAGGCAGAAATGTACAGAGCATCAGTAACACGGGGGATATACCAGACAGTCAACACAGTGTAATTGGAGTTCCCATACGAACTCACGAGGAAATAAAGGGGGGAAACTGAAAAAAAATTAAGAAACAGTGACTATAAATGTTTCAGTTTTGTTGAACACTATGAACCCATAGATACAAAAAGTTCAATGAGGGTAAACATGAAGAAAATCTCCACTGGAAAATTTCTGCCTAAACCTCTTCTTGCAGTCTCTACCCTGTTGTCATTCTTATAAATAACTGTTTTCTGGCCCTGGCCGGTTGGCTCAGTGGTAGAGCGTCGGCCTGGCGTGCAGAAGTCCCGGGTTCGATTCCCGGCCAGGGCACACAGGAGAAGCGCCCATCTGCTTCTCCGCCCCTCCCCCTCTCCTTCCTCTCTGTCTCTCTCTTCCCCTCCCGCAGCCAAGGCTCCATTGGAGCAAAGATGGCCCGGGAGCTGGGGATGGCTCCATGGCCTCTGCCCCAGGCACTAGAGTGGCTCTGGTCACAACAGAGCAACACCCCAGATGGGCAGAGCATAGCCCCCTGGTGGGCGTGCCGGGTGGATCCCGGTCAGGCGCATGCGGGAGTCTGTCTGACTGCCTCCCTGTTTCCAGCTTCAGAAGAATACAAAAACAAACAAACAAAAAATTCCAAAACTGTTTTCTTGTGATGTTTCTTTCTTCTCTTACATCTCTGGTCTATTATGAACCAGTCTCCTTTTTTCATTCTCCAAAGCCATTGTGTTCCTTGTTTGCTTAAAATCATTATTTTTCCCCCCAAAAGCTTTGCCTTGATTATATTTATAGCCTTGATTTTGAACTATTTAAAAAATTTTCTAATTATTTCTAAATTAACTATGTTACTGAATTGTGTTAATTTATTTTAATTAACCACTTTACAGAGAGTGGAGGACAATGTCAATCCAAACATAAAACCAAAAGTGTGTCACAAAATATTAAAATTTGCTGTCTCATTTGATTAACGTCTTGACATTTTGTGACTTTTTGAAATTATTTTTTCCATTGATTTGAGAGGGGAGCATCAAGTCGTTCACTTAGTAGTTCCATTTAGTTGTGTACTCATTGATTCCTTCTTGGATGTGCCTGGACCGGGGTTCAAACCATGACCTCTGGAATGCTGGGTTGATGCTTTATCCACTGAGCCACCCAGTCAGGGCTGACATTTATGTGATTGAAAAAATTTTAAGTTGGATTTATTGGGGTGACATTGGTTAATAAAATTATATAGGTTGCAGGTGTACAATTCTATAATATATTACGTTATTTTTAAAAGTCAGTTTTGTGTAAAGCAGGTATATGGGGTTGGGAGGGGATTGTACTGGGCTAGTGTGGATGCGCCCTTGTCGCTTGAGCATTGATCTTGAATTAGTGATGCATCTCACACGTTTATCCTCTGAGTGCTTACTATATGTCAGGTTGAGATTTTGAAAAGAGAAGCCTGCTAAATGTATGGAAAATATTGTCCAGGTCAGTGCTTCTGAACCGTTTCTGGGTCGTAGATGGCACTTGAGAAGCTGATGGGCGCAGTGGACTCTGGGCTCTGAAGATGGCTGCGTACGACGGAAACTTCTGTTCGGTGTCAGGTGGCTCTGAGTCCCCGTGATTGAGATGTAAAATAACACAGTTTTCATACTCTATTTTTTTACATTCCCTATATTTTGTGCATGTTGCATTTAATTATATGCTGTGAGACATTTCTGAAACCGCACGTGGTGTTTATATTTGGAATACACAGGACGTTAGGCCCCATGTTTCCAGTAAATTTCACATTGGCCTTATGTATTCAACCACAGTTACCAATTATGTTCTCCGTAGTGAAGAAAACTTTAAAATTAAAAATAGGAGCTTTTTATTTTTTTCTTAAAAAATTTTTTTAGATCCATTTAAATATTTTCTCAGTTTATGTAGTTTTTAATTACAATAAAGTTCTATTTTTTCATGAGACAGACTGTTTATTTGTGTATCTTTAATTGCATCTTTGATGTTGGGTGTATTTTCCTCTTAGCTTTAACTTGCCATTTTTAAGGATTTGGTTGTTCCTTTCAAGTGAACGCTTCTTTTCCGGCTCTGGGCAGGTGAATTTGTCTTGCTTGTGTGAATAGTGTGGACAGAATAGCTGTTTACACTGACTTTAAAATGAAATAGTTGTGAAATCTTGTGTGTGGAAAAAGTCAAAGTAGGGTTGGGGAGTGGTGTGTGTGTGCTGGCCTGCTGGTGTCGGGTGAGCAGTAAGTGCTCAGAAGAGAAAGCCGGGTCCACTTCCGGCCCTGCGCCCTGCGCCCTCTGCGCCCTCTGCACCTCTCCGTTAGGATGAGGGCACAGCGTGTCCTGCCGCCTCCTGCGCCCTCTGCGCCTCTCCGTTAGGATGAGGGCACAGCGTGTCCTGCCGCCTCCTGCGCCCTCTGCGCCTCTCCGTTAGGATGAGGGCACAGCGTGTCCTGCCGCCTCCTGCGCCCTCTGCGCCTCTCCGTTAGGATGAGGGCACAGCGTGTCCTACCGCCTCCTGCGCCCTCTGCGCCTCTCCGTTAGGATGAGGGCACAGCGTGTCCGACCGCCTCCTGCGCCCTCTGCGCCTCTCCGTTAGGATGAGGGCACAGCGTGTCCTACAGCCTCCTGCGCCCTCTGCGCCTCTCCGTTAGGATGAGGGCACAGCGTGTCCTACAGCCTCCTGCGCCCTCTGCGCCTCTCCGTTAGGATGAGGGCACAGCGTGTCCTACCGGCCGCCTGCCCTGCGCCTCTCCGTTAGGATGAGGGCACAGCGTGTCCGACCGCCTCCTGCGCCCTCTGCGCCTCTCCGTTAGGATGAGGGCACAGCGTGTCCGACCGCCTCCTGCGCCCTCTGCGCCTCTCCGTTAGGATGAGGGCACAGCGTGTCCTACAGCCTCCTGCGCCCTCTGCGCCTCTCCGTTAGGATGAGGGCACAGCGTGTCCTGCCGCCTCCTGCGCCCTCTGCGCCTCTCCGTTAGGATGAGGGCACAGCGTGTCCGACCGCCTCCTGCGCCCTCTGCGCCTCTCCGTTAGGATGAGGGCACAGCGTGTCCTACCGCCTCCTGCGCCCTCTGCGCCTCTCCGTTAGGATGAGGGCACAGCGTGTCTGACCGCCTCCTGCGCCCTCTGCGCCTCTCCGTTAGGATGAGGGCACAGTGTGTCCGACCGCCTCCTGCGCCCTCTGCGCCTCTCCGTTAGGATGAGGGCACAGCGTGTCCTGCCGGCCGCCTGCCCTGCGCCCTGCCCACCCTGCTCCGGGCACAGTGGCCTGTTCTTAGAGGAGCCTGTGCTGCTCCTCTCAGCCCCTTCCCCGCCCTCTTCCAGCCAGTGCCTTCAGGGCTCAGAGGTCGCCTTTGCCCATTCTTTCGTCCTTTGTGGGCGAAGTCCCCTACTACCCTCAGGCACTGCACTGGAAGCTGGATCCTGTCTGCTGGTGCGCCCTGCAGTTCCCCTCATCACGTGACTCAGAACTGTGCCTACCTATACGCTAAACTCCTAGTTGTCCCTGTGGGCGGAAATCTCCGGAGAGCAGGAGCGCTAAACTCCTAGTTGTCCCTGTGGGCGGAAATCTCCGGAGAGCAGGAGCGGTGGCACCCTCCATAGTGCTGGAGTCTTCCTCAGCGCCCGCGCAGCAGCCCTGGGCCGGGAGGGCCCTTGCCGGATGAGCGGAATAGCGGCCGCTCAGGCGATGCTCCGCCAGGGAGAACAGCAGTGTGCTCGGGGAGGCAGGGTGTGGTTCCTCAAGGAGAGAACGTCAGAGTTTGCCCTTATATTTGCTACTCAGAAATAAGTAAGCCATGCAGAATCCTCTCTTTGTTTTCTCGTTTAAATGATAGCCAAACTGGGTCTCCTAGGCCTGGGTTTAGGCACAGGATCTCACTCAGGCCAACACCTTTATTTATAGATGAGAAATACAGACCTACAGTAGCTAAGAGGTTTCACCGAAGAGGGGAGCGTACAGCTGGCCAGAGAACTACGTCCCTCTTGGCCCTCCAGCTTTCTTTGCAGCTGATAGAGACCTCACTCCACAGGGGGAGTACTCTGTGCCTGTCACTGGGAGGGGGGCACCCCAGAGCCCCAGGAGTTGAGGGGCCAGCTGAAGGTGGGAGGGTCCTGGGCCTGGGGTTAGACCAGGACTCCCCTTCTGGCCCTTACACTTCCTGATGGAGCAGACGAGTTACCTTTGCATCTCTTTCCTACTCTGTAACACACGGATTGTGATAGCGTCTGTAGGCTTGTTAGGAAAATTAAATGGGATATCATTTGTAAAGAGCCTAACTGAGTATCTAGTATGTAATAAAAGTTATTTGATAATGAGCACCTCTTAAAATCGGTGAGAATTGGCCTCTGGGCAGAGAACCCTTTCCTAAAATTGTGTTTTAAGACTCTGCCAAGGATTAAATGAGATTATGTGTGATATTTATCATAGTGCCTGGCAGAAGGTCAGTCCTCAATACATAATGGTAGCAATTATACTGTTACGATGAAGATTGCACATTACTGTATAACAAATTATACAACTGATTAAAACAAATAGAAATCTGGTACATATCCCAGTTTTGGAAGTCACTATTTTAAATAGCATTTCCTCACTTACCATTTAAGAAACTTTTAAAACCACAATCATCAGTTATATTCATAAAGAATTTCTTAATTTTATAGTTACTGTTACAGTTTTCCATTTAGTGCTGGCTCTTAGTCTATTATATGTGTAGAATAACGCCAAATTTATTCAATGTTGTCATGGAACTACCTTTCCATACTGTCCTCTTTGAAGCGAAGTCACTAAAGGTGCAGGCCACACTGAAGTGGTGGAGAGTAGTAACACTATCCTCTCAAGAGGGGAGTCTCTACAAACATTGCTGAGAGGTTTGTCTCCTTTCCCATTTATTTTTTTATTTCACAATTATATCAATATGGACTCGCGTATCCATGGTTTTAACCCAGGACTGTCGTTTATTTTGTTGCAGCTCTGGCCAGTGGAGCTCTACCCCTGTGTCCTTCTGACATACTCCCATTGGTGGGGTTTCTTTCTTTCTTTCTTTGTTTTGAGCACTTCCTCACACTACAGGATGCTTCAGGCCGATGTTACATCTTTTTTACCCCAGTGCTGGAGTCAGCCATTTCTCCAGGGAGTCCCGGCTCTTTCACTGGAGCGTGTTATTGGAAACGGAGATCTGGTTCCCAGATAGATGAGTGCTTTCTGTGCTAATGTCAGAGCAGGGCTGGAAGATTTAGTGTCTGAATTGCCCTAATTGCTTTCCCCACTTTTCTTTCTGCTCTCATATGCTTGCATTTTCTAGATTTATCCTCCTAACAGGTGGAGTTCATCTTCTGAATACATATGTGTGCCATAGGGCATATTTATAGTTTAACTATTTTAAAGGAAAAAAGATACCATGAGCTAAGGAGATTCAACCAGCTCATGTGTTTGCTACAGAAAGTGGCTCTTCAGTTACTTGATTTCTAAGAATGACAGGAAAGTGATTCATGATATAAAATTTTTTTCCACAAATAAATTCTAATTAGAATAAGGGAATTAAAAAATGTCCTCATTTGTTAGTAGAGTAGGCACAGGGAGATCATAATTCTTTTTTACTACCTCTCAAGTTGTCAACATTTTTTGTTTCTCTTTAAACTCTTGAATGTTTTGTGTGCTCTTGCTGTAGTATAAGAACCTTTGTGTTTCCATATTCCAAAGCCTTAGACCCATAGTTCTCTTTAAATAAGCCTCAAATAACCTTTTAATAATCACTTTTATTTTATATTTTGCCTTTTTTCAAAGTATTTTTTATTGTTGTTGGCATTTCATTGCAAAATGCGTACACAGTGAGACTGATGTGGTGCTTGTTTTAACTTCTTGCATTGAAAGGGCAGCCTCCCACCTGTGCTCCCTGCATCACTCCACCTGTATGACCAGGTGCACCCAGGAGAGGTTTCATTCCATTTTGGTTGTCTCCTTGCTACTCTGTTAAACACACAATCTAGTATTGACTTGCAAAGCTTTGGATAAAGATATAGTGTAGATATGCTCACACCTAGTAAAAATAAGAAAGCACACCTGAAAAGTGTCTTATTCTTTGTCCACTCATATTTAAATCCTCCACTCTTTGCAGCAGAATTGCAGAAATAACAAATCATCATTTGTATTTCATTTGTAACATGGCTCATATGTATTTAAATGTCCCAAAAGCATTGGTCCTTCTCTCCCTCTCTTTGTTTTAGTTCTTTTTGGGTAGTCTTATGGTTCACCAAAAGTGACAAATAATGCAAAGTCTTTAAAGTACATATTTTGTTATTTTTATTTATATGACTTTTGTAAGTTTATTTTCTGAAAGCCTTCACTTGAAAATATTTTATAAATAGCTTATTATTTTTATTTCTAATGGGTAAAATTTCTTCATCTGGGGTAATTTTTGTTTATATATTGGTTTTCTATTTTTATGTATTCTTCTTGTTCTTAGTTCAGTACTGAAAAAATATATTCAATAAATCTGTGAGCAAAGCAGACTTCTTCTACCAGAAGATCTAAGTCAGGGAGGCCCTCTCCACTCACCTCGCTCCTGTGCCAAGACCAGCCCTGGCCTTTCTTCCATAGAACATCCCACCGCTGCTCATGACCTCGTGAATTCTTAAGACGAACAGGCTACTCTCTAGAATGCCTGTGATTTTCTCTTCACACCAACTGAACTGTATGCTTATTTAAAAAGATAAGGTTTGTTCTTAGAACTGTTTAGATTTATTGTATGTTTTAATTGTAATTGCATAATTCAATAAACTGTTGCCCAAATATATGAAATATGAATGTAAAAGAGACTTGTAATTTCTATATAAACTATAATCTGGAATGTTTTGGAAAGTCTAGATAAGTCACAAAAAATGGCCATCAAGTAAGGTGTAGGAGAGAACAATTAAAAGTTTAGGAAGAGAAACCATAAAAATCCTGAAAAATTGCTCCACAAAAGTCCTTCAATTCTTGTTCTGTTTTAAAGAAATAGAGAGTGGTCATTGCAGGTGCTCCTTTTTGGTTGTGGTGTATGTGACAAAGTTGACTTGTGACTTCTTTCAGGGACACCCACCCACTAAAAGGCCAGGCTGTGGCCGTCGCCCAAGTAGTGATGGAGTGGAACCCATTCATGGGCTTAAGGTGAAAAGAAAGTGTTTAAGTTGTGTATGTGTTTTGCGTATCTATTATAATTTAATAAGCCACACCGAAGCTTAATGGCTTAAGATAAAAACCATTAATTATCTGTTTTGGTACCAAGTGGTTCTTCTGCCTCACATGGGGTTGGCTTGGGCCTGGGGACAGCTGGAAGGTCCAAAATAGCCTCACTCACAAGCTAGCAAGTGGGTGCTGGCTGTCAGCTGGGAGCTCAGCGAGGCTTTGATAAGCTGGGCAGTCCTTCATGCAGCACTCCACCGGCTGGGGGGGCTCGGGGGCCTTGGTGGCCTCCCAGTGTGGACCTCCAATACGGGGCCTGTTTCTGCTGGAGTACAGAGAGGCCTGCCTAGGGCTCGGACCCGGACCAGAGTCACTTTTGCTAAGTTCCATTGGTGAAGGCAGGCCATGGGGTCATCCTAGACTCGAGTAGGCAGTGATACCAAGTGTATGGATCCTGGGAAAGCCTAGTTCAGAGGGCCACCAGAGTACCAGCCACCACGGGTGTTTCAGTGTTTGTATTTGCATGGTTCACTTTTAGTGCTTTTAATATATGTTTTAAAATGAACTCACCGCAAGTCCTACTGACGTTTGAGAAGGAGGCTTATAATAAATAAGAGTGTTTAGCCCTGGCCGGTTGGCTCAGTGGTAGAGCGTCGGCCTGGCGTGCAGAAGTCCCGGGTTCGATTCCTGGTCAGGGCACATAGGAGAAGCGCCCATCTGCTTCTCCACCCCTCCCCCTCTCCTTCCTCTCTGTTTCTTGCTTCCCCTCCTGCAGCCAGGGCTCCATTGGAGCAAAGATGGCCCGGGCGCTGGGGATGGCTCCTTGGCCTCTGCCCCAGGCGCTAGAGTGGCTCTGGTCGCAACAGAGTGACGCCCCGGAGGGGCAGAGCATCACCCCCTGGTGGGCAGAGCCTTGCCCCTGGTAGGCGTGCCGGGTGGATCCCGGTTGGGCGCATGCGGGAGTCTGACTGTCTCTTGCCGTTTCCAGCTTCAGAAAAATACTAAATAAATAAATAAATAAATAAATAAACAAATAAGAGTGTTTATAAGGAAACAATCATTTGATTAAAATTTGTGTTCTTACTAATAAGGATGGGAACATAGGGGTTTCAGCCTATGTTAATCTGCCTCCAAAATCATGATTCTTACCCCATACTTCATTGGTGCTGTCTTGTCAGCTGGCAGGATTAGTTAACATTAGTGAGAGAAATAAACAGCCTCTAACTGTAGTAGCCTTTAAAAAATCGCATTCTTCAAATAATGAAATGTGATTGTATTTCAATAGAATTTCGACAGTGGGTAAGCCCCGCATTCTCAAAGATAAATATATACCTCACGCATTAATTGTGTTTGGCAGGCAGTTACTGAGCCTGCACCTCAGCACTGGTCTAGTCACTGGAGAAACAGCGACATGGAGCGTTGAGTCTGGTTGGGATCCTTTCTTGTTCATTTGCATAAGAAATTTTTTAGGGAACATCTACCTTTGCTTAAAAAAAAAAAAAGATGAATTTTAGTTTTAAAAAAAAAAGTTTGAGTGTCTATCCTGAAAAGTAACCAAGACTCACGAGATTTGTCAGGACCCAACACCCTGAATCAATGCAAAAGTTAAATAGAATATTGGAGAAGCTTAAGGTTGGCAGCAGCTTACCTGGAGCTTAGCTGATAGATGCTTATCTTAAGGCTTATATGAAGATCAACTACCTTATTAATTAGCTCTTGCAGTATGAACCATCCGTGCGACTTCAAGTGAGCTTAGCTCCCTTTGATTTATATTGTAGGCCAGGCAAACTCTACAAGTTCTTAAAGAAACCTAGAAATTCCATCCCTCCTCCCTGCCTTCCTCTCCTTTTATTTCCCCCATTAGCAGAAGCCTCCCTTTAATTATTACTTAGTAGAGAATAGGTAAATGGGGAGATGGAAGTGTTAGAATCTTACCCAGGTGAGAAGTGTACTGTTCTGTACTTCATAAGTGGATAAAAGATTTTATTTCTAAGGACTTTGCTAAAGAACATTTTAATGAAGTTAATTTTTAAGAGTTTTTGCAAAACCACAGATATTTTTAAACTCATCTAATCCAACTTCATTTTATAGATGAGCTATTTCAGTCGCCATGTGGTTTACCTACCATGTCAGAGCAGAACTATTTCACTCCAAGTAACTTGAATATTTATCTTGTCACCACACGTTTTATGTGTTGTTGTTTTTAACTTAAAAATTACACCAAACCCCCTTGGGTTGAGTTCAGGACATACTTTTCTTAGATTCTATGTCAAGTGAATAGTACATTATCAAAGTTTATTTTAGAAGAATGAAATATTTTGTGTTACTATCAGAAGGTTAGTACCAGAAACATATCTCACGTCTGTATGCTTTTAAACACAAGTAAGGCAATGTTTTAGGGCAACTGATGTAGTCCTTGTACTACTTTTCATCATCCAAAATAATTGGTATCCATGGGAACATTCTGAACCAGTCAGCTAACCACATTAGCTCATCTCACATGAGTTAATACAAAATGAGGTTTTGGATGCTCTTGGTTAGTTAATTGAAATGATGCAAGTTCTTTTGAACTTACCACTAGTATTTGTTTTTCTAGATTTTGTGTGTAAATGTTTTCTTATAAAGAATAAAAAAGAATAAGCTTTTGCTTGATTTTTTTTCCCTCCCACTTCTCATTATGTAATGCTTTTTAGCTAAGGCTCCTAAAGTAAGTGTTTTTTTTTTTCTAGCTCTTTTTAAGATTTTCCTCTTCATCACTTGTTTTAGCTTTTTGATTATGATGTGCATAATCAAAACCTGGTAGTTCTGTTTGGAGTTTGTTGAGCTTCTTGGATCTGGTTTTCTTCAAAAAATTTCAGCCTTGTTTCTTCAGACTTTTATTCTGTGCCTTTCTTTTCTTATTGTAGACTCCAGTAACGCATACATGTGTCACACTGCTTGATACAGCCCATAGATGACTGGTGTCCTGTCCTTTACATCTCCACCTTTTTCTCTTGATTCTTGTAGATAGTTTCTGTTGCTATATCTTCAAGTTCACTGATCTTTTCTTGTGCTCTGACTTATCTGTTTTTAGTCCCATCCAAAGTACTTTTTATTTCAGGTGTATTTTTTATCTCTGTAGGTTTCACTTGAGTCATTTCTGGCATGTTTCTATTGATTTTTCTACTGGCTTGGGCCATATCTTCCTATTTCTTTAGTCATTTTTGATAGACATTGTGAAATTTATTTGTGAATACTTAGGGTACTAGACTTTTCCTTTGAATAATGTTGAACTTTGTTCTGACATGTAATTAAGTTACCAAGTTACTTAAATGGAATGTAAACAAATATTTCCAACAAGTGTGAATACCTTCTTGACTTAAGTAAATCCTAAGCAAGTATTAAATATATACCTTTACCTTTCTGTAATGCCTGTCCTCACATTTATTTTAATTATGAATTATGTCGTATTTTTTCCTACTTCCTTTTCTGTGCTACATAATAAATAAAGAGGGGTGAAATGTATTATGTTTTATCTTATTGTGATGTATTGTTTATGACAGTATTCATTTTCACTTCCATGTGATTCTTTTTTTTTTAACTTTACTCCAGATCTATTTATATCCTCAGCTTCTCTAGAATTATTATAGGGATTTATTTCTCTACACTTATTTGGGGAGTGCAGCTGAAAGAATTTTTTCCATGCGTAGAGAAAATGCTTGTCCACAGTTGGAGGACAGTACCAAATAAATATATTTTTCTCTTTCTTCAAAATAAAGTCTTTATAAAATAAAAGTTAAGTAAATTTTTATTAAATGTGCTTTATTAGACTTTTTATCTGTTAAAACACAAGACTTGCTTCTATGTAGATGCGATTGGTGATATTCAAAATACATTCTCCTGCCCTGAAATCATGACTGTCGGGGGCTTGCCGTGTGGAGACTTGGCCCACTGAGCTTGGACATTTTCAGTCCCTTTTCAGAAATCCTCTTTCCCTTTCATTTTGTATCTTTTTCCTCATTCATCCACATGATCCTACTGGAATCAAGTAAAACCTGCTATCTTATATGGCTGTTGATATTTTAGTATTTTTTGTTATTTCCATTATTTTGATTAATTTTTGAATCTTCATACCTGAACTTCCTGAAATATATTACAATGTTAACCTTAAAAGTTCTGAATTAGTCTTGTTAGTCTGAGAAAGAGGAAGTCGTGTGTGTAGCCACGTGCTGAGTAAGGCTAGGCCCTGTCTCCTGCCTCTGAGGTCACTCAACGTTCCTCCTCACGCAGAGGGTGTGTGCTTCTTCTTTCCTCTATCCTGGTGTTCCTTTTGTGTGGCCTCACTGTACTTAATTGACTAAATGTGCTATAGCTTCCTAGTGATGACCATTCTAATAGGTGACATCTGTCACTGTGGAAAACACTGAATGGCTCTGAGCACTGTGCTGGAAACCTGGGGATATAAAACTAATAAAAAAAATACAACGCCCTCTCGTATCACTGGCTATATCTTAGGGGGAAATTTAAGAAAAAATGTTATATTGAATTTGAAAGATCTTAGAAACTGTTAAATATATGAAAATGGCTTGCAGTCCGATTTCATGCTGAACTCAAAGGCAAACTTAAGTTAGGCAGATGGTTAAAGAACTTGGGTTCTCTCTGTGGGTGGTGAGTGCAGCGACTTCCAAGGCCTGTAATGTGAGTAGTAGCAATCATTCAGCAAAGCCTCACTCTATTATTACTCCTCCATTAAGCATCCATAACCCTTCTGGTATGGAGTCTCGGTATTTATTATTCTTATTTTATAAATGTGCGATATGGAGATTTTAAATAACTTGACCAAGGCCACACAGCTACTTACTTAGGTGGGATTTGAACTGAAGTCCCTCACACCACAAAGCCTTTGCTGTGAACCATCCCAAAACCTGTGCTAGTAACCACCAGAACAGGTGGAAGTGAATAGCAGCCTGGGCATTCCAGCGTGTCCTTTCATCAGCCAGTCAGCGAGTTTGCAGTAAGTCAAGAACAGTGTTTCCCAACGTGGGGCCCACGCCCCACAGGGGGGCAATTCGATAGTTAAGGGGGGCAATTTGAAAATGGACTCGACACGACTTGATCTCTTTCGCCCCGGGCCATTTAAATGCAATGCTAGATATCGGTGCCAAATTTAACAAAAAATGCAATTCTTAAATAATTGCGGTAAATAATTATTAAGTATAATTTCGTTTGACGAGACCAAAATATCAACTGGGTGAATGGCATCAAGTAAACGTCCTGGGTTCACCGCGGAGCATGCCGTCTGCCGCGGGGAGCCCCGGACGTTTTAAAAACTCGCTAAACAACGCAGTTACTTTCACCTAATTGGCCCATCGCAACTTATGTAGTGTTTCACATAATTCAGTTGGTGTTAATTTGAAATAAGTGTCAGTCAAAACTGTTGTAAAAGCTCGTTGATTTAATAAATATACATATATATATTGCATAGATATAATTGGTAAGTATTTGATTTTATTTTTATCAATATTAAACTCTTTTTTAAGTACTTCTTGCATCGGGGCTAGAAAGCAATAATATTTTATAAATATTATTGGGGCTATAATGTGCATGCATGACAATTTTAATTTTAGAAGCATAACTTTCCAGAAAATTTTGTCACGTGGAAAAAATATAGATACCTTTTGATTTGCAGTGGTAGTGTAGTAAATGTATTATATACACTTAAATAAATATGAATTTTTAGTATACGTTTACTCTATGTCAGTCACATTGAATATATTTTAACACATATTTTAATATTAGTTTTTAATTGATCTTATTTTTATTATAGCCCATAGTAAAATGAGGGGTGCAAGCAAGGAAAAAACTCGTCAATATTCAGAGGAATATTTAAAATTTGGGTTTACCCGCTGTTCACGATGAGTGGATTCCTTTTTGTCTTTTATGCCAGCAATGCTTGACCAACAAATCAATGAAACGAGGTCGTCTTGAGGCGCATTTGAAGGCGAAACATAGTGCTCATATTAATTCAGATTTGAGTTACTTTAAAACTTTAAAGAAAAATTTTGAAAAAAGAACATTAAAGTCTCTATTGACTGCTCATACTTCAACTAATAATCGTGTTCTTGAGGCTAGTTATCAAATTTCTTTATTCATCGCTAAAACTGGAGAAAATCACACTATAGGAGAGAATTTAATAAAACCGTCAATATCAGCATTTCTTAAAACGGTTCTTGAAAAAGATGACAAAGATGTAAAAGCTATGCCACTCAGTAACAATTCTGTTAGCAGAAGAATAGACGAAATGAGTGAGGATATTGAAAAACAACTTATTGAAAAGCTGAAAACAAGAAAATTCTCCTTGCAAATGGATGAATCAACTTTGAGAGACAGTGAGACAGTATTGATAACTTACGTAAGATATATTGATAAAGGACATTTTGCTGAAGAAATGTTGTTCTGTAAAAGATTAGAAAGCACCACTACCTCCAAAGATATATATATCTAAAAAACTACTTAGATGTCAATGATATACCAATGAAAAATATATTATCTTGTGCTGCAGATGGTGCTCCCAATATGATGGGCAAGAAAAACGGCTGCTTAAAATTGATGAAAGATGCGAATCCAGAAATGATTCTTGTGCATTGTGTTATTCATAGGGAAAACTTGGTAGCTAAAAACATCTCGCCTGTTCTGAATGAAGTATTACATACAGTAATAAAGTGTGTTAATGCTATTAAAGCTAGTGCCAAATGTGAGTGTCTTTTCAAGCTATTTTGTGAAGAACAAAATGAAGACCATGTGAGACTTTTACTTCATACTGAAGTAAGATGGCTATCTAAAGGAAACTGTTTGAAAAGATTTATGGAACTGTTTGATACTCTTAGTGATTTTTTAAGCGACAAACCTGAAATGACGTATCTGTTAACAATAGATGGTAAAGCATTTGTGAGTTATTTAGCCGATATCTTTGAAAAACTAAATATATTAAATAAGCAACTTCAAGGAACAAATAAAACTCTTGTTGATGCAAAAGCAAAGATATTTGGTTTCATTACCAATATTGAGTTATGTCAGAAACATATTAACAACAAAAACTTTAAACAGTTTCATTGGCTCCAAAAATGTGAAGTAACGGATACCACTTTACTTGTTATTGTCAATCATTTGAATATTCTATCGGCTGATTTAAAAGAAAGATTTTCTGATTTAAAACAAATTGATTTCCCAACATGGATGATGCAGCCAATGTTAGTGGATTTGTCTGATATATCAAATATGCAGTATCAAGAAGAACTCGCAGAATTGCAAAATGATGAGTCAGTTAAAGCTTTATTTAATATCAAAGGAGCGATGGCATGGCTTTGTGAGGAAACAGAAATCAAATACCCAAATTCAACCAAATGTGCAAGAAAACTATTGCTACCGTTTCCATCTTCATTTTTAGCTGAATGTGGATTTAGTGCTGTAAATGATTTACTGGTAAAAAAAAGAAGTCGGCTGGATATAACACAACGTGGAGACTTGAGACTAAGGCTAACCAAATTGGAACCTAATATAAAATCTCTGTGCAGCAAGCATCAAGCGCAAGGATCACACTAAATTAAAATAATAAATTAATATAGAAAAATCTGTATTAAAATTATTTGGAATTTAAATTTCTGTTTTTCATTATATGTTTTGAAATTTTACTTACTGTGTTTTGTTAACAATTTTATAGTGATTTCTTCCTAGAACTATCATTTATGTTTATTAAGTGAACAAATCAATTTTTTAATGTTAAAAATTAGGTATGTTACATAGGGGGGACATAAAAATTTTAGAAAGGTTAAGGTGGGGCATGGCACAAAAAAGGTTGGGAAACACTGGTCTAGAAGCAATTGATAGACGGAATTTCAGGTTAATCTATACATTGAGACTTAAATAATAAGTGAGCCTAAGGGAATAGGTACATTTAAAACTTATTTCTACATTTTCTCATTGTTTAATTTGTTTTATTTAGCTTTTAGGGTATTTCACTTTTATGTCTCAGTGTGTGTGCACATATGTGTGGGTATGTACATTAATATACCTGGTATGGGCTTATCTGATTCAAATCAGTTTTTGACCTGTCAAAGGGATTTTTTACACATTTCAGTACTGTAAATTTGTATAATTCTGTGGCATTTTTATTTTTGAAAGACAGTTTATTTCTGAAGAGTTGTCAGTCTGGTTTTATAATATGGTATCATACATTTTAGAGCAGTTTTTCTTTTTTCCTTATGATTTTGAAATAGTTTTGATTTTTATATCAGAATATAAACTGCTAAGAAACTAGATATATCATGGGTATAGTTTGACATTCTGTTTATAAAGTATACAGTATATTTTATAGAGAATATTCAGAATGGTGTAGACATAAGTATTTGAAAGAACTTGATGATTGATTCCTTCTAGTTTGCTGTTTTGGGAGGTATTTGTTCTCAGTGATATCGTTAGATTTTATTTTGTTAGCTTTGCAAAAATAGAACTTTATTATTTGAGCAGTTGGCTGGGGACAAAGAGCTGGTAGGAAATGTGTGCAGAGAGTAGATTTAGGAGGAATTGCATTTTGAAGGCGAAGAGAAGCTAATTTCTTCCTGCTCTTGCCTGGCATCCTTTGCCCTCCCCCTGCGCCCCCCAGACCCCTGACCTCCCCTCCCCCTGCGCCCCCCAGGCCCCTGACCTCTGCACTGCAGTGTGTCAGAGAGCCAGGGGAGGTGACCGCTTTGTGTCACCTGCACTCTGTGTGTGTCCGGTGAAGTGCCTCTCTGCTTTCTGCCGTGTGTGCTGGGAGAGGCGCTCTGCAGCCCCGAGCAGGGCTGTGCTTGCCGCTCACTGGGTGAGCTCGTCCTCCCGCCCGTCCGCCCGCCCGCCCGCCCGTCCATCCATCTGTCCATCCATCCGTCTGTCCATCCATCCGTCTGTGGCCAGCACGCAAGTGCTTTCTTAGTTCTGCCTGACTTGCATCTGTTAGCTCTTTTTTCCTTAATCTGTAAGTTTATAGTTTTAAACTTTACATACATTAGGAAGAATTCTACAAATGCATCTGTTCTGTGCTCTTTTTTTTCCTTAATCTGTAAGTTTTTAGTTTTAAACTTTACATACATTAGGAAGAATTCTACAAATGCATCTGTTAGTTCTGTGCTCTTTTTTTTTCTTAATCTGTAAGTTTTTAGTTTTAAACTTTACATACATTAGGAAGAATTCTACAAAAAACAGAAACGGCACGTCACTTCTGCTGCTGGTAAGAGCAGCCGCGGTTAGGCGTTGCTTCCTTTGAGTGGAAGAGAAGTTCGTGTGAGTTTGCACAAACACAGATTGCAAGGTTACAGTGCAGAGGAGACGTGTCCATACAGAAGTTGTACAAAAGGTTCTTAGAAGAAATCTTAAGCCTGACCAGGCGGTGGCGCAGTGGATAGAGCGTCAGACTGGGATGTGGAGGATCCAGGTTTGAGACCCCTAGGTCGCCAGCTTGAGCGCGGGCTCATCTGGCTTGAGCAAAAAGCCCACCAGCTTAGACCCAAGGTCGCTGGCTCGAGCAAGGGGTTACTCGGTCTGCTGAAGGCCCACGGTCAAGGCACATATGAGAGAGCAATCAATGAACAACTAAGGTGTTGCAACTAAAAACTGATGATTGATGCTTTTCATCTCTCTCCGTTTTGTCTGTCTGTCCCTATATATCCCTCTCTCTCTGACTCTCTCTGTCCCTGTTAAAAAAAAAAACTTAAGTTGTTTAAATTTGAGTTCACATGCTACGTTCCTGACTATTTTCTCTGCTTACTGTCTTTCCCAGGCAAGAGTGCACGCTGGGAGATGCCACTTGTCGGCACTCTGAATCCGACGCAGAGTTCTCCGACGAGATCAACACAGAGAACCTTTACGGCACCTCTCCCCCCAGCACCCCTCGGCAGATGAAGCGCATGTCCACCAAGCACCAGAGGAACAATGTCGGGAGGCCTGCCAGTCGCTCCAGTTTGAAAGGTCTGTCTTATACTTGAAAAGATATGGGCCCTGGCTGGTTGGCTCAGTGGAAGAGCATCAGCCCAGCATGTGGATGTCCCGGGTTCGATTTTCAGTCAGGGCACACAAGAGAAGCATCCATCTGCTTCTCCACCCCTCTCCCTGTTGCTTCTCTCTCTCTTTTCTTCTCCTACAGCCATGATTCGATTGGAGCGAGTTGGCCCCAGGCGCTGAGGATGGCTCCATGGCCTCCACCTCAGGTGCTAAGAAGAGCTTGATTGTTGAGCAACAGAGCAACACCCCAGATGGGCAGAGCATTGACCCCTAGTGGGCATGCTGGGTGGATTCTGGTTGGGGTGCACGTGGGAGTCTGTCTCTCTGCCTCCTGTGCTCTCACCAAATTAAAAAAAAGAAAAAAGAAAATATACCCCTGAGAGGGCATGGCACTCCTGGTCCATAATCTTTATATTACCACATAACCAATGACTGATCTTTTCTGCCATAATGTTAGTTATTCCTTTTAATTTTAACTGTGATTTTGATGCTGCTTTTACATTTAATTAAAAAAATTTTCACCATTAGCTATATTGTTAGTAAAGGAGAAAGTAACTCTCCTGAGATAGAAAGGTTTTTCCTGAGTACTTATTAAAGTCCTCTGTGTTCCCTGGAGTGCAGAGGAGCCTGGAGGCTGTGGGCGAGGCCAGGTGTGGGCGAGTATGCGTGCTCACGCAGTGTGGCTGCGGGCGCGTGGGGTGAGTGCGCGTGCTCACGCAGTGTGGCTGCGGGCGCGTGGGGCGAGTGCGCGTGCTCACGCAGTGTGGCTGCGGGCGCGTGGGGCGAGTGCGCGTGCTCACGCAGTGTGGCTGCGGGCGCGTGGGGCGAGTGCGCGTGCTCACGCAGTGTGGCTGCGGGCGCGTGGGGCGAGTGCGCGTGCTCACGCAGTGTGGCTGCGGGTGCGTGGGGTTAGTGCGCGTGTATGTGGGGCGAGTGCACGTGCTCACGCAGTGTGGCTGCGGTGCGTGGGGCAGAGCGCCTTCTTTACCCTTTGAGTCTCATAGGCTGCAGTGTCTGCCTTCTGTCTTCAGGCGTGACGGAGGAGGTGGGCTGTCGGGACAGGCAGCGCCGGCCGGCTTTCCCACGGGTCCCTGGGTTGCCTGAGACCTGTGCACACTGCCAGTGACTGGGATGCTGCCCTTGGCATACAGGGTCCTCTTCCTTGCTTAGCACAGAGCCTTGGGGGTACCCTACACCTCATAACCATGGACAGATAACGTGCTCTGCTTGTCTTTTTGTTTAGACACCCACAGCTACGGGAAGCCGAGAGTGTTTTCCATTTTCATTTCCTCCTTCCTCCTAGCACACCACAGCTGTTCTCTTCTGAGCTAGACAGTCAGTCATGCTGACCTGCTGCCTCCTTGGGCCCTGCTCTTTGTCATGGAGCCTCAGGTCACCGGAGTCTGGGGTATTAGAATTTCCCTGCCAGTTTCAGCAAACCACTTGTCCTAAAACTGACGGCATAGCCTCCCGGAATTCATCCATCTGTTACTGAACAAGACAGGGGTTTCATTTTCTGTCTCCTCTGAGAAGTGTTCCCTGTCACATGCTCTCCACACTGGCATCAGACCCATTCCCGACCCTCCCTTTCTGAGTCCCTGTTTCTCCTCTCTTGTCAGCCAGATTCCCCTTCCCACAGTTTTCCACACGTTGAACACTCGTGGTGGTGAGTTGACAGGTTCCCTCTGTGTCCCTATTGTAGCCCTTCTTCAAGAAAGGAGGGCAAGCTTGACCGATGGTGGCACAGTGGATAGAGCGTTGACCTGGGACTCTGAAGTCTCAGGTTCAAAACCCCAAGGTCGTTGGCTTGAGCGTGGGCTCATCCGGCTTGAGTATGGGGTCACCAGCTTGAGCCCAAGGTCTCTGGCTTGAGCATGGAGTCACTCGCTCTGCTGTATAGCCCACCAGTCAAGGCACATAAGAGAAGCAATCAGTGAACAAATAAAGTGCTACAACTTTGAGTTGATACTTCTCATCTCCCTCATTTCCTGTCTGTCTCCTCTCTGTCTCCTCTTCCCTTACTCTCTCTCCAAAAAAAAGAAATAAGGGCCCTGGCCGGTTGGCTCAGCGGTAGAGCGTCGGCCTAGCGTGCGGAGGACCCGGGTTCGATTCCCGGCCAGGGCACACAGGAGAAGCGCCCATTTGCTTCTCCACCCCTCCGCCGCGCTTTCCTCTCTGTCTCTCTCTTCCCCTCCCGCAGCCAAGGCTCCATTGGAGCAAGGATGGCCCGGGCGCTGGGGATGGCTCTGTGGCCTCTGCCTCAGGCGCTAGAGTGGCTCTGGTCGCAACATGGCGACGCCCAGGATGGGCAGAGCATCGCCCCCTGGTGGGCAGAGCGTCGCCCCATGGTGGGCGTGCCGGGTGGATCCCGGTCGGGCGCATGCGGGAGTCTGACTGACTGTCTCTCCCTGTTTCCAGCTTCAGAAAAATTAAAAAGAAAAAGAAAAAAGAAAAGAAAGAAGGAAGGCAAGAGAAATGGATGTTATTGTACTTGTTTGCTTGAGTGAAACCTTATCCAAGGTGGAGTTCCTAAGTGTAGCTTGTCTTCTCTTAGGGAAGATGATTTTTTTACTTTCTTTTCAAACTTTATTTGCCATAGAATGTTAAAGTGTAGCCTGTACTTACCTGCTTTGGAAATTAATAACTTACCATTGCAATTTCTCACCTTTAAAATCAATCCTATCCATTTTCTCAGAGGAATTTTTCAAAGGCTTTTCGAAGTTCCTCATCTCCTGTAGGACCACGGAGCAGTGTCTGCTCAGTCGGTGGCGGTCAGCACGTGTTTGCCTTGCGAAGACGCAGCAGCACGTCTGCTTTTGTTCCCCGTGGGCTCATGGTGCTGCAGGACAGGGGTCGAGAGCACGGTTTCCCCAGTTTGTAGATTGGGAAACTAGGTTTCAAAGCGGCTTCTGTGAGGCCGGAAGGCTTGAGCCACTGGCAGGACGGAGTTCAGAGCTGGACCTCCTCGTGCACAGTCTGGGCTTTCCCCCGTGCAAGCAGCCGGGGCTCGGCATCTCTGCGACCTGAGCGCCTGCACCCTCCTTCCCTGACAGTCAGAGCCCCTGTCCCTCTGGGCTGCGTGGGGGTGGAAGGGAGAGGGAAGGTCCTTTCTTTTCCTCCTCAACTTCTTTCAGTCGTTTATTTCATAACATTACAGAAGTTTAGTTTTGGAAGGAGTCTCAGAGACCACTTACTCCATTCTTCCTTTTTCCAGTTGCAGAAACAAATGCCCGTAATCTGACTTGTAGCTAAGACCTGATATACCAAAACGCTTGATAGCTTATTCTTTCTTGCAAACGATGACATGCTTACTGTAGGAATTTAGGAGATACAGACAAGAAGGGGGAAGCTGCGAGGTGGCTTCTGACCTAGCCAGGCAATGACACAACGGCTGCTGTCCGCGTTCGTCTGGCCGCACAGGGCCGGCCGTGTTCCGTGGGGGGCGCGGCAGCAGCACAGGGCACTGGCACGGGCCCCGGGCCTGGCCCCCGGAGGTGCGGCTCCTCGTGGTGGAGAGATGGGCTCTCCCTGCCCCGTCCGTGGGAACAAGAACCCCTGAAGGACGGACTGTAAGGACACCGACAGGTGACGGGGCACTGAGTGCTGAAAGGGCGTGAGAGGAACTGTTAACACTTTTTTTTTTTTAAGTGATGTTAGATTGTAGCCATTGTCATGAACGGATTATGTGGATATATTAGTAGTTAGACTCACTGTTCTAGCCAGACTCTCTTCTTTTCTGCCTTTGTCTTTTTATGTTCTTCTCTGGCTTAAAATACCCACTTGCCAGGCCCTGGCCAGTTGGCTCAGTCAGTTAGAACATTGTCCTGAAACTCCAAGGTTGCACGTTTGATTCCTGGTCAGGACACATACAGGAGGCAACCAGTGAGTGCAGGACTGAGTGGAACAACAGATGACTGCCCCTCCCTCCCTCCCTCCCTCCCTCCCTCCCTCCCTCCCTCCCTCCCTCCCTCCTTCTCTCTCTCTCCCCCCCCTCCCCCTCTCCTCTTACTTATTCCTCCCTTTCTCTTCCTTCCCCCCTTTTTCTCTCCCTCTCTCTTCCTTCCCTCCATTCCCCCTACACACACCTTCCCTCTTTCCCTTTCTTCCTCTGTCTCTAAAATCAATCAATTAATAAAAATACCCTCTTGCCTTCGTCCCTGCCCTTAGTTAAGTGGAATTCATTCTTCAAGGCCCTTGGTCAAGTACTTGTTCTGACACAAAGCCTCTGCAGATTAGTTAGCCCACTGTAGTCTGTATTTTATGGCACTCAGCTCCTTAACCTTCAGTCGGTCTGGGCTGCCGTGAGCACCCTGACATGCAGGTTGGGGTCCCTGTCCTGACATCTGTCTACCCATCTGTGTTTAGTGGTGATCTTTATCGCAGTGATGTTGTGAAGATTATGAGAAGCTCTGTAAAGCCCTTACTTTGAAAATGATGGGATTGAGTAAAACACTATTTCCCAAAATGCGGTATCATTCTGGTCACATTGAATCCAAGGCCTGGGGGGTGGGCCCAGGAATCTGAATTTTAGCAAGAAGCAAAATGATTTCTTATGGTCACTCAAATGTGAGATCCTTAGCCCCCCAGATTGCTGACATTGACAGTCCAGTATGTCGTTGGGCTGATGACCCCCCACATTGGAGGGTGAAGAGTAGCCGTGTATCTGTGCTTTCTTTCTCTCTGAGAGCTGGAGGAGATCCCGGTGTGGAATTGGACAGTGCACGTGTGGGAGAACAGAAGAATTGCCAGGACTTGATAACAAATGCGTTTTATACGTATTCCAAAGAGCCATTTATAGGTGTGAGTGGTGCGGCATTCAGTTGATTGTCTTACATCTGTTTAAACACGTGAAGAAATCACTCACCACTTGGTTGCTTCTGGTTTTATTATAAACATTATTTTTCTTTTTCTTTTCTCTTATTTGGTAGACTTACTGGTGATTGGCCCAAGGAAAAAGTTAACTACTCTGGAGGTTTCCTTTAACCATACCACCAATTTGCACCATTTAATTTATAGCATGTGGGAGACCAGATGTCCCCGTTAGTCTGACTAGAGCTGTAGAAACTAATTTTGTAGGACTTTAATTAGAATTTGTTATGTAAAACATTCTGCATACTTCTGATCTATTCTCCTTTTCATAAGCTGTTTGTATTTGACTTTTTGTTAATTGCAGAGGGATTTAGTATTAACAAAAAACTAAACAAACCCGCCATTAGTAATGGGCTGCTTATTTATTTATTAAGACCTTTTAATAAAAGCTTCTTAGTGGTGCCAGAGCAGGTAGATGCAAAGTGCTGGGCAGTCAGTGTGTCGAAGCACACGGGCCTCTCTCCCTGACACCCTCCCCTGCTCGGACCTCCCTGACAGACAGATCCTCAGGAAGGACTCAGCAGTGTTCCCTAAACCGGTTCTGTGAGCTCTGCCCCACTGTTCTCGCCCTTTTCATTTTCAGCATACGGTATATCTTTTTTTCATAATAACAGCCTGAAAATAGCATTATGTGTAAATATCAGTTTTGTTGAAAATATCGAGACTCGCACCGGCTTCGTGTTTTGGAGTAATCTATTCTGTGATGTTTGTGTTTTACTAGAGAAAGTGCCCGCGTCGAGCCAGCCCGCACCCAGAGACACTGGGAAGGCCGGGGAGAGCGGGGAGGAGCACAGCTACAAGCAGGAGAAGAAGGTGCGGGCGGCTCTGAGGACCACGGAGCGCGACCACAAGAAGAACGTGCAGTGCTCCTTCATGCTGGACTCCGTGGGTGGCGCTCTGCCCAAAAAGCCCATCCCCGACGTGGGTCTCAATAAGCCTTACCTCAGCCTGGGCTGCAGCAACGCCAAGCTGCCGGTGTCCGTGCCCCTGCCCATAGCCAGGACTGCCCGCCAGACCTCCCGGACCGACTGTCCCGCCGATCGCCTCAAGTTCTTTGAAACCCTGCGGCTCCTACTAAAGCTGACCTCGGTCTCCAAGAAGAAGGACAGGGAGCAGAGAGGACAGGAGAACACGTCTGCTTTCTGGTTCAACCGGTCGAATGAACTGATCTGGTTGGAGCTGCAGGCCTGGCACGCGGGGCGGACCATTAACGACCAGGACCTCTTTCTGTACACGGCCCGGCAAGCCATCCCGGACATCATCAACGAGATCCTGACTTTCAAGGTGAACTACGGGAGCTTCGCCTTCCTTAGCAACGGAGCGGGATTGAACGGGGCCCCGGGGGCAGGGCCGTGCGGAGCCCCTCCCGGAGCGCGGGCTGCGGGCTACCCCACCTACCACGAGCATCTGCGGCGCCAGCGCGTGTCCTTCGAGCAGGTGAAACGGATCATGGAGCTGCTGGAGTACATAGAAGCACTTTACCCGTCGCTGCAGGCCCTGCAGAAGGACTACGAGAAATACGCCGCCAAGGACTTCCAGGGCAGGGTGCAGGCGCTCTGTCTGTGGCTGAACGTCACCAAGGACCTGAACCAGAAGCTGAGGATTATGGGCACGGTTCTGGGCATCAAGAACTTGTCAGACATTGGCTGGCCGGTGTTTGAAATCCCTTCTCCGCGGTCGTCCGGGGGCCACGAGCCCGAGGAGGGGGACGATGACACCGAAGGGGAACTGAAGGAGCTGGAGAGCAGCTCGGACGAGAGTGAGGGGGAACGGGGCTCGGACCTGAGGGGGCCGGAAGCCAGGGCGCCCACGGACAGTGCCTTCCACGCCCCGCCGCAGGGTGGCGCGGCTCCGGCGCTCGAGAGGCTGGAGCCCGAGGACGAGGCCCTGGGCTGGGGGGCGCCGGAGGGCAGCGCGGAGGCCGGCTTCGGCAGACACTGTCCGACCTCTATCTATAGACCCTTTGTAGACAAAGCACTGAAGCAGATGGGGTTGAGGAAGTTAATTCTGAGACTTCACAAGTTGATGGACGGTTCCTTGCAAAGGGCTCGGATGGCGCTGGTGAAGAGGGACTGTCCAGTGGAGGTAGGTCTCCATCAGACGTCTCGTCCTGAGTTCCTGTATTGTGAATCCCAGTGTGTTGTGTCGGTTATTACGTGCTTCCTTTCATAGGCTTGGTATTTTTTTTTTTTTCATTTTTTCTGAAGCTGGAAACAGGGAAAGACAGTCAGACAGACTCCCGCATGCGCCCGACCGGGATCCACCCGGCACGCCCACCATGGGGCGACGCTCTGCCCACCAGGGGGCGATGCTCTGCCCATCCTGGGCATCACCATGTTGCGACCAGAGCCACTCTAGCGCCCGAGGCAGAGGCCACAGAGCCATCCCCAGCGCCCGGGCCATCTTTGCTCCAATGGAGCCCTGGCTGCGGGAGGGGAAGAGAGAGACAGAGAGGAAAGCGCTGTGGAGGGGTGGAGAAGCAAATGGGCGCTTCTCCTGTGTGCCCTGGCCGGGAATCGAACCCGGGTCCTCCACATGCTAGGCCGACGCTCTACCGCTGAGCCAACCGGCCAGGGCATAGGCTTGGTATTTTTAAGGCGTACATGGCAGTTATTAAAAAATGGTAGAGTTAAACATTTTTATAAAGTGCTGTGATAAGAGGGAAAAAGTATTTCTGAAAACTGGACAAAGTTTAGTGAATCAAGTATAAGGTGGTGGGTGGAGGAGAAAAATTGCCACCGTATAAATACAGCATAGAGGAGGACAGGCTACGTATAAATAAAGAGGGAAGAAAGCCACAATCATGGGTGACCACAAGCTGAATGTGAGTCCGTAAAGAAGTCAACACGATGCTAACATATTTTTAAGTGAAGGCGGCATCCAAGGTCATGGATAGATCGGTCTTTCTCCAGCCTTTGCAGTAGCTTACTCCTTTTCTGAGGAGTGTGTCCAGCTGTGGTCATGGTGTTAACGAGATGTGCATTGTAGAGGAACGTGAGCATGAGCAAAGGGTTAGGGTGTACACTGTGTGGTAGGGGTTAGCCTGGGTGATGGAGGTCTAAGGAAAGTCTTCCTTATTTTCAAATGCGTGATCCGACTCAGGATTTCTGTGAAAGGAGTATGCCCCCTGGAGGAAGTGGTTTGAAATTGGGTTTAATTGAATATTTAGTTTTGACAGCTTGACACCTCAGAAATTCTTTCTTGCCAAGGGCGGTAGAACTAAGGTACCAGCCTGCCGGGCGTTGTTCTTGAGGAAGGGACTACAGCGATTTCTCTGTGGTGCGTGTGCAGGGTCATTCGGCTGGAAGCGAAGGACCCGACCTTTGAGATGCCTTCTGTGTGTGGCTGCACTGCCAAGTTTTCGTGGCTATATGCAGGTGTGGTGTGTTTTTTTTTAACTTCAGTTTTACACAACTGAAGAAAAAAATTTTTTTTAAACTCATGGTCAAATCATGAACCCCCAGGAAGAGTAGTGAAGCATTCACACACTACAGCTGGATGTTTGCAAAGTGAGTAGCTACTTTGTAGCTGTTTTAACCCTGAATGATTTTTTTTGTACATCTTTTTATTTATTTATTTTTAGAGCAAATGAGTTTTTTCTCTTTTAGTCCGTGGATAACTATTTCATAATAAGATTTTATTACAATGCAGGTTTCAAAATCAGTATAGCAAAACTAGACCTGTCATAAGGACTTGTGATGTGGTTCAGATAGGGAATGACTTACTCTGGCCTAAGGTTCTGGCTGGAGTGGTTCACTTCCAATGCGGACCTGCGTGGGTAAGACGGAGTGATGGTTAATTTTTATTGTGAAGGACTGATTTTGAAGTAATATGAATGAAGAAGCCTTGGCCGTATTAGCACGTCTCTGATTCAGTGGTTCTCATCGGAGAGGGACTGATGGTGTGGTGGTGGGGGGCTCCAGGAGGTGCTTCTTAAAACTGCTCACATGCTGTCCCCCACATCTTGTGGCCGTGACCCAGCTGCTGTCAGGAGAGGTACATGCGCAGTATATGGGTACATGGCCTGGGTTTGATTTCTCTAGTCTTTATACTAAGTATGTCGGAGAAAGTCACAGTTTTGAAGTCCTCAAGTGACTGGATTCCATTCCTTGACACAGGTCTTTCTCACCACATAACCTTGTAAACGCCTTAGTCTTTCTGGCCTTAGGTCTTCACGTCTGTAAAATGGGCATTATGCCTTCCTACCTACCTCACAGGGTTGTTGTGAGGCTTTATAAGACATTTGTGTAAAGAGTAAAATGCTAGAGAAGTCAGATATCAACCGTTATTTTTTTAAAGAAGTTTTGTTCAAGTTTTCCTCCCTTGAAGCTGTCAGTCAGTATGGGCTAATTAATTACTAAATAATTTTGTATTTTAAGGGCATATTGAGCAGTGCATAATCTTTTAGGTTTGAAAATGATTTTATTCTTGTAAGAAACATCTTGTATCTTCTAGTTTGCATTGTTGTTTATGGTTCGTGGGATAGTAGTAATGAATATAGGTGAAGGTTTTGTACAGAAGAAGAAACATACAATACTTGATTTTTTGGTCTATCTTTATATTATTCCTTGTGATTAAGTTACTTGCAACTACAGTTCATAAATAACATGATCTTATTCTTAATTCCCCTTGGCTTGTAAGCATGCTTCCTAAACAATTTTCCTCTAAGATTTTGTTAGTGGATTTCAAAACCTTTAAATGGAAAAAATTGCAACTAGTGATACTAAACAATCTGCCTGACCTGTGGTGCGCAGTGGATAAAGTGTGGACCTGGAAATGCTGAGGTCACCAGTTCAAAACCCTGGGTTGCCTGGTCAAGGCACATATGGGAGTTGATGCTTCCAGCTCTTCCCCCCCTTCTCTCTCTCTCTCTGTCTCTGTCTCTCCCTCTCCTCTCTAAAATGAATAAATAAAAACTAAAAAAAAAAAAAAAAACAAAACAAAAAAACCAAGTTTGAGGAATGAATGTGCCTGATACTGATATCATAGTAACATGTGCTGGTGTCCCTTTGTGGTGGAGGTCCCCTCGCCTCCACACCCTGCTGCTCCTCCACTGGGTACTGCTTTCAGAGTGACCCTTCCGCCCTCCTTAGAACTTACTGGGAATCGTCTCAGCAGTCCGGTAGTTTCCAGGACCCTTCCCAATAGTTTTTGCAGCAAAAGGTGAGTTTTGTTATATTATTTACAATTTTAGTTTAAAACAAGCCTAACCTGTGGTGGTGCAGTGGATAAAGTGTCTACCTGGAATGCTGAGGGTCGCCAGTTTAAAACCCTGGGCTTGCCCGGTCGAGGCGCATACGAGAAGCAACTACTATGAGCTGATGCCTCCTGTCCTCCGCCATCCCTTTCTTACTGTCCTCTCTCTAAAATCAATAAATAAAATCTTTAAAAAAAAGTTTAGATTAAGACAAGAGACCATGTAAACATATATAAAAGATTTATCTTAATGTCAGAACTACCCCTAGGCAGTTGCGTCCTCTTTATTGAGTAAACGTGTGATCGTGGAGTCATTTCAGATTTATAGAAGACTTGCAGAGATAGCACGGAGCTTCGCGGTCTCTGCCTCCAGCTTCCTCTCACACTGAAGTCTTTCTTACGTAGCCGTTCCAGTGGTCAGAGTCAACATAGTGACATTGGTACAAAGTACGGTTAACTGTAGATATTGATTGGATTTGTTTTCCCACCAATGTCCCTTTTTCTCTTCCACGATCTCATCGAGGACGCCGTTCTGCCTTTGGTCGACCTGTCTTCCCTCTCTCCTCTGACCGTGAGGGTTTCTGTCTCTTCCTGTTTTTCACAGACCTGGGTGGCTTACAGAATGTCCTTGAATCTAGTTTTGTGTGTTGTTTTCTCATGGCTAGACTGGGGTGATGGGCCTGGGCTTGAGTGCCACAGAGCTGAAGTGCCCCATGACATTATATTATTATTGGTGATACTAACCTGGTCACTTGGTTAAGGTGGTGTCTGCCGGGTCCCTCCCCAAGTGACCCTTTCCATGTTCTGTTCTTTGGAAGTGAGTCCCTCAGTACAACCCACTCTTAAGGGGGGATGGGCATTAGTGTCCACGTCCAGAAATGAGGATGGCTACATGTATTACTTGGAATTCTGTGCGGAAGAGTTGCCTCCTCGTTCCCGTTGATTTAGTATGAACTCCTAGTTTTTACTTTGCATTATAATTCAATACTATTGTTATTTATTTGGTTGCTCAGATTGTTTCTGCATTAGCCACTGGCATTCCTTCAGTTGACTTCTGTGTCCTGTAGACAAGCCCCCATCTTTCTGTGGATGGTTTTCCCTTTTGTTTGCTTTGGAGCACTTTTATTTTGTGACACCAGCTTCTGTTTTCTCTGTTCCGGTCCTGAAATCAGCTGTTTCTCTGAGGAGCTCTGCTTGCTTTATTGGAGAATGGTATTTAGAAGTGAAGAGTGGGGCATTGGATGTGTTTGTAACTACTGAGCTGTCGTTGCTTGTAGGGCCTCTCAGGGATAGAATCAGAAGATGGAGGTGTGACTTCTGTCCCGTGCATGCGCACAGATCTGTATTAACTCTGTGTGTGTGTCTGTGCGCGCGTGCGTATATGTGTTAAAAATAAGCATGAGTGCATCCTGGTGCCCCTGGCTCTAACCCAGTGCTACAAGTTTCTGGCCTTCCTCCTTTGCTGTGAGTAAGTTACTTCTACAGTGAGAGCCCAAGTCCCAATTCTGCAGCTTATTTACATATTTGTGCAACCCGAGTATACATGTAAAGTAGTTGCAGAATTGCTCAGCAGTACCCATGAGTAGTAAACTTACCAACTAGAGGACAGTGTATACTTTCATTCTCTTTGTTTTGAGCCTTACAGAACAGTTTACTGAAGTTAGCTGGTTGTACCTTTCTTCTTACCCGCTTCAGTGAGGATGCGTCATACCTTTGTAATGTAGTTGTAGTCACTGGTCTCCATCTGCGTCCTGTCCTGGGATGTCCCAGTGTCCCAGTTGCTTTTAAATTTGCATACTGTCAAGTATGTACTTTGCATTGTCAAATCTTGTCAGTTATGTGCATTTAAAATGTTAAATACTCATAAGATATTTGAGCCATAAATTCTGATATGGTTACTTGGTGCTCCTTCCTTTTTGGTTTGCCTTATGAAATTTATATACTTTCAGAAGAAAAGATAAATTCATATTTTAATGTAATATACAGAAAAAATTAGCTGTCTGACTTTGCATATATGCCATGTATATTCCTTTAAGTTCTAGGAGGATGTTTGGTAATTCTCTTAATTACTTTCTTTTGAATGAGAAATGACTACGTAATTATTATAGGTTCAGTGGCCAGTGATGGACCCTTTGTCTTTGGGTCTAACAATAACGATGCTAACTTTTTCTGTAAGCACAAGAAACCCTGAAGAGGTTGTCCTTTACATGCAGGTGGACAGCGCATGCGGAAATTAGGATGTGCGTCTGTAATAGCAGCAGCTGCCACCATGTGAGTCTTACCATGAGCCAGACACAACAACCGAGTGCGGTGGCGTTTTTATTTCTGTGTTTTGCAGATATGGACAGTAGATGACTTGGCCCAAATCACAGGAGCTGTAGATTGTTTTAAAGTTATGTGGCTAGATAGAAATCTCTGCCTGTTATGGGAAACTAAAGTGTGTGTTAATTTAAATGCCAAAATATGTATTGAACATAAAAGAATGTGATTGGGGAGACTAGCTGTGTTCCCTGAATGACAGGGAGCATAAATACAAGTGACATTTTATTAGTTGGTGACTTTTTAAGTTGAAGAATCGTTGAGATTTTCAAATTCTGACGGCTTCAGTTTTCTCAAGAAAAGAAGGCAAGGTCTTTGAATATGCTGGTCGCGTGATGTTGCCAGGGTTGAAGAACACTGAGAAGGCTCCAAGCCCCATGTCTTACGGGGCAAAGGTGCAGTGAATGAGCAGCACCGGAAAAAATGGGCAAAAGAATTTGTTGGTTTTTATGTTTATGTAAGTGGCTACCTGGTGTTCTTGACTTTTAATAATTTCCTGGTTTTCTTAGTTGAGAGGTAGTTGTGAATAATACTGTATATAACCTTAAAAGTAAGTGTCCTGATCATTTTATTAAAAAATATATGATAAAAAAGATGAACTTGATTCTATTTCTACTTTACTTTTTTGACAAAAATACTACAATTTGGGTTTAGTTCTTTTACGGTTTTCTAATACTTTTAGAACTTTCTGGGTTTATGTTGAAATGTTTAATTCTTCTCAAGATTGTTTTTGCTGTAAAATTACAATATTTGTAGGTTTGTCCGCAAATGACAGAGAATAACAGTTTGTCACTGCAGCCTCGTGTGTGCTCTTTTAACCTCTGACCAATGTCACCCAGTTTTCAGAAGTCCCGGATCCCATGTGGGGCTCGGACTACGTGCAGCTGTCCCAGTCGCCGCCGTCCCCCGAGCAGAGGTGCAGCAGCGTGGCCTGGGAGGAGCTCAGGGCCATGGACCTGCCCTCGTTCGAGCCCGCCTTCCTGGTCCTCTGCCGGGTCCTCCTCAACGTCATCCACGAGTGCCTGAAGCTGCGGCTGGAGCAGAGGCCCGCCGGGGAGCCCTCCCTCCTGAGCATCAAGCAGGTCCGTCCCGGAGGCTTCTCAAGCCACCCAGCGATGATTCTGTTGTTCTGTAGGCTCGTCATGTTTATTTTGAGTACTTTTCCCCCCTACATGTTGCAGATAGTGAAAAATGAGTGTATGTTCCTGTTTTCGGGCTGCTCCTTTGGGGTAATGGAGCTGTTCTTTCCCTGCAGTCCTCACAGGGAAGATTGTGGGTCAGCCTTTCTGTTGCTCACTTCCTTGTGACGCTGTGATGATGACACGACCCTCAGTATGCTGTCAGTGTCAGTCTTTACGGAGAACTTAAGTTCTTGACATGTATTTTTTTCATTCTCTTTTAGCTCCACATAAACAGATGTCTCTAGCCTGCAGAGGAGAGGTGTGAGGACTTGTTCTTGCGTAGGCAGTCATGTGGTGTGAACAGCACAGCTTCTGCTGCCGCAGGTCCTGGTTGGGATGGGACTTTGTGCTAGCAGCAGCTGTACAGCAGAGCGAGTGCTGATGCTTTATGATACTGCCAGGTGCCATTCACCGTGTAAAATAAACATGTTTAGATTGTGAAGAATAAAAGTTAGGTTGTTTTGAAAACTGTAGGTCCACCCCTTAGAGACTGAAGGGTGAGAGCTCCTTGGCTCTGCGTGACCGGGCATAGCATGGGGGGAGTGCAGGCTGGAGGACGGATGTGGGACAGGGACTGGGACAGGAGGACAGGACCAGGCAGAGCACGGGGGGAGTGCAGGCTGGAGGACGGGCGTGGGACAGGGACAGGGACAGGAGGACAGGACCGGGCAGAGCACGGGGGGAGTGCAGGCTGGAGGATGGGCGTGGGACAGGGACAGGGACAGGAGGACAGGACCGGGCAGAGCACGGGGGGAGTGCAGGCTGGAGGACGGGCGTGGGACAGGGACAGGGACAGGAGGACAGGACCGGGCAGAGCACGGGGGGAGTGCAGGCTGGAGGACAGGTGTGGGACAGGGACAGGAGGACACGACCGGGCTGGAGGATGGGCATGGGACAGGGACAGGAGGACTTGGGTTTGTGAGGAGTCGGTGACCGGTGGAGGTGAAAGTGATGCCTGCACCTGCTTGTCAGCCCTGCAGTTCCCACCTGGCTCCAACCACAGCTCTGCCCCCGCATCCTTTGCGCCTTCTCAGCTCCTCAGGTCTAGTCGTCGTCCATGCTCGTCATGTGTCCTCTGTGTCGAGGGGGTCATTTAGGAAGTTTTGGGTAAAATCTTGCTTCCCTTTCCCACAAAACAAATACTTCAGGAATATAACCTGGTGAAACAAGATGGGGTTTACTTTTTGCTATGGGTCTATTGTAAGGATTAAAGAGTAATTTTTGTCACAACATTTTTAAAATGAAAGAAATGACTTAGATTAATGTAGCATTACTGGAGTAAATCTAAAATAGAAATTTTGGCTTTATTGCAGTTTGAAGAGTCAGTTTTAAGTTCATAAGTGACATCTTTCAAATAGAAATTTGCCAATATAATCTGAATAGAACACTTGTTTGTTTTTTTTAAGAGAGACAGAGCGAGAGGAGAGGAGAGAGATGAGAAGCATCAACGTATCAACTTGTAGCTCTGTCACTTTAGTTGTTCATTGATTGCTTCTCATATGTGCCTTGACCAGGGGGCTCAAATGGAGCCAGTGACCCCTTGCTCAAGCCAGCAACCTTGGGCTTTAAGCCAGCGACCTTTGTGCTCAAGCCAGCAACTGTGGGATCATGTCTGTGATCCCATGTTCAAGCCGGCGACCTTGGGGTCTTGAATCTGGGACCTCAGTGTCCCAGGTCAGCACTCTCTCCACTGCATCACCACTGGTCAGTCAGTGGAACACTTTTTTTTTTTTTTTTTTTTTGTATTTTTCTGAAGCTGGAAACAGGGAGAGATAGTCAGACAGACTCCTGCATGCGCCCAACCGGGATCCACCCGGCACACCCACCAGGGGGCGACGCTCTGCCCACCAGGGGGCGATACTCTGCCCCTCCGGGGCGTCGCTCTGTTGCGACCAGAGCCACTCTAGCGCCTGGGGCAGAGGCCACAGAGCCATCCTCAGTGCCCGGGCCATCTTTGCTCCAATGGAGCCTTGGCTGCGGGAGGGGAAGAGAGATACAGAGAGGAAGGAGAGGGGAGGGGTGGAGAAGCAGATGGGCGCTTCTCCTGTGTGCCCTGGCCGGGAATCCAACCCGGGACTTCTGCACGCCAGGCCGACGCTCTACCACTGAGCCAACCGGCCAGGGCTGGAACACTTTTTAATAGACTTAACTGTAGCCTTTTCTTATTGTAGTAATTATTTTTCAAACATTTTAAAGGGAAACTTTTATTTGTAAAAGCAATTCTTGTTTATTTTAAAAAATTTGAAAAGTACAAAAAAATGATTAAAAAATGAAAGTTATGTAATTATCCTGCCACTGAGAGATAACCACTGTAGCTTTTTGGGGAATTTCCATTCATTTATTTTCCTCTACAAACATTTTAAAATGTATACATACAAGTTTAAAAATAATCTGTATGTATGTGAGTACCCATCAATATTTTTCAAAACGATATTAAGTTGGTGCAGTATTGCTCTGCTATACAGTGCATCATAATTTAATACTGTTTTGAATAATATTTTGATAAATATATTTGTTTATATATTTAGTCTGCTTCTCTGAGGATTTGAGTATCAAACGGAAAGGAGGATCAGTAGCCATATGTTTTTGGATTCTAGAAGTTGTACCAGTGGCAGCACTGAGGTTCCTTGTGTGTCTCCACTAATCCACGTTGGAGCCGTGTCACCGCGGCCTCGGGCCCGTGGTCCTTGTGGCTCGGGGCCTTGCGGGCGTGTCTGGCATCTCGCTGACGGGAGGGCCGCCACGCGCCTCTCCTTCCCGCCTGCCCTCCTCTGTAGCGTTACCTCTGGGCCTGCATATCGGGGCACGCTTGTCCTGTTGTGTCCTTGTCCCTTTTGATTTCCATTGATTTTACCAGATTAACCGTAGGTTTGTTTGTGTGAAACAAACACTGTTCAAGGGTTTTGATGGAAAAGGCTACAAATCACAGTAGGTAAACTCCACTGAATTACTACAAAGGCCACCTTCCTCTGTGCAAGTCCATTTGAATCTTCATTATGATTGAAAGTGACCAGTTTCATGAGATTTTTCTTTTGTACACCTTGTCTAGTAATGTAAACTAGTAGAAAAATGTCCTTTTTCCTAGGGAATTGGTTTTCTGTGCAGATTAATTTGTAGGAGGGTCTACTTCAGTGGCTCAGGTCTAGCCCTGTGACATTTTCTCTGCGTTCCTGCTCTAATACTGAGTCCTTTATTTTCACACTTTGTTTTTATTCGGTTGAGACTACTAAGATACTCGTGTAAGGGTCTGAGGAACACGAGTTTTTCAGGGGCGGGGTTCTGTTCTTCCGAGTTTCCTGAGGCCGTAAGCGGGAACTGGGGAACGCGATGCAGGGCTGGGTCAGAGGTGCGCCCTGACCGTCTCGCCCCTGTCCCCGCAGCTGGTGCGCGAGTGCAAGGAGGTGCTGAAGGGCGGCCTCCTGATGAAGCAGTACTACCAGTTCATGCTGCACGGTGTCCGGGGCGGCCTGGAGACGGCCGGCTGCAACATCGACGCCTTCGAGGAGGACCTGCAGGAGATGCTCATGGTGAGGCGCTGGCTCGCGGCGTGCGCCGATGTGTCACAGTCTGTCTCGTAGCTTATCTCGTGTGCTGTTTGCTTGTGGGTCTGTACCAGAATGCCCCGAAATAAAGTCACAGTCTGTCCTGCTGTAGCGAGCCGCTGTCGTCAGCCGTGTCAGTAGCGCCAGGGGTGCACAGGGACCTTGCCCACCTGGGCTACGGTAAGGACCCTGCAGAGCTCAGTCTGAGCAGTGGGGCGAGCTGGCTGCACCCTGAGCAGTGAGTGTTGGGGTGCAGTCTGCTGCCCTGTGAGCAAGCCCTAGACGTGGGCGCCAGCGTGCACCGGGCACTTCAGGGGTCTTACGGCGGTGAGGAGGCGGAAACTTACAGACGCGGGGAGGCACCTGAGGACCCGCGCTGTTCGAGCATCGCAGTTGATGGGATTCAGCGGAGCAGACTTGCTTGCATTTCTTTCCAGAAAGAGCTCCCAGACCTCTCCCGTGCGTTGCACACATCCGTGCTTTCTAACCTCGGGACTTCTGCTTTGGTATTCTTCCCGCTCCACGCATCCCTTCTCCTTATCTGCCCATCTAAGACTTCCTTTCAAGTTTCACTTTTTTCTAGAAAGCTTATTTGATGGTTTTAACCTCTAGTGTGCTGTTGCTACCTCTGACCTCTCAGCAGTTATAATTAGAACTGCACTACGTAATATAAATACTTGGTGGAGTGGCAGCTCTCTGATCTCGGGTTCCCCTAATTAGACTGAAAGCTTTGCAGGCCCCGGGCTGTGCGTGCAGTTCGTTGTCTTCCATAAGGTCTGGTGGGTGTTAATGTGCAGTAAATACACGCTAGAGTCAGAGGGAAGAGATAGCTGTTACTTAACGTGGCAGGTTGGCGAACTTCATTAAACCACACGGGTGGGTATATCGGTTTGGAATGCCTGTGTCCTTGCTTGACACCTCCCTGACCTGCCTCTGGGTGGCTCGGCACGTCCAGACCCCACCCCACCTAGGCCGGAAGGAAAGAGGGGGGCAGAGGGGAAAGGGTGCTCACCACATGTCCAGGACAGCGAGCGCCTCCAGCTGCCCTGCCTAGTGGCCGTCCCCACGTCTGCTGACCAGACTCGATGCACAGCCTCTTACCTGTCACGGAGGCTGCACACTCCTACAGCGTGTCAGCGTCTCACGGAAGAAGTCAAAGGAGACAGCGACTGGGAAGGGGACTTACCACACCTGCCCTATTTCCTAGTTGTTTGGGGAAGACAGAAAAGACCAGAATGTCTAAAATGTGACTGTGTTTTAAATGACTGTGTGTTTATGTCAAAGAACTCTTTATTATCATTGAAAACTTATGGTACAAAACAACAAGCAAACTAATTTTCCTGTCTCTATGGGTGACCAAACCAGAGGTCTAAAAGGAGAAAATTACTTTGCTTCCCAACTGCCTTTGGTGGTTGAACGGGGACCCTCGGCCACCTCTCCTCGTGCCATCAGCAAGGCCGCCTGCCTGCCAGGCTGTGCCGTTTCCGAGCCCTGGTGTACCTGCGAGGGGTCTGAGCCTGGCTCAGGGAGTCACCGAAGTCCGCAGCGAGGTAGGGCTAGCAGTGCCTAGGGTTTCGTTTGAGCTTAGCTACTGGTTATCTGTAAGGAGTAATCTTCCTTAGTTTCTCCATCATTTCACAGATGAAGAACTAACGATTATCAGTGCTCCTATAATTGTGCCCCAAAGTGAGCCAGGTGGGTAAGAGCAGGGGCAGGGTTTGAGATCTGGGGGAGCCCAAAGTCAGTGTTTTTTTAGGAGGAAGGAGAGAGGGGCCTTCGAACAGGCAGGCAGACTGTGTTTACCTTCTCTTAAAACTCACCAAACACAGCAGAGGAACGAAGAGTGAAGAAAAGCATTTTATGTTAGGTTAAGGAAGAAACTGACCACAATATTCATCCTCTCCCCCAAAAAGGGGATTACAATTGTTCGCTTGAAAATTTAGACTAAAGTGAGGGTGACTACACCCCACTTTAGATGTTGGGAGGGCACCCAGTGATTGATTAGAGTTGTGATGTGTAGGGTTGAGAACAGTCAGGAGGGAAGCAGGGGTCCTGCGAGGTCCTGTTGTAGGTGGTGTGTCTGCAAGGCAGTGGGAGCGTGGGTAGGGACACTTCTGTCGTCTGCAGCTCACCCTGGTGGCAGGAAGACTGCCCTGTGAGAGCCAGATTGAAGCAGCGATGGGCAAGTTATGGCGCAGGGCCGGTGTGGCTCAGAGGTCCACTGTGTGCCCTCAGCCTCTGACTGGAGAACTGCGGAGGGCGTGGCTCTGAGGGGCGGACGGGTGAGCGTGCGTGGGAGGCAGCAAACCACGCCGCCCGAGACCACCTGGGCTCATTTCCCGGGCCGGCCTTAGGGATAGCCCAGACGATAAACAGTGTATGCTGTAGGAACGTGTGGTAGACAGACGTGAGGACCCCCGGAAACACGAGAATGGGAATACGGCAGTGCCGAACGAGGTGTGAGACGTGAAGAAGACTCAGCAGGAGCTCAGACACACGCAGTGGGCGCTCCTCCAGAGCAGCCGCCCGGCTTTCCTCTCGCCACGCACGCGCTTATTACTGACCTTCTCAGCACTTCAAAAACGTGTTTTTCGCCGATCTGACAAAAGAGTAGATACAATTTTGATTCATTCACACTGGACAGCTATCGTGTTGGCTGTTGGCATCTCTGCTCCAGAGGGATAAGGGCAATCAGGAGCACAAGAGGCTGTTTTCCGCCCTGCACACCGCTGAGTGTTGCCTTTTGGGTGTCCGCTGCGCGCCAGGCGGGCGTCTGACAGGTACTGCGGTGGTGAGCATGCACTCCCTTCTGGGGCTTAAGAACGTGGGAGAGTGGCTGTTAAACAGTCACCCCAGTGAGCCTAACAGTGCAGCGGGAGAGCGCAACCCCGGAGAGGCTGGGCCTTTTGTGGCTCCAGCGTCTTGTCATCGGAGGTCAGGGGCAGGCCAGGAAGGCTTCTCGGAGGTGGGGCACTCAAAGTGGGTATGTGTATTACAGTCCAGTTTAAGTGAGAAGTTGAACACTTACACAAGTTAATACTGTATTTTGTAGTTTATGTAGTAGGTTATTTTCGCAAGTATGTACACTAGAAGGAGACATACTAAATTCATGATTGTTGCCCCTGGGGATGGAGGGAAGAGATAGAAGTAGAGAAACAAAGGAGAAACTAACTTTGTGACCTAGTATTTCTTACTGAAAAATAATCTTAACATTTGTTCACTCTGACTGATATTTGTTAGAATCTTTTTAAGTGAAGAGAGAGAGACTGAGACCGAGAGAAGCATTTTGTGACAGAGAAGGCAGCCTCTTGGGAGTGGAGGTCCCCGGGAGCATTGAGCGGGTTCAGTGGGATAGCTGGCGCTTTACACCTTAAAGGGGCAGGCTTCTTCTCTGGTGGTGTTTGTAAGTCAGACTGTGAAGAGTGTGGTTTGAAGGTAGCAGTGGGGACTGCCAGGCTGCTGACTTCTGTCTGTAGGAAGACAGTGGCCCCTCAAAGGCTGTGACAGAGCAGTGCCGTCCTCGGCATGCGGCAGCTTCCCAGGAAGCCGAGGGGGCACAGGAGCCCTCCAGGAAGCGAAGGGGGCTTCGGGCCTGTGTCTGCTCCTTTTCCTTGTTCATTTGGGTAAGATGGGGGCAGACCGTCCATGCTGGCTGCACGCACAGCTGGATGCGGCGTGGACCTGGACTGGAGGTTGGTGTCACCCAGCATGGACAGGAGGACCTGGAAGCATCCAGAGATACAAGGGGAGACAGGAGTCTTGAAATGAAAAAAGACTTGAGATTTGCCTACTGACAGTTGTTACTGGTCTCAGAAAACACCCTCTGCAATGAACTTAAGACCGACCTTGATGGAAACACTGAAATCCTAGGCTAGAGGAAGAATCCTGTAAATGTCTCAGCAGAGACAGAGAGTCTCCCTCAGGGTGTAGGGAGAGTAGTGGCAGTCGGGTGACGCTGGCATCAGATTTCTTCACACTGACCCAGCGTACAAGAGTGCGGTCACGTCCCAGCAGTGCCGAGGGAGAGAACGTGGCACTGAGGTGCTCCAGGTGGTCAGCTCGTGCTCCCAGTGAGAGAAGCGGACGGTGCTGCTGGGGGTGCAGCGCTTGTGGACCCGTCCTGAGGAAAACTACGTACCTGGTGGTGACGCCCTACTAGGCAACAGGCACATCAAAATAAGAATGTAGGAACGCGAAGGCTGTGACAGGACTTGTGGGGACATAAGCCCCACTTCAGAACTTGGGGTTATTTTGGTTCTAGTCATAATTAAATGTCATACACCTTTGAAAAGTATATCGCACAAATCTGGAAGTCGGGAAGCGATGGTCAGAGGTATGCTCATTTCCTCTCTACACAGAAGCTGCTGTCTACAGTTAGGATAATCAAGGATCCCAGCCTTGTAAAGAAGTAACGTTTGTGCCTGACCAGGCGGTGGTGCAGTGGATAGAGCGTCGGACTGGGATGCGGAGGACCCAGGTTCGAGACCGAGGTCACCAGCTTGAGTGCGGGCTCATCTGGTTTGAGCAGAGCTCACCAGCTTGGACCCAAGGTCGCTGGCTCGTGCAAGGGGTTACTCGGTTTGCTGTAGGTCGGCGGTCAAGGCACATATGAGAAAGCAATCAATGAACAACTAATGTGTTGCAACAAAAACTGATGATTGATGCTTCTCATCTCTCTCTGTTCCTGTCTGTCTGTCCCTGTCTATCCCTCTCTCTGACTCTGTCTCTGTAAAAAAAAAAAAAAGTAACTTTTGCAGTGTACTGATGAAATTTCCGGTTGCTAATGTTCATTTTTTAAAATTTGATGGTGCTTTTCTATACATTGTGAACAGTTTAGTTGTTTTCTCATTAATTTGAAGGGATTGTGAATGATGTGCTAAGTTGCCAAGGAGTTAGGTTACACAGTTGAAGGAAACCCCTCGCTCAGCAGCCCTCCCACCTCGCTCTCCGATTGTGGCTTTCGTGTGAACAGATGCGAGCACCGAGACTCTCTGAAGGCCTTTCTCAGATATCTCCCTTTACATTTTTTGTATTTTAAGGTATATTTTGATTACATGAGAAGCTGGATCCAAATGCTACAGCAGTTACCTCAAGCATCCCACAGTTTAAAAAATCTGCTGGAAGAAGAGTGGAATTTCACCAAAGAAATAACCCATTACATCCGGGGAGGCGAGGCCCAGGCTGGAACCCTGTTCTGGTAGGAACCCGGTGCTCCTGGGGGCACGGTCCATCCCTCCTCCTGCTCCCAGTCCGCCCCTCAGCTGTCTCTTGTGTGTTTGATGCTGAGTTCCGAGAAGATGCCGGTCGTGTGTGTCTGAGTGTGCCCTCTCCCAAGTCTGTCGTCTGGAGCGGGGTTCTCAACCAGGTGTTTGCCCCCCTCCCCCAGGGACGTTGGGCAGTTTCTAGAAGCAGCTTTGAGTTTAACAACTGGGGGCTGCTACTGAGCTCTAGTGGGCAGAGGCCAGCGACTCGCTGAGCTCTGCGCAGTGCCCGGGACAGCCTCGGAACAGGAAGTCACGCACTCGGAATGTCAGTTTTGCAGCACAGGAATCCTGCTCAGTGCGTCCTCTTGCACGCACGACATGGAGCGGCTCTCGGGCCTCAGAAGGGTCGACAGGGTCTGGGGACCTGTGCGCATCAGTCCTCGGGACCGAGGGAGGGCGCATGTCCACCGACCCTGCTTTGGGAACGGAGCGGGATGACAGTCTCTCTGTAAACGGCCTGTGGGCGGAGTGAGCTCACTGGTCCGTCTGTTCTGGAAAATGAATGTATGTTCTGGAGTTCAAGCACCTGGTGTTGGATTGGGGTGTATCTCTGGACTGCTGGGGCCACTCCTCTGCCCCCTGACGGGACCAGTGCTCCCCTCGGCTGACTGCTGCTGTCTGGGGTGCTGCCTGCCCCCAGTGCCCCATCTGCCATTTTATTTTCTCTGCCTCCTTTTCTGAGGGCTTTCATACCCAGTTCACGTTCCTGCCCTGCCTGTGCATTCTTTAGAACCCAGCTTCACCCGACCAGTCTTCTAACTTCCAAGTCCTTGTTCTCGGCCCCACTGTCTTCTGTCCCTGCTCAGTGTCTCAGGATCTTGTAGGCATGTGTCTGCCTTCACCACCGTGTTTGTGTGTTTGTTATTATTAAGTCTTCTTTCTCTTTATTTTGAGTGAACAGTGAGGTCACTGTCTCAGGCCTTCCAGTCCCTCGGCTGGGACCCACTCGAGCTGCACGCATTGCTCTCCTATTGGTTTCCCGTAGTCAGATTCCTAAAAATCCACTCATTGCCGTTTTCATTAGCTCTTCCTCTCAAATACTCCATGATTCTCTGCTTCGCCTACCATTCCTTTTGTGTGCGTTCTGTGTCCAGGCTGCTAGGCTTGGTTGCGGGAATTTCTAACGAGGTTACTGTTAGGTCTCATGGCAGTTCATGTTCTGTGATCTCACCCCCGCCTGTCTTCCCATCGTTCTTTCTCTGGTCCGTGAACCTGTCAGCGCGGCTCCCGGGCTCCCGGGCTCCCGTCCACATGCGCGTCCTGAGCCGCAGCCCTGCCCAGATTTGGGAGCTGCCCTGTACTGTTTTCTTGTCATGGTGTCTGTGTCAGCACAGCGTTCTGCTTCGTGGGCTGTTTCCCAGGTCCAGTGGACTGAGCCCCGACTTTGTCCACCTCTCACACACTGCCTGGTCCACCTGGTCGCCCCAGGAGAGAGCCTGTGTCTGACCTTAGCTCGCCACTCCAGGCTCCCAGCTTCCGGGGCTGATGTTTGTACGTGCCTGGGTGCCGTTGCTCCCTAGTCCCCAAGTCTGCCCGTCCCCAGGGCTTAGGCTCAGCACCAGAGCCAGAGCCATCGTATTAAAATGTCCACCCGTGCATCTCCTCTACTCTCAGCATGCCAGCTGCTCCCTTCCCACTTGGTCAACGTGAGAGAGGCCTGTGCGGGGCTCACGAGGCCTGGACAAGCCCCTTTCATCACCGCTTTGTCCTCGTGCTGTGGTCCAGGCAGAATCACGGGGGTTTCCTTCCTGCTTCCCGGGCTCCACCCACTCCACGCTCCCCCCTCCCAGTGCTGTGCCCGCCCCACGCCCCGTGCTGGCCCCATGCCCCACGCTCCCCACCAAGTGCCATTCACGCCTCACACTCCCCACCCAGCACCGCGCATGCTCCACGCCCCCCCCCCCCGTCCCAGCACTGTGCCCGCCCCAAGATCCCCACCCAGCACTGCGCATGCTCCACGCTCCATGCCCCACGCTCCCCACCCAGCACCACGCACGCTCCACGTTCCCCCCTCCCAGCACTGTGCCCGCCCCACGCCCTCTGCTTCCCCCCCCAGCGCCGCACACGCCCCACACTCCCCACCCAGCACCGCGCACGCTTCACGCTCCATGCTCCGCCCCAGCGCTGTGCACACTCCAGGCCCCCACGCTCCCCACCCAGCACCGTGCACGCTTCACGCTCCACGCTCCGCCCCAGCGCCGCGCACACTCCACGCCCCCACGCTCCCCAGCCAGCACCACGCATGCTTCACGCTCCATCTCCCCACCCAGCACCGGGCACGCTCCACGCTCCGTGCTCCCCACCCAGCACCGCGCATGCTCCATGCTCCCACGCTCCCCACCCAGCACCACGCACACTCCACGCTCCGTGCTCCCCACCCAGCACCGCGCATGCTCTATGCTCCCACGCTCCCCACCCAGCACCGCGCATGCTCCATGCTCCCACGCTCCCCACCCAGCACCGGGCACGCTCCACGCCCCCATGCTCCCCACTCAGCACCGCGCACGTTCCACGCCCCACGCTCCCCACCCAGCACCACGCACGCTCCACGCTCCCCCCTCCCAGCACAGTGCCCCCCCCCCAGTGCTGCGCACACTTCACGCTCCTCCCCACCCAAACTGTACCCACAGCTGGGACTGCTCTCCCCAGCTGTGTCCATGGCGCACGTCTCTCCGCCCAGTATGTCCTCGTGCAGGCGTCACCTTCAGAGTCAGAGTGGGACGTCTGTCTGCGGGTACTCCTCAGCTCTCCTGCTGTGCTTCTCTATGTAACACATTGACGTCTAAAGTACTGTGTTGGCATTTTCCCCGTCAGTAGACGGATTTTATCTGTTCACTGCTGGAAGCGCAGAGCGGTTGCTCAGTATTTGTTGAATAAACCCATCTTGGACAGCCTTGTCCACTGTGTCTTACACATTTTCTCATCAGGTCACTTTCCCACTCGGTTATTCTGACAGCCCTCCCTCTGCCTTCCAGATGTAGGTCAGACGATGCGTGTGACATCCAGGGCCTTCCACTGCGTGGCTCGTGCACTTGCCCGCCCCACGCCCCTACCCGACCGCCTTCAGGCTGGACAGTGTGTCCACAGCCGTGCCTCTTGCCCACCTCATGCCCCTACCCGACCTCCTTCAGGCTGGACAGTGTGTCCACACCGTGCCTCTTGCCCTCCCCACGCCCCTACCCGACCGCCTTCAGGCTGGACAGTGTGTCCACAGCCGTGCCTCTTGCCCACCTCATGCCCCTACCCGACCTCCTTCAGGCTGGACAGTGTGTCCACACCGTGCCTCTTGCCCTCCCCATGCCCCTACCCGACCTCCTTCAGGCTGGACAGTGTGTCCACACCGTGCCTCTTGCCCTCCCCACGCCCCTACCCGACTGCCTTCAGGCTGGACAGTGTGTCAGCAGCCGTGCCTCTTGCCCACCCCACGCCCCTACCCGACCGCCTTCAGGCTGGACAGTGTGTCCACACCGTGCCTCTTGCCCTCCCCACGCCCCTACCCGACTGCCTTCAGGCTGGACAGTGTGTCCGCAGCCGTGCCTCTTGCCCAAACATCTTCGTGCCATTTGGTCACGTTTCCTGTTCTTTCTGGACGTCCCTCCGCCCAGTCCATCCTGGCAGCGCCCCCTCCCGCTGTTCTGCTCATGGTCACCGCTCTGCCCACAGGGCCCGCTGAGCCCTCGCCTTCCGCGGGGCCTGGTCTTTCTCCTCTCAGCCCCTTCCGCTGACCGTGGGCCGCAGGCGGACCTGCTGTCTTCTGCTGGAGTGGAGCCTCTTCCCTTGGACATGAGCCGTTCAGCTGCTGTTGAACTTTTACCACACTCTGCTTTATTTATATGCTCACGTTTGCATTTTAACCCCAACGTTTACATTTCATACCCAGCGAGAGCAATCTGCTGTAGAGAGTATTTCATGATTATGACCAGGAAAAGCTAATGGTGAGGGAAATTTTTAAAAACAATTGCATTTAAGGAATTCACTGTGTTGTCTCATGTTATCATTTATTTTATTAAACTTTTAAATAACCTTGTCATAGATGCACATTAAGGCCAGGTTGTGTCATCGAGCACTTGTGTAAGATGAAATGACATTTGTGTACTAATGACGCAGCCGCGAGGAGCATAACTTGAGAGCTTTACGGTTTGTAATGAAAACTGATGTGAGAGCCAGGGGGACGCGGCCGGACTCGGGTTCGGGTTCCACTTCTCACACCGGTCATGACTGGATATTTAAGATGCTCACTCATTCTTTTTTAAACTGTGGAAACAATAGCTGAACCCTGTAGTTCCTCATTCACGAGTTGAGTGAGCGAGGGTGGCTTCTCTGGTTTACTCCGTTCCTCTGTCTTCCAGTGACATCGCGGGGATGCTGCTCAAGTCCACGGGCGGCTTCCTGGAGGTGGGCCTGCAGGAGAGCTGCGCCGAGTTCTGGACCAGCGCCGACGACAGCAGCGCCTCGGACGAGATACGGTGGGCGGGGCCCCTCCTTCCTCCCGTCCCTACTTCCTGGTGGCCAGCCAGGAGTCGGCTGTCCTCAGCCCGAACTGGGTCACACTGCGACCTTGGGGCGGAGACCCAAAGGGATGTATTTCTGTATTGTCTTTCCAGATGATCTCGTAGCCATGGTTTTGTGTGCGATTTCTTTGCAGGCGAATTTATTGAGCTCGATAAAAATACTTGGGCAGATGGTTTCGTTTGGCTAACATGAGCAGAGTAGGATTCGTCCACATGTTCTGGAATGGAGACAGAGACTGACAGGAGGGAGAGAGATGAGCATTGACTTGTAGTTGTGTCACTTTAGTTCACTGACTGCTTCTCATATGTGCCTTGATGGGGGGGGGGCTCAAGCCAGCAACCTTACAGTCATTTTGATGATCCTGTGCTTAAGCCGGGGACCTCAGGGTTTCGAACCTGGGACCTGAGGTCCCAGGTCGATACTGTCCACTGCACCACCACGTGGTTAGGCTGGACTGTCTTTAATTAAGTAATTATTTCCCTGGTCCATTAGTATTTTCAGTTGACATTTGCTACATTTTTATTGTTCTTATGCTTAGCTTATCCTTTCTGTTTAAGCTGAAGTGCGTGAAATGGTGGCGTACTCATTTAGCTTCTTATCGCTGTTCTTATGGCATCTGTATCAGTCATATAGTCATTTTGTGGCCAGTTGTCAGCCGTGTCATGTGATTCAACCTCACACAATGTCTAGACTTCCCTGGAGCTAACATGTTTTGTCTCACCATCCACAATTTGATGAGAAAGACATTTGGGTTTTAGAACACCTGGGATGTCTTTCTGCCACAGATAAAGCAGTTACCAAATAGATTCCCCCCTCGAAAAATACTGAGTGGCTGAGAGATGGAATGAATGAGTTTGTAGAAGGTCTCGCAGTTTTGAGAGCTAATATGGAGGATTAAAATAAAAATAGGAATTCGAGAACTAAGACGGTAAACCAGCGACAGGACCGGCTCTTTTTTTTTTTTTTTTTTGTATTTTTCTGAAGCTGGAAACGGTGAGAGACAGACAGACTCCCGCATGCGCCCGACCGGGATCCACCCAGCACGCCCACCAGGGGCAACGTTCTGCCCACCAGGGGGTGATGCTCTGCCCCTCCGGGGCGTCACTCTGCCGCGACCAGAGCCACTCTAGCGCCTGGGGCAGAGGCCAAGGAGCCATCCCCAGCGCCCGGGCCATCTTTGCTCCAATGGAGCCTTGGCTGCGGGAGGGGAAGAGACAGACAGAGAGGAAGGGGGGGGGTGGAGAAGCAAATGGGCGCTTCTCCTGTGCCCTGGCCGGAAATGGAACCCGGGTCCCCCCGCATGCCAGGCTGACGCTCTACCACTGAGCCAACCGGCCAGGGCCAGGACCGGCTCTTTTGATGTTTTGTGTTCACGTGCCATGGGGGCTGGCTCGTCCTGGCCCCGATAGCCGACGGGGACAGAAGGGTTGCTCTCTTCCAAGTCCTCATGCAGGGCTGGCCGACTGGCAGCCTGGAGTCAGCTGTGGGGCGAGTCTGTGCCCCGCGGTCATTGGGCAGCACAGTGTGTGACGATCCTTTAGGCAGGGCCTGGTCGGTAAACAATTCTCCCACCTCTGGATGTATGCCTTTAGTTAGACTGTGAGCTGGGAGTCAAGACCTTATTTCAAACTCCAGGAAATTCTAGTGGTGAGACCTGCTATATGAAGGTGATTAAGGGCACCTTATTTGAAGAACACAATGCTTTCTGGGAAACTTGGGGTGGGGGTTGCGTCTGAATATTTCAGATACGTTTCCGTGGATAAGCCGTCAGTCTTTGTTACGTGCTCTGGGATCTGCTTGTCTGTGTGGCTGTGTTTTTCCACTCGCACGACAGGCTCTCACCTCTGTCGCTGGCCTTGCAGGAGGTCCGTCATCGAGGTCAGCCGGGCCCTGAAGGAGCTTTTCCACGAGGCCAGAGAGAGAGCCTCCAAGGCCCTCGGATTTGCCAAAATGCTGAGAAAGGTCAGTGGACAGTCCCGATGGCTCCCTGCTGTTTTCTCATTCCTTAAAAAACCCGCCCTAAAGAGGTTTCTTTGTGACTGTAACCCTAGGACCTGGAAATCGCAGCTGAGTTTGCATTCTCGGCCCCGGTGAGGGACCTGCTGGGTGCCCTGAGGTCCAAGCAGTACGTGAAGGTGAGTGTGAGTCCGCACACCGGGCCGGGGGCTGCCGTCTCGCTCGGCTCGGAAGCAGGGGGACTTGTTCTGACAGGTTCACAGAGTGGGTATTGTAGGCTCTGCTGCCCATTGACTGTTAGAAGACTGTCCCACGGCCTGACCAAGTGGTGGCACAGTGGATAGAGCGTCAGACTGGGCTGCGGAGGACCCAGGTTCGAGACCCCCGAGGTTGCCAGCTTGAGCGTGGGCTCATCTGGTTTGAGCAAAGCTCACCAGCTTGGACCCAAGGTCGCTGGCTCGAGCAAGGGGTTACTCTGTCTGCTGAAGGCCCGCAGTCAAGGCACATATGAGAAAGCAATCAATGAACAACTAAGGTGTCGCAACGAAAAACTGATGATTGATGCTTCTCATCTCTCTCCATTCCTGTCTGTCCCTATCTATCCCTCTCTCTGTCTCTGTTAAAAAAAAAAAAAAATAAGACTGTCCCACGATCTCCCAATGAAACCATGTGAAAAACCCAGTTATTCGTACTTACTGACTTAGGAATGCAGATAAAATAATCAAATATTTACTCAGACTATTTATTTTATTAAATAATTTATGCACCCATATTTAAAATAGTGTGTGTGAAATAATATGTGGATTTTACATACTTGTTTTAGTTTCACCCTCACGTTTTCTGATATAGTGCCGACTTCTTATAGAAACCTTTGATGGCATGGGCGTCACTGGAGCCACTTTCTGGTTTCATCTTTGCTCCCATTGAAGTTCTTTGAGATTTAGCACATTTAGAATTTGGTGATGCTGTTACTGGAATCTAATTCTATGCACATGGTCTTACCTGCCCACGTGGATGTGGGACTTGTACAGCACAGTCACACACGTATTCCTTATTACCGTGATCTTTAGAGGGCTCTTTAGGATGCCTTCACCAAGAGTCATTTGTGAATCTGGATTGATATTGTTTGACTCTTCACGGAGTCAGGGGACATCCTGTTTCAAAGACGTCGTCCGCACAGACTCGTGGGATTTGTTTCTGTGAAGACCCCGCCGTCCGCCCCCTGCAGGGCTTTGCTGTCTGGGAGCAGCTTTGCTTGAGAATGGCGTCACGAGCTGACTTGCGGCCGCCCTTCCTCCCCGCCCAGTTTCCCTGCCCTTGGAAGTAGCGGTATCAGAGGACACCCTGGATGGGGAGAAGCTGCCATCGCCTCCCCTGTGGTCACGCTGGCCTGAGCTGCTGGCAGTCCCTCCCTGCGCCGGGTCAGGTCCTTCCCCACATCCCCTCCTGGTTACTCTTTATAATAAGGAACATTTCTGTCCCCTGGGCCGTTTCTCAGTTCAGGGTTTTGGGTTGTGTGTGCTGCAGGTCCAGATTCCTGGCCTAGAAAACCTGCAGGTGTTTGTTCCAGACACTCTCGCCGAGGAGAAGGGCATCATCCTGCAGTTGCTCAACGCGGCTGCGGGCAAGGACTGCTCGAAGGATTCCGATGACGTGTTCGACGCCTATCTCCTTCTAACCAAGCACAGTGGCCGCGCCCGGGATCCTGACGACAGCTGGGCCACGTGGGACGCACAGCCTGTCAAAGTCGTGCCCCAGGTGGAGACTGTTGACACCCTGCGAAGCATGCAGGTATGTCTGCCCCTGGCCCCACACCTGCCGCTTCTCCCCCGACTTAATGCAGTATTTCTTACTCAAAATACTTTTAAAAAATGAACTGTTAGAAGCTGAGGAACAATTGGTTAACGGCCATAGTAGTCTCAGGTACACACTTCTTCAAAGCGGCCTTGATGTTTCTGGACATCATTTTGTAGCATTACTTGCACTAAAATATTCCATCAAAGTCTGTAGTTACGTTAACTTGTGCTTGAACATTTGAGGTATTTTATTTATATCTTTTTTTATTTCATGCATGTCCTTTGGTCTCTGTATCCATGATCTGCAGGAGTTAGCCTCCCTCATTGAATTTGTGGTTCTGAAGCCCCAGTGCTGAAGCACTCTGGTTTCCCGGCTTCCTTGTCTTCATTTTGTAGTCTCTGCTGTCGCCCACCTGCCTGGCAGGGACCCCGATGTACCCGACTCGTGGATTAAAGCCATGACGTTCTCTCCTGTCACTGTGTTCATCTTGGGTCTGTGGTGGGGAGGCTCATGTGCCCCTTGAACGCAGCCTGGCAGGAGCTGGGCACACGGCCTCCTGTCCCCGTGCCGCCCCCTGTTCTTTCTCTGGTCCTGCCTGTTTTCCTGAGTGGGGCTCTGTTCACTCCGTTGTTTGAACCAGAAGGTGACAGTTAACATAGATTCAGCCTTCCACCCTCCTAGCTGCTCAGCAGTCCGAGCAAGCCCAGAGCATTTCCCATCGTTGACCCCTTCTCTCGTCCCCAGCCGTTCCCATGGTCGGACATCACTGTCCCTTTCCCGGACCATGGCAGTGATCTCCCTCGACCCTCACCTTCCTTCCCCGCACTTCTGCGTGTGTTTGTTTTGCTGCTTCCAGAATGATCATTCAGTACCTACACTTGATCACATCACAGATCTACTCAGACCACTTAAAGAATAAAAATAAAAATAAAGTCTGGTTTCTTGCTGTTTCACACGGGGCCCCAGCTCCTCCCTTCCTCCCTCCCGGGTGTCCATCTGCCATGCTGCGCCAAAGCGCCCACGCAGGCGCACTGCCGCACTGCCGCAGGGGCACGGAGGTGCCTGGAGTGTGTGGTATCTCGGAGACGGCACCCCGCACAGGCCCGCGGGGTTCCTCCCACTGCGCAGGGTCCGGCACGCGGCCTCCAGGAGCAGCGTTGCTGGACAGCAGCTTTCTGTTAGGGGCTGCTGGCCTGGTAGCCCGAGGCTGGCGCTCGTTCCCCGGGGCCTGAACTGCACTGGGCCGGCAGCAGCTGGGTCTGTTGTGAAGCCCTGTGCTTGCTTTTTGCTTTTCCTCCCAGGTGGACAATCTTTTACTAGTTGTCGTGCAATCTGCTCACCTCCTAATTCAGAGGAAAACCTTCCAGCAGTCCATCGAGGGCCTGGTGACACTGCGTCAGGAGCAGACGTCCAGCCAGCCGGTGATCGCCAAGGCTCTACAGCAGCTCAAGGTGCGTCCAGCCGGCCCGACCTCAGCTAGTGCGTGCGTTTGGGGGTCAGGTTGCGGAGCAGTCGTGTGACAGCCTCAGAGCGTTCAGTTGTTTCTCCTGTTCTCCTCTCTGCCCAGGACCCCCCCCCCCTCCCCCCCCAGCTCTGAGTTAAAAGTTCCTGGGCTCTCCTGGAGTTGTAGAACATTAAAGGTGGAAAGGTAGAAATCTGAGCAGTCACGTGACTCGGTGGTCACATGGCTGATTAGTAAGTAGCAAAGTAGATACTGGAATTTAGGTTTCTTCATGCTTAATCTAGCTTTTTTATTCTCTAGCAATAAAACTACAGGTGCTGTAAGTCAGTAGTGTATAATCTAAAAGAGGATTTGCTTTTCTCATTTAACAGCTCAGTCAGGTCCACTAACTGGGTGGGGAGCCATGTAGACAGGCAACCAGGGCCCTGGGCTGGCCGGATCCAGAGCCGACCTCCTGTCCCCTCCCTCCCTGTTCTCACTGCTTCTGCGTCCTGCCCCACTTACCCGCCCTGACCGCGTCCAGTGGTTGTGTCTTCTCAGTCACATCGCCTGCTGGAAGAGGAAGCCCTCTTGAAATGACAGGGTGTTCCAGAGCACATGTTTTCTCCTGTCAGTCTGGTTTATCTTCCTCATCTGTAAACATTTCCTTCTCCATTGTTATCTGCTCCGATTCCGGGGCGGGGACTTTTGTTCATGCTGTGAGTTTGGGTTGGTGAACTTGGGGGAGTGTGCAGTTCTGCAGGACACGGATTGTTCTGAGCTTTGGGAGTGTGTACCTGAGGGCTGGGCTGCCACCCTTGACTCAGGGAAGGGCGAGGCAGAACCTCTGGTGGCCCCTGGGATTCGCCAGCATTGGGGCGTGTCTGCCTGGGAGCATTTCTGAGGCTGCGCACTGGGGAGGTGCTCACAAGCTCCACCTGGGCTCTGGTGTCTGTGGCCGTGCTCATTGGATGTCACGTAGTCTGGTGGGGGCTGGGTCTCGGGGTGCACAGTAGAGGGTAGTGGGAGGTAAGGCTGGTAAATCAAGTGGCAAAAAAAATCAGGCTGTTGGCAAGATCTTGGATGTTATTTTCTGAGCCTTAGGAATTTGCTGAAGATTTTAAAAGAATATTTTGGAATAATTTGTAAGGGGGATTGTCTGATGGAGACCATGCATGCCTAGGGGCGCATTCAAGGGTGGGTAGAAACAGAGCCAATGTGGAGTTATTGTCTATTTAACTACAACGAAGCCTGCACTGTTGACATTTTGGGGCAATAATTCTGTTTTGGGAAGCTGTCCTGTGTATTATAGGATGTTCCGCAGTATCCCTGGCCTCTACCCAGTAGGTGCCAGTAGACTTGACTCCTCCCCCTGTTTAGACAACCGAAAAGAACTGTAGACTTTGCCAGTGTCCTCTGGGCCAAAAGGATCATATCTCAGCGAGAAGCTCTGAACCAGGGCGTGGCAGGGTGTAGGAAAGGCAGTGTGACTTGGTAATGTTCGGGAGGTCATCTGGAAATACACTGTGAGCTCGATTTGTGGATTGGAAATGGTACTTCCATTTGAGCTGCCACCCAGGGGAAAAACAGCTAGTGGTCGATACGTAAAAATCTGGAGTCTATGTACATCTTCCCCAAGACCACATTGAAATCAGGCGTTGGCATTTTAAATGGGTATTTCCCTCTTGTCTTGTATCTCATAAGATAGTAAAGAATACTTAAGACACATAAAAATGAAAATCCTATGCTTTCCTCTATTTTTGGTCATTCCTTTTGAATAAGCACAATAATCGTAGCTGAGGACTAGTGCACTGGTCTGTATCTGATGATGGAAGAGCTCTTCCGCTGAAATGCGTGAGTATTGTGTGATTTGCTTCACTTTGGATTAATTATGGTTTGGGACTCTTTAGAATGATGCGTTAGAGCTTTGCAACAGAATAAGTGATGCCATTGACCAAGTGGACCACATGTTCACTTCAGAATTTGACGCCGAAGTCGACGAGTCCGAGTCTGTCACGCTGCAGCAGTACCACCGCGAGGCGATGATTCAGGGCTACAACTTCGGGTTTGAGGTACGCGCCGAGTGGGGGGCAAGCACCGTGCAGCTCACACCTCTTCGCAGCCTGCTTGTGCGAAGTGTCCTGAGTCTTGTGCACAAATCTGGTTGTGACTGTCATCGCGGCTCAGTCGCGAGTGTCTCCTCACACCGTTGCTGCCTAGCGGAAGTGTTGGTTCACTGTGGACTGGGTTGTCCGGTTTCTGTCCTGTGCTAACAGCTAGCTACTTATATTGACAGCCCTTCTTTTAAGAGATGTTTAATATCTTAAAACAGTGGTTCTCAACCTTTCTAATGCCGTGACCCCACAATACAGTTCCTCATGTTGCAGTGACCCCAAACCAAAACATAATTTTGGTGGCTACTTCATAACTGTAATTTTGCTACAGTTATGATTTGGAATGTAAATACCTGATATGCATTATGTATTTTTCGATAGCTTTAGGCGACCCCAGGTCGCGACCCACAGGTTGAGAACCGCTGTCTTAAAAGCACATTCCTAATTTAAAACTTACAAGTGAAACATTTGTGAAACTGCATTTTGAGAATTGTATTCTAACTCCTCATGCTGTTTCAGAATGTGTAAATTTTAGTTGGAGTTTGCTTTTGTTTTTAGAAAAAAGTCACTTTAAACAGATGTGGCATTATAGTGTTTAGGTATTTGTATAAACATTTAGTTCTTAATTTTGATATACATGAAATTTTACAGTATCATAAAGAAGTTGTTCGTCTGATGTCTGGAGAATTTAGACAGAAGATTGGAGACAAATATATAAGCTTTGCCCGGAAATGGATGAATTATGTCCTAACCAAGTGCGAGAGTGGGAGAGGTACCAGACCCAGGTAATGATCACGTGGGATGTGTCCCTCAGGAGTCCTGTGGGGTTGCAAGTTTTGCCTTCTTGTATTTGATACGGGATTTCTGAGCAGATATCAGGAGCATTTTAAAAATTCTTCAGTGATCAGTTGTGGGTTTTTTTAAAAAAAATTTGTTCCCAGATGAGTTTTCTTAAAGGGAGTTCACATTCTCCCAGGACAGGTCTTCCTGTGCTAATCTCTCCTCCCTCATGAATGTAAACCTGTTATTAGAGTAAATGGAAAACGGGTGGTTAACTAGTTCTTTATTAAAAAACCACTTGTCTTTCTTTGCCAAAATGTGCTGTAAGCACACTCAGTCCCTGACACTTCTATAGAGACAGGAGATGTGTCTTGTCAGAGCAGCAGTTTTCCAGCTGCGTTGCTTTCTGGGACGTAGAGGCTGAGACTGCTGAAACATCTGTAACATCTGCTTGGCTGTCTTGTGATTGTTGAACTCCTCACGTATAGGTGGGCGACTCAAGGTTTTGACTTCCTGCAAGCCATTGAACCTGCCTTCATTTCATCTTTGCCGGAAGATGATTTCTTGGTATGGAATATTCTAAAAAATTTTTTCTGTTAAAAAAAAAAATAAGTTGATTACTCTCTATCTTGATTGTATATTTTTAAAAAAATATTTAATAGTGGCTTTAAAATATTTTTTACATTATTGTGATGATAATGCTAAGAGGTCAGTCATGAAAGCACTGAGAGAATACACAGCAAGGCGGCCCTTGTTCTTCATGTAGCAGGATGGGTCAGCCGGCCGAGTCCTGCCCCATACACACTGCTCACAAATGGCCCTTGCTCTTCATGTAACAGGATGGGTCAGCCGGCCGAGTCCTGCCCCATACACACTGCTCACAAACGGCCCTGTTCTTCATGTAACAGGATGGGTCAGCCGGCCGAGTCCTGCCCCATACACACTGCTCACAAACGGCCCTGTTCTTCATGTAACAGGATGGGTCAGCCGGCCGAGTCCTGCCCCGTACACACTGCTCACAAACGGCCCTGCTCTTCATGTAACAGGATGGGTCAGCCGTCTGAGTCCTGCCCCATACACGCGGCTCACAAACGGCCCTGTTCTTCATGTAACAGGATGGGTCAGCCGTCTGAGTCCTGCCCCATACACACTGCTCACAAACGGCCCTGTTCTTCATGTAACAGGATGGGTCAGCCGTCTGAGTCCTGCCCCATACACGCTGCTCACAAACGGCCCTGTTCTTCATGTAACAGGATGGGTCAGCCGGCCGAGTCCTGCCCCATACACGCTGCTCACAAACGGCCCTGTTCTTCATGTAACAGGATGGGTCAGCCGGCCGAGTCCTGCCCCATACACGCTGCTCACAAACGGCCCTTGCTCTTCATGTAACAGGATGGGTCAGCCGGCCGAGTCCTGCCCCATACACACTGCTCACAAACGGCCCTTGCTCTTCATGTAACAGGATGGGTCAGCCGGCCGAGTCCTGCCCCATACACACTGCTCACAAACGGCCCTGCTCTTCATGTAGCAGGATGGGTCAGCCGGCCGAGTCCTGCCCCATACACGCTGCTCACAAACGGCCCTGCTCTTCATGTAACAGGATGGGTCAGCCGGCCGAGTCCTGCCCCATACACGCTGCTCACAAACGGCCCTTGCTCTTCATGTAACAGGATGGGTCAGCCGGCCGAGTCCTGCCCCATACATGCTGCTCACAAACGGCCCTGTTCTTCATGTAACAGGATGGGTCAGCCGGCCGAGTCCTGCCCCATACACACTGCTCACAAACGGCCCTGTTCTTCATGTAACAGGATGGGTCAGCCGGCTGAGTCCTGCCCCATACACGCTGCTCACAAACGGCCCTGTTCTTCATGTAACAGGATGGGTCAGCCGGCTGAGTCCTGCCCCATACACACTGCTCACAAACGGCCCTGTTCTTCATGTAACAGGATGGGTCAGCCGGCCGAGTCCTGCCCCATACACACTGCTCACAAACGGCCCTGTTCTTCATGTAACAGGATGGGTCAGCCGGCCGAGTCCTGCCCCATACACACTGCTCACAAACGGCCCTGTTCTTCATGTAACAGGATGGGTCAGCCGGCCGAGTCCTGCCCCATACACACTGCTCACAAACGGCCCTGTTCTTCATGTAGCAGGATGGGTCAGCCGGCCGAGTCCTGCCCCATACACGCTGCTCACAAAAACTAGGGGGTATTTCAAAATGAATATGAGCCATAAAGCATTTGATTTTTTTTTATTGAACAAAGAACATCAGAAAAGCAAACAAGTCAAAGAAAGTTGTTTCATTATGCAAATGAGATGCAAACCCAACTTTTATTTCATTGGTCAAACTACAGTAAAGTACTGGGCTGCAAGGACTGGGGTGTCTTCACGTTCCCGGATCCCCTAATTTTTGTGAGCAGTGTAGTTGCTGGCAGCCTGGCCCTTGTGAAATACTTGTCCGTGTTGTATTTACACTGACTGTTGCTGCTTTTTAGCAGTTTAATGAAGAACAAGGATTAGCTGTTTACTTCACTGAGCGTCATTTGAGAGCATGACACCAAATGTTCAATATTATCACTGTTATTTCAATAAATTCCATCAGATCAAAAAGATGTTAAAAATGTGCATTTATTCATTTTAGCCTCCAAGCACTAGAAATGATGACAGGGGTTGCTTGTGCACACCATTGCATTATGGGACATTGAATGTGCATCCACATTTACTTAAAAATGGAATTGTGTGATATTTTAAGTTATGTACAATGTGCATTTAATTCTTGTTCATACCATTTTATGTTACTAACATTGAAAATATGTACTAAGGATCGCATGTTTTTTTAAAAAATATACTGCAAGCTTAATTTGTGCTAGTCCCGTAATTGAGATAGTGTCTATTCTTTCTTCTCCTTCCCCATGTCCTCTGGGTCCTAGAGTTTACAAGCCCTGATGAATGAATGCATTGGTCACGTGATAGGAAAGCCACACAGCCCTGTTACAGGTTTGTACCTTGGTAAGACAGCAGCTCTGGCGTTTCTGCTAGAGCCTCCTGGCTCAGGCGTGTGCGTCCTCTTGTAGTGGCCAGCATGTACAGTGGTGTGGACGTCCTTAGGAATAGTCAAGAAAGTGGCAATGGCAGTTAACAGGAATGAGGTGTGTACACAGAGACTCCACAGTCATCTTTCTAAACCCAGCAGCAAGATAGAAACGCCCACACAGGTGTTCAGTGCTTGCCAGCAACATGCTTTATGGACGCCAGCACGCTCCTTTGCTGTCCCCTTCGAGAGCCTCTCTCGCGGCGGGGGGGGGGGGGGGGGGGGGGGGGGGGAGACAGGACGGGGACAGACGGACGGACAGACATTGCAGGGAGAGTCCTCTAGAGGAGCCAGGGCCCTTCCTACTGCATGTGGGCGGCCTCCTCCACTTGCTGAAAGTTTTCTTCTCCGTAACTTTCCTGAGTACTGGCCCTGGCCAGTTGGCTCAGTGGTGGAGCGTCGGCCTAGCGTGCAGAAGTACCGGGTTTGATTCCCGGCCAGGGCACACAGGAGAGGCGCCCATCTGCTTCTCCACCCCTCCCCCTCTCCTTCCTCTCTGTCTCTCTCTTTCTCTCCCGCAGCCAAGGCTCCATTGGAGCAAAGATGGCCCGGGCGCTGGGGATGGCTCCTTGGCCTCTGCCCCAGGCGCTAGAGTGGCTCTGGTCGCGGCAGAGCGACCCCCCGGAGGCGCAGAGCATCGCCTCCTGGTGGGCAGAGCATCGCCCCCTGGTGGACGTGCCGGGTGGATCCCGGTCGGGCGCATGCAGGAGTCTGTCTGTCTCTCCCCGTTTCCAGCTTCAGAAAAATACAAAAAAACCCCAAAAACAAACAAACAAAAAAAAACAAAAACTTTCCTGAGTACCCGTTTCTCCACTAATGTAGTCAGTTCCTATTTGTTTTTACTGAAAAAAAAGTCAAGTTTAGTTATGCTATAATATGCTTTAATTACAGTTTTTAATTACAGTTAATGCATAGTTTTACAGTGTATGTTGACATTTTACCATAAAAAGGTTCTCTTACTGCAGTCTTAAGGTAGAAAATAAAAGCAGAACTGTGTTTCTATGTAATGAACACTCAGATACAAAAACTTAGACACTTTAGACGATTTGTCACACAAAGTAAAATAATTGTAAATGGTAAATTTAGTGGGCAGTGGCTGTATCTTAAAGGGCAGTTGCTGGCTGCAGAAAGTTCAGTAGACCCGGTTCTAATGCTCGGTTTGTCTTTAAAATTCACTAGTTTATTCCCCCCATTTCCTCCCATGTCTGCTATGGAAGGGTGGTTATCACTGGCAAAACTATTTGAACATTTTCTATAAAACATGCTATATTTTTATCAAACTTCTGATTAAGCATATTATTATAAATGACTGTGATCTTCTAAATTATTTCTCTAAGAATCCATGATTAATAATTCAGTAAAAATTCCTTCTTTAAAATACTTTATTACATAAGGAATTGTTTTTATTGTGGAAAAATAACAGTGTAGAAAAAGTAGGTCCTGGCTGGTTGGCTCAGCAGTAGAGCATCAGCCCAGTGTGTGGAAGTCCTGGGTTTGATTCCCGGCCAGGGCACACAGGAGAAGCGCCCATCTGCTTCTCCACCCCTCCCCCTCTCCTTCCTCTCTGTCTCTCTCTTCCCCTCCCGCAGCTAAGGCTCCATTGGAGCAAAGTTGGCCTGGGCAGTGAGGATAGCTCCATGGCCTCCACCTCAGGCGCTATAATGGCTCAGGCCGCAGCAGAGCACGCCCCAGATGGGCAGAGCATTGCTTCCTGGTGGGCACGCCTGGTGGATCCTGGTCAGGCGCATGCGGGAGTCTGTCTCTCTGCCTCCCTGCTTCTCACTTCAGAAAAATACAAAAAAAAAAAGTGTGTTAAAAAATGTAGGACCTGTAGATGTAGGAGAATTTTCATTGTAGAGAAATATTACATAAGAAAAAGTGCTCATGCTCCCACAGTCCGCAGGTTCTCACTGCAGACGTGTGAGTCACTCACTGTTCCCTCTGCCTCTCTCCAGGCTGCTGGCGCACAGGGACAGTTGGCTCACATCTCCCTGTAGGTTCACAGTGTCCTTTGTTCTTGTAGCCAGTATGGAGTAGAGGGACCGTGCAGTGGCCTGAGGCTGCTCATTGACCATCTGGGAGCGTCCCCTCCTAAGCCTAAAATGGGACACTGATGAGGATGGGGTAGGATAATAACACTGTCAGCTGGGGTTCCACATGTGGCAGGAGTCCTCGTTGGGTTTGAGGGTCTCTTATTATAAGAGAAGTTGCTGGGAGTGAGCACCTCACTGTCACCTCTGTGGTGGTTGCTGTCTTCCTCCCCTCCCTCTGCTCGGCCCCCGGAGCTCACGGTCAAGCTGGTGTGCAGCTTCCGCGCGACCTGGAGCACGTGTCATCAGGCAGACACATCCTGACGTCCCTTTCCCTCTGCTCACATCGTCACAGCATGCAGAGCGTCGCTCTCCTGCCACTGACTGGAAATTGGACCATGTTGAAGAGTCGTCATTTGCTTCTCTTACCTGACAGCTGTAGAGATTCCTCTGTGTTCACAGAACTGGTCCAGTTCGTTCTCTTCAGAGGCCGCATTGTGTTTGTTATGAATGCTCTACACTTCTTTCCCCATTTCCTTGTGGAAGTTTCTTCAGTTAGTTTTTTCCGCGAGGAATGTCTCTATAATAATATTCACCACTGTTGCACTTTGAGCACCTGTTTTATGTTTACACCATCTGGATTTCCTTTTCAATGAAATACCATACTTCTGCAACAGTTAGATATGCATCCTTTTAAATACTTTGTCTCACGTGTGAAGAGTGTTAAACTTGTGTGCCTGTGTTTTAACAGAATGTCTTTCGCCTTCATGGGAAATTTTTGTAGTAAATTTTTTGAGTCAGTTATATCACCATCCACAAGGTGGTGGTGAGCCAGGGATGCAAATTTCCTAAATGTTTTCTTTTTCTTTTTTTTTTGAGAGAGAGACAGGAAGGGGGGGAGAGATGAGAAGCATCAACTTGTAGCTGCATCACTTTAGTTGTTCACTGACTGGGGATGTTTAGCCAAGACAGTGACCCCTTGCCCAAGCCAGCGACCTCGGGCTCATATTGATGATCCCGCACTCAAGCTGGTGAGCCCGCGCTCAAGCCAGTGACCTCTAGGTTTCGAACCTGGGACCTCAGTGTCCCAATCAATGCTCTGTCCACTGCTCCACCACCGGTCAGGCACTAAGTTTTTTCTTAACAATTGCTTCATTTTTGTTTTGCAGACTTTCTCTGCAGATTTCTCCATTTTTAACACTTCTGTCTTTCCTGTGTAATGACATTAAAAACAAACAAAAACCTGAAGAAGGAAGTACTTATTTTTATTTCAGACTAAACATTTAGAATAAAATATATATATATAGGCTAAAATTGTTAATATAAGAAGAGAAAATATGAAACTGAAAAATAATTAAGGGGCTTAAAGCAAAGTGAAATGTCAAGGGAACCGTGTTGGGGAGAGTCTGATGTGTCCACTGCAGTCACACCTGGTCGTGGGAAGGTGCATTGTTGGCACCTTCGTAAAGCCAAGTTGCTTTTGAAAAATTCATTTAAAATTTTATCCATACGTACCTTCCACCAGACTGTTTTAAAGAAGAGGAGAAGAAAGTGTGTTCTGAAAAAAACAACCAACTTCAACTGGGCTCCGTCCTCCTGGTTCGGTTTAAAGGCAGGAAATCCAGGTCCCCACACTCGGGAAATGACAGCGACCCCTCCCAGCTCAGGGCTCTTGACGTGTCACCATGGGTCAGAATCTTGTTAGAAGTGCAGATGACATAAAGAACTCCCTTCAGCAGAGGGTTGCCACCCGAGCCACATTTTCGTCTGTTTCTAAAATGGGCTCGAACGTTTGTTCTGCATGTGTTACGTACATTTCATCCTGAGGTTTAAAAAACGTTTTCTGATGGCGAAAAGTTGAACTAAAAGGTGACATTTCCCACAGCATTTGTGTCTGTAACATGACTTTGTTATGTAAAGGGTTTGTTTTGGTCACCAGCAGAATTAAGTCACGTCCTGATTCTGTGTAACCTCCCGGCTGGGCAGCTCGCTGTCGGCCCCGTTAACGCGTGTGTCTGTCATTTCCACCAGCAGCTATCCATCGGAACAGCCCCCGTCCTGTGAAGGTCCCGCGGTGCCACAGTGACCCCCCTAACCCCCATCTGATTATCCCCACTCCAGAGGGATTCAGGTATTTGGTGCTTGTGTCCGCAGGCGTTGCTGTGTGCATTCTCTGCTGGCGTGCATGCTGACCCCGGCAGGCGACCGGCTGCTGTGGGAGCTCTTTTCTGTGCTCTCGTTCATGTGTGTGGAAGCTCTGACGTGCTTTGTCTTGAGGACAGACCGCAGTGCCTTAGCTGCAGAAAGAGGACACGCGAGTCTGAAACAGACTTTTTACCTTTCAAGATAACTTAGCTTCTCAGCTGATTTATAACCTCAAGCTACTAAAATGCTTTCCAGCTTTGGAATAATTATTCCTTTCTCTTTCTTTGAAAATGACCTTAGGGAAGCACATTTGGGGGTACACAGCATAATAAACATTTGAAAGACAAATGTGAATGAAAGTGAGGACAACTGAAAGATCTTCCCAGGCCTGACACCCCGGATCCCTTTCCTAACGGGCGTCCGGACACCTGAGACCATGCGAATCACTGACCGAGTGTGGTGGCATTTCTGCGTCTGTAGGGAGCCCCTGATCGCCCCCGGTGACCACTTGTGAGAAGCTAATGTTATTTGACAAGTATTTGCTAGGAAAGACCGCATCTGTTTTTTAAACAATGAATTTGAAATTAGGTTTGCTTTTTATTTTTTTCGTTTTCAAACCTAGACCTGATCTCAACAAACAATTTACACTGTGTGTTTTAAGGTCCTTTTGACTTACCCTACTTTATTTTTAATTGGAACCATTTGCAAGTCTGTCCCCTCCTTCCGTCTGTGTTCCTGAAGCTCTTCTTCTCGCCTTAGCACTCGGAGCGTGCCTTCCGACGCGCGGAGCCACGGCCCCTCCGGCGGCGACTCTGTGCCACCCAAACCCACCAGCAGTGCCCATGACACCAGGTAGTCTCCCCGCCAGCGTCCTGCTCCTTGTCCCCTCGTGTGCGCTTCCTCAGTGGCCTCGGTGTGGGGAGCGCCCTGGGTAACAGCCGGGGCTCCCTCCAGGGCGCGGACACTCCGGCCAGGACCTCACGGCTCCGGGCCGGCCAGCACAGTAGATCGTCTGCCTGATTCTAGAGTTTGTTTGGAACTGGTATTACCCCAAGTGACCAGAGTCTCTGCCACTGATGCCTCTCAGGGAGGGTATCAGGGGAAAGAGCCTGGTCCCACCGGAGGGGACACGAGGTGTGCTGGAAAGTGCCTTTCCTGAGGTCGGGGCCGCTGATGAGTAGTATCATCTGGTGGTGACTGGTTTTCTTAGAGTCGCTTTTCTAACTAAATGATGTAATTTCTACAGTGGTTGATTAGAAGTAGTGTGTAAAGCAGAAAGTGAGTTCTGGGGTTTGTATCCTGGAGAAAGGAACCATCCCAGGGAAGGCCATCAGACGTGCAGCCCCAGAAAGGTTCCATCTCTAACAGGAAGGGATGTATCAGCAAGGGGGTGGGAGTGTCCGCCTCCCCCCCCCCCCCCATTTTGGTTTAGTTTTTCCCCCCAGGAGATTTCATCAGGGCCTCACATACCCAATCTGAGGACACTTGACCTCTGTTAGTGTCTGGTAGAAGGGTCACCCATCTTCCAGCATGGATGGTGATAGAGCCAAACGAAATTGCCTGGGTGCGGGGTAGTCTCATCAAAAAGACGTTAGTGTTGGCAGAAAAATAACATAGAGCTTTAGAATTTAACACATTAAAATGTCTTTAGATTCCCTTTTTAACAGTCTAAAATTTTTACAAACATTTCCATTTTTCTTATTCATTAAAATGATTAATATTTCTAATATTTAGTGATAAACATCATAACCTAAAAAATGTCAATGTATTTTACTGCTTAAGCCGTCAACTAAATAAACATTAACAGTTAACTTGGAAGCAGTTCCGGTTGACCCTCTTCAGTTTCCTGTTTGGAGCATTTCCAGGCAAGCGTTCCCCATACGCGCCCCTGTCCCTGTGGGGTGTGGGGACTGTCCTGGTGTAGGAGCAGCACAGAGTCCGGGGCGTGGCAGGCGGAGCTGAGGAGACGCCTCCCCAGCGCTGTGGGCGGCTCCCACTGCTGTGTCCGGTCCCCATGAGACCTCTCCAGACCAGCAGGGGTAGCGCCCCGCGTTCTCCAAGGCTCCTGGCTTTGACTGCATTTATTAAGGGGACAGTGTGGGGCACGAGACGGTCTCAGTACGGAGGTGAAGTGCATTCTCACGCCGACAGGCTTAGCCCTTGCTGGCCGTTTCTCAGCCCCTTGCGAGGAGCATGTTGTCAGCATTCTTCACCATCAGGATGCCCGTCCGCAGCAGGACGGTCCTGGTGGTTAGAAGTTCACTGCCGTTGGGGTATCCACCTTGCAGGCCGCTTTTCTCGAAGGATGGAATTTTCCTCACTGCTCATGGCAGTGCCTACATGACGGTAGATAGAACAGCAAAGCCATGTGAGACATGCACGGTGCGTGGTTGTATCTCTTGCGCCCGAGCCTTGCACATGCTCAGTTTAACTTGACCCGGAGCCTGTGTGGGGACCCTCGGAAGGCCACCCCTTCCCGCCAGCTGGGGCCTCCTGCAGCCCTGGTTTGTGGCTGTGCAGTGAGGGGACAGGACAGTGCCACGCCCCCGTCGGCAGAGAGGCCCGGCCCCGCCCTCAGCATGCAGGCCTGGCCTTCCTGGGGAGACAGCCCTGTGGGATCCTCCTCTACCCCACAGCGTGGCATGAATCTTTCTATTTGATGTGATTTCACTTAGGAAACCATCTGGGGTTGTCACCTTATTGTCAGGAAACATTTTTGTGGTGTTCTGCTTGATGAAGCTGGCTCTTACTGGTTTTCAAGATTTGGAAGAGCCGATAAATTTTTTAGGAATTTTGCAAGTCAGTTGTTATACCACAGGGATTGTCAAACTCTTCCCACCACCCCCAAACTAGTCACTAAAAATTCACCAGCACACCACTTCATTTAAGTGTATTTTCTTACCATTTATCCTGGCAAAATCACTGAGGACGTGGAATTGACTCATTTTGTCCCTGGGAAATCAGGAAAGTAGAGGGGTTAAGTAACTTTTCCTCAGCCCCCCCCCCCCCCCCATCTTCAGCATGGCTTAGGAGCAGAATATGTTTCTGCACGTCAACATCAGTGATTTCTTCGTGCAATGGTGCCGACTTGCTGGTGATCCGCAGGCAGTAGGGGATGTCCCCCTTTCTCAGACTTCGCAAGTCTGCCCTGGGTTTGAGAGCTCAGGGCAGTGAGCAGCAGTGCATGCGCCCTGACCTGTGTTCCCTGTGGGTCACGGCGCCTTCGGCCCGTTGGGCGTGCTGTGGAAGAAAGCACAAATGCTACCATACTTCAAAGCAGTCATTTAAACCACACACTAAATGCGTTAGCACACTAATGCCACCTTTGTTTTGGATGATTTGATTATAATTTTAACACCTCCCTCCCTCACTTCTGGGTCTTGCTCTCTGGGTTCACTCTGGGTTGCTGAGCAGGTCACTTCTAACGTGTCTGGTAAAGCAGATTCACTGCTCTTTCCTGCGGAGCTTCCTGCTCTCTGCCCTGCGCTTGGCTTCTGCTGAGAAACCTGTAGGCATTCCCTTGTTTCCTCATCAAGAGATTTGAGACCTTTAGAGTCACGGGATGATTTTAGCACTTTACGATGTAAGAACATAAATATAATCTGACGGTAATTTTAAATATTAGCCAGATTTGGCTAATTTTTATCCACCCTGGGCTTAAGTTATGGAGCTTTCCACACACAGCAGCACTCCCACGACTGTTATTTTTGCTGCTGTTCTGAACACCACACAGTGTAGTGTGCAGTCAGGTGATCGTGTGTTGGTGTGGAGGGCTGATACAGCTCTCTGAACTTGAGGGCTTCCCGGAGTCAGCGCTGTCCATTCTGGGTGAATCCTTCTCTGTTCAGGGCTGGCCTTTGGGCTGAGCTCTGCCCACTAGAAGCCAGATACCCCCAGGGACCCGAGAATCTCACAAAGCTGTTACTTTGAATTTCATTGAATTGATAGCTCTGTTTTCAAAAATATCGTAACAGGGGTTCCAGTGTCCCTGAAAACGACCGGTTGGCCTCCATAGCAGCTGAGCTGCAGTTCAGGTCCCTGAGTCGTCACTCGAGCCCCACGGAGGAGCGAGACGGTGAGTGCCGACGGTGTCGGGTCCTCCAGCCCCGTCGTTGGTGTCGTTGCCTTTGGAAAGGGAGGCGGACGTGCGGTGCTTTCGGGGATCTCCAGTGCTGAGCCGGCGACTCTTTCATTTGATGCCTTTCCACTGTTTGCACTGTCTAGGTCCTTTTTGTTGCTTTTTAAAAAAGTCGTTATTCCTAATGTTTTAGTTGCCTAGAGTCCTTATGTTCTCCCTTTTTTTAAAAAAAAATTAATTGGGAGGCAGGGAGGCAGAGAGACAGACTCCCGCATGCGCCCGGCCGGGCTCCGTTTGGCAAGCCCCTACCAGGTGATCCTCTGGCTGGCTGGGCCCCTGTTCCTTTGTTCCACAACTGAGCTATTTTAGTGCCTGAGGTGGAGGCCCCAGAGCCGTCCTCAGCGCTTAGGGCCAACTTTCTCCAACTGAGGCATGGCTTCGGGAGGGGAAGAGAGAGAGGCAGAGAGGAAGGAGAGGGGAAAGGTAGAGAAGCAGGTAGGTACTTCTCCTGTGTGCCCTGACCTGGGATCAAACCTGGGACATCCACACACCAGGCCGATGCTCTACCGCTGAGCCAACCGGCCAGGGCCTTATTCTCTTTAAAAATACAAAAGTGACGCTGTTGATTGAGGACATGCTGGAGATGTTTATAAATGACGCCAACCTGGGCATCTGCCCAGGGCCGTGGGGCTCTGGTGCTCTGGCCCTGCCGAGCACCAGGGCGGGGCCTTGGGTGCGGTCCCCTCAGCACCAGCTCTCTGTGGTGCTGTTTGTGTCGTGTGGAACGGTAGTGCAGGTAAAATTCTTTAGCCGGTTAACTTCTTAGTTTGGTGTGATTTTCCAGAATTGATTGTAGAGACAGTGTCTCACACTCACATCAAACTGTCATCTGTCACCAGAAAGGACAGGTTGGCAGCAACTCATCATTGCCACTCACCATTTCAGTCTTGCTCTCCGTTGAATAAGCGTATCTGTGTCATAAGCCTTTATTTACATGAGAAAATCTTTTCTGCAGAACCAGCATATCCAAAAGGTGATTCAAGTGGGTCAGCTCGGAGAAGCTGGGAACTGCGGACGCTCATCAGCCAGACGAAGGGTAAGGGAGAGGTGGCTGAACTCGCCATCTGTCAGCGCACAGGGAGCGCTTTCAGAGGACGTGCTCTGCAGCTGGGGGCAACGGGACCTTCGCGTTCATGCTCTGTGGTCTCGCTCACACCCGACGTCCCCTGCGGGTGCTTCCGCTCACCTCCCCTGTCTGTTACAGTGCATTTCACGCATGTTTGGCTCAGGAATTGTTGTATTCGTTTTGGACTCTCCGAGCACTTAGTTAATTTTATGTCACCTTGGGTGGGACCTCAGCATAATTACTTGTACATGGTGGGAATATAATAAATATTTATAAAGTGAACATTCACAGTTCATTGGTCAGGTTAAGAAGTTGAGAGAAAGCATTTGTCTTACAAAGTAGGTGACCGTTCAGTATTCACTGGAAGACTAGGCGGCAGCAGAGCCCCTGGCCTGGCACCGATGGTCACGGAGCCTTCTCGGCTTGTCACACCGCTCCTGAGCAGTAGGCAGCCTAGGCCCCGGGCTCTGTGTGTGTGAGCGGACAGATAACTCGGCCGCGATGGTAAATGACAGGGACGCGAGCACACCGCTGTGGGTCCCGGTTTAGTCTTCCTGCCACTGCGTCCCTTTGTCACTGGTCAGAAAGCAGAGCTGTCCACACGGCCAGAGCAGTTGGGATGGGTCTCCTGGAAGCCGAGCGGGCCCTTGAAGGAAGGACAGGTCTGCGTCCAGCCAGGGGAAACACGAGGGAGGAGAAGCACACAGAGGGGACCAGCGGAGTGGACAGAGAGGGCAGATGTCAGCGGGGGTGCGGTTGACAGTTGAGGGGTGTTCAGACTGCGGCAGGTCTTCAGGGGGGCCTGCCTGGAGGGGGTGGCCCTTGGGCGGCTGCTGAGCTCTGGGGGGGGGGCACGAGCAGCGCAGGGGGATGGACCCCCGGCCTGGTTTGGGGAGGGAGTGGAGGTTGGTGAGCAGAGCGGCAGTAATGCAGTGTTAGGCAGTGAGGCAGGGTTGGAAGAGGCGTGGGAGCAAGGGGCAGGCCGCCGTGACGCAGCGTGGACAGGCCTGGGCAGGCTGGTGCGTGGAGAGGGCTCGGGGAGGGTGTGGTCTAGTGGCCTGAGCCTGCATGATGGGCAGTGGCTCTCTGGCGGCTCGTGGGATCAGTAGTTTCCATAGGTAACAGGTCTCTGTGATGGTTTTAGGAACAAATACTTAGTGGTCAAGTAAACTCAGGAACTCCTGGAGAATCCCCGTTCACGTTGACATGGTCAAGATTGAGAAATCTTGAGAAATTTTTACTGTGAAACAACTTTTCCCAGAAACATCTGCCTGTGGAGTCCTGGGCCGCAGCTGTGAGATCTCGCTGGGTGCCGGGGGAGGCTGACATGTCCGTGATGGGGGGAAAGAACAGGAATGTGTCAAGAGCCAGGAATCGGAACATTAGAGATATTTGGGAATTTCTCACCTCAAATGAACCTCACAGTTATCCCAGGCTGTGGGGGCCTCTGTGCCTGCCAGAGACGGCAGCTCTGAGACAGAGGGTACCGGGGAGACAGAGGGTACGGGGAGACAGAGGGCACGGGGAGACAGAGGGCACGGGGAGACAGAGGGCACGGGGAGACAGAGGGTACGGGGAGACAGGGTACCGGGGAGACAGACGGAGGGTGCGGGGGGACGGAGGGTACGGGGAGACGGAGGGTACGGGGAGACGGAGGGTGCGGGGAGACGGAGGGTGCGGGGGGACGGAGGGTGCGGGGGGACGGAGGGTGCGGGGGGACGGAGGGTACCGGGGGGACGGAGGGTACGGGGGAGACGGAGGGTACGGGGGAGACGGAGGGTGCGGGGGGACGGAGGGTGCGGGGGGACGGAGGGTGCGGGGGGACGGAGGGTGCGGGGGGACGGAGGGTGCGGGGGGACGGAGGGTACGGGGGGGACGGAGGGTACGGGGGAGACGGAGGGTACGGGGGAGACGGAGGGTACGGGGGAGACGGAGGGTACGGGGAGACGGAGGGTACGGGGGAGACGGAGGGTACGGGGGGACGGAGGGTACGGGGAGACAGAGGGAGACGGAGGGTATGGGGAGACAGGGGGTACTGGGAGACAGACCTGGAGGTGGTGTCCTGGAGGCGTGTAGAGTGCAGTGCTGTCCACGTCGGGTCTGGGAGCCGCCGGGGGGACACGTGGTCAGCATCACACAGAGGGAGCATGGAGTTGGATCGCGTGCTCCACAAGTCATGATGTCTTCGTGAAACTTGTTTTAGATCCCTTACCTGTAAAAGGTATTTGTCATTGTGAATCTGATAACGTGAGTTGGAGAAGCTGAGATTGGAGCTCGATGGGAACGTAGCAGCAGCAGCTGACTAACGTCTCTAGACTCTTCCCGAGCTCCGGACAGTGGGCTTTCTGTACGTGATTTCCTGATGTTGTTGCCGTAGTTCCGGGAGTTAGGCGCCACTGCCCTCATGTCACGGGTCAGGAACTAGACAGGAGAGAAGTCGATTGTGGTCCCACCCCAAGGACATGGCGGGCCCGGGCTCCAGGCTCCAGGCTCTGGAGCCCCCACCTGGTTCTCTTCCCCAAGGAAGGAGGACCCACTCCCTTCTGCTCGGAGTGGGCTTCCTAGGAAAGGTTGTGCTTCTGCCGGGCTGCGACATGCCAGAGTGACCGGCAGGACTTGAAGCAAGTAGAGGAGTGACCAGGGCCTGGAAGGAGAGCTGATGTGTCCCCCGTGAGTCTCCTGTGAGCAGGTCAGCGCCTGCGGCAGGAGAGGGGTGGCAGAGGGTTCCCGGCGGAACTGGGAGGAGAAACAGGACCCCGTGTAGGGGGCTTGGTCCTGGGAGAAGGGCTTTGCATTTTAATAAACGGTATGGTGACCCAGGAAGTAAACTTACAAGGGACAGCCACCTGATCAGATTGCATGTTTTACTAGGATAATTCTGGCCAATGGGAGGAGAAAGGAGGCCAGTGGGCAGTTCCTGCAGTAGTCTAAGCAGCAGCTTTGAGAGGGGAAGTGGAGAGTCTGTCCTGAGCTTGTATCCTTTGCGCGTCTGTCGGGTGGCATGCCCTGGTGCTGCCAGATGGCGTGGGGCGCTGGGCTGTACTGCACCTGCTGTGTGTCGCGTGGGTGACGCTGAGCTCGCTGTGAGGAGTGCTAGTGTATTTTGCTCCGTTTACTATGTGCTGGACGTTGACACTGGTGATCGGGACCGCTGAGCCAGCCATTCTCCCCGCAGACACTGCCTCTAAGCAAGGACCCATAGAAGCCATCCAGAAGTCAGTCCGGTTGTTTGAAGAGAAGAGGTACCGAGAGATGAGGAGGAAGAACATCATCGGTCAGGTGTGCGATACCCCCAAATCTTACGACAACGTCATGCACGTCGGCCTGAGGAAGGTGACCTTCAAGTGGCAAAGAGGAAACAAAATTGGTAAGGGAGCTGTGGAGCAGTGGTTGTCCCTGCGAAGCAGCTGTGGTTTCCCTTCTTCAGGGTCAGACGTCCATCGCTGGTCCTTTTCTCACAGACGTGTGGGAATCTGTCTCTTGCAGTGGGTTCAGGGTTTTTGTGTTTGTTAGCTTCATTTGTAAAATGTGTTCTGAGAGCAACACGAAAGAAAATTTTCTTTAGAAAGACGTTGTTACACGGATTATTAAATCGACCGGTTTTTCTGGGCGTGGGGAAGCACACGCACTGCACCTGTTTGCCGTGGCCCGTCTTCTCTGTCTCGCCCCACAAGAGCGTTAGTGAGAGCTGGACACCAGGGAGGATGGGACAGTCGTCCCTCCCACACTGCCTGACTCACTTCCTGTGCAGGGACTGGGGGAGGGGAGGAGAGGGGCCGGTGTGTTTCATCCCCTCCCCCACGTAGACCTCAGGACAGAAAACGTTGGAAGCAGCCAGGTCTTTTTAATTATATTTATTATTGTCATCAGTTTTATTCAGCCATCTGTCTCCTTAGTGTAGTGTCACTACCGGGGTTAGAAGATTTTCTACTCCCCCAGCTCACAGCATGAGGTGCAGGTGGGGAGCGGCCAGGCTTACTCCTGACCACGCCCCGTGGCCACGCCCTGCCCGCCCCGCCCCTTCCCAGGCCTCCTCTGGGGGCTGGTCACTTGGCTGCTCTCACTCAACCTCATGCTTTTTCTGGGACTGCCAGTCAGTCCCACTCTGTAGGGATTCACAGGTGAGGCAGTGAAGAGATAGCCTAAGACTGCAGGTGTTAGGGAACGCCAGGAAATATCTGGGGTCTTCAGTGAGTATGGCTGTAGAGACATAAATCCCGCCCCAGAGGTGGGGACGGCCATGCCCACGCAGCGTGTCGGCACGGCCTGGTTTGGTGACGAGTGCTGCCGTTTGCCCTGTCCACAGGCGAGGGGCAGTATGGGAAGGTCTACACCTGCATCAGCGTGGACACGGGCGAGCTGATGGCTATGAAGGAGGTGAGTGGTCTGGCCTCCGGGCGACAGGTGTGGTGTGGAGCTCTGGTCAGGAGGTTCTGGGCGCACCGGGCTTGGGCGCGTCCACAGTGGGTTGTCCGAGGCTGCTCTTCTGGGGCCCGGGGCAGCGCCCTGAGGTGACACGCAGTAGAAGGGCGCGGTCCCAGAGAGGATAAGGCCGGGAGCACCGCTCTGCCCGCACACGGGTCTGGTCAGGGCCGTGCAGAGGAAGACGGGAGTGACTGGGGAGAGCTCAGAGGGGTCACAGCGCCTGCAGCGGGGGCTTTGGGGTTGGGGAAGAAAGGACAGCGTGTTCACCACTGAGGAGGAAACCCCCCAGGGTTCAGAAGTGGGTGTGGGAGGCCGTGGAGAAGGGGCTGGAGTGCAGGGACCGTGGTCATCAGCGGCTCTGCACATGGACACGCAGTGTCCGGACGGCTGACACCCATTGGTGCCTGCAGGGCATCTCAGCTGCCTGCCTGACCCCGCCCGCACCGCTTTAGACCCCTTGTCTCCTGCTGGGGTCAGCCCATGTGTGCAGGAGCTGTTTCAGCCTTTGAGCTCGCCCAGAACTCCACCCTGGCGCCTGCACACTGAACGTCCGGTGCGCTTGTTAGTTCATCTGCAGGTGTGAAGGGTCCCATTAGCTGCTCTCTCACCGGGTAGCCCACAGCAGGCCTGCCTGAGTCACTGGGGACAACAGGGAAAGACAGTCTGGGAGTAAACTCCCACACGCAGACAGCAGTTCCGTGGGTCTGGACAGCCCTCGTAGGTGAACTGGTCCTGTCACAAACCAGCGACAGGACCAGCAGGAACCCACAATTCACCTTTTGCAGATTCGATTTCAGCCGAACGACCACAAAACCATCAAGGAGACCGCGGACGAGCTGAAGATCTTTGAAGGCATCAAGCACCCCAACCTGGTTCGGTACTTCGGAGTGGAGCTGCACAGAGTAAGCCGGCAGTGCGGGCCCCCCGGGGTCCTGTCCTACGTCCCGGTCTCCTCCTTGCCGAGTCACTCTCCGTGACTTACACCGTTTCTGCCTCTGAGCCCAGGGGGGCTCGCCCTGGAATGGAAGTGGTAGAGGAGTCGCCAGCCGCCATCATAACGCCCCGAGACCCTTCCTGCCGAGCGGAAGAGTCTTCCAAAAGGCCCCGCCCAGCCTCTCCTTCCGTTTTTCCTCTGTTTTGGCTGAGCCACTGTCGAGTGTGCTGTTTAGTAGTGCAGCTTTTTCTTCCGTGCATGTTTGGGAACCACTGTGAAGTGAGAGAAAGGGAAAAGCTCATTTTGCTTTCCCTTCATGATTAGAAACAAACGCCGGGGGACGGACAACCTGGAGCATCCGTGGCAGTGGGGCCGGAGCTTCCAGGCTGGTGGTGCTGGTTCATGTTTTCACACCCACGTTCGTGTTTGAGAAGGGTGTGTTTCGGTACTTCCTGTCCCTGTCTGAGATTATATGGCGGACTGGCGGACTGCATCTGTGAGGATTCTAGACACGTGTCGCCTGCGACGTGGAGTATTCTCCCGGCTGGCCGTGTCATCCATGCAGAGCAGGCCGGCAGACCCTGCTGTCCGGGGGCCAGAGTCCCCTGTGCTGAGACGTGCTCAGCGTCAGGACAAGTGTAGCACACTGTTAGAGAGGAGACTCCTGTGGGGCGTGGCCGTGACGCAGGCCCTCAGGTAGATCCCCCACGTGGTGTGCGTGTGACACGGTGCGTTTGGCTCCTCGGCAGGAGGAGATGTACATCTTCATGGAGTACTGTGACGAGGGGACGCTGGAGGAGGTGTCGAAGCTGGGGCTGCAGGAGCACGTCATCAGGCTGTACTCCAAGCAGATCACCATTGCCATCAACGTCCTCCACGAGCACGGCATCGTGCACCGTGACATCAAAGGTAACCCCCTCAGCCGGCTGGTGTCCCGCACGGGGGTTCGGTCCCACTCCCCCACGGTAGCAGGAAGCGCTTCACGTCACGTGTTCTGTAAAGAACCCGGACCGAGAAAGGACACGGAACGCGGGGTTCCGTCTTTGAGTAGATGCGTCTGCTCTGTCCTGTCTCCGTGAAGTCTGTTTCCCAGAGGTGAGCTCTGCCTTTCTAGGCGGATGGTGGGGCCTGTGTGTGTATTGGACACGCGTGGTCAGAGCATCCTCCTTTTCCTGGGCGAGGGGCCTGTGTGTGTAGGGGAGTGTCATGAATGGTGGGGACCGTGCGTCAGAAACGCAGGAGCGAGTCCCACCAGCAGCGTGTCGTGCGGCCCCTTGTCCTGTCCCGACACTCGCCTCCCCGCCTCTCCATGCAGACCCGGCCTCAGACCCGCTCGTTCACGCCGATGGCCTGTGCTGCCTCCTCCTGGCCAGCGGGAGCGCATGCTTCTGCCTTGGAACTGTCCCGTGCACGCGCCTTGACCACACTGTGGCCCCGGCCCTTGTGGGTGGGAGTCTTGGCGATCATTAAAGCTACCAATTATTTTTGTCCCTAACTGGCCCTTGACTGGAGGATCCCGTCTGTCACTTAGCTGAGGCCGTTGCAGACACACTCACTCTGGAGGTGGCGTGACGTCCACCAGTCACTCGAGCTGGGGGCAGGGCGTGTTCCCCTAGAGCCTGCTGTGTGTGGTCTGGGCATGAGGGGTCCTCCACATGCCTCCACCGCGCCCCACGCCCTGGCCCTGCGGTCCTGCCGCCCGCCCGGCCCCTCCTCGCTCTGCCGCTGGGAGATCCTGGGTGTGGGCCTTGACACCTCGCTCTGCCGCTGGGAGATCCTGGGTGTGGGCCTTGACACCTCGCTCTGCCGCTGGGAGATCCTGGGTGTGGGCCTTAACACCTCGCTCTGCCGCTGGGAGATCCTGGGTGTGGGCCTTGACACCTCGCTCTGCCGCTGGGAGATCCTGGGTGTGGGCCTTGACACCTCGCTCTGCCGCTGGGAGATCCTGGGTGTGGGCCTTGACACCTCGCTCTGCCGCTGGGAGATCCTGGGTGTGGGCCTTGGCACCTCGCTCTGCCGCTGGGAGATCCTGGGTGTGGGCCTTGACACCTCGCTCTGCCGCTGGGAGATCCTGGGTGTGGGCCTTGGCACCTCGCTCTGCCGCTGGGAGATCCTGGGTGTGGGCCTTGACACCTCGCTCTGCCGCTGGGAGATCCTGGGTGTGGGCCTTGACACCTCGCTCTGCCGCTGGGAGATCCTGGGTGTGGGCCTTGACACCTCGCTCTGCCGCTGGGAGATCCTGGGTGTGGGCCTTGACACCTTGCTCTGCCGCTGGGAGATCCTGGGTGTGGGCCTTGGCACCTCGCTCTGCCGCTGGGAGATCCTGGGTGTGGGCCTTGGCACCTCGCTCTGCCGCTGGGAGATCCTGGGTGTGGGCCTTGCTGGCTGTCCGCCAGGCCTGCGTTGCGGTCTCAGGCTGCTCTGTCAGGTGCGTGCTGGCTCTGCCCGCTCTCATGGAACAGCGCCTCAGGTGGCAGTGGCCCTGGAGCAGCCCTCGGAGCCCTGGCCTGAGGCGGTCCACTCTCAGCGCAGCCTGGCTGAGGACCAGCTCCAGGGGGACTCAGGTGCACGGGGTGTCCCTGGTGGGCACTCCCTGAACCCCACGCCCTGAGGAGTAACTGGGACCACAGCTCACGTGTGGCCAGCCGCTGTTGCACTCAGTGGCTCCGCACGCCTCCCGAGGGGCTGCCCAGGGCCATGCAACGCCGGGGGCGGGGCCTCTGGAGCAGAGGGCTCTGAGTGAGCGGCAGTCCCGGGTTCCAGCCCCGCCCACGTTGGGCATGCCGTGGTGTGTTGCGTGTGACAGAGCCAGTGCAGAGACGGCCTTGGTCTGACGCTGAGGGACAGTCATGTGTGCTTCCTGTATGGGGGCTGACAGTCGCAGGCCCCACACCAGGGGTGTCCCACGACCACCTGTGTTTCAGCCGCCCCTGGGTCTCCCACGTTAGACTCGTGCATCGTCATCTGCGCTGGTGTTAAAATTGCTCCTCTTTGTATCAGTGTTTGTGGGTAAAGTTTAAAGTCCTCCTGCGCTTACATTTGGTTGATGAAGTTTCTCAAACCCACACGTGCTCACCGTGGAGCTAGGTTGTTGTGGAAACTCCTGAGTGCACGCTGTTACGAGGCTCATGGCTGCCGTTTCTCATCAGGTGCCAACATCTTCCTTACCTCGTCCGGGCTGATCAAGCTGGGAGACTTCGGGTGCTCGGTGAAGCTCAAAAACAACGCTCAGACCATGCCCGGGGAGGTGAACAGCACCCTGGGCACCGCAGGTGGGTGCCTCCCCGCCCCCAGTTCTGCCCCGACTCCTTCCGGCACCTGGTGGCCGGGCTCCCTGCGCCTCTTGTCAGCAGCCCCTTGGAGCGCGGGTCGGTTCTGACCCGCTGAGGACCACGTCCGCGGGCACTCGATTCCTCCTGAAAGCACGGTTCAGGGCGGGAAGTTGTTTCCCTTAGAGTGAAAGGAGAGAGGAGAGGCCTCTTTCCTGAAAAACTGTTTTCCACATTGGCTTTATTGAAACTATTCCAGTCAAAACAACATTATGTTTAAATGCTAATTACTTGTTTTGATCTTTGTGATAAACTATTACACTCTCCTGTGTAGGTTAAATTTCATATTTTCATTGTGAATACAGTTTATCTGAAAATTTGTATACTCAAAACTGTCTTTCAGAAAGTAATTCGGCCCCTAAAATGTTCAAGAAATTGATCTGAAATAACTTTTTCAAGTTTTGCTAGTTCCTGTTATGTAATTCAGAAAAAGTCCCACCCGCCCCCCCAACACGCTGTTTTCTTTCCGAGTGGGATGTGTATGCCGTTGGCTGCTCTGTCTCACGCACTGTGCTGTCAGCCCTTCCTCTCACCGTGCCTGTGACTTCTACAGCGTACATGGCCCCGGAAGTCATCACTCGCGCGAAAGGAGAAGGTCACGGGCGTGCGGCCGACATCTGGAGCCTAGGGTGTGTGGTCATCGAGATGGTGACCGGCAAGGTAAGCGAGCCCGCCTCGGGGAGAAGCTCCGGGGCACCTTGCAGTGAAGGGCAGTGTCTGTGGGCTCATTATCATCAGGACGACTGTGGACACGTTTCCTGCTAACTAGAGAACAGGACTGGAGATAAAAACGTGACCTGTCAGAAGTACAGTTTGGTTAAGACAGGTGAGAACTAGGAATCAAGTATTTATGAGGTTGATCGTTTAGAAAACTCTTAAAAGCCAATAAAAACATAAAGCTTGAATTAAAACATGGATAAGCAAGTGCTACAAATAGAAATATGAAGTCGGAAACTTACGCCCTCACCAGCACTGTCACATGAATCCACTTTATTCACGATTGCCCAAACTTAGAAGCAACAAGGCTTCTTTCAATGGGTAAGCCACTGTGAACGGGTAAGTGGGTACTCTTTTGAACAGGTAAGCCCGCTGTGGTGGTTCATACAGGGGAATAGTGCAAATGAGAAGAAGGCACTGTGGAACTGCAGGACGAGCGGAGGAGCCTTCCCAGCTCACTGGGAGAGAGGGGGCCGGCTGCTGCCTGGTTCCAAGGGCAGGCACCCCGGGGGGGGGGCACACAGGGCGGGGCTGCTGGGACTGGGAGGGGGCGGCCAGGGCGGCAGGCATGGCACAGGTGTCTTAGGATAGTGAGGCCGTCCTGTGTGACACTGCATTTGAAAAGTGGTCATCTTCTGATGAAGATGCGATTAATGAACGATTATATAAATATACAAAGGTTGTGTGTGTGTGTGTGTGTGTGTGTGTGTGTGTGTAGCATTTATAAAGCAAATATGTTAGGAACCTCTTAAGTGTTATTAGTAGGGAATTAAATTACTCTACGGCTATACCTTGCAGCTGCTGAAAAAAGACCACACCTAAGTGCTTAGTAAACAGCAGCTGCTGCTAACCCTGTTAGCACTAACGTGGGCAGGCGGCTGCGGTACCTGTTACGTGCAGCAGAGGAAGAACAAGCTGTCAACGTGTCCCAGTGAACCAGGGGCGCACAGTGATGGGGAGACACACCCTTAGTTCTCTCACCCCGGGAGTCTTTTCCTGTGCTTGTACTAAAACAAGTGAGCTTAGCATAATAGAATGGGATGCTCGTTATCCAACAAGGTAGCCTGTTAGACATCCCGAATGATAACCGTGGAATTTTGTTTTATTGACATTTTCATTTCATTTGATGTTTTACTTTTTTATCTGCATGAGGGTGGCATCTCAATGGTGCTGGGCTGACGTCTAGATGGGGTTGGCAGTGTGCCAGCCCCTGGTCGCGTACATAAAGTTTTCTTGGACTGTGGTCACACCTGCTCACTGACACGTGGCCTGAGGCGGCTTTCCCACTGCAGGGAGGATTGAATAGTTGTGGCAGAGACCTTGTGGCCAAACCCTAAGATATATACTACTGGGCCCTTTAAGTAAGAGTTGGCCAGCCCCTGGTGTATATTGAGATGCCTAAAGAGAGATCGAGAAGGTGTCTTTTTTATTGCATGTAGTGTTAAATAAAACCTGATTTTTTCTTTCCTTAGAGGCCTTGGCACGAATTTGAACACAACTTTCAGATCATGTACAAAGTGGGCATGGGCCACAAGCCCCCCATCCCCGAGCGGCTGAGCCCCGAGGGGAAGGACTTCCTCTCGCACTGCCTGGAGAGTGAGCCCCGGATGCGGTGGACGGCCAGCCAGCTGCTGGACCACGCCTTCGTCAAGGTGGGCGCGCCGCCTGTCCCCTCCACATTCACCTGTGTGCCTTCTGTCTGCATCGGGCACTTGAGGCCATTCGGAAACCTAAGTGTCGTGCCTGTATCCGAAATGGAAAGGGACGTGGAGTTACGCTTGGGAATTTCTTGTGTTTCTCTCTGGAAAATGCTCGTCATGGCTCTGCCTGACCCCCGCTGGTGCCTGAGGTGCCCCCGGCCGCGAAGTGGGAGCTGAAGGGAGCGAGGGAGGACGGTTTCTCTTTGCGGAGTGCCGTCTGCATGGGCACAGGGTCAGTGGTGACAGCTCTGCGGAGTGTGGAGGCGGGCAGTGTGACCGTGCGTGTGTGAGCGCCGGGGCAGTGCTGCCTGTGCTGCTGCTCCGTGCTGCTGAGGGGCGGAGCCAGGTCAGCCGCCGTGGGGGTGGGTGGACAGGAGCACTGGGATGCTCGCTGCTGAGGGGCGGAGCCAGGTCAGGCGTGGAGATGGGTGGACAGGAGCACTGGGAAGCTCGCTGCTGAGGGGCGGAGCCAGGTCAGGCGTGGGGGCGGGCGGACAGGAGCATTGAGAAGCTCACTGCTGAGGGGCGGAGCCAGGTCAGGCGTGGGGGCGGGCGGACAGGAGCACTGGGAAGCTCGCTGCTGAGGGGCGGAGCCCACACAGCCGCGGAGAGGCAGGTGGGTGCTGGAGGGGCACGGCGTGGGGCGTGCGGAAGGGCAGGCCACGCGGCGGAATCTGAGTTCGTTATAAGCGTGGTGTGAACACATAGGGTTTTAGCAGGGTCACCCTGGAGGCAGGAGGCTGCTTAGGAAGCTGCCCATAGATCTGCTGGGCTGGGAGAGGGTCAGGTGTGAGTTATCAGCGACCATTACAGTTGAAATGGCCGTGAAGGCTCACTGGATGTGAAGGTGAGTGCAGGGGAGGAGCCTAGTCGGCCTCAGACACTTGGCTGGGGTCACAGGTTCTAGAACAGCAGTTCTCAACCTGTGGGTCGCGACCCCGGCGGGGTTCGAACGACCAAAACACAGGGGTCGCCTAAAGCCATTGGAAAATACACACAGGGGTCTCCTAAAGCCATCGGAAAACCACAGGTTGAGAACCGCTGTTCTAGAACGTCACCGAGGTGGGTTCAGAGGGCAGCGGGGGAGGTGGGTCAGAGACATGGTGTCACCTCTTGGGAGGGGGAGTGGAGGTGTGTTTGGAACGTCGTCTCGGGGTTTCAGGTAGGCGCGGCGTGTTTTGCGCTGGCTCTGGAGAGAACTGGGGTAGGAGACGGGCTCAGGAGACAGGCGCTGCTGGGAGGTGTCTGGGGAGAAATGGAGAGAGGACAGAAGTGTGGAGGGAACGTGGGAGGGCCCTGATGGGCGACAGGAAGGTGACGTCGTCCCAGGCCAGTGAACTTAGGAACCAGTGGCTGGGTCAGCTGTTAGGGATTTAAGGAACGTGTGTTTCTTCATTGGAAAGTACGTAAATAATTGGTACTGACTTGCTGCTGTACAAACACGACTGACGGCTCAGCTGTCAGTTCAGAGCGGTGACTTAGCGCTGGCATGATCCTTCCCTCATGGCTGACGCCGTGCTGGGGACACAGGACGCGCCCAGCGTGCCCCCCTGCCCAGCTCAGCTCTCCTGCCCTCCCCACAGGTCTGTACCGATGAAGAGTGAAGCGGCTCGGGCCGTGGCCTCAGAGCGTGGCCTCGGAAGACCCCTCGATCACTACTGCGTGTGATGCTTCCATGGAGACTGGGCGGGGCACGGTGGGGCCTCGTGATCTTCCGGACCGAAGACTGCACAGGTGACCAGGGTCACTCCTGCTGCTCCCGTTTGTTGACCTGGCACGGTGCCCCCTGAGTGGCAGTCCACGAGGTAAAGAAGCTACATGTTAAGTGCCATTTCTACTGTACATGGGCCACCGCCCCCGTCGGCCTGGTCTCGCGTGGCTGAGACCGTGACATCAGCGTAGCATTTTGACCTCTGGGTTCAAAAGCAGTTGTAGTGTTACCAGGCGTCCTGAGACTTGTTGTTGATCTGCTTGTTGAGTGCACTGACTGTGAAACCGTACGTTCTGCTGTGGGCAAGCTGCGGGTTTGTGACACAAAAGGCTGGTTAATGAAATGTAAGAAAAGGGTTCTTTTTTCAATAAATGGTTTATTTTAGGAACATGGAGTTACATGGTCTTTTAATGGTTGTTAGCTTTAGAGCTGACGTGGTCTGACAGAGGTCTGTCCCATCCATCCTGTGTTCTGGGCAGAAGGCCACGGCCACCAAGGAGGTCAGGGCAGGTGCTGGCCTGGGAGGGATGCCTCCGGGCTTCGAGCTGGCGGCAAAGGGAGGGAGGACGGCGCCCCACTGACCGAGGGGCAGAGTGTTGGCCTGGGTTGTGTGTCAGCCAGCCGGGGGGTGACAGGACGCTGGATCCCTGCTGTCACCTGGGGGTGCTCAGGATGTTTCACACCAGTGTGGGAAGGGGCGAGGTCAGCAGTCTCGGGCCAGAGAGCAGGTTTTCAGAACGGGAAGGCTTCAGCAATCAGTATTTAAAAACCGCCCAGAGTATGTGTCATTGGAGGCGGTCTTCAGTGTCTCCCGGCTGTTGTGTCTTCAGAGAGTGATCAGAAGCTGCCCACAGCGTCTCAGGTCACCGACTCACTCCTCGCAGTAGTGGCCGGCTGTGGACACGTGAGCTCTCGGGCCAGCTCTGTGCCCCCCCCCCAGGTCCCCTCAACCAGTGGGGAAGGTCTAGAGCAGGCGTCCCCAAACTACGGCCCGCGGGCCACATGCGGCCCCCTGAGCCCCTGAGGCCATTTATCCGGCCCCCTGCTGCACTTCTGGAAGGGGCACCTCTTTCATTGGTGGTCAGTGAGAGGAGCACTGTATGTGGCAGCCCTCCAATGGTCTGAGGGACAGTGAACTGGCCCCGTGTAAAAAGTTTGGGGATCCCTGGTCTAGAGTGTTGGCATCACAGAGAGATTTATACAAATGCTTTGTGTGTAATTTCAGTTTTTTAAAACAGCTTCTGAAATAATTTCCATAATTTTTGAAGTGTACCATTCGATGGTTTTCAGTGTAGGTAAACCACCTACACAGTCTGTCCTAGAACATTTCCCTCGCCCTGGAAAACCGCGTGTCCGTTCGCGGCGCTCCCCACCCCCGCCCCAGTCCTGGGTGACCACTGAGCCACTGCCCGTCTGCAGCCACCTCTCCTGGGCGTGTCGTTATGAGTAGACGTGACAGTAGGTGCGGGTGCGGTGTTGTGTCGGCCTCTTCCGCTCTGCACGGCCATCCTGAGGCGCCGCGCTGCGCGGGTCCGTGTCGGTTCCTGGGCGCCGAGCCCAGGCCGGGCCCGCAGGTGCTGCCCGGTGTGTATCCTTTCCAAGGTTCACGTGGTCGTGGCTACGAACAGGGCTCCCCTGAACACTGGTGTGCAAGTCTGTGTGGACACAGCTGCCTTCAAGGAGGGGGACTGCTGGGTCCTGCCGTGGGTCCCTGCTCAGTATGTTAAGCAACTGCCCACCTCTTTCCGGGTGGCTGCACGACCGTCCCTCCCTGCGAACCACCCGCGGCCGCCACCCCTGCAGACTGTCCCAGGCAAGCCCTGCGCCGTCCTCAGCATCTGCCTGCGAGGCGGTGCCTTGTCGTGGTGTCGGTCTCGTTTCCCTGACAATGGCAAGCATGGTCTCTGGCACTTGGTGGCCCTTTGTCTTCCTTCGCGAGGTGTTTGACGCTTTGGCCCATTTTCCCTGGGTTGTTTGTGTTCCTGTTGAGTTGGGAGAGACTGGTGTGTTCTGTGCACAAGTCCTTCAGTGGGCATGAGACTTGCAGCACTTTCTCGTCTGCGGTGTGCGTTTCCACTTCCTCACGGCGTCTTCTGAAGCACAGCGGTTGACGTTTTGAAGTCCGGTTAATCACCTGGTTCTTGGTGGCACATGCTGTTGATATAAGAAGTCATTTCCTGGCCCTGGTCATCAGGACACACGCCTGTGTCTTCTGCTGCGTGTGCTGTGTCTGGAGCTCTTACGTTCAGGTCTGTCACCGCCCTGGGAGCAGCTCGCCTTCCAGTCAACTGGACGCGACGAGAGACGGAAGAGCTGCTGCCCCCTCCAGGACCGCCCTGTCCTCATGGGGAGCCCGGTTCCTGTCCCTTGTCCCTCGGCTGCACCTGGAGCATTCTGGGCACGGCACTGTCAGGCAGGGAGGGACTCCTGTGACCTCGTTTCCTGCGCATCTGAGCTGCCTGAACTGACCCTTCATCTGCTCTGTCCTCTGCCCTTCCTCCTCCTCCTCACTGCACACGTGCGGAGGGAACGCCATTCCGAAACTCAGGATGACTTTTCTGAATGTCCCGGAACACTGGCGAGGACCTGGCTGAAACCAGCACTGTGGGTGAGAAGAGGCAGTGCGTTCCTTCCGCTGTGGAAACCCAGAGGGACTGGCACAGGTCAGCCTCGGCTCTGTCTGAAACCAGCACTGTGGGTGAGAAGAGGCAGTGCGTTCCTTCCGCTGTAGAAACCCAGAGGGACTGGCACACGTCAGCCTCGGCTCTGTCTGAAACCAGCACTGTGGGTGAGAAGAGGCAGTGCGTTCCTTCCGCTGTGGAAACCCAGAGGGACTGGCACAGGTCAGCCTCGGCTCTGTCTGAAACCAGCACTGTGGGTGAGAAGAGGCAGTGCGTTCCTTCCGCTGTGGAAACCCAGAGGGACTGGCACAGGTCAGCCTCGGCTCTGTCTGAAACCAGCACTGTGGGTGAGAAGAGGCAGTGCGTTCCTTCCGCTGTGGAAACCCAGAGGGACTGGCACAGGTCAGCCTCGGCTCTGTCTGAAACCAGCACTGTGGGTGAGAAGAGGCAGTGCGTTCCTTCCGCTGTGGAAACCCAGAGGGACTGGCACACGTCAGCCTCGGCTGTCGCTGCTGCTCACCTCCTCCCGAGTCGGCGGAACACGCTGCTGAAGTTCTCGTCCCGCGTCACTTCTGTGTTCTAGCTGGACAGCTGGTTTTACATCAAGTCACTGTCTTTCAGCCCACATGCGACTGTTAGAAACAGTACATTTCGAGACAGGAAGGGGAGAGATGAAAAGCATCGACTCGTAGTTGCATCACTTTGGTGGTTCATTGATTGCTTCTGATACATACCTTGACTGGGGTGCTCAAGCCAGTGACCTTGGGGTTTCGAGCCTGGGTCCTAAGCATCCCAGGTTGATGTTCTATCCACTGCACCACCATCGGTCAGGAAACAGTACTGTTTTTTAATTTTTCCATTGATTAGAGAGAGAGAGAGAAGCATCAACTCTTTGTTTCACGTAGTTGCCCATTTAGTTGTGCACTTGTTGACTACTTCTCTTCCGTGCCCTGACTGGGGATCAAACCCGTGCCCTGTGGCACACCAGGTCAACACTTTATCCACTGAGTCACCTGACCAGGGCCAGCAGTCACTACTTTTGCAGTGTTTTCTATGTGTTTATTTAGAGAATACAGCGGTCTAGAGCTACTCCACCTTCCGTGAGTGAGAGTAGGACAGTGTGGTCATGTGAAAGGTCTGCTATCTCTAGACATGAACAAAGCACGCTAGTCCTGCCTCAGGTTAACCACGCTAACTCGTGGGCAGAGGGTCGGTCCGCGTTCCCAGACTGACTCGCGGACTGTCTTGGGGTTGGTGTTTTTGAATCAAGTCGCTGGAGGGAGTGCAGGAAACCCCCTGCCCCGGAGAGATGTAGGTGGGTCCGATCGCAGCCACACTGCCCACCTCTGCCCCGCGGAGTGTCCGCAGGTTCACCTGAGCTGAGGGGCGGCGCTGGACAGACGGGACATCTGAGGGGCTCCGATTGCAGCCACACTGCCCACCTCTGCCCCGCGGAGTGTCCGCAGGTTCACCTGAGCTGAGGGGCTGTGTGCCGTGCACGCCCGGGGGCAGCGGTGGCCTCGCCGCCAGTTTTCACTCCTAGAAATGTAGCAGACACCCTGGGAGCCAGAGGGACTGTGCTGAGGGCGCGTGCAGCCTGGACACAGGTTCCAGGTGCTGGAGTGCTGGCGAGCCTGTCCAGGGCACGTGCCATCTGCCCTCAGGGTGACAGAAGGAAACGGGTCCCCACCCTAGCTTCCTAGAGAAATGTTCCCTCTAGGACCCAGCCCTGAAGAGAACGCCGGGGTCCCTCCCAGCCCCCACGTCACATTTCCTAAGGCAGTTTTCAGAGGGCTGTCCCGCGCCCGCCTCTGACCTGCAGGAGGGGCGCTGGCGAGCGCCCTGTGTGTGCCGTGTTTCCTTGTTTTGTGTGGGTCAGAGCCAGTTCAGAAAATCCTGAGTGTCTGTGGACCCCTTTTGCATCCGGGAAGAGGGAGGGCAGGGAGAGAGTGAGATTAGAACTCAGACTGCCGCTGTATTGAGGGGCAGAACGGCAGTAAGAAGGATGCATTTGGGACACTTCGAGGTAAGTTCCGGGCATTTGGGGGAAGTAGCAACATGAGGCAGCTATTAATCATTTGTTTGTTTAGTGCTTCAGGGTCCCTAAATGGTGTTCACACGCGCAGCCTGGTTTACCATGAAACCAACCACGAGGTGGGTATTACCCCATCTTACAGATGGGACACGTGGCCAAGGCCTGCTCCCGAAGCCCCTCTGTGAGTGTGTGTGTGTGTGCAGCTCGGCACGGCTGAACGGACACTTCCCTCTGGTCTCCCGTGGAGCCCGGCGTCCCCAGGGTCACCGCCCCCCATGCAGGTGCAGGGCAGCACGCGGGCACACAGGTCGGCTGCTCGGAGCCGTTGCCGGGCTTGTGCCCACGCATCTGTCCTGTGTGCTTTGTGGGGCGCTGTGTTTGAAACTGGCAGCACACATGGGCAGACCGCAGTCTCACAGGGGCCTGTCCCTGTCTCAGGGACCGCTGAGCTCACCTCCCAGCCAATGCTCCCGGTCCTGCCTCGGGTCTGCCGTCAGCATGGTCGTCAGCGGCGTCCCCACAGCCCTCGGCCCGTCCCTCCCCAGCGCAGATCACCAGTGCCCGCCCCCAGGATGCACAGCGGAGTGTGGGACGGAAGAAAGGGGGCCTATGCACACACACACACACCACAGAGGAGCCAGACACTGGAGTGTTTCTGGAGGCATAATTTAGTCAACTCACCCACAGCGCCCTTCTCTCTCTCTCTCTGCAGTCAGGGTTACAGAAAACAGCACCAAAGGATGAAAGGGACACCTCCCCTCACTCCCCATCCCTGCCCTCCGACACCTCGGGGATCCCAGGACAGGCCCGCACTCAGCTGCACATCACCCTCACTTCCGTGGTCTTTCACGCACGCACGCAGGCACGCACACTCACACGCGAAAAGAAAGCCGAGACCACTAAAGCACATGGGGAAGAAGAGATGGAAGTCCTCTCCCGCCGCCAGGGGCGTTGAGACGGAACCCCGCCTTCCCAGCAGGGGCTCCCCGGCATCGCACTGGCACCGCCGGAAAGATGGGCAGTGTCCCCCAGTGCCCTGCCCAAGGTCCCTTTGGACGGCTGTGCCCGAGTCAGTTCTGCTTCTGCTTGCTGTCGACGTTGCCGTACGCAGAGCCCTTGTCGATCTCTGTCACTCCAATCATCCATCGGACCCCCATGGAAGCTGCGGAGAGGGAAGGGCGGGCGTTAGGGGCCGGCAGGGGCTCCAGGGCGACTCCAAGAGCCGAGGGAAGGCAGCTGTCTGCCCGTCTGCCTCAGCACCAGTGCGAGTGGCCCATCCGGCCGCTGTCCCAGCTCCCTGCCGCCATATTCTGGAGCGTGGGCTGAGTGACCGTGGAGGACAGCCAGGCTGTGCAGCGGCGTCTGCGACCCCGGCGCAGGAGAGGGGAGGCCTCGCCTGCTGGACATGGTTCACAGGCTACCATGCCTCCTGCCCGGTCCCCACAGCAGGGGGGGCCCGGGACCGCAGGTGGGAACTGATGGGCACCCTTCAGGAAGCTTAGTGACAAACAACCAGGAGACTGGAGAAGGCAGGTGCTCAGACACCTCTACTCAGTGCCCTGTGCGTTCCCATGTCACTTTTGGGGCAGGTGTGAGGGCAGCGCACAGGCTCAGCTCACTGCCACAGGCAGCCTTGACTCCTGTAGTGATGCGGCCCCAGAGGAGGGGGAGGAGCCACAGGGGCGCCAGGGGAGAGTGGGGGAGGAACAGGGGCGCCAGGGGAAAGTGGGGAAGGAGCAGGGGCGCCAGGGGAGAGTGGGGGAGGAGCAGGGGAGAGTGGGGGAGGAGCAGGGGAGAGTGGGGGAGGAGCAGGGGCGCCAGGGGAGAGTGGGGGAGGAGCAAGGGAGAGTGGGGGGAGGAGCAGGGGCGCCAGGGGAGAGTGGGGGAGGAACAGGGGCGCCAGGGGAGAGTGGGGGAGGAACAGGGGCGCCAGGGGAAAGTGGGGAAGGAGCAGGGGCGCCAGGGGAGAGTGGGGGAGGAGCAGGGGAGAGTGGGGGAGGAGCAGGGGCGCCAGGGGAGAGTGGGGGAGGAACAGGGGCGCCAGGGGAGAGTGGGGGGAGGAGCAGGGGAGAGTGGGGGAGGAGCAGGGGCGCCAGGGGAGAGTGGGGGAGGAACAGGGGCGCCAGGGGAGAGTGGGGGAGGAGCAGGGGCGCCAGGGGAGAGTGGGGGAGGAGCAGGGGAGAGTGGGGGAGGAGCAGGGGCGCCAGGGGAGAGTGGGGGAGGAGCAGGGGAGAGTGGGGGAGGAGCAGGGGAGAGTGGGGGGGGAGCAGGGGAGAGTGGGGGAGGAGCAGGGGCGCCAGGGGAGAGTGGGGGAGGAGCAGGGGAGAGTGGGGGAGGAGCAGGGGCGCCAGGGGAGAGTGGGGGAGGAGCAGGGGAGAGGGGGGGAGGAGCAGGGGCGCCAGGGGGGAGAGTGGGGGAGGAGCAGGGGGAGAGTGGGGGGAGGAGCAGGGGAGAGTGGGGGAGGAGCAGGGGCGCCCAGGGAGAGTGGGGGGAGAGCAGGGGAGAGTGGGGGAGGAGCAGGGGGCGCCAGGGGAGAGTGGGGGAGGAGCAGGGGAGAGTGGGGGAGGAGCAGGGGCGCCAGGGGAGAGTGGGGGAGGAACAGGGGCGCCAGGGGAAAGTGGGGGAGGAACAGGGGCGCCAGGGGAAAGTGGGGAAGGAGCAGGGGCGCCAGGGGAGAGTGGGGGAGGAGCAGGGGAGAGTGGGGGGAGGAGCAGGGGCGCCAGGGGAGAGTGGGGGAGGAGCAGGGGAGAGTGGGGGAGGAGCAGGGGAGAGTGGGGGAGGAGCAGGGGCGCCAGGGGAGAGTGGGGGAGGAGCAGGGAAGAGTGGGAGAGGAGCAGGGGCGCCAGGGGAGAGTGGGGGAGGAGCAAGGGAGAGTGAGGGCGGAGCCACAGGGGCGCCAGGGAGAGTGGGGGAGGGGCAGGGGCGCCTGTGGGACCCCAGGGGAGAGGGGCTGGGGGGGGGTGGCGCAGGAACCCCCGTGGGCCCCAGGGAGCTGGGGCACTGGCTCTGCAGCCCAGGGCTGAGTATCAGGGCTTCAGGAGGGACCATGCCCAGTCACCTGGATGCGCTCAGCGCCAAGGAGGGGCCTGGCAGGCAGCCCACACTCATAATACACATTTAAGAACGGACAGATGGGTAAGGACTAGCGTCTCCAAGTCCTGATACCCAGGTGTGCAGAGGCACAGCTCTGGGCTGTGAATGGTTAGGGAGCTGGCCTGCGAGGCCCTCACATCTTACAGGTCAGCACACATGGGCAGACCGCAGCCTGGGGCCGGCTCTAGACACTGTCACTGGAGCCCGTCCCAACACGAGAACGTCTGAGCAGGGGAGACGATGATTGTATAGAATACACAGCCAAACCTCAGGCCCCACTGCCCAAAGGTCTTGTAAGATGACTGAGAGCAAACCCGGTTCTTCAGGGCAAAGCCTAGTGAGGCTCCGGCTCGGGGACAAGAGCAGCCAGTGTCTCCGGAGCTCCTGGGAGCTCCAGGCCCTGAGGACAGGGGCGGCCTCCACTCTGTCCCTGACCACACACCTGGGCAGCCCCTTCGCCTCCCTCCGCCTGCAGGGAGCCGCAGCCGCCTCCAGGGGGCGCTGCTCTCTGCTCACCTGCTGTTGAAGCAGCAAGGCAGAGCCTGCCCCTCCCACTGGGGGCCCGGTGACCACAGCTGCCCCCACACCTGGCCAGCCTCGCAGCAGCACAGGGTGGGGGGTCCTCAGACCATCCCTGGGGAGTTCAGTTGTCAGGGGTTTGTGGTGTTGTCTTTCTATACTTTTTTTTTTTTTTTTTTTTAACATAAAATGTGTCTTAGTTTTAGGAAAGGCACACGTAGGGTCTCATCTCAGGAACAGCGGCCAACTGGCCCACTGCCGCTGTGCAGCCTAGAAGTGGTTGCTTGATCCAAAAGAATGGGATAGATCTGTGTTGTAAAATGTGGGTAGCCACAATATATTCAGCAAAAATGGTGTTCGAGGGGACTCCGTTTGTGTGAATTTACACACGCACAGATGCCTGAGACCGGCAGCCTGTGCACACTCCTGTGGACTGAGCAGCAGCTGCACGGTCACGCTACATGGAGGGCGAGGGCTGGACCACCGATGTGAGTCCTGGGCCTGGGGACGCCGTGGATGGGACCCACAGCCTGGAATCGAGTTCCCCTGGCCATCTGCAGGCCGTGCTGCTCAGAGATGGCACCACGCCCCCGGCCCGCACCCCTGCCCCGTGCTGCTCAGAGAGGGCCCCACGCCCCCGGCCCGCACCCCTGCCCCGTGCTGCTCAGAGGCGGCACCACGCCCCCGGCCCGCACCCCTGCCCTGGCCCGCACCCCTGCCCCGTGCTGCTCAGAGGCGGCCCCACGCCCCCGGCCCGCACCCCTGCCCCGTGCTGCTCAGAGGCGGCACCACGCCCCCGGCCCGCACCCCTGCCCTGGCCCGCACCCCTGCCCCGTGCTGCTCAGAGAGGGCACCACGCCCCCGGCCCACACCACGCCCCCGGCCCGCACCCCTGCCCCGTGCTGCTCAGAGAGGGCACCACGCCCCCGGCCCGCACCCCTGCCCCGTGCTGCTCAGAGAGGGCCCCACGCCCCCGGCCCGCACCCCTGCCCCGTGCTGCACGCTGCCGCCCCGGCCCAGCCACTCACCCACGAAGAGGACGAGGACAAAGCTGGCCAGAGTCAGGGAAGAGCCGCTGCTGACCATGCTGACGAGGAAGCGGAAGAAAGGGTAGAGCAGCAGCGAGGCCCAGAACAGCCAGTTCAGCAGCGCCCAGGGCCGCCGCGGGGGCACCATGGCCGTCTCGGGGAAGGTGCCCGTCCTGTAGTACTCCTCCTGGAAGGCATCCTGAGGGGGACAGGGGGCAGAGGGGGGCCTAAGTGCTCACCTCAGACACGACCTATGGGGTCAGCAGCACCCCCAGGAGGGCCCTGCAGGCACTGACTGGGCCGTCCCCCTTTCCACGACGCCACCTGGAGGCAGGGTCACCGCAGCCCTGTCCCTGCGCCCAGGGCAGCCCGTGTGGGCCCCAGGCTGCTCCCTGCTGCCTGCTGGAGTCCGGGCTCCTGGGCAGGAGGGCTGTCCACACGGGGCGGGGGAGTTAGACCTGCCCTGAACCTGGCCCTCAGTGACCATCGCAGGACCGGGCGGAGAGGAGGGCTGCGCCCCTGGACGGGGAGTCCGCAGCAGGGGGCCCCGCACACCCGCTCCCCCACCCTGCGCCGGCCTCGCGCACGGGCACGGGGCTCCCGGCTGCTCGCAGGGGGCCCGGCTCACGGAGGAGGACAGCACTGTGGCGTCGCTGGCTGGCCATCCTTCCTCCCTCGGGTCAGTTGATTACTGACTCACCAGACGGCTAGAAAGGTCAACAGGCCCCTGCTGGACCTGCTGGAGCAGATCCTCACCTGACGGCCCAGCTGAAACCGAATTCCAGAAATCCTGCCTGTCCACGTCTGAGTGTCCCATAGTGTGCCTGTGGCATGGGGTGTGCGGGATCCTCACTGCCCCCCCCCAGGAGGGAGAGCACAGGAGCCGGGCAGGCCCTGCAGCCCGGACCTGGTGGAGCCCTCGAGCTGCGTCTGCGGGTGGGCCACTCGGCGCACCCCAGGAGGCCGCAGCCGAGAGCCCGCTGGGCTGGGGCAAGGCTCCGGGATTCGGCGCACCCCAGGAAGCCACAGCCGAGAGCCCGCTGGGCTGGGGCCAGGCTCCGGGACTCGGCGCACCCCAGGAGGCAACAGCCGAGAGCCCGCTGGGCGGGGGCCAGGCTCCGGGACTCGGCGCACCCCAGGAAGCCACAGCCGAGAGCCCGCTGGGCTGGGGCAAGGCTCCGGGACTCGGCGCACCCCAGGAGGCCGCAGCCGAGAGCCCGCTGGGCTGGGCTGGAGCCAGGCTCCAGGACTCGGCGCATCCCCAGGAAGCCACAGCCAAGAGCCCGCTGGGCTGGGGCAAGGCTCCAGGAAGCTGCCGCTGTGGGGGGAGGGCACCGCCATGGGGGACAAGGGCCAGAGACGGCCTTCTTGAGCTAGTCAGTGTCAGACAGCCCCAGGGAGGGAGCTTCCCATTTCTTAATACCAGCAACTAACTCACAGCACAACCGCCGGCCACAGCAGGCCTGTTTTTGTGACCCATCTTACCCAAGTGGCGTCCTGGTTCTCTGAGGGGTTGAGTGTCCTGGAAAACAAGCTTCCCCTACTTCAGATGCTGAGTTTTTTTTTCCCTTTAACAGCTTGAGATAGAAACGGCTGAAGTAGGCCCTGGCCGGTTGGCTCAGGAGTAGAGCCTCGGCCCAGCCTGTAGAAGTCCCGGGTTCGATTCCCAGGCAGGGCACACAGGAGAAGCGCCCATCTGCTTCTCCCCACTCCCCCCTCTCCTTCCTCTCTCTCTTTTCCCCTCCTGCAGCCAAGGCTCCATTGGAGCAAAGTTGGCCCGGGCACTGAGGATGGTTCCATGGCCTCTGCCTCAGGCACCAGAATGGCCCTGGCTGCAAAGGAGCAACGCCTCAGATGGACAGAGCTTCACCCCCTGGTGGACAATGCCGGGTGGATCCCGGTCGGGCACATGTGGGAGTCTGTCTCTCTGCTTCCCCTCCTCTCACTAAAAAAAAAAAAAGAAAAGAAAAGAAATGGCTAAAGCATATCATACTTTTTTCTTTTTCAATCAGGTGCACAGAATAATATGCTTTTCTAACCACTCAAAGTCATTATTTTAAAGCGTGATCCACAAAAAGGGCCACTGTGGAAGCACCTCAGGCCTCTTCCCCGAGCTCTGAGCTCCGGGATCTGCCTGCGCCTGGCCGACCAGCCCTGCTCTGCCTGCAGCAGCTGCGAGGAGCCGGGGAGGCTCTCGGAAACCAAATCATCAAGGAGTGTGGGGCAACGGGCTCGTGTGACGTGCCCCACCCTCCAGGACCCAGGGAGGACGGGGCTGGTCATTTGACCAGAAAGAAGTCTTACACGGACGGGAGGTTACTGTCGACGGCTGGGCAGTCTCCCCCAGTAGCCAAGAGGTGCACGCCAGAAGACGAGAAGACGCGGCTAGGGCCTGAGCACGCAGCCAGCAGGAGAACTGGACGGGGAACCAGCCCTCCCTCCCGTCCCCGTCAGAACCACGGCGTCAGCAGGAAGGGGGGTTTCCGAGGGGGGCCCACCGCTCTCCCAGGTTGCGCACTGAATCCACCTCTTTCCTTTGCACCAGCGCCTGTTTCCACGAGCTGTTTGCTGTGACTGAGGCAGGCAGCTGAACCCACGTGTTGGGGGCAGTGACGGAGACCGAGGGATGCCCGAGAGAAGGCACCTGACCCCGCCGAAGCCTTGCCGTGTCCCCTCTCTGCCGGGGAGACGCAGCGAAAAGTGCTTCCGAGACGGGCTGTTTGCCCCGTGTATGCCCTGGGCGTTGGGGAACTGGGGACAGGGCTGAAGGAGAGAGAACAGGATCAGTGCTCTCAGGAGGGCTGTTTCAAAGGCGTGTTAAGGGATGCACAGGAACAATGCATGGGGGTTGCTTGAGGCAAAGACGAACCTTTTACTAAAAAGGGGTTTGGGCAGTGACCCCAGGGGCTGCCCAGTAGGGGTTGTGACCCCGTCGCCCTGCGAGGTTCCTCTCCACAAAACCCTTTTCCACCTTCAGGCGGGACTGGGGTTAACTGGTCTCACCTGGGCTGGAGCTGCTCTGGGAGAGGCTTTGGATCCTAAGCATCACGTGAGGGTGTGAATGTTTTCTCACAGCCCACACCCCTCAGCCAGCCGGGGTCCCAGCTGATAGTAACACACACTCTGCTTAGATCGTCCCACTTAAAACGGAGGGAGCCCATTCCGACCAGCTTGCTGGGCAGCAGGCCTTTGGCCATGTGAAGTCCTAGCTCCGTCTAAGCTCCTGAGAAAACAGGGTAGCCCAGATACAACACCCCCTCCCCTCGGAGGCACTGCTGACCGCTTCCCCTCGGGGTCAGTGACTGTGCCCGACGGGAGGAGGCCAGTCTACCAGGTCTGTTCACAGGGAACAGGGCAGCCGTCCAGGCCTCCGTGGGGAGGACCTGGCCCCAGCCCCTGGCTTTGATGAATGAGCTAGGAGACGCAGGCTAAGGACATCCTTTTTCTGGGACCGTCACTCCTCACTTCCTCCTCGGCTAGCCTAAGGGCTTTGAGCCAGATGACCAGGTTGGGAGCCCCTTCCAAATCAAATGCTATCATTTTAACGTTAATTATAGTTGATAGAAAAACATCCTGAGACTTTATGGAGAACGAAAGGGGCCTGTCCCCTACGAGCCCAGGGCTCCTGCTCCGTGCCCCAGCCCCCTGCCTCAGCACGGGCGGGCGGGCTGATGGAAAGAGCCTTCTCGGCCTTGCTGGGCTGAGGCTGCTTTTGCTGACGTTCCTGTGCCTTTTACAAAGGGGCTCATTTCTTAGGCCTTTTGTGAGCATTTTTTTTTTTTTTTTTTTTAGCTAATACTGACATTTTTTATACCATCCAATTAAGTCAGAAAACAGCATGAGGAAAACACTGCCTCGTGCAGGAAACAGAGAGAAAGTGTCTGTCTGGTATTCCTGTCGGGGCCCAGGTGTGCGTCCGTGCAGACCCTCGGTAACGGGGAGTCTTGTTAAAAAAAAGTGTCAGTGCCCTGGCCGGTTGGCTCAGCGGTAGAGCGTCGGCCTGGCGTGCAGGAGTCCTGGGTTCGATTCCCGGCCAGGGCACACAGGAGAAGCGCCCATCTGCTTCTCCACCCCTCCCCCTCTCCTTCCCCTCTCCTTCCTCTCTGTCTCTTTCTTCCCCTCCTGCAGCAAGGCTCCATTGGAGCAAAGATGCCCCGGGCGCTGGGGATGGCTCTGTGGCCTCTGCCTCAGGCGCTCTAGTGGCTCTGGATGCAACAACAACGTCCCAGATGAGCAGAGCATCGCCCCCTGGTGGGCATGCCGGGTGGATCCCGGTCGGGTGCATGCGGGAGTCTGTCAATTGCCTCCCCGTTTCCAGCTTCGGAAAAATGAAAAATGAAAAAAAAAAAAAAAAAGTGTCAGGCCCTGCGGTCCCACACGTGGGCCCTCATGGCCTCCGGGCCGGAAGCAGCTGCCCTGGACACACCTTCCTGGGTCCCACGCTGACCTCCTGAGACTCCGATAGCCACCCAGCCCCATGTTCTGGGGACAGGTACACCAACCAGCACCTGCTTATGAGAACTGTGCCCCAAACCCATCCAGAAAAGGCCCGACTGGCAAGTTCCGAGAGGGGCCTGCTAAAGGCACGGTTGGAAACGCACTTCCTGCTGAGAGAGTCCTAGGGCCTTCGCTCAGAGACCCGAGCACATTCACGAGAGCGTCTCTGCTTCATCTGGGGGTGGTGATTTGGACCAGAAACCCCAAGCATTCATTCGCAAGCTGTCCACCCGCAGCGGGGGCCTCTAGAGTCCTGTGTGGTTGTCCTCTTGAGGCGTGGGGAGACCCACAGCAGGGGCCAGCTGGTCTGTATCCAGGGTTTGGTGGAAGGACACGAGACTCCTACCGCGTGTATCTGATTCCAGATAATGAGCTGCTCTGTTTGTGCTGAAAATGGGTGACGGATCAGAATGAAGTGCTTACTGGGTGGTGAGACCTGGTCATAAAGACGCCTCCCTCACGGGGGAGGGGGGAGCTGACCCTTCCTTCCCTAAGACGGAGCCGTGAACGCAGCAGTTAGACTCCCTCTGGCCTGCACACTCTTGAATGAGAGATAGTCCGTGTTCCGGGAGGAGGCAGGAGGAAGTGGGGACCTGGGGTCGGGGCCGCCGCAGAGATCAAGCCCGGCCATGCGGCCTCATGGGCTTCCTCCTGCTCAGGCCGGCTACGCTTTGAGCCAGACAGGCAACCACATCGTGGACCCAGAGCCACCAAGATCCTCTGCGCTGCCGAGGGGAACAGTACCCCCCCCCCCGAGAATATTTGGCCGTGGGAGCAGAGGCAGGCAGGCAGGCAGACACGGGCTGGGGGGTGGGGGGCACGACTGCTTTCTCGGCCCACCACACCCATAAAATACTTCCCTTCTTTCTACGGTGCACCTTTACAGAATGTTTTGCTGTTTTCTTCCCTGTTGCTAAGTCGAGGGCAGTTCGCCGGGATGTGAGATCTCACGCAATGAGAACAGGCTTGCTGCCACGGTCACCTCCCGAAGGCCCCGCCGGGCACCTGGACACGGGGGCGTGGGCCCCACAGGGCCGCCTGCCACACTGACCTTCTCCTGGTAGAGCTTGTGGAGCCAGGCCGAACACTGGTCCTCATCTTCCGGGACTTCTTCCAGGGGAATCCGCCTGCAAGGCAGAGAGAACGGCTAGCAGGGGTGGCCGGTGCCGGGAACGCCCCTGCCGTGGTGTTAAAGCAACGGTGCTGCCGCCGCCCGGCTTCTGTGCAGGTAGCTGGGGCGTGGGGACGTGAGGAGGGTGAACGCCCCTGCTGTGGCGTTAAAGCAACAGTGCTGCCGCCCGGCTTCTGTGCAGGTAGCTGGGGCGTGGGGACGTGAGGAGGGTGATTCAGGGACAGGGAGGGGCGGGGGTCCACATCTGTGCTGGGAGATGCAGGCCCGAATGCAGTCACGGCCCGTGGAAGAGGGACCAAGGGGGCCCCGGCTCTCCGTCCTCCCTCCCACCTCCCAGAGAGGCTGCAGCCATGGGCCGCACGGCCTCAGATTCCACATGCGACAGCCCAGTGTACCCAGAGTCTAGCTGACCATATGCTGGCGCCTTTCTCGGCCAGGTGACGGCCAAGGCCGATGGTGAAGCGTCCCCCGTCAAACATTTGCTTGGGCCCCTTGGGTAGAATTGAGGCAGACTCTGCAGAGGCCCTGTCGATGGCGCGGACGTGTGCGCTAGGGAACTGGCACTCCCAGCGTGCGAGACGCCAGGGGCTCCCCCCCCCTCCCCTTACAAGCTCGGAGGCTCAGGACGGCTCTCGGCTCTCTCGGCTGGTGCTGGCAAGGGCGGAGGTAGAGCATGAGAGCATCCTGTCCTTTTTCCCGGGGGGACTCCGGCAACAGGAAGAGACGTTCCCTGGCACGTGTCCTCCAATGAGCCCACCAGGGGGCTGGCTGCAGGGGGCGAAGGGGGCGTGCCGGGGGGGGGGCTGACTGCCGGGGGCGAAGGGGGCGTGCCGGGGGGCTGACTGCCGGGGGCGAAGGGGGCGTGCCGGGGGGCTGGCTGCAGGGGGCGAAGGGGGCGTGCCGGGGGGCTGACTGCCGGGGGCGAGGGGGGCGGGCGGGGGGGGGCTGGCTGCAGGGGGCGAATGGGGCGGGCCGGGGGGGGGCTGGCTGCAGGGGGCGAAGGGGGCGTGCCGGGGGGGGCTGACTGCCGGAGGCGAAGGGGGCGTGCCGGGGGGGGCTGGCTGCAGGGGGCGAAGGGGGCGTGCCGGGGGGGGCTGGCTGCAGGGGGCGAAGGGGGCGTGCCGGGGGGCTGGCTGCAGGGGGCGAAGGGGGCGTGCCGGGGGGGGCTGACTACCGGGGGCGAATGGGGCGTGCCGGGGGGGGGGCTGGTTGCCGGGGGCGAAGGGGGCGTGCCGGGGGGGGGCTGACTACCGGGGGCGAATGGGGCGTGCCGGGGGGCTGGCTTCAGGGGGCGAAGGGGGCGTGCCGGGGGGGGGCTGACTGCCGGGGGAGAATGGGGCGTGCCGGGGGGGCTGGCTGCAGGGGGCGAAGGGGGCGTGCCGGGGGGGGCTGGCTGCAGGGGGTGAAGGGGGCGTGCCAGGGGGGCTGGCTGCAGGGGGCGTGCCGGGGGGGCTGGCTGCAGGGGGCGAAGGGGGCGTGCTGGGCTCTTCCCTCCCCGAGAGGCGCAGTTACCCAAGACTGGCCTGGTGGAGGGCAGGGCAGTCCTCCTGCACGCTGACTGCACGGGGTTTCCCAACACGGGGCTCAGGGGGCCCGAGTGGACTTCCCACAACTGGGACAAAGCCTTGCTCCACTTTGGGGGGAAGGCCCCCCTGGGAAGGTGGGTGTGTTTCCCGCTGTCCCGGGCCTGGTCACTGTGGGACAAGGCGACGGTCAGCTGTGGTGCCAGCCAAGAAAACGGTGACGGTGCTGCTCGTTGCCCGTGTTTAAGGGGCAGCCAGGGCTGTTTCGAGGTGGGAAGCTGTGTCACGCAGCCTGTCCATTCACCAGCACACCTGTCCAGGGAGGCTAAGCTCCAAGTTTCTCTCTAAATTATGTTATAATTTAGCATGGGGAAGGTCTTTACAAAAATAATCAAAATCAAAACCACGTAATTGGCTTGTTTTCCAACAGTGGGCATTTCAGATTTCTTGGTTACAGTCGGCCACATGAAGAAACAGTCCCTGAACCATGCCACGTGGGGGTTTAGCACATGACCTGCCACTGTTTTACTGTCCACGGTGTCTGTCCGTGGTGGTTTCCACTAACGACCAGGGTCAGACCCATCCTCTTACATCGATAAACAGGCGAAGAAAACTGGGTTTGTCTAACACCTTGGGACTTGTGTCCAATAAAATCGAAATGTCTGGATGAGAACACATCAGTGAGATGCCCCTCCCGTGGTCTCTGGGCCCCAGGCCTGCATGTAAATTGTGTGTGAGCTTGTCTGTGCACCTGGACGCAGCAGACACGTCCTCCAGAAAGGGCTCGGTACGATGTTCTGTCCGCACGCAGCCCCAGAGTGACCGCAGTTCTGTGATCAGGACGCGCTGACGAGAGGGGAGAGGGGAGAGGGAGCTCCCCCTGGGCGCGCACAGCAGTGGCGTGCGTCTAGCACACATCACAGACATGCAGGCCGTGGGCGTGTGCAATTCGATACAGAACACCGGCAGGAAGATGTTAAACATTTCCCTGGAAGCAGGGCTGTGGGTCCCACGCGACTGGCTCCCTCTCTGGTGGGCGCCGTCTTTTCCAGAGAGGACGCACCGCCAACGTACCTCACGTATAAATCGGCGTGGTATTTCTTTCCGTTCAGGACTCCCAGCAGGGTGGGGTTTTCATTATTTCTGAAATTGAGTGTACAGTCATATACAGCTGAAACTATAAAAAAAATAAAACAAATACAAAGCAGTATATAGCGTGTGAACCCAATTTTGTTTCGTAGACACACACACTGGGAAACAGGCTCGGAGGGCTAGTGGGTGATCTGGGCACCGCGGGGCACCTGGCTCCTCACGCTTTTCCATCACGCCCACACCCCTGCGCGCCCAGCACGTGTTCCGTTGCGTAACCGGAAAAGCACACCGCAACGTAGTCACGGCAACCAGAACTCCGGCTGCGGCCAGGCCCGGGAGCGCAGAGCCGCCCTGCAGGGCCCCACCTCGCTGTGCAGCAGCAAACTGATGCTGAAACGGGTCGGCGTTCAGATAAACTGACCCAAAGCGCAGGCTGGGGCGTGTCTGAGTTACGGCAGCCTGTCCCCTCTGGGGGCGCTTACCCCACTAGAAGAATAAACTAGCTAGACCCCAGGACACGATACTGAAACTGCTTACGGAATTGCACTACAGTCACTTGGAACGTGGCTGAAAACCAACAGGAGTCTGGTTTTCACGCCCCGGGGTGGGAAATACCGTGGGAGGTCACTCGCTGTCTACCCCACAAGATGCAGAGGCGTCCCGAGGGCCAGGCCAAAGAGTGAGGCCGTGGGGACAGAGCGATGTTTGACCAGCTGTGTCTCTCCCTCGGGCTGGTGCCCGGCATGTGCCCGCACAGCCGGGCACCAGGAGGCTGCTGAGCTGCCTGAGCCCCAGCTTGGCCCCTCTGGCCCCTCTGGAGATGAGGGACAAGGGCTTTGGGGGGAGGGCTGGTCGCATGGCAGGGAAGGGGTAAAGAATGGCGCTTCCGACCTGAAGGGACAGGGCTGAAGAGGAGACAAGGAAGTCACGACCAGACCGGGGCCAGTTATGGCTGCTACCTTATTACTCTCACCTACAGTGACTTTGGGCTCCGCAGTCAGAGGGCCGCAAGGTCACCGAGTTCATCATCTAGGGGCAGCTGGTGCCCACAGATGAGCAGGAAGTGCAGACACAGCAGGACAATGACAACCTGGTCTGACCGGGGCAAGCCAGGTGTGGGGCCGCACTGGGCCCAGGTGAGGACCCAGGATTCCCCACGGCACAGGCTGCAGGTCCAGGGCTGAGCAGTAGAGGGCAGTGTTGCCTGAGTGTATGCGTGTGCGGTGTGCGTGTGGGGGGGGTGTGCGTGTGCGTGTGGGGTGTGTGTGTGCGTGTGTGTGCATGCACGCATGCAGGCAGTGGCCACACCCCCCTCCAGGTGCCTGGGCCCCGGCTAACACTAACCAGGGGTACACGTGCCATCCTGTCCCTTTCCCTCCCAGCTGCTGCCACAGTCGCCTGGGAGCGTTGCCAGGGACACAGCCGAGCCTATCGGGTGGGGGTCGGCTTCCTGTTGCAGTGGGGGCCGGCGACCCGGGGTCTTCCTTACCTACATTTCTCAGACTCCTCACGGTGACGGCGAAGCCCTTGGTGCGTGGCAGCAGGTGGTACTTGAGGCTGGGCAGCCCCTTGGCCCGGGCCACCTGCATGCTGATCTGGTGCTTCTTCTCCGTGAACCGGGTGCCCTCACAGTGGATCAGGAACTGGAAGGGACGGGCCGGGGTCACACACGCCCTCCCCCATCGCACACCGAAGTCACACGGGGTCCCAGAGAAGCCTCTGGGCATGGCCAGTCGGGGTGACCTGGCGGTGGTGCCTGCCTGTTCCCAGGGTGAACCCAGAGGCCACTGGCCTCGATGGACAGCTCAGGACAGGACAACTGGCTGACGTGTGTGTGTGTGTGTGTGTGTGTGTGCGCACGCGTGCACGTGCACACGTGACAAGTCTGGGTGACTAGAGATTCTTTTTTTTTTTTTTTTTTGTATTTTTCTGAAGCTGGAAACGGGGATAGACAGTCAGACAGACTCCCACATGCGCCCGACCAGGATCCACCTAGCACACCCACCAGGGGGTGACGCTCTGCCCACCAGGGGGCGATGCTCTGCCCCTCCGGGGCGTCGCTCTGTCGTGACCAGAGCCACTCTAGCGCCTGGGGCAGAGGCCAAGGAGCCATCCCCAGCGCCCGGGCCATCTTTGCTCCAATGGAGCCTCGCTGCGGGAGGGGAAGAGAGAGACAGAGAGGAAGGAGAGGGGGAGGGGTGGAGAAGCAGATGGGCGCTTCTCCTGTGTGCCCTGGCCGGGAATTGAACCCAGGACCCCTGCACGCCAGGCCGACGCTCTACTACTGAGCCAACCGGCCAGGGCCTGTGACTAGAGATTCTTGAGTGTGTGACGCGTGCACCCGGGATTTCTTTATGCACAGTAAGGTCAGCGGAAGGAAGGACAGAGGGGGCGTGTGCACAGGGGGTCAGGCCAGGCGGCTCAGGGGGGTGCCCAGGGCGGCTGGCTACTTGGTGGTGGCTGCCCAGGGTTGCTGGTTGTGGGGTGGCTGACTGCGGGGTGGCTGGGTGCGGGGTGCCGGCTGCCCGGGGTCTCACGTACGAAGTACTTCTCGGGGTAGTCCCGCAGGTGCAGCAGGCTCTTCGAGACGGTCTTGCGGTCTTGCTCCCACTTGCGTGTGCAGAAGACCATTTCCGTGAAGTACCACATCCAGCCAATGATCGGGACGTAGGCTAGCTCCTTCTTGGCCAGGACCTTGGAGCCCTGGAACAGAGGAGGGGCCGGGGTGTCAGGAAAAGGATCCGGGGGAGCTTACGAGAAAGAGAGAAGTGCACATTCACTCCAGAGGCCTGTGGGGATAAAGTCCAGGCCACGGGGAAGCAGGAAGCACACCCCGCTGGTCAGCTGGAGGTCAAGGCTGTGCTAAGGCTGCCGTGTGGGGCGAGCAGGAAGTGGGCCTGCTCTCTGGGGGAGGGGGGCCTTTCAGCAGGCTCCAGGGACAGTCAAGAACCTGAAGGGTCTTGGATGGTCATCAGCCCAGGGTCTCCAGGTGGTCAGCATCATTTCTGCTCACGGAGCTCACAGTGAGCTGTGACAGCACTTTTCCAAACTCTGTTCGTCAGTCTCGCTCGGTCCTCAGCCCACCTGCTGGCTCTGCAGAGCCCACTTCGCCCGCCTTTCAGACGAGGGGACGGTGCAGCCAGGCCGTATACTCGGGGCACTAGGTCACGCTGGGAGCTGCCCACCGTCCCTTTGCCGGCACTCCTGAAGGCTGGGGCTGGCTCCAGACCCAGGCTTCGGCCCGTGGGCAGGCTGGCACCGTGGGCAGGCTGGCACCCTGGGCTGCCGGGCATGGGCCCCGACCCGGCTCTGCCAGCCTGTATGAGCGCCACCAGACTGGGAAGACCAGCATCAAGTGGGCGCAGCGGGCTCTGAGACCCTGACGCACGGGTCTCAAAGAATGTGTAGCTATTATCGCCAGAGTAAGTGCAGCGGCTGGACATTTCTGAGCCACACTTCTGCATCCAGCAGTGACAACAAATCACACATACTACAAACCCGGATGCTGGCAGCTCCAGCCAACTGGTCAACCCCTGTGTGGTGACCATGCGGAGCTAGAAAGAGCTGCTATAAGATTACACGGAGATCCTATGCATTCTGAACCAAGACTACACGGCTCTCGTCCCGGTGCGAAAAATGGGTCGAATCAGGACTTTCTGTGGAAGGACTTCTCTAACATGGCCGCCTGCCAGCCAGTACGATGGAGATGCTACGTGAACGGCTGGAACCGGTGGGGCTTCCTGTTCAGTCACCTCTCCACGACCCACGCATCTCCTCTGCCTACTCCGGACAGACAGCGGAGAACCCAGGCAGGGGCTGAGACCAGTCAGGGGGCAGCCCCGGGTCAAGATGCCGTTTACTGCCACGCAGGTGACCGCTCCTGCAGCTTTACCAGTACAACCACCAGTCAGTCACTTGGGCTCACCCAAGTTCATTTATTTCTACTAAACACAAAATATCTGAAGGGGCGTGAAGCTTGGAAGACAGGCGAGACTGTAGTAAGAGGCAGGCTACCGCAGCCGCACTTGAACCCTTTGAATGCCTGCCTGACCGTGAGCTAGAGACCACTGCCGACATTCCACGTTTGCTGGAGGCCAGCCAGCTGTCCCCAGAGGGCCAGCCAGTCAACCACAGCTGAGCCTCCGTGTGGACATGTGCTGTGTGAACCTTAAAACTGTTCTGTCTGAGCCACAGGTAGATATTAACTACCTCCCTGTGCCAGGCACCTGCCAGGTGCTGGGTACACAGAGATGGATACGACTATCCATGGCCTTGAGGTGGTCCACGTCTAGTGGGAAGAGAAGCAGCAGGCCAGCCACGTCTGTGTTACCCTTCTGCCCCTAAACTCTGTGACTCGGTCGTTGAACACAGACACGCTCAGCAGCGAGAGGTGGCAGCGAGGAAGGCAAGGCTGAGGCTGGAGCTGGTCCCTGAAATCAAAGTCCTTCGCTGCCATGACACGCGGGAGAGAAGACAGAGCTCAGAAGAACGACCCAAGGCCACGCCTGCGGTGACAGACTCCTTTGTACCGATGGGGGTCACAGAACAGTGTGGCCTGATTCTGCTTACATTGCCTTCTTCCTCCTGCACTCTCCCTCTGCAGATGCTCGAGAAGAAAGTGCTGGAGACCTCCCACCACCAGAAACATCTCCAGAAACATCTCAAGAGACGTGGAAACAGAATGAAATCCTGCTCGGCAGTCAGTCACAGCCGCAGGGGAAACGCAGAAAACAGGCCACACACGGGGCCGAGAGCTCCTCGTGCAGACCCGAAACGAGCGTGTATCCCTGATAGTGGTCGAGCAGAACAGCCCGAGCTACTGGCTCTTGCTTAACATCTCCCCACCGGCCCACACCCCTCCTGGTGCAGGTGGGGAGCGGGGATGGGAGGGGCCTGTGGGGACAAACAGGAGGTCTTGGGTCCCTGGATCGGGGCTCCAGGACAAGACACATGAGAGAGGACGTCCTTGCACAGGCCCTGCTCCCATCCCTGGGCTCAGATCCCTGTGGCCCCTTCTATCCTTGGGGGCCAACAGTCAGGGTGCAGGTGAGCCCCGAAATGTGGTACCAGTTGTGAACATATTGAAATTCTTGCCCACAGGTTGGTCAACAGAACTGCCCAAACACCCACATTCATCCCCCCGCATTCCAACCCAGTCCCCCCCCCCCGGAGAAGGGGTGACACTCAGATCACGGGGGACCCCAGGTGCGACTGTTGAGCTTACTGGGTGCCCCCCACCCACTCGCTCACACCCTGGCAGCATGCCCCCTGCACGGTCCTTACACGATCCACAGTCCTGACTGGGTCTTTCAACCCACTGCTGTTTCTCCGTAGCACCCAGCTCGGTGTCTGCTACCAGAAACACACCCAAGACGCTGTTGTTGGAAAAAACAGCCTGAAGAGGTGTGACCGCTGTCATCATCAGTCCTTGTGTGCAGGGGGCAGCCCCGAGCTCTGTGACGTTACAGAGAGCCCTCTGCTGAGGGACAGTCTTTCCTCTCTCTGCTTCTCCCTGCAGGAACACGCAGTGCTGACTCAGCCTGTCTGGGGCCTGAGCTGGGGCACATCCCCCGAGTCACAGTGCCCCAGCGGGAAATGGGAAGGAAGGTCTCGCTCTAACTAGGGTGTGGCGGGCTGCCTCCGGGCTGGCCCTACAAACCTGCCTACAGTGCCCCAGCGGGAAATGGGAAGGAAGGTCTCGCTCTAACTAGGGTGTGGCGGGCTGCCTCCGGGCTGGCCCTACAAACCTGCCTCCTGGTGGTCCCGCCCGAGGGCCCATGGACTTCGTTCCCACAAACCAAGACTGTTCCACAGAGGCGGCGGGTGCCTCCTCCTCTCTCGTACCGCTGGCCCTAGGGGAGCCAGGCCAGGCACCAGGACCAGGGGGAATGCTGAGAAAAGGCCCTGGGGGAGGGGCAGGCCTGGAAGGACACACAAGGAAGCCAGCACGTGGAGGCAGACGTCCATCCGCATGGCGAGCCTCGAGATGGGACCACTGCCCTGGCCGAGCCTCGAGATGGGACTACTGCCCTGGCCGGCAGCCGGACCGCCACCGCAGAGGGGATGATGCCTGCGGGGCCCCGAGCCGCTGCGCCTGGACACAGACCCGCGTTCCAGGGGCTTATGCTGGAGGAGGCAATGAACCCATACGGCCTCTCTAAACATCTGGAGAAAACAGCCCAGCCGGCCTCCCGGTGAACCAAGCCCCACGGACCCAGCAGATAAGGATTGACGAGAACAGCTACTATTATGGGAGTGATCACTGGGGCCTGGCCGCTCAAAGACCTGGCAAACATGATCAAAAGTAACCTTCCGAGGTCTCATCCCCATGGTCCTGGGGCAAAAACATAGGTAAACAGGCCTGCGGCTTCAGGAGCCCTGACCTTCTGCGAGCACAGGCCGGAGTGCACGGACAATCCTCAGGTCACACTCAGCCCAGACAGAAGGGAGTAGTCAGAGTGATTCTCAAAGACCCTAACCAGAGCCTTAGGCACACCGTGAAATGCCAGGGCCGAGGCAGAGCAGAGCCTGCGGGGACAGACACCAGAGTGACCACGCTGACATTCGATGCTGATAGAGTAACCCCATTCCCAAGAATTTTTTTTTTTTTTTGTATTTTTCCTAAGTGAGAAGCAGGTGGGGCAAGGGGGAGGGGGGGCAGACAGACTCCCGCTTGTGCCAGACCGGGATCCACCCAGCATGCCCACCAGGGGGCGATGCTCTGCCCATCTGGGGTGTTGTTCTGTTGCAACCAGAGCCACTCTAGCACCTGGGGCAGAGGCCACGGAGTCATCCCCAGCGCCCGGGCCATCTTTGCTCCAATGGAGCCTCGGCTGCGGGAGGGGAAGAGAGAGACAGGGAGGAAGGAGAGGGGGAGGGGTGGAGAAGCAGATGGGCGCTCTGACCAGGAATTGAACACAGGACTTCCACACGCTGGGCCGACGCTCCACCGCTGAGCCAGCCGGTCAGGGCCCCCACTCCCAAGAATTTCTGCGAATTCCAGTCTCTTCCACTCAAACCCCCTTCCTCTCGGGCTGCTACCTGTGAAGGTGAAAAACGCCCATCCCCCTCAAGGAACCTGCCTCCCGTCTCTTCTCTAAAAACCAGGCTCCTCTTGACAGCGGGAGTATCTCCCTATCACATGTAACTTTTTTTTTTTTTAAGATTTTATTTATTCATTATAGAGAGAGGAGAGACAGAGAGAGAGAGAAAGAGAGAGAGAAGGGGGGAGAAGCAGGAAGCATCAACTCCCATATGTGCCTTGACCAGGCAAGCCCAGGGTTTCGAACCGGCGACCTCAGTGTTCCAGGTCGACGCCTTATCCACTGCGCCACCACAGGTCAGGGATATGTAACTCTTAAAAGCAGACGGGTCAGGTGGTTTGTGTGAAGGTCATTTAAGGCCAAAGGCATTGCTGAACAGTGACTATAACAAGATACCGTGCATTCCTTTCACGGGTGGAAGATGAGAATGGGTCACTTTGGCAAGAGGCCACGCCCTCGGACCGGACCTAGGCCGCCCCAGGAGACACACAGACGGTCAATTGTTCCCTGTAAGTGGGGAGGACAGGCTCCCGGGGTGAATGCACTCGGGCAGCTTCCACCTGAGCTGCCCAGGCCCCCACCAGGTCCCATGTCCCCCTCCTCCTCTCCTGGGGGCACCTGCTCTGTCTGCACGTTGCCTCACCAGGATTTGAGCAGCCCCCGCCCCTGTTTCTCCCGTGCTTGGAGGACAGGGGTCAGCGGTCACCCGCGGCCCCGCTCCACCCTCACCATGGCTCTGGTGGTTTTCAGGGGCCCCCCGGCCTGCGGCCCCGCTCCACCCTCACCATGGCTCTGGTGGTTTTCAGGGGCCCCCCGGCCTGCGGCCCCGCTCCACCCTCACCATGGCTCTGGTGGTTTTCAGGGGCCCCCCGGCCTGCGGCCCCGCTCCACCCTCACCATGGCTCTGGTGGTTTTCAGGGGCCCCCCGGCCTGCGGCCCCGCTCCACCCTCACCATGGCTCTGGTGGTTTTCAGGGGCCCCCCGGCCTGCGGCCCCTCTCCACCCTCACCATGGCTCTGGTGGTTTTCAGGGGCCCCCTGGCCTGCAGCCCCTCTCCACCCTCACCATGGCTCTGGTGGTTTTCAGGGGGCCCCCAGCCTGCGGCCCCTCTCCACCCTCACCATGGCTCTGGTGGTTTTCAGGGGCCCCCCGGCCTGCGGCCCCTCTCCACCCTCACCATGGCTCTGGTGGTTTTCAGGGGCCCCCCGGCCTGCGGCCCCGCTCCACCCTCACCATGGCTCTGGTGGTTTTCAGGGGCCCCCCGGCCTGCGGCCCCGCTCCACCCTCACCATGGCTCTGGTGGTTTTCAGGGGCCCCCCGGCCTGCGGCCCCGCTCCACCCTCACCATGGCTCTGGTGGTTTTCAGGGGCCCCCCGGGTTCCGGTGAGCAGGGGAGATACATCACCCCGGCCAAAGGGCTGAGAGCTGCCTCCATCACGCAGGGTGATGCCCCCAAAGCTCCTAATCGCCCAAGAACAGTGGCTGTGCTCTCACCCCTTTCGCACATGGCCTCAGTTGTTTGGTTTTTCAGAGTAAGAAGCAAAGTCCTATCAACGATGGTATTCAGTTAAGAAACTGAGGCTGCCCTGGACAGCTCGGTGGGTTAGAGCATCATCCGGCACAGAGGTTGCCGGTTTGATCCCCGGTCAGGGCCCATACGGGAACAGATCGGTGTTCCTGTCTCTCTCTCTCTCTTTCTCTCCCTTCCTCTCTTGCTAAAACCAACAAATAAAAATTAATAGAAAAGCAAGGCTCTCCCACGGGATGGTGTTCTGTGTAATCGTGTTCAGTTCTTTTATACTTATCCTTGTGCTCAGGTGGTAAATGGATGGATTTCAAAGTCCTTCGTGAAAATCCCAGAATGGTGCTGAGACGGTTACACTTCATGAAAGCCTGTAGCTCCCAGTCTTGGGCCCCCTCTGCAGCCCGGTCCCCTCTGGAGTCCTGGGCCCCCTCCCAGTCCCGGGCCCCCTCCCAGTCCCGGGCCCCCTCTGCAGCCTGGGCCCCCTCCCAGTCCCGGGCCCCCTCCCAGTCCCGGGCCCCCTCTGGAGTCCTGGGCCCCCTCCCAGTCCCGGGCCCCCTCTGGAGTCCTGGGCCCCCTCCCAGTCCTGGGCCCCCTCTGGAGTCCTGGGCCCCCTCCCAGTCCTGGGCCCCCTCCCAGTCCTGGGCCCCCTCCCAGTCCTGGGCCCCCTCTGCAGCCCGGGCCCCCTCTGGAGTCCCGGGCCCCCTCTGGAGTCCTGGGCCCTCTCCCAGTCCCGGGCCCCCTCTCAGTCCCGGGCCCCCTCTGCAGCCTGGGCCCCCTCTGGAGTCCTGGGCCCCCTCCCAGTCCTGGGCCCCCTCCCAGTCCCGGGCCCCCTCTCAGTCCTGGGCCCTCTCCCAGTCCCGGGCCCCCTCTGCAGTCCCGGGCCCCCTCTGCAGTCCCGGGCCCCCTCTGGAGTCCTGGGCCCTCTCCCAGTCCCGGGCCCCCTCTCAGTCCCGGGCCCCCTCCCAGTCCTGGGCCCTCTCTCAGTCCTGGGCCCCCTCTGCAGCCTGGGCCCCCTCTCAGTCCTGGGCCCCCTCTGAAGCCCGGGCCCCCTCCCAGTCCCAGGTCCTCTCTCCACGTGTCACTTCTCCTCTGAGCACACTGAAGGGCCACCCTTCCCTCCCCTCTGTGCCTGTGTCCCTGTGGCTCAGCCTCTGAGCGGCTGCGTCCGTCTCTGGAACTCTCTGCTCCGTCAGTTCCCGCTCGCCCAGGCCCTGACCTGGCCACAGAACCCATCCCCTCAGAGGGAGACCGGCTTCCGCCCCGCAGCAGGAGCCCTGCACAGACCCCTCCAGGGCACCGTGAGCCTGGCCCTGCCGCTAACCCTGGAGCCGATCAGAGCGCCCGGACCACGGCGACTCCTTCCCACTGCCTCCGGGGACAGCAGCGCTCTGAAGTCGGACTGCATACCAGTGACCACCCCCGGTAGCTGGTTACCCAGTCTGCGGCTCCGGGAGTTCACGTATAAAACAGAAACAAGCAGCTCTCTGAGGATGAGAAACTGCATAAACAAGGTGCCTGGTGCCCACGGAGCTCGTGGCCGCAGAGCTGCCAGGGCCCCGTGGGAATGGGAGAGTGCCTCCAAGTCCAAAGTCTCTTCACGTACCGGGGACCCCCACCTCCAATGACACGTGCTTCCACAGGCTGAGCATGGACACCCCTGAGCCCCCGGGGAGCCTGGAGGACCACCGGCTTCCCAAACCCCCCCTGGAGGGCCGGTGTCCACGCGTCCAGCCCTGAGCCCCCGGGGAGCCTGGACGACCACCGGCTCCCAACCCCCCCTGGAGGGCCGGTGTCCACAGCGTCCCAGCCCTGAGCCCCCGGGAGCCTGGAGGACCACCGGCTCCCAACCCCCCCTGGAGGACCGGTGTCCACACGTCCAGCCCTGAGCCCCCGGGGAGCCTGGAGGACCACCGGCTCCCAACCCCCCCTGGAGGACCGGTGTCCACGCGTCCAGCCCTGAGCCCCCGGGGAGCCTGGAGGACCACCGGCTTCCCAAACCCCCCCTGGAGGGCCGGTGTCCACGCGTCCAGCCCTGAGCCCCCGGGGAGCCTGGACGACCACCGGCTCCCAACCCCCCCTGGAGGGCCGGTGTCCACGCGTCCAGCCCTGAGCCCCCGGGGAGCCTGGAGGACCACCGGCTCCCAACCCCCCCTGGAGGACCGGTGTCCACACGTCCAGCCCTGAGCCCCCGGGGAGCCTGGAGGACCACCGGCTCCCAACCCCCCCTGGAGGACCGGTGTCCACGCGTCCAGCCCTGAGCCCCCGGGGAGCCTGGAGGACCACCGGCTCCCAACCCCCCCTGGAGGGCCGGTGTCCACGCGTCCAGCCCTGAGCCCCCGGGGAGCCTGGAGGACCACCGGCTCCCCAAACCCCCCCTGGAGGGCCGGTGTCCACGCGTCCAGCCCTGAGCCCCCGGGGAGCCTGGAGGACCACCGGCTTCCCAAACCCCCCTGGAGGGCCGGTGTCCACGCGTCCAGCCCTGAGGCAGGACACACGGGCACCTCCTCGTCTCCTCAGTCACGCGTATCCAGGGGCGGGGGGCACAGTATTCTCTCTCTCCTCTCAGAGATAACAAAGCCACAACACGGCGCTGAGCTCCGTGCCGAGCTGTCTCCGTCAGAGATGGGGAGGAACTGGGATCTCTGGTTCTGCTCCTGCAGACGTATTTGAACACACTCACACACACGTGCACGTATCAAGTCAGTGCTGGAGTCACAAACAGAAAAACAAAAGGGGAAACTGTCGGCAGGAGGGCCTGTCCTTTCCTACAAGTCCCTCCCTCGTGCCCACCATGCCAGGTAGCCACGGTGACTTCTCATGCCCTGTCCATCTCTCGAAAGACTGCTAACGGACCCCAGCTGCTCTCTCCGCCACTTAACTGCACCCTAACGACCACTGTTTGTCCTGAAGACGTTCCTGGGGTGTGTAACTTTGAAAATGTCCTCTTTCTCCTTTTGCCCCCAATTAAAAAAACACCCAAGTGTTAAAATTAAAAGCACATACAAAATGTGTCCCCAGGCTTATTTCGTCCCCCTGGGCCCCCTCCCAGTCTTGGGTCCCCTCTGCAGTCCGGGGTCCCCTCAGAGGGAGGGGGCCCACACACAGGCCCCCAAGTTCCGTTGCCGACGCAGGCTTCACGGGCACCTCAGGGACCGCAGACGCGGAGACCGCTGGGAGCCCGGCCACAGACCCCCGACCCAGCTGCTGCCGGGTCTGCAGCCCTCTGCGTTATGAGCTCTCTGACTGTCGTCTACATGGGCCACCCACACCCAGTGTGACGTGAGCAGCCCTCCCAGCTGTCCGCAGGGCATGGTCCCGACATCACAGCCTCTCCCCGCCCCGGGCCATGCCACCTGTGACTCCTGTTGGAATACGGGAGCCCTGTGGACAAATCAGTTCACAGGCTCAACCGCTACACCGCTGACGCGTTCAAGATGACAAAACTCAGCTGGGGGGCCCAGACCCGAAGGCCCGCAAGAAGCCAAACCAGCTGGGGGAAAAAAAACCCCCAGAATTTCCCATCTATTCTGGAGTCTGCAGTTCAAACTCTCTCGTGTAGGGATTCAACTTTCCTAAGCCCCAAAGATAAAAATAATTCAGAGGTAGATGCTGCCCGTTGGCCGAGGAAACAGGACACGGAGATGAAGAATATGACGTGGTGTGGAATGAGACAAGTCCCTACCCCCATCAGCTAAACAGCCATGTGACCCTGAGCAGGTGGGGTAAGCTTAGCTTTTTAAAAAGGTAGGGTGTGGCCCTGGCGGGTTGGCTCAGTGGTAGAGCGTTGGCCTGGCGTGCAGGAGTCCCAGGTTCTATTCCCGGCCAAGGCACACGGGAGAAGCGCCCATCTGCTTCTCCACCCCTCCCCTTTCCTTCCTCTCTGTCTCTCTCTTCCCCTCCCACAGCCAAGGCTCCATTGGAGCAAAGTTGGCCCGGGCGCTGAGGATGGCTCTGTGGCCTCTGCCTCAGGCGCTAGAATGGCTCTGGTTGCAACAGAGCGATGCCCCAGATGGGCAGAGCATCGCCCCCTGGTGGGCATGCCAGGTGGATCCCAGTTGGGCGCATGCAGGAGTCTGTCTGACTGCCTCCCCATTTCCAACTTCAGAAAAATACCAAAAAAAAAAAAAAAAAAAAAAGGTAGGGTGTGCAGCATCTACTCACACGTGTTTCTGTAAGGATTAAGTCAACGCGCTGCATGTAAAACACCTGAATAGACATTATTATTGCTCAGAGGACGATGTTCGTTCTCAGCCAGAAAGAAAAACAGTCGGTCAGCTGGACACTCTGTGACCGCACCCACAGATTCTGAACGACCGAGAGCAAACGGCCACGTCCTGGTGTCAACAAGAGAAACGGCGTCCAACTTACCCCCAGCACCCCGAAGCGTTCGGCCAGGCTCCAGCCACAGAGGAAGTCGATCTCAAACTTGTGGTTCAGAACCACTATGGCGTTTTCTTTTCCGAACTTGGGGTAGGCCTGGGGGTCCGTGTGGATGACGCACTCCGTGCCCGACCACCATTCCAGCAGCATCACCAGCTCTGCAACAAACCACAACAGACGGGCAGACAGACGATTATTTCAGCCGGCCTTCGTCCTTCGCGTGACCCGGAGCCGCGCTGCTGGGCCGGGCTGGGGGCAGGGCCGGGGCACGGGGCAACTTCTAAAGGTACAGTTTGGGATCATTCCAGCCCGGACCCCGGTCCCTGGAAGGGTCTAGAAGCGGAAGGAAAAATGAGAACCGCTTCACAGCAGTCTCCGGGGGAGCTTTGAGAAGACCAGTGCCTTCGGGAGAAATAAACCAGAGAGCCCAGCTTCATCAAGAACTCAGGACTGCCTGCCTGACCAGGCGGCGGTGCAGTGGATAGAGCGTCGGACTGGGATGCGGAGGACCCAGGTTCAAGACCCCGAGGTCGCCAGCTTGAGCGAGGGCTCATCTGGTTTGAGCAAAAAGCTCACCAGCTTGGACCCAAGGTCGCTGGCTCCAGCAAGGGGTTGCTCAGTCTGCTGAAGGCCCGCGGTCAAGGCACATATGAGAAAGCAATCAATGAACAACTAAAGTGTCACAACGAGAAACTGATGATTGATGCTTCTCATCTCTCCGTTCCTGTCTGTCCCTGTCTATCCCTCTCTCTGACTCTCTCTCTGTCCCTGTAAAAAAAAAAAAAAAAAAAAAAAAAAAAAGAACTCAGGCCCTGTGTTTATGGAGCTCTGAGAGGCGGCGTGGCATGATACACAAAATTCTTAATCTCTTAGGAAATGACTAATTGGATACTTATAAACTCCATCCAAGAACGCTAAGTGCCTGATTTCTCTCTCCCGTTTGCGGCCCAGGTGGGAGTGACAGAGAGCTGTGGTATGAGGGGGCACAGACCCAGGCACCCGGGGCTGAGGATGAGTTCGGGCCCTTGACACCATGAGCGTGCATGAAATTATCGAACTAGTCTTTCTAGGAGCCTGTGAAAATAGAATCGCCCTTTTCTCAGGCCATAATGGCCAATCTGACTTCACCCAGCCAACGATTCCCAACCTGCTAGCCTGGGGAAGAGCCCAGATGTGGCCATTGTCCAGAAAGACAGTCCAACGTTGGGGATTAGAACTGCAGGTTTAGAGCAGGTCTGAAATGAATTGTTCAGGCTGGAGGTATTTGGCAGGTGGGTGGGTGGGAGTCCTCTGTGAAGGTTATCCCCCTGCTGTCTCTCTCTCTCTCTCTCTCTGTCTCTCTCTGTCTCTCTCTCTCTCTCTCACACACACACACACACACACACACGCAGGTGTGGTCCTCACCCTGGCGAGCCTCGTGTCCTCAAGGCTTGAACGGCTGCCTCTGCACATCTTTCTCCTTGAGGCTGGACACGGGTGCTTTCGAACTGAAGTGTCAGAATTCTCTAGAAGGCGTATCAGTCTAGCTACTAAGCAGTGAGCGCTGTGGGACTTTGGACAGGTGACCTCAGCATCCTGAGCTTTAGAATGGGGTTGTGTCAGAGTCCTGCGAGAATTAAAGTGCGTAGCCCGTGGCGGGCGCTCTGTGCCTAACTAACCCATAGTACGCTCCCGACAGCTGCAGGCCTGCGGTGTCTAGCGTTACAAGACACACCGAACACTGCCCTTACTTGACAGTAGACGTGCCTGCCTATTCCTTGGCCAGACCTGGACGTGGTGAGTCGGAGGGCTAGAGTACAACCGTGTCCCGGCTGGGCAGCCCAGCCGGCCTGAGCAGAGAGACAGTTTGTTGCCACTGGGTAGGAAGACGCGTCTGCTGCTGCCCTGATGTCTTTCTTCCAAGGGGTCGGTGGGCAGGACGGTGTAGTCATCACTGGCCACGGAGCACAGCAAAGCCCCCAAGCAGAGCTCCGCGTGACTCCCGCTGTCATGTGCAAATGCCCCCGGAGCCTCCTCTGTGCCTGCCCCTTCCTGCCCGAGGCCAGGCCAGGCGCCTCGAGTCACACCTGCCCTGGCCTCCTTCACAGCGTTCATCACGGCTTGTGACGCAGCCTGAGAAGCTGTCCCTTGCTCTAGACGACGAGCCCCGGCAGGCAGGCGAGGACCACGATGCCTGGTCACCCTGACCCCAGCCTGAACTCCAGGACCCAGCACGGGGCTTTCCGCACAGCACACCCTGGTGACCGCGTGTGCAGGAGCAGTGCAAGGGGCTGGGGAGGGACAGCAGACACAGCCTCAGGTCCCCACAGCCCTCCGGGCCTGCTGTGACCGACAGGGACAGGAAAGACCTGTTCTGGGACAGAGGGGGTGGGGGGAGAGTGGCGCTGAGAGTCAGACACACCCAGGCTGCCACAGGCCTGCGGGGGGCACTCATTGGCCTTGAGAAGTTCAGCCTGTTTCTCAGAGTTCGCTTAAGTGTCGGCGTCCCTGTCTGTACATAGCATTAGGAAGAGCCTTCTGAGATGCGGTGGGTGTGACACTGGACTGGGCAGGGCGCCCCAGCCCAGCACGATGATGCGGCACACAGCAGGTAGCCACAGTGCAGTCAGCCTGGGGCTTTGTAGCATGGGAGGCACTGAGGTCTCTGAAGGGGCCAGGGCAGGGGCGGGGAGAGACAGGGACAGAGAGCACGGGGCGGGGCGACTTCTGCTCTGGAGGGAGGGGCCCTGACTGATTTCACGATAAAACCAATGAGGGGCCTTACTGCGTATACAGCGGAATTCTCGTTCTAGAAAGATCACTGTGGCTGAAGTGGGGACGGTTCAGTTGTTTGTATCGAGTCAGATTCTACTGGTGGTGATGAAAAGACCCTGTGCCCTGACCCGGGCAGGTGACTGGGGGTCAGTCCTCCTTCCCCTTCTCACCGCCCCTGCCCCAACCAAGACTGCTCTCCCTCTGCCCCAGACAGCAGCCCCGGGTCAGGGCTCTGCCCCCTCTTCTCTGGTCTCTGCGGAGGGAGACGATCTCAGGGACCATGGATGACTCTGCAGTGGCCCAGCCCCGAGCCCCACGGCCCCCGAGCCCCACGGCCCCCGAGCCCCACGGCCCCCGAGATCCACGGCCCCCAGCCCCACGGCCCCCGAGATCCACGGCCCCCGAGCCCCACGGCCCCCGAGATCCACGGCCCCCGAGATCCACGGCCCCCGAGCCCCACGGCCCCCGAGATCCACGGCCCCCGAGCCCCACGGCCCCCGAGATCCACGGCCCCCGAGCCCCACGGCCCCCGAGATCCACGGCCCCCGAGCCCCACGGCCCCTGAGATCCACGGACCCCGAGATCCACGGCCCCCGAGCCCCACGGCCCCCAAGATCCACGGCCCCTGAGCCCCTCTCTGCTCCCTTGCCTCACTGGCTAAACAGGGTGACAGGCACAGGCTAAGTAGGTTCAGAGCCTTGTGGACACAGAGCATCCAGTCTCTTGCTCTGGCTGCCTTTCCATGTCCTCCAGTCCCCACACCCACTCCCAGGCGCCCATGCAGGCAGACAGGGCCGAAACCCCGTTTGACGGCCCACCCGCACCCCTCCTCCTGCCAAGCCGCTTCATTCCTGCCCAGAGGAGGGTTTAAGGGTGGGGGCACCGGGTGTGCCCTGGGCCCCGACTTCTGAAGGGCCCCCCAAACCCCAACTTGACGCTTTTTTCTAATGACACCAAGTTTGGTTTCATACATGCAAATTTAACATGAATGGTACATAATATTTTTTATTCATTTAAAAATATGGTTAAGGCCCTGGCCGGTTGGCTCAGCGGTAGAGCGTCGGCCTAGCGTGCGGAGGACCCGGGTTCGATTCCCGGCCAGGGCACACAGGAGAAGCGCCCATCTGCTTCTCCACCCCTCCCCTCTCCTTCCTCTCTGTCTCTCTCTTCCCCTCCCGCAGCCAAGGCTCCATTGGAGCAAAGATGGCCCGGGCGCTGGGGATGGCTCTGTGGCCTCTGCCTCAGGCGCTAGAGTGGCTCTGGTCGCAACATGGCGACGCCCAGGATGGGCAGAGCATCGCCCCCTGGTGGGCAGAGCATCGCCCCATGGTGGGCGTGCCGGGTGGATCCCGGTCGGGCGCATGCGGGAGTCTGTCTGACTGTCTCTCCCCGTTTCCAGCTTCAGAAAAATGAAAAAAAAAAAAAAAAATATGGTTAATATGTATTTTTATTTTCCTTGTCTCTCTTTTTTAAGGGGCCCAATATTTTCTTCTGCGCCCGGGGCCTCCACCAACCTTAATCCGCCTCTGTCCCCACCCCAGAACGCATCGAAAGGGACGCGTCAGTATTTGCTCAGAGCAGAGGTTGGAGGGGCTGCATGGGGCCCAGGAGAGGGAGGGGCTGCCCCCTCCCACACAGAGGTGAAATCTCTGTGTGTAAAGCCAGTAGCCACGGCCACCATCACAGCTGCCTGGCCTGTGCAGGTTCGCATTTGATTTGGACAGATGGTAATGAAACAACGGAGCCAAGAACTGGTGGGCCATTACCTTTAATCCTAGCTTGTATACGGCGAGTAAAAACACACACTGGGCTCCAAAACCCACTCATTCAGTGCTCACAAAGCTACTGACTTATCCGAGTTTCCTAGAATCAAAGGTTTCTAGCTCACCAGACTTATCCACCTCTGTTCCCCGTCTCCTTCCTTCTCCCTGCACAAACTGGCTTCTCCTTCAGCACTCCGCCATCTTGGCTGCTTCTCCTCTCCTCCACGTGGCCTTTCTCTGCTCTCCTACAGCATAGGTTCCTCCTAGAATGTATTCCCTCTTCTCCCAGAACAACGTGATCTCTCCTTTTAAAACCTTTCGGTGTGAAAGCCCTCCCCCAACACATATTAACATAATCATGCCCATCCTAAGTAAGAAGGGCAACTAATATCACCTGGGCGATGGGCTTCCACGTGGGCAGCACCATCTTTAACAAAGTGAGCACAATATATTTTATCTGCCCAACACCGTGTTTCTAAAGGAGGCCGAGAGCCCCCCCCACCCTAGTTCCACCCAGTCTCTGATCTGCAAGTTTCATCCCAGTTTCATAGCAGAAACCGGCTCTTCCCCTCCCCTCCCCTCCCCTCCCCTCCCCTCTCCCCTCCCCTCCCCTCCCCCCTCTTCCCCTCCGCCCTGGAACCTAGATTATCAGTTCCCTCCCCCCTCTTCCCCTCCCCTCCCCTCCTCTCCCCTCGGCCCTGGAACCTAGATTATCAGTTCCCTCCCCCCTCTTCCCCTCCCCTCCCCTCCCCTCCCCCCTCCCCTCCCCTCCCCCTCCCCCTCCGCCCTGGAACCTAGATTATCAGTTCCCTCCCCCCTCTTCCCCTCCCCTCCCCTCCCCCTCCCCCTCCCCTCCCCCCTCCCCTCCCCCCTCTTCCCCTCCCCTCCCCCTCCCCCTCCGCCCTGAAACCTAGATTATCAGTTCCCTCCACCCACTTCAGCCTTGACCCCCCCATGCCAAGGCCCCTGGGAGAGAAGGGAGGCGGCTTTCAGCAGAATTGTGGAGTGAGCCAGCCGGCCCTGGGTGGCCGTCAGAAACTCCTAACGGACAAAAGTCATAGCCAAGATTTCTCCAGTACAATAGAACCCTCTGTCCCATCCTAAAACGCTCAGCTTGCCAGATTGCGACCTGTGTTACTCTCCCTGCGGCCGTTCCCTGAGTGTGGGGCCACGAGGCCAGACAGACAGCAGTCGGCCTGTCCAGGGCCTGGCCACACTGGCTCTGGTCAGTGGCTGCTGTCTGTTCTGCGGACTCCATGTGAAGACCCTTGGGGACAGTTCCCAGTTACTTCAGGTCAAGGCCAGGGAGGACGTGTGGCACCAGGTCACCTTTATTGCGAAATCCCAACCTGCTGCCTATGATTTGGGGGCGATGGGAGGACCACACCCAGGTGGCCCTCAGGACCGGGGTCTGAAGTCGAGATGTGTCTCTGTCACGTCACTGCTGTGCTGTTTAGCTGAAGGCAGTGCCACTTAGGACACAGAGGTCAGTGAACAGAAGGAAAGACATCGGGGTGGGGAGAGGCATCTGCTCGTACTTGTCAAGGAGGAGAACGAGGGGGAACGGGACCTGAGCATTTCCTGGGCTAGTGCCCAGCATCCACCCTGGGGAGCAGCCCGCCCTGTCCCCATTCTGTGGACGAGCACATGGACCCCCACACTGAGGCACGGTGCTGGTCCAGTTCCCTCCGCTGGGACTTGAACCCAGACAGGGGGACACGCAAGCCCATGAGGGCTCCCCAAGGTCACAAACACACTAAAACCCCCTGATCATATGGGGGAAGCATTTGGGGAGGGAGGGGGGAGCTAAGGGGAAGATCTCAGGTAGACCGGGGTCGGGTGCTCCTCCGTAAGATAAAGACAGGTCACTTTAAGGTTTGATGTGGAGAGTCAATGTGTAAAACACTCCACGTGAGTAACGCATGCCTGGCACAGAGCCGGGGCTTGTCTTGTCTTCTCCTGGGGTGACGGCTACTGCACTGACAGAGCTACGACGGGGACAGCAGTGAGGGAGGGACAGGTAAGAGCAGCCAGGAAGGAGCTAAGTGACACCTGTGGCCGAGGTCACCACCTGGGAGCTCCTGCTCGTCGCCCCTAAACCTGCCCTGACATCTCTCCAGACACAAACGATGTCCCGCCGGGGCTCCGTTCCGGTCCGGGTCCCGGGAGTCCGCATGCACGCGCTCCCCTGGAAAACTCCCTGGGAAGCCCCAGCAGCACCTCCAACCACAGCCGAGAGCCTGTCCACGGCCCGGCAGACCCGCCCCCCGCCCCCCAGGGGCCCCCCAGGCTCTGGAGCCCCCACAGCGTGACGGGCTCCCTCCGGTAGAAGGCTAGAGGAGACGTCCAGTTAGCCGGGGCGGCCAAGTTCTTCCAGAGAGGACCTCGGACAGAACCCGGACCATCGACCCGAGTTCGCCTGCAAACACCTGTCAGCAGCCGGCCCCCACCTCTGTAGCGATGCGCGGGGTGCCACGAAGGGAAATGGCAATTTTATAATTAACTTTCCCTAATTTTTAGCAATTATGTGATTACTATATCATTGAGTGTAATCTCTAACCTAAGCATATGTAATTACGTACTTATAATAGCTTTTTATAATGTAACTCTTCACGGGTATTCAGGTTGACAATGAAACCTCTCCTCCTGGAAACACACCCCACACCGCCAACACCAGGAAGCTTTTCGCTCGTGAGCACCGGCTCTCTCCCATGCGCAGAGCGCAGAGCCACTGGCCGCTCCTGGCCTCGGCACCCGAACGGCGCCCTCCCCCGTGGGTCAGTCGTCCAGTCACGGGGCCCACCTGGCACTCTGGGCCCTGTGAAGAAATGGGAACAAAAGTATGAAATTGAATAACTAGTGGCGGCTGCGTAAACAGAAAGGTGTTGGTCCGGCTCCGGGTCCCCAGCAAGTGGCCAGCACTCTCGGGAGCGAGGGCTGTCCCGGGCCAGCCGCCAAGGCGCTGTGACAGGTGTGCAGTTATAGTTACATCACCAAGTGCGTCTCTCCTGTTCTAGGGCTCCACTCCTGATGGGGACCAGCTGCCTACTGGTGCCCACCCACCCCGTGGAGGGTCCACTGTGGAGCCGGCTTGCCCCCTGTCCTCACCAAGCTCCAGACGGGGCTGCAGTCGAGTCCTCCCTGCCCAGGCCCAGCCAGGCCCGAGGACACGCTTCTCACCTCCTCTCCTTCCCCACGCGCCTCCCCGACCCTGTGGCACCTGTCTTTCTGTCTAGGCACAAGACGTGCCCGCTCTTGGGTGACACCTTAGACCCGAGGACACAGACCAGCACCGTGTTCCGAGCCTCTGACGCTGAGTGGTCTCTATGCAGGTGGGCGCTGGCTTGGATTTCATTCCGAACGACTTCTAGTTGATTCACTGGCCCGTACCTTTTGGGCACGGCCAGGTTTCGGCGCTTTCTCTCTCTGACACCCAGCCGGGCGCCCACGTGTCCCTGCAACATTGCGCCCCACCCCACAGCCCCCCAAGGTTCCCCACTCCGAGGTCCAGGTCATCCAGGGACCGTGAGGCACGGAGCCCGGGAACAGGTGCGGGTCTACCTGTGCTGTTAAAATGTCCTGGGGACAGTCAGGGAAACAATGTCTAAAAGGGTCCCCGGAGGGGCAGGAATGAAGGAAAGCAGTGTGAGAAGCCCTCAAATTCGTCTCCTATTGGGACTGATCTGCTACGAGCTGGCATCACGACGACAGGGCCACCTCCGTCACTGTCCCCTGCCAGCCCTCAGAGTGCCTGTTTCCCTGCCAGCCCTCCGTCACTGTCCCCTGCCAGCCCTCAGTCACTGTCCCCTGCCAGCCCTCAGAGTGCCTGTTTCCCTGCCAGCCCTCCGTCACTGTCCCCTGCCAGCCCTCCGTCACTGTCCCCTGCCAGCCCTCCATCACTGTCCCCTGCCAGCCCTCAGTCACTGTCCCCTGCCAGCCCTCCATCACTGTCCCCTGCCAGCCCTCAGTCACTGTCCCCTGCCAGCCCTCAGTCACTGTCCCCTGCCAGCCCTCCGTCACTGTCCCCTGCCAGCCCTCCGTCACTGTCCCCTGCCAGCCCTCAGTCACTGTCCCCTGCCAGCCCTCCATCACTGTCCCCTGCCAGCCCTCAGTCACTGTCCCCTGCCAGCCCTCAGTCACTGTCCCCTGCCAGCCCTCCGTCACTGTCCCCTGCCAGCCCTCAGTCACTGTCCCCTGCCAGCCCTCCGTCACTGTCCCCTGCCAGCCCTCAGTCACTGTCCCCTGCCAGCCCTCCGTCACTGTCCCCTGCCAGCCCTCAGTCACTGTCCCCTGCCAGCCCTCAGTCACTGTCCCCTGCCAGCCCTCAGAGGGCCTGTTTCCCTGCCAGCCCTCCGTCACTGTCCCCTGCCAGCCCTCCGTCACTGTCCCCTGCCAGCCCTCAGGGTGCCTGTTCCCTGCAGGCTGTGCCTTGGCCGAGTGAGGAGGGAGTGGGCTGCACCTGGCACGTCCTTGGAGCTCAAACGCCAAACAGCAGAGGCCACTCCGTTGTAACCTTTCCCCAGAGATGGCAGCTCACGGCCACGAGGGGCGTGAAGACGTGTGCCTGGAACAGGGGACGGAAGTGCTGCCCCTTCCCACCCCGCCCTCGCAAACAGGGAGAGGACACCGGGTCACAGAGCTGAGGCCGCGGGGGACGGAGAGCGGGCAGCACACGGGCGCCAGCGTCTGCATCTGCACCTGGCTGGGCAGTGTCACAGTGTCACGTGGAGTCACCACGCCGTTTCCAACTCCTGAGGCGGGCTTTCAGGAAGAGGCAAGACGTCGAGAAATACGACTGCCTTGAGTGTGGCACATAAAAGCGGGGGCGCCAGGCTCCCGCCTTCCACCCAGACGCTCTGGTGGGTGGGTGGGGCGCTGGAGGAAGGGCCCAGAATCCGGCCCCCGCCCCACTACCCTGGGGCCTGGGCACTGTGGCTTCTCACCACTCCCTTCCAGGCAAGAAGCTCAGAGACCCCTGAGTCCTGACACCAACGACATCGGGTCACCCATCCCAGACACGTCGACGTTCTCAGTCATCCACCAAATACCGGCCCGCGCCCACGGGTGCCCGGCACTGCTGTGGGTGCTGGCTGCGGCAGAGAAGTGACAGGCTCTACAGGGGACACGGGCAGGGAACTGCCACAGACACGCACCAGGACAGGACAGGCGCGTCGGGTGCTGTGAGGCCAGCAGGAGGGGACACTGAGGGTGAGGGGCCAGAGGGCCTGGCTGACCTTCCACAGGGCTCGGAGGGGGCCCTGCAGAAGCCACTGGCAGTTCAGAGTGCAGCATGACGTGATCTCGGCCAACGTGACTGGCCAGCATGTGACCTCTACGGACGAGGGACCGGTCCTGTTCCCAGATGAGTTTCCAGAGCTAGGACGGGGATGCCCATGGAGAGAATGGCCTTGCTGCCGTGGGGACAGCCGAGTGTCCCGTGTGTGCACTTTTAAATGTCTCCTGACAAAATTGTGAAAGGCGGCAAGCTCCCCCTTCCAGGAAGTATGGATCTGAGGTCAAGGGCGCGCCTTGGACACCCTGTCCTCAGGCATCGCTGTGACCTCTCGCTTCTCCAGGGGCAACGGGGTGGGGGGAGGGAGAGAGAGATGGAGAGAGAGAGAGGGAGAGGGAGGGAGAGGGAGAGAGAGTGAGGGAGAGAGGGAGGGAGAGGGAGGGAGGGAGGGAGAGAGAGACAGAGAGAGGGAGGGAGGGAGAGAGGGAGGGAGAGAGAGAGAGTGAGAGAGAGGGAGAGAGAAACAGAGAGAGAGAGAGGGAAGGAGAGAGAGACAGAGAGAGGGAGGGAGGGAGAGAGAGAGAGAGGGAGAGAGAGGGAGGGAGAGGGAGGGAGGGAGAGAGAGAGAGAAGGAGGGAGGGAGAGAGAGAGGACAGAGGGAGAGAGAGAGAAACAGAGAAAGAGAGGGAGAGAGAAAGGGAGGGAGAGAGAGATAAGCCTTAGGAGAATTTCCATGTGCAATATGTAGACCAAGGCCACACATGGATTTCCTTTTTTATTTAATTTCTAAGAGAGATAAAGATTAAAGTACAATTTGAAAATACACTGCAATGTCGATGGAGAAGTCAGAAACTCTCCCGTTTCCATCGTCCCCACTGCCACCAAGTAGAGCCCCTATGCCTAGTACAGCCACCAGCAACTGCATAGAAACATCCCTTTTCTTGTTTGTTTTTGTTTTTTTATTAAATTTGTTGGGGTGACATTGATTGATAAAAAGTATACAGGAGTCAGGGGGGCATGTCGATGAGCCATCATCTGTCTGGTGCGCACTGTGTTCGCCACCCAGAGTCAGGTCTCCTCCATCGCCAGAAACTTCTTGTCTTTGATGTGACCCTTTCTCCTTTCCTTCCTTTTGCTTCAAACTGTCCCCATCCAGCCTGACTCCCCTGCCTCCTTCTCCCCGGCATGGCCGACCACTCCCTAAATCATGAAGCCCCCGGGGACAAATAACAGAGCCCCAGGTCAGCTGACCACCGAGAGAGAGCTGCAGTCAGACTGCAACAAAGTCCAGGCCTCAGCTGTGTTTCAGCTCCGAGACCACAAAAACCTCAACACCAGGGGGGGTGACGCCACCACTGACCAGCTACCCTGACCCTAGCGGCGACCACTGACCAGCTACCCTGACCCTAGCGTCGACCAGTCAGCAGAGACCACAGCCAAGACCACGACCCCAACTTCCTTAGCTGCCGTGGTTAATGATTCTCCCCTGCGTCACCCACCCCCTGGAAGCCACTGGTCTGCCTGTGTCTCTGGGCGTGGGCCACTTCCTAAAAATAAACCCTTACTTTGCTGCAAGATCCTGCTTGTGTCCCCTTGGGCTCCGAGGCACGCAGACAAAGGGGGCCCTTTAGTTTGTTAACACACCGAGGGTGGACCCCGAATGTCTCCCCTTCTGGGCAGAGTGACTTTGGGGGGGCCGCATCACCCCCATACCTCTGTCTGTCTGAAGTGGGGACAATCCCACCACGTGACTGGTGGCTCACGTGTCAGCACCTGGCCAGCGGTGACTCGCCCACGCACCCTGTCCTTACACAAGTAACAGCCAATGTCTGTCTTTCCACAACCCCGGGGATGGCGTGAGTGTTTAGCTAAGTTCCAGAAAATTCACAGAGACCCAGAGCAGTCAAAAGCCAGTTAACAACACAGAGTCCTCAAGTCCATTAAACCTTGTTTGTTTAATATATATTTTTAGAAGCAACATTAAGAATCACCAATCTCTTCAAGAACGTTTAATGCAAAGTTTAAGATTGACTTCAGATAAATACCTGCTCTGGATTTTCAACCATTTCCTGTCTTTTCTCGTTTCCTCCTCGTCAGAATAGAATTGGGCAGATTTTTGTAATTCACATCCATGACCCACAGGATATATATATATATATATATATATATATATATATATATATAGTGATTTTGAAAAGGATAAAAACATTTACCATATTTTTCGCTCCATAAGATGCACTTTTCTCCCCCCAAAATGGAGGGGGAAATGCCCATGTCTTATGGAGCGAAAAAAAAAATACGGTATTTTATTAAATATTTTAACATACCATTTGGTTCAGAATATTTTTTGTCTCATTTTCCTCCTTAAAATCCTAGGTGTGTCTTATGGTCGGGTGCATCTTATGGAGTGAAAAATACGGTAGATGCTAAAACAGACACACACTCCCCGGGATAATTTTTAGGGCCAGACCCATCAAGGAGCAACTCTCCTTGAATTGTACCGAATTTTAAAATCCTTTCCTTCATATGCGATGGTGCTTCCCTCGGCCTGGGAGCCCCCAGGACACTTAACTCTGTTCTTTCCGAAACAAGCCTGACTTCTTCGCTAGAGAGACTTTTACTTGATGTGTAAACTGTCTACTCCTCTCTCAGAGGTGTGATAAGCCACGTGGCCGCGGCTAGTTCTGGAGCTCTCCTGACGTGAGTGGGCTCCAGGGAAACTTCCCACTGGTGTTCTCAACAGGGTAAATACACTGTCCTCGGCGAGTTTCCAGTTAGAACACCGAGTGTCCACTGAAATCCACACCTCAGCTAAACTACAAATTATATATTTTTAAGCATACGTATGTCTCATCTTGTGCAATTCCGAATGAAAGGTATTAACTAGAGCATGAGCTATGCAGCTTCCGGGATGTGGGCACTAAAGATTTATTCGTCACCTATGTGAAATTCACATTTAATTGGGAATCCTGAAGTTTTATTTGTCCAATCTGGTGGTCTGAGTCCTTATCAACCCAGCAGTCACCATGGCAGCAGGCAGGGGGCTCCAGAAGGGCGGACACGAGGAGTCAGGGCTCACCCACCTCGGGCAGCTCCCTGGGCCCCTGCAGCACCGCCCTGTGTAACCCCGACAGCCACCTGCAGACACAGCCACCTGCAGACACAGCCACCTGCAGACACAGCCACCTGCAGACACAGCCACCTGCAGACACGGGCATCGGCTCCCCGTTCTGCAGATGACGAGAGGGAAGCCGGCGGCTTGCCCCAGGGCACGTAGGACCTTGGGAGCAGGTGTACAGGCTCAGGTGCTGCCGCCCGGAATTCTTCGCAGTTCCGTGCCCCCCGTGAGCCTCACTGATATGCAGAGCACGAGTCTCTTAGAACCGTGGCAACTGTTAAACAATAAAGCTGTGCTTCTAACAGATCCCACGCTTTTAAAGGCCTCCCCTGGGAAATCATCTCACAGGGGAGTGTCTGGGCTTCATCTGATCAAGTTGTGAAGCCGGGAACTGGTCACTGAGCCCGCACGGCTGGCAGCCCTGGGGGCCACCGAGCCCGAGTGTCCAAGGAATCCCCACACAGCTAAGGACTGTGCCCAAGTGGGTACAGGGCTGCCGAGTCCAGAGTTAGTGCCCGTGGTGGCCGTCAGAGTGAGAGGGAGGTGACCCTGCCCAGGCAGGGCGGCAGAGCAAGGACACAGATGGGACGATGGAGGAGGTAAGGGAGGGGGAGTCAGGAACAAGGGAAGAAGGGAGAAGCCGTGTTTACTGAGCACTTTCTGTCACACACCCACTCACCTACCCGGCCGAGACGCCGCAGGATGGTACGGCCCCCCCCCCCCCCCACACACACACAGGGCGAGGCTCACAGCGTTAGTGACTTGCTCATGGTCTCAGGTCTGTGCCCGTCCAGGACCCAGGCCACAGGCCACGGGCCAGGAGGCGGGGCGGTGCACAGCCCGGGGTCCTCCCCACAAGTCCCTGCTGCCTTAGGGTGTCCCTCACCCCGTCCTCACTGGCTGCCCTCCTCACTGCCACCCCCGGGGGGCCAGGCAGGAAGCTTAGGGAGGTTCTTGGGCCCGTGCCTTGTTTCCAGTCCAGCGCTGGACCCGGCAGGCCTGGCCCCCAGCGAGCGGGCGGGCGGGCGGCATCTCTGAGACGAGCCCTTGCTCTCTCCTCACCCACAGCGCGCCCCCGTCTGAGGGCAGCGTGCCTTTTCTTTCCCAGAGCTCCAGAAAACGACGAGGCGTTACGTGTGGTGACAGCTTGGTCTGGGGGATAAATAACAGACATGGAAAGGAAAAGCAGGGCAGCCTGAGCACCCTGATGTCATTTGCAGGGGCTGCGTCTGAAGGTGGCCGTGTGTTCCAGAAGTGCCGGGGGGGGGCAGGGGGCAGGGAAGGGGGAGAGGAGCCAGAGCAGGGGGCTTCGGTGCCGGGAGACCGTCCCCTCTGGCGCTGTCAGCGTGGGCACGTGACGTGACGCCTCCGGCAAGACCCTCGGAACCACCACACAGAGAGCGAACCCGAGGGACACGATGGTCCCGAGTCCAGCGACTGTAACAAACCCACCACACGGCACAGGATGCTAACACGGGGGGGGGGGGGGGACGCTGGTGGGGGGGTATGCGGGCACGATCTGAACTTCTGGACAGCTTCTCTGTAGACCTGGAACTGCTCTTAAAAAACAAAGCGTACTGCCTGACCTGTGGTGGCGCAGTGGATAAAGCATCGACCTGGAAATGCTGAGGTCGCCGGTTCAAAACCCTGGGCTTGCCTGGTCAAGGCACATATGGGAGTTGATGCTTCCAGCTCCTCCCCCTTCTCTCTCTCTCCTTTCTAAAAATGAATAAATAAAATTAAAAAAAACAAAAACAAAAAACAAAGCGTACTGATGTAAAAGCACGGTGAGCCCGGTGGGTGGTGGGAGTCCCGGGGAGCTGTGGGCGGGGTTGTCCCCAGGACCAGAGGGCGGACTCGGCACTGCGCTCGGTGGGATGGGAGCCCCTGGGTCTGAGAGACGGAGAAGGTGGGAAGCGGGCGCTCTAGGAGGGTCGGCTCGGGACCAGAAAGCAGCCGGTGCCTCCAACGGGCAGAGGGTGAGTCCGAGTTGGGGGCGGGGCGTTCGTAGAGTGAAGGCTTCCCCGCCCAATCCAGGCAGAGTAAGCGGCCTCAGTTTCCCAAGCCTCCCCCGGAAAAGCTGATCACAGTTGGTCAAAGGTGTGGCCCTCGCCCTCACCTCCAACCACACAGCTGCTTCCTCGGTTTCCCATTTGCTTTCTTCTCTCACCCCCTTGTTGTTTGTTTTTATATCTTTCCCTTAGCTTTTCTACAGTAAGGAACTGGTACTTACTGATAAGCTTATAGAACATTTTCTTATTTTTAAAGATTTTATCTATTGATTTTAGAGAGAAGAGAGAGAGAGAGAGAGAGAGAGAAAGAGAGAGGGAAAGAGCAGAAAGCATCAATTCATAGCTGCTTCCCATATGTGCCTTGACTGGGTAAGCCTGGGGTTTCGAACCAGCGACCTCGGCATTCCAGGTCGATGCTTTTAAATATCCACTGCATTTTAATATCCCCTGCGCCACCACAGGGCAGGCTTGTGTTACTTATTCCTGATGTTAAAGGTGGATGCGTAGAATGATTTCTATATTCTTTTCAAAATATAATAAAAACCTAGAAATGACTCTGTTTACTAAGTATAGTCTTCAAATAGCGTTGGTGTCTGGGGCAGTGGTTCTCGCTGGGAGTGATCTCGTGCCTCCCACCCAGCCCGGGGCATCTGGACCCATCTGGACACATTTTGGGTTGTCACAACGTTGGGGGAGAGGGAGACTCTTGGCATCACGGTGTCAGGGCCAGGGGTGTGACTAGACATCCTATGATGCACAGAACAGCCCCGGTGACAAAGACCCAGGGTGCCCCAATCCGCTGAGGAACGGGCTTCAGGGCCGGTGACAGAGGAGAGGACAAGCCGGGTCTGCGCACGGTGCCAGGGTGGGGTTTGCGCAGGGTGCCAGGGTGGGGTTTGCGCAGGGTGCCAGGGTGGGGTTTGCGCACAGTGCCAGGGCGGGGTTTGAACCCACACCTGCTCGGTCCCGGCTCCCTCATGACCTGGTTGTCAGACTTCAAAGAACAAGCTGTTGACCTCTCTGTACCTCAGTTTCCCCACCTGCAATGTTTGTTCTTGGGTTTAAATAAGCCCGCCCTTGTCAAGGACCCGGGACCGTCCGTGCCCGGAACATTTTATACACGATTGCTTTTTTCCCTCTACTTCAGCAGCGTGTGTGAGTGTTAAGAGGGGAACTGACCTGGAAATTGGATCTGTTTTCAAATAAATATAAGATTCCATAGCTTGCTGAGGGAACGGCACCTTGCTTGTGTCACCCGAGAGCCTCTATTTGGAGCTCTGGAAAATCTGCAGTCCAACCTGTGCCGGAATCACCGCCCATGCGGACTCGCTCTCCGACGCCCCAGGGTTTGTTTCTGAAATCCACGGCGCAGGGAGCCTTTGGGACGGATCGTCCAAGTTCTAAACGTTCCCCACTGGCTAATGGCGAACATCTGGCTGTGCCATGCCTAACAACGCAGGTTTTAAAAAGAGACTAGCTTGGTAATTACAGAGTAATTACGAACACCCCTCACTGGCCTCTTAGTCTCTCTGCATAAATAATACATCACAACACTATGCGGCGACTTTTGCAGAAACCTACAGAGACCCCTTACAGGGCTGTGGACCCTCCCAGCGGCGTTCGCTGGCCATTTCCTCTGTGCAGCTGTCTATGCTTGCTTCTCCCGCCTCACTTCTTCCACTGTCCGAGTCACGGGGCTCACGAGGCCAAAGGTAAGGGCTTGAAGAACATGTGGGCACCCTGGCCTGGCTCTGGCCACGGCGGTGGGACGGTTGGTTTTAGAGGTCAGCATGGCCACACTAGGGCACCAGTTGTTTCATTTAGGTGTTGCCGTGAAGGTTCTTAGCAGATGGGAAGATAAAAGTGTTCTCTCCAAGGAACCTGGCTGGTGCAGCTGGCCACACCGCCCTGGATAACGGCAGTGGCCGGCCAAGAGCAAGGACATGCTGGCCGGTGACCACATGCATCACCGCCGCGGGAGAGATGCCTGGGGTTATGCCCCACTGCACTCTGCGAAGTCCTGCCTGGAGAATGCATGCCCCTTGGCCTCTGAGAACACCAGCGTGTCCCCTAAACGCTCTCAGAGCCACAGACTTTCCAGAGCACTCCAGAGTGACCGGGGGATGCAGACCACAGGAAAGGAAACAGTACTGAAGAGTGTTTCCAGGGGAACCTGGCTGTGAATCCGGGTGAATCTGGGCACAGAGGGGAAGGAAGAAATGAGGAAATAAGGAAAGAGAAAAAGCTTAGGAAATGCTACACTAGTCCTTCCATCAGACCTCGGTAAGGGACATGTAACAATGTGCATCCCTTCTGCAAGAAAACCACAGCAGAACAATGTAACAACAGGAGCGCCAGCACTTGCCTATCTTGCGCTCACATAGAGGCATTCCGTAAGTGTCGGTAAACACTGTTAACTAAGCTGTGTGTGCCCAGGATCCCCTGTAGGAATGGACAGGCCAGTAACCCGTGCAGTGCGCTGTCCAATCCAGAGAGCTTTATTATAAATAATATACCCTTTCCTCCCCCAGTAACTGAATGAAAACCCTCACTCGCTGGGAAGACCCGCGTCCGCGGCCTCTCACGCCATCTCTGTCCAGTGGCCACCAGGGTGGGAGCACCGGCCGAGGAGAGGACGGGGCACGTGTCTTTGAGTTCATGTCACGGTGCGGCCAACCCCACTCACGGCTCAGGGACACGTTGAGGGGACTCCGCTCCCCTTCAACAACTATGTTTATTGTGCCGACCACACGCAGATCCCGCCCCCCTCTCCCCGTCACAGAGATCCAAGAACAGACAAGTGACAAGTGACGTGGTGAACTCAGAGGAGGGTCCACCTGTTCCCGGTCACTAGGCACGAGCATGTTGCTGTCACACGGCTCCAGTCCTGGGGAAGGGAGTGTTCTCCTTGGCTATCCTTTCTGATCAATCCCCAGAGCTCATCCAGCACCCCGTTTCAGAGTCATGGTCCCTGTCACAGCTCGGGTTACCGCTTTCGCTGAAACAACACATCCCAGCCCGGGGAGGGGAATGGGAAGGGAAAGACCGCACCGACGGCCAACGGCCCTTCCGTGAGCAGGGACAGAACTGCCACCATCCTGCAGGGGCATCTCCGGGCGCCTCGTCCTCTAGCCGGGCGCCCCGATAAGAGCTGAGCGGGGGGAGGGAGGGAGTCGTCACGTGATCTGAGCAGCGTGACAAGGGAGATCTTGTCTTGTGGATCGACCGAGCCTCCTCTGCAGACTGAGCTTCCTGGTCCTTCCTGGGGAAGCGAGCTGGCAGGTGAGTGGGAACTGGCGGCATTTCAAGGCAGGCCGCGTCCTGCCTCTAACCAGAGAAGGGGACGGGACGGGGCAGGAGTCATTAATGAAAAATGACAAAGTTTTCCTCGTGACCAGATTGATGAGCGCTGCCATTCCTGGGAGAGGTGGCGGGACCAAAAGGAAAGGAAATGACAGGGACTGATTTACTTTTTTTTTTTTTTAAGTCTTATTTTTATTCAAAGAGCACTTCGGGCTGAAAATAGAAGCTCGAAGAAAGAAAGCCATTTGTAACCGCCGGGAAAGGTGGTCTTCTGTTTCCGTTCACGGTGGCTCGGTCCCCGGGGTTGACCTCTGACTCTGCCGGACACAGGCTCGCCACGTTGGTGCCCAGCCTCCGTCCCCTCCTCCTGGCCAGGGGCCCCAGCGCCATCGAGGGAGGGACCGTGGGGAAATGCAGGTTCTCAGGTCTGGGTGTGGGGGGGCTCTGAATCTGCACTTGTAAGCACCCAGGGCAATGCTGGGGCTGCCTTGGGGGAGGGCAGAGGTCTGCACCGGCCGAGGGCCAGGTCCTGCTCTCGCTCTTTAAATATATACGTGAGCTCTATTCATTCTCTAAAAGGGCCCATCTGATAGGCATCAGTGAAGGGCTGGTCACTATGCGCCTATAATGCCTCCCGAGTCCCCCGGGCCTTGTGGCATGTCCAGGGTAACATGCCTGAGCCTGCCGTTTGCAGTGTGAGTCTTTAGAGACTCATCATGTGTGTTTTCTCCTCCAGGAAGCCCTCCTGGCCTAGTAGACCTGAATAAGGTAGCTTGCCAACATACACCCAACACATACACTCCTATATACTTGTGCTAGATGCACTGGGTGTCTCCCGCTTTGTAACAAGTGCATCCCAACCCTTAACGGATCAGAAGAACAACAGGAAACATTTAGAATCTCTGGCAGTTTCTGGGGTCAGGGAGGTTGGGGGTCTCTTGAGAGGTTGGGGTCAAGATGTGAGCTGGGGCTTGACTGGGGCTGGCGGCTCTTCCTCTATTGTGACCGCTCATGTGGCCGCAGGTGCCAGCTCCTCTTCCCATGGGCCTCTCTCGGGGCAGCTTGAATGTCCTCACGATACGGTGGCTTGTTTTCCCCGGAACAAGCACAAGGAGGAGGAGAAGCAGGAGAGGAGGGGAGGCAGAGGCTGTCCTTGCTACGGCCTCGCCTCAGGAGTCACAGAGCACCGTCCAAGCTGCTCCCCTTACGAGGAGAGGATCACGGAGCCCTGCTCATGTTAGAACGCTGGAGGAGCCCCACATTTCACAGGGACGATTTTCAAAGACATGCTTGAAATGACCACCCTGCCACAGATTGCATTTTCTAAATAGCTGCACCAACATCTCCTGTGCACCGTGTTCTTCTAGAATGTAGGCATTGCCCATCGAGAGGTGGGATCAGATTCCCTCCTTGATGCCGAGAGGGCTACTCACTTGCTTGTAACCAGCAGAACGATGTAGAAATAACACATGGCTTTTAAGGCGAGGTCATAAAAGGCAGAGCACCTTTGCCCCATGAGCTAAGACACTTACTTTCGGAGCCCGAAATGACTGGCTACGAAACCCTGCTATCCAGAGGCTGCTGTGCCATGAGGAAGCCCAGACTACTTGGGCAGAGCGCTCCAGACATCGGCCCGGCTGAGGTCCTAGCCAACGGCCAGCGTGAACCGCCAGGGTGGCGAGGACCACGCCTGCCGCTGAGGCCAGCTCGCGCACTGGAGCCTCTCCACTGAGAAGCCGACATCCTGAGGCAGAGCCTGGCCCTTCCTGTGGGCCCTGCTCCCATTCATGACCCACAGAATCCACAGGCATAGTAGAACGATTGTTTCAAGATTGTTTCAAGCCACAGAGTGTTGAGGTAACTTGTTACACAGCCTTTAGTAACTGGCACACATGTTGCATTATGACTATGTGTGCTCCCTCCCTCTCTCTCTCCCATTAGACTGTTACACTGTAAGCTCATCTAGGGCGTAGGGCTGTGCCTTACACCTTCTTATAAAGCCAGCACCCAGCAGAGAGCCTAGCATGGAATATACGCTCAGTAAATGCCTGTTAAACGAATAATGAATGACAAAGAGTGTGTGGAATTTTGTGGCCCTGTTCTTTGGCCGGAATTCCTGAGGCCCGTTGGTTCAAAGTCCTGTCTGAAGTCACCGCTATCCACCTGTCCAGCCAGAGCCCTGCCTCTTGTGAAGTTTGTCTGCTGTCTTCCCCCTCCTCCTTCTGACCAACATTCACCCTGAAAGCATTTAATCAGGAGCTCCTGCTGCTGCAGTGCCAAGACTTGCTACCATTAGCTTAAAAAAACATCACTAATGACTACAAAGTGATTACAACCTCAAAACTAAGAGATACTTATGTTTAATTTGGAATTTAGGTTTTTAAATGTTCGCAAAACAAATTCAGACTCTTGAGTTGACTTGACCTTCTCAATGCTAATTATATGGGCTGGAAGATATGTTCTAAAAATTAAAAATTTTCTCAGTTGCCTTCAGAGATGATGAATGCATCCCAACTGCATATTAATAAATGTATACAGGCCCTGGCCAGTTGGCTCAGCGGTAGAGCGTCGGCCTGGCGTGCGGGGGACCCGGGTTCGATTCCTGGCCAGGGCACATAGGAGAAGCGCCCATTTGCTTCTCCACCTCCCCCCTCCTTCCTCTCTGTCTCTCTCTTCCCCTCCCACAGCTGGGGCTCCATTGGAGCAAAGATGGCCCGGGCACTGGGGATGGCTCCTTGACCTCTGCCCCAGGCGCTGGGGTGGCTCTGGTCGCAGCGAATCGACGCCCTGGAGGGGCAGAGCATCGCCCCCTGGTGGGCAGAGCATCGCCCCCTGGTGGGCGTGCCGGGTGGATCCCGGTCGGGCGCATGCGGGAGTCTGTCTGTCTCTCCCCGTTTCCAGCTTCAGAAAAATACAAAAAAAAAAAAAAAAAAAAAAAGATAAAAAAAAATAAATGTATACATACAAAGGGATTAAGCGTGTGTTTATTAACATTTTGTCTATCTATCTTTCCATATCAATGTAGAACATAAGTTAAACATGTCTCGAGATTTGACAAAATGATCTCAGAGTTGGTCTGAACAGGCGTTTCAACCACTGTGTTCTCAAATATTGATCCAGCACTTTTACATATTATTTTATTGGATTTAATATCAATGAATGCCTCCAATTTAATATTCATAGCTCAATATGAACGCATTAACTAACACGCATACTTAATATGCTCATGCATATTCATATACATACTTAATATTCATTCCATTTGCTAGCTGGCCCCAGCCTGGAGAGTCAATGCATTGACCATTACTTCACTCCCAGCCGAAAGGGTCCCTTCCCTTCTGTGTTCATCTGCAGGGACAAGTGTCCAGACAGCCTTCTGTCCTCCCTGTCTTATTATCTCACGATGAATGAAGTTCAATGCTCCCAAATTTTTCAAATGCTAATCAAATCTTAAGAAGCGAACAAAATGCCTTAGCCGGGTGGATCAGTGGATAAAGCATCATCCTAGTGAACCAAGGTCGCGAGTTTGATCCCTGGTCAGGGCACGTACGAGAGACGACCAGTGGGTGGAAACACAAGGTGGGACAGCGAGTTGATGCTTCTCTCTCTCTCCCCCTTTCCCGCCTTCACTCCCCCTCTCAAAAAAAATGGAAAATTAAAAAAAAAATCTCTTCTAGCTTGAAATACATATATGAAAGCGAACAAAATGTCAATCAAAAGTGATCCACAGCTGTTTGTCATCTGCATCTGTTCAGAAACTGTTCCTTCAGCTCCAAGGAATTTGTGCCTTGTGGGGTCAAGCACAGTCATGTGCTCTGACATGGTTGATGGAAGAGACAGGACCTTTTTTATTTCCAGAGAAGGCAGGGTCACCTCGGGACGGGCAGGGGACCGGAGGGAAGACGGGGGGGGGGGGGGGAGGTTCCTGGCATTCACGTGCATGGTTTCAGAGATCCCAGACTGGGTGCTGGGTATGCCAGCTTCCTGAAAACGGCAATGGGGTGCAGATGCAAAAGAAGTCTCTATGAAATGCCTGCTCTCGTTAGCCAAAGGGCCAGGCGAAGGGCAGTTCTATAGGACAGAAAACCTTCAGACACTAACTGCCCTATTCCAACCAAGCATCATGGAAAAACCGGGGACCCCCAGCGGTAGAGTCGCAGTGGGGAAACACGTTCAGGCTGCCATGAGGCACCGTGGCCACTTCCTTCACCTACGGCAGGGTGTCTGAGAGCTGGGAGGGGAGCTGGTCCTGTCACTGACCTCCAGTGGGAACTCCCTCCCCCCGCCCCCCCATGTGACAACGGTCCCTGCCTCCCAGCTGGCGTGGTGGCACTGGAGGCCCGGTGGGGAGTCTGGACGCCACCTCTGCTCAGCAGTAACGGGTGCCCTTCCTTCCTCCAGGGTGTCCGTGGGCACCTGTACTCCCACCTCTCAGCGTCACAGAAAACCTGCTAAAACAGGTATACCTAGGACTCAGAGGCTCATCAGAACCCAGACATCCAGGACGGAACAGGAAAAAAAAAATCACTGTGCATACCAGGCACCAGAAAAGTCTCAACTTTAATGAGAAGAGACGAGTGACACGTGCCGACACTGAGGTGACAAAGACGTTGGAAGCATCTTAACAAAATCTGAAAACGGCCACCATCAACCAACATGCTCCAACAGGCAGTTCCAAACAAGTAGATGAGAGACTCAGCAAGCACACAGGAGACACCAGGAAGAGCCCAGGAGGCCTGTTGGAACCGGAAAGGCACTAACCAGACAGAAGAAACTCACCGGGTGGGCTGCCCAGAAGGGACCAGATGGAGGAAAGGCTCGGAGACACAGAGACAGAAGGACAGAATTAGCCATTCTGGGCGAGAACGAGGTCAGAGGCTGAAAGCCAGTCCTTTGAGTTACTCAGGGGAACAGTCCCAGGAGCTCCTGAGGTCCCAGACGATGTAAAGCTATCATCCCAGCCCTGTCTCCAATGCAGATGTGAATTTAAGAGTTTTGCGTTTCCAACGAAATCCGTGTAGGCTGAGTTAATCACTCATCTGCAGAGAAGAGCGCGTCGTCGACGATTAGCAATCCTAGAAATCTGCTGGAGGCAAAACTGCTAACACGCCTGTTGCTACGGAGTCACTAAACAGACCGAACCTCTCCGGTGCCTGGGGCACGGGTTTGCGTCCAAGGGCTCCTAACAAGGGGGTCACACGGCCCATCTCCGGGCTTTTCTCGTACCAGTGTCATTCAGGACACCACGGCCATGCTACAGATCTGGGGGAGCACCTTCAGTAGGAAGACAAAATGAGTATAAATCAATGAATTCACTCCACAAATCTTTACATCAGTGCTGCCAGGTGCCGAGCAGTGTGAGGCGCAGCTGAGACACAGGTATCAGCTCTACACAGAGTCCTGACATGAGCTCAAATCTCAGAGGTGGGGGGGGGGGGGGGTGGAGAGTGACAACAGTAACCAAAAAAGACACGTACAACGAGCAACTGTTTGAAAAAGTTCATCACGCAGGTTTTTCAAGATTCACAGCTACAGGTGGAAAAAAAAAAAACATTAGAAAAGACGGAAAAAGAATTCTATGTGTTTCCTGTGAACCTCTTTGGTGCTGACTGATTTTACACAATAGAGTTCTTTTCCGACTATTTACAATAGGACCGAAAATTAATTGGACTTCCACCAGCTGATAATTTGTAACAATTCAAACAGAAGCCAGGAGGAAGCGTGGGGCTGCCCGACAGGAAGGTATCAGGAATCAGATGAAACCCTGTCCTCAGCACGACCACCGGGAACGCCCGCGAACGCTCGCCGTGACTTCGGGGGTCCGTTACGGGGAGCGGGGCATTCATCCCGCAGGGAGGGCGCGCACCGTCAGGGGAACAAAGCGCGCACCAAGTGGACAAGCTGGGCAGCCCACGAATCAGCCTGAACCTGGTGATCAGAGGTCAGCGTGGTGCGCGGAGAAGACGCATTTCCTCATCACAGGGAAATCTGACGGGTGACCCGGGTCCCCTCCGCCCGGAGAACCGCTGAGCGGAAAGGCGCGCGGAGCTGATGGGCCACCTCCGCCTGCCCTGCGGGATCTATCCACGCGCTCACACCCATCTCTCTAACGGCTCCTGACGCGGTAAGTGCTCAGGGATGCAGGAAGGCGTCTAATTACCACTCGTTTATGAGGACCGTGTTGCCAAGATGCGAGAAAAAAACTCTCGCCAATTTAACTATAAAATTTGTGAATGCTGCCACCAAAGCCAGAGGGAAGGGACTCCTCCGTGTCCTCTGTTGTTAATCTTGACAGTCTGCACTCGGCGTAGACACAGGGCAGAGCTGGACCCGGCGGGACGGGACAGCTGCAATTACTGGCCACAGAGAGACCCGGACTAGCCGAGAGGTGACCGGGGCGCGGCACAGCCAGCGTGCGGGAGTGGCTTTGGAGGCCTCCTGGGTAGCAAGACTCCCTGGCAGAACTTAGAGACTCTTGGGAGGGTCAGAGGCCGCGCCTGTTTGTTGAGTGAGTGAATGAAGTCTACCCAATTCCAAGTCGAGAGCTGGGACCCACGGGACAGGCAGAAGCCTGGACGCGCTCAGGCAAGAACGGCAGGGAGGTGGAGGCAGGAACTGACCCCGCGGGGACAGCAGGCTGGGTCTGACAGAGGGGACCTGGGCGCGGGGGAAGTCACAGCTCCTCCTGCTCCATGTCCACGCCAGGGTGGAGGTCACCAGCCCGGCTCCTGGATGACCGTGCCGTGCCTCAGGGGGACTCCCGAGGCTGATGTCACCCCAGGCCCTCAGTGACACGTGCCTGCGCTGGGCCCTGGAATGCTCCCTGGGACCACCCGTGCCTGGGAAAGCCCAGTGTCACACACTGTGCTGGGCCACATTTCTAGCCGGGGACCTTCAGCACTCTGCCTCTGTCGGCTCACAGACCAGTTCTGCCGGCCTTCGGTCCTTCGACGGGGTGGAGATAAAGGCCGTGGGCTGCCCGTGGGGCTTCAGAAGAGCCAGTTCCCCTACGGCTTGATACAGACAGCTGTCGCTTCATGGGGCTGCAGCTACGCCCTTTATATAATTCTTTAAATGCTGGTTCAAATCCCCCAAAGGGAGTATCTAGACAGAGCTCGTTTCTCCAGTCCTGAGGACAATGTTAATACTGTGAAATGAACATTCCACGATTTGGCATGATTCACTAGTTATCCTACGGACCACGCGCTCCTATCTTCTCCCGAGCAGGGGGTCCGGATCTGTGGCTTAGTTTGCAGATGCCGTCCCAGGCTCAGGCTTCCGAGGATCCGAGGGCTGAAATGTTTGCACAGACCCACTGGGCAGTTTGTTCCGGGTCTCAGGCTCCCGGAGGCCACGACGTCCGGGCTCTGCTATTCTGTACACTTGGGGACCGGCGGCGTGCTCCCCCAGACCCGGTGACGGTGGCTCAGCCTGGGCCAGCTTCCGGGGCCACACGGAATCACCACGGTTCTTCAGCATGGTTGCCTGTCTCAGGTCGGTGGCGCTCACACACTGCAGGCAAAAACCGTATTTAAAACCCCAAATGATGAGCTCTTCCTGATCCTTGGACACTCTCGTCTCCGGTCCTGGAGTCTGGCACGCGCTCGAAATACTGATGCTCGCCAGAGCACGAGGCCCACTCGCTCGAAGCACCCGGAAGAGTGATCTCTCCCTCCTCAGAAAAGACCCCAAGTCCCCAAAGTTCCTGTTGGTGGCTCAAATTCGAATGGTCTCAACATACGGTCACCAGCCCACTACCATCTCCCCTTTTAGGGGGGTGTGCCCACTCCTTCCATATCACTGCGGCATGACCGCTCAACAGACACCACGAAGTGGGCCGAGTGGACGACACCGGGTCCCTCTCTGTCCACAGGTGCGGCATTCCTGCGGGCGTCCTCCTGTGAAGGGCTGTCACCCGCCTGCCCCCTGAGCGGGGACGCTGTCTAGTTCAGACATGCTTGCTTCTCTGCTGCTCTGGGTCCTGTTGACAGGAATTCAACAAACAAAACAGGACAGGCGAACAAAGAGGCCAAGTCCAGGAGGCTGTCAAGGGCTCACGTCCCTCCGATGTGACAAGGCTCGGTCGCAGTCTGGCCCAGGGGACAGTCACACGTTCAGACCCAGGTACACGCGGGTGCTGCCTCTGTTGCAGGGGGAGTTCTGACTCCATGTCGGGGTCAGGGACTTGGGTGGGGACAACCCCGTGACGGGAGCAAGAGGGGCTGCGGTCGGGGCTCGTGGAGGACAGCTGCGAGGACACCACTCCCCCCCCCCCCCGTTCCTGCTGTCCCCGGCAGACACCTGCACGAGGAGACCATACCCCCCATCCCTCCTGTCCCTGGCAGACACCTGCATGAGGAGACCACCCCCCCGTTCCTCCTGTCCCTGGCAGACACCTGCACGAGGAGACCACACCCCCCATCCCTCCTGTCCCTGGCAGACACCTGCATGAGGAGACCACACCCCCGTCCGTCCTGTCCCTGGCAGACACCTGCATGAGGAGACCACCCCCCCCCCGTCCCTCCTGTCCCCGGCAGACACCTGCACAAGGAGACCACCCCCCCCCCGTTCCTGCTGTCCCCGGCAGACACCTGCACGAGGAGACCACACCCCCCATCCCTCCTGTCCCCGGCAGACACCTGCACGAGGAGACCACACCCCCGTCCGTCCTGTCCCCGGCAGACACCTGCACGAGGAGACCACACCCCCGTCCCTTCTGTCCCCGGCAGACACCTGCACGAGGAGACCACCACCCCCCCCCCGTCCCTCCTGTCCCCGGCAGACACCTGCATGAGGAGACCACCCCCCGTCCCTGCTGTCCCCGGCAGACACCTGCACAAGGAGACCACACCCCCACATCCCTGCTGTCGGACAGCTGCGAGGAGACCACCCCCCCCCGTCCCTCCTGTCCCCGGCGGACACCTGCACGAGGAGACCACACCCCCATCCCTGCTGTCCCCAGCAGACACCTGCACGAGGAGACCACCCCCCGTCCCTGCTGTCCCCGGCAGACACCTGCACGAGGAGACCACCCCCCGTCCCTGCTGTCCCCGGCAGACACCTGCACGAGGAGACCACCCCCCGTCCCTCCTGTCCCCGGCGGACACCTGCACGAGGAGACCACACCCCCATCCCTGCTGTCCCCGGCAGACACCTGCACGAGGAGACCACCCCCCGTCCCTCCTGTCCCCGGCGGACACCTGCACGAGGAGACCACACCCCCGTCCCTGCTGTCCCCCGCAGACACCTGCACGAGGAGACCACCCCCCCGTCCCTCCTGTCCCCGGCGGACACCTGCACGAGGAGACCACACCCCCATCCCTGCTGTCCCCGGCAGACACCTGCACGAGGAGACCACCCCCCGTCCCTGCTGTCCCCGGCAGACACCTGCACGAGGAGACCACCCCCCGTCCCTGCTGTCCCCGGCAGACACCTGCACGAGGAGACCACCCCCCGTCCCTGCTGTCCCCGGCAGACACCTGCACGAGGAGGCCACACCCCCGTCCCTCCTGTCCCCGGCAGACACCTGCACGAGGAGGCCACACCCCGTCCCTCCTGTCCCCGGCAGACACCTGCATGAGGAGACCACCCCCCCCCCCGTCCCTCCTGTCCCCGGCAGACACCTGCACGAGGAGACCACACCCCCGTCCCTCCTGTCCCCGGCAGACACCTGCACGAGGAGGCCACACCCCGTCCCTCCTGTCCCCGGCAGACACCTGCACGAGGAGACCACCCCCCCCCCCGTCCCCGGCAGACACCTGCACGAGGAGACCACCCCCCGTCCCTGCTGTCCCCGGCAGACACCTGCACGAGGAGGCCACACCCCGTCCCTCCTGTCCCCGGCAGACACCTGCACGAGGAGACCACCCCCCCCCCCCGTCCCCGGCAGACACCTGCACGAGGAGACCACCCCCCCGTCCCTCCTGTCCCCGGCAGACACCTGCACGAGGAGGCCACACCCCGTCCCTGCTGTCCCCGGCAGACACCTGCACGAGGAGGCCACACCCCGTCCCTCCTGTCCCCGGCGGACACCTGCAGCACGCACCCTCTCCTGCCAGGAGGCAGGCGCCCAGACGGCCTTCCTGAGCCCTCAAGCTGAATGTCCTCAGTGAGACGGCTCTCGAACAACCTTCCTCCCACTGGTGGAAGTTCCAAACATACACGCCCCCACATTCCCTCTTCAGGGTAAGTTCCCGCCGTGGTCCGCCTCCGGCCTTCCCTTCCTCCCCGACCTCCTAGCGCGCTGACCTCCCGGTCTCCCCGCACCTGCTGACCCTGCCCTCACGCTGGCCGGTCCGTGGCGCCCAGGCTTCCCCGACGACAGGCAGGGAGGCACGCCCGGGAGACGGCCGGTGCGCGGCAGAGAGGAGACGGGACGGGGTGCCCGGGAGAGCGCGGTCCTTCTTTGCGGAGCCGACGCCCGGAGACGAGGGTGGGGAATGCAGCCGAGGGGAGATGTGGGGGTGCTAGGGACCTGTGTTCAGATGCTGGGGCCCAGCCGGGACACGGGAGTCAGCAAACATTGGTTGAGCACCGCGCCTGGGCCACGCCAGCAGGAGGGGCTCAAGGGACGTTTACGGAATTGCATCGCAGGGCCCCGCACTGTCGAGATGTGCTGTTCACTGTGTCGGGATGCGGGTGACGAGCACCAGGGAGAGCGGGGTGAGGACCTCTGTTAAAAGCTCGTGACAGGCCCTGGCCAGTTGGCTCAGTGGTAGAGCATCGGCCTGGCGTACAAGGGGTCCCAGGTTCGATTCCCGGCCAGGGCACACAGGAGAAGCGTCCATCTGCTTCTCCACCCCTCCCCCTCTCCTTCCTCTCTGTCTCTCTCTTCCCCTCCCGCAGCCGAGGCTCCACTGGAGCAAAGATGGCCTGGGCACTGGGGATGGCTCCTTGGCCTCTGCCCCAGGCGCTAGAGTGGCTCTGGTCGCGGCAGAGCGACGTCCTGGAGGGGCAGAGCATCGCCCCCTGGTGGGCGTGCCGGGTGGATCCCAGTCGGGCGCATGCGGGAGTCTGACTGTCTCTCCCCGTTTCCAGCTTCGGAAAAATACAAAAAAAAAAAAAAAAAAAAGCTCGTGACAATGCCCCAAGCAACATCTCCGAGTCCAGAACAGAGCCTTGGCCAGCCTCTCCCTGGCCGGAGGGCCACCACGCCTGTGCTGACCCAGTGTGAAGGTGCTCGACCGCGCCCCGACATTCCTCTCACTCATCCTGCCTTCAGTTCAAGCCATGGCAATATCATCTTCCCTTTCCGTTTCAAGAAGTGGGCTGTCAGGATGTACACAGTACAGGGACAGTCACATAGTCCCCAATGATCCTGGTGACAGCGACTGACAGGGGGAGGGGCCTTTCATTTGGCACGAGATTTCCAGAGAAAAATGACGCACAGCCCAGGGAGGGTCAAGAGTCCCTCCCACCCCGCCCAGGACGCTCTCTGGCCAGGGCTGCACTGGCCCACCTGGAACGGCCCCCGGTCAGGGCATGGCCCACGGCCCACTCGCTGCACGCCCGCCTCCCCCGGGGCTCATTCCTGGAGTCACGGGCACGCAGAGCTCTCTCCCACCAGACTGTGGCTGAGTTTAGGATGATCTCTTCCTCACCCTGCTTTCCTTCCTCCTCTCCTTCCAGCTGCTCTTGACCCAGAACCTGTGCTGTGTGGACACCTGCAGAGGCCCTGACTGTCCACTCGGCCATTACTGAATACCCTCTCTAACAGCTGGTGCCCTTGTCTGACCAGACAGGCCCCCACACACTCAGGAGTGGCCACGGGACCTGGACAAGGTCACTACAGTGCTCCTCCCAGTCCAGAGTGGCAGTGCAGATAGCAGTATGCTAGAAACTCACAACCAGCTGTCCAGGGCGGGTATAGGAAAGCCCGTATTTACAGCTCTGCCAATTTCCGTGGTATAAATACTCCCACCGCAGTCGATGTCAAGCCACTAACTTGCAACCCCTGAACGCAGTTATAGACTGTTTCCCACTATACCGACACGTTTGACCCAAATAACCTCCGGAGCAGAGGTCATAGTGAAATGCAGTCACCTCTGTTTAATAATATATAAATATAATCATTGCTAGATTATAATGGCTGTGTTGGACAGGCGACTTGGAGCATTGCAGACATGTCAGCGGCTGGCTCTGGTGGCTTGTAGCCTGGCTATCGAGACAGGCTGGTGACTTGGGCTGGGCCAGGCTCTGGAGCAGGGGCGGGGACGGTGGGGGGTCGTACCCTTCGACCTCCTGCTGGCAGGAGTGACGGGGAGAGCTCGAAGCTGCTGGCAGACACCTTTGGCGAGGGAAGCCCATAGCAGCGGCAGAGCATCGGAGTCATGGGCACAGAGAAGCAAAGCCACGGAGAGTCTGCCAGTCTCCTCGCGCCTGTGAGCGTGGGCTCCGGCCCCTGCCATCCTCCCAGTGGTGCGGTTTGCCAGCTAGTTGGGCACTGGCCCCAGGCAACCGGGAGTCCTCACCCAGGACCACCTGCCCACTGGGGTCTGGCTGACATCATTCTCTCTTGGAAGCCGTCCGACTAGTTTAGTTCGTCCGACTAGTTTAGTCTATCGTAACTTTCTACCCCCTCTGAAACCTTACAATACTTAGGTCTCTACCATAAACCTTCAGAATAGGTTACAGTCTTATGGTTCTGCCGGTGTGTGATTCTTCATCTCATGGCTGAAACTAGACTAGTCATCAATAAACAGGCTTGGGCTTATTAAATAATTATGACTTGGAAACAGCAAAATGCCATGAGTTCATCAGGGTCCCCCAACCCCCCACATCCTGTAGGTTACATAAAATTATCTTCAAGTCCAGCTAGACAGTCCGCGTGGTACACGGGCTCACACCTGGCCACAGCGGTAGCCTCATTCGTTCCTTTGACAGAGAGAGGACAGCCACTGTACCGAAACAGTGCTGCCTGCTGGCTCCAAGGGCGTGACCTAACCCAACATCAATGCGCCCAGAAGGTTCCCATTCCTGACAGCCATCAGACAGACAGACGTGGGGTGGGGTGGGGATGACACTGGGAGGCAGGGATACAACTCCAGGGTTGGAGGCGAGGAAGCAGCTGGGGCTTCATTAACGGTGAAGGCCCATCGTCATGGACATCAGACCCTTAGCAAAGCGCTGATCAGAGGTCTACGCTGTGCACCTGCCAGGTGCCTCTGTGGAAGGCGTCACTGCATTATGGAATGTGACAATCCCCCTCCTTTGATGCCAAGAAAACGACCATAACTGTTGCCCCGCTATCTGGAGGCAGTGACACCGGCTCCCGCGCTCACACCTCTGCCGGCGGCGACACCGGCCCCTGTGCTCACGCCTCTGCCGGCGGCGACACCGGCTCCCGCGCTCGCGCCTCTGCCGGCGGCGACACCGGCTCCCGCGCTCGCGCCTCTGCCGGCGGCGACACCGGCTCCCGCGCTCGCGCCTCTGCCGGCGGCGACACCGGCCCCCGCGCTCGCGCCTCTGCCGGCGGCGACACCGGCTCCCGCGCTCGCGCCTCTGCCGGCAGGCGGACACCGGCTCCCGCGCTCGCGCCTCTGCCGGCGGCGACACCGGCTCCCGCGCTCGCGCCTCTGCCGGCGGCGACACCGGCTCCCGCGCTCACGCCTCTGCCGGCGGCGACACCGGCTCCCGCGCTCACGTCTCTGCCGGCGGCGACACCGGCTCCCGCGCTCACGCCTCTGCCGGCGGCGACACAGGCCCCCGTGCTCGCCCCTCTGCCGGCGGTGACACAGGCCCCCGTGCTCGCCCCTCTGCCGGCGGTGACACCGGCTCCCATGCTCACACCTCTGCCGGCGGCGACACAGGCCCCCATGCTCGCCCCTCTGCCGGCGGTGACACCGGCTCCCATGCTCACACCTCTGCCGGCGGCGACACAGGCCCCCGTGCTCGCCCCTCCGCCGGCGGTGACACCGGCTCCCGCGCTCACTCCTCTGCCGGCAGCTCTCCTGTCTGACCGGCCGCGCCCCGTGATGTGCTTACGCGCGTGGCAAGGAAATCACCTCCAAGTGCAATGCCACCGGACATACCCGCCCTCTACACGAAAACCTCAGGCCGAAGACATTATTGCTGCTTCATACAGCCCCTCCCTCCCCACTGGGAAGGAACGGCCAGCACACGGGGCCGCACACACGTGCAAAACACAGGAGGGTCAGCCGTGGTGTCTGCTCGGAGGACGTTCAAACTAAAACACCGCCTTAGAGGGTCTGTCGCAAGACGCTCCTTTGGAAGCGAAAAGTGGTGAATTCTGATGACGACACGCAAGTTACGTGTAAGATTCATATCTGGGAGCACGTGTTAGCATCACACGTGTGGCCCTTGGCTCAAGATCACCTGCCACGAGCAGAGAATGAACGCAGGCTGGCTCGTTTCCCTGGTTCTGGAGCCGGGCCGGCCTGGGAGCTGGCACTCGGACCCAAGTTGTCGTGACTGACTTGCCAGTTTGCCTGGGGCTGTCCTGACGTCAGAGCTGGAAGTCCCACATCCCGGGAAGGTTGCGCACCCTAGCGTCCCTCTGGGGCCCACAGGAGCCACACCAGACAAAGGGGCAGGTAGAGGAAGGGTCTTATCAATGGGGGGAGTCCCACCCTCCAGCGCCACCCTCCCTGCACCCATCAAGCCCCACCCCACCCTGCACTCTCAGAATGTCACAGGATGAAGAGGTCACCAAGTAGGCCGAACTCATGTTCCTAATTCATGTTCCTAACCTTCTGGCCCGTTCAAAATGTTCCTTCTCTCGCCCCAAGTTTTTACTTCTGTTCGGTGTAACCATCGTTTCTCACGTCCCTCCCTCGGCCCACTGAACGGACGCCGAGTCGGCCTCTCCCTCATGAGCACCCCTGTACCCCGTCACCTCCCCGTCTAGTCTACCCCCCACTTCTGAGACACATCCTGGTGTTCTTCCGTCAAACTTCCATCAGGCCCCGGGGTTCCCGCCCCCCTGGAATCCTGCTGACTCCGATTCCTAAGGCAGGAAGGGGTTTCAAGGGTCCCCCCTCCCCCGTGGCTCCTCCCGCGGCCGAAAACATTCCCGATGGGTGGTCAGCCCAGGCTGAGGTCACAGGGGCCTGGTATCGGCCGGGCTGCAGTCATCGGGGCTCTGTGCCCAGCCCCGTCCTTCTGAGGTCCTGAGACACCTTCCAGCTCCTCACCCACATGCTGCCGCTGGAACAGACACCCCCCTCCCGGCCCCCTCCCGGCTCCCCGCCCTCTGCTCCCCCATTCCAGGCTCTGAGCGCTCCTTGTCAGGGGCGCTCGGCCCAGTCTGCTCCACACTGGGCTCTGCGCGGACCGCGAGGAGACCTTATGCTTTGACAGCACCTCAGCATCCATTTCCCTCATTTTACAAATGAAAAAGCAGAGCCCCGGTCAACCAAGGTGGTCAGGCCAGGGCCCGGGAGGCTGGGACCGCAGGAAGGCCAGAGCAGGTCCCCTCCACGGCCCTGGACACAGGACAGCCCTGCCAACTCTTCCCAAGACGGCTGCCTGGGGGCTGGCGGGGGTGAGAGCCCTGTGGGGGGGGCCCTGCCGGTCAGGAGGCGGGGGCTGGGGCTGGGGGTGGGGGTGGGGGTGGGGGTGGGGGGGTGCGCTACTTTCAAAGAGGATGACGAAACACCCAAGTGTTTCCAGGATTTTTTTTCTTTCTTCAAAACAAACTGTGCAGGTAGGATCTGCTTTTAATCCACCACCCTCCTCTTTCTGGAGACCCAGGCTGGGCCCCCACGAGTGTTTGAAAAGGCCTCGTATCCCATCTGGACGCGAGGTAAACTGAACCGGGGAGAAAAGGGAACTACTATTTGCAGTTCGTATTCTCCCTGCTTTGGCGCTGGGTTCCTGGACGCCTCCTTCCCCCTCGCTGTAAACTGTTATCTGAATTCCACCTGCGCTATCCCAACACCCACGCGAGGGTGGGGCCGCCGAGGTGTCTTGATTATTTAAAAAACAAACAAACTATATATGCCCTTAGCACACGCAAATCTTGCATACAGCTGTTTTATATCATTTACAAAGTATATCAAATGTCTTTTATCTTAGCCCTGGACATGATAAAAGAAACACACGTGGGAACCTCTGGGGTTCTCCTCCTCTGCCCTAGCGGCTCTTCTTCTTGTTGTTTACCTCGCGGCGGGGGCGGGGGTTGCGGGGGGTTGCGGGGGCGGGGGTTGCGGGGGCGGGAGGCGTGGTGAACACCCAGCCACTTTGAAGACCACACACAAAATTGTCTTGGGCAAGTTACAAGACACCGAAGTCAAACTTAGAACCTAACTTCCGAGCCGTAACTTAAGTCCCAGGTGAAACTGAATGCTCACAAAAACAAGTGGGCATCACGCGGCCGGGAATTAATTTATTTATAAACCATCTCGACAGCTAAGATGCCCGGCTGCCCGGCAAGGCCCCTGCTGGGACAAGGCGGCCTGGCGCTGTGTTCCTGAGTCTGCCGTCTCTTGAACACACCCCTCTGAAATCTGTCTATTACCAGGTCATTTCTCGTATGAAGGGTCACATATACACCTGTCACTGTGGGTAAGGCACTTGCTTTTGTTTGTATATACGCGCGTATACGTAAGAACTATAAACCGATGGCTACAATAAACGAGGCATGCCCTCCCACCACAATAGCACCCTTTTTAAAAAATTTTCCAAGGCCCACGGCCTTTGCCTGCCACTCTCTCACCAAACCAGCTGCAGATGAGACCATCTGGATATCAACAAGTTTCCCATCACCAGGCCTATCAGCTCTGCAACCACAACGTTTTGTGATGAATTGAGCTAATCTTCATTGATTTAATCAGACCTCCATCCCAAGAGTCTTTTCTCCCTGAATAAACAACAGGGTGTTGGCACAAAGGACTGATTTTGTAACAAGCTTTGTGCGGAAAAGACGGATTCTAAAGAAAACCATTTCCCCAGGACCTGGACGGGAAGGGAACACGGATTATGAAGAGACGGCGACCCGGGGTCTGAATGGAGCCGCACGCACGTCTTGATACCGGGGTGTGGGAGCCCCGGGGTGCGCAGGCACAGACGCCGGCTCCGTCTTGATACTGGGGTGTGGGAGCCCCGGGGTGCGCGGGCACAGACGCCGGCTCCGTCTTGATACCGGGGTGTGGGAGCCCCGGGGTGCGCGGGCACAGACGCCGGCTCCATCTTGATACCCGGGTGTGGGAGCCCCGGGGTGCGCGGGCACAGACGCCGGCTCCGGGAGGGCCCCACGCCTGGTTCTTCCCTGGGAGGAGCCCCCAGGCCGGTGGAGGAAGACAAGAGCCGTCCCCCCGGCGTCCACGGGGCTGGACGGAGACCCGAGCTGGGCACTGGCACCGCGTGCCTGCAGGCTGTTGCTGACTGTCTCCCAGGCGTCCCTCCCCGTCACCTCGGAGACCTTTCCCTGGGCTGAAGGACAGCTCACGTCTAGCTTTTCTAGGCTGGCTGCTCTGGTGGTGAGCCCACGCATTCTGGACTTGGATCGCGAACTTGAAGAGACAAAGATAAATAAATGCCGGTTGAAAATACAGGACAAGGCCTACGGGATGCAGGGCTCACAGGATGGGGCCCTGCTCTCCACGCACCGGACCACCCACAGGCCACGGCCTGGCCCACAGCCAGTCACTGACTGCCTCCGGTGAGGTCCCCACGGGGCCCCGTCCTCCCTGTCCAGGGGCACCAGCCGTCCTTCACTCCTCTGACTTCCCTGATGTAAGAGGTGAGAAGACGGATCCTTTCCTTTGGTCCATGAAGAAAAGCAAGGCCTCCGATCCCTACCATCCCTCGTTCCCTGTATTCCCAGTAAAATGGTACTGGGGCTGGGGGTGGAAACAGGCCCGGGCGGGGAGGTGGGGACGCGAGTGCCGTCTGGGCCTTGTTTCTGTGTGCAGCCTCAGGGCAGAACTTCAGTGTGCTCTGTGCATGCGGACACAGCTCAGCCATAACCGGAGGCCTGTAACAGCTCACCAGCCCTGGGCTCCTGGACTCCCACCCCCCAGCCTGGCAGAGCCTGTCACAAAACAGGAAGGGGAGGGAAGGGGAGGGGAGGGAAAGAGGGGAGGGGAGGGGAGGGGAGGGAAGGAGGGGAGGGGAGGGGAGGGGAGGGAAAGAGGGGAGGGGAGGGGAGGGGAGGGAAAGAGGGAAGGGAAGGGAAGGGAAGGGAAAGAGGGAAGGGAAGGGAAGGGAGGGAAGGGAAAGAGGGAAGGGAAGGGAGGGAAGGGAAGGGAAGGGAGGGAAGGGAAGGGAAAGAGGGAAGGGAAGGGAGGGAAGGGAAGGGAAAGAGGGAAGGGAAAGAGGGAAGGGAAGGGAAGGGAAAGAGGGAAGGGAAGGGAAGGGAAGGGAAAGGAGGGAGGGAAGGGAAAGGAGGGAGGGAAGGGAAGGGAAGGAAGGGAAGGGAAGGGAAGGGAAAGAGGGAAGGGAAGGGAAAGAGGGAAGGGAAAGAGGGAAGGGAAGGGAAAGAGGGAAGGGAAGGGAAAGAGGGAAGGGAAAGGAGGGAAGGGAAAGAGGGAAGGGAAGGGAAAGAGGGAAGGGAAAGGAGGGAGGGAAGGGAGGGAGGGAAGGGAAAGAGGGAAGGGAAGGGAAGGGAAAGAGGGAAGGGAAGGGAAGGGAGGGAAGGGAAGGGAAAGAGGGAAGGGAAAAGAGGGAGGGAAGGGAGGGAAGGGAGGGAAAGGAGGGAGGGAAGGGAGGGAGGGAAGGGAAAGAGGGAAGGGAAGGGAGGGAAGGGAAAGAGGGAAGGGAAGGGAAAGAGGGAAGGGAAGGGATGTGGGGAAGGGAAGGGATAGGGGTTAGGGGGAGGGGGGAGGGAAAGAGGGAAGGGAAGGGAGGGAAGGGAAAGAGGGAAGGGAAAGGAGGGAGGGAAGGGAGGGAGGGAAGGGAAAGAGGGAAGAGAAAGAGGGAAGGGAAGGGAAAGAGGGAAGGGAAAGGAGGGAGGGTAGAGAGGGAGGGAAGGGAAGGGAAGGGAGGGAGGGAAGGGAGGGAGGGAAGGGAAAAAGGAAAGGGAAGGGATGTGGGGAAGGGAAGGGATAGGGGTTAGGGGGAGGGGGGAGGGAAAGAGGGAGGGAGGAAGAAGGGAGGGAGGGAGGAAGAAGGGAGGGAGGGAGGAAGGAAGGAAGGAAGAACAGAACATGGGAGTGGGGTTTGAATGACCTCACCATACTTTATTCACTTTAATTTTTCCATTTTCTCCTTCCCATAAGCCATTCTCTATTTGGTTCTTTTTGGTATTTAGGTTTGGTTTTGTCTCTCCCCCCCCCCCCAGTTTATAAACTACATGCTCATCATATGGAAATATAAGACATTCAGGAAATATAAAAGCAATTAAAAAGAACCATCTCTGACTATAATGCCTAAAAACAGCACTCTGATACATGTCTTTCATCTGTGTTGATAAAATTGGGATTATATTCTCCTGTTCTGCATCATCCTACTTTTACTTGACATTATGCTTAGGGTGTCACATGGTTCAAGAGAATTATGACCCAGCCGGGTATTTTTCTATAAAAGATTATGTATGAGCATGACCAGGCTGTGGCACAGTGGCTAGAGCATCGGACTGGGATGCAAAGAACCCAGGTTTGAGACCCCGAGGTCGCCAGCTTCAGCGCGGGCTCATCTGGTTTGAGCAAAGCTCCTCAGCTTGGACCCAAGGTCGCTGGCTCGAGCAAGGGGTTACTCGGTCTGCTGAAGGCCCACGGTCAAGGCACATATGAGAAAGCAATCAATGAACAACTAAGGCGTTGCAATGAAAAACTAATGATTGATGCTTCTCATCTCTCTCCGTTTCTATCTGTCTGTCCCTATCTATCCCTCTCTCTGTCTCTGTAAAAAAAAAAAAAAAAAAAGACTATGTATGAATAGATTAAAAAAATTAACTTCTCAGGGCATGTTTTGAGCAATGCTGTTCAGGCAAGGCAGAAATAAACCGATATTCACAATGGCTGGAACTCCCCAGGACGAGCCCACAGGGTCCACCTAGCAAGAGCACCGGGGTCCCCAAGCCGTCCTCAGGCTTGGTGCAGGGCTGCTGTGGCCTCGTTCATTCGTGACACAGCAAGGCTATGATGACACTGGCTGGGTCTGTCTCCTTTTGATGTCCAGCCACCTGAATAAAGCTGTTTGGCCTTCAGTGACCCTAGATATGCTACTTCCTGGGGTTATAACCCGTTTCCTCCTCTTGTCAACACATCACATCACATCCTCCTCGTTCTAGAGCCTGTCGTTCTAGAGCCTGGCTGTGATGTTGCTTCAGGGAAGTGGCCCCAACCTTTCGCAGGGTGGATGGCCTTTGTCTTCAGGCTCCTGGGTACCTGTCCTGGCTTCTTACTGCCCCAAGCAGGCTGCATTCCTCTGAGGACAGCACTGCACCCCTTTACCTCCAAACTCCAGGTGCGGGTCCCGGGGACTGGCCTCCCACAGTTAATGCAGAGGCACATTCGTTAAGGAAGGCTGTCCGAGCAGTGGTGACAGGCACCCTGCAGGGTCACCTGGGCCTGAGACGGTGAATTAACCTGTGCCGCACTGATCCTAGCAGGTGTCTGCTTAGCATCTGCCACAGGTGTTAAAATAAAAACCCTATCACTGACTGTGTGTGTTTGTTTCAAAATGCGGTAGGAAAGATGGATTTGGGGAATCTCGGCTCTCCTATTTACTGTGTGACCCTAGGCAAGTCACTCGACCTCTCTGATCCCCAGTTAGCTTATCCACAAAAATGGGAATTTCCTGCTCAGAGTGGTTATATACTTATACAAGGTAGCAGATAGAAAAGGTTTAGCCGGATGCCTGATGCATGATCAACAGGATAGACTGTAGCGATTACAATTAGAAATGAAAATAGCTACCGACTTGCAACTGTGTCAACTGTACATCTCTTTTGCTTTCTCTATAGTCCTGTGGCGGGCCGCCGACTACAATGACCACTGGGACATTTGGCCTTAGCCCAGGAGCTGTCCCTCCACCACAAGGCTGTGCTAGTAACCGCTGCAGGGAGAAACTCTACACTCAGACTCTGGTCCATCGTCTGAGCTCCGCTTCCTGTGTGACCCTGAACAGCTGCTTAACCTCTCTGTGCCCAAAAGCCCAAAACAGTACCTGGAATGGTAAAAGTCTATAGAACAAAAGGGCAGAAGTAAGAAGCTGATGATTCTTAGCTCGCACCGGTTCTTACTGTTCTCCTATCCTTCCGGTATCGTTTAAATTCAGACGCCAAGTGCTTAGACTCTATAAGGAATTTCAAGTAAGATCTAACTTTAAATTGCTCCTGCTACATTCATTCCCCTTTTAGAATGCTGAGTTGCTAAACCGGCATGGTGTTATAGAACTAGGTCCATTTTGCCCAAACATGGGATAAACAGGATGCTTTTTGTTTATTCATAATGACTGGCAGGGCACATAGAGCAGGAGGACTCGGCCAAGACCCTGTCTCGTTAGGAGACCCTCATGAGGCCCTGGCCGGTCGGCTCAGAGGTAGAGTGTCAGCTGGGCATGTGGATGTCCTGGGTTTGGGTCCTGATCAGGGCACATAGGAGAAATGACTATCTGCTTCTACAGCCCTCCCCCTCCTCTCTCTCTTTCTCCTTCACCCCCCCCCCCCCTCTTCCTCCGCAGCCATGGTTTGATTGGTTTGAGCGCATTGGCTGGGACACTGAGGATGGCTCCAGGCAGCCTCCGCCTCAGGCACTAAAAATAGCTCAGTTGTGAGCAGCAGCCCAAGGGGGGGGATTGCCAGGTGGGCATCTGTCCTCTATCTCCCCTCCACTCACTTAGAAAAGAAGGGGGGGGAAGAGAGAGAGAGAGAGACTGTCATGAGATCTTTAGCAAACTGGACCTCGAGTCCCTGGGGCCGGGGTAGTAGTTGCCTTTCTCAGCACTGTTCCTCAGCACTAAACACCTGGCCTGGCGCCCAGTAGGTGCTCAACACTGACTAAATCACCAACAAAGAAATAAAAAACTACGTAGAGCAAGATGTGTTACTTGATTCAGTGTGGCCTTCTTTTTTTTTTTTTTTTTTTTTTTTTTTTTTGTATTTTTCTGAAGCTGGAAACGGGGAGAGACAGTCAGACAGACTCCCGCATGTGCCCGACCAGGATCCACCCAGCATACCCACCAGGGGTGACACTCTGCCCACCAGGAGGCGATGCTCTGCCCCTCCGGGGCGTCGTTCTGCTGAGACCAGAGCCACTCTAGCGCCTGGGGCAGAGGCCAAGGAGCCATCCCCAGCGCCCAGGTCATCTTTGCTCCAATGGAGCCTTGGCTGCAGGAGGGGAAGAGAGAGACAGAGAGGAAGGAGAGGGGGAGGGGTGGAGAAGCAAATGGGCGCTTCTCCTATGTGCCCTGGCCGGGAATCGAACCCGGGTCCCCCGCCCGCCAGGCCGATGCTCTACCGCTGAGCCAACCGGCCAAGGCCAGTGTGGCCTTCTCGTCTCACGGATCCAGTTAGGGTTCTGTTGTCATTGCCTGGGGTTCACACACTCCTCAGAACTAGAAATAAGAAGGACGTTTGTTGCCAGTCCCTGACAGCTCCCGGCTACGCATGGCGGGGGTGGGGGGTGGACCCACAGAGCCTCCGGGCCAAGCAGCAGAGCGCGGCCCTCCGGGGAAGGCGGGCTGCGTGTGCTTGTTGACGCGGCGGGGTGTGGAGGGTGGAGGCCGACACGCTTCAGGAGGAGCCAGAGGTACCAGCAGGGGACAGAGGGAGAAGAGGAACGCTGTCCCAAGCGGGAAACCGCTCTGTCCAGGGGCAAGGCTTTGTCTCTGGGTTAGACGCTAACCCACAGGCACAAGCAGCCCGGGCATCCTGAGGGAAGTCCCACAGGCCTTCTGGATCCCTTCCCAGTGTGACCTATGTCCAAGCCTAGCCGGTCACACTGTACCGGTGACAAACCCTGTCCAGTGGAGAAATGGCATGAACTGTGCCGTGAGGGAGCCACCAAAAACTGGGAGCATCACGGTCCAGGGGAAGGCTGCGGCAGGCTGGACCGCACGGGGCTGTCCGGCAGGGGCAGGCTGGGACCGCGCGGGGCTGTCCGGCAGGGGCAGGCTGGACCGCGCGGGGCTGGACGGCAGGGGCAGGCTGGACCGCGCGGGGCTGTCCGGCAGGGGCAGGCTGGGACCGCGCGGGGCTGTCCGGCAGGGGCAGGCTGGACCGCGCGGGGCTGTCCGGCAGGGGCAGGCTGGACCGCGCGGGGCTGTCCATCAGGGGCAGGCTGGACCGCGCGGGGACTGGTCGGCAGGGGCAGGCTGGACCGCGCGGGGCTGTCCGGCAGGGGCAGGCTGGACCGCGCGGGGCTGTCCGGCAGGGGCAGGCTGGACCGCGCGGGGCTGTCCGGCAGGGGCAGGCTGGACCGCGCGGGGCTGTCCATCAGGGGCAGGCTGGACCGCGCGGGACTGGTCGGCAGGGGCAGGCTGGACCGCACGGGACTGTCCGGCAGGGGCAGGCTGGACCGCACGGGACTGGTCGGCAGGGGCAGGCTGGACCGCGCGGGGCTGTCCGTCAGGGGCAGGCTGGACCGCGCGGGGCTGTCCGTCAGGGGCAGGCTGGACCGCGCGGGGCTGTCCGTCAGGGGCAGGCTGGACCGCGCGGGGCTGTCCGGCAGGGGCAGGCTGGACCGCGCGGGGCTGTCCGGCAGGGGCAGGCTGGACCGCGCGGGGCTGTCCGGCAGGGGCAGGCTGGACCGCGCGGGGCTGTCCGGCAGGGGCAGGCTGGACCGCGCGGGGCTGTCCATCAGGGGCAGGCTGGACCGCGCGGGGCTGTCCGGCAGGGGCAGGCTGGACCGCGCGGGGCTGTCCTGCAGGGGCAGGCTGGACCACGCAGGACTGTCCGGCAGGGGCAGGCTGGACCACGCGGGACTGGTCGGCAGGGGCAGGCTGGACCGCGTGGGACTGGTCGGCAGGGGCAGGCTGGACCGCGCGGGACTGTCCGTCAGGGGCAGGCTGGACCGCACGGGACTGTCCATCAGGGGCAGGCTGGACCACGCAGGACTGTCCGGAGGGGCAGGCTGGACCGCACGGGGCTGTCCGGCAGGGGCAGGCTGGGACCGCACGGGACTGTCCGGCAGGGGCAGGCTGGACCGCGCGAGACTGTCCAGCAGGGGCAGGCTGGACCGCACGGGGCTGTCCAGCAGGGGCAGGCTGGACCGCACGGGACTGTCCGGCAGGGGCAGGCTGGACCGCGCGGGGCTGTCCGGCAGGGGCAGGCTGGACCGCATGGGGCTGTCCGGCAGGGGCAGGCTGGACCGCATGGGGCTGTCCGGCAGGGGCAGGCTGGGACCGCACGGGACTGTCCGGCAGGGGCAGGCTGGACCGCGCGGGACTGTCCGGCAGGGGCAGGCTGGACCGCGCGGGACTGGTCGGCTCTGGTGCGGGATCAGGAAGCCAGGCACCCGGGCTGGCAGCGGAGGGCGGGAACGGAATCACCCGCCGCTCTATTTCTGTGTTACCAGTCCCTTCGGGAACACGAAGGCCGTCTGTACCCTCTCCACCCTACCCCCTTTTTAATAACTCTGCCATTAATAGGTTCTGCTAATCTTTGTTTGTTTTTAAACCCACAGTTTCAAAGGAGAAGGAAAACAAGCCAGCCAGCCTGGGCCCCCTCCCCCTAGAGATTAGAAGGCACATTCTGCCCCTGGAAAGGGAACCGAACGCCCCCCTCACCCTGCTGAACGGTCTTCCTCCTTCCCACCTCCGGCCGCTCGCTCCCCCCTCTCCCACTTCACCTGCTAAGCCAGCCCCACCCAGCCTCTCCTGCCTACAGATCCAGGCAAAATAAAATAAAGCAACCCGTCAAAAACCAGCAGTCTAGGTTAATACGCTTTCAAACTGCCATTCATAATGTGGCTTTTTGCCTTTAAAGTAAAAAAAAAAAAAAAAAGCTCTGTTCTGTGTGTCATGCTGGTTGCCATGCTGTCTCCACGGCATTCTGTCACCGCTGACATTAGCGTGGCCTTGTGACCCTGAGCTTCAGGCCCCAGGCTTCCCCGGAGCAGCACCAGGCCCTTCACAAACATTGAAAGAAGCCGGCGGATGGCGGAGCGCGACGAGGACGGAGGGAGGTTCAGGGCCCGTGAATCTCTAGGAAACAATTTATTCTGCCTTTTTTTTTCCTTGAGAAGTCAGCGGCACATGACGAATGTGGCTGTTTTCCTGAGCTTGAGAGTGACTCACCCAGAGGAGACACAGTGAAATCCCAGGGAGCGTTTTTATCTTAACTCCAAGGGAGGAGGGGCGCGTGGGAGCGAGCAGAGGGCCCAGGCCGCCTCCGAGTCCCAGCTCGCAAACCGCACCTCGCCACGCTCAACGCCCAGCAGTGAGTCCCGCGCCGTCTGCCTTCCCTCACGGCTGCGGGAGGCCCGGGGTATCGGGGAAGCCATCAACCACCGAGACGAGTGGGAAGAGGGGAGAAGCCTTCCCTTCCCTCGTTGAGTGCTGGGAAATGGGGCTGCTTCTGTCTGCTCGGCTCCCTGCCCACCAAAGCTCCCCCCGCCCCGGGCCAGTAGGCACAGAGCACCCCCCCCCCGCCCCAGGCCAGTAGGCACAGAGCTCCCCCCCCCGCCCCAGGCCAGTAGGCACAGAGCTCCCCCCCCCCCGCCCCAGGCCAGTAGGCACAGAGCTCCCCCCACCGCCCCAGGCCAGTAGGCACAGAGCTCCCCCCCCCCGCCCCGGGCCAGTAGGCACAGAGCACCGTGGGGTGCACACAGAGGGGTGTCCTGGGTGGGGGTGCGTCCAGGCCTTCCGGCAGAACGAGACTGCTGGCCCTTCACTGTTGTCCAGTGTGGGGGAAATGCCAGGAGTCTTGGATGGTCAGTGCTTGACTGTCATTTGGGATGACGACTGATTTAACTCCTTTATGATAGACTAAGAAAGATACCTTGTTTTCTGAACGTGTTGCCCATCTTACTTTCCATCGGAAGCAGGTAGGCCAGAGGGTCCTCCCGAACACTGACACCATCCTGCCAGGACCCGGGTCCTCACTGTCTACTCCGAGCAGAGCACACACAGCACTCTCAGGAGCACCCACCACCCTGCCAGGACCCGGGTCCTCACTGTCCACTCCGAGCAGAGCACACACAGCACTCTCAGGAGCACCCACCACCCTGCCAGGACCCGGGTCCTCACTGTCCACTCCGAGCAGAGCACACACAGCACTCTCAGGAGCACCCACCACCCTGCCAGGACCCGGGTCCTCACTGTCCACTCCGAGCAGAGCACACACAGCACTCTCAGGAGCACCCACCGTCCTGCCGGGACCCGGGTCCTCACTGTCCACTCCGAGCAGAGCACACACAGCACTCTCAGGAGCACCCACCACCCTGCCGGGACCCGGGTCCTCACTGTCCACTCTGAGCAGAGCACACCCACCACCCTGCCGGGACCCGGGTCCTCACTGTCCACTCCGAGCAGAGCACACACAGCACTCTCAGGAGCACCCACCCACCACCCTTCCAGGACCCGGGTTCTCACTGTCCACTCCAATCAGAGCACACACGGCACTCTCAGGAGCACTCACCACCCTGCCGGGACCCGGGTCCTCACTGTCCACTCCAAGTCCTCACTGTCCACTCCGAGCAGAGCACACACAGCACTCTCAGGAGCACCCACCCACCACCCTGCCAGGACCCGGGTTCTCACTGTCCACTCCGAGCAGAGCACACACAGCACTCTCAGGAGCGCCCATCACCCTGCCGGGACCCGGGTCCTCACTGTCCACTCCGAGCAGGGCACACACAGCACTCTCAGGAGCACCCGCCCACCACCCTGCCGGGACCCGGGTCCTCACTGTCCACTCCGAGCAGGGCACACACAGCACTCTCAGGAGCACCCACCCACCACCCTGCCGGGACCCGGGTCCTCACTGTCCACTCCGAGCAGAGCACACACAGCACTCTCAGGAGCGCCCGCCCACCACCCTGCTGGGACTCGGGTCCTCACTGTCCACTCCGAGTAGAGTGCACACAGCACTCTCAGGAGCGCCCACCACCCTGCCAGGACCCGGGTCCTCACTGTCCACTCCGAGCAGAGCGCACACGGCACTCTCAGGAGCACCCACCACCCTGCCAGGACCCGGGTCCTCACTGTCCACTCCGAGCAGAGCGCACACGGCACTCTCAGGAGCACCCACCACCCTGCCAGGACCCGGGTCCTCACTGTCCACTCCGAGCAGAGCGCACACGGCACTCTCAGGAGCACCCACCACCCTGCCGGGACCCGGGTCCTCACTGTCCACTCCGAGCAGAGCACACACAGCACTCTCAGGAGCACCCACCACCCTGCCAGGACCCGGGTCCTCACTGTCCACTCTGAGCAGAGCACACACAGCACTCTCAGGAGCGCACGCCCACCACCCTGCCGGGACCCGGGTCCTCACTGTCCACTCCCAGCAGAGCACACACAGCACTCTCAGGAGCGCCCACCACCCTGCCGGGACCCGGGTCCTCACTGTCCACTCCGAGCAGAGCGCACACAGCACTCTCAGGAGTGCCCATCACCCTGCCGGGACCCGGGTCCTCACTGTCCACTCCGAGCAGAGCACACACAGCACTCTCAGGAGCGCCCGCCCACCACACTGCCGGGACTCGGGTCCTCACTGTCCACTCCGAGCAGAGCGCACACAGCACTCTCAGGAGCACCCACCACCCTGCCAGGACCCGGGTCCTCACTGTCCACTCTGAGCAGAGCACACACAGCACTCTCAGGAGCGCCCGCCCTAAATCCTCTCCCTCACGTCTTGACCCCGAGTGAGAGCCCCAGTTCTGAGCTGTCTGCTTGAAATTGTGACGGTGCAAATACAGGTCATTTAAAACTGCAAACGGACAGATCTGGGGGTCTTCAGGGTGCACGCACATCGTATAAATGCAGGTTTCCGGGAGGAGAGCTGTAGGCACTGCTTTGTCAGGGGTAGAGATGCCCATTGCTGGGGTATAAAAAGACACTTGGAATCAGAAGGGAAAAGAACTATCTCCTTCCCTGGATTATGCAAACTCTTCTCTCTTCACCTACGATTCAAGTTCAGGCCACCTTGATGCCTCTGCCCTGCTCTGACAAGTCGTCCCCTTCCTGTACCCCAGTAGACACCCAAATACCAGAGGCCAGTGCGAGAGCAAACGTGTGACCAGGACGTTGGCCTTAGGCACAACCGCACTGAATGAGTGACCGCACCCCACACAGTCCAGGGGCGTATGGGTTAAACGTACTGTTTTGCAGTTAAAATGTGGCTTTATGGTCTTCTGAACATTTTCAAGACATATTTGTATAAAGTAACAGGTACTTTGCAAGACAAAGTAGGTCTACTACTCAAACCGTCTCAGAAAGAGCAGCAGACATGTTAGCCAGTTCTAAGTTGGTGAAAATATAGAATGTTTCTATTGTTTTTTTTCTTCTTCTTACAAGTTAATATTTTGAGGTTTACAAAGTAACATTAGATCAGTAGTAATCCATGTGGACAACTGTGTATAGCATGTATTGTTTCAGTTCAAATTCAAATTGGATTGTTTCATTTAAAGAGTTTCGGAGTGACAGTAATAATTTTGGACTCGGTGTGATATCAGGTTGCTGAGATTTTTAAATTGCTTAATTTGAAAGAACTCGTATTTTAAATTACACACACACCCCTATATATATAAAATTGCTACTGAAGCACTATATTTTGTACTGTCGAGAACAGGTAAAGATTTAAGGTCAATTAACAATAAAACTCATTGCTAGATATCCTATTATTCTAATTCATCCTTTTTCATTATAATTTTTGACATTCAGGCCAGTTGAGTTAGCCATGTTTAAATAGTCTAGTATAATCTCTCTCTCTCTCTCTCTCTCTCTCTCACACACACACACACACACACACTCACACACACACATGGATATCTAGAAAGCCGGGGAATTTGGATACAGTTGATGGATGGTGTCCATGCTAATTTTCTTGTTGGGATATTACACTGTGTTATGCAAGAGGTTACCATGGGGATGGGCAGGTCTGGCTGAAGGGCTTATAGGATCTCTATTCTTTTTTGTAACTGCCCCTGAATCTACAATTAGCTCAAAATAAAAAGTTTTAAAAATAAAAGAAGAGAGAGAACAATATAGTATACGCCGTTTAGTTTTTCAAATACGTGTGTGCATTTCGAATATGTGTATCTGCCCCTATCAGAGACTCACCTGCGCCCATGGGCACCCACAGGACCCACTGACACGTCCGGACACATATATGTATTTCCGTAGGGACGGCTAAGAAATTGTTACTGCCAATCCCTGCTGTGGAAGAAAACTATAGGAACACACGAACTGCGTGTTTACTTTTCCTACAACACCCTTTCTGCCCGTGGGATATTGTGCTATTGGCCTTATTCATGGAAACACCAGTTTGTTTGTTTTTTAAGCGTGTAGACAAAGTAGACGCTTCAAAACCAAAAAATAACCACACACAGAAACAAAAAGAATACATAGCTTAGCGTGCAACGCAAGCCTGGAAACCTGTGCTAGAAGCCCCGATGCTGTCACGCAGCCCAGCGGTTCGGACGCAGAGGGAGAAGGGAAGGGGAGTTTCTTACGGCTGGAGACGCAGTAGGACAGGCGGCAGTTGAGCTTCCGGAAGAGCTGCTTGTTGATGGGCCAGAGGACGAGCGTGAGGAGCTGGATGGTGTTGACGATGAGCCCCGAGGCGATAAAGACGTAGCAGAAGACGAGGTGGCACAGGAACTGAGACTTCAGCACCCCGACGAGGTCCATGGCGGCTGGCGGCTTCTCTTCACGCTGAAGACCCGCGGGGAGATCTCTCCAGACGGAAAGAAGGCCTGGGACTCAGGGACGCCTCTAAAACACAAACGCCATGCCAAACGTCAGAAAAAGTAATATACGCTTTTAGAGTCGAGAAAAAAAACTCTTAAAAAAAACCCAGAAGACTCTCGAGGTTGAGCACACTGTGCAGTAGCTGATTATCTGTGCACTAAGCAGTGCATACTTAGTGTGGGGCACAGCATCGGCCCTTTAAAAATAATAGTTTCTGTACATGTCCCAGCACCCTGAGAGGTGGGCATTGTGATGAACAGGAGGGAACCGCGCCCCTCGGAGGGTAAGCAATGTGGCCCGGGCTCTCCAGCTCCCACCGCTGAGGAGTGGCCCAGCTGGCCCGGGTTCCCGCTGACCTCTGCCAGCACCTCTCTCCTGTGGGGGCACACACAGTAGTGTCCACATCTGGGCCGTCCCTCCAGCTGCCATCTCTGCCTGAAGACCACCCCACCCCGACTCCTCACCCCCCACCACTTATCTCACTCCCCAGACGTCAGCTCAAACGTCACTTCCTCCAGCAAGACCTCCCTGAACTCACGCCTGCTCCGGGTGAGACTACGGGGTGACCCTGGGTGGGCTCTGCCTCCCAAGACCCCTGTCGTAGCGTGCCACTCTGTGCCCTCCCTCGTTTGCCTCCCCCCTGTGGGGGGCAGCCAGCTCTCCAGGGCACACGGTTATCTGGAGGGTCATCGGGGTCTCCCCAGCACTTGGACGGTCACTGGCTCACAGTTGGAACTCCATTTTTACAGAGAGAGGAAGGGAGAGAGACAGACAGACAGACAGAAACAGCGATCTGTTCCTGTATGTGCCCTGACCGAACCAGCAACCTCTGTGCTTCAGGATGACGCTCTCACCCACCGAGCTACCCGGCCAGGGCTCCGAGCTCAATTTTTAAGAAACAGTGTTTGTGGAATGATATAATGAAGGGAGTCAAGGGGAGAACATTGAGATAACAGTAATCACAAGCAGCTATGATGGTGAGGACCCCTCAGCGCACCCCGACATGTGGGCGCGCGCGCGCGCACACACACACACGTTCTAAAACCCAAAAGAAACCCAAAGCGCGCACAGCAAGCAGCCAGACGCGCACGCATCCTGTGACCGGTCTCCAACCCCAGGAGAGAAAAACGAGTGACCTCACAGGTTTGGCAAATAAAGCCGTTGAGGAAGAACGTGAAGGCAGGAGGTCCGAGGACTCGGATGGGAAAAGAGAGCAAGCCAGGGGCCGACGCAGGGCCCACCGGTGTCTCCGGGAAGCAGAAGGTCAGCGCAGAGTCACCCAGCGGGGGCTCCAACGGGCTTGCTAACAGTAAGGGCTGAGACAGCCTACACTCTGTGACAAGCTTAATTAATAATACAAAAAAAAACTCTCCAAAAAGCCTTGTATAATTGTTTCACACGTATTGTCACGTTTTCAGCCTCAGAGGCATCCACAAGATGCGTATTATTAATTGCATCTTTCAGAATAAGAAACAGGGATAAACCCACAGGCTCGGCCATCGGCCTGAGGGGGCCGGCGTGGACCACGAGTCTGGACGCCTGGCCCTCCCCCTTCCGCTGTGCTGTCCGGGCGGCACTGCTCCTGCAGCACAGGGCCGGGGGGTTCTCCTGGGGTCGGCCCACCCTCCACAGAGCAGCCCAGAGAGGAGCCCCAGGGGGAATGCGGAGTCACAGACCCCACGCTGAGGGGTGGGGGGCCACAGCAGCTAGCGCTGGCTCTGAGGATGGCCTCAGGCACATGAGCAGTCCCGGGGGCCTCCTTCTGAAACGTTCAGTTAGGGGAGCAGGAGGATGTGCTGCACGCCTGCGGCTTCCTGCACATTCCTTCCTGATGGGGAGGGAGTGGACAGGAGCCTTTGGCCTGGTTTCCCTGTGGTCAGCTCCACTCGGTGGAGACATCCATTCTCCCGGAAGCCTGCTCAGGGGCGAGGCCAGGACTCGGCAGGGGCATCCACCTCTGACCCCTCCAGGCTGCTCAGGGGCGAGGCCAGGACCCCGAAGGGGCATCCACCTCTGACCCCTCCAGGCTGCTCAGGGGCGAGGCCAGGACTCGGCAGGGGCGTCCACCTCTGACCCCTCCAGGCTGCTCAGGGGCGAGGCCAGGACTCGGCAGGGGCGTCCACCTCTGACCCCTCCAGCCTGCTCAGGGGCGAGGCCAGGACCCCGCAGGGGCATCCACCTCTGACCCCTCCAGCCTGCCCAGGGGCGAGGCCAGGACTCGGCAGGGGCATCCACCTCTGACCCCTCCAGGCTGCTCAGGGGCGAGGCCAGGACTCGGCAGGGGCATCCGCCTCTGACCCCTCCAGGCTGCCCAGGGGCGAGGCCAGGACTCGGCAGGGGCATCCACCTCTGACCCCTCCAGGCTGCCCAGGGGCGAGGCCAGGACTCGGCAGGGGCATCCGCCTCTGACCCCTCCAGGCTGTCACACCCCTCCCCGCCCGCCTGGCGTCCACACGCCCAGGCTCTCCCCACGGAAGAGGCGTTGGCTGGCCCCCAGTGCTCGTGGACCACTGGACCTCAGTTTACAGTTTGGCAGCGGTTACGGCATGTTGAATATTCATGAGCTTTATTCACTGTCCTCTGATCAGCCACTAAATGCCGCCAGACAATCTGGCCAGAGGAAGTCTGCCTCTTCACTAGGTTTCTGGGATCTAGTGTTTGCAAACAAAGTATTTGACAGATCCTTTGCTATGCTGACATAACCCTAATTTCAAAAAATTAAAAATGAATCTGCCTTTTGACTCAGGGATCCCACTTCTGGGTATATATCCTAAGAATCCCGAAATGCTAATTAAAAAGAACACATGCACCCCTGTGTTCACTGCAGTGTTATTTCCGATAGCCACATGCCCATCAGTAGATGAGTGGATAAAAAAAGCTGTGGTACATTCATGCATTGGAATACTACGCAGCCATAAAAAAGAGAAAGGAAGTCTTATCTTTGGCAACAGGATGGATGGCCGTGGAGATCGTTACGCTAAGTGAAATAAACCAGTCAGAGAAAGAGAAATACCCTATGATGACACTCAGATGTGGAATCTAATGAACAAAATGAAGCAACAAGCAAAAGAGAAACAGACGCATACACAGCAGGCTGGCAGCCACGGGGCGGGGGAGATGATGGGGAGGGAAGTAGAGTGTAGAGCAAAAATGGACCAAAACCACCACAACTCACGGACATGGGCAACAGGGTGGTGATGGGGGGGATGGAGGAGGCTCCGGGGGAGAAACGGTGGTGGACGAAGACTGGACCTGCGGGGAGAGACGGGCGAACAGTACGGTGCACAGAGATGTGTGGAAGCACTGGGCACCCGAAACCTCTATAACTATGTTAACCAGTGTCGCCCCAATAAAGTTCAATCAAAGAAAATAAGAAATGGAGGTCGACTGACATTGGAAACACAGAGGCTTCCACGCTGCCGTCCTCGGTTTCTAGACGGGGGAGGGGGGGCATTGTGAAGAACAGGTAAGTTTCTTTTCCCCTCGCAGAAAACCGAGGACCACCACGCCTTCGTAACACCCTTGTCAGTACGGCACGAACCTCGGTGAACTAACCCAGCATCGGTGACAAGCTTTACGGGGACCTTGGCTGCTTCGGTGCTGCACCCACACACTTCCTCAAATCACAGCGGATCGGAAAAGGTCAGAAAACCCAAGTCAGAGGTGTTATCTGAGTTTTTTCAAAGAACGAGTCTGACCCATGAGCTTAATAGACGTCACCAGCACTTTTAAACAGAGACAAAAAGCAACTGTTACTAGATCATCATTAGGTTCAAAGTAACTGATGCCAAGTGACCTTTATTTCCCAGGCGACTGATGGTTTAGTAGGTTTTGAGTTGAACCAATCATTTGACAGAGTCTCTGCCAGGCCAGGGAACACTGTTGCTATGAGTCTAGGTTAAATTGGTTCATGGCCATTCGAAAAAAAAAATAAGTAGCCGTCATTCATGTTGCAGGGGGCTTCTTATGTAGTGGAAGGGGTCTGCCTGTGCACCATCTGGATGTACAAAAATAAAGTGTTCATACAAGGATGGAGAGACCCAGGGATCATACACACAGGGGGCCCTGAATGACCATGTTAACATATCAACACTGGCGTTAAACCAGCTAGTATAGACCTTGGGAGACTATTAGAATATACCGAGTAGGAAATAGTAACAAAGAAGCAGGATTAGGAATGGTAAAATAATAGCGTAAGCATTTATATCGTTCACTCTGATACCTGTTTCTATATTCACAGCTATCTATTAAGAGTGGCTACTTTTTTTTTTTTTTTTTGTATTTTTCTGAAGCTAGAAACGGGGAGAGACAGTCAGACAGACTCCTGCATGTGCCCGACCGGGATCCACCCGGCACGCCCACCAGGGGGCGACGCTCTGCCCACCAGGGGGCGATGCTCTGCCCCTCCGGGGCGTCGCTCTGTTGCGACCAGAGCCACTCTAGCGCCTGGGGTAGAGGCCAAGGAGCCATCCCCAGCGCCCGAGCCATCTTTGCTCCAATGGAGCCTCGGCTGTGAGAGGGGAAGAGAGAGACAGAGAGGAAGGAGAGGGGGAGTGGCTACTTTTTGGTGAGAGAATTATGCTGACTTATTTTTTCTTGTGCTTTGCTACTCTTTCCTATAAGGAGAATGAGAGCTTCCCCTTGCTGGTCACGGACCTGGGTGGACCATTCCCAGCCTCCCTCGCGGCGAGGTGGGGTCAGGTCGGGTGGAGTTCAGGAGCGTATGTGGTGAAGGCAGGAAGGTACCTGCAGGTATCTGACGGAGAAAGAGGGCTGCTTGCAAACCTGATGAGACATCAGAGTCTGCAGGAAGGTGATAAATCCAGCCCGTCATCTGCACCAAAGAGAGATTCAGGAATGGGAGCCAGCCTGAGCGTCCCTTTGAACCCGGGCACTATGGTTTGACAGCCATGGACGTTACTTAACTCCACAGCCCTCGGCGTCCTCATGTGGACACTCAGAATCATGCCGTCCACGTGAGACGGCCGTGAGGGCCAAGTATAACAAAGCGTCTGGAACATCTAACGCAACGCCTGGGACACGGGGAGCGCCCAGACAATAGGGGAATTTTTATATCACTGCAAGAAAAGGAAGAGGCAAAGAGTGGAGAAGCTAAGATGTATTATGCTGGCATTTCTGGAAAAGCTTCCGAGAGATAAATTGACTCGGTGTTCCTTCTCACGGCACAGCCAGATCCTGACTTTTCCTTTAATTTGCCTTCAAGCGCGTTAAAACATTTCCTCCCCGCTGGTTTTCATTCTAACCTGCACTTTTCTGGTCGTGACTCAGCAACGAGAAAGGATGCATTCCCCACAAACTCACAGGGACCTTCCCTTCGGAACCGTGGGACGATCTCCCTGAGCGCGGCGAGGGGAAGGGGACGTCAGACTTAAGCGCTGTGCCGGCCGGCAGGACGCTTCTCCAGTGCCATGTCCCGTGCACGCATCGAAGGTAGTGCGCACCAGTGGGTGTTCGCTCTGCAGGTCCCGGTACAGCGGGCGGCAAGGGATGTGAGCAAACACAAGGAAGCCTGCAATCTCCCCACAGGGGAGCCCAAACTGCATCCTTGTCTACACACACACACCAGCTTCGACGTGAAGGCTGACGCTAGGCAACAGGCAGGGAGGATGCCGGCTAAGTTCCACTCTGCCCGGTTAGTGCTCTGCGGCTGTTAACTGAGCGTGAACGGCAGTCTCACTCAGGGAGACTGAGCCTGGGACAGAGTGGGACAAACCCTTCCACGAGCTTGTTTGTAAAGGTTTGGTTGGTTGGTTGGTTGGTTGGTTTGTTACATTCACGTGACAAGCACTGGAACCAGATCAGGGGTTTTAGACGAAGCAAACTCTTCCAAAGAAATCAATCCAAGCGGAATTGCTAACAGGGGACCCATGACCAATCCAGTATCATCACTGAAATCTAAACAACCCCTTATTTTGTTTTTTTTTTTAACGCCAAACGCCACATTTCACAAACAGAAAAAAAAAAATAAAGCAATGCAAATGGAGACAATACTACTTTTTACATTCCAAGCTAAAAATTGTAACAGTCCCTTCTGAGAGAGATTCCGCACAGAGGGGCCCATCCTCAGCGTGGGAACGACCACTCCGCGTTGGAAAGCGGTTCGACATGAGAGACCTTATCGTCTTCACACAGGTTGACCTGGTAAACCCACTTCTGACAACCTCTCTTAGGGACACGTTCAGTGTTTAGAAAATTCTCTCTGCACAAAGATATTCAGCAGGTATCATTTATAAGCACCCCAAAATTAAAAACGGGTCACGTTTCTGACGTGAAGAAACAAACCACATAGGGAATGATGGGAAACTCACACGACTGAATGTAGACAGGGACTGTATCATAGGTTTGTAATAAAACAGACACATTTTCATTAATTTGAGAGATAAAGGACACAAAATTACATATATACACATAACATATATATATATACATATATACATATAATTTTTATATATGCTTCTAAAATCACAACTCTAAAATCAAGTAGAGAAAAAATACTCGAAGCCTAACCAGGCAGTGGTGCAATGGAGAGAGCGCCAGACTGGGATGCGAAGGACCCAGGTTTGAAACCCAGAGGTCACAGGCTTGAGCGCAGGGTCACTGGTTTGAGCGGGGGACAAAGACATGACCCCATGGTCGCTGGCTTGAGCAAGGGGTCACTGGCTCAGCTAGAGACCCCCAGTCAAGGCACATATGAGAAAGCAATCAATGAACAAGCAATCAACGAACAACTAAGATGCCGCAGTGAAGAATTCATGCTTCTCATCTCTCTCTGTGCACGTACGTACACACACACACACACACACACACACACACACACACACACTGAGGTAAGTCAGCCAACCAACGATTTCATCATCTTCCCCCTCAAGCAGATGAGGTCTCAGGTTCCCTACAAAGCGACCGCTCCCTGATTCGGATAGGAACACATATGCCCTCACAAGCCAGGCTTTCCCCGCTGTAACCCCCCCGGGGGTCTTCCTCCACAGTGACGGAGGGTCCAGCCCCTCTCCTCCTCAGCGCCCGTCGCCAGGGAAGGCGCTTGGGTGGGGGACGTTTCCACCTGATGAGGAAAAGAAACCCTGAGCGGGGGTTGGCAGAGAGAGCAGCACGACTGGCGTGGTGCTGGGGGGCGACGTCCTGTCCCCTGACCCGTGTCGTTGGCCTCCGGGTGAGAGGAGAAGGCAGCATGCCGTCCCAGGTGTCTGACCAGGGTCCTCGGTCTGCAGGGTGGAGGTGCCCGGGGACAGCGGAGCCTCCGGGTGAGAGGAGCAGGCAGCATGCCGTCCCAGGTGTCTGACCAGTGTCCTCAGTCTGCAGGGTGGAGGTGCCCGGGGATGGCGGAGCCTCCGGGTGAGAGGAGCAGGCAGGATGCCGTCCCAGGTGTCTGACCAGTGTCCTCGGTCTGCAGGGTGGAGATGGCTGGGGACGGCGGGTCCCCGGATGAGAGGAGCAGGCGGCATGCCGCCCCAGGTGTCTGACCAGTGTCCTCGGTCTGCAGGGTGGAGGTGCCCGGGGACGGCACAGCCTCCGGGTGAGAGGAGCAGGCAGCATGCTGTCCCAGGTGTCTGACCAGGGTCCTCGGTCTGCAGGGCGGAGCCTCCGGGTGAGAGGAGCAGGCGGCATGCCGTCCCAGGTGTCTGACCAGTGTCCTCGGTCTGCAGGGTGGAGGTGCCCGGGGACGGCACAGCCTCCGGGTGAGAGGAGCAGGCGGCATGCCGTCCCAGGTGTCTGACCAGTGTCGCCTGTCTGCAGGGCGGAGCCTCCGGGTGAGAGGAGCAGGCAGCGTGCCGTCCCAGGTGTCTGACCAGGGTCCTCGATCTGCAGGGCGGAGCCTCCGGGTGAGAGGAGCAGGCAGCATGCCGTCCCAGGTGTCTGACCAGTGTCGCCTGTCTGCAGGGCGGAGCCTCCGGGTGAGAGGAGCAGGCGGCATGCCGTCCCAGGTGTCTGACCAGTGTCGCCTGTCTGCAGGGCGGAGCCTCCGGGTGAGAGGAGCAGGCAGCATGCCGTCCCAGGTGTCTGACCAGGGTCCTCGGTCTGCAGGGCGGAGCCTCCGGGTGAGAGGAGCAGGCGGCATGCCGTCCCAGGTGTCTGACCAGTGTCGCCTGTCTGCAGGGCGGAGCCTCCGGGTGAGAGGAGCAGGCAGCATGCCGTCCCAGGTGTCTGACCCGTGTCCTCGGTCTGCAGGGTGGAGGTGCCCGGGGACGGCACAGCCTCCAGGTGAGAGGAGCAGGCGGCATGCCGTCCCAGGTGTCTGACCAGTGTCCTCGGTCTGCAGGGCGGAGCCTCCGGGTGAGAGGAGCAGGCGGCATGCCGTCCCAGGTGTCGAGGGCGGGAGGTGCTGTCCCAGGCGGGAACATTCAGACCTCAGGGGCTGCAGCAGGTGGAGCGGATTGAAACAAAAACGTCCGAGAGCCTGCGCACGGAAAGGGGGGCTGCCCCGGTGAGCCCAACCAGCTCACTGACTCCCGGGAACCACACCAGACGTGTTGTTCATAAACCAAAGAAACCCCGGACGGAGCAGGTGGTGGTGGGAGGCCCCGTCCCGAGGCCGGTCCGCCTTGAACACGACTGTCCCTTGCTTCCGCGCACCTGCAAGCACAGACCTGCGCATCCCACGTTCCTCAGGGTCCGCCGCCTCGCATCCCTCCGGACACGCCCGTCCTGCCACGCTAGCCGTCCTGCACACACCAGCGCAAAAGAGGCGAGTGTCCCCCCCTGGTGTCCCTCGTCCTGCTGTCTGGTGTCTCCTGCCCGGCTCTGCCACCATGGGCCCCCATCACTGCTGCGTGACATAAACCGCAAAGCGGCCGGTCCTCTCCTGCGCCCTCTCTCCGTCCCCGGAGACTGGGCTTCTGGAACCGGCCCCAAACCTCTTGGTGGTTCTGTAATAAACTCTTTAAGCTTTTCTTTGAGGTTTGGAATTTCTTTCCTCAACAAAGGAAGCAGCCCGCTGAACTTGAGGCGGCCGGAGGCCGCTGCTGAGCACTTAGCTCTGACAAGCAAGGATAAATTTTTGGTTTTGGACGGCCGGACCTCGAGATTGGCCCACGGCCCAAAGCAAAACAGGAGAGCGAGTGTTCTCAGGCCTCATTTAATCGTCTCTGGGACCATCTCGAACTAAAATATCCCTCAAAAAAATCATCACTGTCTCAGGGTTTTGGCAGGAAGCCTCTATAAAATTAGCTTATGTAAAAATTTCATGGAGCCGTCCCTGGTCCCCTGTACAGGACACACCGTCCATTCAAGCAAACCAGACTCTGAAGAAACCACAGCTCATCCTCAACTATTTCATTATGTCCTCTAATAAATAACCCTTAGTCTCCCTCCAAAATCTCATTTTAGGAGGATGAAAACTTGAGTCTATGGGAAACTGAGGCGTCTACGTTGACATGTAATAGTTGCTTCTGAGCGGCTTGTAAGAGAAAGCCAAATTCTAAAGGGCTTTTAGGTCTAATTCAAGGAAATCAAGTCTCAGAGGTAAAGACGGAGGGGCAACCTCGGTGGCTTTTTTTTTTGCCATGAGAAAAAAACAAAGCGGGAAGGAAATTAAATTAGGTATCCGCTAAGGCCTTGGCATCTACGAGATTCAGAGTTCAACACCAGGTATTCTGAATCGTCACCGGTACAGAGGGTCAGGATGATGGGTGATTGACACACATCATGTCACAGACTGTCACAGAAACCCACCACGGAAGGCCTTGTTATCTACTACTGAGGTTCAGTTAGACAAGGTCACACGCCAAGGTCCATCGTCGGCAAATGTCTGAAACTCATTCGAGCGCATCCCTTGACCATTAATATGCTGCTTACACGACCGGAAGCGAGAGAGCTCGAGTTCACAGGACCTTGGGCCGCCCGATAACAACGCGTGGTCCTGTTTCTGTCTGCTGGGCGGTGACCACCAGCTCCTGAGCGACTGTCCTTCTGCCAGCGGCTCCTGCAGCGTCCCCGTCACACCTCTCAGAAGACTGCCCACCCTCTTCGAACCTGCAGTCCCAGGGCCACGGGATCCAGGGGGCGCCCACTGCAGGGTCTGTGCCGTCTTGGGGAGCAGCTGGCCAACAACCACAAGTGTGTGACCTGTTCCACGAGCCACTGAGCGGAAGGAAAATTTTCAGTCATGTTCACTCCGTGGCAGTTTCCAAAAATATTTCTTAGGTTCCAATAAAAAAAAACCAGTCTCTTAGAACCAGAAGCTGAAGCAGGATGAGGACTATTCGTCTTCCAGATGGGGACGCATCGTCCTCTGTGCTGCGAGTGAGTCCATTCCAGGTAACAAGACCTTCTCGGACAGGAAAGGACAGCAGGGCAGATGTGAATCTTGTTATCAACATTACTGCTGCCACGGGGCGGCCGTGAGGGCTGGACACTCGGGGGTGCCGAGGAAGAGGGGGGGGCCCTCCTCTCCAGAACCCAGCCGTGAGGGCTGGACATTCGGGGGTGCTGAGGAAGAGGGGGGGCCCTCCTCTCCAGAACCCAGCCGTGAGGGCTGGACATTCGGGGGTGCTGAGGAAGAGGGGGGGGCCCTCCTCTCCAGAACCCAGCCGTGAGGGCTGGACATTCGGGGGTGCTGAGGAAGAGGGGGGGCCCTCCTCTCCAGAACCCAGCCGTGAGGGCTGGACATTCGGGGGTGCTGAGGAAGAGGAGGGGAACCCAGCCGTGAGGGCTGGACATTCGGGGGTGCCGAGGAAGAGGAGGGGCGGCCCTCCGCTCCAGAACCCAGCCGTGAGGGCTGGACATTCGGGGGTGCTGAGGAAGAGGGGGGCGGCCCTCCGCTCCAGAACCCAGCCGTGAGGGCTGGACATTCGGGGGTGCTGAGGAAGAGGGGGGCAGCCCTCCGCTCAGGTCCCGCGCGTGGGGAGGGGGCCAGGCCGGCTCTGGGCTACTGAGGAGGCGTGGGGTAGAGAGGCCTCACCGGCTGGCACCAGACGCACACACAGAGCGCTCTGCTCAGCATCTACACCTCCTCCCACTCCAGGCCCGCCGTCACCTTGGCAACGTGGTCAGGACGGTGTATTCCCACAGGGCCCACTTCTCTGCTTCCCACGCGGGCAAAGCCTCGCAGTGACGCCACGGGTGGGTGCCAGGTGTAACTCCCGATGATGAGCTTTGTGACCTCGGGCAGGAACTTACTGGCTCTGAGCCTCCGTCCCACGTCTGTTGAATGGAGGTGCCAGGGCCGGACCCCCCAGGGATGTGTGACAGGTGCATGGACAGATGTCCACACCCACACAGGGCCTCCCTGAGACCTGCACGAAGGGGGTCTAGCTGCCCCCGCCCTGGGCTGCCCACGCTGTCTCCTCCCGTCAGCTGCTGCGCCCACGGCCCCCAAAACTGTCCACCGTTGATCCTCACTGACCTGTCAGCTCAGTGGCTCAAACGGTCCATTTCTCTTGTTTGTTTAGATAAGATTTTTCTTGTTTAGACATTTCTTCCTTTTCTGACATCTACACAATCCGGCTGGCCCAGAGCTGACGTGACTTGTAGGACCACTTAAATCTTCTCACAGGGTTTGATGGAAGGACCACGTTCCCCACCCCGTTTCTGGAAGGAGGGGGTTCTGGGTGCTGTGGCTCTCACCCTGGGCGACACCTGTCGGTTCCCTTCTAAAGCGCGTGGAAGACACGAGAGGAACGTACAGCACAGGCCTTGCTCCCACCTTGTGGAGGAGAAGTCAGCAGCGGTGTGCACAAGGCCCAGAGCACGGTCATGCTGGTGCCTGCGAGCGGCCCTGAAGAGACACGTCCCACAGGGAGCCGCGGGGACCTCTCCGCAGGGCGGCAGGGAGCCCCCGGGCGGCGTGTCTGAGGGCTGGGGAGTCTGCGCGCCCCCCCCCCCCCGGAGCACAGCAGGTGGAGTGGGAGGCTCCCCGGTCCAGGGACGCCGGGCCCGCCGGCCTGCGCGCAGACCGACACGGGCTCAGGTCAGCAGGAACTCACAGCAGCTCGGTTTATTTTCATAAAATCGGATCTCTACTATTTCAAAGCGAACCCAAAAGAAGTTATTAAGAAGCCTTTGAAATGAAGACTGATGGCAAAATTCAAAGCCTTGTTGGCAATTTCCTGAAACTTACTGTATAAGGTACTGTTTTCACTGTCAGTGCCCGCGGGAGGGGGGCTCAGTCCTGACCCTCCCAGGATTTCGGCGCTCTGACCTCACGCACGCTCCCGTACCACCAACACCGAACGGCACATCACTAGCGACGGGCCGGCAGGAACCACGGAACGGCGGGTGCCGGGCACCTGCTCTGCACGGAGGTCCCGGAGAGCCGGTCAGGGCTCACAGCTCGCCCAGCCGGCCCGGGCCACGCTGCCTGTCTGGGCCAACGGCTCCAGCAGGAGTGTGACGACTCCTCGCCACTCAGGTCAGACACCACACAGGACGAAACACTGTCCGTGAGCAATGCCGCCAGCCCGGAACAAAAGGCCAAACCTCCATCTGTGAGTATCAGAGACGGTCTATCTCTCCTACAGCTAAGAAGTGATAATAAAAAATAGAAAAAAGCTTACAGGACACGCGGCAAAACCACAGGGCACGGGAGCTTTTCCTGGGCCAAGGACAGGCGGGGGGGTGACGTTCCCTGGGCGACGTTCTGCCCTGGCGTGGGTCAGCCGCGCCACGGCCCCCTCCTTGGGGACCTTAGAAATCGCGATTCCCCTAAGGGTTGAAGAAACAGCTGTGGAGGGGCAGCCAGGTTCTGAGTCAGCGGTCTGGGTTCGACTGGACCATGCGTGGGTCCCTATCGGCAGGTCTCTAGGCCTCTGGAACTCTCAGCTTCCTCTTTTGTCAGCGGGAACATGCGACAGGCGGCCCGACCCCACAGAGGCGGTGGGCGAGGTCGGAGGAGGGAGGCCTGTGCGGGGGCTCTGCTGGGCGGGTGTCGAGGCCTCGGGGACACTTGCGGTTCCGCGGCTCAGAAAACGGGACACGGGGCCGGCTGTCCACACGCCCTCAACCGCAGCTCAGAGTCAGACCCTGGCGCAGCCTCAGGACCCTGGAGTGCTCAGCCGGGGCTGGGGCCCGGAGGCAGCACCGTGCCGGCCCTCGGCGTGATCAGTGGGGCTCGCGTGGGTGGGGCGGTCCCTTGAGGGCCGGCTCAGAGGAGCTGATGTGGGGGGCGTGGGGAGAGACGGGCTTTCCTTTTCCTCCCGTGTCTCAGACACCAGCGACCGGGCTCTCTGCTCTCTGGCGGGTCCCCCTCTGTTCTTCTCGCTAAGTGGCCCTTGCGTTGACCCTTTGGCTCTGGGACCCCGCTGCTGCGTACCTTCATTTCCTGGTGCGGGGTGGAGGGAGGCTGGGAGGCCCATACGGCGAGATGTCGATCTCTTTTATCTCTCGGGTTTTCATAGAGGGATGCCAGTGGGCCCAGGCAATTCTCCTGACTGGATTCAAGCGAGCGTAATGGACTCGAAGACAGACTTACTAGAAAACAAATGCACTTAAATGCTTCCCTGACATGAATCATTTATTGAGGACAGAATGGCTGGCCGTGAGCGCCCAAAATAAGTTGACTTACAGTATCCTTGTTTCCCTCAAGAGGCCTGAAATACGACCACAGGACACTGAAGTGCTTGGAGATGGACGAGGCTGGGGGTGGGGTGAGGGGGCTGGTCAAACGCACTGTCTATTCCTCGAAATGTTTCATTAGTAACAGCGGTGCTGAAACACGGAGTGGGGGCCTCCCCCCCCCCAGCACAAAGCTCGGGAAGACAGGGCGCTTGGTCAGAGCAACGATGTCTTCTCTGTCTGTCACACAGACTCTGGGACAGGCATCCTTAAGATTCACACAGACCTTCATTAATTCACTGGTAACTTCGTGCATGGTCTGTGCACGCAGCTACCCACGTGTCCGTGACGCTAAAAACGTATCGATTCATATTCATCGTTATAGCTTTGGTTACACCCTTGCATGAGACCTCTCGGCATACGCACAGGGGATTCTGAAGGGTGCTCTCTGTCTGATGTGGGTGAGTACCCTGCCCGCTAAACCAAAGCGCTCACTGAGTAATATTTCCAGGCTCCAAGATCACCCCACCCCTTCCACTTCTTCCAGGATAGAGATGCTCAATAAACATGGACTCAATCTGGATCTCTCAGTGACCTAATAATATATTTCATTTCTATACCAACAAACCCCCCCCCCCCAAATCAAAGCAATCTATAAATAAGTGATATCACAAACTGACCAAGTCCTAGGTTTCTTTATCACTACTTTAATCACAGGGCAGATGACATAGTAACTTTTTCCCCCTGCACAGGCCATGCAGATAGATGAACCCAGACGCTGGCTCCCTGAGCCTGTCACACCGTGTAACCAAGCAGAGGCTCTTAGCGCTGAAACTGCATGAGACAGCCCATCAAGCAGACCTGAAAATAATGATAATGAAAGCAAATTATCTACTTAAACCCCAGCAGGGGGTGCTCGGATGTTGGCTGGGGAACAGGGTTGACCTTTTTTTTGTTTTTCTTTTAAATAAAGAATTTTCTATTAAAATACAAATCTGGTAGAAGTAAAGGAAAGTATACTCACTGTGTAAGTCCTAGATATTTTTAAAGGTAATTCCCTCCATTGTAACAGTATTTCACCTTCATTATATGCAATTTGTACAGCTCTAAACTGTAAAGATGTTAGTACCTACAATAGCCATTGACATTTTGGATTATTTTTCTTAGTCTTTGGTGAATTCATGGGCATTTTTTTTTTTTTTTGCCAGAGAAGCCATTGCAGAGGATTTTTGTCAATTTTAAAATATAGTTGAGATTTTTATTGTCCTTCTTTTAACCTTTAGTGAGATCATATTCAAGGTCCATATCACAATACAAATATCCTAGTAGCTAGCTATTCTGGACACACCATGATTATTATATTATTGCCTCATCATCATAGAGGTAGACTTTTCCTTTTTGCCTTTTCAGTAATAAATAATGCAATGAGTAACGGTTCGAGTCGTCAAGTTTTATTTTTTTTCTTTCTGAGTTTGGGGTTATTTCTTTAGACTAAATTCCCAGGTACAGGAAAGCTGGATTCAAGGAACAAACACTGTAAGGTGCCTGGCGAATACCACCAACTTGCTCTCCAAGGGGTCTGTCTGCAGCTCTGGGCGTCCTTACCAGCAATGTACAGAACCACCCCTTTCCTCAAAGTCTGTCAGCAACAAGCACTCTTCATTTAGTGAAACAAAAGCCAGATTGACTCTCCATAGAGTACAAGTTGTGTCTCATGGTTTAAATTTGTATTTGGGAGGTGATAGGTGAAACTGGCTATTTTTAAACACTTACTGAATTACTGCGTTTTCCTTATCCTTTAATCTCTTTTATCTCTCTGTAAGTATCTATTCATTTGTTATTTATTTATCTATAAAAAAACATTTTTATCTATCATCCACTCTCTGTTGCCTATTGATTTTCATGAGCCCTTCATACATTAAGTAGGATAGCATCTTTCCTGTTCATTTAGAGTGACCACTTTCTGCATTTGGTTTACTTTTATTTTTAGCTCGTTGGAGTTGTGAATTATCACGAAGAACTGCGATTTCTTTTATAAAGTGTAGGCTTAGGAAGGTCTCCTTTCTATCCTTACTTCTTGTTCCACAGAAAACGGGTAAACATTCACTTATTGTATCTAGTTTTTCTTTTTTCATAATTAATTTTATTTTTAGCCAGTTGATCCACCTGACATTTATTTTTCGGTTCTGAAGCTTCGGGAGGACCTCGATGAACGTATTTCCAAACATCTACCCAGCTGTATCCAAGACAGGCATTGAAAAGTCCTTCCCTAGCCCATTAATTCATACTTACAATTTCATTAATTAAATACCAATACTCAGTGAAGAGGCAGACTGTAGGAAGCAACACTGTAACTGCTCATTTTTTTTATTTTTTTTTTGTATTTTTCTGAAGCTGGAAACGGGGAGAGACAGTCAGACAGACTCCCGCATGCCTGACCGGGATCCACCCGGCACGCCCACCAGGGGCAACGCTCTGCCCACCAGGGGGCGATGCTCTGCTCCTCTGGGGCATCGCTCTGTCGCGACCAGAGCCACTCTAGCGCCTGGGGCAGAGGCCAAGGAGCCATCCCCAGCGCCCGGGGCCATCTTTGCTCCAATGGAGCCTTGGCTGCAGGAGGGGGAGAGAGAGACAGAGAGGAGGGGGGGGGGGAGGGGTGGAGAAGCAGATGGGTGCTTCTCCTATGTGCCCTGGCTGGGAATCGAACCCGGGACTTCTGCACACCAGGCCGACGCTCTACCACTGAGCCAACCGGCCAGGGCCTTTAACTGCTGATTTTAATAAGGAACCCCTGGCAGGTAGAGAGGAAGGTGACCAGCCCCGTCACCCAGGTGACTAGGAACAAAGCCGATTACCCTGGAGCTCTGGGCTCTGTCTCCGTGACCCCCCACCCGGCGGTGCTGGGTTTCTGTGATTCACAGGCCCATCATCCTTGTGCTGCTCACAGAGCCAGCCCCTCAGGGGGGGACGTGGGAGAGCGGGTGGGCCTTCCTTCCCCCTCAAGTACCAGGGCAGGGCGGGCTCTGATGCTGCAGGAGTCTCCCTACAGGACGGCTTCTGCTGCTGGGGAGAAATGCAGGGAGGGCAAGATGCTCGGGTTTTTAAAAGGGATGGATTACCAATTTAGAGACGAGAGCGTGGGAGCCCGAGCACCGAGGGAGTCTTTGCCGTCTTCCTCACGGGTGCCTCTCGGGAGCCCCGGCCCAGAATCCACACAGGACCGGGCAGGGGGGCGAGGCCCCAGGAGGCCCCGGGTGGTTCTGTGCTGAAGACCCCACGGCACAGGACATGGGGAGAGAGCCGATGCGGCCACGGCCGGTGACCCGTTCTGGCCACGGGGCCGGGAGAATTCTCTCTCCTCCCCCCTCCCCCGGGTTGTTTGCTATTCCTGGTAACGGCAAGTACAAGTTCCACCTTGTGGATTCTCCCAACTCTGAGCCAACCCTTGACCAATTCAAGGCGTCCTCTGTGTCTCGACTAAAACCAGACTTCAATTCCGCCCCCGCTTCTAGGTTCCAAGCTCCTTCGGTGTCAGAGTTAGAAACGATGTATCGTGAGTTAGAAATAATTGTAACTGCCAACGAGTAAGTTAGAAAAACATTTTAAACTATTAAGAGGAAGCCCTGGCAATTTTGCTCCTTCTGAAAATTCTTTCCTGAGTAAAAATTTAAATTGGAAGAGAAGGCTTCAGGAGGGTCAGGAGGCAAACAGTGAACAATGAAGCCTAGTGACAATGTCCAAAGCCAACAGAAACATATATGGAATAAGCCAACTTTTACCACACACACACACACACACACACACACACACACACACACGCACACACTGTATCTCTCTGCCTGGGGAGTATTCCAGGAATACTCATCAATCTTTTTTTAAAAATTCTGAAATATTTTAAATATATAAAACATATAAATCTGAGGTTGAAATCGGTGTATCCCGTGTCTTTACTGTTTCGGTGTGTGTATATGTATTCACAAACAATGTATTGTTTTTGTGTTGTAAAGATGAGCACAGGTAATATCTGAATTCTTTTTGTGATTTCCTTTCTATGCTTGACGCTATGTTTTTGAAATTTTGTGCATCTAGTTAAGTCTTTTTCGCTGCAGAGGAATATATATGTATATATATATGTTTGTATGACTGCAGCAAAAACTAATCTATTAGCATACTGATGGACATTTGGGACATTTCTCATTCTTCCTCTGTTACAGACAATGTCCCGATGACCACTGGAATCGAAATTGCTCCATCACCCCAACACACACAACTCCAGCTTTACCAGCTATTGATCAATTGCTTTTCATGCTTGGACGTTAACTAACACTCCAAGAGGATGCTTTGGGTTAGTGTGATAAAGAGAAATAATAATTTTCTTCTTTATATGCCTCTGTATTTTCTAATCATTCTACCAAGAGTATTTACCCCTTGGGCAATATAGTTAAGTTAAAAAAAAAAAAGAGTTCAAACTTTTACACTGTGTTTTTCAGATTACTAAAGTATGTTAACATATAGGACTTGATATTGACGATGCTCTCTGATTTAATAGTAAACCCATTTTACAGATAAAGAAATGGAAGCTTAGGGAAGTTCTATGACTTGTTTAATATGGTCTGTTATGTGTTTGGTTCGTTCCTTCCATGAGCCTCTGTTTCCTCCTCTCTCATTCCCATCAACCTACCTCACAAAACTATTGAAGGTAAAAAAATAAAACAATTGAGCCTGACCAAGTGGTGGTTCTGATACACTGAGGACCCAGGTTCGAAATCCAAGGTCCCAGCTCGAGCACAGGCTCACCAGTTTGAGTGCAGGGTTGCCAGCTTGAGTATGGGATCACAAGCATGACCCAATGGTCGCTGGCTTGAAGCCCAAGGTCACTGGCTTGAGCCCGAGGTCACTGGCTTGAGCAAGGGGTCACTAACTTAGCTGGAGTCCCCTGGTCAAGCGACAAATGAGAAGCAATCAATGAACAACTAAGGTGCTGTATACAGTAAGAAGTAACTAAGTGTCGGGGGATATGGGAAAAATACATTCTTACAAACCTCAAGGACTCTTACAACTGGTTCTTCCCACGAAAAGAATTACAGTTTAGCAAATGGTTTGCTCCTAGGAGACTTACTCCTTTAATCCTTGCTCTAAGCTTCAGGCTAACAGCAATTTAATTCTTAAAAATCAGTAAATACTGACTCAAATCAGAGAGAGAGAAAAAAAGATTCATTCCTAAAGGCAAATGCTTTTTGGTTTCAGATAACTTCCTATTCCCGGGACATCCTCGTTTCTAAGAAAGCAAATCCTGGCACGGTGGAGAGTTCTGGAAATACAATGCTTCAAAAGAGCCCGTGCCCTAAAACCGTTCAGAGAAAGGCACACAGTGCTGAACACACCCAGCAAGCCATTTGTCACTGCTGAGGGTGGTACCGAGGCAGCCACTGCTACCCACGCCGTCCACGGACTCAGGAGTCCGATGGCACACAGCCGGGGTGCCTTGTGACAGAACCCCGTGAGGTCAGCACGACGTGATTTGAACCACCAGCTCTTCTGCCAACCACTCCCTCCATCCTTCCCTGCAGTATCTCACACACACAATTCTCCCGCACGACTTTCTGTAACCTTTTGATGTAGGTCTGAAGAGCAAGGGGAACCCAAGTCATGTCCGGACACCAGCCTTGCTTCCTCAGCCCTGAAGAAGGTTCTGGGCTTTTGGGCTTTAGCGCCTCACGTGCTACCACATGACCCATACATGAAGACACGAGTTCATGCTAAACCTTGTACACGAAGGTTCACGGCAGCGTCCTTTGTAACTAAAAGACAGTAATAGCCCTCACGCCCAATAGCTGACGCACAGAAAGGAACATGGGTTGTCTCCATACAATGGGACAGTACTCAGCCACAAAAAAGAATGAATTACTGATAACGTGCTGCCGCCTGCATGAACCTCAAGGAGATACACTCAGGGAGAGAAAGCAGTCACGGGGCCACGTGCGGTAGGACTCTGTTTACACGCAGGTTCCAGCAGAGGGCGACGTGCAGAGAGCAGACGGGTGCCCGTCTCACGCCGGAGGGGCCGGGGGTGGCCGTGACTGCCCCCGGGGGTGGGACTGCTTTCCGGGGTGACGAAAATATTCTAAAAGGAGAAAGTGGAGATGCCCGCACCACTCCTGGTTCCGAATAGATCACACATCACTCCGTCGTACGCTGGAAGTGGGTGAACGTTATGGCATGTGAACGACATCTCGTCAAGTTGTTTTAAAACAAAACCAACTCCTGGCCCCACATAGAAGAAACCGTCAGCGTCCTCGGCTTTCGGTCCGTGGACATTGTCAGTAACCGCACGTGTCCTGGCGCTGTTTGAAGGACTGAGTGAGCCTGTGTCCCGGAAAACGTCCCTCTCCCCTCCCGCAGGGAGCAGAGCACGATGGCAGTCCGCTGGGGGGACCACGGTGCCCCCGGAGCACGGGGGGGAGGGCCTGCTGAACTGGAAGGCTCTCCCGTGAGACCAGGCATTCGAGGTGGCACGGGACCTCCCCTTCGACCCCACGGAGAGCCCGTGGGCCAAGGCTGCGAGGGGGTTTCCCGGGCAGCCTGAGAGGGCAGCGGGAAATCAGGCCGGTCTGCACGTCGACGACCTCTGCGGCCACCAGCCGGGGTGACAGGTCCCTGCGCTCACAATCCAGAGAACGCCTTCCGTGGGGCGGGTCCCACCTTCACGCGGACCGAATGCTCCCGGTGTCCGACAAGGCCCTTCGTGGACTGCCCAGTTTCTGAGAGAGCACATCAACTTCCGTTTCCACGCCCTCTGGGTCATGAGAGTGACTGCTCCGCTTCTGTTCATGACTCTCGATGCGACCCAGGCAAGGGTGTGACAGGCCCTAGATGCTGCAGCCGGCTCCCCGGGATTACATTCGGATGAAGTGTCAGGATTCGAATACGCAGAACAGGTGACACTCCAGGTGTCCCCAAACTACAGCCCGCGGGCCGCAATGCGGCCCCCTGAGGCCATTTACCCGGCCCCCACTGCACTTCTGGAAGGGGCACCTCTTTCATTGGTGGTCAGTGAGAGGACCACTGTATTTGGCAGCCCTCCAATGGTCTGAGGGACAGTGAACTGGCCCCCTGTGTAAAAAGTTTGGAGACCCCTGCGACCTATGGGATCAGCTGCCCCTTTGACGGCCGGGAGAGCGGGAGCTAACCGGACCTCCAGGGAGCGGGACTCCGCCAGGCGGGACGGCGTCAGGGGCTGCCCCGTCCGTCCCCCAGGGGCCAGCACGGGCCTGCACGGAGAAGACACTTAGGGAAAGAGTTCGTGGAGGACGCTTGGAGACTTGCCAGAAGCTTCATTTAGTTAATGAAATCAGTGGGGAGATAAATAATTGAGGGAAAAGAAATGGGTCTATCGGTTTGGCAACATCCAAATGGTCACATTTTCTGGGTGTAAAACAAGTGAGCCAACAAGACAGACACCGCAGGTTCATGCTCCCGGCTCCCCAGCGTCAGGTCCAGGAGACTCCCTGTCCCCCCGGTCCGAGTTATTCATCTGACCAGCGACAGCCTCCCATGCAGCCCCTGTGGCCAGGGCTGGGTGGGGGCAGCCATCTTCACTCTTCCTCAGCTGTTACCATGGAGATCACGCCCCCCCTCAAGACTGCCATGGGATTCTGGAGATACAGAACTGAAGAAAATGGGACTTATTTCTAATATGTACTTTGGATCAGGAATAAAAGTAGGAAACTTAAAATAAGATGAATGTCAGCTGACCAGTGGTGGCGCAGTGGATAGAGTTGACCTGGGACGCTGAGGTCCCAGGTTTGAGACCCCGAGATCACCGTTTGAGTGTGGGCTCACCACCTTGAGTGCAGAGTTGCTAGCTTGAGTGTGGGATCATTGACATGATCCCAAGGTTGCTGGCTGGAGCCCCAGATCTCTGGCTGGAGCCCCAGGTCACTGGCTTCAGCCCAAGGTCCTGGCTTGAGCCAGGGGTCACTGGCTCAACGGGAGCACCCTGGTTACGGCACGTATGAGAAGCAATCAATGAACAACTGCAACTATGAGTTGATGCTCCTCATCTCTCTCCCTTCCTATCTGTCTTTCTTGCTAAAAATAAAAAAGGAATTAGGTAAATGCTGAAAACTAACCAAATATCCATGACCAGGTGAATGAATTCAGCATTGTTTGGTTTCTCCAAACAATGGAATGTTGCTCAGCAAAACAAATAAACAAGCTACTGACTTGGGCTACACAGGGACGGACCGTAACACGCTTCCGCTGGACGGAAGGAGCCAGACAAAACGACCTGCTGAGTAAGTCCGTGTCTGCCGTTCCCATAGAAGGCAAAACTCTGGAAACGGAAGGTGGGTCACCGGCGGCCTGGGGCTCGAGGTGGCAGGAGCACCCTGTGCACGGACGCGGGAGGCTGGTGGGCGATGGGGGAGGCTGGGGGGCGGTGGGGGGCTCTACGCTGGATTCTGGTGATCAGGGCCAACGGCCCAAGTTCACCAGAACCCACCGAACGGCACCCTTACAACGCGTGACTTTCATCGTATGCCAAGTACGTCTTGATAGGGCTGTCAAAAATATTAGACGAATGAACGGAAGAAAAAATGTTTTAGAAGAACTGTTGAAATCCCAACAGTAAAAATATATGATGGGTGTGGTCTTTGGATAGGGGGAGTCAGTTTAATTTTCTTCACGGAAATTAAAAAGGAGTGTGGGCAAGAATGACTGGGAAGGAGGGATGAAATTTTTTTAAAAAGAGGAAGAAGACGACATGGGTGCTATCTTCAGTTCTCCAGTCGGGGTGCAAACAAGCCTGGTTGGTGTCCCCGCTTAGGACCGCAGCTGGTCTCCGGACCCCCCGCTTCACGGTGGCCTGCTGTCACCGGCGGCCACAGGGAGCTTGCTACGCCGCGGGGAGGGCCGATAGGAACATCTCTCCTTTAAAGTCAAAGGCTAACAGTGACCCCCTGGAGGGCTCAGTGTGCTTTAGAATAGAGAGTCGGGTGCAGGTACCTGCCTCCACCAGGGCCGGGCAGAGGGAGGCAGGGCAGCCCTGTCCGGGGAGGGCACGCTCGTGGGCACCTGCTCCCACCAGGGCCGGGCAGAGGGGAGGGCACGCTCCCGGGCACCTGCCTCCACCAGGGCCGGGCAGAGGGGAGGGCACGCTCCTGGGCACCTGCCTCCACCAGGGCCGGGCAGAGGGGAGGGCACGCTCCCGGGCACCTGCCTCCACCAGGGCCGGGCAGAGGGGAGGGCACGCTCGTGGGCACCTGCTCCCACCAGGGCCGGGCAGAGGGGAGGGCACGCTCCCGGGCACCTGCCTCCACCAGGGCCGGGCAGAGGGGAGGGCACGCTCCTGGGCACCTGCCTCCACCAGGGCCGGCAGAGGGAGGCAGGGCAGCCCTGTCCGGGGAGGGCATGCTCCCGGGAGCCTTGCCCGTGCCGGCCCCTGTCCTTCCCCGACACCGGGTCACTGTCGGGCTCTGTCCCAACTGCCCGATGGCCTCCCCACCCCACCCCCACTGTTAGCTTACCGAATGTCGTGTCTGTCCTTCAAACCCTGCCCTGGCCCGCACCAGCCTGCCGCCCACCCCCAAATGTTAGGGGCATCCTCCCCATCGTCTCACGGTCCCTCTCCATCCACTGAGGACACTATTACGGAACTTCGCCATTGTGCGGTCAAGGGTACTTAATTCATGAGTAGACGACACACGATTCAGCGCCGGGCCGAGGCCACAAATCATGAGTCAACGTCACCCCTCCCCCCCCCCATCTATACGTCTGCCTTCCCACAGCCTGAACTCCCTAGGAGCAAGGGTGGTTTTTATCTGGAGTCCACAGCGTCCAGTATGGACTTGGCTATGGCAGGCGATTAATAAACCTTCATAGTATGGATGACTTGAATGGTCAGTTATCTCTACCTCCCTGCTCCTTCCAGTGAAATGCCCCGGCCTGTGTATTAGTAACTTGACTACAGTGCACCCCAACATGGCCATCACCATTGACAAAGCAAAGACATCATATTTCACTTTCCATAAATCCCGCTAATAATATAACATTATCAACCTGGTAGTTATGTGGAAAAACTCAGTAACTGAACTCTGCCTCTCTTCTAGGGACAGATGTCAGTCAGCCATCATAGAACCTTCCAGATTCTTTCTACCATAACATCCCACCACACTATTAAAGCAACATTCAAGAGATGCTGGGAAAAACAGAAACGAGGGATAAAGGGATGTCCTCTAACTGGTTTTATTGTTCCTATTCCCGTGGTCTTTAGTGATTAGATAGATCAGTGGTTGGCAAACTCATTAGTCAACAGAGCCAAATATCAACAGTACAATGATTGAAATTTCTTTTGAGAGCCAAATTTTTTAAACTTAAACTATATAGGTAGGTACATTCCTTATCGAGGTAGTGCCCACACGTGGTATTTTGTGGAAGAGCCACAGTCAAGGGACCCAAGAGCCGCATGTGGCTTGCAAGCCGCGGTTTGCCGACCACTGAATAGACCATCAGTTCTCTCTGCACTTCTGTGACACGGACCGTCCCATACTGAGCATCCAAAGAGGCTGTGTGGTGTGCAGGTGTCAACCCGAACACCTGAGCGGGGGCTCAAGAGCCAAAGAACCAGCTTGGCTTAATGGGACATGGGACCCTGGACACACTACTGAACCTCAATTTCTGCATCTTTACAATGGAGGTAATAATAGCTTCTACCTCACAGGGTTGTGAGGATTAGGTGTTTTAAAAACCTTGCCTATTACATGATAATCTTAAATTTAGATATCATCATCATCATCATCATCTTCACCTCCATCACCACCTCCATCACCGCCTCCATCACCACCTCCATCACCTCCATCACTGCCTCCATTGCCGCCTCTATCACCATCTCCATCACCTCCACCACTGCCTCCATCATCACCTCCATCACCGCCTCCATCATCACCTCCATCGCCACCGCCTTCACCCCTGCCTTTGTCCTAGCTCTGGTTTCCTTTCTCTCTGGTCACTTTCCTGCTAGCCAACCCCCTTCTATCACATGTTTCCAGTTCTCCCAGACCATAAGAATCACCTAGAAAACTTAAAATAACTAAAATGAGGAACCAGAGACTTAGCTGGTCCACGGTGAGTGGTTCCAGTGGACAGGCAAGGCCGAGAACACAGTGGGACTCTGCCCCTGAGACCTGCGGAGAGTGAGATGTGGCTCCCTGCTCACCACGGCCACGTCTTCCCTCCACACGCTCCGTGGGGCATCCACGACTGCGTCGGAGCCCCAAGCGTGAGCGCCAGGTCATCGCCCATCCAGCGGGCGCCTCTCTGGCCCGCTCTCACCTGCTCTGATGAACCGCCCCGCTTAGCCCATTCCAGCCCCGGTCAGGAACAGACGCTCCAAGAGGCTAAACTCGGGCTACGCCCAGTAAAGTACGCAGGCTTTCAGCAAGGATCTTGCTCACTCTGTACTTCATATTTGAGGTTGTGTTCTACGTGGCTGAGTCGGTGCCCAACTAGGTATCTTACCAGCTCTTAAATGGGATACATGTAGCAGACTTCATTTCATCTGAATCAGATGATCAACTCCTGTGGTCAGAGAGTACCCTTTCTCCACTTCCAGCGGGCGCCTCACCACGTCAATCACGAATATTCCAACATGAATTTCACGGAAACGTATGGCGATGCTGCAGTGTGCAGACGCCTCATGGTTTGACAGCACTATTCCCGTTTTCCAGTGACTACTGCGAAGTGTTGGATCAAGTGACACTTCACAGACATGCTTAGCAACATGGTTTTAAGAAGATCCTGCACACACACACGAGGGAGAAGCCCACCCTTCTTCCTTGTCATTCTCTACTACATTACATAAAACTCGGCTTGCTTGTGCCTGGACAGAGTCCACAGTGTGGACTTCTCTCCCCCCACACCTTCTTTTTTTTTTTTTTTTTCATTTTTCCGAAGCTGGAAACGGGGAGGCAGTCAGACAGACTCCCGCATGCGTCCGACAGGGATCCACCCGGCATGCCCACCAGGGGGCGGTGCTCTGCCCATCTGGGGTGCTGCTCTGTTGCAGGGGGAGGGGTGGAGAAGCAGATGGGTGCTTTTCCTGTGTGCCCTGGCCGGGAATCGAACCCGGGACTTCTGCACGCCAGGCCGACGCTCCAACACTGAGCCAACCGGCCAGGGCCTCTCCCCCCACACCTCCTTGTAAAGAACAAAAGTGGTTTGCTGGGGTAGATAGGTACTGGTTCTCCCTCTCCATCAGTCACAATCTCCATCCAAGCTCTTCTTCACGCAGGCTGTTCCGGTGGGTCCTCTTCAACCCCCCTGGGGAGTGGGAGACCCTGAAAGTGGCAGGTACCTTTATGCTAGCTTGCTGGGATTTGCACTGGTAAATGTCAGGTGCCTAACAGTTTGGTTCAGATTGTGAAAGATAAGCCCAGCAAGCCTTCCTGAGGCGAGGAGGAGAACTCCTCACGAAAGGGCGGGAGGCGTTAACAGCAAGCAGAGGAGGTACAGCACTTCCTCATCCGACAGAGTGTCAAGGTCAGGGCAGGAGACGGGTCACAAAGAACAAACCCAGCCCGGGCTAACCTGGAGAAGGGACTCTTCTCACAGAAGGGAGGGAAGCCCCAAAAGGTGGGCGACCAGAGAGAGAGACCCCAGCAACAGGGTCAGTTAGACGAACAGAAGCACAGAGAGAAGGAAAACAGCCAAGGCCGACGGGCCCTCAGGGACGGTGCTGGCCCCGCCCCACGCCACCCCACCAAGACTGTCCGCTTAGAGACAGTGGTAAGGCAGGGGAGGGCAGGGGACAAATCTATTCTTCTTTCCCACTCAGAGTCCCTTTTGACATACTCCCTTCAGCAGAGGAACCGGCCATGCAGGGTCCGGAGCGATGGGCTGAAGCCACCCCCCCCCCCCCACGGACGGTCTTCCGTTTTGTCCTACAGCTCATGTGAACCTGCTGCACGGCGCGGCCCATCCAGCCTGTGTTCTTTTCCAAAAGGTCTTTTCCCTCGGACCTCTAGGTAAAACTGACGCTGGAGTGAGCTGGCCCCATCCATCCTGCGGCCAATACCTGTCTGTCCATCCCACAGCTCACACCCATCTGTCCATCTCACAGCTCACACCTGTCCATCTCACAGCTCACACCTGTCCATCCCACAGCTCACACCCGTCCGTCCATCCTGCAGCTCACACCCGTCCATCCACCCTGCAGCTCACACCCATCCGTCCATCCTGCGGCTCACACCCATCTGTCCATCCCGCGGCTCACACCCATCTGTCCATCCCGCGGCTCACACCCATCTGTCCATCCCGCGGCTTACACCTGTCCATCCTGTAGCTCACACCTGTCCATCCCATAGTTCACACCTGTCCATCCCGTAGTTCACACCCGTCTGTCCACCCCACAGCTCACACCTGTCCATCTCACAGCTTACACCCGTCCATCCTGTAGTTCACACCCGTTTGTCCATCCCACAGCTCACACCCACTGTTGCTCCACCAAAATGGCCCCGGAACATGCTGTAAAGTGCGCATCTCCTCTGCACTCCTCCCCAGCCAGGTCAGGACACAGGACACAGGATGTTACAGGACACTTCCCAGTGCCAGGGGCAGTCCAGAACAAGAGACAGCCCCTGGTCCCAAGGAGCCTGAGGTCCTGAGGGGAATAAGCAGGTGGCCATGACCCAGGCTTTGCCGCCTATCCTTGCCCCTCCCTGAGGCCAGGCTGCTTCTCACGGTCCTTAAAAGGCTCCCGTCTACATGGCCGGGCACAGAGTGTCCAGAGAAGGAGGCTGAGCCGTCTGCCTGCCTGCCTCCCAGGTCCTCCTGAATGAAGTGTTCCTGCGGCCTTTGACAGGGACACACACCTTAACTGCCAGGCTGCTAATCCCCCCCCCTTGCCCGGGAGGCAGGCGGGGCCGTGTCACCTGGTGCGGCCGGCGGTCATGAGGAAAGGGCACCCCCAGGACACAGCCGGACCCCGACCTCGCAAACAAAGCACTCCCCCCAGAAGGGCGCCTCTTCTCGGGGGGCAGGAGGGCCGGCCGGGGAGCTGCTGCAGACCAGGCTGTCTTACAGACAAATCACAGTGCCGTCGTCTGAGGCAGGCGTGCGGAAGGTGGGGGAGGAGGGCCTCACTGGGCTAAAACTGAAACCAATGTGAATAATTAAAGCAATCAGGCACGTTTAAAATAGCTCTGTGGTCCTCTCTCCCTGTTTTTCCTACTTAAATTTTAACCCTATCATTCCCTTAGAGACGGAGGCCAAGGGGGATGTTCGTGACACCGCCAGATTTTCAGGAGAGCGTTTGGTCTGAAGTAACCCCTTACATTTCCACATGATTAGGGGGGTGGATTTTTGCACATCTGGAAGTCACGGAGAGTCTGTTCACTCTAGACCAGGGGTCGGGAACCTATGGCTCGTGAGCCAGATGCGGCTCTTTTGATGGCTGCATCTGGCTCGCAGACAAATCTTTAATAAAATAATAATAACGTTAAAAATGTAAAACATTCTCATGTATTACAATCCATTCATTTCCTACCGCTCATGTTCATGGTTGCGGGTGGCTGGAGCCAATCCCAGCTGTCCTCTGGGACAACAAATTTTTATTGGATAATGAGTAACGTACACGGGTCGTTGTATAGCTCTCATGGAATTACATTTTTTTTTTTTTTTTGTATTTTTTCTGAAGCTGGAAATGGGGAGAGACAGTCAGACAGACTCCCGCATGCGCCCGACCGGGATCCACCCGGCACGCCCACCAGGGGGCGACGCTCTGCCCCTCCGGGGTGTCGCTCTGTCGCAACCAGAGCCACTCTAGCGCCTGGGGCAGAGGCCAAGGAGCCATCCCCAGCGCCCGGGCCATCTCTGCTCCAATGGAGCCTTGGCTGCGGGAGGGGAAGAGAGAGACAGAGGAAGGAGGGGTGGGGGTGGAGAAGCAAATGGGCGCTTCTCCTATGTGCCCTGGCCAGGAATCAAACCCGGGTCCCCCGCACGCCAGTCCGATCGATGCTCTACCGCTGAGCCAACCGGCCAGGGCTCATGGAATTACATTTTAAAATATGTGGCGTTCATGGCTCTCTCAGCCAAAAAGGTTCCCGACCCCTAGACTCTTGGAAGACCCAGGGAAACTGTGGGCAAGAATGTCTCTCTCATTCCGGAATAGGCGATGCTTTTGTAATTCTTCCCAGACCCAGAGTCACAGTCTGTGCTCTGCGGGCAGGTATTCCTGGCCGAGCTAACCAGGGCCTCACTGTCCCGTCAGAGGGGAGAGGGTGCCTTATTACCGACTGGGCTGGAGTCAAGACGAAGTCAGGTCTGCCATGCCAAGCTCCCCACACGGTGTGAGGTGCCATCACAAAGTGCTGGTTAGTATTAAAAGTGCACAGATGGCGACACTACAAAGCCTTGGGGAAGAAGGTCATAGAAAAGAGGTTTATTTCCTGTCTTGAGTGTCCCAGGGGGTCAGAGAGGCCCTCTGTCTGACCAGTTACCTAAGTCCGCGGATCCGCCTCCTGCAATTCTCCGAGCGGTCAGCCAGGTTCCTCCCTGCATGCCCCCCTGGCACCCACCACGCCCCCAGGCCTGCCCGGCCCCTCCACCACGCCCCCAGGCCTGCCCGGCCCCTCCACCGCGCCCCCAGGCCTGCCCGGCCCCTCCACCGCGCCCCCAGGCCTGCCCGGCCCCTCCACCGCGCCCCCAGGCCTGCCCGGCCCCTCCACCGCGCCCCCAGGCCTGCCCGGCCCCTCCACCGCGCCCCCAGGCCTGCCCGGCCCCTCCACCGCGCCCCCAGGCCTGCCCGGCCCCTCCACCGCGCCCCCAGGCCTGCCCGGCCCCTCCACCGCGCCCCAAGGCCTGCCCGGCCCCTCCACCGCGCTGGTGCCGGTCCGACTGGGGGCTGCCTGCGCCCCTTCCCCGCCGGGCCACGTTCTCCTGCTCCTGCCACCTGAGAACCACCCGCCCTCCGGTGAGCGGAGCCCTGTCGCAGCGTCCTCCTGCTCCTGGACCTCACTCAGGGCTGCTCTCTCTCTAGAAAGCATCTCTGCGACCCCAGACCGCACAGGGCGGTCCGCGGTGCCCTTTCCAAGGTTCCCACAGAGGTTGCACCCTCCTCCTCCCCAAACTCTGTGAAAACGCTCGGTTCCGATTCCGGGCTGGCTGGTCCTCTGGGCAGTCCTGCCTGGCTCGTCTCTGCCCTCCCCACCCCCACGGGTGGCCAACCGCAGGCTGGCACAGGGCTCGGAAGATTCGCTGTAAGAAGATTCTAGAACTGGGGGGGGGGGGTTGGAGTAACAGACCTGCCACGCTCACGCCACATGCTGATCCTGGCAGCGAGGAGGCGGGCAGACAAGACAAGCAGACCAGCCAGGGAGACACCGAACACCAGCCGGGCGCTGGGCCTGACCTGGGCTGGTGGCGGAGGTCCCAGGACCAGCCAGGAAACTGCCCCTCTCGCCCAAGTGAGAACTGCTGGAGACAGAGAGGGAGGGTGGGTGCTAGGAGGCAAATGAATAACTAGTGAGACGGGTGGAGCGCATAGTTCACGGGGGAAGCAGACTCAATGAGCAAGTCCCAGCAGAGGCATGCCAGTCAGGTATGCGGGTCTCTCCCCCTCTTCCTTTCGGGGTGTTAATCCCTGCACAGGAGGCAGGGGCTGGCCCCTGAGAGCTCAGGACAGGCCGGGACTCTGTAAACAGAGCTCTGGAGGGTGGGCAGGGCGCGTGCGGTGGGTGCCCAGCCCTGTCCCAGCTCCCAGGAAACCTCGAGTGACAAGGTGACTCTCCAGGCAGGCTCTGCCGGCAGGTTTAGCACCAAGGATCGGAATACTTCTGGTGACATGTCTACTCTCTGCATACACAGCTTTTCCATTCCTGTCTCTGTATTAATTTAAACGAATGGACTGCCCCTTTGGTTTGACTGGTCTCTGTAAGCCTGGTGTTCAAGTCAGTCCTGAGCGACAGGTTGGCACAGATCGGATCGAATCGGATCGGATCGGGGAGGGAACTGGCTGGATTTCTGGAAGCCGGCTGGAATTCCTGAACCAGAGGTCCTCAGCAGCAGGGGTCTGCCTCTCCAGGGGACATGTGGCCCTACCTGGAACATTGCAGGCTGTCACAGCTGGGGTGGGAGGAATACTCCTGGCATCAAGAGGGTGGAGCCCAGGGATGTGGCCAGGTGTCCTACATGCACAGGACAGGGATGTGGCCAGGTGTCCTACATGCACAGGACAGTCCCCACAACAAAGAACAATCTAGCCCCAAACTCAACAGAACCAAGATTGAGAATATGCCCTAAAGATTTTGCCCTGTCAACCTGGGATGATCTGGCTGGGAGGCCATCAGATGAGGAAATTCTGACGGTGCCGCCTTGTGCCCAATGCAGGGGCTCTGCTCTGTGCCAGAAACAGCACCCTGAGGAGGCCCCTGCCCTCCATGAGCACCCGGGGCAGTCACGGGGATGGAGCTATTGAGAGAGACTGGTCCTCTAACGTGATAGCACCAACTAGAGAGAGAGACTGGCATCAACTATAGAGAGAGACTGGTATCAACTATAGAGAGAGACTGGTATCAACTATAGAGAGAGACTGGTCCTCTAACGTGATAGCACCAACTAGAGAGAGAGACTGGCATCAACTATAGAGAGAGACTGGTATCAACTATAGAGAGAGACTGGTATCAACTATAGAGAGAGACTGGTCCTCTAATGTAATAGCACCAACTATAGAGAGAGATTGGCATCAACTATAGAGAGAGACTGGTATCAACTATAGAGAGAGACTGGTATCAACTATAGAGAGAGACTGGTCCTCTAATGTGATAGCACCTACTATAGAGAGAGAGATGCATCCTCCAATGTGATAGCATCAACTATAGAGAGAGACTGGCATCAACTAAAGAGAGAGACTGGTCCTCTAATGTAATAGCATCAACTATAGAGAGAGAGATGCATCCTCCAATGTGATAGCATCAACTATAGAGAGAGACTAGCATCAACTATAGAGAGAGACTGGTCCTCTAATGTGATAGCATCAACCATAGAGAGAGATTGGCATCAACTATAGAGAGAGACTGGTATCAACTATAGAGAGAGACTGGTATCAACTATAGAGAGAGACTGGTCCTCCAATGTGATAGCATCAAGACAGAGTGACAATTTTATGAAGGATGAGTGAGGTGGAGGAAGACTTCAGGAGAACTGGGGCCAGATATTCGGGGGACAGGCACAGAGGGTGACAGACATCTGGGAGAGGGAGCCCCTGTCCTTTCAGCCTTCCTTCCCCAGGGCAGGAGAGGGAGAGGAGGGAGGAGCCAGGTTGGGGGTGATAGACTGGTCTCCTGTGGAGAGGGCAGCAGACCAGGCAGGAGCACTTGGGAAGGGCACGCTCTTTAAAATGTCATCAGCCCGGGTCACCTCTGCCCGCAGAGAGGCGACAGCTCAGAGGGAGTGGTGAGGAGGGGAAAGACCCCCTTCCCCTCCTGGGCCCCTTCATCCCTCCCGTTCTCGTCTCAGAGTTGGTCCAAGCGCAGCGCTGCCTAGCTCTGCGGACACGTGTCACTCTGCCTTCATACTGGGCGATGGATGGGTTGACAGTCAACAACAGAAAAGAAAGTCTCCGACTCCTCACTCACAGCCTTGGGGACCCCGAGAGCGCCTCCACAGGCACCCTGAGGAGCAGCTCCTCCACAAAGTCCAAACGCTGGTGGGGGGAGAGTTCACAGTTAATGGGATGTATCACTGCGGCGCTGTGAGTCACACCTTCACCCGGGGCCCTTCCCTTCCCCGAGGTGTCCCCTGGTGTCTAAACCACAGCACGACAGCAACGCCCCTCCAGGCCAGAGCAGCTTGTCTTAAGAGCATGACTCCTCCTTCTTCCCCAGGTTCTAAACGACGACGACGGTTTTCCAGTGCTCAAACTGGGTGAGAGCCAGCAAGGGTAAGATCTACGTGGTAGATAGCCGGTCATTATTCCAGAAGTATGTACTGCATGTCTGCTCTGTCCGGGGCCCTGTGCGGGCCCTGGGGACGGATGGGTGAGGATGACACCATCGAGATGGGAGGGCACAGTGGTTCAGAGCTGGAGCTCTAGAAGGCAACAGTCTGGTTTCAAATCTCCGCCCTGCTACTGATTATAATACTGAGTGACTTTCCCTTATCTTTAGTTTCTTTATCTGTGAAATGGAAAGTGATGGTAGCTTTTTATGTGCGCAGTTTGCTGTCATGAGGATGAAATGAATTAATCAATGCAAAGTCTACGTACTAGGCTGACACCCAGGAAGCCCTCAGTGAAGGTGGGCCGCTCTCATTCTCATATGTCCGACAGCTTGGCTGGTCATCTCACAGTCTCTGCTGGCTTCTGCAGGAATTTTAGTGTCCAGCTTCAATCAAACTACCAGGAAGTTCAAAAAGAGCCTCTTCTTTTGTAGGGTCCTACACAGAAACGACCACGGAATAGCTCTCAGGTACGACTCCGGTTCAGAGCGGAGAGATCTGTGTTTACCCGGGAATGGGGAATGGGGAAGGGCACGCCTGAGGGAGAAGCTGATCTCATCTGAGATCAACATAACAAAGAAGGAACTTGTCAGACATTTTCTCGTTTCCTCGGAGGGACAGGCCAGCAGGCCAGAGGACGGCGGTGTTCCAGGTGAACCCAGTTATGTTGCCCACATAATTTCCATCACGAAGGTAGACGTTAAGTGGAACAAAACAACTCTACCAACGGGGGCTTCACGACATCAGGAAACAGAGCAGGAAGTACGGCGACAAGGTTATAATGTTTTTATTTTGGGTGTTGAAGGCAACTTGGTTTTGTCAGAATGAGATACAGACCTGAACGTGTTATGGGAAATGTAGTCTAAATGGCGAGAGGACACCTCGGAAGCCGATGAGTGTGGCATTTTGATGCGGGTGGGACTTTTCCTTTCAGATACGCAGTACTGTGAATCCATCAGGAAGGAACTCCGGTCCCACAGAAGTCAACAAGCAACTCGCTAGGGGAGAGTGTCCAGCTCAGCCTAAACTTTGCACAAACGAATGTACACACCTGCTGGGCTCTATCCCTGTGTGTCTCCAGGGTCAGAAACCCCGCTTCCTCCCTTACGTCCTCAACAAATGAAAACAGACACCGGCCATAAGCTCAACCAACGCGGAAGACACCAGAAAATGACAAGCTGGACAACAGTCCACTGCTAAGCACTCTCTCCCTCTGCCCAGCACGACCCATGTGCCAAAAACTGTTCAGCAGTCAGAGACCCATCCAGTGACATTAGTAAAAAAAAAAAAAAGCCTCTGTCAAAAATAATATCCCCTGGTTTCAGCGGCTGTTTTCCATACCTGTCTCCTGCTAGTGCCTGAGGTTCTGTAGGGAAGAAATAATCTTTTCCCCATTTATTTCTATATCCATAGTCTGTAGTGCCTGACGCATGATACTCGACATCACTTGTTGAGCGAATGAGTACGTGGATGGGTGAGCGGAAGATGAGCGTAGTATGTCTGCATGTATGTATGTCTGCGTGAGTCAGTGGGGACGGAAAGGGAGGGCCAAGGGTCAGAGGAGGCCGAGCAAACCAGGCTGCACGAACCAAGTGAAGGCAGAAACGAAAGCAGGTAGAAAAATCTTTATGAAGCAAGAGCGTGTCTTGAAAAACAGAGGAAGGCAGGTTAGATAGATCGTTCCATGAGAATGTTCATCTAAAGTTGTTCTTATTCGAAGACATTTTCTCTTACTCAGTCACTGAAAGAAAATGGAGACCAGCCAGTCACAGTCCCGCCCTGGAAATCCTTCGGGGAGTTGAAAACAGCTGCCGGTTATACTGTGTTTGCTTCTGTTCACAGGGTGTCCATAGCACTTGGCAAATCATAAATGCCCCGTAAATCTTGTTAGAAGAGCAGGAGTCAGACTTCCTCTTTCCCACGGCTTGAGCAGTGATCCCCTGATCCATACATGAAGCCAGATGTCAGAGTTCCAAACCCTGCTTTCCATCCAAACTGACCCCGTCCGGGGCTACGACCATTGACTCGAGTAGCCCAGGCTCTGGGGAGTGGTCAGCATTATTGAGCGAGGCTTGATTGCACAGGTTCTTCTAGATATTTAGGTGTCAAAACAATCCAGAACTGTGAGCACAGCATCGTCCCCTACCCATCAGACCCTCCCTTCAGGACACAGCAGACTGTACAAAATGCAGTAAGTTTGCCAAAAGCTCATCTGAGGTGGGGTTCCCTCTCCCACGTTTCTGACTTGTGTAAAGTCTGATTTAAGTACAGCCTTTACTTTTTTTTTTTTTTTTGTATTTTTCTGAAGTTGGAAATGGGGAGGCAGTCAGACAGACTCCCGCATGCGCTCGACCGGGATCCACCCGGCATGCCCACCAGGGGGCGATGCTCTGCCCATCTGGGACGTTGCTCTGTTGCAACCAGAGCCATTCTAGCGCCTGAGGCGGAGGCCATGGAGCCATCCCCAGCACCCGGGTGAACTTTGCTCCAATGGAGCCCTGGCTGCAGGAAGGGAAGAGAGAGACAGAGAGGAAGGAGAGGGGGAGGGGTGGAGAAGCAGATGGGTGCTTCTCCTGTGTGCCCTGGCCAGGAATCGAACCCAGGACTCCTGTATGCCAGGCCGACGCTCTACCACTGAGCCAACCGGCCAGGGCCTAAGTACAGCCTTTCCTTTTTGAGCTTCCGCTCAAGGACACCAGATTAGGAAACAGTGTGCCTCCTCCTCCTCATACGGCCTTGCGTTCTTGTTCTGATCAAAACAGAATTCGGTCCCTGAGTCTCCATCTACTAGCTCCTTCCACCAGCAGACAGTCCAGCTGCCCCACTTGCACACTCAAGACAGACTTCCCCCTGTTCGGGACAAGAACCTTGAACCATGACCCATCTCTTAGCACCTGTCCCTGTCACCTGGGACACCTATGCCTCCTTCCTCTTGAATTGTCTCTCCTTTCCTTCAAACCTTCACCATCATCACCCTCGTCACAGCCTTCTCGGACTCACTGCATCCCGTGTTCCTATCTCCCTCCCGCTCGGCCCCCTTCTCTCCAGCTCTGTGCTCACCTACACGTCGTCAGCCCTGGCCGGTGGATTGAAACTGCAGGGCACAGACCACGACGTCTGCTTCCTTCACAGACGTCACAGCGCCCAGTTCAGAGCCTGTGGACAGCGGGATCCCAGGACAAGGGTGACCGCGTCACAGCGCCCAGTTCAGAGCCTGTGGACAGCGGGATCCCAGGACAAGGGTGACCGCGTCACAGCGCCCAGTTCAGAGCCTGTGGACGGCGGGATCCCAGGACAAGGGTGACCGCGTCACAGCGCCCAGTTCAGAGCCTGTGGACAGTGGGATCCCAGTACAAGGGTGACCACGTCACAGCGCCCAGTTCAGAGCCTGTGGACAGCGGGATCCCAGGACAAGGGTGACCACGTCACAGCGCCCAGTTCAGAGCCTGTGGACGGCGGGATCCCAGGACAAGGGTGACCACGTCACAGCGCCCAGTTCAGAGCCTGTGGACAGCGGGATCCCAGGACAAGGGTGACCGCGTCACAGCGCCCAGTTCAGAGCCTGTGGACAGCGGGATCCCAGGACAAGGGTGACCACGTCACAGCGCCCAGTTCAGAGCCTGTGGACGGCGGGATCCCAGGACAAGGGTGACCACGTCACAGCGCCCAGTTCAGAGCCTGTGGACAGCGGGATCCCAGGACAAGGGTGACCACGTCACAGCGCCCAGTTCAGAGCCTGTGGACGGCGGGATCCCAGGACAAGGGTGACCACGTCACAGCGCCCAGTTCAGAGCCTGTGGACGGCGGGATCCCAGGACAAGGGTGACCACGTCACAGCGCCCAGTTCAGAGCCTGTGGACGGCGGGATCCCAGTACAAGGGTGACCACGTCACAGCGCCCAGTTCAGAGCCTGTGGACAGCGGGATCCCAGGACAAGGGTGACCACGTCACAGCGCCCAGTTCAGAGCCTGTGGACGGCGGGATCCCAGTACAAGGGTGACCACGTCACAGCGCCCAGTTCAGAGCCTGTGGACAGCGGGATCCCAGGACAAGGGTGACCGCGTCACAGCGCCCAGTTCAGAGCCTGTGGACGGCGGGATCCCAGGACAAGGGTGACCGCGTCACAGCGCCCAGTTCAGAGCCTGTGGACAGCGGGATCCCAGGACAAGGGTGACCGCGTCACAGCGCCCAGTTCAGAGCCTGTGGACGGCGGGATCCCAGGACAAGGGTGACCGCGTCACAGCGCCCAGTTCAGAGCCTGTGGACAGTGGGATCCCAGTACAAGGGTGACCACGTCACAGCGCCCAGTTCAGAGCCTGTGGACGGCGGGATCCCAGGACAAGGGTGACCGCGTCACAGCGCCCAGTTCAGAGCCTGTGGACAGTGGGATCCCAGTACAAGGGTGACCACGTCACAGCGCCCAGTTCAGAGCCTGTGGACAGCGGGATCCCAGGACAAGGGTGACCACGTCACAGCGCCCAGTTCAGAGCCTGTGGACAGTGGGATCCCAGTACAAGGGTGACCACGTCACAGCGCCCAGTTCAGAGCCTGTGGACGGCGGGATCCCAGGACAAGGGTGACCGCGTCACAGCGCCCAGTTCAGAGCCTGTGGACAGCGGGATCCCAGGACAAGGGTGACCACGTCACAGCACCCAGTTCAGAGCCTGTGGACGGCGGGATCCCAGGACAAGGGTGACCGCGTCACAGCGCCCAGTTCAGAGCCTGTGGACAGTGGGATCCCAGTACAAGGGTGACCACGTCACAGCGCCCAGTTCAGAGCCTGTGGACGGCGGGATCCCAGGACAAGGGTGACCGGCTCCAGCTGCAGAAGTGATTCCTGTGGCATCACCTCTGTTCAGACTTCCAGGGGAGGACCTCGAACTTGGCTTTGCAGCTGTAGCTTCATTGACCTTCCCCCGGTCAAGGCTGCTAACGATGTGTTTAACCTCTACTTGGGGTCCAGTTATAGGACCGCATTTTATTTTTATTTTTGGCTATGCTTCCCGATGATTCTTGCTGCTTTTCCCTAGAGTGCCATCCCGGGAGGAGCCTCCGTGGGGCAGTTCCAGGTCTGGAGACCCACGAGTGCCCACATCACAGACTGCAACTTAAACGCTGTCTACCCGCTTTGACGGGTCACGCGGGACAGCTGTATCTTTGAAGACCAGTGACTAGCATCCCTGTCTCGTACGACTCTCTGCAAACATCAAAAAACTACCATCCGACTAGTCAGGTACCACCGTGCTCTTTTCAAAACGAGGCATTATCTTTTTTCACGGCTCTTCTGTGTTTTATGCCCTTTAAACCCTTCTCTCATCTCCCCCCCCCCTTAGTTCTAGTTGGTTTTGTGCTGTCCTAATGAGTCCCCATTTTCGGATAGCTTTTTTATCTGAAATACTTAAGGCCTCTGCACGCTAGTAAGGTTTTTTTTTTTTTTAGTATTTTTCTGAAGCTGGAAACAGGGAGAGACAGTCAGACAGACTCCCGCATGCGCCCAACCGGGATCCACCCAGCACGCCCACCAGGGGTTACGCTCTGCCCACCAGGGGGTGTCGCTCTGCCTCGACCAGAGCCACTCTAGCGCCTGGGGCAGAGGCCAAGGAGCCATCCCCAGCGCCTGGGCTATCTTTGCTCCAATGGAGCCTTGGCTGCGGGAGGGGAAGAGAGAGACAGAGAGGAAGGAGGGGGGGGGGGGTGGAGAAGCAAATGGGCGCTTCTCCTGTGTGCCCTGGCCGGTAATTGAACCCGGGTCCCCCCGCACGCCAGGCCAACGCTCTACTGCTAAGCCAACTGGCCAGGGCCCACGCTAGTAAGTTTTAAGAGTCATCCGCAGCAGCAGGTTTAGATAAGGATCTTGGCAAACACCTTCCTGAAGACCACCCCGTCTCTTGCCTCCACATGGTGGGGTGACTGTGAGGTTTCGAAGGATTTTGGCTTTAGTAGCCGGAAGGCGCTGTGAGGGTACGTGACAGGCACACACCTGTATCCAGAATTCCACATAATTTGAAGAATCAAGGATGGGATTAGTACAGATACATCCTATAAAGGCTAACTGGGAAAATTGGAAATGCTTGAAAATGGACGCCATTCTTTTAAGGGCCATTTCCTAGGGATGAACTGGATACAGAGGTTAGTTTGACTCCTCCCTGTTAATAGGCCCGTTTGGACAATGTCTTTCTAACACGTGTACTCTGACGCTGATCATATTTAACTTTGCTCATTACTAGGCATGACCCTTGTCTCTCGTGTTTGATGTTTTCCCTGCCAATCAATTCCTTTTCTCCCCGTTGAGGGTAATTAACGAGATTCAGTCATTTCAACTTAGGACTCTCCATTTGCCCGTTGTCCACGCCCACGTGCCCGCATGCATACTCGCACACAAACTCTCACACAGGGCTCTGCACACGGCTCTACACACACCTACACCCCTACACAGACCCAGCACTTTGTCCCTTACCTCGTAATACTTTCTTTCTCGCTGAGGATTCTGAATGAACAACCACAGGTGCGTTAACTCTCTCCTGGCTCTGAACAAGAGGTCTGCACACCCTCTGACGTCAGCCAGGGTGGTCAGCCTGCAGGGCCTACCAGAGGCCCGGAAAGGGAGAATCCTGCTGCGTTCCCCATTGGTGACCCCCCCCCCCCAGTTGTTGAACTTAGATTTCGGGCTAAGTCAAAGACCCCTCCTCTCAGCATTTAAGCCTTTGAGGCCGACTTGAGCAGACAACACCCCATCGCTCAGAGCAGATTCTCAGAACACCTTCTCAAACTTTCTGCTAGGGTCTCACCTCCTATAAAGAAGTGAGCGCTCCTCCTCGCCCCCTCCTTCCCCGTGGTCGGATCACAGCGTAAATAAACATCACAGTCTGGAGACCCGTTTAGGTTTTTCTGCAAAAGCCCAGAAACTGGGGACTCACATACACACCAAACCATTCCATCCATAATTCCTAGAGGTGATGTAGAGATTCGTTAGGCCGACGATTAAGCACATTGAGAGGTAATTACAAATGCCCCGTTTCCTTGACAACTCCCCTCCCCCCAGCACTCCTGTGATCGGGAAAAACCAAAACGCCAGTGAGGAAGGGGTACAGCACAAAGCCACGCGGGGCTGCAGCCAGCCAGCCAGCCGCGGCCTGGGCAAGTGGGCACCCTGGGCCGGCCCCCCGGCTCGGAAACGAAATGCAGATCCATCGATTGATGTTGGGGCTGCATTAGGTGTAGTATTTTGGTGGTTGCCATAGAAACGCCAGCGAGGGAAGAACGTGTTGCATGGCACAAAAGAGAACCGATCTGTAACAGGAACCTCCTCCCAGCTTCATCTATTGCAGGGAATAATAATAATAATAACAATAATAACAATAATAAAAGCCGTAAGCCCCGGGGGTTTGCGGGCGCAGGGCGGACAGCATCAAGCCCCGAGAGCGCGGCCACAGAGGCTCACCCAGCCGAGCACAAAAGAAAGGTCCGTCTGGTCGCAGCGGAGCCCCCTCTGCCTTCCGCGGCTGCCCTCCACGTCCCCACTGTCGCCTCACTTCCTCCTCCTCCTCCTCCTCCTCCTCCGCCTGCACTCTTCCTCCCTCCGTACCTACCCCTTCCAGAGGGTTTCGGGAAATCCAGCCCGGGAGGGAATGACCGGGACAGAGAGAGGGAGAGCAATCCACCACGCCCAGAGGTGAAGGCGCCTGGAAACGGCACACAAGCGGCACATACCTCCTTCCCGGCAGCCCCGGACACATGCACTTAGAAACCAAAACTGGGAGGGAGCAGGCTGGGCTGCAGGAATTGCCACTAGTTTATGGGAGCTGTAAGTCAGCCAACCCTGGAAAGAAAAGGCGAGACTCCACCCATGGGGTGGACCCTTCGTGGGGGGAAAAAAAAAGTGGTCCTCAGCTGACGTCTCTCCCCACCCCATGTCACTTCCTTTTAAAGCTACAATTTAGCGGTTACGGGGAGGGAAGAGCTGGTGAAACGTGAGTCACTCCGGCCCCTTCCCATTAGTGCGCGCGCGCGCGCGCGGGCCCAGGTCGGCTCCGCGTCGGGAAGGTCTGGCCCAGAGAACCTGCCAGAACCGGAGACAAAGCCCGCTAGGTGGCCTTGCTCGTCCGGCCGTCTCCCCAATCCTGTTGCATCCCGGGCCCAGATGGCTCCTCCAGGCTCAGCCTCCCCAACAGGCGCCAGCCTGGAACGGGTCCCAAACGGCCTCCAGCCAACGCGGCGGGGACGCGATCAATCCGCCCTGCTCCAACACCCGCGCGCGTTAAAATGCCCCCTCACCTCTCGCGCGCCGCGCTGGAGGGAGGTTGCACTCCACTCCGATGAACAGCGAGGCGCCTCTCAGCAAAAACACTCCTGAAAACTCCAGAAACCCGAGACGGTCACAACTGGGCAAGGGCGGCGTGGAGGGCCATGCGCTTTCCGCCGGCCGGCCAGGCAGTCGCCAGGGTTGATTCCCTGATTCCCTGGCACACACACGCGCGGGCGCGTCACTGCTACGCAGGGCACTGGAGAGGGTCCGCTCCAGATTGTGGAGATGCATGCCCGTCAGACCTTCACTGTTGCAACCAGCGGCACATGTGTCCTCTGTGGTCACCTCTGTCCTTTGATGTTTTCAACGTACAGGGAAAAGGAGATGTTCACAAACAACTAGAACGTATTGTATCAATAGAATTATTAAGAGCTGCGAAAGTGCTTTAAAAAAAAAAAAAAATCAGTGTGCCCCGAGAACAGAGAGGCTAGAAAGAGCTCATCTTGGTTATGATAGGGGCTGGAGGAAGCATTTATAATTCACGCAACAGGGTTTGGGGATGAGGACCAAGGACATCTAAGGCATAAACAGGGGTCCACATGGAAGACCCTCTGGTCGTGGTGGTGAATTTTATTACCCGTGCGATTGTAAATGTGACTGGACAGAAATGCTTAGGAAAGATGTTCATAGAACTTTCTTGCACTCGATACAATTTTAAAAGTCCTTTCTACAGAGTTTTCAACTTACGGTTTAAAGCCCATTCGTTCCTAGTGTTGTGGAAGGTTTCCCAAAGAACCTTTCCATAGAGTTAGACTGATTGTTGCTCATATTTGAACTTTGGATGAAAATTTACTTTGAAACCCACAGGTTGCATGAATGTGTGCTATGTGGATTACAACTGGAGTCCACAGTTTCAGTGGAAACAATATGAAATTAAAATCGCCGACAACTGCAAGTCTTCCTCTGATCTCAGTACATTAACCGGTGGTGGGATCCAGCCCGTTTGCTTCGGTTTGGCAGAACCAATACCTAATTTTTTTGCTGTGTTCGGCGAACCGGTTGTGAAGACGGCACTTATATTCCAGGTTCTTCCTGAGGTGGGCACCTGGGCAGCCGTCCAATGTGGAGATCACACACGTACATTCCTTACTCTTTTTTAATGTTCATCTGCGCAACAGCGTATTCTAAGCGCCTGTAATCATGTTCCTTTGGTCCGTAGGTGAAAGAAAAAAAAAAATGCAAGTGAGGACACCAACCAAGAAGCAAAATGGAAATCTCTTAAATAACAGTTTGATTGTTTTTCATCATATATTTAATATTTTTATTAATATTTTAAAACTTTCTTAAAATCTAGTGTTGGGTACCTCTTTTATTGTTCTTATTTAAGTAATAAAAGCATGAAATACACTCTCTTTCTGTATATCTTTTTTTATATATACTTAACAACGGGCATCAGGGCAGAGAACCGGTTGTTAGAATTATTTGAACCCCACGGCTGACTTGAACGTCGCCCTCCTGTTGCGATGACAATGGCTGTCACTGCAGCAGCACTTCGTGAGCTCCGATGGGGCTGCTCACAGTCTCGGCTGTCCCGGAAATGCAGCTGTGGGGGAACTCTGGGAGGAAAGGCGACAACTTCTAACCCTTGAAAGCCAAGCGCAACACGGATGGAGGGTTCATCCTCTGGACTTCGTTCAGGGTGCCATTTCGGCTCTAACTTAATTTTATCCTTTTTTTTTTTTAAGCTATTTCTATTTAAATAAGGAATTGTGAAAGGTTCAGGGCCACCATCTAACAATTCAGTTCAACAAATACTGGAGAATCTGGGCTAGTGTCTGCAGATAGAAGAACATGAACGAGACACGGACACTGGCCCGAGGTGCTCAGAGCCCCAGGAGAGGAAGAGACCCGGGAACCATTAGGGTGTGACGGGACGGAGGTGACCGCTGTGGTCTGCACACCGTTCAGAGAGGGCACGCGGTTCACCGGGCCGCTTCGCTCACAGTGCACTGTGAGGGGGGTGAGCGCGAGCAGTAGAACCCTTACGGAGACCGTAAGAAACCAAAGCTGATCACTGGAGAGGTTTAAAAGGAGAGAAGAGGCACACACCGGTGACTTAAAAGGATACACAAAAAGCCAGTTCAACAACAGCAGTGAACAAAGATGCAACCTCACATAAAAATATGAGTAGAACGTGGAGATGTCATTTCTTTGCCCATCTAATTGTCAAACATTCAAAAAAACTATACCATACAAGGTCAAGAGGAGGCCATACAATGGCTATGTCCTCTCCGGCTGGTGACAATAAACTGCTATACTACAGGGACTGGGGCTGCCTCACGGAGACAAAGAAGAAAGTATAATAAAGTCAAATTGATATTTGGACTCTATAATCTAACATTTAATAATGGTGCACTTCAACCAACCCTAACTGAGACTTTACAATGTGTCACATGTATGTTTGTAATGACCAGTGAGCGCTTCGCAGAGACGGTGTTCATACCGCAGTTGTTGTAAGTACACTCCACCACCTTTAACATGACCCGTGAGGAAAGTGCAGAGGAGCTGGGTAAGGTTTCCTTCTCAATAAATAACGACCGTAGGCTCTGGCCAAGTAGTCCAGTTAGTTGAAGCATCGTCCTGACACACCAGGTGTGGTTCTGTCTCCCGTCTGGGCATGTACACAGAGCAAACAATGAGTGTATAAGGAAGTGGAACAACAAACCAATGTTTTTCTCTTTCTCTCCCCACCCTAAAGTCCATTAAGAAAAAATAAATACTGATTGTGACCTCAGTTGTTCCCAAAACACCCGTGTGCATGCAGAGAGCCCTCTGTTGAACAGCGTGTGATGCACCTTAACTGCGTTTTAAGCCTCTTAACTCATTGCTCGCAGTATTCTCTTAGCTCTTTTCTCTTCTGGATATCCTCAAGGTCACTTCAGCCTGGCAGGGGTGACCCTGAAAAGTTATTCATGGCCTCCTCCCACATCCAGGCATTGAGCAACTGGAAATCATCGGATACAGGAGCATCACCTTTCTCTTCAATGACTGCAAAAAAATAAAAAATAAAAATCTTTTCAACTTTCTATTTCTGCATAAAGCTCCAGCTCCTTTGAATAACATACAGGACCTTCGATAATCTGGCCCTACCTCTCCCCCCGTCTCACCTCTGCCTCTGCCCATACTTTCCAAGGACTACCCCTCTTTCCCCTCTCATCGCCCGACTCGCCTCACCCAGCCCTTGAGACTTGCTTACCCTCTCCTCCAGGAAGTCCTCAACTCCTTTAACAGGGAGAGCGGTGACCTCAGCTACCTGTCTTCATACCCTGATGGATGCACAGTGGCATTTAATCAGTTGTTTTTTATATGTTTGTTCTCTACCAGCTTGTGAGGACAAGATCTTTGTTTTCAAAGCTCGGGCACGTCCTAGGGCTCCATGGACGCCAACTGGATGGATGAACACGATGACCGGCCACACCTTTTCCACAAGTGGGTGGGACTCTTTCTGCTCTGACTAGGCAGAGCAGTTTCTTTGCAGGATCCTCTTTCTCCTGGGCCTCCCGCTCTTATACAGATGCTGAGCCAGAAGTCCCAACTCTGTAAAATCTCCTCGGTCTCTTTCACTTAGCACGCGCCTTCGCTCACGCGCATACATATTTTCTTAACTGTAATCACAGTATTGTAGAAAATTTCCACTTTAATTTTTTTTAATTTTACACGTCCTTAACAGAGGTCCTTATTAGAATTTTCTCCTATGTCCATTTATTAAATGTTTTCCATTGTTTTTGTTAACATAGAAATAAAAGGCCAAAGTGAGAGGCAACACACATTTATTTGAGATGAAAGGAAGGAAGAAAGGAAGGAAGGAAGGGATGGAAGGAGGGAGGGAGGGAGGGAGGGAGGAAAGAAGGGAGGGAGATAGGGAAGAAGAGAGAGAGAGAGAGAGAAAGGAAGGAAGGAAGGAAGGAAGGAAGGAAGGAAGGAAGGAAGGAAGGAAGGAAGGAAGGAAGGAAGGAAGGAAGGAAGGAAGGAAGGAAGGAAGGAGGGAGGGAGGGAGGGAGGGAGGGAGGGAGGGAGGGAGGGAGGGAGGGAGGGAGGGAAGGAAGGAAGGAAGGAAGGAAGCCCTGAGTCAGGCAGAAAAGCCAGACAGTTCTGATAAGGAGAAAGAAGGCAAGCGGTGTCATGAGAAGGGAGAGTGACAATCCACCCACAGAGGGAGGCGTTGCTATTGGTGTAGATAACACAACACAGTGACGCTCATTCTAAACAATGTTTTTAATTTTCGGTCTGGCTGTCAGAATATCTGCTTTCTTGTTATCTTTGCAAACAGTTTCAGAGACACAATGTTGCTTTAGGCGGTGGGAAGGTTGTTTTGCCCTGCTTTAACATTCCAGAGGTTTGAGGCAGAGGACCGGCTAGGCAGCTCCTCTGGGGGGCAGCTCCGACTCCGTTTTAAAGTGGCAACATTAAAAAAAAAAAGGTTATTGATTGATTTTAGAGAGAAAGGAAGGGAGAGACAGAAACATTGATCTGTTCCTGTATGTGCCCTGACGGGATCGAACCCACGACCTTTGCATTACGGGATGATGCTCTAACCAACTGAGCTATTAAGTCAGGTTTCTTAATTTTTTTTTTTTTTTTTTTTTACATTTGAAGTGTGCTCACATAGACAGAGTTTGGATTTGGGGGAGTAAGCAAATGTGGGTCAGGACCTCGAGCTAGGAGATCAATCCTGACGTAGTTGGGGACAGCCTTTCCCAAGAGGAAGCACGGGTGTCCCCTGTCCCACCTGCAGGCCTCCGGGCGTGGGACTGAGGAATACAGTGAAGAAGACTGAGGCATCCCCTGCCACACTGCCCCCCTCATCCCACACACAGGGCGCCCCTGTCTGGGGGACGGATGTCTTTCTCTAAGTGAAAGCTGCAGAGTACAGGTGTGCCTGTCAGATGTCCCCAAAGAGCCCGGGTGGACAAGGTCCCCGGACGTTGCCAATAACCAGAGGCACAGCTGGAGTAGCTGGCTGAGCAGGAGCGTCTGCCAGCAGAGATAGGCAAGCAGGTGACTAGTGATCCGGCCAAAGAGAAGAGAAACTGACACACCCCAGAGGAGAGAGGGGAAGGTGTGGGGTTGACCCCGCCCCCTGCCTGTCTCTCAGGCTCTTTCTGCCACTGCCTGTTCCCAACCCCGCAACGTGGGTCACCCGAGGTGTGACCAGTGAGTCCCAGGGCCCCACCCTGCTGTGGCAGGCCCACCTACCACATTGGCACAGAAACCAGCAACACCTGGCCCCTGAGCTGGTGAGGGCTGTTTCTCTTCTTGGTCGTCTTGAGAAACTCATACCCAACAGTTTCTCTTGTCCTCTCCACAGAGAGGGGGACATTTTCTCGAGGTGCTGTGCTTGTACTCGGAGGTCTCCAGACCCTGCAAAGAAGTTCCTTCTGTGGAATCGGGGAGCGAGGTGGCTTTCACACTCATTGTGTGTCCCCCGTGGTCTACGCCCTGGGCACCGACCTCGTGAGCACTGGCGGACAGGAGCACACGTGTTCTTGGGCTGACCAGGGGATGTGGTGTCCCGCCACACTCAGCAGTCAGAGAGTTGGTCCTGCCCCCGGGAGAGCCAGGCGTGCCCCCGGCCGGGATGCCCGTGGGAGACACGGCATGTGCTCAGCGCGTTGGAGCTGGCTGTCTGACGGAGAACCCCCGGGAGAGCCAGGCGTGCCCCCGGCCGGGATGTGCGTGGGAGGTACGGAGCTGGCTGTCTGACGGATCTGCACCGAGCTGACCGACAGGGGGAGAGAATTCCCTTTGGCCTTTTCCAGTCAACTCTCGGCTGAAATGAGAAGGAGGGTCGGGGTCATTTGTTTCTAAGAGAAAAATAATCAGGGTCTAGCTGAATATGGAAACAAACTTATTCTAACTAATGGGGTGGGGCAAAAGTAGGTTAACAGCTGTGAGTATGCAAAATAAAGTTTATTCTTGTACTATTATTTATTGTATTATTTTCCATACAAACAAATATAGCCCTACTTTTGTCCTTTTCCCACCCCCATAGTTAAGCCTTGAGGGGGAAAAATAAATAAATAAATAAATAAATAAATAAATAAATAAAGGGTTTTGGAAAATTTGATTTAGGAAGAAAATGTATCCTTCCCATCCCTACCCCCAGCAGAAAGAAACAAAAGGGTCTAAAATGAAACAATACAAAATATCAATGAAACTAAGAACTAGTTCTTTGGAAAAATAAACAAGATTGGCAAACCTTTAACCAGACTCATCAAGAGAAAAAGAGAGAGTACCCAAATAAATAAAATCAGAAAGGAAAGAGGATAAGTAACAACGAACACCACAGAAATGCAAAGGATTGTAAGAAAATATTACAAACAACTACATGCCAACAAATTGGACAATATGGAATAATTTTCTAGAGAACTATACTCTTCCAAAGGGAGTCAGGAGGAATCAGAGAATCTGAATAGGCAGATGACAGCCAGTGAAATGGAAACAGTAATCCTAGAACTCATAACAAAGGTCCTGGACCTAAGGGCTTCACAGGTGAAAATTTCCAGTCATTCAAAAACGAAATAACGCCTATTCTTTTCAAACTGCTCCAAAAAATTCGAAAGGAGGGAAGACTTCTAGGCTCATTTTATGAGGCCTGAGGCCAGCATTATCCTAATTCCAAAACCAGATAAAGACACTACAGAGAATATTCCTGATAAACACAGATATAAGCCAATATCCCTGACGAACATAGATGCTAAAATCTTCCAACAAAATATTAGCAAACCAGATTCAGCAAATATAGTATTTAAAAGATCACATACCATGATCAAGTGGGATTTATTCCAAGGGTGCCAGGTTGGTACAATATCTACAAATCAATAAGTGTGATCCACCACATAAACCAAATGAAGGATAAAGAGCACACGATCATATCAATAGATGCAGAAAGGGCTTTGATAAAACCCAGCACCCACTTACGATAGAAACTCTCAGCCAAGTGGGAATGGAGGGCACAAACCGCAGTGCAATAAAGGTCACGACAAACTCACAGCCAACATCGTGCTTACCAAGCACAAAGCAAAAGCATTTCCTTTTTAGATAAGGAACAAGACAGGGATACTCGCTTTTACCGCTGAATAAGTCAACATAGTGCTGAAAGTCCTAGCCGTAGCATTTAGACAAGAAGAAGAAATAAAAGGCATCCAAATTGGAAAAGAAGAAATAAAACTGTCATTATTTGCAGATGACATGGTACTGTATATAGAGAATCTTAAATATTCCATAAAAAAGCTACTAGCATTGATAAATGAATTTAGTAAAGCAGCAAGATGCAAAATAAATGTCCAGAAATCAGTTGCATTTTTTATACACAATAATGAATTATTAGAAAGGGAAAATTTTAAAACCAATCCAACCTATCATTGCTTCAAAAAGAATAAAATACCTAGGAATCAATTAAACCAAGGATGTAAAAGACCTGTACTCAGAAAATGATAAGAAATTGAGGCCCTAGCTGGTTGGCTCAGTGGTAGAGCATCAACCTGGCGTGCAGGAGTCCCGGGTTTGATTCCTGGCCAGGGCACACAGGAGAAGCACCCATCTGCTTCTCCACCCCTCCCCCCTCCTTCCTCTCTGTCTCTCTCTTCCCCTCCCGCAGCCAAGGCTCCACTGGAGCAAAGTTTGCCCGGGCACTGAAGATGGCTCTGTGGCCTCTGCCTCAGGCACTAGAATGGCTCTGGTTGCAACAGAGTGACGCCCCAGATGGGCAGAGCATTGCCCCCTGGTGGGCATGCCGGGTGGATCCCGGTCGGGCGCATGTGGGAGTCTGTCTGACTGCCTCCCCATTTCCAGCTTCAGAAAAATACAAAAAAAAAAAAAAAAAAAAGAAAGAAAGAAATTGAAGAAGATACAAGTAACTGGATGCATATACCATGTTCATGAATAGGAAGAATTAATATCATTAAAATGTCCATACTACCCACAGCAATTTATAGATTCAATGCAATTTCTATCAAGATATCACATAATGAGAAAAAATATCACAAAAGCTTGTATGGAACCGCAAAATAAATGGTGTTGGAAAAATTGAACATATATATGCAAAAAAATGAAACCAGATCACCTTCTTATACCACATACAAGAACAAATTCCAAATGGATTAAAGACTTAAATGTTAGACTTGAAATCATAAAAATCCTAGAAGAAGATATAGGCGGTAAAATCTGGGGCATTTCTCATAGCAATATTTTTTCTGATCTATCTCCTTGGGCAAGGGAAACGAAAGAAAAAAATAAACAAATGGAACTACATCAAACTAAATGTATTTGCACAGCAAAGGAAACCATCAGCCAAATGAAAAGAAAACCCACTGAGTGGGAGAACATGTTTGATACATCTGATAAGGGACTAATATTCAAAATTTGTTAAAAAAAATATACAATACAACAACAAAAATACCCTGTAAACAAGCCAATTAAAAATGGGCATGGTTGGCTCAGTGGTAGAGCGTCGGCCCGGTGTGTGGAAGTCTCGGGTTCAATTCCCGGCCAGGGCACACAGGAGAAGCACCCATCTGCTTCTCCACCCCTCCCCCTCTCCTTCCTCTTTATCTCTCTCTTCCTCTCCTGCAGCCAAGGCTCCCTTGGAGCAAAGTTGGCCCGGGCGCTGGGGATGGCTCCATGGCCTCCGCCTCAGGCACTAGAATGGCTCTTGTTGCAACAGAGCGACGCCCCAGATGGGCAGAACATCGCCCCCTGGTGGGTATGCCGGGTGGATCCCGGTCGGGCGCATGCGGGAGTCTGTCTCTCTGCCTCCCTGTTTCTCACTTCAGAAAAATACAAAAAAATAAATAAACAAATAAAAAATAGGCAAAGGACCTAAATATCTACTTCTCTAAAGAGGACATACAGATGGCCAATAGACATGTAAAGAAGATGTTCAACATCACTAATCATCAGAAAAATGCAAATTAAAATTATAATAAGATACCATTTTATACCGGTTAGAATGACTATCATCAGTAAATCAGCAAAAACAGGTGCTGGCCAGAATGTGCAAAGCAGAGAACCTCGTGCACTGTGGGTGGGAATGAGAATGCAGACTGGTGCAGCCACTAGGTAAAACAGTATAGAGTTACCTCAATGTAAGGCCAGAAGCCACGGCCACCATCACAGCAGCCTTCTGGCCTATGCAGGTTCACATTGGATTCGGACAGTTGGTAAAGAAACAACGGAGCCAAAAATTGGTGGGCCATAGTCTTTAATCCTAGCTTGCACCCGGTAGGCAAGCAAAAAACACTCACTGGGCTCCAAAACCCACTCACATTCAGTGCTCACAAAGCTACTGACTTATCCAAGTTTCCTAGAATCAAATGTTTCTAGCTCACCAGACTTATTCACCTCTGTTCCCCATCTCCTTCCTTCTCCAGCGTCAAACTGCACAAACTGGTCTCTCACTCAATACTCTACCATCTTGGCTGCTTCTCCTGGCCACATGGCCTCTTTCCGCTGCTCTGCTCTGCTCCCTCTGCTCTCTCATGCTAATAATCCCAGGAACCAAGAGAGCAAGCTCTCGTTCTGCCCCCATTTTATAGTGTAGAAATCCAAACTTTTAATCCAATATACAAAACAGGGAAGTCTCTAATACAAAGTCACTTCTCTGAGGCATGATTGGATTGTACCGCCCCACATCAAAAAGGGTGGGAAAGGCTTAATCCCAAAACCAAGCCCCAGGCTACAACGATCCTGCCTGCCCCCAACACACATTAATATCACCTGGGCAATGGCCTCCACGTGGGCAACGTTATCTTTTACAAAGTGAGCATAATACATTTTATCTGCCCAACACTCAACAATTTAAAAACGGAACTGCCTATAACCCAGTAATCCCGCTTCTGGGAATTTATCCGAAGAAATCCAAAAACAGTAATTCGAAAGGATATATGCACCCTTGTGTTCATTGCAGCGTTATTTACAATAGCCAAGCTCTGGAAGCAGCCGAATGCCCATCAGTAAACGAGTGGAGACAAAAGTTGTGGTCCATTCACACAAGGTGTAAAGCCAGAAGCCACGGCCAGGGCTACTATCACAGCTGCCCAGCCCTTGCAGGTTCGCATTGGATTCAGACAGTCGGTAAAGAAACAACGGAGCCACAAACTGATGGGCCATAGTCTTTAATCCTAGCTTGCACCCGGCAGGCAAGTAAAAACACACACTGGGCTCCAAAACCCACTCACATTCAGTGCTCACAAAGCTACTGATTTATCCGAGTTTCCTAGAATCAAAGGTTTCTAGCTCACCAGCCTTATTCTCCTCTGTTCCCCATCTCCTTCCTTATCCCAGATACAAACTCTGCACAAACTGGCATCTCACTCAGCACTCCGCCATCTTGGCTGCTTCTCCTGGCCTCCTCCACGTGGCCTTTCTCTGCTCTCTCTTCTAATGATAATCTCAGGAACCAAGAGTGCAAGCTCCCGTTCTACCCCTATTTTATAGTGTAGATTCCAAACCCCTAATCCAATATACAAAATAGAGAAGTCTCTAATACAAAGTCACTTTCCGAGGCATGATTGGATTGTACCACCCCACATCAAAAAGGGTAGGAAAGGCTTAATCCCAAAACCAAGCCGCAGGCTACAACGGTCCTGCCTGCCCAGAGACACACATTAATATCACCTTGGTAACACCATCTTTAACAAAGTTAGCATAATACATTTTATCTGCCCAACACAAGGGAATACAACGTCTCCACAAGAAAGAAGGAAATCTTGTCCTCTGCGACAGCGTGGGTGGACCTGGAGAGCTCTGTGCTCTGTGGAATAAGCCCCTCAGAGGAAAAGACAAGTGTCCCATGGTTTCAGTTACATGTGGCATCTAACGAACAAAATGAACTAACAAGCAAGTAAATAGACTCGTCAGAGAGCAGGCTGACAGCTTTGGGGTGGGAGGCTGGGGAACTGGGGAGGGGTAGAGGGATTGAGCAGAAAATAAAAGAGAGAAAAACTCAAGGTCATAGAAACAGTGTGGTGAGTGCTGAGGGAGGGGAGGAGGGGGAGGGGAAGAGGGGGAGGGGAGGAGGGGGAGGGCTGTGGTGGGCGTAAATGCTGAAGGAAGGAGACTTGACTCACAGTGGTGAACACACAACACCGTGCACAGATGTGTGAATAGAGTTGTGCGCCAGAAACCTGTATGGTTTTGTTAACTGGTATCACCCACATAAATTCAATAAAAAGAAATAAAACAGAAAATTTCTTGCTTTTGAAGGAAAATGCATCCTTTCCCCTCCCCACCCCATCTCCGTCCACCCCTCTTTCTCGCCTTTCTTTGTGATCATAGCACTGGCTGTGTCTTTTCAAAGAATATTTTTCAGAAAAACTGTATCCTGAGAATGAAGGGAGAGCAAGTGTAATCACTTATGAGACGATGGAGAAACCAACTACTGAAAAGGAAGTAAAAAGTGGAAGGACTGGAAAAGAAGAAAGGGAAATCCCCATTAGGTACAAAGACATGTCTTGATAAATAAGATTCCGAAAGAACACACCGTTAATTTATTAGTGAGTTTTCAAGGTCAACAACACTGGTATCTCCACAGCATGTGACAGGTGCCCAGAGCAATCTCCGCTGTCCCGCGTGCTCTTCTGCAGCGTGACTGGCCACGCCCCCATCGACAGATGGACAGATGGGGTCCCCTTGCCCGCCCTTGAATCTAGGTGGCCCGTGACTTGACTGTCACCGACAGGACGTGGTGCCAGTGACGCTACACGTGTCCCAATGTCCAGTCTGAAATGGCGGAGAAGTTCCCCCTAGGTCACTAAACATGCTTGGGCTCGGCAAGGTCACTGTCAGCGGTCTCCCTCCCAGAGCCAGCTGCGAAGGTGAGAGGGACCCAAGCGCTTGAGAGGTCATGGGAAGGGCTGGTCCCAGAGGAGCCACCTGCGAGTCAGTCTAGACAGGTATCCAGCAGGTGAGCAAGGGAGCTTCTGTGCAAGTCACCCGAGCTGTTCAAGTTCCCATGGCTGAGGCCCTGGGCATCTCGGGCAGAGGGGACACAGCCTCATTCTGCTTGTCATGTAATCAAATAGCTATTGTTTCACTACATTAGTTTGGATGGTTTCTCATCCAGCTTTGGATAATCAAAACGTACACAATGATGGCCAATTAGAAAAGTGAAATTTAAAAAAATTTAATAGTTACAATAGGATAGAACCTCAAATGCCTAAGAATGAATCTAATGAACAATGTGTCAGACCTTTACACAAGAAACTCTAAAGCTCCCTTAAGAGAATTAAAGAAGCCTGACCTGGGATGGCACTTTGGCCAGAGCATTGACCTGGAATGCTAAGTGCTAAGGTCGCTGGTTCGAAACCCTGGGCCTGCTCAATCAAGGCACATACAATATGTAAGCCATGAACAACGACAGTGAAGCAACTATGAGTTGACACTTCTTGTTACCCTTCTCTGTAAAATCAATAAATAAAATATTAAAAAAAAGAGAGAATTAAAGAAGACAAATACATGGAAACATACCATGCACACTAGTTCAAATATTTATGCAAAGATGTAAATTTCCCCTAAACTGGTCTACAGTTTCGATGCAATCAGATGTTCAAGCTGATTCTAACACTTAGATGGAAACACAGAGCCGAGCGCACCCAGGAGGGAGGACCTGCTTGCTCTTTCAGAGCCAAGAGCCACCAGCGTGTTTTATAGAGGAAGCTATCTCGGTTAAGACAGCCTAAGAATAGAAAACAGACCCGTGAAACAGAATGGAAAGTCCAGGAATAGATGTCTGTACCTACCAGCACTTGATTTGTGATGATGTGGGCACTCCAGGACAGTTGGGGAAAGAATAGCCAGAAGGAAGAAAACTAAAATAGTGCCGAGTCAATTAGAGAACCACACAGGAAAATAAGTAAATAAATAAAACGAGACTCCTTCCTTACCCTGCATGCGGGAGTCATTCAAAGTGCACTGTGGGTTTAAATGTGAAGGGGAGGACAGGAAGGCATTTGTTGTTGAAGACAAAACAGACAACTAACTTCATGACTCTGGAATAGGGAGCGTTTTCTTAGACAGGATTCAGAGCAGTAACCATAAAGGAAAAGGCCGAGAACCTGGACTGTCCTGAGATGAAGAAGTTCTGTTCATGTGAAGAGAGCTCAAGGGGAGAGGAGACACCTGCCTCAGAGATGGAGAAGATGTTGGGTTTATAAATGATGGACAAAGAGCGCCCGTCCTCAGAGCGGTAAGAAAAAGTCAACACCACAGATGGGGCCAGAGATTGGAACAGGCACTTCACAAAAGAGAAGAGTCAAAGCGTCAACGCACATTTGAAAAGACGATCAACCTCGTTAGCACACACCCAGCAGAAAGAGTAACGGGGACCCAAAGAGGAAATTACACCAGCTGTGGGCAAGAACAAGGTGCAGCTGGAACGAGCACCCCAGGAGGGAGGAAAAAGAGATGCAGCCACTTTGGGAGGTCCTAGAATGTCTTCTGAACCAGTTGAAGAGATGCAAACCCTTCGATCCCAGCAACCCCGCACGCAGGCACGGTGCCCAACAGAAATGCACGCACATGACTCAGTGATCTTCACGGCAGCGTGACTTGTCCTCGCACATGACTGCAAATGGCCCGATGCTTGTCAACAACAGATCAAATAATATACAAACCGTGGAGTATTTATGCTATAAGACGCAATGGAAATGAATGGAACTCAACTAAAGGCAACAATGTAGAAGAAAATATCACAAGTATAATTTTGATGCCAAGAAGCTAGACACCAGAGACTGCCTGCTCTAGGATTCCACTGATAAGTTCAAATCCTGGGAAAACTACCCCCTGAGTTATAAGTCGAGATACGTGACAAGTGCAGGCGGCTGCCTGTGGAGCTAAGGGGAGGCGCTGGGTGGAGGAGCCCGGGAAGGGGCTTCCCGGGAGCTGGAAATACCCCAGTTCTTGTTCTGGTAGTCATCACGTGGCTGGCTTCACTTTGGGGAAACTTCACTGATGTGTGCACACTCACGATTTACATGTCGTTTCAATAAAAAAGTCAAAAAGGAAAACTATTCACCCAATTTCTCTCTCTGTCATCCAAGAGAAAAGCTTAGCTCTTTTTTCAAAAACAACAGATGTTAGCCTGTGTCAGCCCAATACCAATTTTAAAGTAAATTTTCCTTTGTTCAAGGGCATGAAAAAATGGAACTGAGCCTAGCTCTGGCTTATGAAAGGGCTTCTGGATAAATATCCCAGTTAAGCATGGCTTAATATGACCAGTACAAACTATATATAATAATTTGCATTTGTTGATTCTTTGTAATTTTTCTGGTTTGTTTTTTTTTTTTTTTTTTTTTATCTCACATGGGTCTGTTTTGATTCCTTTCTTTATTAATAAGGATGGATCTTGTAGTTTAGTGTTCTTCATAACAAATATAACCCCAAATGTTTTATCATGCCTCTACCACTCAGTTTCTGATGACAGGCTTGAAAATACTGCCCAGAACCAATCACCCAGCCCAGCTTGGTTCTGGGCAGGGGCTGTGTCCTACCTGCGCATGACCTGGATGAGAAGGCGCACTGGCCAGAGCGTTGCTTTAAGATGACAGGCTCTTCCTACGTCGTCGCCGTTGGAACAATCAACACTGTATCTGGCTCACAGGGAAGCTCCTGCCCTACTTCTGAGCGTTCATTCACTGAAAGCAAAACCACACCCTTAAGGGAAATGAGCTTCGCCTTCCTTGGGAAATCTCATTACTGGTTAAATATTACTCCGTGTTCCCTTAGGACCCAGCCACGGGCATCTTGTCATTTGCTTCCCAGAGAATAAAAAGAGCTACGACTGACTGTGTCCTCGCTCTGTTGTGGGCACTCCGCTGGAGACACTGCGTTTGTGTCTCATGTGTGTTTCATAGCACCCCTTGGAGCAGCACCCCCGTTTTACAGAAGAAACCGAGGCTCGGACAGGTTGAGAATGTTCCGGAAGGGGAGGGGCGCTCAGCCTTGGTCCAAGTCCGTTCCTCCGAAGCCTGTGCCCCCCGACCACGTTCCCTACCCGGGACCGCACGCTTGCTGAGTGCAGTGGGTCTTGTGGCTGTGGGTGAGGGGTTCAGGGGCTCGTCCTAACCCGGTTCCCCAAACGTGACATTCTCGGAATCCTCCTGAACTCAAACTGACAACCGCACCCGGGAAAACAACTATTTGTAACCAAGAGACACTGCCTACAGCCCCGGGGAGACCCCTCGCCACACACGCCCTCAGTGGCCGGTGGCCCCCGGGGGTTTGCTAGGGCTCAGAGGTGAGTGTGGAGAGGTGACACGCCCAGCAGCAGATAGCTCTTTGCAGGCCAGGAAGTTAACAGCTGTCCTGGAGAAGGCTTGTCTGTGGAAACTGCTCAGGAGGCCCTGTGCGTCGATGGTACAGTTCCCTGGGACTCCACCCAGCTGCTGGGGCAGGGCGGCTGCATTCAGTACGCCCGCTTTTAACCCTGAGGGATGGGCAGGGGGAGGAGGAAGAAGCCAAGGCTGCTGAAGTTCTACAGATGACGCCTGCTCCGTTCCACCTGGGGAGCCGGCCTGAGTCTGTGTCCTGTCATCACTGCCCTTTGCCCAAGCTTCATTCATTCATTCATTCATTCACTCTCCCATTCATCCACTCTTCCCCTCGCTCACTTATCTACTCGTTCACTCAGTAAGGATGCATTCCTCCTGCGAGGCACCTCTTCTGGGGGCCTGGGTGCGTCAGGGAACCGCACAGAGGTTCCTGGGGTTGTGTAGCTTCCAGTGGGCAGAGCTCGACAACGAATGACCATCATAGCTGTAAAGCCAGTAGGCACGGCCACTATCAAAGCAGCCGCCTGGCCCATGCAGGTTCTCATTGGATTCGGACAGTCGGTAAAGAAACAACGGAGCCAAAAACTGATGGGCTGTCATTTTTAATCCTAGCTTGCACCCGGCGGGCAAGTAAAAAACACACACTGGGCTCCAAAATCCACTCACATTCAGTGCTCACAAAGCTACTGACTTATCCGAGTTTCCTAGAATCAAATGTTTCTAGCTCACCAGAATTATTCTCCTCAGTTCCCCATCTCCTTCCTTCTCCAGCGTCAAACTGCACAAACTGGCATCTCACTCAGCACTCCGCCATCTTGGCTGCTTCTCCTGGCCTCCTCCACGTGGCCTTTCTCTGCTCTACTCTCTGCTCTCTCCTCTAATCTCAGGAACCAAGAGCGCAAACTCCCGTTCTGCCCCATTTTATAGTGTAGATTCAAAACCTTTAATCCAATATACAAAACAGGGAAGTCTCTAATACAAAGTCACTTCTCTGAGGCATGATTGGATTGTACCACCCCACATCAAAAAGGGTGGGAAAGGCTTAGTCCCAAAACCAAGCCCCAGGCTACAAGAATCCTGTCTGCCCACAACCCACCCCCAACACATATTAATATCACCTGGGCGATGGCCTCCACGTGGGCAGCGTCATCTTTAACAAAGTGAGCATAATATATTTATCTGCCCAACAATAGCAAACGAGACGGTGGTAGGAGGTGACGCTTTTGGAGACATGACGAGCCAGGAAGGGTGTCTGGAGTGTCAGGGGTGGTAAGTAGGCTGAAACGTGAGCGAGGTGGTCAGTGCAAGCTCATCGCGAGGGTGAGGTCTGAGCAAAGGTCTGGGGAGGCGCAGGAGTTACCCAGGGGGGCTATCGGAAGGAGGACCCTCCCGGGAGGAAGGAGAGAACGCGGGGACCAGGGGTCTGCGGCGGGAGCCTGCGGGCTCCTGGGAGGAACAGGGAGGCCTCAGGAGCAAGTGTGCGCATGGAGGGGCGGCCGGAGGAGACAGCGTCTGAGGGGGTGTGGGCCGCGGGGTCACAGCAGCTTTGCGGGAAGAACGGTGCAGGGCCTTTGGTTTTGACGCTGAGTGACTCAGGGAGCCTTGTGGGCAGTGGGCGCAAAAGCGACATGGCATGACTCATGTTTCAGAAGAGTCACCCCTGCCGGTGGGTGGGTCTGGTCGAAGCAGAGGTGTGAGTAGCAGGTGTGTGGTTAGACAGCTGAGACCCACGGACTTCCTGGCAGGCTGGACCGGGGGGAAGGGGGGGCATGAGAACTAACGAAGTGCCAGGCTTGTGCTCGGGGTGCTGGCTGAGCAAATGGGGGTGCAAAGGTACCCGTGAGCGGAGCAAGTGCTCTGGGTAAGGATTAGTGTTGTTTCTGACCTGTTAAGGTTGAAAGATCTGTTAGTTATCCATTAAGATCTGTGAATTATCCGCCCCTCTGGGGCGTAGGCAGCTGGAGTCTGAAGTTCAGGAGGGAGAGAGGGGGGTGGGGAGAGAGAGAGGTGGAGGCGGGAGATAAAGGGCTTGGGCGGAGCCGGCCTGGAGAGCACGAAACCGGGGCGGGCGGAGACTGTCCTGGGGCAGGCGATGACACAGGACTGCCTGACTCAGTCTGCCTCCAGATCGACGCTGCTGTGCTCGAGCAGGTGTCTGTCGTACAGCCTCTGCTGCTACCCACGCCCGCGCTTGGCCCCGTGCAGCTGCAGGACACGGTTCTGCTGGAAAACTGCTAGCTGTTTATCGGAAACTCGCATGTAGCCGGACTTCAGTGTCCTTGTTTGCCAAACCTGGCAGTGGGTGCCCCACGGGGAGCAGGTCTGCGGAGGACTGGAATCTGGTGGCAGCAACAGGACGGTGGGGACAGGAGGGGACCGGGCGGAGGAGGGGGATGAGGCAGGGGAGGACAGTCCGAGAGGACAGTGTCCCGGGAGCTGGGGAGAAAGAGCAGCGCGGGCCCTGGCCGGTTGGCTCAGCGGTAGAGCGTCAGTCTGGCGTGCGGGGGACCCGGGTTCGATTCCTGGCCAGGGCACATAGGAGAAGCGCCCATTTGCTTCTCCACCCCCCCTTTCCTCTCTGTCTCTCTCTTCCCCTCCCGCAGCCAAGGCTCCATTGGAGCAAAGATGGCCCGGGTGCTGGGGATGGCTCCTTGGCCTCTGCCCCAGGCGCTAGAGTGGCTCTGGTTGCGGCAGAGCAACGCCCCGGAGGGGCAGAGCATCGCCCCCTGGTGGGCAGAGCGTCGCCCCTGGTGGGCGTGCCGGGTGGATCCCAGTCGGGCGTATGCGGGAGTCTGTCTGACTGTCTCTCCCCGTTTCCAGCTTCAAGAAAGATAAGAGAAAGAAAGAGCAGCGCGGAGGAGGGAGAGATGACCGCCCTCCAGCAGGCCGGCTGGGGGGGCCTGGGGCAGGGCACTGGGGAAGCTGCTGGTGGCCCGGCCGCAGAGTGGCCTCCGGAGTCTGAGTGTGGGTCAGCACTGAGTGTGGGATCCCCGTGTTGACAGATTAGTGCTGTTTCTATACCTGGGGCCTGAGACGCACACAGCCTCCAGCTCGCTGACGGGCGCGTCGGGTGGCCTGGACCTCTGCACGCAGGGGGCTCCTTCTACCTTGAAGACGCTGGAGCCGCACACGGTCAGAGGGGGCGGAGGTGCGTGCACGGTGCACGGGCGGTCAGCCAGGGCCACCCACCGGGAGCGCAGACCCGGAGCCGAGGCGTGGATGGTGACGTGCACAGATGGAGACGGAGGCCGAGGGAGAGGGGTAGGACGAAACGGTTACTGAAACACCAGCCTTGTTGCCGAGACCCATAGGCAGCGGGGGTTAACCCACCCGGCACAGAGCGCTTAGCCCCTTTCCAAAGCTCGGGTTTCAAACATGTTCCTTCTTCTTTCCTTTTTCTCTTCTGGAAAAGAAAAGCAGCATTGTACCACTGGATTCCTCCGATTCCTTTGAAATGTAGCTGTTACCGTGAGGTCCCTTCCTTCAAGAAAAGACAACATTCTTCACTCGAAACCACAGAGGTGAACGCACCCTGTCCCCTGAGCGGACTGACTTCTTAGGGTTAAAACAAACAAACAAGCAAACAAACAAACAAACAGACGCAAACATTCCCTGCAGAGCGGGCTCCTCACCGCAGTCAGCTGTGACAATGACCCGGATGTGGGAGGTGAGGGGACTCGTGTAGCATCCCAGCGCCCCGGACACGAGACAGCCTCACACCTCGGGCACAACGCAGGGCCGCAGCCCCAGGGAACGCCCGGCCTCACGTCTGACGGCACAGAGCCCACCTCCGGCTCCCGACCCAGAAACACCAGGGCTGAACCCTCGGCCGGCATTTGTATCAGAAAAGGCACAAGCAGACCCGGCTGTCCACAACTGCCAACTTCTGGAGGCATTCTTCTCGCCAGCCCTCCCTTTTAAAAATAGTATTTACTCTCACAATATTGTGACTAAGTATATAATTGATCTACCAGAATTTAAACTCATTTTTTTTTTTATGTTATCTCCCTCCCAACCCCAAAACACTCAATAACCCGGCTTTGAAAAATAATTAGCACAGAGCTCTGTAAGTGAATTATTTAGGGCTTTATCCATAAAAGGTTTTTGGTGTAATGTCCATTTAATCAGATAAGAGCATCTGGTGAACTACACTGCTACTCTTTTTTTTTTTTTTTTAAGTCAAAATTATTTAATTGCATCAAAATAATTGGAAAGCACTACATATTTACGTATCGTCTGTAAAGTTTTACTTACTTTGGTGCACGCGGCTTACCCAATCTAACGTGTCTAAGCTGTTCTAATACCTAGTGATTTTCGAATGAGTGCTGTTTGCTGTTGATCATCTCCCCAAGAGCGAAGCGGCAAGGCCCTGCCTCGCACGGCCCGCCAACGTGGTCTCGTGTGAAGCCAGCAGCCACGGCCACCATCACAGCTGCCTGGCCCATGCAGGTTCACATTGGATTCAGACAGACGGTAATGAAACAACGGAGCCAAGAACTGGTGGGCCATTAGCTTTAATCCTAGTTTGCACCCAGTGGGCAAGAAATACACACAGTGGGAAAACACTTCCCTTTCCATTCAGGGCTTCCAAAGCCACTGACTCATCCGAGTTTCCTAGAATCAAAGCTTTCTACCTCACCAGCCTTATTCCCCTCTGTCCCCCATCTCCTTCTCTCTGCACAAACTGGCTTCTCCTTCATCACTCAGCCATCTTGGCTGCTTCTCCTCTCCTCCACGTAGCCTTTCTCTGCTCTCTTCCTGCATGGGCTTCTCTGCCCCATTTTATAGTGTAGAAATCAAAACCTTTAATCTATATACAAACAAGGAAGTCTCTGATACAAAGTCACATATCTGAGGCATAATGGGATTCCTCATGAGACTGTACCACCCCACATCATGCAACAGTCAAGGGTGTGGGAAAAGCTTAGTCTTAAAACTAAGCCTTAGGCTATAACAACCGGTCCTGCTTACAGCCTGTTCCCCACACCCAATGCAGACTCTAAGCGAGCAAACATATATATCATATTTACACACTTATTTGACCAACCTCTCGTATTTACGTTGGAGTTGATCTCTCGGACCTCAGGCATACCAGAATCGCCGGGGGGCTGGTTAGGCAGCAGAGCTCTGGGCCCCGACCCCAGAGTTCCTGTCCAGTGGGTCTGGGTGGGGCCTGAGAACGCGCCTTTCTCACGGGTTCCGGGGCGCAGGTGCTGCCCTCAGAGGGCCGCCTGCCCTCGGGGAAACTGCTTGACGGCGGCCAAGCTTCTCCATGAGGATGTTCTCCGCACGGAGCCACCTCGGGCTCATGGGGTGCAGCCACCCCGGCCGCCAGCTCCCCAGGTGAGAGGTCGTGACGCAGGCAGAGGGACGTCAGAGCCGACCAGGGACCACAGCACAGGGTCCACGACCGTCTCCGAGGACGCCAGGGTGGCAGTGCCCCCACCGGCATGTCCCTCCGAGGACTCCAGGGTGGCGGTGCCCCCACTGGGCATGTCTCTCCGAGGACTCCAGGGTGGCGGTGCCCCCACTGGGCATGTCCCTCCGAGGACTCCAGGGTGGCAGTGCCCCCACTGGGCATGTCCCTCCGAGGACTCCAGGGTGGCGGTCCCCCCACTGGGCATGTCCCTCCGAGGACTCCAGGGTGGCAGTGCCCCCACTGGGCATGTCCCTCCGAGGACTCCAGGGTGGCAGTCCCCCCACTGGGCATGTCCCTCCGAGGACTCCAGGGTGGCAGTGCCCCCACTGGGCATGTCCCTCCGAGGACTCCAGGGTGGCGGTGCCCCCACCGGCATGTCCCTCCTGTCTGTGCTGGTCAGAGAGGACTCCAGGGTGGCAGTGCCCCCACCGGGCATGTCCCTCCGAGGACTCCAGGGTGGCAGTCCCCCCACCGGCATGTCCCTCCTGTCTGTGCTGGTCAGAGAGGACTCCAGGGTGGCAGTGCCCCCACCGGGCATGTCCCTCCGAGGACTCCAGGGTGGCAGTCCCCCCACCGGGCATGTCCCTCCTGTCTGTGCTGGTCAGAGAGGACTCCAGGGTGGCAGTCCCCCACTGGGCATGTCCCTCCTGTCTGTGCTGGTCAGAGAGGACTCCAGGGTGGCAGTGCCCCCACTGGGCATGTCCCTCCGAGGACTCCAGGGTGGCAGTCCCCCCACCGGCATGTCCCTCCTGTCTGTGCTGGTCAGAGAGGACTCCAGGGTGGCAGTGCCCCCACTGGGCATGTCCCTCCGAGGACTCCAGGGTGGCAGTCCCCCCACCGGCATGTCCCTCCTGTCTGTGCTGGACAGAGAGGACTCCAGGGTGGCAGTGCCCCCACTGGGCATGTCCCTCCGAGGACTCCAGGGTGGCAGTCCCCCCACCGGCATGTCCCTCCTGTCTGTGCTGGTCAGAGAGGACTCCAGGGTGGCAGTCCCCCCACCGGGCATGTCCCTCCTGTCTGTGCTAGACAGAGCGGAGAGGTGCTCACCCCTTTTCTTTCCTCTCTAAGTCAGAAGGGAACCTATTTTTATAACATGTTTAAATTCTGCGAGTTCTTGCCTCCTTCTGATGGAACCGCAGCTCGAGGGAAGAAATGCCACCGCGAGCGTTAACGGCTTTCGCATTTCCGGCTGTACGTCTCTGGACTCAGACCTCTGAGCTTCCCTCTGTCTGCGGGGGAAGAGCCGCACCTCACGGTGGGTGCCCGCGGGGCTCTGGGAAGTCCCGCTCCATGGGCTCCCACATGGCGGCTTGCGTTCTGGTCTGTGTCACTGTGTCCCTCTGACCGGCACAAGGGACTCACTCTTTGTCCCCGAGGCAGGCATGGGCGGCCCCTGAGCCCTCGCAGGAGCTGTGGTTTTCTCACCACAGAATGCCGGCATTGGTGCAGACTATTTCAAGAACTCCTTGGAACTCCAACCATCTGTGAGTCCACCTAAACGTAACAACCCTCCGACAAATGTTTGTTGAACGAGTCAGCTCCTGGCACTGTCCCCTCTGACGACAAGGTGTCCGAGAGGAGCGTCACTCCCGACAGGAAGTCAGTGGCTCAGTGTTCCAAACAAGTCATACTGGGAGAGCTATTCTCCTGCTTGAAGTGAGAATGTCCATCATAGAATGAAAAGGAACCAGAGAAACATGTCAAACTAGAACCAAGAAACCAGCTGAGAGGACGGAGAAGTCACGCACGGTGAGTGAGGTGGGAGCGATGGCCCCGCGTGCAGTGGGGAGCGTCCCCCCCCGCCCCGGGCAGTCAGGACACACTATCCCTGCGGGGGCTGGCAGGGACCCCCCGCCCCGCGAAGCTGTTCTCGTCTTAACTCCAGGGGTAAATCTGCAAACACCCAGAAGCAAATGCGTCTACAGCTAAGAGGGAGGGGCGGGGAGGGACAGGATGCGATCTCCAAATCCCGCCGTTTCCATTTCAAATAATTCCAACATTGGAGTAATTTGAAGACAGATCCATAACATTATCTGTAGATTACTGATAGTTGGGAGCCACTGACTTCTTAGGAAGGAAGACGCCAACGGCATGATCAATACCCAATTTTTGTCCCTGGCTGTGGTCCGGTCATGGCAGATGCCCCTGGGCTCAGACCCGCCAGTCCCCGCCTTTTGTTGGCTCGGACAGTCCTGCCCCTGAGAGTGGACTGGAATTAGAGGTGGCAGCTCAGCTGTACAGGCTCCTTCCACGCTGCTGATTCTGCCGTTCCGGCCCGTGGAGCTCCGTGACCTTGGAAATGCACAGAGCAGCCTCCGCAGAAGGCAGGCTGTGGATGCAGGGACAGCTGGTCCCCGCCGAGCGTCCCGGGCGGAGAAGCACCCCTCATGTCCACGCCCGGTAGCTGGGCCTTGCATTTTTAAACAACAACAACAACAAAAACGGTTTTCAAATTCAAATCACTCTGAGGAAACATTGATACAACGGAGTACATCCTCTCCTGTTTTCTTAACTAGAATATTCAGAACATCATTTAACCTTTTCTTGTTGACTCACCATGAATCATCAGGATGAATCAAAACTGTAGAATTTTAGTACAAAAAGGGACCTGAGAGATCAGCTAGGTCCCTTTCTTCATTTTTCTGGATGCACAAGTGGAGGCGTGAGGAGAGGTACATGCCGAGCGGAACACACTGCTCCCCTGAAGGGAACCGGCCCGAGGCTGTCCCCCCACACCTGTGCCTCTGGCCTTGCAGACCCGGGCGTGGGGCAGCTCCCGAGATGCTGGAAACCCCGCAAAGGCCGGTTTCTTCTTTGCAAAATGGGCTCCGATTCTCAGTGCAGCCAGCGTTTCTGCACCCGTGTTTATTGCTTTCTGACCGTGGCTCTCACCTGTTCTTGGCGGCTCTGACCGTTGCTCTCACCTGTTCTTGGCGGCTCTGTCCATTGCTCTCACCTGTTCTTGGCGGCTCTGATCGTTGCTCTCACCTGTTCTTGGCGGCTCTGATCGTTGCTCTCACCTGTTCTTGGCGGCTCTGTCCATTGCTCTCACCTGTTCTTGGCGGCTCTGACCATTGCTCTCACCTGTTCTTGGAGGCTCTGCCCGTTGCTCTCCATCCGTTCCTCTATCCAACACCCATCTACTCCTCCATCCATTTCTCTATCCAACATCCATCTACTCCTCCATCTGTTCCTCTATCCAACACCCATCTACTCCTCCATCTGTTCCTCTATCCAACACCCATCCCTTCTCCATCCGTTCCTCTATCCAACATCCATCTACTCCTCCATCCATTCCTCTATCCAACATCCACCCCTTCTCCATCTGTTCCTCTATCCAACATCCATCTACTCCTCCATCTGTTCCTCTATCCAACACCCATCCCTTCTCCATCCATTCCTCTATCCAACACCCATCTACTCCTCCATCTGTTCCTCTATCCAACATCCACCCCTTCTCTATCCATTCCTCTATCCAACATCCATCTACTCCTCCATCTGTTCCTCTATCCAACACCCATCTACTCCTCCATCTGTTCCTCTATCCAACATCCATCTACTCCTCCATCTGTTCCTCTATCCAACATCCACCCCTTCTCCATCCATTCCTCTATCCAACACCCATCTACTCCTCCATCTGTTCCTCTATTCAACATCCACCCCTTCTCCATCTGTTCCTCTATCCAACATCCATCTACTCCTCCATCTGTTCCTCTATCCAACACCCATCTACTCCTCCATCTGTTCCTCTATCCAACACCCACCCACTCCTCGATACCGTTTAACACTGAACAGCAGCAAGGCACTGAATGCCTTTTATTCCTTTAAAGATCTTTTAAAGGCAGACGAATACCTGAAAAGCCTGAGGACCAAGCCTGTCAGAGGAAACTGAGGTCTAAGAAGTGCCCACTGAGCGCAGTGTAAGTAACGTCCCGAATTTCAGAGAATGAATCGGGTCCCTTTGATGGCTTTTCTGTGACTTACTTCTTTCTCTCTTATATAGGACGTATATATAGGTGAAGTGCTTCTTGCCTAAGAGGGATGTTCCTTAAACAGAAAAAAGCTGGGGGTGGTGGTGCTAGTGCGGAGAACCAATTAAGACCTATTTAGAAATCATACTAGCAAGAAAACATGAACTAAGACATATCAATGACCTCTTAGACCAGGCCCCGGTCACATACGGGTCAGAAGGAGGTTTTCCAAAGTCAGAAAGACCACAGGAAAATGCCTTCTACGGGGACCCATGGATTTGGATGGTCACCCTGGCCACTTCTGATCAATTGGCTCTTTCTCTCTGCACCCGAAAACAAAGTTTCTTCTGGGAGCTGGACATGCAGAGTTCTTGGGCAAGAAAGAGGCTTATACTGGTTTCCCTAAATTAATTTTACTCTTTTTTTATTTTTTTGTATTTTTCTGAAGCTGGAAACGGGGAGGCAGTCAGACAGACTCCCGCATGCGCCCTACCGGGATCCACCTGGCACGCCCACCAGGGGGCGATGCTTTGCCCATCTGGGCCGTTGCTCTGTTGCGACCAGAGCCATCCTCAGCGCCTGGGCCAACTTTGCTCCAATGGAGCCTTGGCTGCGGGAGGGGAAGAGAGAGACAGAGAGGAAGGAGGGGGGAGGGGTGGAGAAGCAGATGGGCGCTTCTCCTGTGTGCCCTGGCCAGGAATTGAACCGGGGACTCCTGCATGCCAGGCCGACGCTCTACCACTGAGCCAACTGGCCAGGGCCTAATTATACTCTTGTAAATTTGATCTGCACAGAGTCAGCAGTTCTTGTTCACCTTGAGGCCTGTCTCCAGCCAGAATCCCATTCAGAAGAGATGCAGTCACTGAAAGTAGCTTGAGACTTGACTGTCCCTTCTCTGCTGGGGTACAGGCGTAACACCCCCTCTTCTTACACCCCTTTCTCCATTCACCCTCGCTCTGCTCTCAGAATCGTGCAGCCCTGGGCGTTGCTTCCCACGCCACCCTCCCACCCAGCCCCGCCCGCCCTCCCAGCCCTGCCCTCCCTCCCTCCCTCCCTCCCACCCAGCCCCGCCCTCCCTCCCTCCCTCCCTCCCACCCAGCCCCGCCCTCCCTCCCTCCCTCCCAGCCCCGCCCTCGGCCCCCTCAGCTGGAGGGGCGGTCCCCTCTCACCCGGCCCCTCCCTCTTCCACGTTCAGGATCTGAGTCCTGAGCACAACCCGGCTCAGCCCGCCTTTCTCGTTTTGAGGGCTTTTAATCTGTCCTCAGTCCTTGTACCTGACGGCTTCAACCGACCGCGTCCACTGGCCCCGGAGCTGCGCGGCGGAGGAGGAATACTCACAGCTCATTCTCCTCGTCTCTCTCATCAGGTGCGCTCTCCTCTCACCGACCATGGTCTCAGAGGGGAAGAGCAGAGACTAACTTACTGCCCCCCCTACCCCCCGAGTCTCCCTTCCACCTCTTCTACCCCCCCCCCCTCTGCTGACCTCCAAACTGTAGTCGGAGTCCTATATAAGGGTTATTTTTTAAAAAATTTATTTATTTATTTATTCATTTTAGAGAGGACAGGGAGAGACAGAGAGAGAGAGAGAGAGAGAGAGAGAGAGAGGAGAGACAGAGAGAGAGAAGGGGGGGAGGAGCTGGAAGCATCAACTCCCATATGTGTCTTGACCAGGCAAGCCCAGGGTTTCGAACCGGCGACCTCAGCTTTATCCACTGCGCCACCACAGGTCAGGCTATAAGGGTTATTTTTAATTAATCCTTTCACCTCCTGCAATCCTTTTTGAAATCATCGAATAGCTTTGTGCTTATCACTTGGGGAAAACCAGTGTTGCTTTTAAATGCTGAAACTCTCTAAATCATAAAAAAGGCCTTTGGTGGCCTTAAGACAGCCAGCACCTTTGTTTAAAAAAAAATAAGAGAAAAAGAGTAATTTATTTCATTTTCATCATTTAAGATGGTTACAGAAACAAAGGAGGGTGGACGGAAGCAGAAACAGAAAGGGTGGGCACACAAGTTTGCCTGATTCCAGGTAAAAACAACCCCCGCAGGTGCCGGGCACAGCGCAGGGCGCCAAGGGCACACCCAGGCACGGGGGGGGGGGGGCTGTGCCGCCCTCAGGCTCGGAGCCGCCGGCCAAACGGGGAAGGTTTCGAGGGCACTAGTGGACCTCCGGTCTCACTGTGAGGAGCGTGCCAGGAAGGGCCCTTTGCTGATCGGGGTACCAACCTCAGAAAGCCCTTCCAAGGACAAAAACCCTCCAGAACAAGTCGTCTCCTCTTACAGTGGGAGAGTGCAAGGGTCCTCACCTCTTCTCAGCAAAGCTCATCGGGAGCCGGGCCACCAAGAGCAGTACCGTGTTTCCCCCGGTAGAGGACGCTCCCATGTATTAGACGCACCTTATTTTTGGGACCCCAAATTTGAAAAAAATAGTATTACTTAAAGTTATTAAAATGCAAGTAAAAAAAAAATCTACAACCACTGTATAAGACGCACCCAGTGTTTAGACCTCACATTTTTCAGAAAGGGGTGTGTCTTATACATGGGGAAATATGGTACTTTCAGCTTTTTTTGGGGAACCACTGCTGATAACTAAAATGCTCTTAACAGGGAAGAAGAGATGCTGAAATCTTCACTTTCCAAGCTGTCCTTTCTCTGAGAAACCATTTACATACTGACCTGATACAAAATAACAATCTTGTTTTCCACTTGGTAACTATGATGTCATACCGGTTACTGCTTAAGGGAAGTCAGTCCCGGCCTTTTAAAAAACACAATGGCATATACTTTCAAATAGATGAATGATCCAGTTATGTCAAGACCTAAATTACCTAAGCCCCTGTTTAGATTAAAATGCCAAGAATAACTCAAGTCCTTAAACCTTTGTATCATAATGTTTTTTTAAATAGGGTTGTGGCCAACCTGTATAGTATACACAGGCGAGGAGTGTGTGTGTGTGTGTGCGCGCACGCACGTCTTTGTAAACACACATATCAAAGCTGATTTTCTTATTAAAAAGCTGATTTTTTTTTTTTTGTATTTTTCTGAAGCTGGAAACTGGGAGAGACAGTCAGACAGACTCCCGCATGCGCCCCACCGGGATCCACCTGGCACGCCCACCAGGGGCGACGCTCTGCCCACCAGGGGGCGATGCTCTGCCTCTCCGAGGCGTCGCTCTGTCGCGACCAGAGCCACTCTAGCGCCTGGGGCAGAGGCCAAAGAGCCATCCCCAGCGCCCGGGCCATCTTTGCTCCAATGGAGCCTTGGCTGCAGGAGGGGAAGAGAGAGACAGAGAGGAAGGAGAGGGGGAGGGGTGGAGAAGCAGATGGGCACTTCTCCTGTGTGCCCTGGCCGGGAATTGAACCCGGGACCCCTGCACGCCAGGCCGGCGCTCTACCACTGAGCCAACCGGCCAGGGCCAAAAAGCTGATTTTCTTATTAAAGTTTCTCTCTCTCCACACCATCAGCTCCTCAGCCCCAGAAGTCATACCTTTATCGTAAGCTGTGTGTAGGTAGAACAAGAAATTCTTTCCATATGGTTATTGTACAAGCAGTAAAGAACATCCTGAAGGTTGTATTTATTCATTGTAATCAAGAGATGAGGTCATCTCTTGCTGAATTTCTTAGGCTACAATAAATTGTGCCAATTAAAAAAATTTTTAAATTGAATGAAAAAAAATAATACGATTATAGATACGTCAGAATTCTGTTCCAATCAATCAGACTATGCTTTCGTATTTGTGTGTAGGGACACATGAAGCATAAACAGCAAAGAGATAACTTCATATAGAAGGCAAGGAGGATGAAACCGTGCGGAGAGACGGAGCCCTTACTGAGCACAGCGTGGGGACTGGCGCGGCCTCTCCGGGCACCGCTCTCAGATGCATCTCTGATTCGTTTATTCTCTTTGAACCCAAGACTACATTCTGACATCAGGGACATTTTGTCCATCTTCCTTACAGGAACACTGGGTTGTGTTTGCCAAGAGAGTTTTTTTTAATTTATTGATTTTAGAAAGAGAGAGGGAAGGAGGGATGGAGGGAGGGAAGGAAGGAAGGAGGGAGGGAGAAAGAGAGGGAAACATCAGTTGGTTTTCCCAGCCATCCATGCATTCGCTGGCTGACTCCTGTATGTGCCCCGACCGGGGATGGCACCCACTACCTTGGCATAGAGGGACGATGCTCTAACCACCTGAGCTGCCCTGCCAGGGCCTTGCCAAGAGCTTTGCTTTTCCTGTCTGGCTGTACCAGATGGAGCCAGCAGTTTTCTCAAACTGAAGAAGAGAGAGGTTCTTATCTGCAGCTCCCGCAGGCAGGAAGGTTATGGAGACAGAAGAGTCATGTCCCCTGCCTGCTCTCGACCTGAACCGTAATCTGTAAATTGGAGAACGACCCCGAATGTCCTCTAAGTGTTTTAAAACCACAAAACAGTTCTTCCACGAGCCAAGAATGATCACCGTGAGAAACTCCAAACAGCAACTGCCCTTTAAGAATTTGTACAGGACAGATTGGGGGGCGGGCGGGGAACGCAGGGCCAGCGAGTTCAGTCGGAGGCCCGAGGATAATGCCAGAGAGGATGGGAAGGTGGACAAACGCAGGAGACACCAGAGAAGCTGGAACAGGGGCACAAATAACCCATTAGAGGGGAAAAAAGAGTAATCAAAAGGTATTGTGAAGTTATAGCACGGTGCGACCATTAAAAGAAATTCAAAAACGAGAGGAGACTTCTTGGGTCAAATACATGTGCTGAGCTCTGACTTCCTCCTTTATGTAAAGCCAGACTCAACTCTGTGGGTGTGGCCAACCGGCGCTGCCCGGACCTCCTCCCCAAAGACACCCCGCCTTGGTGTAGTAGTTTCCACCTTCTTTCAGTGACCTCTGACCCCGTGTCTTCCATCCAATCCTCCCCTCTCTTCCTTCATATTAGAAAAAAAATATTTGCTCTCTAGATAGCAGGTTCCTTGGGGTCAGAGATAACAAAGTTTCCTCTAACTTTGTATTGTGAAAAAATTTACAACTATAGGAAAGGTAAAAAAATAAATACAATGAACACCCCTATTCTCTTCACCTGGATTAACTATTGTTACTAATTTGCAACGTTTGTCCTCTCTCTTTATATCGATACATATACACATATATTTGTGCATTATCTACACAGCATATATATATGTATCTGTATACACATACATAGAAACATATCACTTTTGCCAAACTATTTGAGAGTCCTGCACATCATGACACTCTCCCCCTAAGTAGATACATACATGCACACGTGTATCTGAGAACAGAACATTCTCCTGCATAGTTACAGTGTAATTATAATCTGCCAGAATTAGTATCGCTTCAGTGGCATGACTGAATACAATGTTGCTCTGGCCCCCCTCCCCCCACCCCCGAGAGAGATGATGTAACTTTCAACCTTGAATCTGCTCTAGTCCCCCTTCTTGTCTGACCAGCTCCACTTGGGATCTAGCACAAAGATGACACATATGGAAAGAAGTCCCCGAACAAATGTTAGTTGAGTGAATGATGGGATAGATGAAGGACAGAAAAACCCTTTTTGATGTGTCTTTGGACTCGAAGAGGTGAGAGACTTGTGCACAACCATTCATGAACTCCACGCAGGAATCACAGCGACCTTCAAGCTCTTCTGCCCATTGATCCTGGCAAGAACCCAACACCCAACAGGATATATATTTTGCGACTGTGGCTTTTTGGCCTTAGACGGAGGATATTTAAGTTGCTAGTGGTTAGGGGAACGGTCGGTCAGGAACTTGGCAGACCCAAGAGTTCAGAGTGAAACATATCAGAATTACTGCTGACCAGAACTCGTACACCTCCCAGGCTTCAAAACCACTTTAAACTGCTGAGAGAGCAAACCGGCATTGTTTAAGATAAATAAACAAACAAAGGAAGGCGGGAGGAGGGTGGCGCCCCGCGGGTAGGATTTCACTTCCAGCAACAAAGAAGGGTGCAGCTTCTGCTGTGATTGTGCTCATTGTGTCCACACGCTCCGCCACAAAGAGGCTTTTGTGGACATCCACAGCAGACTTGTCGCCACAGGGGCACACTATTGGTCAGGCCGGCTCACCCCCACCCCTCATGTCGGAGAGGAAAATTTTCCTCTCCTGTTTGGTACCAAGTAGCCCCAGCAGAAAGTCCTGCTGAGGGAACCGCCTCTGAGTGAGAAACGGGGTCGGGGTGGGGGGTGGGGGGGGTGCCCCACAGCAGGTGCTCCTGGGCCCGGCTTCGGGGTCGGGGTGGGGGGTGGGGTGGGGGGGGTGGGGGGGTGGGGGGGTGGGGGGTAGGGTGGGGTGGGGGCTGCGCCCACAGCAGGTGCTCCCGGGCCTGGCTCCCGGGGTCGGGGTGGGGGGTGGGGGCTGCGCCCACAGCAGGTGACCCCGGGTCCGGCTCCAGGGTCGGGGTGGGGGGTGGGGGCTGCGCCCACAGCAGGTGACCCCGGGTCCGGCTCCGGGGTCGGGGTGGGGTGGGGGGTGGGGTGGGGGGTGCCCCACAGCAGGTGCTCCCGGGTCTGGCTCCGGGGTCGGGGTCGGGGTGGGGGGGTGGGGTGGGGGGGGGTGGGGGGTAGGGTGGGGTGGGGGCTGCGCCCACAGCAGGTGACCCCGGGTCCGGCTCCGGGGTCGGGGTGGGGGGTGGGGGGGGTGCCCCACAGCAGGTGCTCCCGGGCCTGGCTCCGGGGTCGGGGTGGGGGGGTGGGGTGGGGGGTGCCCCACAGCAGGTGCCCCCGGGCCCGGCTCCAGGGTCGGGGTGGGGGGTGGGGTAGGGGGTGCCCCACAGCAGGTGCCCCCGGGTCCGGCTCCGGGGTCGGGGTGGGGGGTGGGGTAGGGGGTGCCCCACAGCAGGTGCCCCCGGGTCCGGCTCCGGGGTCGGGGTGGGGGGTAGGGTAGGGGGTGCCCCACAGCAGGTGCCCCCGGGCCTGGCCCCGGCCCCGCGCTTTCTGGCGTTAACCACCGTGGTCCCTTGCTCTGGGGGCAGGGCATCTGAAAAGGGAGGCCACTGAAGAAAAGTATTTCACAATCAAAGACAGCTGAATTTCAGTCTCCTTCTCCACCTGACAGTTCATTTTCCTCCCCCCTCCAACGTTCCCTAGGCGTCCTTTCAAGACCACGTGCACCCCAAGCTCTGGCGTGCACCCCACGTTCTGGCATACACATCTCAGCAGCAGGTCCTTGTGAAGTAAGGTCGCGACGGGCGCATCAAGGTGACAACCTACAAGCGTTCCACGAAACAGCGTGAGTTTAGTTCTCAGAGTACTGCGCTTTAGAAACACAGAGCGCTTTGTCTGGGAGGCTGACAGGAGACTCTTGAGGTGGGGACCCTTCCCCAGCGCCCGGGGCCTGTCACCCTGCCCGGACTCTCCCGCTCTCCGCCTTCCATCCGCACTTCCTGTGCGAGCAGCCGCATCCCAACAAAGACCTCCCCGTCTCCCCTCTGGATGCTCTCTCGGGGCACGACGTGGGGGGCAGACCTCCCCGTCTCCCCTCTGGACGCTCTCTCGGGGCACGACGCGGGGGGCAGACCTCCCCGTCTCCCCTCTGGACGCTCTCTCGGGGCACGACGCAGGGGGCAGACCTCCCCGTCTCCCCTCTGGACGCTCTCTCGGGGCACGACGCGGGGGGCAGACCTCCCCGTCTCCCCTCTGGACGCTCTCTCGGGGCACGACGCAGGGGGCAGACCTCGCTGTCTCCCCTCTGGACGCTCTCTCGGGGCACGACGCAGGGGGCAGACCTCCCTGTCTCCCCTCTGGACACTCTTGGGGCACGACGCGGGGTGGGGGCTCCCCGTGTCTACTCTAGGAACAGGCTGGCCCCTGGCAGCTAGACAGTCGCCCACTGTCCGGGAAGGGGCTGCTTTCTTTTCCTGAAAAACATGCTCCAGACGACATCTGACGTGCAGTGACCTCCGTTGGTTAAATCAGGGGGAAGCAATCTGGTGGCTTTGGGCAGGTGGGCTCAAATTCTACGTTTTGGAAACTCGTTTTTCTATACTGTGTATTTCCTTTACCCCTCCTCCCCCCCCGTGAAACTTTTGGATAGCTTCCCTTCATCTAAATTCACAGTATTTTCTCTTGCACAACGAAGCCAATATTACCCAAAAAGAGAAGAGGGCAGGGCATAAAAAACCCCAAATAGTTCTATCTTGTTATACTAGCGGGTAGTTTCAGAGAGGATGTAACAGCTCGTAAGAGCAAGAATATCTGTCATTATTGTTTAGGTAGCAGGGTTGGGTTACTTTAAAATAGTGGAATGAGGGCCATGTTTTGGTTATTTTGTAAACTGCATTAGTCTATTCTTTATCTTTAAAATCCAATGATAGATTTCTCAAAGGAAGTGATAAAACAAGAAAAGATAAGAAAAGGAAAGAAAAGACCCTGGTTAAAACAATCACAATCTGGATAACTGAACTGGCAGCTGGAAAATCCACCCACCACGTGGATGAAAAGAACATTGTATTTGTTCCCACTGGGAAGAGACAATGCCCAGCTTAGACGAGAACGAAGGAAGTGAAACTGCTGACAAAATCAACCTGTGTCTTTATGAAACAGTCTTCAGTCACACGTCACTTGGTCACCTAAGTCTTCCGAGGACACCACAGGTGTGCTTTAGTGCACATAGCCGTGGGGAACCTGGAATCTATTTTTTTGAACTCTGCATGGAAGCCAGTTGACTGAGCTTGATGAGCTGGGTGAGGATACAGTCTTGCAGCAGAAACTGTTCCCCCCCCTGGTCTGATGCACTCACCCCGAGGCTGCGGGTGTGGGTGAGCCACTCCTCTGCGTAGACAGTCCCTGTTCCCGATCCAGGTTCTCTCCAGAGAGGCGGTCGGAACCCAGGGCTGAGCTTCCCAGGAAGCCGGTGCGGCCACGTCCCCGCTGGGCCACCGGGAACACGTCTGTCTCCCTGAAGGTCTCTATCTCCCCGGGTCCGAGGCCGTTGCCTCAGTCAGAGGCCTGGGGGAGGAGAGGCACACGAGGCTGGCGCATCTAGCTGGCAGCACGGTGTCTGGCACGGAAGCGCGTGCCACCTGGTCGCTGTTCGGATTACTCACTCTGCCCAGGGGTTGTTCTTGTGGTTTTTAAAGAAGGGAGATGCTCCCAAAGGTATGTGTGGCTCTTTCCGCGAAAAAATTCACACGCCTTTTCAAGACTGAAGGCACACGGGGAGGTCGCGACGGCCCCTTCCTCAACGTGAAGCAGAGATCGACGTCCTCGCCCTGCCACAGCTGCGCCGGGCGAGAGCGGGTCAGAGCCGGGTCTTGCGGCTCACGCCCCTCACCCCGTGTCCGGCTGCCTGGGTCAGGATGAGGTCTGGGGTCAGAGGGCGAGGCTGGAGGGGCACATTATTTGTTTTCCTGTTTGGGGGAGAGTGTCCTCGTTTGGGGGAGGAGTCCAAGCACACATCCCAGGCGCACGTATTAAACCCTGAGGAGGTGACGAGGATGCACGCACCGTCCGTGAGATCAGTTTCCCCTCAGAAAGGTGTGTCCTGTGTTCCTAATCCAGGGTGTTCTTCTCTAACTTTGTCCTGTCAGCCCCGCGGTGCTCTCTGGCCGGCAGACCCCGCCTCACGTCTGAAGGCCGAGTCCGCGTGGCCGCCCCCTCTGTCGGTCAGGCCACCATCACAGAACACCAGCGTCCGTGTTCCCGACGGGCTCACGCGGCGGCAGGTTTTACGTCGGCACTCACTCCGTTTTTTGAGCAATCCTCTATTTCAGCGGTTCTCAACCTGTGCGTCGCGACCCAGGCGGGGGTCGAACGACCAAAACACAGGGGACACCTAAAGCCATCAGAAAATAGGCGACCCCTGTGTTTTGGTCGTTCGACCCCCGCTGGGGTCGCGACCCACAGGTTGAGAACCGCTGCTCTATTTCCATGTGCAGAATTCTAGGATGCTCACCTTTGACCTTGGACTCTGTGGAGATGTGCGTCCTGCCCTCTGCCCCGGGGCTCGCGTGCCTGGCACCCCTGGCACCTGTGAGGTGCTCGGCAGATGGCGGGTTGAGGCAAAGTTGAACTAAGGAAATAAAGAAGAAGGAAAAAGTGAGAGAGGAACCGAAAGATGACGTAACAAGAAAAGAGAAAGGCAAGGGGCGAGGATTTTACACGTGCAATCGGGTGGCTGTGGAGGATGTTCCTACTTTTTGAGGATTCCAGAGGGAAAAGGAGTGAAAAGAAACAGCTTAGAGCCTGACCAACCAGCAGCACAGTGGATAGAGCATCGTCCTGGGGCTCTGAGGACCCAGGTTTGAACCCTCAGGGTTGCTGGCTTGAGCAGGCGATCATAGACATGACCCTGTCCGTGGTCACTGGCTTGAGCCCAAAGGTCGCTGGCTTGAGCAAGGGGGGGTCACTGGCTCAACTGGACCCCCCTGGTCAAGTTACATAAGAGAAAGCGTTCAATGAACAACTAAATTGACACAACTAAGAGTTGATGCTTCTCATCTCTCTTCCTTTCTGTCTGTCTGTCCCTGTCTACCCTTCTCTTTCTCTCTTTCCTTCACTTTAAAACACACAAACAACAGCTTAGAGATGCCCCACACAGGAAGGCCATGAGGTGGGCATGCACATCGTCTAGCAGGAAGCCTAAAAGGAGGTGGCGAAGGGTGACCCTGTCCCCCACCCTGGACACAGGGGGACAAGCAAAGCACCGCTGCTTATACCTGGTCCAGAGATTCCCAGTCCAGAGACCACAGGAAAAAAAGCAACGAACATCAATATCACACTTAAAATCCCTAAAAACGGGATGGCCACGTGGGAGACCAATATATGTCTCAATAAATCCGACATCATCCATGTTTCCTCGAGGGCCGAAATGAATGACTGTTTTTACGTTTTCTGGCTGGGCACCAGCAGAAGTAGCTGATTTGTGTTCTGAGGGCTGCATTGTGTAAAAGTAACACAAGGGATCACCGTGGTGGAGGCTGGGATTCGAACCAGCGGCGGAGCGGCCCACCCACGGCTCCCGGGTGGGGCTTGCTCGGTCCTCGTGGACGCACACTTTCTGCGTGTGGGGCTTGTGGATCCACCGGCCCTGGCTGTTTCTCTGTCTATTCTTCTTATGTTTCTTAGCCAAGTGTGGAGAGTCGATTGCGTGTCTGTTAAAAGCGCAGAGGACGCCACTCTGCTGATCGATCGTCTGACGCCCCCACGGAGGAACCTGGTGAGCCCAGCTTCCTGGTGCGTGCAGAGAACCACGACGCTCTGCGCCTCGGGAGGTGTGGTGTCATCGTCTCCATCGGCATGTTGACACAGCTTTCCGGCAGGGGTACGGGCGACAGGAAATGAAATTCCGCTGGTATTTGCCAAGTATGTAAAAATGCGATGTGCTTTTAAGTAGCAGAAACTGTAACCCTGTTGGTGCTGGGAAAACAACGCAGGAGAAAGGTCACGTGGGAGAATTCTGTAGGCGAGGTGTCGGCGTCGGCGTGTTTGCGGGGCCGTGGTCTGCTCTGGAGAGACTGACGTACCCAACAGCACATTTTTTTAAGGACGTAAGTAGTTGGCACGATCCTTTTCTTGTGCGTAGAAAATCTTAATTGCATTTAGAAACTTACCCCGATGAGCTGCGGAGGGGGTGAGAAACTGAACACCCCAGCGGGGAAAGCAGGAGTCCAGATTGGGTCGTTTTTGCTTCCGAGAAACCGAGCCTTTATTTGAAGTGAATTGGCGTCTCCTTGACAGACACCCCGACAGGGACTGGGGCAGCTCAAACGGTGGAGAGCCGTATCCACTTCGCTCCCAGAATAACCTGGGACAGGCTGCCTCCAGAGACGGCCACTCCAGAGCGCAACGTCCCACAGGAACTCCCCTGCTGGGACAGGCTGCCTCCAGAGACGGCCACTCCAGAGCGCAACGTCCCACAGGAACTCCCCTGCTGGGACAGGCGCTGCCTCCAGAGACGGCCACTCCAGAGCGCAACGTCCCACAGGAACTCCCCTGCTGGGACAGGCGCTGCCTCCAGAGACGGCCACTCCAGAGCGCAACGTCCCACAGGAACTCCCCTGCTGGGACAGGCGCTGCCTCCAGAGACGGCCACTCCAGAGCGCAACGTCCCACAGGAACTCCCCTGCTGGGACAGGTGCTGCCTCCAGAGACGGCCACTCCAGAGCGCAACGTCCCACAGGAACTCCCCTGCTGGGACAGGTGCTGCCTCCAGAGACGGCCACTCCAGAGCGCAACGTCCCACAGGAACTCCCCTGCTGGGACAGGTGCTGCCTCCAGAGACGGCCACTCCAGAGCGCAACGTCCCACAGGAACTCCCCTGCTGGGACAGGCTGCCTCCAGAGACGGCCACTCCAGAGCGCAACAGCCCACAGGAACTCCCCTGCTGGGACAGGTGCTGCCTCCAGAGACGGCCACTCCAGAGCGCAACGCCCCACAGGAACTCCCCTGCTGTGACAGGCTGCCTCCAGAGACGGCCACTCCAGAGTGCAACAGCCCACAGGAACTCCCCTGCTGTGACAGGCTGCCTCCAGAGACGGCCACTCCAGAGTGCAACAGCCCACAGGAACTCCCCTGCTGGGACAGGCTGCCTCCAGAGACGGCCACTCCAGAGCGCAACGTCCCACAGGAACTCCCCTGCTGGGACAGGTGCTGCCTCCAGAGACGGCCACTCCAGAGCGCAACGTCCCACAGGAACTCCCCTGCTGGGACAGGCTGCCTCCAGAGACGGCCACTCCAGAGCGCAACGTCCCACAGGAACTCCCCTGCTGGGACAGGCGCTGCCTCCAGAGACGGCCACTCCAGAGCGCAACGTCCCACAGGAACTCCCCTGCTGGGACAGGTGCTGCCTCCAGAGACGGCCACTCCAGAGCGCAACGTCCCACAGGAACTCCCCTGCTGGGACAGGCTGCCTCCAGAGACGGCCACTCCAGAGCGCAACGTCCCACAGGAACTCCCCTGCTGGGACAGGTGCTGCCTCCAGAGACGGCCACTCCAGAGCGCAACGTCCTACAGGAACTCCCCTGCTGGGACAGGCGCTGCCTCCAGAGACGGCCACTCCAGAGCGCAACGTCCCACAGGAACTCCCCTGCTGGGACAGGCGCTGCCTCCAGAGACGGCCACTCCAGAGCGCAACGTCCCACAGGAACTCCCCTGCTGGGACAGGCTGCCTCCAGAGACGGCCACTCCAGAGCGCAACAGCCCACAGGAACTCCCCTGCTGGGACAGGCGCTGCCTCCAGAGACGGCCACTCCAGAGCGCAACGTCCTACAGGAACTCCCCTGCTGGGACAGGCGCTGCCTCCAGAGACGGCCACTCCAGAGCGCAACAGCCCACAGGAACTCCCCTGCTGGGACAGGCGCTGCCTCCAGAGACGGCCACTCCAGAGCGCAACGCCCCACAGGAACTCCCCTGCTGGGACAGGTGCTGCCTCCAGAGACGGCCACTCCAGAGCGCAACAGCCCACAGGAACTCCCCTGCTGGGACAGGCTGCCTCCAGAGACGGCCACTCCAGAGCGCAACAGCCCACAGGAACTCCCCTGCTGGGACAGGCTGCCTCCAGAGACGGCCACTCCAGAGCGCAACGTCCCACAGGAACTCCCCTGCTGGGACAGGCTGCCTCCAGAGACGGCCACTCCAGAGCGCAACGTCCCACAGGAACTCCCCTGCTGGGACAGGCGCTGCCTCCAGAGACGGCCACTCCAGAGCGCAACGTCCCACAGGAACTCCCCTGCTGGGACAGGCGCTGCCTCCAGAGACGGCCACTCCAGAGCGCAACGTCCCACAGGAACTCCCCTGCTGGGACAGGCGCTGCCTCCAGAGACGGCCACTCCAGAGCGCAACGTCCCACAGGAACTCCCCTGCTGGGACCGGGTGACTTCAGCCAGGCGAGAGGACAGTCAGCAGACACGGACTCCAGTGACCCCCCCCCCCCCCCCGGTGCAGACAGAATGGGGACCGGACAGGGAGGCGTGCTGATGAAATGGTTTGATGGAAAAGTACAACACGGTGGGAGCATTCCGGGTGGTGGTGGCTCTCAACGGGGGTGACTTTGCTCCTTCAGGGGACACTTGGCCACATCCGGGGACATTTTTGGTGGTCACGGACAGGAGAGGGTGTCGCTGGCAGCTAGTGGGCAGAGGCCTGGGATGCTGCTTGACGTCCTGCATGGGCCAGCCCCCAACAGGGAACTGTCCAGCCCAAAATGTCAACAGGGCTGAGAAATGCCAACAGAAAACCTTGTCAGGGAGAGCAAGAGCCGTTTCCGTTCACGGGATGAGCTGCCGACGAGGAGTCTGCCGGGACAGGGAGACACAGTCGGCTGGTGAGTTGGCAGCTGGCTTTAGAGAGCTGCGTTCCGGCCTCACCTTTCTGAGCGATTCCGTGCCATGCTCACCTGACAGCAGGTGCGGCACCAGCTGGGAGGCCCCCGAGATTTCTCGGGAGAAGCCGGTAGTGGTGGTGGTGGCTGGACAGGTGGAGCCCTGGGACTGAGACCTGTCCCTGTGACCTTGTGGTGCCGGAATGTACTAAGCAGGGCTGTGCTACGCTTTCCATTTGTTTGAAGGTCCATGGGACACACGTCTTCTTGCAACTGCCTTGAATAGTTGCAAAGCCTGGTTGTATTTTCTAACACAGTCAGAAAGCTGTGGCGGGCAACACTGTCCCCATTTTACAGGTGAAAATACTGAGGCAAGAGGGGATTACGTCACCTAGATCAACACTGGCGAAATCGATTGTAAGCCCTGCTGCTCCTAACAACGGTCACGACTTGTGTGGCATCCACAGCGGGCAGACACTGTGCGAAGTGCTCTCTACACGTGGTCCCGTTTCCTGGGGCCCCGGAGGCTGATACACTGTCACCCTCACTGGGTTTTGCTGCGGGACCGAGAATCCGAGATGACCGCGTCAGAGCAGGGAAAGACATGTAACGAGGAAGGTTCAATTAAACTTATGGAAGACCTTTCTTTTGTTTGTTTTTAATTTAAATGGGATTAATCGCCTAAATCGTGGAAACTGTATGATCTCGGTGAATCTGTTTCAAAACCCACGTTCTCGCTCATTGGTGGTGTATACACACAGACAGCAGCCGGTGACGGCAGGGACCCCGACTCCCACGGTCACGCACCCGCTCCTGACGCCTCAAACGCCTGCTGCGTACCAGCGACGGTGCTGGGCTCTGGGACAGGGGTAACCGAGATGACCGCCTTTCAGTCCTGGTCCTCAGTGTGGTCAGAATCTGGCGGGGGAGGGGAGGGGAGGTGCCACACGGGACAGAGCACGGGCTGATTCAGAAGAGAAGCGTCAAGCGCTGTCACATTTCAGGGACAGAGAAGAAACAGTCCTGGCTGAGTCCTGACCGGGCCAGTCTGCCAGGCCTCGGTCGTGGGGGAGTGTTGGCAGGGGACAGGTCTGGTGAGGGAGCCCCAGAGGGGCCGGAGACGCTGCCTCCCCGCTGGAGGCCTTGGGCTCATAATGTCGCCTTGGCCTCCTCGCCTGCCCGGTTTCGCCCGTAACTCAGGGGCCATCTTGGTGGCTCATGTCAGTCTGGTCACCAAGCTCTGCCGTGTTTTCCCCCACGTGGCTTCCCCCTAAGGTGGCCGGGGGTGAGGCACTTACCTCTGTGATGTCACGTCTTCTCACCTTTAGCGTGGGAGTAAGAAACACAACAGGCGCATGATTGCTGTGAAGGTTAAACGGGAACCGAGAGGAAGGACCAGAGGTTGGTGGGGAGCTGGCCCGTCGTCACCTCAGCTCCATCCGCCCCCTCCTCGCCCTCCGGCTCTTCAGGTCACACGCGTCCGCCCCCTCCTCCCCCCTCCGGCTCTTCAGGTCACACGCGTCCACCCCCTCCTCCCCCTCCCGGCTCTTCAGGTCACACGCGTCCACCCCCTCCTCCCCCTCCGGCTCGTCAGGTCACACGCGTCCGCCCCCTCCTCCCCCTCCCGGCTCTTCAGGTCACACGCGTCCACCCCCTCCTCGCCCTCCGGCTCGTCAGGTCACACGCGTCCACCCCCTCCTCCCCCCTCCAGCTCTTCAGGTCACATGCGTCCGCCCCCTCCTCCCCCCTCCGGCTCTTCAGGTCACACGCGTCCGCCCCCTCCTCCCCCTCCGGCTCTTCAGGTCACACGCGTCCACCCCCTCCTCCCCCTCCCGGCTCTTCAGGTCACACGCGTCCACCCCCTCCTCCCCCTCCGGCTCGTCAGGTCACACGCGTCCACCCGGATGCCCTCCCGGTTCCTCCTTCTCTTCGCCTCTCCTCGTGGCAAACACGTCTGCCTGTCACCGGTCTCCATCTGGTGTGAACTCACTCTCGCTCTCACCCAGGGAGGTGAAGCAGGTGAGCTCGCTGAACTGGAAATCACTTTATCAACTCAAGTACTTATCAACTCATCGTTTTCCATCTCATTGAACATATTTTTAAAACCTTATTTCATTGACCTTCAAGTCCCAAACCAGGTGTTTTCTCCTATGGGTGGGGCAGACCGTTTGCCGTCGGCTTCCATCCATCCATCCCTCCCTTCCTTCATCCCGGTGCTGGCCGCAGGGTGTGGCTGCCTTCGGCTGTGACGGTGACAGTAAACCAACTCCAGCCCCCTGACCTGGGGAGCCTCGAAAAGTACCTGTCTGTGTCACATGCTTTCTTCTCGAACGTAACTCAGGTCAAGGTGTATTCGTCCAGTGCCTGCTGGGTGGGCACACGCTGGTCTGGTTGACCTGTGTGGGTGAGGACAGGTGCCTTTTCCTGAGGCCGGGGCTGGACAGGGGCGAGGTGGGTATCGGACACAATCGGGTCTGTCGGGAGAAGAGGGAGAGCAGGTGCTGGGTGGAGAAGCCACCGTGGTCACTGTGAGGTTTCTTATTCTCAGGAGGGTTCACTTGAATGACTGTCCCGTACGCTCGCCAATGAATCATTCTCTTTGCCAAGCTTGGAAGGAATCCTTCAGGTCATGGTTCATAAAGGTCTGTTCTTCAATAAGAATGAACATTTACTTTAACCAAATGTGGTTTTTTTTTTTTGTTTGCCATCAAAGGAAATTATTTTATGTTATACATGTTGTTATATGGCGAAATGCTATGTTTATAGATTTCTCAATAATAATGGGATTAAAACTAGCGTGGTTGTACTGGGCAGTTCTCTTCAAATGCTGTTGAAGTTGTTTTTACAGTTCTTTAAAAATATGAAGTTCTCTGGATGATGTAAACATACTTGAGCTCATTCACACTCAGGTACAACGAGTGAGTATGAATGCAGACGTGTGGCCGAGCAGCCCGGAGAGGAAGTTCAGCCTCTGGAGGAGGTCTGGCGCCTTGAAAGTCTATGGAATTGTCCAGTCACAGAGGTGCCCAGGACGCCCTCAGGTACAGTTACCCGGCCTGCACGGCGACCTTCTGTGCCTCTGTCTGGGTGTGAGGCCCTGGGGACGGGTAACTCACTCATCAGACCCACTTGAACGCACTCAAGCCGACAGCTGGACATTCCATTTTAACAGGACACATGGAACACAGGCAGCTTCTCCACCGTGAGGCCCCATCTGTGTGGGCCTGTGGCCATGCTGTCCGGGACCCCCAGTAAGGACCCCCACTAAAGACCCCCAGTAAGGACCCCCAGGACATATCCTAAATGAGGCTGGTCTCCGGTCTACACACTTCTGTCGGCCTTCTCTCTCTTAAGTCATGACTTCTTTTTCTTTTCTGTAAAACTGATGCCTCCTTATTATAAAAAAAAAAATAAAAAAAAAATTCAAGGACTAAAGAAAAGCACCCAGAAGAAAAGAAAAATCACCCCAAATCTCACCGCCCACCCCCCCAAAGCCAGCTTTGCTTTCGGTAAGCGCTGTTGCATTCCTCAATTTGCCACACACAGGCAGAGGGACCGAGGGACAGCAGAGAGAAACACAGAGAAGCCTGGTGTCATGTCATCCAAAGGGGGTCACACTAGGCATGCTCTCCTTTCTCGTGAAATATAATTTTCATTGCACGTGAAGTTAACGGAAGAAAAGGAAGCCGAATGGACTGCTCCCCCGAGAAAAACACGCCTTAGGAGACCCCAGGAGCCGCCTCTAATGTGAAGGGACCACGGAACCAGGAGAGGTTGAGGCTTCATTCTTCTGGACACAGTTTTCCGTGTCTGACAACCTGGACCGTGTTCTGGAAAACCAGGTGAGATGCACACACCTTCTCACCTCCCTTCCCCAACCTCCTAATCCTTTTTTTCTCGGGGGCCATACACAGAATTCCCTGGGGGGGGGTGTTCTCGTTTGCTTTTTCTTAATTCTTCCCCTGAATCGATCCAGTGGAATTCGCGCTCGGCATGTGGCCTTCGGCAGGGCTAACGCAGAGAGGCATCTCAGAAGTTAGGGATGCTCAAGCCCCCGTGACGGGTCCCTAGGGAGCACTGGGGGCCTGCTCAGGTTTTTGCGTGATCCCGCTCTTCGTGGGATAAGTTCCTGTGGGAGGCATTGGTATCAAAGACATCGGCCTCCTGATTGGTTTGGCTTAAGGGGGGATCAGGGGAAAGTTCATAAAGGCTGCCGGTTGCAAAAGAATGGACAGGTGCGGCCAGGGAGCCGATACCCGCCCAGGTCCGGGCCCGTCCCGGCCCTGCCCAGCGCTGCTGGGCTCCTCAGGGTCGCCCACGGGCAGGGCGGCCAGCGTGTCCCTGTTTGCCCGAGGCTGTACGAACCTCGGTGTACGCACTTCTCTGAAAGTAAATGTAAAATGACCTGATTTAATTTTTCTCAGTTTCCTTCGCAAAAGGAAGACGTCTATGTCCCATCGCTTACTGAGGGAATAAGTGGTCACCCCTTGCGTTGCTCCGGTTTCTGTTCACGTCTGTCTCGCACACGCTCCATGAGGTGTAGCAGGGTCGTGGCCGCTTCCCGAAATGGGCCACGCTCACCTGGGGGGAGGCGCTCTTTGAGGGAGAAGTCAGAAACAAAACAACCTGGGCTCTCCTATTTTTTTTTTTTTTTTGTATTTTTCCGAAGTTGGAAGCAGGGAGGCAGTCAGACAGACACCCGCATGCGCCTGACCGGGATCCACCCGGCACGCCCATCAGGGGGCGATGCTCTGCCCATCTGGGGCATCGCTCTGCCGCAATCAGAGCCATTCTAGTGCCTGAGGCAGAGGCCACAGAGCCATCCCCAGCGCCTGGGCAAACTTTGCTCCAATGGAGCCTTGGCTGCGGGAGGGGAAAGAGAGACAGAGAGGAAGGAGAGGGGGAGGGGTGGAGAAGCAGATGGGCGCTTCTCCTGTGTGCCCTGGCCGGGAATCGAACCCGGGACTCTCACATGCCAGGCCGACGCTCTACCACTGAGCCAACCGGCCAGGGCCAGGGCTCTCCTATTAATTAGACGAGGGGGCTACTTACGTTGGCTTGTTCATGTCCTCTTTCCCGGGGGTCTTCCCACGTGTCAGGAAGCCACTCCGTCCTGGGCAGGCAGGGCGGCTGGGCGTCCCCGGCAGCTGAGCAGGGGCTCACGGGAAACTCAGGAAGGCCGCCTGCCTCTGTGCTGGGGCTGGAAGCAGAGACACAACGCTGTCCCCAGAGGGACAGTCCCACTCCCCTTCCCGCCCCGCCCTGCTCCAATTCACTTGGCAAAATTCCTGGTAAAGAAGCAATAGGGTGTCTTTACTGTGTTTTGTTATAATCTTAGTAAAGTTTGAGATCAGAATTATTGGTTAGAAAATCTTCACTCCTTGGCCACAGGCAATATGAGCGTTTTGAAGTGTCATGGAAAATTTTAGAAAAAAATTTTCACTATACAGTGATTTTTCACAGTGCCAAAAAAAAAACACACAGCAAGCAGAGACAAGTAAGAATTCACATATACATTTATCACCATAGCAGATTGCATTTTCATGCATGTTCTTCAATAATAATAATAATTATTATTTTTTTTTAGGATTAATTTATTAAAATAATTGCAATTCCTCCCTGACAGGTAGTGGTGCAATGGATAAAGCGTCAGACACCTGGAACGCTGAGGTCGCCGGTTGGAAGCCCCAAGGTCACTGGCTTTGAGCAAGGCGTCACCAGCAGGGGGTCACTGGTTTGAGCAGGGATTGTCCACGTGATCCCAAAGCTTGCCAGCTGGAGCCCAAATGGTCGCTGGCACAGAATGCCCAAGGTCACTGGCTTGAGCAAAGGGCCACTGGCTTGCCCTGGCCAAGGCACATATGAGATGCACAGTGTCCAACTAACGTGAAAGCAACTATGAGCTGGTGCTTCTCACCCTCTCTCCCTTCCTGTGTCTCTCTCTCAATAAACAAACAAACGAATAAGTAATTGCAATTTCAGCACACATACGGTTTTGGTAAAATGTTCACTTACCAGTATATTGTGAATATTTGTTCATGTTGCAACCATGGTTTTCATATCCAAACTGTTTAATGACTACATGAAAAAAACACTTTTGAATTAGATCTGCAACTTACAAAGAAATAGTTATTAGCTCAATTAGCACAGAGTAGGCCATGAGGAAGTCTTGGAAAACTGTCATTTTAGAAATCTGTTGATATGGGAAAATGCATTTCATAGGTTTCTAAGTGGAATAAGTTGCAAAATAATTATTTCTAGGTGGTGATTCTTATTTTCTCTCTCTCTCTCTTTTTTTTTTTTTACCTTCTATAACAAGCATGTAATAATGGGATAATTATTTTGTAATGAAAAGAGAACACATAAGGGGTAAACCTTCCAGGGAAAAAACACTGAGTGGAGATTTGATGCTGACCAGCACTCTTCAGCAGATGCTATTGGATACACCGACGTAAGACTGTATGGCATTATCCATTTTCCTGTGCCTCGGGTGGGCGGGAGCCCCCCACACCCCCCAGGCCCCAGAACTGTTCCATCCCACTCTTTCGCATGGCTGCCCCTGGGGCTGAACTCTGTATAACAAACTGGCAATAGTAAGCAGTGCTCTTTCTTGAGTTCTGTGAGCCATTCTAGGGAATTCCTAGCCAGAGGAGCAGGTCATGGGCATCCCTGACCGCTAGCCGGTTAGTGGATCAACGGAGATCTGACACTGGCCAGTCAGGGAGGGGTGAGGGCGAGGGTCGTAAAGAAATGATGATTCCAGGCAGGTGGGGAACTCGGTGCAGATCAGGAGGTGGGCATCTCATTGTAAACGTCGGTCGTGAGCAGACCTTCCGGGGTTTGAACCTCGTTCTCTCATGAGCTGGGTTAGTGTGAGCCGGTCTCCGGGGCTCCAGCCACCTCTCCGCTCAGTGACAAAACTGACCGTGTCAGCCTCCGCATCAGAGGATGAGATCAGGGAACAACGTCACGTCCCGCTGAGGCGGGGCCACCAATCTATGAGCTAAAACGGGCCTTCCCAGACAATACTCTCTGCCTTTTTATTTATTTTTCCACAATGATTTAAACGATAGTGAAAGTTCTCACATACTGCGCTGACCAGTTTATTCACAGCGGCTACCTGAAGACAGGCTCCGTGTTTTTTTTTTTAAATAGGATTTTCTTTTAGAAACCGACACCGATTCTTTCCGTGGTGTCAGACCGGCTGAGCGAGGGTCTATGCAGTGGGACACGTACCCGCCCGAACGCTGGTGCTGGTTCCCCCCAGATCTGCTGTTCCTTTTTGAATAAGCGTTCCACATCTGTGCGTATCCGTTCCCGCTCACAATATCGACTCTCAGTTATGCCCCGGAGATCACCTATGTAACAGCTGGAGTTCGTCCCTCTCTTAGCCTGTCAAACACAGATGGCGACTTGCCCTGGTAGAAACACTCGGGACTATGCAAAGAGGACCCAACACACATAATTCTGCCTGGGTCAGTCCCCGCCCCTACCGTGGGATCAGTCAACGGATGGATGCACACTGAAACACACCCCCCTGGCACCTGTGATGGGTTCGCATGAGTTCTGTGTTTTGTGTGAGTTTGTTTGGTGGGTCCACTGACCTTTCACTTACTGGTAATAGGGAACTCCTACTATGTGCCTCCTATGTGCTAGACCAGGGGTCCCCAAACTTTTTACACAGGGGGCCAGTTCACTGTCCCACAGACCGTTGGAGGGCCGCCACATACAGTGCTCCTCTCACTGACCGCCAATGAAAGAGGTACCCCTTCCGGAAGTGTGGAGGGGGCCGGATAAATGGCCTCAGGGGGCTGCATGAGGCCCGCGGGCCATAGTTTGGGGATGCCTGTTAGACACTGTTCTAAGTGCTTTCTGTGAATGCAATCTTTTAGTCTGCGTACCGTCCCCGTGGGCTGGACCTTGTACTGTCCTGAGGTTCACACGGGGAGGTGCTCCCTCAGCCATGTCCGCTGCCCCTCTGCTCTGTCAAATGTGGGGCCACCGTTCCCAGAGACCCCGGGTTTCCTAAGAGCGTGGCCCATGGTGCCGGCACCGAGGGCCCTGCAGGTGTGCTGGGAACTCTCCAAGAATGCCCCGCCCGGATCACTCCAACGGGGGCTCCATGGGAACTGAACGGAGAGAAAGGCGGGGTCCCCATGCCCACGGTGACAGCAGAGCAGAGTCACTGATCTCTGAGGTGACGCCACAGGGACAATCCTCGGGGTCTTCCCAAGGCAAACTTGTTTCAAATATCTGTTAGCAAAGTATGCTGAGAAGGCAGTTAAGTGACTGACTTTTAAATGACAGTTTCCTTTCTAGAGCCCTTTCAGATTTAGAAACACTTTAAATAAAGACCTTATTTGTTTTTTATTGATTGATTTTAGCCAGAGAGGAAGGGAGAGAGAGAGACAAGGAACATCAATCCGTTCCTCTATGTGCCCCGACCAGGAACCGAACCGGCAACCTCTGTGCCTTTGGGCTGATGCCCCAACCAACGAAGCTGTCTGGCCAGGGCACGACCTTATTTTAAAAAAGAAAAAGAAACAAGTCTGGATCTTGGGATTGGTCAGCACTTAGCAAGAGGTATCTTCAAAGACGGACTCGGGCCTGACCTGTGGTGGCGCAGTGGATAAAGTGTCGACCTGGAAACACTGAGGTCGCCGGTTCAAAACCCTGGGCTTGCCTGGTCAAGGCACATATGGGAGTTGATGCTTCCAGCTCCTCCTTTCTGTCTGTCTGTCTGTCTGTCTGTCTCTTTCTCTCCTCTCTAAAATGAATAAATAAAAATATATATTAAAAAAAGACGGACTCAGAAGTTTTTTTTTTTTAAATGCTTTTATTGAACACCACCTGAGGCTTAGTTGTCAAGTATCAGTTTACACATTTCAGAGAAAAATAAAGATTCTGCAGCAAAGCCTTTATGTTTATCCTATGGCAAAGGTTCACATTTTATCACACCATTCACTCTCAAATATGTTTGTTTATAGTCGTTTGCAATTCACACTCATTTGCAGTGGCTTTTTTTTTTTAATGTGTTTTAAGAATCAGCATTCTATTCTGGAAAAAAACAAACAAAAAGCTACCACCAGTCCAGGAGTGGGCAGCGAGGGGCTTCAGGTGTGTCTGAAAGCGGGAGCGAGGCTTCCGGCCGCTTCTCCCCGGCTTGACCCCGCAGGTCTGGACCGAGGCGGCGTTGGCAACGTCGCTAAACCCAGAGCTGGGCAGGAGGGGAGAGGCTGGGTACCCCGCGTGGCGGTGGTGGTGGGGGCTCATCTGATTTGTCAGGTCGGGCCAGTGCGAGGAGCTGCCGGGCACACTGGGATTGTCGGGGACACGCGTCAGGGGACACGCGTCAGGCCTGGTGTGGTCTCGGGCGGAGCACTGATGCCGGCCCTCGGGACGTGGGGACTCACGCCTAGTGCCCTTCCCTTTCCGCACACTCATAGCGCTTGGCTTCCCATGACCTCCACCTGTGGGCTTCCTGGCCAAGTCTGGCGGCCCGGGGGCCACGCTGGACAGAGAGAAGCCACGTGAGGCCATGGAGCTCCCCCCCTATCTACTGCCCAAGGACGGCCCTTGGACGGAAGGCTTGGGAAAGAGGGGCAATGTCCCCGGGAGATTTCCTGGGGTCACGCCCTCTTCGCCCTCGGCAAGGACGTCTGGCACGGCTTGTACAAAGAGAAGTCCTGCGCTGGTACCAGGACTTCCAGGGGGACCCCGTGTGCCAGTGAACTCACCGTGCCTCAGTTCTGGTCACTATCGTCCCGAGAAGACGGACAGTGAGGACAAAGGACAGGGTGACACGTTTTTATGCTCATCCTGTGCGGCAGAAAGTGAGGTTTGCTGTGTGTAGTGTAAACACATCTTTCTGATGCATTGCAAAGGCCTCAAGAAAAAAAAAAAAAGATGAAAACTTGACCAGTACTCTGATTCAACCCATGTTAACATGACGGTAAATGGTGTGAGTTGACCGTGGTAGGACCCAGAACACTTCTGGGAGTGCGACCTGAGGTGTGCGGACCGGGGAAGGGTGTGAGCCCCCAGAGGGAGCACAGAGCCTCTGCCAGAGAGCAGGCCCGGGCTCCTGCTCACAGTCCTGGAAGACTCCTCCTCCAGAGATCTGTGCTAATAACCGGCCTGCTCCCGGGCCCTGAGCAACCTGACGACATCGCTTCCGAACAGGTCTGCATTGCAGGCACCTCCCCATTCAGTTTACAGGGAAGTCACAGGCATTGAGTTTGTTCTCCGACCTGCAAGAAGGACGTTTATAACCAAATGACAGATTGGGTAATACGCTCAGAAAAACCATTTCTAAAGTGGCAAATGTTGAAGCGAAACAAAAGGACACTAAATTCTGATTTCTGTCCTGCAATTCAGACATCCGGCGTTTGAAGGAACTCTCGTCACGTCCCACGTTGTTGACAAGCTGGTTCATGCACAGCTGGCGTTTCATCAGTGCGGCAGGCAGAATTCTTGGGGGTGCACACAGTGTTCTGACTATTGCTTGTGGTTGTCTGGGAATCGACGCTCCTTGACGATGTAAGTCAGAGCTCCTTGACGATGTAAGTCAGAGCTCCTTGACGATGTAAGTCAGAGCTCCTTGACGATATAAGTCAGAGCACGGCTCTCAGAGCGGCAAGTGGAGTTCTGAGAACCCACCGCCGTCAGTCCAGGGAACCACCGGAACAGGCCTGTGAACCGGGTCCCGCGCACCAGTGGCTTCTTCCCAGTACCGGCCAGAGGTGACACCGGGACACTCACCCTGAGAAATCGCTCTGTGTCCTCACCCAGCCGGCCTTGCACGCCCTCCAGAACGACAGTCCCTCCCAGAGACGGGGTTGCACTCCCTCTGTGCGCCGGGTGTTTGCACTGCGGAGCCCTGAGATGGCCTGCTGGTCTCACGGTCCCTTCTGCTGCTTCTCGTGGGGACGATGGAGGGATGCCCGGAACCGCTCCTGAACCTGGCGTTGTGATGCGGGAAAGAACTATGTGCGCATGTGTGCGTGCACCTGCGTGTGTGTGTGCATGTGCACATGTGTGCGTGCGTACATGTGTATGTACCTGTGTGCGTGCATGTGTATGTGCCTGTGTGTGCATACATGTGTGTGCACGTGTATGTACCTGTGTGCACATGTGTGTGCATGCATGTGCATGTACCTGTGTGCGTGCATGTGTGTGCCTGTGTGTGCGTACATGTGTGTGCATGTGTGTGCATGTGAATGCACCTGCGTGCGTGCATGCATGTGTATGTACCTGTGTGCATGCATGCATGTGTGCATATGTATGTGCATGTGTGCACATGCGTGTGCGTGCATGTGCACGTACCTGTGTGCGTGCATGTGTATGTGCCTGTGTGCGTGCGTACATGTGTGTGCATGTGTGCGTGTGCATGTTGAAAGGAAAGGTCTCAGGCGCTGGTGGGGCACGGTGCCCCCCAGCCCGATGGAGGCGCGAGCCGCGCGGCCGCTATACGTCGAACCAGTGGTCGCCCATGCAGGTGCGGTTCCACTCGCAGCTGCAGTTCCAGCACCACTCCAGCCGGCACTGGGGCTGCGGGCACTTCATGTGCATGCACCCTCCTGTGGGCAAAGGACACGGTACAGCGCTGGGAGGTACTCGTCCCCACAAAGGACATAGTACAGCGCTGGGCGGTACTCGTCCCCACAAAGGACACAGTACAGCGCTGGGAGGTGCTCGTCCCCACAAAGGACACAGTACAGCGCTGGGAGGTACTCGTCCCCACAAAGGACACAGTAGAGCGCTGGAAGGTACTCGTCCCCACAAAGGACACAGTACAGCGCTGGGAGGTGCTCGTCCCCACAAAGGACACAGTACAGCGCTGGGAGGTGCTCGTCCCCACAAAGGACACAGTACAGCGCTGGGAGGTACTCGTCCCCACAAAGGACACAGTACAGCGCTGGGAGGTACTCGTCCCCACAAAGGACACAGTACAGCGCTGGGAGGTGCTCGTCCCCACACAGTACAGCGCTGGGAGGTACTCGTCCCCACAAAGGACACAGTACAGCGCTGGGAGGTACTCGTCCCCACACAGTACAGCGCTGGGAGGTACTCGTCCCCACAAAGGACACAGTACAGCGCTGGGAGGTACTCGTCCCCACAAAGGACACAGTACAGCGCTGGGAGATGCTCGTCCCCACAAAGGACACAGTACAGCGCTGGGAGGTGCTCGTCCCCACAAAGGACACAGTACAGCGCTGGAAGGTACTCGTCCCCACAAAGGACACAGTACAGCGCTGGGAGGTACTCGTCCCCACAAAGGACACAGTACAGCGCTGGGAGGTGCTCGTCCCCACAAAGGACACAGTACAGCGCTGGGAGGTGCTCGTCCCCACAAAGGACACAGTACAGCGCTGGGAGGTGCTCGTCACCACAAAGGACACAGTACAGCGCTGGGAGGTACTCGTCCCCACAAAGGACACAGTACAGCGCTGGGAGGTACTTGTCCCCACAAAGGACACAGTACAGCGCTGGGAGGTGCTCGTCCCCACAAAGGACACAGTACAGCGCTGGGAGGTACTCGTCCCCACAAAGGACACAGTACAGCGCTGGAAGGTACTCGTCCCCACAAAGGACACAGTACAGCGCTGGAAGGTACTCGTCCCCACAAAGGACACGGTACAGCGCTGGAAGGTACTCATCCCCACAAAGGACACGGTACAGCGCTGGGAGGTACTCGTCCCCACAAAGGACACGGTACAGCGCTGGGAGGTACTCGTCCCCACAAAGGACACGGTACAGCGCTGGGAGGTACTCGTCCCCACAAAGGACACAGTACAGCGCTGGGAGGTACTCGTCCCCACACCCACCCTGCTCTCGGAATGACCCGCTACGGGCACCGCCCCAAGCAATCCAAGGGCAGCATCTGAACCCAGGAAGACAGATGAGACAGCACGGGTGTTCTGAAGTGGTGGAGTCGTGACAAAATGCCATGTCCAGCGAGGACAAGCTTTACACGCAATCTGAGCTTGTCTACCTCTCCGGAGAGGGGTGTGGAGACAAACGCTTTGTGTTTCACTGACAGGATCAACTCCTTACGGAAGTGGCTATTAAATTCAATATGGTGAGTATACATTAGTATACTCAACAATTTTATACCAACATAGACTGATGTAGATATACACTATGAATATATATATATTTTTTTACCATTTCTTCAGGGTCACTTGGCTTGGCAAAATTTCTAAAACAGGAGTTGGGACGGCAGCATTAAAAGTATTTCTCAGGGAATGCGTTCTTTAAGGTCATACAAATCTTATCTAAGATGAGCGGATAGGAGGAAACCAATGACAACGCCAGGTGCTCTCTGCGGGACGTCTCACTGACTCCGCGAAAGCCATCTTGCGAGCTAGGAGCGTTGCTACGGGGTTGCAGAATTTTTTCAAGGTCAAGAACGGAGCCTGAGATTTAGCCAAGATCTTTGTGATTCCAGCGCTCCTTCTGTCACCGAGCAGGGCCTTCTCGGCCTGAGACAAAAAGCACCTTATTTTCAGAAACTTGGCATCAGGACTGCCACTAAGTTAAAGTATCTATGACTCTGTCACTAAAGTCATTTGTGCCAGGGTAATGTGAGGGCGTTTAAAATCCCATACTTTCAGACTTCTTTCGGTGTGTTTCAAAGGTCACTTAAAAAATTACCAATGTGAGGGGAAAAAAAGGGAAAAACCTCATTTATGATACTTTTGTCTCCATATTTCCCATTTAGGATCAGACACTTATAGGATCGTGGAATCTTCAACACACATTTAATGCTTGTGCACTTGTATAGTATAGTAAAATACACTAATTTCTGCCATATAATCAATCATGTAAGTTTCTCTGGACTATCATGAAGAACTCTTAAGAATATGTTCAAGTTTAATGAAATATTAGAGCGATGCTAAAGATCGAAGATTGAGATTTTCCCATTACACAGACTCTTCATGGGTGTGGACCGCTAGCATCGCAAGTAAGGCTCCATCATGGAGACCAGACCCCGGCGGGGCAGAGGGACAGGAAGGCAGGAAAGGGGACGGGAGGACAGTCACGCGCCCGCTCTCTCCCCTCCTGCGCTGACCGCAGACAGGGCGGCAGGCCGGGCTCCCTGACACGCAGAAGCACCAGGGACCAGACCTGACTGCACACGCTCTGCCCGCCCCAACACGAGGGCGAGCGCCACGCACACGCCCGCTCTCTCCCCTCCTGCGCTGACCGCGGACAGGACGGTAGGCCGGGCTCCCTGACACGCAGACGCACCAGGGCCCTGGCCTGACTGCACACGCTCTGCCCGCCCCAACACGAGGGTGAGCACCACGCACACGGCTGACAGCCTGGCGCGTTGGCGGGTGCTTCCGTGAGAAAGGGGGGGGGCTTTCCTCGCAGGGGCGTCTGTCTACGGCCAACGCTCACACCACCAGACGCCTGGCCCATGCCCAGTCTCCAGCCGGGCCCCGGCCAGCGACTCTCCCTTAGTGAGAGGAGTTCGTAAACAACCTTGAAGGCACATTTAACTGGTAACAGACACTAACTGATTGTAAAATGGGGCCAGAACCTCAGCTGTTTGAGGCGGAAGTGGGGGTGCTGGGGGCCCCCAAGATAGCCCACAATGGCATAGAGACTGTTTCGAGTTAACGTGGCTTGAGAAGCAGTAGGAGCCCTCTGACTCTCTGCTGCCCCCTACAGGCAGGACCCGGGTCTCGTGACAGGGGCCTCCCTCCTCCTGGGGGCTGAGAGGCCACCGATCACAAGAGTTGAAAAGTCCAGAGTCAGAAAACCTGTCCACACAGACCTGTAAGCCCCCGCGGACTCGCTACCTGAGACCCCCACGCACGGAGCACTACCTTTCTCTGCCCTGTCCATTCCTCACACGTCCATCGTTTCTTTGTCCAAAAAGCATAAAAAGGGCCTTGAGAAAGAGCCTAGTAGAAAGGGTCTGTCTGAAGCATAAACAGTTCGATCATTTCTTTGAGCCTCATCTGATGATCCGAGCAGCGTACTACAGAGTTCCCGTGTGCGCGTGCTAACTGGGTTCTGTCCTGTGCATCCGTCTCGGGACGGTTGTGTCACTTGACTGTTGGTCCCGCTGTGGGCACTACAGAGGAGCCGGTTAGGCGAACCCTCTCCTCCCCAGGTGAGGGGAGAAACCTCCCGAGGAGACGGTGGGGACTGGCGGAGGAAGGGGCGAGGGTTAGCCTGGCCCCGTCGCAGCTCTGCCGGAGGAGGGGCTTTTTCTGGGGTTAGCTGAGCGTGCAGGGGGGTGAGACCCGGACCACGAAACCTCGCCGTCCTTGCTAACAGAGCTGCATTTGTTTCGGTGGTGGCATGCTTTTAAACGGACTGTCGACTAACACAGCGCCTCAGTCCAGAGGAGAAAGTTCTCCCGGGAAGAGCAAGCACTTTCGATGGACAGTGCAGCACAGCGCTTCTAGGAAGTCACCGGCCTGGGAAACGGTTCACAGTCACCAGCCCCGACTCCCTCAACTCCGTGGTCCCGGGCTGCCGGCCTGGGCTGACTCGGAGGCCGACCCGACGGGCCCTCTCCCTGGAAGGGCTCCCTGTCCCCCAGGGTCCGGTCCCGGCCCTCTGTGTCCCTCCCAGGTGCACACTCTGTCTGTCCTGCCCACCACTTGGCCTTTGCTCCTCCTGTCACACCTCCTCCGACGCCTTCCTGTCCCCGGTGGGTGTCTGTTTACGCCCCAGCCTTTGCCCTTTGCTCCACGGACGCTCCCCTGACGGGCTAATTTCAACGGGCTGTTTGGTGCTCGGCTTGGGCACCGCCTCCTCCAGGAAGCCGGCTCCTGGTCCCAGGTCTCTGTCCTCTCCCTGCTGTATGTTATCAGAATCTGTTTAGGTCTCTACCTCCGTGACTAGCTACTTTATAATTTAACAGATATTTAGAGGGCAGGCGCTCTCTGGGCCCAGGGGATGGACATGGAAGGTCCCTGACCTCTGTGGACAGGGAAATGATCTCTTCCTACGGGCGGGGCAAGCGTAAGTTTGCAGTTCTACGTACTGGAAACAGTTTATTCTGCTATTATTATTCATTACTTACTGTATTAGTTTCCACGTGAGCAACTGTTAGCGGACTTTTGTCCCACCCTGTATTTACTTTGCGTTCTTGAAATGCCTGTGACCTGGGACGCTGATGTCCCGGCGTGGTGGGCCCTCCCCTGAGGGGCCTCAGCTCTGGAACTTTCCGCTGTCCCCACCGCACTGCCCAGTCGGGGTGACAGGGACACTCCTTCCTCCCGTTCACGGCACCCTCTCTCACAGGTGCGTGCAGCCCACCACCGTCCTGGGAGCAGTCCTCCATGCGAAGGTGTGACCGTGACTCGGGGGGGAAATGATTATTATCTTTTCCAGGGGACAGCTGATTCAGAGCTAGGGACCCGGCCCGTTCCTGCCGCCGGGGGACGCACCGGCCCTCCCGTGCTTGTATCAGGGAAGACTCCCTGACGGACACATCCAAGCAAGGGGGGACTGTGGTGCCCAGCACGGGACAGCCGGGTCTCACCCCTCAGCGCGCCAGCTCTTAGCCCGGTGGACCTGGGGCTTCGTGTCACCTCATCGGTGATAACGCCACAGCCCGAGCCTCACACGGGCACACGCTGTTCACATGTAGGAAGGACCCTGGACGCTGGGCTGGGATGCTCTGAGCCCGTTGGCAAGACCAGGGTGGACGGCCGCAGGTGCCCCACAGGGTCTGTGAGTACGAGGGCCTCTATGAGTGGGCATCTCAGAGGGTACTCTGAGCACAGACTGGACTTTGACTTCAAATCATGCCACAGAGCCTGGGAGGGCGACCCTGGGCTGGCCGACAGGCAGGACCACACAGCGCAGCCCACGGGGCACGTGAGTATCCACGAGGGAGGCCAGACCCCCAGCCACAGGCGTGAGCCGCTCTCTCCCCGTGACCTTCAGCACACGCGTGGGTCACGTGTCTAGTAAGGCACGAGCGGGATGGGGGGTCCTCCCCTCTCAGAGCTCCCCCACAGCAGCGGAGGCCCCCAGCATTGACGAGGCATAGACGTGATTGCGCGTGAAAGGAGGGGACCGGGCCTTCCTGTGACGCGCTGCCCTGGTTCAGGGTACCGCTGGGGAGAGCACGCGAGCCCGGAAACCCGCCAGGGAGGACGTGCACGTGGGCTCCTGGGCAACTCTGGCAGAGGTTAATGTCATTTAATCTAGAGGCATCTGCAACTGGTCACTCCGCGTCATCAAACGTGGAGTCGTGGGTAGGAGGCGAAAGGAAAAGCCTTATTCTGAAACACATTCATGTCAGGGGCATTCGCATGAGGACGCCGAGTGTCATACACTCTCAGACACTGCCTGTCTGTCCCACAGCAGGAAAAGGGGAACCGAGCCCCGAGGGTGTCCAGTGGTCAAAGGGACGTGACTCTCTGGGATACACACAGGGAGAACTGTGTGGCCAAAACAAAAACAAAGACACAAAACCTAATTGGTTGTACAAAATTAAACAGATTTCTCCACAAAAGGAATTCTGAAATGCATTCATCTGCTGGTGTGTTGTGACCGGGGCAGCAGTGGCTACACTCTGATTGCTGTGAGGGTTCACCGGTCGGTCCTTGGGAAGAGCCCAGGACAGGTCTACGGTCAGTCTCGATGCACGCGGCTGTTTTTGTTGTTATCCCAGAGGGGGGCAGAGCAGAGACCAGCTGCTGAACGTATTTGATACGGTGACTTCTGCCCGCCCCCCCGCCCCAGGTGACTTCTGTTCGCCCCCCCACCCTGCCCCGGGTGACTTCTGCCCCCCCACCCCTCCTGGGTGACTTCTGCCCCCCCCCCACCACCCTGCCCTGGGTGACTTCCGGCCCCCCCCCGCCCCGGGTGACTTCCGCCCCCCCCCCGTGACTTCCGCCCCCCCCCCCCCGTCCTGGGTGACTTCTGCTCGCTGCCCCCCCGCCCCGGGTGACTTCTGCTCGCTGCCCCCCCGCCCCGGGTGACTTCCGCCCCCCCCGTGACTTCCGCCCCCCCCCCCCCCGTCCTGGGTGACTTCTGCTCGCTGCCCCCCCCGCCCCGGGTGACTTCTGCTCGCTGCCCCCCCGCCCCGGGTGACTTCCAGCCCCCCCCCCCCGCCCCGGGTGACTTCTGCCCACCCCCACCCTGCCCCGGCTGTCTCCAGACACCGCAGTACCATGGGGTGCACTTTGGGAAACACTGGGCCAGGCAGTGTCCCCATGTCCCCACATCTTTGTGTCGCTCTTGTTTGCCGAGAGGGGTAGACCACTTATCAGACACCATGTGCCTAATGCCATGAATAAGGAGCAATGACGAGGGCAGTGAGATGCACGAGGACTGGTGGCGGGGGAGGCCAGGAGGCCTGAGGAGGGGCGCAGAGATTCGCTCTGGCCGGATGGTCCCGAAGTCCGGGGCTGAACTGCCCAGCGGTGAGGCACTCCTGGAGCTTACGGTTGCTCTGAGCACCGCAGCCATCGCTCCCGCTCCCCGGGGGGAGCCCCTCACACCCCCACGCTCTGGGCGGATGGTCCCGAAGTCCGGGGCTGAACTGCCCAGCGGTGAGGCACTCCTGGAGCTTGCTGTTGCTCTGAGCACTGCAGCCGACGCTCCCACTCCCCGAGGGGAGCCCCTCAAACCCCCCACGCTCTGGGCAGCCCGGACTCACCGTTTTTCTCCACCGGCACGCGGCAGCGAGGGCAGGGCTTGGTGGTTTTCTTGATGGTCTCCTTGGAGGACTCTTCCCACCGCGCTTGCTCCGCTGCCTTCTCGTCCACTCTGTAGACCTGGGGGAAGAGAGCGGAGAGTCGCTTCTCTGAACAGTGTGGAAGGGCAGGTTCCTGGAGACGGGCACGCGGGGGAACTTCTGAGAGAGGGAGGTGCCCTCAGGCAAGAAGCTCGACCCATAAACTCACTGGGCAAGTGGTGGACGGGGCCGGGCATGCGTGGAGCGCGGGCTCTTGGCGTGTGGCCCGAGCTTGCGAGCTAAGGAGAGAGTGCTCAGTGTTGTCGCATGAGGCCCTCTCTTCTGCTGTTTTGACTAACTGGAATAAATAATCACCGATTGGGTGCTTGATTGCCAAGCAAGGTGATAGATGCTCTTAATCGCTTCTTGGTAGATAGCTGCTTCAGTGGGGGACTAGACTCGTTTTTATTTTCCATCGAGGATTTAGACGAGGTAAACAGTGGGGCCATCTGGATGACTCCAGAGTCTTGGCTTTTAAACTTTCTTTTCCTACATCTTCTATGCTTTAAAATTAACACGAACATGCCAATCATGTTATTAACTTGTGATAACTCTTTCAAAACATCCCCAGAGTCATCGTTTAGCCTGGGAACCACTGAGCGCACAGTGCGGCGCATAGACAGACGTGTTGTAGAACTGGGCACCCGCAGTCTGTATAGTTATGTGAACCTGTGTCACCCCAATAAAATCCAATTAAAAAAACTACTGAAAATAACCTAAAATATAAATTAGTCAAGAAATCGAATAACACGAAATGCGCTAATACTCTAACTTCAGTTTCAGTCGATCCCCACGAGGACCTAAGGAGTCAGCTGGGCAGACGGCAGAGTTCTCCCCACGGGAGACGTCTGAGTAGTGAGAAGTCAGGTGCCAGGTTCAAGAACGCCCCTTCCTACAGAGCGGCGTCGGTGCCGGCCAAACGCAGAAATGTGTGCAATGTGAAGGACGGGGACCCAGGTGGTCACACGCAGGTGGTCACACGCGGGTTCCAGCCCGTGGCGTGAGCCTTGAGGACCCCACGCTGCCTGCCCCGCCCCCTCTACCGGGTTTCCTGGGTGTTGAGAGTGAATGAAAAGGCACTGAGGAACCGGGACCTCCGTGAGCAGTCCCCCCGCGACGACCACAGCACAGGGCGGTGCCTCGATGAGAGCTGGAATGTGCTGAGTAGAACCCTTCATGTCAACGTCGAGCCCAACTTATTATTTTTTTTTTTTGTATTTTTCTGAAGTTGGAAACGGGGAGGCAGTCAGACAGACTTCCGCATGTGCCAGACCGGGATCCACCCGGCATGCCCACCAGGGGGCGATGCTCTGCCCATCTGGGGCATCACTCTGTTGCAACCAGAGCCATTCTAGCACTTGAGGCAGAGGCCACAGAGCCATCCTCAGCGCCCGGGCCATCTTTGCTCCAATGGAGCCTTGGCTGCGGGAGGGGAAGAGAGAGACAGAGAGGAAGGAGGGGGGAGGGGTGCAGAAGCAGATGGGCGCTTCTCCTGTGTGCCCTGGACGGGAATTGAACCCGGGACTCCTGCACGCCAGGCCGACGCTCTACCACTGAGCCAACCGGCCAGGGCCTCGAACCCAACTTATCCTTTCGTGATTGAGTCCTAAATACTACTGAAATGCTCAAGCAAATACCTGAGCCTCTCCCCACGGTGCAGCGTGCTGTAATGGCGGTACAGCAATCAGCGTGAGCGCACACGACAGAGAGTGGATGCATCCAGGGCCAAGATCACATGTGTGCCCTCCGTGTGTCCTCGGCGTCCGGTACCCGGCGGGCACCCCGTGCATTTCAGCCGAGCGAATGAGTGAACGACATCCTGAGGAAGGCGCTAGCCTGACAGTCCTCTGGGACAGGACCCGTGAACCAGGAGGGGCAGGTGAAGGGCACCCTGACTGGGGTCACTGCAGGTAGAACCAATGTCTTTCTGTTAGCTAGCTGTCCCCTTCACTAAAGGAGCCTCCTTTATAATGCAGAGCGTGCCACGTGGTCTGTGAGCCCTCTGTTAGAACAAAGCTGTCAGTTTAACAGCTGGGGAGCAACCATAGGTCCCCCCTCTTTCACCTGGGACAACGTAAGGACCACTGTGGCAGGGAGCCCGGTGACAAAGTTGTGGGGATGAGAGCCGTCTTGACATTGAGTACGTCGGTTTCTATCTTAAGTACACGTCTCCCAGTTCGCTCAGACCCCGTGTGGTCTGGACCCTCAGTGACACCTACTTCCTCTAACCTCAGACCCCCTGCGATCCGGACCCTCAGTGACACCTACTTCCTCTAACCTCAGACCCCGTGTGGTCCGGACCCTCAGTGACACCTACTTCCTCGAACCTCAGACCCCGTGTGGTCCGGACCCTCAGTGACACCTACTTCCTCTAACCTCAGACCCCGTGTGGTCTAGACCCTCAGTGCTGCCTACTTCCTCGAACCTCAGACCCCGTGTGGTCCGGACCCTCAGTGACACCTACTTCCTCGAACCTCAGACCCCGTGTGGTCCGGACCCTCAGTGACACCTACTTCCTCGAACCTCAGACCCCGTGTGGTCTGGACCCTCAGTGACACCTACTTCCTCTAACCTCAGACCCCGTGTGGTCCGGACCCTCAGTGACATCTACTTCCTCTAACCTCAGACCCCGTGTGGTCCGGACCCTCAGTGACATCTACTTCCTCTAACCTCAGACCCCGTGTGGTCCGGACCCTCAGTGACATCTACTTCCTCTAACCTCAGACCCCGTGTGGTCCGGACCCTCAGTGACGCCTACTTCCTCTAACCTCAGACCCCGTGTGGTCCGGACCCTCAGTGACGCCTACTTCCTCTAACCTCAGACCCCGTGTGGTCCAGACCCTCAGTGACGCCTACAGACCCCGTGTGGTCCGGACCCTCAGTGACGCCTACTTCCTCGAACCTCAGACCCCGTGTGGTCTGGACCCTCAGTGCTGCCTACTTCCTCTAACCTCAGTCCCCGTGTGGTCCGGACCCTCAGTGACGCCTACTTCCTCGAACCTCAGACCCCGTGTGGTCTGGACCTTCAGTGACACCTACTTCCTCGAACCTCAGACCCCGTGTGGTCCGGACCCTCAGTGACGCCTGCTTCCTCGAACCTCAGACCCCGTGTGGTCCGGACCCTCAGTGACACCTACTTCCTCTAACCTCAGACCCTGTGATCCGGACCCTCAGTGACACCTACTTCCTCTAACCTCAGACCCTGTGATCCGGACCCTCAGTGACACCTACTTCCTCGAACCTCAGACCCCGTGTGGTCCGGACCCTCAGTGACACCTACTTCCTCGAACCTCAGACCCTGTGTGGTCCGGACCCTCAGTGACACCTACTTCCTCTAACCTCAGACCCCGTGTGGTCCGGACCCTCAGTGAGACCTACTTCCTCGAACCTCAGACCCCGTGCGGTCCAGACCCTCAGTGACATCTACTTCCTCGAACCTCAGACCCTGTGTGGTCCGGACCCTCAGTGCTGCCTGCTTCCTCGAACCTCAGACCCCGTGCGGTCCAGACCCTCAGTGACACCTACTTCCTCTAACCTCAGACCCTGTGCGGTCCGGACCCTCAGTGACACCTACTTCCTCTAACCTCAGACCCCGTGTGGTCCGGACCCTCAGTGACGCCTACTTCCTCGAACCTCAGACCCCGTGTGGTCCGGACCCTCAGTGACACCTACTTCCTCTAACCTCAGACCCCCTGTGATCCGGACCCTCAGTGACATCTACTTCCTCGAACCTCAGACCCCGTGTGGTCCGGACCCTCAGTGACACCTACTTCCTCTGACCTCAGACCCCGTGTGGTCTGGACCCTCAGTGACATCTACTTCCTCGAACCTCAGACCCCGTGCGGTCCGGACCCTCAGTGACGCCTACTTCCTCGAACCTCAGACCCCGTGCGGTCCGGACCCTCAGTGACGCCTACTTCCTCGAACCTCAGACCCTGTGCGGTCCGGACCCTCAGTGACACCTACTTCCTCTAACCTCAGACCCCGTGTGATCCGGACCCTCAGTGACATCTACTTCCTCGAACCTCAGACCCCGTGTGGTCCGGACCCTCAGTGACACCTACTTCCTCGAACCTCAGACCCCGTGTGGTCCGGACCCTCAGTGACACCTACTTCCTCGAACCTCAGACCCCGTGCAGTCCGGACCCTCAGTGACGCCTACTTCCTCGAACCTCAGACCCCGTGTGGTCCGGACCCTCAGTGACGCCTACTTCCTCGAACCTCAGACCCCGTGTGGTCCGGACCCTCAGTGACACCTACTTCCTCGAACCTCAGACCCCGTGCAGTCCGGACCCTCAGTGACGCCTACTTCCTCGAACCTCAGACCCCGTGTGGTCCGGACCCTCAGTGACACCTACTTCCTCGAACCTCAGACCCCGTGTGGTCTGGACCCTCAGTGACACCTACTTCCTCTAACCTCAGACCCCGTGTGGTCCGGACCCTCAGTGACACCTACTTCCTGTAACCTCAGACCCCCTGTGATCCGGACCCTCAGTGACACCTACTTCCTCTAACCTCAGACCCCCTGTGATCCGGACCCTCAGTGACACCTACTTCCTCGAACCTCAGACCCCGTGCGGTCCGGACCCTCAGTGACGCCTACTTCCTCGAACCTCAGACCCCGTGTGGTCCGGACCCTCAGTGACGCCTACTTCCTCGAACTTCAGACCCCGTGTGGTCCGGACCCTCAGTGACGCCTACTTCCTCGAACCTCAGACCCCGTGTGGTCCGGACCCTCAGTGACACCTACTTCCTCTAACCTCAGACCCCGTGTGGTCCGGACCCTCAGTGACACCTACTTCCTCGAACCTCAGACCCCGTGCGGTCCGGACCCCAGACCCCGTGTGGTCCGGACCCTCAGTGATGCCTACTTCCTCGAACCTCAGACCCCGTGTGGTCCGGACCCTCAGTGACACCTACTTCCTCTAACCTCAGACCCCGTGTGGTCCGGACCCTCAGTGACGCCTACTTCCTCGAACCTCAGACCCCGTGTGGTCCGGACCCTCAGTGACGCCTACTTCCTCGAACTTCAGACCCCGTGTGGTCCGGACCCTCAGTGACGCCTACTTCCTCGAACTTCAGACCCCGTGTGGTCCGGACCCTCAGTGACATCTACTTCCTCTGACCTCAGACCCCGTGTGGTCCGGACCCTCAGTGACGCCTACTTCCTCTGACCTCAGACCCCGTGTGGTCCGGACCCTCAGTGACGCCTACTTCCTCGAACTTCAGACCCCGTGTGGTCCGGATCCTCAGTGACACCTACTTCCTCTAACTGGATGGTCCATGCTTTCCTGTTTTAAGGTCCCAGAGCTTGTACGTCTGCGGCCGTGGTTCCATTGCTTCCTGGGGCGTGCGGATCAGAGAAATGTATCGTTTTACTTATTAAGAAACTGATCTCAGAATGCTGCCTCTCAGCAACCTGACACACTGTACGTGACGTGCAGACAAGGTGGTCTCGTCTGCAACCCTTTTGGGGGAAGGACTCGCAGCTCCGAGTCCTAATGGGGAATAAACCCCGAGGGTTGGGGGGGGGGGCATTGAGAGACTCCAGAGCCTGTCCTGTCCCCAGGATGCGGAGAGGCCTGCTGAGCACACGTGAGGCAAGAATGCCGAGGACAGACCCCTGTGGGGATGTCCACCCTCACAGGAGTTGCTGAGAAGCCGGCCTGCCAGTCACCCGCCTGCCAGTCACCCGGCCAGCCAGTCACGCGACTCTCTCCTGAGGGTGGTGCCTCTGGATCCGCCCACAGCTGCTTAGGGCCCAGGTGTTTCATAGTCACAAGGCTTTTTTTTTTTGTCTTGGAGACTATATGCCTGAAGGCTACGCTGTGATGGCCCCGTACAACGGGCAGCAGGGCCGTATCGAACTTACAACACACATTTCCGCGTTCTTTCCCGATAAAGGACTGGGCGTGCTGTCTCTAAAGTGTCCCCGTTACTGGCTCCCCGGCCTCTGGCTGGGTTTCCCGCTGAGTCCACGACTAAGACTTCGCCGCAGGCCGACCTCAAATGGTGTTTCAGGATCGCGCTGGGCCACGTGCCACGTCGTGAGCTGGCACCTTGCAGGGAGCCGTGCAGAGGGAGGGGCGCGGAGCGCGGGTGGAGGAAAACCAGGAAGGAAGCTTCTGTCGTATCGGGCAGGGTGCTCTCTGGGTCGGGGTCATCGATCGGTTCACCCATCACGGAGCCTCCCTGAACGGTACGCCCGCCATCGACTGTCCCGGCAGAAGGGGCCGCAGCTCTGAGAGGCCACAGACCCCGCCCACGGCCACCCGGTCTGCAGGCGGCCGGGTAACAGTGCGCGTCCCGGTCTGCAGGCGGCGGGGTAACGGTGCGCGTCCCGGTCTGCGGGCGGCCGGGTAACGGTGCGCGTCCCGGTCTGCGGGCTGCGGGGTAACGGTGCGCGTCCCGGTCTGCGGGCGGCGGGGTAACGGTGCGCGTCCCGGTCTGCGGGCGGCGGGGTAACGGTGCGCGTCCCGAGCTGCCTGATCTGGCCCGAGCTGTCGCGACCACAGCTTGTCTCACTCTGCATGACGCGCTCCGAAGTAGAGGGAAGGGCTGGAGGCCGTGGTGACGTCCTGGAGCAGTCCTGGCAGCCAGGGGCCGGGGGACAGAAGCCTCTCTGCCTTCGCTGTCACCACCGAGCCCCGCCCTCATCGGGTCCCCCGCCGCCAGCCCGACGGCTTCCCTCTGGCTGCACCTGCCTGCGCGCCGCTCAGCCGACCACCGCAGCCCGGCTGGCTCTCACTCACACCCGACCTGCCTGCCGACGCGGTTCTCACCCAGGACTCAGGCGGGGCCCCGTCTCCAGAGCCGATGACCTGCCGACACTGTCCTCACCCAGGACTCAGGTGGGGCCCTGTCTCCAGAGCTGATGACCTGCCGACACTGTTCTCACCCAGGACTCAGGCGGGGCCCCGTCTCCAGAGCCGATGACCTGCCGACGCGGTTCTCACCCAGGACTCAGGCGGGGCCCCCGTCTCCAGAGCCGATGACCTGCCGACGCGGTTCTCACCCAGGACTCAGGCGGGGCCCTGTCTCCAGAGCCGATGACCTGCCGACACTGTCCTCACCCAGGACTCAGGCGGGGCCCCGTCTCCAGAGCCGATGACCTGCCGACACTGTCCTCACCCAGGACTCAGGCGGGGCCCCGTCTCCAGAGCCGATGACCTGCCGACACTGTCCTCACCCAGGACTCAGGCGGGGCCCCGTCTCCAGAGCCGATGACCTGCCGACACTGTCCTCACCCAGGACTCAGGCGGGGCCCCGTCTCCAGAGCCGATGACCTGCCGACGCGGTTCTCACCCAGGACTCAGGCGGGGCCCCGTCTCCAGAGCCGATGACCTGCCGACGCGGTTCTCACCCAGGACTCAGGCGGGGGCCCCGTCTCCAGAGCCGATGCCTCTCCGTGTCCTTTCGTCTCCGGGGGTCCCGTGGCTCCTCACTCGAGTGGGCTGCCCTCCTCTTCGGCAGCGCGCAGCCAGCGAGAGCGCCAGGAAGGCCCGCAGGACCCCTGCCCCCGTCACGTTATTCTCGTCACTTCCCAGCCCCTCCCTGTTGGACCCACGTGGAAGAGGGAGCCGCGGTCCCACAGCACTGCTCACCGTACTGTGATGAGGAGAGCACCCCCTGTAGGTTGTAAGTCAGTGGGATGAACATGCAGAGAGCGCAGCACGGAGCCCGTGCACCTGAGCGCTGAGTCTGCGTCCTCTGTGATCCGAATCATTATTACTTTGCCATTGTTGTCGTCACCACCACCACCAGCATCACCACCATGATCACCACCATGGTCATCACCATGGTCATCGCCGTTTCTGAGAAGGCAGACCGTGGGAGTTTGTATAAACTGAAAGGACTCCTGAAGGTCTGGACTGACCTCTCAAGTCTGCTTTAAAAAATACAGGGAAGTCCAAGGGCCCTCACAGAGGTTTTAAACTTGTGTCTAGGAGATGCTGTCCATGCGCCAGTAAGTTAGAACAACTCAGTGTTCACATACATGTCACCTATCCCGCTACAGAAAACTGATTTGTGACATCTGTTTAGCCCATGCTCGAACAAGGCTATCCTAATTCTCAAAGTCAACTTAAATCTATTTTCCAAAATAGATCAGATTGTCATTAAATTGCCAGAACACGCAGACGGTTTAATTCAGATGGGAATGTCTTCTGGTGAGTCCCAGCTCCAAAGTGTTGCCTTTCCTATCCAAACAGAATGCCCGGGGAACCCTCACTTGCCACCCAGGTACTGAGAACTGCCCGCACCTCTGCAGAACAGCCTACCCCGCTTCCCGAGTCACACAGCCCAGTCAGACGGGACCCTCTGCAGACAGCCCACTGCACCTCCCGAGTCACACAGCCCAGTCAGACGGGACCCTCTGCAGAACAGCCCACTGCACCTCCCGAGTCACACAGCCCAGTCAGACGGGACCCTCTGCAGAACAGCCCACTGCACCTCCCGAGTCACACAGCCGAGTCAGACGGGACCCTCTGCAGACAGCCCACTCCGCTTCCCGAGTCACACGGCCCAGTCAGACGGGACCCTCTGCAGACAGCCCACCCCGCTTCCCGAGTCACACAGCCGAGTCACACGGGACCCTCTGCAGACAGCCCACCCCGCTTCCCGAGTCACACAGCCGAGTCACACGGGACCCTCTGCAGACAGCCCACCCCGCTTCCCGAGTCACACAGCCCAGTCACACGGGACCCTCTGCAGAACAGCCCACTGCACCTCCCGAGTCACACAGCCCAGTCAGACGGGACCCTCTGCAGACAGCCCACCCCGCTTCCCGAGTCACACGGCCGAGTCAGACGGGACCCTCTGCAGAACAGCCCACTGCACCTCCCGAGTCACACAGCCCAGTCAGACGGGACCCTCTGCAGACAGCCCACCCCGCTTCCCGAGTCACACGGCCGAGTCAGACGGGACCCTCTGCAGAACAGCCCACTGCCCTCCCCGAGTCACACAGCCCAGTCAGACGGGACCCTCTGCAGAACAGCCCACTGCACCTCCCGAGTCACACAGCCGAGTCAGACGGGACCCTCTGCAGAACAGCCCACTGCACCTCCCGAGTCACACAGCCCAGTCAGACGGGACCCTCTGCAGAACAGCCCACTGCCCTCCCCGAGTCACACAGCCCAGTCAGACGGGATCCTCTGCAGAACAGCCCACTGCACCTCCCGAGTCACACAGCCGAGTCAGACGGGACCCTCTGCAGAACAGCCCACTGCACCTCCCGAGTCACACAGCCCAGTCAGACGGGACCCTCTGCAGAACAGCCCACTGCACCTCCCGAGTCACACAGCCGAGTCAGACGGGACCCTCTGCAGAACAGCCCACTGCACCTCCCGAGTCACACGGCCCAGTCAGACGGGACCCTCTGCAGAACAGCCCACTGCACCTCCCGAGTCACACGGCCCAGTCAGACGGGACCCTCTGCAGACAGCCTACCCCGCTTCCCGAGTCACACAGCCGAGTCAGACGGGACCCTCTGCAGAACAGCCCACTGCCCTTCCCGAGTCACACAGCCGAGTCAGACGGGACCCTCTGCAGACAGCCCACTGCCCCTCCCGAGTCACACAGCCCAGTCAGACGGGACCCTCTGCAGAACAGCCCACTGCCCTTCCCGAGTCACACGGCCCAGTCAGACGGGACCCTCTGCAGAACAGCCCACTGCCCTTCCCGAGTCACACAGCTGAGTCAGACGTTACGTTCTAGCCCAGGGGTCCGGAGCCTTTTTGGCTGAGAGAGCCATGAACACCACATATTTTAAAATGTAATTCCGTGAGAGCCATACAACGACCCGTGTACGTTACACATTATCCAGTAAAAGTCTGGTGTTGTCCCGGAGGACAGCTGTGATTGGCTCCAGCCACCGGCAACTATGAACATGAGCGGTAGGAAATGAATGGATTGTAATACATGAGAATGTTTTATATTTTTAACATTATTATTATTTTTATTAAAGATTTGTCTGCGAGCCAGATGCAGCCATCAAAGAGCCACATCTGGCTTGCGAGCCACAGGTGACTGACCCCTGTTCTAGTCCAAGGCTACTGCCTGTGAGCGGCCCGCCCCCTGCTGGTGAGTCAGGACACTGCATCACCTTTCAGGAGAAAAGATGTCAACTAAACTTGCCTTCTTCTCACATTCTTGAAACTATTACTCTCTCTCTGGGGGAGTGTATATATATGTATACATATGTATATGTATATATATGTAAATATATATTGTAAAATTAACATAAATATTTATATTTAAAATATATAAATGTATAAAATATAAATACAAATATATATTTGAAAATATGTATATATTGTAAAAATATAAATATATGTAAATATATTTGTTTAATTATATAAATATATGTAATATATGTAAATAATATATTATAAATATATATTGTAATAATATATTATAAATATACATAATGTAATATAAATATATAATATGTAATATATGTAAAATAGTAAACATACAACAGGTAATATATATGCAAATGCATGAACATATATGAATATGTTAATACATGTTAATGTATTATATATTCATAAATATATACATATCTATATTTACATATATACTTCCCTCCCAGGCCGTGGTTTGGAAGAATATTTTTGAGGACAGCACAGTGAGGACTCCTGTTACCAGCGCAGAGCGTATGGACCGCCACTGTCTCTCACCTGCCTCACAGAGGGGAAAAGGAAAGAAATGCCGTCCCTTCGCCCACCCTGAGATGGATGGCAACATGGAAGCATATACATATTAAGAAGCAAGATTACTGATAGGCGTCATCTACCGGGAATTTTAAGGTGCTTCGTGTTCGACTGTTATCATAAATTCCTGAACAGGGGAAGCCAGCACTAGATCTGGGAAAGGAAGATGAGCTGACTTGTACTTCCAGTAACAGAGATCTCTAGGTCACGGCTCACTAAAATCAATACAGGGGAGGTGCAGGAGAACTATACAGATTAACCAAACTCAACAAAGTTAGGTCGGGGGTGCTGCTGCCACCGGTCTACCCGACTTGGAACTCGGCTGACCAGAGAGGCAGGCTGACCACAAGGAGCCCCCGGACATAGACGGTTCCTGCAAAGGTGGATTAGTCGCTACTCACCCACACCTGCCTGCCTGCTTATCGTAAAGGGAGGGCAGGCCATGAAATAGTCCTTGTAGAGGTTAAAGTTAATCCCAACATTTTTCCATTCTCAATTCCCGCATACCAGTAATTTTCCATAGAAACTACAAACAGATATATAAGCTCAACCTCTCAAAGCAGCTGGGCTCTCTTCCTTCTCCGGTGAGGAGAGCCCGCTACTCCGTCTGTGGAGTGGCCACTCCATCTCCCTGCATCACTAATAAACTCTCTTTCACTTTGAATGTGATGCCGGCTTGTGTTTGAATTCTTTCCTGCACGAAGTGAAGAACCCTCAGCGAGTCACGGACCTTTGGGTCCCGGGCCCCTGGAACACCTACATCAAAACTGTCACGACAGATAGGACTTTGAGCCTGGGAGCATCGTTCGTGTAAAGAGGAAGCCACAGCAGAGAACAAAGCTCGTCCTTTGTGTACAGTGAGCCATTCTGGTACAAAGCAGAGTACTGTGTTTGCTGGAACCGGCGCAGGGACCCACTCACTCAACAAACACGTGGGGGGGGGGGCGCTGCCTGAGACCCGCAGGCCTGCTCCAGGGACGAGGGACACGTCAGAAAACAGAAGATGACAAACAAACAAACAAACAAGCAGAAAGCACCTGGCCTGTGGTGCGGATGTGGCAGCAGAACGGTGGTGCTCAGACCGTGGCGTGTGTTAGTGTCACCTGCAGGTCCTGTTCAAACACAAACTGCCACAGACCCCCCGCCGGCCCCTGCCGAGTTTCAGAACCAGCAGGCGTGGGGTCGGGCCCAGGAGGTGGTGATTTAACACATTTCCAGGTGACAAGCATGCATCTCGTCTGTGGGTGGCCCTTTGAGAAGCCGTCTGTGCATACCTGCCGACACAGTAGGACCCGCTCCGTGTGTGTGTTCTAGCACAGGCTGTCTAGTCCGCAGCCGATGTCACCCCGTGGGAAGTGTGCACATTGGGCTGAGGATGAATGAGGACTGTGCATGTCAGGTCCTAAGCCTTACTTCATTAAATCTTCTTCATGTTGGCCCTGGCCGGCTGGCTCAGTAGTAGAGCGTCGGCCCGGCGTGTGGAAGTCCCGGGTTCAATTCCCAGACAGGGCACACAGGAGAAGCGCCCATCTGCTTCTCCACCCTTCCCCTTCTCCTTCCTCTCTGTCTCTCTCTTCCTCTCCCGCAGACAAGGTTCCACTGGAGCAAAGTTGGCCCAGGCGCTGAGGACGGCTCCATGGCCTCCACCTCAGGTGCTAGAATGGCTCCCATTGCAACAGAGCAACGCCCCAGATGGGCAGAGCATCGCCCCCTGGTGAGCGTGCCGGGTGGATCCTGGTTGGGTGCATGCAGGAGTCTGTCTCTCTGCTTCCCTGCTTCTCACTTCAGAAAAATACAAAAAAGAAAAAGAAATCTTCATGTCCTCATCACATGTTGCAGGCGAGGAAAGGTGGCTTTGAGAGGTGACATCATTCACTTAGTGACCATACAGCTAGTGAGAGAGCCTATAGGACATACCTATGCATATATAAACTATATAGATGTATAGAAGGAATTGGCTCAAGTTCACATCTGTGAGGCAGGCCAGCAGGCTGGAAACTCGGGCCGAGTTTCCATGCTACGACCCAGAGGCAGGATTCCTTCTTAGCCAGGAAACCTCAGTCTTTGCTCTTGAGGACTTCAACTGCTCGGATGAGGCCCACCCACATCATAGCAATCTTACTCAGAGTCAATGTCTTCAAAATCCCCACACAGCAACGCCTGGGCCAGTGTTTGCCAAGACCACCGAGCAACGGAGCCTGGCCAGGCTGACACCAAGACGTGTCCAGTGCAGGTGGTCAGTCACGCGGAAGCCCATTTTCAAGACCAGCTCTGTTTGCCTTCCAAACCTCTCTGGCTAGCCTCGGGCTCCTCACAGGGGGAGGCAGGGCAGGTGGGAGACGCACAGTCAGTTCTTGCTGAGAGGAGGAAGTGTGACCTTGGGGAACGGTCATTAGCTTAGCGCTTACCCTCAGCTCGCATCCCGCAGCCTGTCTGTCGGATAAAGGTGACTGAATAGAGCGGGTGGCCCATTTCCCCGCAGGTGGCCCACCAGCCTTCCCGTCGATGACAGTGTGCACACCCTCCGCCCCAACTGCCGTCAGTCAGTGACTGAAGGATCTACAGCAGCCGGGACCTGGCTCGTCTCTGCTCAGAAAAGCGGGTCCTCTGGGAACAGTGCTCTGATGCTCCTGTTGTCATTTGAAAGTGGGGAGCACTCCTTTACTCCCCTAGGGGCCATCTCATGTCCTGGCCACCGTTTCTGGACAACTGTGTGATCTGCCTTTAGGATCTGGCGCCCTCTGGTGAAGAAGAGGCGGCCAGCAGCTGTGTCCCACTTCCTGCTCCAAGCGGAGAGGCAGGGACTCTGCAGAGACTTGTCCCCGGGCGGAGAGAAGCCGTCTCCGGGCGTGTGCGTGTGCGCGTGCGCGTGAACACTTTCATTCGTCTTGCAGTGCGGTCTTTCATTTCCCCTCCCTATCATGCTTGCTGTTTTTAGCACTCAGCCTTTTAAATAGCCAAACCCCCAAGTTTTAGCATTTTGCAGTACTCGACAACCTATCAAATGCTTCACATACGTTCTAGTTTCAGGATTCATAGCTCAGTGGAGCTTACTGCCCCCTTGTGGCGGGTGAGGGAAATGCAGTCAGACTCGGAGTGACTCGGTGGGAGTGAGGGAAGTCATTACCAGTCCTCTGGGCCCGGCCAGCGCCGTTTCTGCCCCCAGAGCCGGCCTGCCACGCACGCTAAGTGCTTTGGAAGGGCCCCACAGAGAGGGGCCTGGCCTGGTCCTCAGCACTTAGCTCCTTTCCCGTGGCTGACAAGCGGGGGATGCACCGTATTCACTGCAGGTGCATCGTGGTCCTTCCGTCTGCCTGCACGTCCGCTATGCTGCGTGTCCACTGTGAAGGTTTAGGCGAAGTGGCATCAATAATGAGGCTTTACTTAAACCAGCGAGTGATTCAGAAGCTACACTCCCCAACACCCGAGCACCGGGCCCTCTGGGGATAAGAAACTGGCCGCTGCTCCAAGGCCGGGGCCGCACTTGGGTTCGACGGCAGCAAGTGGCCGAGAGGCCCAGCGGCAGGCGTGCCTGGAAGCCGGACTCCCGAGCCCGCTGTCGCCCGCTCCTCCAGCAGGGGGGTGCGTGTCTCCCAGCCCCTCCCTGGGCGGCAGAGGTGGGGTGGGCATCACAGACAAAGCGCCATCAGCTCGAGCTGGTCAGTCTCGCCTGCCATCCGCTCCAGCCTGGGCGTCCCGGCCCAGGCAGTGTTGGCCGCCGCTCCTCCGCCCACTGAACACCGCTGCCGAGACAGCCGGAGGGGACTTGTCATCTGTCCCTGAAGACATCGCTTCGGTTCCTGTGTTTCTCTTCCACTGAGCAGCACCACCATCCGCTGAGTTAGAAATTCAAGTTCGACCTGGGCTCTTCATGTCTCTCATCCTGCCTTCTGATGGTTGCCAAGGCCCACGGCGCCTGCCCGAAACCCACCACCTCTCTGCCTCCCCTGAGCTCGTTGGCACCCCGATGTGTCACGTCTGGGCTCTGTGGCACCCGGCCCCACCTGCCTTGGCACCGAGGAGCCGGTCTCCCCAGCTGCTGGGAATTCTGGCTGCTGGTGGAGCTCCACTGATACGCTGTCCAGGACTAAGTCAGAGAGTCCCAGGCCCTCGGGGCAGTGAGGACGACCCACCCACGTCCAGTGACCAGTGGATGCATGCTAACGGCCAGCCTGGGGCCCCCAAGCTTCGAGGGGAGACAACCCCCGAGGGCCATCTCCGCCCCCAGACCCCTGCCCCACCTCCCACTGCCCCTGCATCTCAGTTCAGCTCCCTCTGCTCAACCCTGCGCCCTTCTCTTCCTGAGCTGTTGTTCCTGAGAGCGCTTCCCGAGACACCTCCTGCGTGCAGGGCTCGGAGGCTGTTTCCCTGCAGACCCGACCTGGGACCCCTGGGACCGTCTGCACCGGGCGTGGCTCTAGGGCGCAGACTCTTCAATGGGGGGTGGAGTCGGAGACCCGCCCGCTGGTTGACAGGGAACAGGCCAGTGCTGGTGGGAGACGAGCACCAGAGCCTTGGGAGGACTCCAGAGCTGCAAGGGACTGGGGCTGCCGGGCAGGGCCAGGCTGCAACGCAGGTAGTCTTGTCCCTAGGGCCATGCCAAGGCAGACCTCCATGGCGCCCGAGGTGTCTGAGGTGGGGAAAGACCTCACCGAGTTCGTGGGCAAGCCGGTAAGAGAGCCACAGTGGTGATGTCTAGGGTTCTCCCGCTGAGAGTCATGCACCATCTGGAAGGAGGCTGTGGCCCCAAGCCTGCAGTGTGGGGGCACCAGCAGCAATTATCTGTAAGATGGAGGTGGTGCGAGCAGAGCCCCCGGGCAGGAGTTAGCGGCACGAGCAGGTGGCACAGACCTCTGCTATCCACTGCGGTGCCACCGTGCCTCCCCCTTGGCTCATAACTCTGGTGCCACGGTGGCTGTGCTGGCAGGGCGGGGAGGGGAATGTTCTTGACGACTGAAGCTTGGCACACAATGGAGTTTGCTCAGCAGGAGTCTAGTCCGTTTGGGTTGCTGTAACACAATGCCGCAGATGGGTGGCTTACAAACAACAGAAGGGCTGTTTCCACACTTCCGGAGGCTGGTCAGTCCAAGATCAGGGGACCAAAATAATAAAAGACTCCAAAGTTCATTTTTAAAAAGATTTTTTTTTTCTTTGTCTTTAACTTTCACAATAGAATTATAAGGTGCCTCAGTATGAGTCTCTTTGGATTTATCCTTTCTGGTATATTTTGGGCTTCTTGGATCTGATCTAGATATCTGTTTCTTTCCCCAGGTTAGGGAAGTTTTCAGTCACTATTAGAATAGCTTTTGTTCCTTTATCTCTCTCTTCTCCTTCCTGGACTTCTGTAATGCATATATTAGTTTATTTCACTGTGTCCCTAATGTTATCTTTATTCTTTTTCAATGTGTTTCCTTTTTGCTTCTTGGATTGGATGAATTCCACTGCTCTGTCTTTGAGATCTTTTCTTCTGCCAGATGTCCTCTGCTGTTGAATCATTACTTTTTTTGTTGTTGTTTAGCGACCGTATTCTTCCGCTCTGTGATTTCTGTTTGGTACTTTTATATATACTTTCTATCTCTTTGTTGAAATTAACCCTTTGTTCCTGCATTGGTCTCCTGAACTTGGTGAGTATATTTATGACTTTTATTTTGAATTCTGTCAGGTAAATAATTTAGTTTAATTTCACCAAGATCTCTTTCTGGAGATTCATCTAGTTCTTTCGTTTGGAACATATCCTAATTCTCCAGTTTCCTGGCTCTCTGTGTTGGTTTCTGTGCATTAGATAATACAGCCACCTCTCTCAGTTTTAACAGAAGGGTCGGGACTAAGCTACTAGCTCTCTCTCAAACTTTTATGATTGTTCAAGCCTCCTTCTTTGTTCTCAGTGGCTCCCGGTGGTTGAGAGTGTGCCATGACCTATCAGGGTCCCACAGGGGAGGATTGCCTCCAGTCTGTAGATGCAAGCGGATTAGAAGCTGGACCTGCAGGCAGCAGCTGAGAAGGTATGTAGTTTGGTCCCGTCCAGGGAGCAACTGGGAGATGGGCATGCTTCCTCTCTGCTTGGTTTGGGTGTATAGCTGTGTGTGTGTGTGTGTGTGGGGGGGTGGCGGCGGCCTTGCATCCATTAAGAACCATTTCCTTGTTTGCTCCAGCCCCCTGGGACTCATGGCTTCCCTGATCTCGGGGGGGGGGGTAGATTTTTGTCTGCCCCTTCTGTGCCATGCCCTGTGAGGACAGCTGTGGTGAGTGCTGTGTCTCTTTGTTTGTTGTAGTCCTGTGAGTCTTAGGGACATAGAAGTTCTCTTGGTTTTTCAGAGGCAGGTATTTCAAAAGCCAGTCCCTCTGGTGGGTGTCTTGACCTTTGGGGCACTGGATGCAGGGTCCAGACCCTTTACTCCTCCAGGGGGAGCTGGGGGACAAGAGCTTCCTTCCAAGTGTACGGTGCAGCGCTGGGGGTGGGGTTTACGGAGGGCGGGTGACTCAGCTCTTCCTCCCTGTGTCAATGTGGGTATTTTCTCAACCACCCACCGTGCTAAAGTCACTCGTGGTTTCTTTCAGAGGGAGTACTCTGTGTGTGACAGTCCGTTCAGCATGTCTGCGGGAAGAATAAAGCCTCCTGTGTCCTCACCTTGATCTATTCCTCTCCAGACAGCTTCATGGAGAGGAAGAAGAAGATACAGAGATGAAGGAGAGAGCTGGCATTCATTTGGCAAACACTTAATGAGTACCTACTATGTGGTTGGCACTGGGGAGTTATAACTACCAAACAGGTACAAACCTTGCATCAAAAAGCTCAGACTTTTAGCGCAGAGACAGGGAAGCATTTTGGTGTGTCGAGTGCATATTGGAAGTGTAGACAGCTGTCTGAGAGTTTAGAGAAGGCGGTGGGGCAGGCTGACAGCTTCATGGAGGAGGTGACATTATCTGGGTCTTGAAGGTTGAGTAGGAGCTTGGCAGGCAGGAATGGGTACACTCCCCTTAGGCACTGTAGACTTATTAACAAGAGAGAGCAGTCACTGTTCCCAAGCTACCTTGGTCAGGCACAGCCACTAAAACCCAGTTTCCTGTGTGGCTTTGTGCAGCGCCATTAAAAACCTGGAAGGCTCAGTCTGCCCTTCCTGTTGAACAGGGAGAGTAAGAGCAACAACTTAAGAGCCACTGGGAGAAGGAATCCATTTGTGTGGTTTGCAAGAGCGAATGTCTACTGACGAGAGAGCCTCCAGAAGGGACGCGTGGAAGGGAATGGAGCGCGGGCAGGAGAACAGCCCGGCACTAACAAGAGGAAGCCAGGGACCGGGACCCTCATTAGCCTGCGGCGGATCGATCTTCTGTCACCGATCTCCCAACTCCAGGCAGTTTCTGTGTAAAGCTTTTCAGTGTTTAAGAAGCAATTTATTTATTTTTAATTAATCAATTAATTAATTAATTAATTTAGGGGGTTTTTTTTGAAGTGAGAAGCAGAGAGGGAGACAGACTCTCGCATGCGCCCGACTGGGATCCACCCAGCATGCCCACCAGGGGGCGATGCTCTGCCCATCTGGGGCGTTGCTCTGTTGCAACCGGAGCCATTCTAGCGCCTGAGGCAGAGGCCATGGAACCGTCCTTTGCGCCTGGGCCAACTTTGCTCCAATGGAGCCTTGGCTACGGGAGGGGAAGAGAGAGAGAAAGAGAGAGGAAGGAGAGGGGGAGGGTAGAGAAGCTTCTCCTGTGTGCCCTGGCCAGGAATCGAATCTGGGACTTCCATACACCAGGCCAACGCTCTACCACGGAGCCAACTGGCCAGGGCCTAAGAACCGATTTAAAACCAATTTTTAGCTTGCTTTTTTTTTTTTTTTAATATTGTATTAGTTAAAAAAAAGCCTTAAGTTTAGGGTCAAAGAGTGTAAGTGACAGGAAGAGGCTGACAGGCACCTGGAGACAGGGGGCTCACCTGGCAGATAAGGTGACAGCAAAGACCAGAGCTGCTCGGCTTTGGGGAACACAGAAAGAGTAGTCACAAACGCTAAAATAAAACACCGCTCGGAGTGAATTGCGTTGAAAGGAAATGTGAAGAGGGCCGATGAGGGTATTTAGCTAGTATCACAAAATTCAGCTAGGAGGCTGCAACCGAAGCTGTCAGTTTCGGGGTGGGAGGGGGGTCGCTGCGATTGGATGTTCATCGTCAGACGTGTGGCGTGCCGTCCTTGGGCACTCACATCGATGGGACCACACAGGTCACCCGCCTAGAGACTGCTGCCGCTTGAGAGGAGTGGAGAGAATGGGAAGCAAAATGGCCTCATTAAAGTACAAACTCTTCCTTCTCTCGCCAAATGGAACTGGGCCTTTCAGTTTGGTGATGAACTGGCCTGTCTGGTCTCATCTCGCTCCATGTCTGAGAGGAGTGGCAGCTGAAATAAGGACACCCTGGAGACCTGGTAGATTAGCTCAGAGAGAATATACTGTGTTCTGCATTCCCCCCTCTTCTTCACTACTCCTGGAAGGCTGTCCCCCATGGGCTGTGTCCCGGGGGTCCCTTGCAGCTGGTAGTCAGCTGGGTGTGGCCAGTGGGAGACAGCGGCAAGATCAGAGGGTGGGAGAGAGGAGTCATATGTCCATCCTCCTTCCTTCCTGCTCTGTCCCCTTCCCGGTGACACTGGATCGTCTGCGGCTGCCCTCCCACCTGCGGGCCACGTCCCCACAGCTCCGGCTAACAGGGTCAGTCCCCACGTGACACCACGAGGCCTAGGTCAGTCATGGCTCCCCACTGGACTCTGATGAGGCCCTCCACCTCAAGTTTGGGACCCTAGCCCACCACTGTGGGCCACCCTGATGCCTTTGACAGGTCATTGCCTCTGTTCTCAGACAGCAGTGGCCAGAAGACCTTTTCAGTTGTTGGGTGACTTGCTTTGTTTTCAAACGAGAGGCGTACGAGGCTGGCCAGTGACCAGAGCTAGCGGCAGGAAGGAGCCTCACGGCAGGGAGGTCTTGTCGTAGGGACAGCTCTTCTCGGACTCCTCCTTGGTGAGCCGTCTCCTGAATTGACTATCCCTCCTCTGAATTCCCGTCCTGTTGACGGGCTGTGCAACCATGCGGCATCTAATACGGTCAGATAAACTTCATGAGATCGGGGACTTTATTCCCAGAGCCTACAACAAACTTAGCCGAGCAGAGAGGTTTAGTAAATACGCCTTGAACGAATGAAAGAGTCTTTTTCTCTACAGACGCCACCATCGCACGACAAACACCTATTGAATGCCTCTGTACCGGAGGCTGTCTTGGGCCTGACCATGCAGAGATGGACAGATGGACAGAACTGCCTCGATGAAGAAGATTCTTGCCTGTGTACCTTTGTCCATGCAGCGCCTTCTGCTGGAATGTTCTTTATCATCTCGAGTTCACTGTCCTCTTGACAAACGGGCTCACCCTCCGTGACGTTTCCAGGGAAGCATTCTACAGATTTATCAGCTTCTAAACTTGGTTTAGCATATTACTATCATTGTTTATGTCCTGTAAGTCCTCTCTGTGGCTCTTCTATGAGCCTCTGAAGAGAAATATACTTGTCTGCCCTTTTCCCCCCAGCAGTATACAAACACTCAATTTAATGTCCGCTAATTGATGGTGTCTGCAGACACTGGCCCCTTGGTACTTGGTTGTATATGCTTAAGCCAGCTCTACCTTCCTCCCACTTTCCCCAGTTGAACATTAAGGCTTTCATGACTTCAAAAAAAAAAAAAAAATATTGGGCTGCCTCAATCTTGAATAACAAGGTTGGCTGGTTCCTCTTGAAGGGAGAGCGTGAAGGAGATTGCTGGGTGGGTAGGCGCCTTGACAACTTTATGTCAAACAACGCTATTCTTTTCCTGACAGCTGCTGTTTTAGAATGCACAGTTGCTGGGGTATCACTTTTTGGAAGCCTTTGTCCACATCTATGATCATGAAAGCATGTGGATGTCAGTTGTGAGATGAACTCTATTTCTAGAGCCTTAGGCTTTATGGTCTGGGCTATAGTGATCAGAGGCGGCAGGGGGCAGGAGAAGAATTGTGGTCTCAGGATTATTATTATGTCTGACATCGGTGCCCAGCGAGCTCCCATTTGAATACTCCTGGGCTAAAAAATAAAATCAATAGAAAGAGCTTTCGCTGCCTCTCTGCTACAGGAACGGCAGTCCGGTCCTCAACACCCCCATGTGCTCACGGCCCACTTTTTAGGAGCTGGTGAGAAGACCCCAGTCCACGAATTCTGTTTCTTTAATCATGCTAACACAGATAAACACACCCACAGAATCCTTACAGGGAGAGACTTGCTTATGCCCCAACTTTACAGCGCTCAGATGTTTAAAATTCTCTCCCGTAAAACTAAAATGTTCTGGAATTCCTGGGTTGATTTATGAGGTTCCTGTCAATAAAATGACTAAAGAATTTATCGGGGTGGATTTGGTGTTTAAACCCTTTTAACATCTATATATCAGGAGGGAAGGAATGAGCGAATTCATCAGCGGTGCTGGAGGTTTTATTCTTTTCCCCTAAGGCTCGGTTGATCATAATTAATAAATAAAAGAAAATGGATTTGTGTTCCCCTAAGTCTGATAAAGCCCGTCGGAGAGCGAGGCTCAGTAAACAACGTTCTTTACCTAATCAAGACTGAAATACGATCTTGCACCGTTTCATGCTATTGCTAAATAACGATGTCCCTGCATCATATAATACTTCTTCATTGCATCCATCTAGCTGATTTGGCCAAAGATTCTAAGTAAAGACACTCTTGCTAAAAAAATAAATATGGGATTAGCATTGATAACTCTGGCTGAGAGGTCATTAAACTGTATCCCCTCTCCTCTCGAGACCCCTCTGACTCAGGGACCCAGTACCCCTCGTCCGTAGACCTCTGGGAAACATGACCATGGAAGTACCCCCACGGGGCGCAGGGGCCACAGCCCCGTTTCCATAGCGGCAGGCTGCCACTCTTGTTGATTCTGCAGAGTGGACTCCTCAGGGACCTTCAGGAAAGAGCTCCTGCCTCCCGCCCACACCCCGAGCTTGGAGGGGTCCCCTTCACCTGAGTGGCTGCTCCGAAGGCGGAGGCAGAGGGGCCGCTGCAGTCACCGTCGTGGGGGGCCTCCTTGCAGTCCCGGCAGAACTCGAGCTGCGGAAGAACACAGGGGAGTCAGAGCCCGCGGCCAGACCGCTGCCTCCCTCCTGGGCTCAGTGCATGCATGCCTCCGGCCAGACCACGCCTCCCCCTCCTGGGCTCAGTGCATGCATGCCTCCGGCCAGACCACGCCTTCCCCTCCTGGGCTCAGTACACGCGTGCCTCCGGCCAGACCACGCCTTCCCCTCCTGGGCTCAGTACACGCGTGCCTCCGGCCAGACCACGCCTCCCTCTCCTGGGCTCAGTGCACGCGTGCCTCCGGCCAGACCACGCCTCCCTCTCCTGGGCTCAGTGCACGCGTGCCTCCCGCCAGACCACGCCTCCCTCTCCTGGGCTCAGTGCACGCGTGCCTCCGGCCAGACCACGCCTCCCTCTCCTGGGCTCAGTACACGCGTGCCTCCGGCCAGACCACGCCTCCCTCTCCTGGGCTCAGTACACGCGTGCCTCCGGCCAGACCACGCCTCCCTCTCCTGGGCTCAGTGCATGCGTGCCTCCGGCCAGACCACGCCTCCCTCTCCTGGGCTCAGTGCATGCGTGCCTCCGGCCAGACCACGCCTCCCTCTCCTGGGCTCAGTACACGGATGCCTCCGGCCAGACCACGCCTCCCTCTCCTGGGCTCAGTGCACGCGTGCCTCCGGCCAGACCACGCCTCCCTCTCCTGGGCTCAGTACACGCGTGCCTCCGGCCAGACCACGCCTCCCTCTCCTGGGCTCAGTACACGGATGCCTCCGGCCAGACCACGCCTCCCTCTCCTGGGCTCAGTGCATGCATGCCTCAGGCCAGACCACGCCTCCCTCCTGGGCTCAGTACACGCGTGCCTCCGGCCAGACCACGCCTCCCTCTCCTGGGCTCAGTGCATGCATGCCTCCGGCCAGATCACGCCTCCCTCTCCTGGGCTCAGTGCATGCATGCCTCCGATGGGAGCGGTGGTTTCTGTGCCGAGGTACTTTGTGCAAAGAGAAAGGTACGTTTAGATGGGACTGTTCACTCGTTGCTAAGAGTGAACGTCCCAAGCACCGCAGTCGGGTTTTGCCAATGGAGTGGCATTTCCTTTGCTAAAGGCGTTTCTTGTGCAGCAGGAGAACGGGTAACGCATATAAATACCCGTGGCAAAGTGTTATTGGGGTTAGAAGACGAGAAAAATAGTTTCATTCCACAATTCCACATCTGATATTTGTTCACACACGTAGGGTTTTATATGTTCATGTTTGTGGACTTAGTTTTGTACTGAAAGGCTCTTATGGAACGGAGAAATGCGCTGTTAAGGGCGAATCGTATCCCTCACAGATTCAAACGTTGAAGCCTTTTTTTTTTCCTCCCTCAAAGTAGAAAACTTTATTTTTTTATTGAGGTAGAGCTGAGCTTCAGGGATACAACATAACAGGTCAGTATTTGCAGATGTTACAAAAGGATCATCATGATGTCTAATGAACCTGTCACCATATTTAGTTATAGATTTTTTTTTCTTGTGATGAGAACTTTTAAGATCTACTGTCGTAGCTGATTTCGAAGACACAACGCAGTGGTAGCGACTATGGTCAGCATGCTGTACACGACACCCCATGACTTACTCCTGGTATAACTGGAAGTTTGTACCTTTTGACTCTTTCCACCCATTTTTCCCACCTACCACCCTCCACCTCTGCCAACCAACAGTCTTCTTTGTGTCCATGAGCCTGGTTTCTGTTTGTTTGTTTTTAGATTCCTCATATACGTAAAATCGTATGGTATTTTTGTCTTTCTCTGTCTGACATTTTCACTGAGCGTAACACCCTCAAGGTCCACCCATGTTGTCACCAATGGCAAGATTTCGTTCTTTTTTTATGGCTGAGTAATATTCCATGACACATGTCACATTTTCTTTATCCAGCCATCCACTGATGGACACTTAGGTTGTTTCCATATTGTGGCTGGGGTGGATAACGCTGCCGTGTACATGGGAGTGCGTGTGTGTGTGTGTGTGTGTGTGTGTGTATATATATATATAGATGTAGTCTTTCTGGTTTCTTCAGATAAATAATACTCAGAAGTGGAATTGCTGGGTCCTATGGTAGCTCTACTCTTAATTTCTTGAGAACCTTCCATAACACTTTCCATAGTGGCTGTACCAATTTACATTGTCACCAGCAAGGCACAAGGGTTCCCTTCTCTTCACATCCTCACCAACACTGGTTCTTTTGTGTCTTTTTGATAATAGCCATTCTGACAGATGTGAAGTGACAGCTTGCGGTGGCTTTAATTTGCATTTCTCTGGTGATTGGCGATGTTGAGCATCTATCTTTTCATGTTCCTTTCCGGGTAGGAACAACCCAGTTCTGCCCTTCTGTGTTTCTCTCCTGTGAGTCTCCTTTCGTCATTTGAGCATTTCATATCGGACACTCTTGGCCACCCAGTGTGTGGGGTTCTCCCCCACAACTACAAGCAGCAAGTCTCTGACACCAGCTGGTTTCCTATAATTTAACTGAACTCTAACCCTATCTACCCAGAGACAGCACCAGATCTCGCATGGAATGGCTCAGTCCACAAGACAGCTCCCTCCCACCCCCTCTGCGACGCCAGCTGCAAACTCCGGTCCCCTGGACTTCCGAGTGACCAGCCATAGATCGGGTATTCCAAAGACCCCCTGCTCCAGGCTCGGTCAGTTTGCAGAGAACTGAGGGGAACGACTGACCAGTATATTACAGAACACGGTAAAGAACACAGATAAACACCCAGATTAATAGATACATAGGGTGAGCCCCGGGAGGGTCCCGAGCACGGGAGCGTCTGTCTCCGTGGAGCTGGGGTGTGCTGCTCTCTCACTGTGGGTGTGCTCGCTACCCTGGAAGCTCCCTGCACCCCGTACTATTGGGGTGTTATGGAGACTTCCTCACGTAGGCATGGGCGATTACTAAGTCTGTTTCCAGCCCCCTTCCTCTCTCTGGAGGATGAGAGCTGAGGCTGGAAACCGAGGTCCTAATCATGGCTTGGTCTTTCCGGTGACCAAACCCACCCAAGAGCCGTCCAGGACCCCACCGGAGTCTAACCAGGACCAATGACGTTCCGACTGGTCTCATCACTTAGGAAATGACAAGGGTTTTAGGAGTTCTGTGTCAGGAACTGGGGGCAGAAAACAATTCTTTTCTGTTATCTCATAGACCTCCTAGGTCAAATGTATTCCTAGGTGTTTTATTTTTGATGTAATTGTCAGTGAAATTGTTTTCTTAATCTCTTTCTTATCATCGTTCATGATTAGTGTATAGAAACACATCAGGTTTCTGTCTATTAATTTTGTTTTGCAACTTGACTGAAATCATTGATTAGTTCTATCAGTTTTCTTTTGTTGGCATCTTTAGGGTTTTCTATATTTAATATCATGCCACTTGCAAATAATGACAGTTTTACTTCTTTCTCTCCACTTTTACTTGCCTAGTTGCTTGGGCTAGGACTTCTAAACCTATTGAATAAAAGAAGTGACAGTGAACGCCTGTGTCTTTATTCCTGATATTCGACGAAACACCTCTAACTTTTCACTGTTGAGTAGGGTGTCAGCTGTGGCTTGTCCCCTATGGCCTTGATTATGTTGAGATATGTTCCCCATATGCTCAGTGTGTTGACAGGTTTTATCATAAATGGATGTTGAATTTTGTCAAGTCTTTTCCTGCATCTATTGATATAATCACATGATTTTTATTGTTCACTTTGTTTATGGGGTGTATCATGTCGATTGATTTGTAGATACTCAACCACACCTGCATCCCTGGGACAAATCCCACTGGACTATGGTGTGCAATCCTTTTAATGGGCTGCTGGACTCAGTCTGCTAATATTTTGTTGAGGATGTTTGCATCTATGTTCATTGGGGATGTGGGCCTGCAGTTTTCTTTACTTTCTGCCTCCTTGTCTGGTTTTGATGTCAGGGTGATGCTGGTCTATCACATGAGTTTGAAGGGTTCCCTGTTCCAGAATCTCTTACAAGAGCTTGAGAAGGAACCGAGGCCCCAGGCCCCGGCGGAGCTCTGAGCAGCCAGCCAGCCGTGTGTCCCAGCCACAGCTCCAGGGACCGAGGCCCCAGGCCCCAGCGGAGCTCTGAGCAGCCAGCCAGCCATGTGTCCGAGCCACAGCTCCAGGGACCGAGGCCCCAGGCCCCGGTGGAGCTCTGAGCAGCCAGCCAGCCATGTGTCCGAGCCACAGCTCCAGGGACCAAGGCCCCTCGGTGGAGCTCTGAGCAGCCAGCCAGCCATGTCTCCGAGCCACAGCTCCAGGGGACCCTCCAACCCCTGGCTGAGCTGCCTCAGCTGACCCCACAGGCAGCAGAGACTAACTTCTTCACAGGGCTCTGCTCGGACGACAGGTTTGTGGGGAAAACCAAACAGAGCCAAACGGGGACCAGACTGTTTTAAATCACTAAGGTTCGGAGGTTTTTCTTTTTCTTTTTGTACACAGCAACAGAGAACTGACACAGTGATGGGGACAGTGTCTGGAAAACTCAAAAAACTCCTGGATATACCTGGACGTTTCCCAGTGAACACTTTATAACAGAAGCCAGGAATTTAGCTCTGTTTTGCTTAAGATAAGACTGACTTGAACTGATAAACAAAACCCAAAGCAAACAGGATGGAGAAAAAGAGAGCTTTCTCCCTTAGAGTGCCCCAGTCCTCCCTGCTCGGGAGAGAGCAGGCCGCCTGACGGGTATCCCGGGTGAGGTCATCCCCACAGGGGGCTAGGTGTCCTGTGCGAGGTCGTCCCCACGGGGATGGGGGTGGGTGTGTGTCCTGTGCGAGGTCGTCCCCATGGGGGGGTGGGTGTCCCGGGTGAGGTCATCCCCAGGGGGCTGGCTCCCTCCTTGCCTACGGCCAGGTGTCAAGGTCCTCGCTGTAACAGCTCACCTGGAACGACCTAACCTCGGCACCTACCAGCAGGAAAGGCAAGGCTCCATGAGGACAGCCCCCCTCAGACGTGCCCGGGCCCATCTGCCAGCTGGGTTTTCAGAGCGCGAGTCTCAACTATCTCCTCACAGCGAAGTCACTGAATCCAAGGTTTGTGGGGAACACATGCCATTCAAAGGCTCAAGTGGGGCAGAGCGCTGTGTGTTGTTAGCATGTCCTTATGCAAATCACCCATACCCCCCAAGTTTTAAATTTCTGACACTTTTCTTTTCCCTGAACTGGAAGCTAAGCCAGTGAACAGTGCACAACTTGAATCCTAGGACTTCCGATCATTCTGCTGCCCCGTGCTGTCCCGGAGGACCGGGTCTGAGTGGCGGTGGCTGGGCGGAGCACACACATGGTTTCCCCACGCCTTCCTGCAGAGGGGAGTCCGGTCCCGGGTCCTGCGGAGTGGCTCGCATCTCGCTAGCTCGTGGAGCAGACAGAAAACCAGTCTCATGGAAGAGGAACACCCCAGAGCTTGACCTGTGTGTCGAACAAATAGGCCTTTCCTGACACAGAAAGTACCTTTCACACGGGCACTAAGAGAAGAGGATCAAAAAGAGAAAAAAAAAGAGGACGTGAAAGCGAACCTCCAACCACTACAATACGGCAACGGCAAGCAAAAGCCTCAAAAACGTGCTATGGCAGTTCAACGGTGACGCGCCTGCTAGTTTGCTTCTCTTTAGAGAGAAGAACTTGGATTTAGTTCTATCAAGCAGTGGGCTTGTTTACTTAAATAACTCCAATCCATCTCGCACAAAACGAGGAGGTCTCCAGAAAGTCTTGAAGTGGTCTCGAAAATGGGCAGGCTTCTACTTACATCGTGCAGAACTCGAGACTGTCCACAAAGGGCTGTCCAAACGCTCAGGCCTTCAGCGCCCAGTCTGTGTACCAAGGCACGCCGGGAGGCCCCAGCAGGCCCACACGGTGCTGTGGGACCTGTGACACGCTTGTGGAGTGCACAGGCCCACTCAGCATCTGCTGGACACTGTGTGACTTACCCACCCAGGGGTTCACGGTGTTCGTGTCCACTGTGCCACCCTCCTCCTGATGGCGTCATAGCCACCCTCCTGATGACGCCATAGCCACCCTCCTCCCGATGACGCCACAGCCACCCTCCTCCCGATGACGTCATAGCCACCCTCCTGATGACGTCATAGCCACCCTCCTGATGACGTCATACGTTTGCAAAGCTGGGTTTGTGCAGGCTACTGTGATTAACACAACAACAGTCACCAAGCAAATGACAACCACCATGTGAACGTCTATTTGGAACATGGGACATAGTTAATTAAGGATGAATTACACAGCCTGACCTGTGGTGGCACAGTGGATAGAGCGTCAACCTGGAACACTGAGGTCGCCGGTTCAAATCCCATGGTGGAGGCGCATAGGAGAAGCAACTACTACGAGCTGATGCTTCCTGTTTCTTCCCTCACCCCCTCTTTCTCTAAAATCAATAAATAAAATCTTAAAAAAAAAATGAAATAATATATTTTCTCCAATTTACGTGAACTATTTTTTGTTAAGTGATGATTACACTACTAAGACATTACTTATATTTATATTATTTGGACCAAAATATTAAAAATGAAAACAAAACTCTTTAGGCGTATCCTTTGGCGGAAAAGCACCGAGAGAAACTGACAGAGCGGCTCAGTGCACAGGGACCCGGGGGTGGGGGTGAAGTCTGGAGACTGCGGTCCAGGCAGTCCCTGAGTGCTCTGAGATACCGCCAGGGGCCAGTCTGCAAACACTGCGCCCGGGACGGCCGTTTCTGGAGAAAGAACCGGAGGAGAAGCAGACGGGTCTGGAGTTTCGGGTTCCCGGCTGCTCCGCCTGCCCCGCCTGCCCCTCCCCTGCTGCGCCCGGATCTCGCGTTAACCGAGGGCTGCGATCCACCCAGAGGCTCGCTCTTACCTCCCCGCAGCCTCCTGCTCGCTGACGTCACAGCTGTCTTAGGAGGAAACACCGAGTGGAAAAGACCATTATAGCTGTCGCTCCATAGTGTACTTCTCCCGGACTATTTTTTCTTGAGAGAGATCTCACAAATTCCTCCCAGTTTTAAACATGATTTTTAAAGCCCTTTAAAAATTTATGAAAGTAATAATGTATTCTTGAGGTTCTCTGAGCCCTACCCCCTTATTAAATTTGATTAAAAGGCAATATATAGGAACTGTATTATCTTAGCTCCTGTGAAGATAGTGTTGTGTGTCAACGCGGCTAGTTTATAGTCTCCAGTTATCGAATCAAATACTAACCTAGGTGTTTCTGTGAAGGGTGGCGCAGGTCTCTAAGATCTATACTCAGTTTCCTTCAAGGAGGAGAGGTGATCCTAGATCAGGGGTCTCCAAACTACGGCCCGCGGGCCACATGCGGCCCCCTGAGGCCATCTATCCGGCCCCCGCCGCACTTCCGAAGGGGCACCTCTTTCATTGGTGGTCAGTGAGAGGAGCATAGTTCCTATTGAAATACTGGTCAGTTTGTTGATTTAAATTTCCTTGGTCTTTATTTTAAATATTGTATTTGTTCCCGTTTTTTTTGTTTTTGTTTTTTTTTTTTACTTTAAAATAAGATATGTGCAGTGTGCATAGGGATTTATTCATAGTTTGTTTTTTTTTAATAGTCCGGCCCTCCAACGGTCTGAGGGACAGTGAACTGGCCCCCTGTGTAAAAAGTTTGGGGACCCCTGTCCTAGATCCTCTGCACGGGCCTGACACAATCCATTGACAGGTTTTAAGGGCAGAGCCAATGTTTCGCCGAGAAGGAGAAAGCCCGTCTGTGGACAGCAGCTTCCGGCTGCACCTGAGAGTCCCAGCCCGTCCGTCCTGGTGGCCTGCCCGTGGCGTTCAGACTTGCCTAGCCAGCCCACCACCACATGGGCCAATTCCTCGTAATCAATCTCTTTCTCTAGGTATGTCGATATAAATACAGACACGGAGGTATCGCTCTACCTGTATGCATCTATAAGTCCGTGGGGACAGCTGAGCGTGTCTGTAAACCTATATTGTATCTGTATCTATGTCCATATCATTTCCAACATTCCTTCAAAAAAATTTCACTAGGTCAGTTTATTTTTATTAGGTCAGTTAGTCTTTTGAAAAGGACTGATGTAAAAAAAACAAAAAACGATCTGAATTTTCTATGTGATTTGCAACGCTGCCATTCAAATTTCTTTCCATGTTTGTTTTTAATTCCAAGTACCCACAGGGCAATTGCTCCTAGAATTCAACACCAGGGTCAAGTTCATCACTGCCGACAGGGTGAGTGTTTCCCTTTATTGGACGCTGAAACTTTGTAATCCAATACATTTTTGTTTCCTCTTTGGGGTTAGCTGCCTGGGAGGTTGGGGCCAGTTTCTCACTCAGCTGTTGTCCTAGCCCATCCTCGGTGCCTAAGGTGAGGAATACAATTTTAAGACCACTGTTGACTAAAGGATGAATTCCATAGGGTGACTTTTTTTTCCTATAAGTATTATAATAGCCAAACTATTCTTGCTCTTCAAGTCATATTTTTGCCTTGCAATTAATATGTGTTAAATATTTACTTTTATGATAAATAAAGTCTTGGATGTGGAGAACATATGAGATAATAGCATATTCTGATACAGGAAGTCACATAGTAGATAATTAGATTTTTAAAAATCAGATATAGTTTAGTGTTTAGAAGTGAAGCCTCGAAATCAGAGGGTCCTGGAGTGAGTCATTTATTATCTGTGTGATCCTAATATCATTTTGCTTTAGATTTTTTTTGTGTGTGTGTATCTATAAAGAAGAAATAATATGATAATGAACATTTCACACAGTTTCTAGTACACAGTAAACACAATAAATGTGTTTTTTTTTATAGAATTGTAGTTTTATTTTGAGAGAAAGACAGGAAAGGAGAGAGATGAGAAGCATCAACTAATAGTTGTAGCACCTTAGTTGTTGTTCATTGATTGCTTTCTCATCTGTGCCTTGACCACAGGGGCTCCAGCTGAGCCAGTGACCCCTTGCTCAAGCCAACAACCTTTGGGCTCAAGCCAGTGACCTTGGGAACATGTCAATGATCCTGTGCTCAAGCTGGCAACCTCAGGGTCTCGAACCCAGAACGCCAATGTCCTAGGTTGATGCTCTATCCACTGCGCCACCAACAGTCAGGCCGATTTTTATAAACAACAAAATCCACAGAAAAGTAAGGTGAAATTAAAGCACCTTGTTCATGAAAGCAATTCCCAGTACTCTGATAATAACTGCTGTTGTTTGCAAGTCCTGAATAAAACCGAGGACCTCCTCGGAGACACCAGGATCCGCAGCTCCTCAGAGCTGGTGCACAGAGAGGGATGCTGGCTTCACTTAGCTCAGGTATCTGCAGAGGGGCCTTCACTGTCAGTCCTCTTAGTCCGGTGCTACCAAACAGCTGTACGGACGGCCCGTCACACTCATCATTCAATATCTTGTCAGTCGAGAAGTCACCTGACTGATGTTCGAGTTTGATTTCCCATATGCTCATCGTGGAGACAATCGGAAGGAGATGTATGCGTGCATTCTCCTTGCATGGCAGGGAATCGAGGAACAGCTCCCAGTGCCAACGGAATGCTCCCCGGCTGCTGATCAATAAGGCTGAGGGCCAGTCGGTACCTGCAAGTGACGACCCTCAGAATAAGCGCTGGCTCCTTCAAGTTGGATGATCTCTACGCAAAAGCCCAAAGGTCATTGTGCCTGTTTCCCGTCATGGCGGCAGCTATTCCAAAAGCATTTGATCACGTGGTATTCATTTTCCTTGCACGACTGCACCGTTCGGTGTTGGGAGGTCAGGAGAGAATCAAACGTCATCTCGGGACCCTGGACTCTATAGTCAAGGCCCAGGGTAACGTCAGAAGCATCACCCATCTGTACTTCTCTGGGGACAGGTGGGCTGTGTTTCTTTTAGGTGTGTGACTGTCCAGAAGATGGCAGCAGTGATTTAAGGGACCGGGCCTTCTCTCTGTGTTAAATACAATGTATCAAAAGAGTAAGGCTCCCCGTGGGGGACCCACTGCTCACAGATGCAAAACAGATGCAAAACTGGTTCTGACAAGACCGGTGGGCCACAGAAGGACGGACGGAAGTGGTGTTCGATTAGAATGCACTGAGACACAATTATGAAAAAGACGAAAGTCAGCTTATTTTCTTTCAAGTTGAGCATCTTAAAAATCACAGGCCCTCGTGGTGAGACGCAGCCCAAACCCGCCAGGCTGCACATGCACACAGGCTGGGGCACTCTTTCAACGTGCCATCCGTCCCCAAAGGGCTACAGATGAATCGTTTCAGGGAGGCTGAATGCCTCTTAAGTAGCTGAAGTCCTCTATGTCTGTCGAACGCTGTACTAATCACCAAGGATGGCGAAACACCGCCCTCTAGACCCCCACAAAGTTCTGGGACACCGATCCCTACCCCAACCCCCCCAAACTGGTTTTGTTTTAGACTCGCTGCCGTGAAAAGGACTCTTATTTCCTTGGCTTAATTTCCATTTAATGGGAGTGCATCAGAGAACCCCGAATGTCCCCTCTTCCAACACCATTATCCGTGTCATCCCATGCCTGCGAGCACCAGCTCAATCTTCATGTTGTATTACCGTATTTCCCCATGTATGAGATGCTCCCATCTATAAGATGCGCCTTAATTTTGGGGCCCAAAATTTGAAAAAAAATATTTCATAAAGTTATTGAACTCAAGTTTTATTCATCATAAAATTCATACAACTCCTCATCACTGTCAAAACTCCCATCCATGAGCTTGTCCTCATCTGTGTCTGATGATGAATCACTGTCTTCGTATGTTGCCTCATCCTCAGTACCATCTATGGCATTTGAAATGCCACACCCATTGTATAAGACGCACCCAGTTTTTAGACCCCAAAATGTTTGGGAAAGGTGTGTCTTATACATGGAGAAATATGGTACTTGATGCACCTGTTGTGAGGATGATCTAGAACTGTGATGGCAAACCTTTTCATAAAAACCGCCCACTTTTGCAGTGCTGGTCAACCCGGTCTATCCCACCCACTAGTGGGCGTTCCAGCTTTTATGGTGGGCCATTTTGCGGCACCGTTTGGTTGCTCCACTAACACACACCATGAAATCTGGAACACCCACTGGTGGGCGGGAGAGACCAGGTTGACCAGCACTGCAAAAGTGGGCGGTTTTTATAAAAGGTTCGCCATCACGGATCTAGTAGAAAACTTGGTTACCATCTGTCCCAGGACCTGTTAGAGACCATGAGCTCGTGGACGGAGAGGCCATTTTCCCAGCTTCCCTTGGACAGGGTGGACTCAGAGCCTCCAGCTAAGAGAGGTGCCAGGAGGTGCTCCGCATGGCGAGGGGCTGCTCCAGGGATGGGAGGCTGGGAGCTCACCCGTCCGACTGTAAGCACAGACGGAGATGTTTCAACTGATTTCCCACTCCGACACAGACAGAGTTGTTATAAACTTAAAGCTCTTATTGGCCATTTATTTTTCCTTTTCTTCAGCAGCTTTACTGAGGTATAACGCACGTGGCAATGGGTTTTAAAATGTGGTCTACGTGCTGCGTGGGTCACACAGGCACCCAGCGCGACTCCAGAGCATGTATACAGCAGAGTGAAAAGTTGGTCCCCCTCCGTCCCCCATCAACCACAAAGCTTCCCAGAGACCATCACGCTCGCCTGTGGGCCTCTTCCCGGGAATGTTCATGCATTTGGGAATTAATATATAAGCTATTTCCAGACAAGAAGTGGTCTGTAGGAGGCCGCATTGTGTGCTGCGCTCTGCACCTTGCTTTTCACGTCACAGGCGTGCAGTGGGCGCAGGGTCAGGGCAGGCCGAGCGGCCCCATCTGTCGGAACAGCTGCGCACAGTCCTGAGCGAGAAGCAGGCGCGCTGCCCCAGGCTAGGGAGTGGGCACTAGCACCGGCCCTTCCTGACCTTTCGCCGTTATAGAGAGTCCCCTCCACGGGCCACTTGGCACACGTGAAGGTGAAATCTGAAGGAGACTTCTTTGGAAGTGAGACCGCTGGCTGTGCAGGCACATGGACCTCAACTTCTGACGGTGTCTGGGCACCTGCTCCCTCCCCACGGGGGAGGCTGGTCCCACTACCGCCGCCCAGCAGCCAGGGCTGTGAGGCCCGACCCCCACCTCCACAGCATGCTGCCTTTGTCAAACGCAGGCGTGGAAAGCAGCTCAGAGAAGTCACAGCACTTTGGCTAACACCTTCCTCGTGCTGTCATCACGGAAACACGTTCCCGGTCAAAGGAATAACTCTGAGTCACGCGGGAGTCTTGTGCGTATGGCTGGACCGGGGTCCAGAGCGGCCTGTGGTCGCTCTCACCTGTCATTCCCCTGCTCCTCCCGTCTGTGCTCAGTGACAGGGCGCAGGGGGCCTGCAGTCTCCTTGTTCATACTGGCCTGGGTTCAGCCTGTTTGTCGGAAAAGGACTTTAAGTGACTTTTTAGCTCGGTGGCTTGAAACACTGACAGCCAACAAATTGAAGGTCCAGGTGAGAGAGAAAGAAGATGGGAGACGAGGGGACATGGGGTTCAATGGCCCGTGGTTGTGTCCTGGGCTGTGACTCGAAGCAGAAAAGGCTCAGCGGGAATCACCCGGGACGGCAGTGACAGGTGTGATCTGTGGTGGTGACCCCCTCTCCCTCTTCTCCCCATTTCCTGTCTCTCTCTCTCTCTTTGCTGCAACCATGGGAAAGGGTGCTTTCTGCGGTGACGGTCCCCACCCCCATCCTCCAGCCTTCACGACTCCCCTCTTTTCTGAGGGCTGACGCAGGATGTGGCTGCAACCTGGGACGCTTGTGAGTATTGGAGGGTGACGCTCACGCCACCCAGGTTCATCTCCGGGAACTCCTCAGAGGGTGGGCGTCCGTCCCTGACAATCCCCTCGGGCCTCCGGCGAGGGTGGCGCAGTTTCTGCGTTCAGACCAGTGTGTCCCCGACCGTATGGAGGAGCATTTGGCTCCTTGCAGAAACGGAGCCCTGGTCGCAGAGTATCAAATTCAACACCACTTTCAAATAGTGCCATTCATTAGTGAGCGTGTTTGAATGCGGCCATTCATTAGTAAAATGCACAGCATATGTCTTCTATAATTTTTAACTGTTCCCCAATCCTCGTGACCTTACCATTTACAATCTGTGGGGAGGCACCAGACTCTGTAAAAATGATTACACGACGCCAGTTGAAATGTGAAATCCAAGCCATATGGCCATCTGAGCCCAATTTGTCCCTTGTGCCCGCGGGCATCCTTCTGCTCTCTGGCGCGGCAGGGGCCGCTGAGCGCTTCCCTGGAACACCTGGGCCCAGCCCAGGAGACGGGCCAGTCAGCTCTGGAAAGGCGCCAAAGCCTCATGTCTTAGGGACCTTTGTCTCTGGAGGCCTTGCGGCTTGTCAAGGGTTAAATTGTATGCTCAGCCATGGCTGTGCACTGAGCGATTCTGTGGGTGCCCAGGGAACACACCTGTTCCTGCCCCGCCCCGCGCAGCCTCCACCAAAGAGGTCGGGGTGTTTTTTCATAAGCGCTGCCTCTCTCTCACACACACTTCTATTACAGTGTTTGTCCTCGCTGTCAAACGACCCTGGGTCATTTCCCCTTCTATGTGGAGAGGGCCTGTATCGTGTTCATCTTCCTTTCCCCAGGACCCAGGGTCTGGAGCGCAGTCAGTGAGCTGTCTGTCTGTCTGTCTGCTGCACACCAGGTGCCGGCTCACGGAGCTCACGGCTCGGCTGGGAGGCAACGTTTATGGAGAACAGAGGGGCTAGAGAAGGAGACCATTCAGTCCGCGACTGTGTGCTGCACTGTCTGCAGCCGCCCAGCGAGAGGATCGGATGGGCTGACGGGCTGGGGTGGGGGTGGGGGGGCGAGGATGGCGTTTGCTTCTCTGCCCTACGATGTGCCCCATTCCCTCCCCGGCACCGGTCCCGCGGCCAGACCTCCCCCGCCACCCTGTGCGAACAACGCTCCGCCCCCTTCCCGACCTCCCTCCGCAGCCCTGCGCGGCCCACCGCGTAGCTCCGGCTGGGTACGTCGCACTCATTTAAACTGTAAATCAACTTCAAGTCCGCGTGATTATTGTTACATTGTTGGAGAAAAAGGATGCTGAGTTAAAAGAGTGGAAATTCAAAGAGTTAACTGGAGGGAGCAACAGTAAGGACGGTGCTGGGGGTGGGGGTGGGGGCCCTGCGCACCTGCGTGGCCGCCCCTTTCCCGGCCGCCCCGCCTCCCTTCCGGATCCCTTCGCCCAGAGACGCCAGGGTCCACGAGCGGGCCCTGCGCACCTGCGTGACCGCCCCTTTCCCGGCCGCCCCGCCTCCCTTCCGGATCCCTACGCCCAGAGACGCCTGGGCGTTCTTCACTGCTTGGCACTGACCTCTGATTCTCCCTGGAGCCGAGACCGCCTCACCCCGTTTGAGTTGGGGACCGTTCTGCGTCCCCAACAGTGCTGGTGCGTGTCTTGATCCTGCACACTTGTGTGTCAGTGTGTTTACTACAGTCTACCCACTCCGCGGTGGGCCTCTGGGGACACAGGCCACCCTCACCCGGGGCCTAGCCCAGCAGCTGTCACACAGGCAGAGATGGACAAACATTTGCAGGATAAAGCTAGAGAACTCTAAACTCCGAGGAACAGGACAGCACAGCGTCACGGGAACGCCGCCATGAGGCCAGCCAGGAGGGGGAGGAATGAGCAGAGGGCACTCGGCGAGGGGCACTCTTGCGTGAACTTGGAGCCCACGGTATTTGTCCAGTGATGCAGTCGCTAGCCAGGCTCAGAAGCTGAGGTCACAGGGGTGACAGGATACAGCAGGTGTCACGACTGAAGGACATGACTGGTTTGAAAATAGAAAAAGAAAATGAAAGGAGAGAATGAGGAAGAAAGAAGGAGAGGGGGCAGGAGTGGCAAGAATGCCCAGGACAACGGCAAGGCCCGGACACCCACATGTCTCCGAGGGCCCGGGTCTATGAGGAGGGCCGGCTCTGCAGGCTTTGGGAAGGCAGCGGTTTCCTGATGAGAGGAGGCTGCCCCGAGGAGCATGACCTACCAGCTCTTCATCTCCTGCGGTCCAGGGGGGGCGGAGTTGGGACTGAGAAGGCCTGGGACAATCGCTGTCCCTCAGGAGGAGTGGAGGGCAGCCCACAAGTGCGGGCTCAGAATCTGAGTTCCTCTCTCTCTTTTTTATTCAGTGAGAGGAGGGGAGGCAGAGAGACAGACTCCCACATGTGTCCTGACCAGGATCCACCTGGCAAGCCCACGAGGGGGCAATGCTCTGCCCATCTGGGGTGTTGCTCCTTTGCTCAACAACCAAGCTATTTTAGTGCCTGAGGTAGAGACCATGGAGCCATCCTCAGCGCCCGGGGCCAACTCACTCCAGTGAAGCCATGGCTGCAGGAGAGGTACGCTTCTGTTTACGTTCCTAACATGTCCTGATGTTCGTGGCTTGCTGCTTACTAACAGTGGGCATCTCCCACCGTTTCCTCCCCAGTCAGCAGCTGTGCCCCATGAGCGGACACGGGTGTCAGCCCAACGCACAGAAAGCAGATTCCCTCCGAGGCCCTGGGGGCAGAGCCCTCCCCCACCGTGCCTTCAATCAGGGTGACTCCCGAGGCCTGTGTTAGCTAAGATAAGACGGGGGGGGGGGTACGGGGGTGGCCGACCCCAAATGCCTGCAGGGACCTGAGAAATGTTATCTCTCAGCAACACACACCTTGCAGTGTCTTGCTAAAATGCAAAATGGAGCCCAGACTTAAAAGACTCCCCCCCCCGACCACATAAGTCCCCCCACACCCCCATTTGATTGCTTGGCTGAGGAAGGAGAAAGCAAGCTAATTAAGCCGCAGCCCCAGAGCCCGGGCCTGGACGGTGGGTCTCTGAGTGCGGTGGTGTGGATGAGGCAGAGACTGTGGGGGAGAGAAACGAAATGTCATCGACACGGTGCCTCGGGGCCAGTACCTTCTTGTCCCATATGGTAGCACAGGACACAGGCGTCCATTAAGCCAAGTGACAAAGGACAGTGTGCAGAGCTCACTCTGTGGAGCCGTCCTCCCTCATCGTCTGATGGACGACAGAGAACGCTGGTGCCCCCCCCTCCCCCTCCGGATTTGCTGTCCTTGTGGCGGAAGGTGCCCCTCTCCTTGGGCATCCTCACTCGTGTTGGGACATGTTAGTATTATTCTGCATCTAAAACAACCGCCCAGCCACCTTGGATTACGCCAAGCAGAAAGGACACCTGGCGACGTTTTCAGGAATAACGATAAGGATCTCACCCCGTATTCTTTGAAATCCTGCTTGTTGGTCTGTGACTAGAATCAGATTTTCAAAAGGCTAATGGCTCCTAGAGGAAGCTCCGCCCGGGAGGCTTGTCTGTGGAGAGCCACCCCGCACCCTCTCCTCCGGAGCTCCCCCAGGCCCCCTTGGCTGAGCTAACCCGTAAGAGCGGGGTGCTTCAGTTCTCTACCTCCCGGTTGAGGGTCAGGGGCTCACTCCGGGCAGACTCCTGACCCCAAGCCTGGGCTCGTGGCTTCTCTAGGTCATCACTCAGCTGCCCTTCTCTGCGGTTCCTCCTTCCCATCACCTGCCCCGCGAGTTTCCCTGTCCCCTGACCCCCCTAGACCCAAGTTCCCGGGGGGACCGGAGCCCCAGTGGTGCTCAGCCTGTGTTCCAAGTGCCACCTCCCCATCCCCATCACTGGGCCCAGGGCAGGTGCTTCATGGGGGTTTATTCCAGGGAGGAGGAGAGCGGGAAGGAGACCAGACGCCTGCATGGACGAGGACGACGACACCACAGCATCAAGTGCCTGGACGGGGCGAGCGAGGCCCGCGCACACCAGGGGGCAGTCCGCCCACATGCACAGCCCTGCGGACACTCCAGGTCTCGCCAGGGCAAGCTGGACCGAGAGGAGAACGGGGCGGTCCTGAAAAATCGAGCCAATGTTGCCAGTGTCCACGAGCTCAACTAGAGCGTGGACAATGCCCCCGAGGGTGTCAGCACATTCCAGTCAGCGCAAACCCCACATGGAGAAGACGAAATGTGGCAGGATTTCCCCCTGATTGCGTTACCTGTAACGATACACTTCATTCAGAAAGGCTTTCCCGTGGGGTGAGGTATCGTGGTGCGCGTCACACACGATGACCTGAGTCACGGGGAAGGATTCTTCACCAGAGGGCTCTGTGTCTACGGACTTATTCCAGATAAGTCACCGAAACGGCGCGGGTGGGCACACCGCCCTCTTCATGCCCACAGGGAACTCCCCTCCCCCTCTGGGTGGGTTTCCAGCAGAAAAGTATAATGTCTTTTGGAGTCTTCAAAAAAAAAAAAAAATGGAACGAAGCCTTCTCCTATTGGGATGGTCTGACAGAGGTCTATTATTTTTTATTTTCGTCGGCGGCAGGAAGATCGACAAAATGATAAAGCTGCTTCTCGCCCCCTCCAGCCCTGTGGCTCTCCACCTCGAAGGCTGATTTACTCCCCCGACACCCCCCCAGCCCTCCCGGCTCCCGCGCGGGCCGAGAACAAATTGCGTGGCCTGAAACAGGCTTTGCCAGACAATGACAAGATTTACAGTGGGATTCGGGGGAAAAGGCCATTAATTGTCACTCGTTGTCACCTGCTTGTGCACCTCTCTTTTTTTTTCTCATGATTGCTGCTTCCTGGTGTCAGCTGCAGCTGGGACGCAGGTCCTCCACTCAGCTCCAGCCGGGTTCTGGGAGTGTGGGCCGGAACCAGGGCCTGTGCAGGGCTCACGGCCGCACATGCGCTCCTGGTCCACGCCTCACACCCTGCGGGACCGTTTGGTGACAGTGGGTTAGGAAAAGGAGTAACTGTGAATTGACACCTGTAGCTTTTAGCGTGGCAGCTGGTGGATTTTTTTTTTTTATTTAAAGTAGATTTTTGCTTCTGTCAATTTTGAAAAACACACTCAACTTGGCTGGAAGAGAGCGTTAAGTTAGTCTCGAGGACGTGAAAGGGGCACGCGGGCGCCACAGGCTCGCAGTGGGCGGGCGCAGGCCGGCTGCGGGGGCGGGTCTGTGGGCGGGAATGGCTCCCACAACCTCCGGGGTTTCCCATTTAGTGTCTAATTCTCATTCTCTCTCTCTCTCTCTCTCTCTCTCTCTCTCTCTCTCTCGGCTGAAAGGAAGCCTGAGCCTCCGTCGGCATGTTTCTGCTCTGTCTCAAATCCGTCGCAACTGCAACGTGGGTTGCTTCCAAGTTGTTCCTTTGGAGTGAGATGTTAACTCAGTTTATACAAACCTTTGTTTTTTTTTCTTTCTTTCTAAATGCTTCAGTCACTGTGGCTTGATAGGGACTTCCTACTCTGTTCTCTTGATTGGTGACCCAAGTCACACTTTACAATGCTGGCAACAACGGATTAGGAGCAGGACGCCTTACGTATCACAACAAAGTGGCTTCTTCGCTCAACGGAAGTGCCTTTTAGGCAGGAGGCAGTACACTGACTTTCAATAAGGGATTCTAAACTCCTTTATCCCCCGGTAATTTCCACTCCTCTCTCCACGATCAGTCACCGGCAGCCCTGAAATTTACGTCAGCGCGTCTCCGCGGACCAGGGTTCACTCCGCTCCGTGCTCCGCGCTGTCAGCACAACCTGGGATTTGCAAATCTGCAGCCGTTTTTCAGATGCTGAGAGATGAGGTCCACGCGTTATGCCGTCCATGGAGGACACGGACCTGCAGCTCGTGCTGAGGGAGAGTGCTGGGGGCCCGTGGGGTTTGGGGTGAGCCCGACGTCCCGCTGTGTCTGAGACGACATGAGGGACGGTCCACCAAGGCTGCGGGTCTGCTGGATGTTTTTAATAAAATGGAGCTTTAGAGGAAATTAATTAGAGTTTAGTTTTAAGATTAATTTTAATGTAATGCAAATTATATTTACATAAAAGCCCGTACAATGAGTAGGCTGTATTGTCATTAAAATTTCTTTATCTTTTTATAAACATGGCTTCATAGTTTTTTTTACACGAAAGAGAGTCAAAATTATAATGGAATTATTACAATTTCTAAGAACTATACTGATGGTAGTGAATTATTAGTGAATCATAGAGATAGGAACGGGCTAGATCGATGAACAAGAAATAATCCCGCTTATCATTTGGCAGGGGTAGAGCGAGAAGGGTCTGGGGAAGGGTCCGCCCTGCTGCCTCTGGGAGGAACCGCATACTGTCTGCTGGGAGGTGGCTTCCCAGCACTGGGAGGCTTCAACTCTGAGGGGACAGTCCTTGTGAAAAGCACCTTCAATTAATAACAGCTTGACAAAGAGAAAGTAACAGTACTATCGTGACTATCCACGTCGCTTTTAAACAGTGTCCTGATTTCAGAAATGTTAAAATATATAAAAATGTGCTTCCCAGAAGTGAAGAAATGTTTGTATGCGAAGGTTTGACCCTCCAACTTCCTCTTCTAGGATCTTATTTTTTTCTAGAGAAAAATCAGAAATGGAGCAGAAATTAGGCCCCGGGAAAACTGTTACCATTTGGTAAGCTACGTATTTAAATGTATCAAGGCATATCCCCAGGAGTGGATGTCAGGTCACCCTTAAATGTGGTGTGAGCGAAAGGGCCAAGATGTTGGCAGCAATGTCTTATTATTGGGGCAGACTGCTACCAGGGCACATTGACATAAACTCATTTCTGTTAAACAGAAGCGTGTGTGTGGGTGTGTGAGCCTGTGTGGGGGTGTGTGAGCGCGGTGTGGGCATGCAAAAGGTACCCAGAGAACAGCAGTGATTTGCAAGCCCCACCCCCAGCTATGAGGGATTACAGCTGCTTTCTGCTGTTTCCTGTATGTTGCTCTGCAGTTTTCTGACATTTTTACGATGAGCACGCATGGCTTTTGTCGTAACAAGGGCTCTCTCGGTCTTCCTGTGACACGGGGGCTCTGGATGAGCCCGTAGGCTGGGTGTGCGCCCGAGCCCTGTGGAGGAGGGCTGGCGAGCATGGGCACTCCGCCATCCGGGAGGGTCCGTGAGGCCGTGCCCAGTGCCTGGCGGACACAGGAGGAGCCGGGGCAGGAAGGTCGAGTTGCGTGGACGCCGTGGGCAACACGAGGGCAGGACTGTTGCTTTGGTCCCTGGTTTAATGCCATTCGAGTCACCCATGACTCCACAGGGAGTCCAGAAGTATAATGCACAATGATGCTTCTTCCTGCTGCCTTACTAAAATCAAACGCAAGGAGATGACTAGAGGATTCATATCTGAAAGGGAGTGTCCTTGCCCATCTACACACGATCCCCACGCCAGTGCACACGCACACAGCAAGTCCTGCTGCACCCGGGACATCAGTCTTCACACTGTGGTTTTGTGGTTGCGAATACCCCTCAATAGCACAGCATTTTGGACAGAAAATCTCTTAGACCCCCAGACCACAGTTTGTTCTCTCCTGTGCCAGCTGCAATGCCATACGGCTCCCAGAGGAGGATCTTCAAGAATAAATTACCAAACTGCACTGACTCCTGAGGCCACCCAGACGGCACAGACCCAGGCTTTTAGGGGCGGCCCCTTTCCCGGGGTGTGGACAGCGACCTGCGTACGGAAGGCACCTCGCAGTTCCCAGGACAGCCGAGGCTCGCTGGAGAGTTTTAGGTGGCCAGAAGGTTCAACAGAATCATGTAAGGCTGTCACAGTAAAAACGAAGGCACGCCCCGACCTTGGTGAGATATGTTACAGTAAACACATAGCAACCCATGGGATAAGAATATAAGCCCTATTTGGAATCGCGTGCTGCAAACCCACTGCTGGTTCCCAGCCTGACCCTGTTGTCCCACAACCTTCAGACCAGCAGGGAAAGACACGCGCTCTCCCAGTCCCATCACTGAAGTCCCCCCCCCCCCAGATCAACAGAGCTGCTATACAGATCTGAGTACAGCACGTTCACCCTGCCTGGCTTTCCAGTGAGAAGCAGCACTGACAAGTGTCTTTGGGAGTACTGGAAACAGCAAGGCTCAGTTCTGTCCTCTGTGTGTCACGAATAAGAGAGCAAAGCTGGGCACCGGTGTTCTTTTCGGTTCCCGTGCCAGGACATTAGGACCGCGGTGCGGGGCCCGGGCACACCGAGGACCTGCTGGGCCTGCCAGGACGTTAGGACTGTGGTGCGGGGCCCGGGCACGCCGAGGACCTGCTGGGCCTGCCAGGACATTAGGATCGCGGTGCGGGGCCCGGGCACACCGAGGACCTGCTGGGCCAGGACGTTAGGACCGCGGTGCGGGACCCGGGCACACCGAGGACCTGCTGGGCCTGCCAGGACGTTAGGACCGTGGTGCGGGGCCCGGGCACACCGAGGACCTGCTGGGCCTGCCAGGACATTAGGACCACGGTGCGGGGCCCGGGCACACCGAGGACCTGCTGGGCCAGCCATGTGGCTCTTGGAGGGCCGGCTGCCCTGGGAGAGGTGGACGGGGACAGTTCTGACGGTGACCTCGGGGGAGGGAGTGACGGAGCCTCACAGGGGCAGGGAGTGTGACGGAGTGTGTGGCGGAGAGTGTTGTGAGTGGGCGTGTCTGTGGCTGAGTACGAGTCTCAGAGTCGCTGTGAGAGGAGAGTGAGCCTGTCTCACAGGGTGTGGTGTGTGCACCTGGAGGCAGTGTGGCCACCACAAATGTCTATGTAGGTGGCACAGGCCACGTGGCAGCCGGCAGCCCGTGCAGGAGAGAGTGTGAGCCTCCGCGTCCCCTCGGCCTGGGCCTGGAGCGGCTCTCAGCGCCTCTGTCACCAGCGGTGCCCCCTCGTCAGGCGCTCCTGGCCCGGCAGGCTCCCCCTGTCCTGTAGGGGAGACTGGCATCCCGAAAGCAGCTGTGGGTGGCCGCCAGTGTGAGTGGTCAGGCCTCGGTGCTGCCCGGCTGCGCTCCGAGGGGCCCGGCAGCCGGGTGGACGAGAAGCGAGAGGTGTCCTGTCCCCAGACCACAGGGACGGCCAGGGGGAAGCTCAGTAACTGGGGCGCCTCCATACAGGACAGTGGAGAGAAGCCGGAGGAGGCTCGCTGAGCAGTCGCCAGGGACACGGCACCCGCTCCCGTGACAAGGGTTGTGCAAGGTGTCCAGGGGTCAGCGCACCCGGTACAGAACACTGGTCGCGTCCAGGGGTCAGGGCGCCCGGTACAGAACACCGGTCGCGTCCAGGGGTCAGGGCACCCGGTACAGAACACTGGTCGCGTCCAGGGGTCAGGGCGCCCGGTACAGAACACTGGTCGCGTCCAGGGGTCAGGGCGCCCGGTACAGAACACTGGTCGCGTCCAGGGGTCAGGGCACCCGGTACAGAACATTGGTCGCGTCCAGGGGTCAGGGCGCCCGGTACAGAACACCGGTCGCGTCCAGGGGTCAGCGCGCCCGGCACAGAACGCTGGTCGCAGAACTAACAAACTGTTTGATCCTTACAAGGGTCTGCGATTCCTTAGAACAGAACAGAACAGAAGGCGATGATCATGGCACCGCACGTGAGAACAGCAGGAAGGGGAGGGCGGACGCTCGCTGGTGGTCACGGGTCTGGTGTCTGACCGGCCGGCCCCTCCGAGAGACCGTCTCCCCGCTCGCGCTGAAAGAGGGCAGTGTGCGCGGACGCCCCCTCCCCCCGGCTGATTTTATTGTGTGATCAATAAGTTAATACTGTCAGCAATAACATAAACCACCGCAGCTTTTCCAGGGCACCTGTAAGCTCTAGTTTCATTGTGAGGCAAGATTTACTGCCTCTGTTTTGTTGACGAGACCCCAGAGATCCTCTTTCCGAGCCTGGGTACCATGGCGACGGGTGATTGAAGGGAATACAGGGCTGTCGATGACAGCGTAATGCGCAGGAGCTCGTGGCCTGGGAACGAACACGCGCACATCCACCCACCCATCCACCTCCTCACTATTCATCCCCTCATCCGGCACGTTCTTATTAAGCGCTGACTGTGCATCTGTTTTGGTGACCTGTTCTGGAGACAGAATGGTGACCAGAAACACGCTGTGTCTGCCCGCACGTGGCTTCCTGTCCACTGGACTGGACTATCCCAGGATGCAGCTGTATTCGGGTGGCGGCAGGTCAGGCGGCTGTAGGAACCGCGTCACTGTTCCTGAACACCTCAGGAACGCGGGGGCCAGGTTCTGAGCTCTGTCTCTCTGGGAGCCCGTGACTTCCAGGAATCTGTTGTACCTCCCGGACGGTGGCCCCCAAAGCACGACCTGGGCGGTCTGCACCAGAACTCCCATCCCGTGGGCATTCCCTGTCCCGTGCCGGGATGACCCAGCCCCCCTTCCTGTCCCCCTTCCGCTCCCAAGTTTCCCTCCACTAGAAGGAAGTCCTTTTAAAATTTATATATCCAGTCGTCCCCCCTCATCTGCAAGGGACCCGTTCCAAGGGACCCGCAGTGGATGTCTGAAACTGCACATAGTACTAAACCCTACATATCCGATGTCTTTTTCTGATCCGTACAACCTGTGATAAAGTTTAATTTATAAATTAGGCCCAGTAGGAGACGACCAACAATAACCAGTAGTAAACAGAATGATCACAACAATGCACTTCATAAAAGTTCTGTGAATGACGTAGGGGTCATTATTAAGTAAAATAAGGGTCAACTGAACGCAAACACTGAGACACCACGGCAGTCGTTCTGATAACCCAGACGGCTACCGAGTGACCCACAGGCGAGCAGCTCATACGGCATGGTGACGGCGGACAGAGGGATGACTCACCTCGGGGCGGGACGGCGCTGGACGCGTGAGACTTCATCACGCTACTCAGAGTGGCTTGCAATTTAAAACTCATGCATTGTTGATCTCTAGACCAGCGGTTCTCAACCTGTGGGTCGCGACCCCAGCGGGGGTCGAACAACCAAAACACAGGGGTCGCCTAAAGCCATCGTGACGCTCCCGTGTCAGCCCGATGTTACTCTCTCTGGACTTCCAAAGAAAACTCCTAGGGTGGGCTGCGTGACGCTGAGAGGACCGTCTCGAAGAGGCGCCGCCGCACATCCATAAAAATACTTCAACTGATAAAGTCACGGAAAGGGGACATTTACTCTGGGGATATTAAAATGTAACGAGCTAGACCAGGGGTAGTCAACCTTTTTACACCTGCCGCCCACTTTTGTATCTCTGTTAGTAGTAACATTTTCTAACCGCCCACCGGTCCCACAGTAATGGTGATTTATAAAGTAGGGAAGTAACTTTACTTTATAAAATTTATAAAGCAGAGTTACGGTAAGTTCAAGCATATAATAATAGTTACTTACCAAGTACTTTATGTCGGATTTTTGCTAAGTTTGGCAGAATTAATCTTTATAAAACAACTTACTATAGTTAAATCTATCTTTTTATTTATACTTTGGTTGCTCCGCTACCTCCCACCATGAAAGCTGGAATGCCCACTAGGGGGCGGTAGGGATCAGGTTGACCACCACTAGGGGGCGGTAGGGATCAGGTTGACCACCACTAGGGGGGCGGTAGGGACCAGGTTGACCACCACTAGGGGGCAGTAGGGATCAGGGTGACTACCACTAGGGGGCGGTAGGGACCAGGTTGACCACCACTGACCTAGACAAACAGGGAGTTTGAAGCTGTCTCTGCCAATCTGTTGAATCAACGTTGAGAAGGAAAACAGGTGACTCATGCCAAACATTTCCCCTTGGTGCTGGCACTGAAATCGCTCACAGCAGTGCCGACAAGCCTATTTTTATGGGGGGGGGTGAAAAAAGAAAAACCACAACAATTTCTTTGGAGGAGAAAAGAGCAACCTTCATACCAGAAAGTGGAAAGTACATTTATCTACGTGCATGGATCTGTCTCTGCACGGTTTGACTTCTGCTTTGAAACGCCGGCGTTGACTCTTAACTCGCCGAAACCAAAGCTTCTGGCATAATTTTTGGGACCTTCAGGAGGGAATGGTAAGCTTTTCTTAGGGAAGCCGCATGACCAGCCTCCACCAGTAGGTGTCACTGTTCACTTACCAGAGACCGACCGGAAGCCGGAGCTCTGGCTGCCCAGGCTGAAATAACAAGCACGTTTTCGGGAAATGGAATAACCAGCAGGTCCCGGGGAAGTATTATTGTCTTTCACAGGTGTCTCCAAATCAAAGCTGAAGTGTGAACAGCAGTTCACTCCTTCTCTGGCCTCCTACGTTGTATTTGCTTCCAGAACTTGAGCACTATTGTTAAGAAATTCCTTCTAAACCGCCCTCTGTGCCTCACTTGAACCGCCTGACCCGATCAACATTTTAGTGGCTGATTTTGCTTATAAGTACATCGGCATTTCCAGGTAGAGGCAGTGGAGTTTTCTAATATTTCGGCATAAATCAGAAAACGATACCTACTGCTGTCTATAATAGAAACACACACACACACACACACACACACACACACAACTGCAGATATTACAAATGAAACATTAAAAAAGTCTCTAAAACCATGTGTGATGCAAACACATCGTTTCCACCGATGCCAGAGCACAGGCGATGGCTTTTTGCCTCAGTTTCCCTGTCTTGCAATCTAGGTCCCTGTTAATACAAGTGCCCTAATCATTTATCCCGCGGTAGGACGGCGGCAGAGTATGTCCCAGGCGGCGGACGCCGTGCCGGTGAGGAGAAACCGGTGGGACTTGCCGACGGGCAAGCAGCAGAGGTTGGAGGGAGCGGACCAACACATCGCATCGAGCGCTCACACCAGCGCCCGTGCAGTGACGAGAGTCTCTGGCGACAAGACACACACTGCGCCAGCCTCCGTCTGAAAGGCACCTAACCAGGGCTCAGAGATCAGGAGAGGTGTCCTGCCAGGGGGCCCCCGGGGGGAAGGGGACCTGGGCAGGATTCCATCTCGGGGGGAGGTACTGGGTGGAGATCGCATGTCAGTGGGGTTGAAAAGATTCTTGTTCTGTCCGCAGTCAGAAGAGCAAATACGCTCATGGACAACGAGCGTAGAATTAGTGAATCTTAGAAGTAAAGATTCTTGATGAAAAACAAAACAAAACAAAACAGTTTACATTCTTTTTGACTTTCTGTATGGAGTTTCCGTTAATGGGTCATCACTATAGAAACACACAGTAAAGGAAACCACGTTTCAGGATTGACTCTCAGACATCATTTCAGATACCTGGCAGGGGACGCACAGCAAAGATACTAAGCAGTGATTCCACCCCAGGCCGCCCGCTGAGGGCAAAGCAACAGCCACCGAAAACAAAAAAACAAGGAAACAAAAAACGAACTCCCACGATAATGACCTTGATGCCCGTCCGCCCTCAGCCCCTTCTCTGTGACTGATGCCTCCACCCTTCCAGGCATTCTTCCCTTCATTCCCCATGTGGTTGCTGCTTTACCGTCTCTCTTTCTCCATATGGGAAGAATTATGGAAAAGGAAGAAATGAGAGAGAGAGAGAGAGAAGAAAGAAAAAAGAAAAAAGAAAAAAAATATCCAGGAGGCAAACGACATGTTTCAAAGCTGTTTCTCCCCGGCCGGCGATTTCAGAGGAGCCGCTGGGCCCTGGCTTCGCCCTGGAGACGCCCGCAGATAAATGGGGAGGATGCCCAGGACGGCGGCGCCCGCGACGGCCTTCTCCCGGGGCGGCAGACAGCGGGTGCCACATCACTCACGGCACGCGGGCCCGGAGATGAGACGGGCTGGGCATGCACTCAGACGTTTATATTGGTGGCTTTTAGAGAAGAGCATTTATACTTCCCATAAATCCGCTCCGGTCTCGTAGGGTGTGACGTGAGGAATGGGCCGGTGGCGGGAGGCCTTGCTTCGTCAGGAGCGGCGGCTCTCTCAGAAGGTCCCCCCCTCCCCGCTCCCGTCAACGGCACGGGTCCGGGATAGCAGCGTGTTGGATTTATGTCAGCCTTGCATGGGCTCGGTGTGTCGTCCCCGTCTGAGAAAAATGTGGCTCTTCAACGAGGGGTGGGCAGTGCGCGTCCATTTTTCTCGCCTGGTGGCCGCCGGATGTCACCACGCTCGTGAGGGTTGATGGATGCTGCGTGACTCCCGGCTCGCGTGCGAGGAGCGGCGGGGGAGTCCTGCGGCCCAGTGGTGCGTGGTGGCCGTCTGCATCCCGTCTGGGGAGCCTGGTCTGTCTATCGAGGCGTGAACAGCACGGTGGGCGGTGGGAAGGGGTTGGCCTGTGTCTGGGTCAAGCTCCAGAATGCGGATGACAAAATGCATCTTAAAATTTCTTGACTTGGGCCCATGACAAGCAAACTCTTCACAGATGTAGATTCCTTGTCAGCCCCAGCCTGGGACTCATCGGGTTTGCTGGTCGTCGTTTAAAGCTGCCTCTTTCGGGGAGCCTTCCGAGCATGCTCGCTGGAGCAGGCTCCTCCCTACTCTCCCCCCACCCCAGTCTCATCCCTGCATCCGGCGTGCCCCCTCAGCGAATGTCCCTGTCACCTGTCACCACCATCGCACTGGAGGAGGGCAGAGGCTCTGCGTGGGGCTCATTATGGGGGAGCGGCTGACCAGAGAAGTCCCTGGTGCAGGCCGTGCTGAATAAACATCAGGTGAACGAATGAATACCGTTTTAATGATTAAGCTTCTGGTTTTTTGTTTGTTTGTTTGTTTTTTAAGTCTACAGACTACACATGCAGGAGCCAGGGATGTTCCCTGCGGAATCGTGACGACCGTGTGCAGAAGGGGGCGCCACGTGGGGAACGACCAGGATGCCGCTGACCTTCCGCCAGAGAGCCGCTCCGGAGCTGTGGCCGCGTCTGGTCCCCAAGCGGGGACTGGAGAGTCTGGGGAGGGTTTAGACAAACCCGCCGGGAACAGTGACGGTACTGGAGGGGCTTACGTACCAGCAATGTATGCCACTTACCCCGGGGCAGCGGGGAGGGCCTCGGGGGACACAGAGCTGCCGGACACCTTGCTGTGAAGAGGCGGGAATGAAAAGTGGGAGCGCCTTGTGGAGGAAGGCGTTGGGCAGCGCCTTTGTTGAGAAGTACTGTAAAGTAGTGCAACCATTATGGAAGAAAGTATGGTGGTTCCTCAAACAACTGAAAATAGAACTACCTTATGACCCAGCAATCCCTCTACTGGGTATATACCCCAAAACTCAGAAATATTGATACATAAAGACACATGTAGCCCCATGTTCATTGCAGCATTGTTCACAGTGGCCAAGACATGGAAACAACCAAAAAGTCCTTCAATAGAAGACTGATAAAGAAGATGTGGCACATATACACTATGGAATACTACTCAGCCATAAGAAATGATGACATCGGATCATTTACAACAAAATGGTGGGATCTTGATAACATTATATGGAGGGAAATAAGTATAAATCAGAAAAAACCAAGAACTACATGATTCCATACATTGGTGGGACATAAAAACAAGACTAAGAGACATGGACAAGAGTGTGGTGGTTACCAGGGGTGGGGGGAGGGAGGACATGGGAGGGAAGGAGGGAGAGGGGAAGGGGGAGGGGGAGGAGCACAAAGAAAACTAGATAGAGGGTGATGGAGGACAGTCTGACTTTGGGCGATGGGTATGCAACGTAATTGAATGACAAGATAACCTGGACATGTTTTCTTTGAATATATGTACCCTGATTTATTAATGTCACCCCATTAACATTAATAAAAATTTATAAAAAAAATTAAAAAATAATAACGTTAGAAATATATATAAAAAAAGAAAGTAGCAGTAAGTTCCCAGCTGAATCACAGGCACACGGTCAGTACGTGGTGCCCCAGGGTTTCCTCTATTTCTGCGAGTCTTTGTGGAGAAAGCAACATCTCCGGAGCAGCGACCTGTGGAGGCAGGTCTCCCCTCTCCCGACCTCCCCTGCGCCCACCACTGACGCCCTGACGTAGGAGGAACTGACATCCCGGAGACGCTGAACGTTGACTTTGCCACCGAGGGGCAGAGCTGGGGCTCAGACTCGCGGGTGGGGCTGTGGAGCCGGCACCTTCCCTCTGCGCTGTGCTGGTGAGTCGAGGGTGCAGTGCACTTGTGGTGGTTCTGCGTCCCGTGGCCCGGTTTCGCCCCACGTCCGACGTCGCCTCTGAACTGTGACTGCTGCGTACGGTAAAGTCCTATATGGAGGTCTACACTGCTGTGCCTCCCGTCTGCCACCGTCCCTCGTAAAGCGTCTCAGTGGCTTGTTTGACAAGCGTCGGGATGAACGGCGGGGTGGAGACGGCTGTGGTCTGTGGTTCCACAGGCCGGGCTGTGTTCTGAGGCTGGTCTCTCGGCTCCCCTGCAGCGCTCATTGTTCGAGACGAGGTCCCAGCCCACAGAATTACTCAGTTCCCTTGCTCTTCAGGTTTGGCCATGCCGGGCCGAGGGCTCCTCCGCTGTCTGACACGGCAGAGAAGAGCCCTTCCCAGAGAAGTGACATCGGATGGAAGTCAAGGTAGCAAGTGCGTTTGGGATTTGTCCAAATACCATCTCCTGCTTTGTAACCTCTGACGCAGACGAGACACTGCGGGTCGCTAACGGCCCTGCAGGCACAGGGCGGCCCTGCTCCCCCGGGGAGGAGCTGCAGGGTCCCCTCCACCACCCCTCTGAGGACAAGCCCCAGGGGTCAGTCCAAGACGCGGGCCGGAACGACAGCGGTGTGTTCCCAAGCGGGATGCTAAGGGGGAACTAGTGAGGAGGGGGGTAGCTCTCCAGGGAGACGACGGAGGCGCGGACACAAAACTGCAGGAGGCCAGACAGCGTGAGACCCGAGGGACGAGTTAAGGACAAAACAAACCAAACAGCGGAGGAGGAGAGAAAACAGATCAGTGAAGAGAGAGAGGAGACCAATGTTCACGCCTCGGTCTGCCCACGCTTAGTCACTAAGATTCTGTATTTTAGGAGCCCCTGCACACTCCCTTACAACGGGGCTTTACACGCAGGGACTCGTTCAGTACCACGCGGGACCCTTAACTGGTGGGTGCCCATTTTCAGATGGGGACACACGGGGGGGCCACAGCAGCTGAGAGACTCGCTCAAAGTCACCATTTATAGAAGATGCAGCTTGGAGTTAGAACGCAGGTAAGACGAACTCAAGAATTTTTTTAAATTCTTCTGAATCATTGAAAAAACCACTGAATTTGTGAGGAAATACCATAAGTCTATCTGAGTTGTCTGAGTTGCTAAAAAAAGGAGCAATTATTACATCAACATAAAAGGAAAACAATTTCAAGATGCTTGAGATCTAGACATAAGATTATCTGTCTACCTACCTATCTACCTGTCATCAATGACCTATCTATATCTAGCTATCTATTATTTATCTATATCTATCAATTATCCATCTATCCGTCCATCCATTCATCTTCTGTCCATCCAATCATCCATCTGTCCATCCGTCCATCTACCCACCCATCTGTCCATCCATCCATCTGTCCATCCATCCATCATCCCTATATGCATCCATCTAGCAATCATCTATCTATTTTAAGGGTAAAATGGCTTTCTTCCACTATTTTCCACATTTAGGCCTTTGGTAAGACTGGAGGCATTCAAATCAATAAATAAAGCCCTTCATGATGACTACATTTAACAAGTGTCACTGACGAATAAATGACCAGGCTTTTCATGAACCCCATGGTTCACTAAAGCTGTGCCGATGTCCACGTGCGACAGTGACGCGTGTGGGCGCTGCCCACACCTCCAGCACACCGGCTCCGTCCAGGCGCGGAGTGAGACTCAGAACTCCGTCAGCACAGTGGAAGGCAGAGGCTCCACCGCGGAGAGAAGTTCTCGGCTTCGGGAGTGGGCTCAGAGGGCCCCCGCAGAGAGTGACACGTCCGGCACTGCAGAAGGTGGTTGGCTGGCATCCCGAGAGCCCTTCCACAAGCTTGGCCTTTGGACGCAGGTCCACCTGTGAGTGCTGCTCTGCATCCTACAGGCTGCACGACAGTGACGTTTCCCCAGAGCCATCAGCCCCGTCCCCATGCAACACGGGGCAAGCTCTTCCTCTCACTCACATCCTAGAGGACACGTACTCACAGCCGCGCAGAAGGACGCAGCCCTTTGTCAAAGGACTCTGGCGTTCCCCTGGCAGAGAGTGTTGCTGTGTGGCACCTGGCGCGGGGAAGGGGCAGAGGTGTCTGTGGCCGGCAGGGACAGACTGACCGCGGGGGCGGTCCCGGCTGCGGGGGCCAGAGGAGTGGAAGGCCACGCGCTGTCAGAAGGGCCCGGACGGAGGCTGGCATGGTAGGGGACCACGGTCAGGGCGGCAGGCGGGTCACCGAGCCCCGTGTGTGTTTCTGAGTGTGGCTCTGGCCCTGTGTGATCATTTGCGGGTGCGCTGTGCTCGGTGAGTGCTTTTCCACCTGTCCAAAGGCTAATTTTTTGTCGAGTGTTACCGCCTCGCTCAACAATCAGCAATTCACACACATAATCAGGCTCACCACGAGAAGCACATTCCCATTTTTTCCTTTTCTTCTCCTGCCTGAGTGCTTGTACCCTGCACTGTCTTCACCTCGTGTGTGCACACACATAGTTAAAAACACGCCCCGGCAGGCTGAGACAGTGGGAGGCCTGCGTGGCCATCCTGCCGGCATTGCTAACAGGGCCCAGAACACGTGCTGACCCCTGGCCGAGGGTGCCTGGCTTCTCCCCGCCCTCGCCCCACGGCCAGGCGTCCACTTCCGCCCCAAACCAGGAGGCTCGCCCACCTGCTCAGGTTAGCTGGTCGAAGGAAGGGGTGTAGTGCTGCTCTCGCTCAACAGATCACGTACGGTGCTCAGGGTGGGCCTGAAGCAATGCCCCTCTCAGGCAAGGAGCCTGCAGCCCGCACCCTGGCTGACCTGAGTGTGCCTGAGACACGCACCTCTCCTCTGGTGAAAATGCTCCAGTGGCTACGTCACACTGTGTAGGCTAGAGGATAAAACACTTATATTCTTGCTCATTTACTAGCTTATACATTTGTAAATTCACTGAGTCAGCCTCTGTCACGTGTGTGACGGGTGCTGGGCTAGACCCTGAGAAGCAGCAGGAACCAGGAGGACAGGCAGGGTCGCTGACCTCAGGGAGCTGGCCGTCAGCGGCCGGCGAGTCAACAGGTCATTGCAGCAGACGGTGAGGTCCGGTCTGCTGTTGCGTGGGGGGACAGGAGGCAGTGGAAGGACACTGTGACAAGGGAGGGACAAGCAGGCCACCCAGGTCTCCTCCCGGCAACTCCGGGATCTGGTGGGTCCAGTCTGGGTGCTCCCCACCCCCTCGGCTACAAATGACCATCCGAGATCATCAGTGGGTGTGATTAACCGACCCTCCTGCTACACACAGCGTTGGCCTTAGCTCTGCTCCCTGAAAACTACCAAGGACCTATTGTGAAAAAAAAAAACTGCTTTAGGTAACACTGAAAGATTATAGCAAAGCGCCCCTAAAACCCAGGTGGTATAATCCAGTATACAGTAGAAAAAAGATGGGACGGAAGTCTCATTCCTATCTGCCTTTCCCTGGAACGCTCTGAGGAATGTCCCGTTGACGGGGGCTAGCAATCTAGAGGAGGGCTCAAGTCCAAGGCTCTTCTGAGATTTCCCCGCGGTCCCCATCAGTCACCAGCTAATTGGGAATTAGAGCCCAAACGCTGGGGGCAGGGAGCGTCTTTGCCAGACGAGTCTTCTCTCCGGAGCCATCCGTCACCGACCTGGGATGCAGACGGCGTGCTGAGCAGGACATCGCAGATGGGGGTCTGGCTCCGGCGGGCACGGTGCTGAGCCCCGAGGCCTCTGAGTCCTGATCCCCTAAACCAGAGGTCAGGGCCAGGAGATCGCTAGGGGCTCTTCCAGCGGTGATTCAGAATCTGGGGGTGCAGTCGGGTGAAACCAGGACAGTGATGTCCGCTGATGCCAAGCAGTAATGGCCTCGGGTGCCCGGGCCACCTGTCCCTGGCTGTGTCAAAGTGAGTGGCTTTCGGGGTGCTCAGACCCAGGGCAGCCATTCGGAGCCTCCACTTCCCTGCGGATAGGTCCTGTCCCCCTGTGGGAACCCCCCTCAGCCCCGTCCCCATTTCAGAAATAGCCCTTCTTCCTCCTTCCAAGAGCAAGGCGCACCCCCACCCACCACAGTCCCATTACTGGGTGAACGCATCACACGGGCACCAGACGAGGGACTGTCCTGAAATCCACCTGACGGGATAGTGAGGTCGGAACCACCCAGCTCGGGCCCGGGGATGTCTCCTGTCCCAGGGGAAGGGCGGCTAAGCGGGAGCCAGGGTGGGCTCCGTGGGAGCTCTGACCTCACGAGGATGCTCTGAGATCGGACGGATTGTAGAAGGCGGCCGTGGAAGTGAGAACTATTTCCATTCCCGTTTTTGTTCAGGGGCTTAACCTCTTCTTTCCCCCTGACTATGGTCAGTAAGCACACGGCTCGTGGGGGAGTCAGAGTACAGACAGAGAGAAAATGGCTCGGACATACTGAATGCGGAAATGCCCCACCCCACGTGTTCACGTCTCGGTCCTCGCCGCCCAGGCCCACCGTCAGTTGGAAAGAAAGACAGTTTGAGCAGCTGAAGTAGCTCGTTCTCTGAAAGGTGACTTGACTATTTTCAGGGACTATCCCATTTTTGCATGGGGTTCCAGGTCAAATCTTCAGATAAAAAATTTTTTACATAGTTCCTTTTAGATTTGGCGTGCATTATTTGATGTTATTTTAAATCACGTCGCGATCTATTTATTCCAAGGATAGCCTATATTCATTTCATATTTCACAGTATCAAGTGTGTGCCATTTTTCCCTCCCATTAACAAAAATTAAAATTACATGCTAATTCCTGAATCAGAAATATATATATAAATACGTATACATGTGTCTATGTATATATCGTGTATATACACACATATATATATATACTAGAAAGCCTGGCGGTCATACGAAATGACCGCTGTTCTAGATATTATAAATTGTAATTAAAATGGTTTGTGCAAAGGTGTCTGCTAATTCAAACTGAATTACCCAGGGCAGGTGGCGAGGACGCCCCTTTGCTTAGTGCCCCACAGGGTTTCCCCCTTCTACTTGCTTAATTGCTTAAAGTAGAGTGCAATGAAGGAAACCACTGGCGGTACATTTCTTAAGAGCCACCGCTATCTCCGTTTGAAACTGTTTTCATCCTTTTTGCGTTTCGGTCAGCATTACTCTGTCATTTTTTTTGCATTTCTCTCCTGCCTTTGTTCAAGGGACTCATTTTGTCGAGACAGGCTTTTTTGTCTTGCATCTGAGGCAAGCCTTGTTTCTCTATTCTCATCAGTCTCATTTTGCTGAGAAAGACGCATTTGCTCTGCGACTGAAGCAAGCCTTGTCTTTCTCTGCTCAGTGGTTTCTTTTTGTCGAGAAAGCCATTTTTGTGCAGCTTTAGCTCCTTTTCTCTCCTCTTCAGTGCTGTATTTTCTAGGAGGCATTCTTAAAAGAAATTACGTTAAGACGTAGTTTTTATGTAAAACAGATGATTGCCAATGCAAACAAATGTTCACCTTCCCCCTGACCCGCTCAATTTGCGTTCAGCCGTGGCAACTTCACCCCATTGGCTAGTACAGTTACGCAAGCAACCAATAAGCTATCGGCGACAAACAGACACGTAAGCCGCATATAATAAAGATGCCCTTCACTTTCTTTAAATATGAAGAAAAAGTTTGGTCAATAGTGAAGCTATTTCTGAATTACTGCATGCCTTATTTATTCACAGATGCCCACACCAGGATTCATTTAACACATGCACTCATAAGGACTGTCAAAGGACTCCGGGCTATCCCTGCTTCACAAACAACATGATCAGTGACATATACTATTCCTTTGTTATGAATTAAGTATAAGTACAGATAGATGTACCCTTGTTTTTAAAACATCAGGATATGGTTAAATTAAAGGATTCTATAACATTTTGATCTTGACTGACTTTTCATAATCTATCCTTGCAAGGTGAATTTCTATGTTATAGTGACATATACAATATTTTTTGGAATTCATATAAACATGCTTATTTATATTAAAATATAAAGCCACATGGTCTGATTTCACTGATGGGTTTGATGATACTGAGTTTGTTGAATACTTGCATCAAAAGATATGTTACTGGCAAAGGTGTCTTGAAAATAATATTTATATCTTCTCAATCATTTTTGAATATATGGAAGGGTTTGAATATGCACAAAGGATTTCTAAATTTACCAAGTAAAGGTTAAGTTTACCAAATGACAGTCACTCATTAGAGTATTATGATGCCTTTTTGGTTTACTTCCCAGAAATGGAAAAAATACATGACCGTGCTGACTGTGCAATAAATCCATTTATTTCTAGTTCTTTGTTTCCAAAAATTTTGAAAATTATTAATAGTTTTTTAGACCATCACGTGAATGGGTTTTTAAAAATGGAATGGGCCTTGGCCGGTTGGCTCAGTGGTAGAGCGTCAGCCTGGCGTGCAAGGGGTCCCGGGTTCAATTCCCGGCCAGGGCACACAGGAGAAGCGCCCATCTGCTTCTCCACCCCTCCCCTTCTCCTTCCTCTCTGTCTCTCTCTTCCCCTCCCGCAGCGAGGCTCCATTGGAGCAAAGATGGCCTGGGCGCTGGGGATGGCTCCTTGGTCTCTGCCCCAGGCGCTAGAGTGGCTCTGGTCTCAACAGAGCGACGCCCCGGAGGGGCAGAGCATCACTCCCTGGTGGGCAGAGCGTCGCCCTCTGGAGGGCATGCCGGGTGGATCCCGGTCGGGCGCATGCGGGAGTATGTCTGACTGTCTCTCCCCGTTTCCAGCTTCAGAAAAATACAAAAATAAATAAATAAATAAATAAAAATGGAATGAAATTGCCTGACCAGGAGGTGGTGCAGTGGATAGAGTGTTGACCTGGGACACCAAACACCCAGGTTCGAAACCTTGAGGTCGCAGGCTTGAGCGTGGGATCATAGACATGACCCCATGGTCGCTGGCTTGAGCCCAAAGGTGGCTGGCTTGAAGCCCAAGGTCACTGGCTTGAGCTCAAGGTCACTGGCTTAAGCAAGGGGTCACTTGGTCTGCTGGAGCCCCCTGGTCAAGGCACATATGAGAAAGCAATCAATGAACAACTAAGGTGTCACAATGAAGAATTGATGCTTCTTATCTCTCTCCTTTCCTGTCTGTGTGTCCCTGTTTGTCTCTCTCTCACTAAAAAAAAAAAAAAAAAAAAAAAAAAAAAAGAAATAATATTCCTAAACAGAACTTCTACTATAATCTACTTATGTAAAAAAGTTTTCTAGTGCTTACATGAAAAAAATGAAAGCGAGAGAAAGAGTTCGCACGGAGCGACCCTCTGTGACCCTGGCCGCAGGTCACGTGCACTCAGGGAGCGACCCTCTGTGACCCCGGCCGCGGGTCACGTGCACTCAGGGAGCGACCCTCTGTGACCCTGGCCGCGGGTCACGTGCACTCACGGAGCGACCCTCTGTGACCCCGGCCTCGGGTCGCGTGCACTCACGGAGCGACCCTCCGTGACCCTGGCCGCGAGTCACGTGCACTCGTTACACCTCTCAGGGTGGGCACTGCTGTAGGCCTTCTACTCCTTGTTGAAAAAGCATTCATGAAATTTTATAATGCTTTTTTTGTTATCTTGACTAATTTTTTTTTGTACTAGTTGTTTTAATAACTCCATTGGGAAAAACAACACTAGACCCTCATGTCTGGTCAGAAAGTAAAGAATTAGAGACTTTGTGCATACGTTTGTGATAGAGCTCCCAGGTGACCAAGGAGAGGTGTTCAGATGTGAGAACGCAGCGTCAGGGACGAGGGAGGGGCTGGGAGCAGCGGGAGGAAAGAGCGGGTGCGAACCCCCCTCGCGGGAGGGAGAGCAAGCAGGTGTCCTGACCGCCACATCCGCCCAGCGTGCGGACGCCACTTCAGATATTTAAGCATGCTACGTCACCTCGTGGGGGGAGAAGAAAGCTAAGTGTTCATGATATTTCCAATATTGTGCTCTTCTGCAAATACCTGTACCTAACTAAGAAAAGTGTTACAGATCAGCTTACGCACGTGTGAGGAGGTACACGGCTTTCAAAGCTGCGGAGGGGAGTACAGCCGAACAACGACCCGGGGCCACTTCACGGGGCGATCACTCCGCTTGCCAGTTTGTTGGAGAGACGGTGCCCGGCTGCTGTGCCCACCCGCTTTGCCACCTGTCACAGGGCCAGCACGCCTGATGTGCCAGCTTCCCTGAGCTTTCCCGTGTCCCCCACCACCTGAGGCTCGTGTCCGCCGCGCAGGGGCAGCGCTGGCCGCTGCCTGGTCCCTGCTTGTCTGCTTCTCTCCCACCTGTTTTCTGGTGGTCAGAACCTCTCAGCTGCAGCAACTGAGCCCCAAGCCCTCAGGACAGCCCGTCCCCAGGGCTGGCTGGTGCTCCCATACACCCCATAACACAGGCTGTTCCAGAACCCACGTGCAGGGGGGGCCTTTCTTTGTCACCTGCATCCTTGCTGAGGGATTTCATCCCCCCCCCCCCGCTGCACCCTAAGACTGTCACCTGTAACGAGAGGATGTATGAGACCCCTCTAGCCCGTCTCCTGAGGGTGGGGCTGAGGCCAGGAGACGGCGCCCTGAAAACAGGGATGCATCGTCACACACGTGACGTCGCCAAGCTCATCTTGAATTGCTTGACAGGCCGCGTAAATTCAGCAGCACTTTCTTTCTGTAACAGATGTGTCTTTAAAAATAAACGGAAGCAGGACGAAACAGAACCAAACCAAACAACCCCCCCCACACAAACCCTGCAAATGCCCCCCACTCCTGGGGGACAGAGAGGGCAGCTGGGGGACGTGTGTGTGTGTGTGTGTGTGTGTGTGTAGCAGCCTGACCCCCCAGGCTGCAATCTGCCCAGCAGGTTCTCCTCTCTCTCTCTCTCTCTCTCTCTCTCTCTCTCTCTCTCTGTCTCTCTCTCTCTGTCCCTTGTGCGTGTGACAGAGAAATATAACCTTCGGCCGACTGCATGTCCGTCCCCCTGGTAAGTGGGTTAACACGACCTGGCAGGGCTGGTCGAGACAGACGGCACAGGCAGAAACAAGGCCGGAACCTCTCTGCTCAGCTCGCCGGAACAGAGGCACACTGGGCAGGACGAAAGGTCAGCCAGGGAAGAGGGAGGCGGCTGCACCTGGGAAAGGGCTTCAGGGTGATACGGTTCCACAAGCCTCCTTTCTGAGACTCGCTATTAGCGCTTCACTTACATCCTCGCTGCCTGACCGCCCCCCTCTCCCCGGGAAGGTTGTATCCAGTAAGTTTGTATCCACCGGCCTCCCTCCCAATGACCCTGACACCAGGGCTCGGTGAGAACGTAAGTGACATAATCTGGTTAACGTTGTTTTAGAAAGCGCGCTGAAGCTCCTACTTTGTGCAAAGCGCCTTATGGATACTGATATTGATAAGTGTTAGTTCTTTTTATTTAACACAAGACGTGTTACTTTTAAATATGTAACAGTATGGGCCACATTGTTCTTCCTGTTTTTCTACTGGGGGAGTGGAACCTCCGAGCTGTGGACGGACGGGCGTGAAATGACATGGTGGTGGCGCCCTGAGCCGGCTGCTCTGGGTCCCGGGCGTCGGGGTTTCTGTGTTACGCTTCCTGTGCCGGGAATGATATTCAAATTACTCTGAACTGTGAAATATAGTTACTTTTCCTGGCAGATCTATTTCTGGGTTATTATTATTATTATTATTATTTTTAAAGAAAACCTTTCTCTACATAAAAATTCCTGGCAATCTCCTTCTCTCAGGAAAGTGTGTGGGGTGGGAGGTATGTGCTGACCTCTTTCCCAGCTGGAGAGGGAGGTGGAGGCAAGGAGCAGGATGGGTGGGGGCTGTTCTGTGTCCCTGGACACATGAATGTCATTCTCTGGGGTGGAGAGGGGCATCCTACGGAGACCTGACATTCTAGAAGCTTCCTAGCTAATTTCCACAGACTGGACATTCTTTGGGGCATGAAAAATGCCTTATTGGGGTTGCAGGGGTTCCCTAGGAGGGCTACATTTGGGGTGAGTTGCGACTTCCTGGCAGGTCCCTGCATCAGTGAGGAGCTCAGGTGAACGGCTGTGATTTGGAAGCGAGGAGTAAAGACCTTACAGGAAGGTGAGGCGAACCAACACCCGCTCTAACCCGAGCCTTAACGGACTCTCGGTATCCTGACTGGTCACTCCAGGCCCCCCTGTGCCCAGGGCGCCCAGATCAGGACCAGTTCCTCAGGGCCTCCCGGGCATGAAACTGCCCGTCTCTGTAAAAACTAATTTCACTGCTTGGAAAGGCCTTTCCTCTTCCTCCAGCCTCACTGTGGTGAGGTGGGGTCTGTTGCGTGCCCCTGGGGTCAGGCACTGCAGTGGATCCGACAGCCCTCGGGCTCACTGGCCACGGGGAAGAGGTTTGGGAATTGGAAGCAGGGCTTAGCGAATCAGGTCACGGAGGTGATGTCACCAACGGCGGCTCAGGCAGCTGCACCGGGGACTGTCCACAGGAAGTGACCCGGGCTGATGTGTGCTCACCCGGAAAGCCTCTGTACGTGAATGAGGCCAAAGACTATAACCTCACGAACTGGGAGAGTCCGTATGTGAAAAATAAACACCATAATTCCGACGTCATGTATTAACGTGCCAACGAAATGAAAGCTGAAATAAGGACTTCCTAAAAACATTACCATTACATCTACTAACGCCACTTAAATCAGGCTGGTCTGTCGTGGGCAATGAGCACGCTGTCTGTCTGAGCGCGTACTTTGGAGCAGGAGGCCGTTACGTGACTTAAACAGACGGTGCCCTTTCCCGAACAGGAGCTGGTGACTGCCGCATGCAGGTCGCGGCGGCCGCCCGGCGGGTCCCGTTTGCGTGCTCCTCCTGTCACGGCACAGTTGCTACACAGGCCTCCGCCTGTCCGCACACGTCTCAGCACGGGCCTGTTTGAAGATGGACCACGCCCGGGTGACTGTCTCTGGGTGTGACAGTCTGTGAGTTAGAGAAAAAAAAAAAATCAAGAACCCTATGATTTCACTCATGGGCGGGGTATACAACTGAGAACAAGCACTGAACAATGGAAACAAACACTGACTCACAGACACAGAGGACAGCAGGGTGGGGCCCAGAGGGAAGGGGGCGGGGCAGGCGGGGGAGCGAAGAGGGGTCACGTCGACGGTGCTGTTAGATGATCTGACTCTGGGCGGCGGGCACACAGTGCAGTGGACAGAGGATGTATCAGAGAAGAGTGCCCTCGGAACCTCTGCAATCTTATTAAGCAGTGCTACCCCAATAGATTTCATTTAAAACCTCAAAAAGAAAAGTCCACATGGCAAGAGGGTTGGTTCTAGAAGTCTTGTCATCGAATGGGACAGGCAACGCTTCTGTCTTCTTCCACATCGCCTGGCGTGGAGAACTACATCAGTCTACTCAGCAGGAGGGCAGAGGGCACGGTCCCCGTGCGGGATGTCTCGGCGGCCGTGCTCACAGGAGAGAAAGGGTGCAGGACGGGAAGCGGGAGACGCCCCAGTGCAGGGTTCACACAGACGCTGAGAGAGAAAGACTGAGCGAGAGGTTTTCTTTCAAGGGTCAGAGGAGTGGAACGTGCTGTAGAGATACTAGCTGTCCGAATGGTCATCGGGCACACGGCTGCCCTGAGCTGTGCTGCCTGTGTCTTAGCTCAGCGACGTGAACAATTACACACGTCACTGGACTGACGGAGATGCGGTTTACAGGGAGCAGGACCGACCCAGCGGTCTCGGTTCTTTGCAGAAACAGACACGCACGGAAGGCTGAGAAAGGCAGAGAGCTCCACGCTTGAGTGGAAGCCGTTCCTCTGTTTCTGCGAATTCAGATGAGGCGGTGGCAGTTGATTGCTACCGAGTATTTTTTCTTTCTTCCTTTCTTTTTTCTTTCTTTTTTTAGTAGTATTCCTCTCAGAGGAAGAAGGAAGGTCGATCACTTTGTAAAAGAGAAAGAAAGGTGACTCTTGTCATGGAAACACCCTGTCGCGAGTTCCCCAGGTGTAAGCGGAGGGAGGGAGACAAGGTCCCTCAGAATACCACAGCTGAGAGGAAGCTGACGCCAAGGAGCTCCTTCGGAACAATGACTCGTCATGCCCGGGCCCCCGCAGCAGATGCGCGTGCCCAACACCTGGCTTCCCTACAAGAACCGGGCAGAAATACAGAGGGCAGAGCGGAGGCGGCTGCCAGAGACTCCTGGCTGGGAGCCTTCGGAGGGGGAGGAGGAGGAAGGGGAGGAGGAGGAGGAGGGGGAGGGGGAGGGGGAGGAGGGGGAGGAAGGAGAGGGGGAGGAGGGGGAGGAAGGAGAGGGGGAGGAGGAGGAGGAGGAAAGGTAGGAGGGGGAGGAAGGAGAGGGAGGAGGGGAGGAGGAGAGGGAGGAGGAGGAGGGGGAGGAGGGGGAGGAAGGAGAGGGGGAGGAGGAGGAGGAGGAAAGGTAGGAGGGGGAGGAGGAGAGGGAGGAGGGGAGGAGGAGGGGGAGGAGGAGGAGAAGGAGGAGGGGGGAGGAGGGGGGAGGAGGAGGGGGAGGGGGGAGGTGGTGGAGAAGCAATCAGGGAAGTGCTTCGGAATTCACAAAATTAAAAAAAAAACAAGTGTCAGCTGTGGGAGTCGTAGAAATGCAAATAAGTACAGATGCAAGTAGGACGGGGAATGCAAGCGTGCAGTCACCCAGGGCTGTGTTTACAGCCCAAGGGCAGCTCCGTCTATAATTATCCGGTGCCATTAACCGTGTGGAGCAGCCGCTGAGGGGCACATCAGAGGTGCCACCTGAGGTGGGACATTTTCCCTTTCCAAAGGTAAAGCAAGATCTCCGAGGGCGTGAAATCCACCCGGACTGAGTACAGCTTGGGCAGGCGCTGCAAGCGCCCCTTCGGTGAAACGGAGAAGCTGGATTTTCACTCTTTACCGCCCATCTCAATGGAATTCAGCCCAGTTCATACTCTTCACTGGATGCAGAGGATGCTTCGAGAGACACGTCTGGAAGGAAATCAACCATACGGCTTTGGGGTGATTCTCACAGTGGTCTCCTGGGGCAGGTGTCACGAGCTGACAGGGACCGGGTCAGGGTCATCCCGCTGAAAGGCAGTCAAGCCGGGATTTGAGAGTCAGCAGTTTGGGTCTCCACTCTTCCCATTATGCCACAAACTGCCAACCGAAGGCAACTGTGCCCCCACAGGGGACACTGACCATGTTTGGGGACATTTCTGGTTCACAACTAGGGGGGTTCTGCTGGCATCTAGTCAGTAGAGGCCAGGGATGTTGCTCGAGTCCTAATAAGCACGGAGAAGCCCCCATGATGGAGAATTATCTGGCCCCACATGTCAATAACACCTGACGTTGTGGGTGACGTTTGGGTCAGACCACAGCTGCCACTGTATGGGCGATGCCTTGAGACCGAGTTGTTCAGGGAAGAGGCAGACACGGGCACGGGGGGCGGGGGGGCGCCCCGAGGGCCTGGAAGTTGCTGGGTGTGCATAAGAAAGACCTACTTCTACCCCAGACGGGGAGGTGGGCAAGAGGTTTCGCACTAAAAATTCATAACGTATCCGCCAGACACGCGTTCTGAGATTGCTCAGATCTAAACCGCCCTTTCCAGACCCCGAGGGCCTTCTCCCACGCCGCCTGAAGCTCCTGACAGCCCCCCAACGTCGTCCCCACCCAAGTGGGAAGCCGGCGGTGCCCAGTTTTCCGTGGGCTCTCCATCGGTCTGTCTGTCTGTCTTCGGGAATATTAAAGCCCGCCGCCCCGCAGAACCCACACCAGAGGAACACGCGGTGAGAGGCTGAACAGATCTCTGTCTCTGGGAAGCACGGGACTGAAATGGCAGCTGAACGACAAGGAGAAAGATGGGCTCACTTTGGAAAAATCTCATCGGCAGAGATGGGGCGGATTCCATAAAACGCTCTGAGCTGAGAGCATCCCAGAGGGACCCCGGGCTTAAACTGGGCTAAACGGGGGTGGCGGGGGTTTGGGGGGGGAGGGGGAGTTCGTCAAGCCAAGTCAGCAAAGGCCCGTCTGCAGCGTAAACCTGATGGGTCAGCCCATCTGGGACGCGGTACGGTTTCAGGTGCCTGGACTGAGCCACCTGGGTGGGACACGGGGACCAGCCCAGGGCCCCCTGAGAGTCACCGTGTGGAATCTTCATCCAGCCGACTGAAAAGGGAAGTCTAGGCTTTGGTTGGAACTGCTATCAGGGAGCAGTTGTCACTTTGACTAAGTTTATTGATTTAGGGGTTCCAGAAAGAGTCTAGGGTCTCGGGCGCATCCGCTCTGTCCCGCGGTTCTGCAGGGTCCGCTGCTGGTGCCGGTTCTGCTGCCGAGAGCTCGGGGGCTCCGGGCCCAGGACCAGGGAGACCTGGGTGCAGGCTGCCGCGGCCCCGGTGACCCAGCGCTGCCCTCTCCCGGCCTGCTGTCCTGGGCTCCGGGAAAGGCCCAGGCCTCGCTGGGAGGCGGGTGCGAGGCATCGTGGCCCGTGCGTGCCAGGCCGCCGAGCAGACAGCGCTCACCGCCTCTCAACCGGGAGACCGCGGCCAGACTTCACCGCGGAGCCGCGGGGGCGATGTGAGACCCATCACCGACCACCCCGCGGTTTGGGTTGGGCCCTCCTCTAGGGAACGCACCTGTGCGGAGCTGGCTGGGGATTATTTAAAATCACCGCCCTCAGAAGAGAGAGGCCTTCTCCGAGTCTGTCAGAGGGATTTTTAATCATCTTTTAAGTAAACTTCCATTTCTCTGAAATTGAAGGGGAATTATTTCCCCACTTCAAAATCCAGTACAGCTTCGTTGAAGGGGCTTTCCGTCTCCTGCCCTGAGTGAGAACACGAGGCGATTAGCGCAGAAAAGACGCCGTGAAAGGAAGGGAAAGTCCTTGTGCCTGAAAGCCAGTGTCTGAGACCCTGTTCTTTGACTGTCCCTCAAGACAGTTTACTTTAGTGCTGACAAATAACCTGTATTCAAAACCAGGCTTCAGTGTGATTTACAAAGTCCCGGGCTGCTTCCTTATGGAATCCCATACACTCCGAGTTCAAGGGCCCGAGTGGGGGAAGTGCTTCCCAACATGGAGGAGAGGCCCAGGGCCCCGTGAGGCCACCAGGTGGTGACCTGTGGCACGGGTGGCTTCCCCTGGTTTGGACCAGGCTGCTGGGTTCCCCAGCTGAATGTGGCCTGAGATTTAGGTGCATGCCCGGTCCCGCTTACCCACAAACCCCCTCGGACGCTCCTCTTGAATTGAATTTATCAGGGTGATGCTTTTTGACAAAGCTGCTGAAATGTTGACAGCAGGGGGAGACGCCTATGGAGGGGGGGGTTCTATACCCTCGATCTTGGCAATCAGAGCTGACGTTCATTTGTATCCCTCTCTGTTATTGCTTTCACATGAACTTATCTGTTATGTGATGGTAATAGCCACCCTGATAATTAGTCATTATCTCTATTTTAGAGGGGAGGGAATTGGGGCTCAGGGAGGTTAACTGACCTGCTCGAGGTTAAGAAAATGAATGAGGTCTGGCCGGGGGCGGCGCAGTAGATAGAGCCTCGGCCCAGGATGCTGGGGTCCCAGGTGTGAAGCCAGTGAGGTCACCGGCTTGAAGGCGGGCTCACCAGCTTGAGCCCAAAGGTCACTGGCTTGAGCGTGAAATTATGGACATGACCCCATGGTTGCTGGCTTGAGGTCAAAGGTCACTGGCTTGAAGCCCAAGGTCGCTGGCTTGAGCAAGGGGGTCACTGGCTCAGCTGGAGGCCTCCCACCACACGGCCCCCATCAAGGCACCTGTGAGACGCAACTAAGGGGCCGCAACTATGCATTGATGCCTGTCATCTCTGACCCTTCCTCTCTCTCTGTCCCTTGCAAAACAAGCAAGCAAACACACAGCCAGTGAGCATGAGAGTCAGGGAGCTCAGGCCTCTGGAGCCTGTGGTCTACACAGTGCCAGTGTGCCTCACTGCATGCAGGGAGGCTGGGGACCCGGATAGACAGTGCACAGGCGGAAGCCGCAGTCTGACGGCAGCGAGAACAGCGACAGGGCTGAGGGCGCCTCCGAGAGGGGATCGTTAAACGCCCCCTTGAAGATGAAAACTCATTAGCTCACTCGACTTCATAAAGTCCTAACGAAGGAAACCTGATGGCTGGGCTGCATCTGTTATGAGTAACAGGGTGCTCTTCATACGCAGCCGGCCCCGAGAGGCGTGTGTAAGCACTGTTACATGCACAGACAACCAGCGTTTAAAAATGGTCATAATCAGACCCTGGCCGGTTGGCTCAGCGGTAGAGCGTCAGCCTGGCGTGCGGGGGACCCGGGTTCGATTCCGGGCCAGGGCACATAGGAGAAGCGCCCATTTGCTTCTCCACCCCCGCCCCCTCCTTCCTCTCTGTCTCTCTCTTCCCCTCCCGCAGCCAAGGCTCCATTGGAGCAAAGATGGCCCAGGTGCTGGGGATGGCTCCTTGGCCTCTTCCCCAGGCGCTAGAGTGGCTCTGGTCTCGGCAGAGCGACGCCCCGGAGGGGCAGAGCATCGCCCCCTGGTGGGCAGAGCGTCGCCCCTGGTGGGCAGAGCGTCGCCCCTGGTGGGCGTGCCGGGTGGATCCCGGTCGGGTGCATGCGGGAGTCTGACTGTCTCTCCCCGTTTCCAGCTTCAGAAAAAAAAAAAAAAAAAGGTCATAATCAATCAACCAACTGGACGAAAGAAGCCCCCAAACCTCTACAGTGTGCACATAGTGTTCAGTCACTTTTACCTGGGATGGAAATAAATGTGCTCCCGCCACTGAAATTATTCCCACCCACGCCGAGGCTCCCGCGGGGACGCAGAGTCAAGATTAGCGGGAAGCGTGGAGCTGGCCGAGCACTGGGCCGTCCTAGACGCCTCCCACAGTGGTCTTTAGCTACGGTCACGGCCGCACCACCTCGCTGTAGGATCCTGTGACTTTACCGGATGGGGGTAGAGATGCTGGTAGGAGTCATCTGTTCACGTTTGATTTGCATTGAGTCGATTCGGTGTGTGTTCACTAACTACGAGGCACGCCGCTGGCTCTAGGCACACGGACGACACCTGTGTGTGGCTGGGTGGTGACACCCGGACACGGCTCCGCACTGAGCACCATCTGGAAACCGGTGCCTGCAGGAGGCTCCCCAGGCCTGCCGGCTTGTCCCCGCCACGGAAGAGACCCTGAGCTTCTCCTCCACAAAGAACCATTGGCTGATGACCAGGAACACGGTCCGTGCGACTTGTTTACCCAAAGCCACCGACCGGCCTTCCTCCGGGAACGGAGGTCCAAGGTCGTCCAATGGGGAGGACTCGCTGCCAGCATTCCCATTTCTGTGCACTGTTTTCCCACGCCAACGGCAAGCCACTGGCCCCCCCTGCTCGCCGTGCCCCAAAACGTCCCTCAGCGCCCTGGCTAGCGGCATGTGCACCGTGGGCGCGCAGTCAGCAGACATGAGTGGACGTGGGGAGGCTGTGCTCTGAAGAGCCGGGTTCCCCTTGAGAGGAGAGGCCATTTCGCTGTGCACCCTCTACCCACGGGGGGCTCTGGCTCCGGCGGGAAGGCGAGCTCTGGACAAGCTCCGCTGAGCGGCATAGAGACCTTTGTTCCAGGGACAGATGAAATGGCACTCCTGACATGCTGGATGGGCGGCGTCTCCACGTGTAATTTATTGTGCATTTCAATTACTTTGAAAAAAAGGCTTCCTGGGGTTTCCGCCAGGGGTTTGTGTGAGTTATCAGCTTAATGGATTTACTCTTGTTTTGCCAAGGTGAATAGTAGTTATTTATTGTCAAGGAAAAAAAAAAAGACAGCCCCACAAAACAGCAATCTCGGGTCTGCATTGTCATCTAGCCTTTCTGCAGTCTTTCCCAGGGTCTCCAACACAGTGTCTGGGTTGTTTCTAGGTCGCCTTCACCCACATGGTCCTCAGGACCCCAAGGGTGCCCGTCCTGGGCATCCCACGGCCACCCTGTCCAGTTGAGGAAGCGGGAGTCAGAAGCCAAACCTTATGATAACCATTCGGAGGCTCCTGACTTGGGGAGAAGAGGACAATGGCACACAGGTGGCGTGACGACCTGGGGGGGCTCAGAGCAGACCCGGGGAGGGAGGCACGTGGGCCTGGGGGGATGCTACCAGGGGCTCAGTCCCGTGCCGCCTGCCAGTGCCGCAGGGTGGACCCAGGCTGTCCGATCTAAGGGCCTCCTGCCCGGTTTCTCCTATGAACGGACACCCCTGAGTGGGAATACGGGCAGAGAGCCTCGCCTCCAAGTTCACAGGCTCTGCTCCTGTACTGTATCCTGGACTTCAGGGCATCTTAGCGTCCACTGGCTGCGGTCTCAGCCGCCAGCCGCAGAGGAGGAGTGTGGGGTCATGTGCTGCCCGGCCCACCGTCTGTGGCCGCATCCGATGGGTGCAGCATCCTCGCGGCCAGCTGACCGAGACAGCGCCGTGCCGGCAGCCTGCGGCCCAGGAGCCTGCCCTCGGGCCAGGCGTGCGGCACCAGCACGCAGTGGGAAGCTAGCTGAGCCCAGAGCCCTGCGCTGGCCCACTGGTGTCCCCGTCCACTCTCTAGAGCAGCCTTGACTCGGGGGTGGGCTGCTTTGCCTGCGTGGAAGTTTGGCGGCTGGAAGCAGGGAGCCGTGCAGGCGATGGGCGCGGAAGTGTCCAGCTCAGCTCCGCCACCAGCCAGGCCTCCAGAGGCGGCAGAGGGAGCCCGAGCCCGCCCGGGGCCCAGGCCTGTGGGAGGTTCTGGTGTCCGGGTGGGACCTGGAGGGACTGGGAGGGGCTGCTCTTGGGACTCTGACCTGCACAGGAGGGAATGTCCCCCCCACAGACGCACAGGCCTCCGGTGGCCTGGAGCCCAGCATGCGGGTGGGCGGGCGCTGGGACGCCTCCGGTGTTTGACGGTCGGGGAGGAATTCACCCGAGCTCCTGGAGCAACCTGCCCACCCAGTTAACCTGAACCCCACTTCCCAGTTTAAAATGTTTAGAACCCCTTTTCCAGCCGTGATTTATGAGCTGTCCCTTTCTATCAAATTAAAAATCTGCACAGATGAGACATTTTCCTTTTCCCATTTCTAACCAGCCCCCGCACGGGGTGAGGGGGTGGGAGACGCAGGAGCGAGGGAGGCGCGTGGAAGCCGCGTGGGAGGCAAGAGCCGCAGAGGAGACAGCTCCTCACGTTCCTTTCAATTCCCGTTTAGTTCCATCGACGATCCGCTGTCCGGCCAAACACACACGGAAACAGCAGGGAGAAAGGCTCGTTAAAGCTCCCCGGGGCCTTCGGAGAGCACCCGGGACGGGGCACTGCCCAGCCTGGCCCCGCCCCCGGACCCCGCCCCCGGACCCCGCGTCCCGCCCCCGGACCCCGCGTCCCGCCCCCGGACCCCGCCTCTCGCCCCCGGACCCCGCCTCTCGCCCCCGGACCCCGCGTCCCGCCCCCGGACCCCGCCTCTCGCCCCCGGACCCCGCGTCCCGCCCCCGGACCCCGCCTCTCGCCCCCGGACCCCGCGTCCCGCCCCCGGACCCCGCGTCCCGCCCCCGGACCCCGCCTCTCGCCCCCGGACCCCGCGTCCCGCCCCCGGACCCCGCGTCCCGCCCCCGGACCCCGCCTCTCGCCCCCGGACCCCGCGTCCCGCCCCCGGACCCCGCGTCCCGCCCCCGGACCCCGCCTCTCGCCCCCGGACCCCGCCTCTCGCCCCCGCAGGCGCAGGCAGGCGTTCTCCTTCTGAAGCCCGAATACAATTTCTTTTCTGCCATCGCTGGGCAGGCCACTTCTTAATGATCTTACGGAAAGAACTCCATGGAAGGAAAATATCCCTTTTTAATCCCCTTTTCCTTCTCACCCCACACTGAGCTGTTACTATAGCAACACCCTGCCTGCTCCCAGGACAGCCAAGTGTCCCTGGGATGTCACCGAGCGCTGCCTTGTCACTCAGCGCAGGGACTGCTGCTGATCATTGACCAGCTTTTTTTTTTCCCTGGGTGTGTAAATCCTTCAGTTCTTAATCTAGGCTTTCCTGGGGCTAAAAGCTGAAATTCGCTTGCAAACTCCCAACGGTATATAATCCTCCCAACCTTTCAGAACAGAACTCAGTAGAAATAAATTTACATTGTGTTTTTGTCATGAACGGCTTCTCATCTGTGCGTCCTTGGCTTTAGCTGAGATGGGGTTCTGTTAAGGAGAATTTGGGGGAAAATCTTCCACACGCTTCTGTGGACCCTTCCTTCCTGCCTTTTACATGTCTTTATGTAATATATACTGTATACATGTAATAAAAATACTGTATGCTGCCCTGGCCGGTTGGCTCAGCGGTAGAGCATCGGCCTAGCGTGCGGAGGACCCGGGTTCGATTCCCGGCCAGGGCACACAGGAGAAGCGCCCATTTGCTTCTCCACCCCTCTGCCGCGCTTTCCTCTCTGTCTCTCTCTTCCCCTCCCGCAGCCAAGGCTCCATTGGAGCAAAGATGGCCCGGGCGCTGGGGATGGCTCTGTGGCCTCTGCCTCAGGCGCTAGAGTGGCTCTGGTCACAACATGGCGACGCCCAGGATGGGCAGAGCGTCGCCCCTGGTGGGTGTGCCGGGGGGATCCCGGTTGGGCGCATGCGGGAGTCTAACTGTCTCTCCCTGTTTCCAGCTTCAGAAAAATGAAAAAAAAAAAAAAATACTGTATGCGCTGAAATAAGTATATATAATGAAATAGTTTCAATACACAGAAAACAGACTAATAAGCACTCATGTATCTATTCCTGGGAGGTGGGACATTTATACTTCAGATTTGTAAGAAGTAAATGATTACAAAGTAGCATTATTTCTAAGGTTCCTAGAGGCCAGGAGTCAGGAACCTTTTTGGCTGAAAGAGCCATGAACGTCACATATTTTAATGACCATGTACGTTACGCATTATCCAATAAAAATTTGGTGGTGTCCTGGAGGACAGCTGTGATTGGCCCCAGCCACCTGCAACCATGAACATGAGCGGTAGGAAATGAATAGATTGTAATACAAGAGAATGTTTTATATTTTTAACATGTTTTTGATTAAAGATTTGTCTGCGAGCCAGATGCAGCCATCAAAAGAGCCACATCTGGCTCGCGAGCCATAGGTTCCTGACCCCTACTGTAGGCCTTTTACAACAGGGTCTTTGCATTTTTGTTACACATGGATGTGCTAGACTTGTCTGTCAGCCCCCTCCTCACTGTGTGTGTGTGTGTGTGTGTGTGTGTGTGTGTTGGAGGGGAGTGCTAGACATCTTAGCTGCAAAGGGTTCCCTGGACATCTAGGAGGCCAAGGACCCCAAGACCATTCACTGTGCCCATAGCCTTTCTCATCTGTTTGCTGGGAAGTCCTCGTAAACGGAATCTAAGTCAACCTTCCCAAAGGAGTGGACCTCTTACTGTGTTTCCCCATGTGTAAGACAAACTCTTTTTTTGAAAAATGTGGGGTCTAAAAAGTGGGTGCATCTTATACAGTGGTTGTAGACAATGGATGGGAGTTTTGACAGTGATTAGGAGTTGTATGAATTTTATGATGAATAAAGCTTGAGTTCAACAACTTTATATAAATACATTTTCCACCCAAATTCCGGGCCCCTAAATTAAGGTCCGTCTTATACATGGGGAAATACGGTATGTCAAAATAAAAGCATTCAGAGCAAGGGTGATTTGGGGTCCTGTGCAACAGTGGAAACCCAGTGTTTCTCCCCAAGGTCACATAAGAGACGTGACAGGTCAGAGATCTTGTCTGTTCAGAATAAAGTGACAGAGGGTCAATACAGAGAAGCCGGCTGTCACCTGGGGGCAAGGGCTTATTTACAGGCGTTATGAATTGAGGCTATCAAGGCTCAGGTGAGGACATTATCTCGGATAAATGGTTTGTGGTTATTGATCGGGACCGACTTAACAGAAAAGAAGCTCTATGTGTTATTGCCACGATTACTTGATTTATACTTGCAATTTAGAATTTGGAGGCTCATTCAATTCTGTCAATATCAAAAAAAAAAAAAAAAAGTAACACCCTAGCATCAAAATCTGACATTTGGATTTTTTCCTATGATTGAGTGCGTCCTCTAAGCGAAAGAGCCATCCATCCAGGTCATCGGCCTTCAATGACAGCTCCAACACAAGTAATCGGGGAGAAAACCACCCAGAGATCCAACACAGACAAACTCAAATCGGGTCTCAAGGTTTATAAAAATAAAAGGAGGAGGACTTTTCCATCTGTCCTCCTAGCCTCTGTCACTGTCCCTCCCGAGCCCGTGGAGAGATCACCCATGGAAGGAGGGGACTCAGAAAGACACCTGGGGCTGGGGGGACATGTGATGTGTCCTCCAGTGCCAGACGGCGGGGCTCTTTCCTCTCATAGTCACAATCCTTAGAAACGACGGAAATAGAGTAAGCACACGGAGCACAGAGGCAACCAAGAGAGGCTGCTCGGAGAGGTGCTGAGAGCTGGTGCCTAGCCCCCAGAGCCGTCTGGCCCTGCTGGAGGGGACCTTGGGGGGATGGGGGCGGCAGAGGCAGGACGCAGTGCTTCTGAGATAAATAAAGACAACAGCACTCAGCAGTTTATAAAGATGTTCATGCCTGTATTTCCTTATTCTTAATCATTACACTGTAGAAGTTCTCTTAAACTGTATACGTGTGTATGTGTGTGGTCAAATACAATACTTCAAAACGTCTCTGATTCCTGTGGCCTCAGACAACGCGGAGGAGACCAGCAACGGGTGAGGGAGGGTCCGGTTTATCTATCAGCTCGGCCGGGCTGCAGCCGTCCGTTATTTAACCAAAGCCTACGCTAGGGGGCGCTGTGCAGGATTTGGGAGATGGGGTTAAGATCTGTAGTTGGAGGAGGGTAAGAGTATATCCTCAGTGAGACGGGTGAGCTTCATTCAATTGGAAGACCTTGCCTGAGGCTCCCCAGGGAGACGACCTTCTTTCTGCCTGTAAAGCCAGCAGGCAGGGCTATCAGGGCTGCCATCATAGCCGCCCAGCCCATGCAGGTTCGCATTGGATTCGGACAGTCGGTAAAGAAACCATGGAGCCAAAAACTGGTGGGCCATAGTCTTTAATCTAGCTTGCACCCGGCGGGCAAGTAAAAATACACACTGGGCTCCAAAACCCAGTCACATTCAGTGCTCACAAAGCCACTGATTTATCCGAGTTTCCTAGAATCAAAGGTTTCTAGCTCACCAGCCTTATTTCCCTCAGTTCCCCATCTTCTTCCTTATCCCAGATACAAACTCTGTACAAACTGGCATCTCACTCAGCACTCCGCCATCTTGGCTGCTTCTCCTGGCCTCCTCCACGTGGCCTCCTTTAACAAAGTGAGCATAATACATTTTATCTGCCCAACACTGCCGCACCCCGGTAACCTCAGGCCCCCTTCAGTTGCCGGCCCCACGGAATTTGGACCTGCAGTGTCCACAATCAAATAAGCCAAGTCCCCTGAAATAAAGAGAACCCTGGTGAACCCCGACCAATACAAAGTGGTTTCCTTTTTCTGTTATTCTTTCCTTTCTTTCTTCCTTTTCTTTGTTCCCCCAAGCCCAAAAGGGCAACAACCTTCATGATTACCTTTCTGGGGACAGTCGTCATTGCTACACACATTATCAGCAATGACAAAAATCAGTGACTTAGCAATGTGCAGTTGAGTTCTCCTTCAGAGAGGAAGATTCACGCCTTATTTTCTATTTAGTAAAATGACTAACTAAAAGTATGTTACTTCTCTTTACTGCAATAGACAATACAGGGCGGGGAAAACGCAGGCTTACAGTTGTTGGTATGGAAAATAATCCAATAATTAATAAATAACAACACAAGACTAAATTCTGTGTTTTGCATACTCACAGCTGTAAACACCTAAATCTGCCCCACCCTGCATTGTTCACAATGCTAATTCTGATGTTGACCAATACATAGATTAAGACACTGGTTTGTCAAGCACAGACCACACATGGCTTTCTTTTTATATCCTTCTGAAACGATGGAAGGAGACCAAAATGTAAAAATTCGCATGGATGCAGTGAGGGGTGTCGCAGTGTTTTGATGGTGTCCCCATGGGTCTTAGGGAGGGAACCCAGGTTCCGCAGGTCAAGGGCTGCATTATGACTGGTGACAATGTCGCCTCCTGGGCTCACTTCCCATGTTACCCTTGGTCCTGTGCAGGAAAGACCCCTGGCTCATGTCATTGGGTTCTTGGGCAATTCTTTACACTCTGAGGTTGTTGGGGAGATGCCCTGGTTGGGGTTTGGTGACTCCGGGAAATCTTTCACTGTTCAGGAAATCCTTTCCAATTCCTTCATCAAGCAGTCAGAAGTGGTTGAAGGTCATTCATGGTCTTGAGTCCAATTTCCAAGGTTCTGGGCTTGGTCTAGCTTTCTCGTATGCTCCCTAAACTGAACCATGATGACAATCCTGGAAGTTTCCTAATGACTGGATATGGGAGCTTGTTCATACCCGTGTGACGCCCCTGTTCGCTTTAGGGAAACCTCGCAGGAGCGTTGACAGGACGCTGACGTGGAGGATGCGTGGGCCGGAAAGCACCACAGACGGCAGGCGAGCTGCAAAGCTGCCGCAGGTGTCACAGGTCACTGGGATCTCGGGGCGACTGCTCCTGCCCCTTCACTCCATCTGGGTCAGTCTCTGCGCGGTGTCACCGGCGGGCCAGCTAGCCCGGCCACAGCGACCTCGGCTGTCTCAAGTTCTCTGTATTTTCTGCCCACCGGGCTATATTTTTTTTCTTTTCAACACTGGTTCCTTCAGACATTATGTTATATATCAATCTGTTACTTTCTGCCTCTTCTGTTAGGATGCAGACTTCTTGAGCGTGCGTGTGTGTGTGCGTGTGCGTGTGTGCACACGTGTGTGTATGTATATGTGCACGTGTGTGTGTGTGTGTGTGCACACGTGTGTGCTTGGTGTAATGCCAGCATGTGGTAGGCACTCAGTAAACATTTGCCGAATGAATGAGTTCCTGTTCATGCCCACTAACTGCCACCTAGTGAGTAGAAACAGTTCAAATGAAAACATCCTAATTATTCCCTTTTCCATAGAGGCCTGCACGTGTAGACACCTCTCGTTGAGTAGGTCGCATCAGGTCTCTGGTCTCATGGAAGTTCTAGAAATAGAACATGTGTAATATTTACTCATCTCAACATACAATAGAGAAAAAGACATTGAAAATGTCCTAGTTTGGCCATGTTTGTTCATAGTTTCTCCCATTTCCAAATTAATGCCTAAAGAAACATCTTTCTCTAGGGAAAATATTGATCGCCAGGGCAAGCGAAAGGCTCCTCCGTTCGCCTGCATCACCAGCTTTAACCAGAGGCTCAAAGGCAAGATGTAGCTGTGTCCACAGAGAGCGGACACCCTGGGTCCCGGTGCACAGACCCGGCCTGCTGTGTAAGAGAGCTCACGGAGGCAAAGGCTCTGGGGTGCATGTGTGTGTCCCTTCCTCCTCCTCCGTCACCCACAGGGACGGAGACCTTTGGGGCTCCCTCAGGAGAAGCCCTGGTCTCACTGCTCAGAACCTCTTTCCTCTTGTACAAACCTGGAGATTCTCTGGGGCCAGAGGGGACCTGTAGTGGTGTGTGGACGTTAAAGTCACAAGCCTTCCCCTCTCAGAGCCTTTTCCTCTGTGGGCAAGGGTGCAGTGGTCCCACAGGATCGCTGAGTTCTGGGTCCCACAGGAGCGCTGAGTTCTGGGTCCCACAGGATCGCCGAGTTCTGGGTCCCGCAGGAGCGCCGAGTTCTGGGTCCCGCAGGAGCACCGAGTTCTGGGTCCTGCAGGAGCGCTACGTTCTGGGTCCCGCAGGAGCACCGAGTTCTGGGTCCCACAGGAGCGCCGAGTTCTGGGTCCCGCAGGAGCACCGAGTTCTGGGTCCTGCAGGAGCACTGAGTTCTGGGTCCCGCAGGAGCACCGAGTTCTGGGTCCCGCAGGAGCGCCGAGTTCTGGGTCCCGCAGGAGCACCGAGTTCTGGGTCCTGCAGGAGCGCCGAGTTCTGGGTCCCGCAGGAGCGCTACGTTCTGGGTCCCGCAGGAGCGCCGAGTTCTGGGTCCTGCAGGAGCACCGAGTTCTGGGTCCCACAGGAGCGCCGAGTTCTGGGTCCCGCAGGAGCGCCGAGTTCTGGGTCCCGCAGGAGCACCGAGTTCTGGGTCCCACAGGAGCGCCGAGTTCTGGGTCCCACAGGAGTGCCAAGTTCTAGGTCTTAGAGGAGTACTATATTCTAGGTCCTAAAGGAGCGCCGAGTTCTGGGTCCTGCAGGAGCACCGAGTTCTGGGTCCCGCAGGAGTGCCGAGTTCTGGGTCCCGCAGGAGCACCGAGTTCTGGGTCCTGCAGGAGCACTGAGTTCTGGGTCCCACAGGAGTGCCGAGTTCTAGGTCTTAGAGGAGTACTATATTCTAGGTCCTAAAGGAGCACCGAGTTCTGGGTCCTGCAGGAGCACCGAGTTCTGGGTCCCACAGGAGTGCTGAGTTCCAGGACTAGGGTTTGGGCTTGACTGGCAGTGTGAAAATGTGGCAGAACAATCTAATGGGTTCATTTAACCAATATTCCACACCGCCTGTCCTTGTTGGCACTCAGGAATTCAGGAGTTCTCCACTCAGTCTGACCTGGCTGACCAGAGCTCTCCAATGAGGTGTGGGGAGAAAGCCCTAGCTATGAATAAACTACTGCATTACTTCAGTGCAATGTATCTTCCTCAGACTTCTCCCAGGGAAAGTCTGTATCAGATGGTCAGCTGTATCAATACAGGATTCACATATTCCCGGCTCGTCTACTTGAAAGATATGTTCACATCAACTTCTAATGCATCCCTACTGAGCACAGAACTCTAATAGTTTCTACCAAAAATGTCAAAGGAATTAACAATGATAGTAATTCAATAGGATGTACTTCTTCCAATTGCCTTTTGATGATACAACTGTTATTTCTTAAGTGGTACATGAGTACCGTACACGTAATTCAAAATTCATGTTTATATCTACATATGGATCTACAGATGGTGCCTAGAACAGTGATTTCCAGCCTTTTTCTCATGGCACATATAAACTTAATTACTAAAATTCTATGGCACAACAAAAAAATATATTTTTTGCCGATCTGACAAAACATAGGTTTAATTTTGTTCATTCACATCGGTTGGCTATTGTTGTGTTGGATGTTGTCATTTTTAAATTTGACAATCTAAGGGAAAAGAGGTCAGTGCCCCTGACTACATAGTCAAGTATTACATGTTTTAAAAATTCTTGCTGCACACAGGTTGAAAATCACTGGCCTACAACAATAATGTTGCATGGTTACTGAATGTGTGGATGGATGGATGGATGGATGGATGGATGGATGATGGATGGATGGATAGATGGATGGATGTGGATGGATGGATAGATGTGGGTCCATGGATAGATGGATGGATGCACGGATGGATGGAGGGATGCAAGGAGAGATGCATGGAGTAATGATGGATGATGGATGGATGGATGGATGAATGGATGGATGGATGATGGATGGATGTGGATGGATAGACGGATGGCTGTGGATAGATGGATTGATGGATGGATAGATGGATAGATGGATGGATGGATGGATGGATGGATGGATGGATAGATGGATAGATGGATGGATGGATGGGTAATGGATGGATGGATGGATGGGTAATGAAGAGATGAATTAATGAGTGCTCTGTAACCTGAGGACTGAAGATGTGTTACATAAAGCTCCAAAAAGGGCAGATCACCCAATAAAGGGACATAAAAATCTACGGTAAGGTACAAGGTTGTTTCTAGAGGAGAGATTCTGAAGATGACAGAGACGGGAGGTCGCCAGCTCCACATGTGCTTCACTGCCCAGTTTAAACCTGCACGGCCGGGGAGCACTCTACAGACAAACATACACAAAAGATTGTTTTTTCTTTTTAGGCAGTCTTCTTTTGTCCTCCCTTTGTACCTATTTGGGACGAGGATGATAATAATCAAGGGACCTGCACAAACCGTGATTTGGTATTTTGAAGGTCACGGGCTAGTATGTGACCATAGCAGGGTGACCCAGGATGCTCAAAGCGCGTGAGACAAAACCAGAGTTCTGCTGTCAGTTATCGAACAACGCAGGAGGGGAGAGAGGGGGCACTTGGCTCTTTATTCGTTCACATTTCCTTTGCTAGACAGGACGGCCCCTTTAGAGGGAAGTTTTGGACAGATGCATCTCCGTGCAGCTGCTTATCTATATGAATGAAGAAGGTCGGTGGCTCTTAATGCCACTTACGGATTTTAAAAACGTCATTCTTTAATCAGGGCCATTATTGGAGACTGTGATTGAAATTTAAATTCTCCAGGAGCCGGAACTGGGAGGCAGGCACTTTCATGGGGCGGCTTCCTGAGCGCCTGGAGGGACGGGCGGGCGGGGGCACAGCTGAGGCGCCCCAGGAAGGAGGGTGTTGTCCCAGCGCCGTGACCCCGCCCGCCCCAGCGGAGGCAGGAGCCCTTCTCACTCCCACCGGCTGCCTGTCTCCCAACATGTCTGCACACTGTTTACTGCAGAGCCCGCTTTTAGACCAAATGCTCGGTAATGAGAAAGCATCAATTATTTCCTTCCCCTATTTAAACAAAGTATATGATTATTACCCTTGATTTAATAGCAAAGGAGCATTTCCAAGGCACAAAAACATTTCAGCCACTAAGCGCAAAGGTTATGCTTAAAAGGTTTTTTTTTTTTTTTTTTTTTTTTTGCTTTTTTTCCCCCCTGCAGGGCATCGGGCACTAAATTGATTAGCTTCGTGCTTACTGTGACAATAACTCAGCACCTGCTGAGCTTGGCACTGTCTGTCGTGCAGTAGACTGTGGGTGGGCAAGCTTGGCCAAGGACAAGGACTGCCAGAAATGTGTACATTTGGGGGAAGGTAAGGAACACATGGTGACTGTGACTCACTAGCACTTTGCTTTAAACCTTATATCCACCAAAAGCCTTTGGGCGTCTTTTTATTTAAAGCTACAGAACCCGCCACTCTTTGGACAGCCTCCCCTCCACTCGCCTTACCGGGAGGGGGGCGGGCGTGAACAAAGAACCACCCCACAGCCGTGGTGTTAAAGCTGGGCTGACCGGTCCACAGCCGGCGGGCGCCTGCTTGGTCCAGACAGTCCACCTGCCGTTCAGACCCTCATCCTTTCAGACGTGGTGACCGCCGCCCGGCAGGTGGATCTGAACCCTGTGCCGATGACAGGGGAGTCCCAGCCACACCCGACGGCAGCGGCCTTCTCCTGCTGCCCCCGGACCACGAATGTACAGCCTGCTCATCTTGTGCTTCATGTTCGGTGGGAGTCTAGAAACTCCGCTTGTGTTTTCTCCTCCCGTTTCTGCCCTCCCTCATTGGCTCGGAGCCGTTTAGACAGAAGCCTCAACAGTCTCACTGACTCAACTAACCCAGGGGCTGCAGACGTGAGGATCGCAGAGCACGGGCTGCGTATCTGAAGGTAAGTCAGTGCGTCTCTGAGAGGTGCCATCTGTCCTGGCCAGGAGCGCTCTCAGAGCGAGATGAGGCACCGTCAGGAAGTATGCGCCACGTTGTGGGTGAGAAATGCGCAGACATGCGCAGAACACACAGAAATATGGAGCCACCAAGGACAGGCTTCCTGAGAAGAGAGCCACGATTCATTTCAAAGCTGTCCGGCCCAGCCCAGCCCACACCAGAGAGGGACCCCAGGGTCGCTCAGCGAGAATGGGGTTCTCGGTCTTTGTGCAAAGCCGTCTCCTCTCTGTGACGTGTAGGCAGAGTTAGGGGGCGGTGGGTTTTTACCCTGGTGTTCTGGTGGCCCACAGAGAGCATTTCTTTTTTATTTATTTATTTTTTTTGTATTTTTCTGAAGCTGGAAACGGGGAGAGACAGTCAGACAGACTCCAGCATGCGCCCGACCGGGATCCACCCGGCATGCCCACCAGGGGGCGATGCTCTGCCCCTCCGGGGCGTCGCTCTGCCACGACCAGAGCCACTCTAGCGCCTGGGGCAGAGGCCAAGGAGCCATCCCTAGTGCCCGGGCCATATTTGCTCCAATGGAGCCTTGGCTGCGGGAGGGGAAGAGAGAGACAGAGAGGAAGGAGGGGGGGAGGGGTGGAGAAGCAAATGGGCGCTTCTCCTATGTGCCCTGGCCGGGAACCGAACCTGGGTCCCCCGCATGCCAGGCCGACGCTCTACCGCTGAGCCAACCGGCCAGGGCCCAGAGAGCATTTCTAGGGCACAGGGATGGGATCGAGTCAAGAGGCACAGGTCAGGAGCTCCTGTCGGGGTTCGAGACCGCATACGTCCGCCCGCCTTCTCTCTGTGGTGTGCTCTGTGCCCCAGAATCTACACTCGTTTGTCACTGATTTCACCCCCTCCATTGTTGCCTCTGGATGAAGAAGCCTCACTCAGTACTGCTCATCAGTGTCCTGCCGCTGAGAACACCATCTGATGAACAGTTTGCATTTTGGAACGTCCTGGGGAAGCAGCATTTTGAGACAGACTTCTGCTGTCCGTGCCCTTTGGTCTTAATGATAATTCACTTATTCACTCTTCCATGAGGATTATTACAGGCGGGCTACGTGCCTGGGACAGCGCTAGGCGTTTGATGTAAACATGCATAATGTGGACACAGTTCCAGCCCACAGGGCACACAGAAGCGATGAGCTTCCCACGGGTTCCGTTCAGCGCACATTTAGCAAGTTCTCCTGTGTGCCAGGCATATGGCACAAGGGTGAGTCAGACAGGGTTCCTCCTCACAGTCCAACGGGAAGACATAAACACAGTTTCTGAGCAATGCTTTAACGTGCAGACGATGATGAACGTAGCCCCGGGGAGGGCACTGAGCCTACTCTGGGGTACAGGTAAGACCTCCTGGCGATGCTGGTGCTTTGGCATGAGTCTGGAAGGGGGTGCAGGAGCCAGTGAGGAGAGGCAGCGATCGCAGACGCCTCCCCGACACCCACGTCCCTGACCTTCCTCGTCAACACAACTTGGGTGATGCGCCCAGCGACTGACTGCCTTCCCGGCCTCCGGACAGTGGGCGGGGCTGGGCAGGGAGCCCCCCGCAGGTTTGGGTGGGGCGTCGGGGAAGCTAGGCGCTCAGAGGCCGTTCTGGGGAAGAAGAGGCCCTGGGTCCCCAGTGACCATGGAGGCCACATTCTGTCCCTCAGTTCCAAACTTTCAACTAGCTTTTATACGGGAAGGGATAAGCGCCTGTTCCTTTGACCTCCCTGCCCTCTCCTTCGTTTCCAGACAAACCGGATCACGACGTGAAAACACTGCGCGGGGCCAGGCGAGGGTGAGAAGAGGGGGGAGGTAGCCGGTGTGGGGGCGGCCGTCTCCGACGGGAGCGCCAGGTGAGCTGAGGCTCAGAGCCCCCACCGGCAGGTGGGCACCCCTGGCACGCACAGTGGGGGCTGGAGTGTGGTGTCCGGCGAGGCTGGGGCGGTGGGGACGAGGGCCCCCTGCCAGGCTGAGGAATGCAGAGGGGAGTTCAGACCAGTGTTCACCTAAGAGCGTCAGCCTGGGAGGAGCAGGGAGAATGGATGTAGGAGACACTTCCTGGTCACACGCTAGGTTACCACGCGGCAATAAAAAAAGCACGCCTATTCACACATACGCGATCGTGTGGTAGAATACCCCCGTGAGTGAGAGAAGCCAGATGAAGAAGAATATATACTATCTGACTTTCTCTCTCTCTCTCTCTTTTTTTTTTTTTTTTTGTATTTTTCTGAAGTTAGAAGCAGAGAAGCAGTCAGACAGACTCCCACATGTGCCCGACCGGGATCCACCCGGTATGCCCACCAGGGGGCGATGCTCTGTCCATCTGGGGCATTGTTCCGTAGCAACCAGAGCCATTCTAGCGCCTGAGGCAGAGGCCACAGAGCCATCCCCAGCGCCCAGGCCAACTTTGCTCCAATGGAGCCTTGGCTGCGGGAGGGGAAGAGAGAGACAGAGAGGAAGGAGAGGAGGAGGGATGGAGAAGCAGATGGGCGCTTCTCCTGTGTGCCCTGGCCAAGAATCGAACCTGGGACTTCCACACGCCAGGCCGACGCTCTACTGTTGAACCAACCGGCCAGGGTTATGACTTTCTCTTTTTTTTAGAAGTTCAAACAGAGGCAAAACTATTAATAATTGAGGATGATTGAGATCAGAATGGTGGTGACATCTGACTGGGAAGACACAAAGGAGCCTCTGACGTGCTGTCAGTGCTTGATTTATTAGCTGTAATACGCTTAGTTCATAATATATTCATGTTTGCTTGGGAAGGGAGGGGTGGAGGAGAGGGGCACTAAGAGGTGTCTAAGTGTCTGAGCTCCCCATTCTGTGCACTGACAGCATTACCCATCGTGTCCCTGTGCCCTACCAGATAACACCAGCAGGAGGCCACGAGACTATTATTACTAGAATAAACACAAGACCCCCCAGAGAAGAAGTATTCTAATCTCTTTTCAACACCTTCCTCTATAAAAAAAAGGAGGCAAGAGAGAATTTTTAGGCTGGAGAGTTAAAAAAAATTTTTTTCTTTTTTGCTTATTGTAGTTTGTTCCAAAAAGGGCAACTGACACAGAGTAAGTTCTGAGTGGGGGGTCAGGGAGCTGGGCCGAGCGAGACTGAGCGGAGGGTGGGTGGACACCAGGGGTTAGAGGCGAGGTCCATCGGGCCAGCTCAGGAACCAGCAACAACTGTCCCCAAACCAGGCCAGGACCGAGTGTCCTCTGATGGTGGACTGCGTGCAAAGATGTGGTGCACACATACAACAGGATACTAACTGCTCAGGCCCACAGAAAGGTGAAATAAGCCACATGGATAGATCCTGAGTGCAGCACGCTCAGCGAAATAGGATTAGTCGGATGGAAAAGGGCAGGAACCATGTGATTTCACTCAGACCTGGGATAGGAGACAGAAAGCAATAAACAAACTCACAGACAGACAACCGGACGGTGGTTTCTGGACGGCGGGAGGCGATGAAGGGTAAAGAGGTCAAGGACATGGTGACAGAAGGAGACGACTTCGGGCGGCCAGCGCACCGCGGAGTGTACACGTGATGCGTTATACAGTTGTGCCCCGGTAGCTCATGGAATGTCAGGAGCCCGTGTTACCCCAATGAATTTAACTTAAAAATGGTGTTGGACACCACATACGCTTTGTTTAAATGTCAGTCACAGAGCCGTGTGTCCTGCGCTGCCTTCGCTGGCTGCAGCGGTCTAGGGCGCCACCAAGGAAGGCAGGCTGGAAGGACGGACACTGTGGTCCTGGGGACGCTGGGGGCCTGACAGGGCTCAGAGGCAGGGACTGGCTTTGTTCCTAACAAAGCGCGCAGGGAATCTCCAGGCCTATGAGGAGGACGCTCGCCCACGCTCACCGCTCCCTGGGGCCCGCAGGGACTGAACGTAAACAAAAGACACTGCGTGCTCACGCAACCCTGAACGACCCACCACAGTGACCGGCTTCCTTTAAATAGCAAGGGGACTTTTCTTCACGACGGTGATATTCCTAAAGTAGGTGTTAAAATAATTAAAACATTTTAAATACTAGGGATTAAAAAGAAAAAAAGGGCAATTATTTAAAGGACTGCTGACAACTCCTTGTATTCAGAAGACTCTTTGGGCAGCTACATAAACCACCCCACGGTTGAGACTGTGGTCTCTAACTTCCTTTCTTATTCTGTCTCTTCTGACTGCATTACTGTTGTATTTGTTGTAACCAGGCTCGGTTCCTTTGCCCCATTCTACTTTATACTCACGTATGGATAGGTGTTCTTTATACCTTGGGAAACTTCAGATGACAAAATACACTTATTCTTCACTGAATCTGCCCCAGATCATCTACGATTCTTTCAATAGTCTTATTTCAGGAAGACCAAGGTTTCAGTGGCTGGTCCCCACAGTCTAAGTCACTGGGCCCCTTTTCTCCCATCTGTGGCCTGTGTTTACGTGGCTACTTATGACCAAGGCAGCCAGCCAGGAGGGCCCAGGCTCGGAGACTCCAGAATGTTCTGCTCAGGAAACAGGCGATGTGGGCACGGTGTGTGCTTGGGGACAGTCGTCCGTGTGACTACGGGTTAGGGCCCTCACTCCCACCGTCAGTCTAAACGTCACTCCAGGGAAGCCTGGTCCTTCCCACAGGACACAGTTACCTTTGCTAACTGGCAGAGCCGAGGACAATCGAAGCTTCTTCCTTTGACCTCAGTACCTAAGTGGTCCACGAATGGTAGCATCGCATCAGCCAAGTGAAACGGCCTGATGTGTTTTTCTAATGATTCCTCACCGAAACGCTATCACGAAGTCCAAGGCGGCATGCTGCAGTAGGCCGAGCAATGCCCCCTCTCCCCCGGCCCCCAAGAGGTCCGCGTTCCAGTCCCTGGAGCCTGCGTCTGTGGTATCTTACGTGACAAACGGACTTTGCAGACACGAGCGAGTTAAGGGGCTTGGGGTGGACAGACTGTCTTGCACTGTCCTTCGGATTCTGTCAGGGGACACTGTCAGGGGACGCTGTCAGGGGACGCTGCAGCATCTTCCCGAGGGGGGCCTTGGCCACACCAGCAGGTGCCATCCCCCAGCCCGAGGGGCGGCCAGGGCGCTGCTGCGGGCACGTAGGGGCTGTGCGTGGACCCTGGGTGTGCAGGCTGGGTGTCCGCCCTACGTGGCAGAGAGCTGGACAAGACGGGGGGTCTGGGTCGGGGGAGGGGCTGGCTCTCCCAGCTCCACGAGGTTCTGGTAAAGAATTCTCAGGGCTCCAGAGAATTTGAAAAGTAGAATCTTGTCCACCAGGCCCTTAGGAAGGTGTGCTCCCCAAGGTTAAGGAGGATAAGATATATTTTATTTAATGGCTCCTCGCTTGATTTGTCATTTTTAAATAGACAGAGGTGGGCTGTGTGCACCTGAACTTGATCTCTCGCACCGGGCCCCGGCCATGTCGGGACCGGACGGACGGACGGACGGACGCAGACCCCCTCGTCAGACGGAGAGGTGGACGAAGACCAGGAGACGGGGAAACAGAGAGAAATAAACAAAAACCTCCTTTAAGATTCGCCTGGGCGGGGGAGGGGAGGGAAAATAGCCAAATGTTAGAGGAGTCTACAACTTCTGGGTTTCGGTTATTGGGGGGTTTTGTTTCTCTTCTTTTATTTGCACAGGGATACATGTATGCAAGCGGTCTTATAATCAGAAAAGTATCTGTTCACGCTTTCAAGCTACACATATTCAGTAAGGGCCTCGTATAACGTCAGCAGTAGGCTAGACATTGCAAGAATGTAGGAACCCCACCCCGCCCCATCAGACAACATGCTTAGGAATTACAACCCTTGATCCGAGGGTCTGAAGAACAGCTGCTGCTTCTGCTCCATGCGGAGAAAAGAAGATTTAAACCATTGCCTCGTGTTTAGGCTTTTTCCCCTCTGAGGTCTTACTTGTGAGGTCACTGTTCACGACTACAACTAGGGCAGGTTTCATAAGAGAAGTCAGCTCAGACAGGGAACCCACAAACTTCAAGTCCTATTCCCTGAGAGAAATCCAAATATTGATGTTTCCAACCCACGTTAAAAACGCTCTTTTAAAAGCGTAAGGTGCTATGGAGGGTCCCCCACTGTCGAGGACGGTGATTAAAGAGGCCGTTAAAAATGGCTCCCAGGGAAAGGATAATGGTGGGGAAGTCAGGGCTGCCGGGAGGCAGACGCCCCACCCCCCCACTCCCTGGGCTTCCTTGGATCTAAAGGTTCAGTCACACAGTGATCAATTTCAGAGACGGCTGGAGACGTCCTGGAACTGGTGTGAAGTTCCGACACTCTTGGGCTCTAACTGGGACGTTCCATAATTACAATAAAACGAGACCAGTCTTCACCGTCTGGCACCCTCTGCGAAGAAGTTATCGCCCGTGAAAAGGAACGCCGTGGCAGCCCAGAGCCAGCGGACGGGGGGCCGCTCTCCGTGCGGCTGGCAGGGAGTCGCTTTGATGCAAACCAATGCGCGTGTGTGTGCGCGCGGGGCTCTAATTAGGCAGCGAGACGGGCGAGGAAGTGAGCATTCTGTCTGCTAATTAACTCGGATGATGTTGGAGAGCGAGGTATCCCGAGGAAATGCCAAGAGCGTTTAACTCAGCGGTGTGGTTAATTATCAGAGAACACTGTCCTCGTGGAACCTCCCACCTAGTATTTTAAAGAGAGATCCTTGTGCTTTCAAAGTGTTAAAAGCACAGAGTGGCTCCTCTCGGGGAGGGGCATGGGCAGCTTGTCTCCGCGATGAAAGGATGGCTGGGAATGTTATTGAGGACAAGGTCACTGAGCAGGGGTTACAAACACGTTCTCCTGTAACTCCTGTAGCGTCGAAGAGCAAATAAATGTACTTTAACTTTATTTGGGGAAGGATCACAGAAAATGTGAAGGCTTGGTGTTTTTATATAGAACGCTTTTAAATGTAGTTTTTAATTTTTCTGTATGGCATATGAGAACACCCGAAACTTAGTAAAGTGAAAGAGACATGTTGTATTGTTAGAATGCATAAGCATTGTTAGTACTATGAGAGCTCTCCTGACAATGCCCCCCCCCCCGCCCCGTGAAGAATGTTACATGGCTCCTCCTTTGTCCTCCAGCATAGTCTAGGAAGGGTCGGCATTTCTACACTGTGACCCCTCTGATGAAATGAACGTAGAGGTGGAAGATGGTGGCCGGTCCCTAAAGCGAGCCAGAACGAATCCAGATCAGCCTTCAATGAACAGCACCCGGTGAAGTCTGTATAAATAGAAGGTTGATCGGACCAATCTGCACCCTCAGGGAACTGAGTTAACAAAGCCAAGGAGGGACACGTTCCATCGGAGCTTGTCTGAGGACAGCAACATGACAGCATACACAGACAGGCTAAGGATGTCTTCTTTGGGGCATGGCTGATACTCACAAGTAGGACGACCACAAGATTTACTGGTTAGCTGCACAATTCTAGAGTGAAAGAGGGCATAGGGGCCCGTCCTCAACACGACAGGCAGGAACCAGTTTATCTCGGGCAGGACAAGACGTGAGGGAGGGGTCGCCGCCTTCCGCCCGACGGCCCCATAGTTACAGGTCCCCTAGTCACACACCCTATGCCATCGGAATGTAGAATTAAGACACGGCAGTTATGCATGTTTGTTATTAATACTTATCAATAAAAGAATACGAGTAGATAGGCCATATCATGAGAGAAATAATACTGAGAATAGCTATTGACCATATTTATACTTACACATATCCTAAGAATTAATTTACAAAATACCCTTGAAAGGATTATTCCACTTACTCCTCAACATGTCTGGTAAGTGGCCCTTCCAAAACATTCTGAATAGTTTACCAAGTAAGCAAGTAAGTAAGCTTTATGTAGACACACAGTAATGCGATGGTATAGATACAGTCATTTCATGTAATAAGTATTTGGGTTCATCTGTAACAATCAGCAGCAGGATCCTTCTTCTGTTTATGCGCCTCCAGAAAATAATCAGATCAACACGAAGAGCTTGATGTAGAAGAATATTTTTTGGTAATGTTGGCCGTAATGGCAGAAAAATTTAAAGCTCATCTATAGGAAGTTCATTATCAAGTTATGATACAGTTACAGCATGGACCACTATACCAGCAGTGGAAACAACTTAGATAGAGAATGCAACAATTTGGGTGAAAAAGAAAAAATGTATACCTTTGCTCATCTAGGTGCAGAGTATTTCTGGAGTGACAAGTGCCCAGGGGTCACCACCAGGACCTGCAACGGGGGACCTGGGGGACAGGCATCAGGGATCCTTACATATTGTGATTGCGTATCAAGCAACTGTCACCATGATAGAACTTAAAAATAATATGATTTTACTATACTTTATTACACACACTCCCACGAGGTAGCATTTAATACAACAGTGTGCAACAACAGTGAATATGAATAAAAATACTAATACTTAAAAAAATTTTCAAGTGTGGGTGTGTGTCCTAAAATGCCAAAAAGATAAAAAGAAAAAGGTAATAGCGGTAAGACTACCACTGACTTCTACACTTTGCCTGTTAGCATTATGCCCTCTCTCTGGTTCAGATGGGTCATAGTAATGCGTTTGCATTTCACAACCAGAAGACCCAGGGCAAGGCTGTCTCAGTCCTGAGGGAGGGCTAGGAGGGACTCTGTAAGGCTGGTTGAAACGCTTTAGTTCGGTGAAGAGGGGTTCAATCCGGACGTGGGTGGCCACGTTACTTTTCTCAGCATGCGCTCCACCCCCGGGGAAGACGAGTCAGGACAGTCCTGAGCTTGGCGGAGAACAAGGCACCAAGAACTTCTTTTAAGAGACAAGGTTGTTCACAGTGGCCAGGACATGGAAACGACCAAAAAGCCCGTCAACAGACGACTGGATAAAGAAGATGTGGCACATATACACTATGGAATACTACTCAGCCATAAGAAATGATGACATCGGATCATTTACAGCAAAATGGTGGGATCTTGATAACATTATACGAAGTGAAATAAGTAAATCAGAAAAAACCAGGAACTGCATTATTCCATACGTAGGTGGGACATAAAAGTGAAACTAAGAGACATTGATAAGAGTGTGGTGGTTACGGGGGGGAGGGGGGAGAGAGAGAGGGAAAGGGGGAGGGGGAGGGGCACAAAGAAAACTAGATAGAAGGTGACAGAGGACAATCTGACTTTGGGTGATGGGTATGCAACATAATTGAAAGACAAGATAACCTGGACTTGTTGATTTTTGAATATATGTAACCTGATTTATTGATGTCGCCCCATAAAAAAAATAAAATTATAATTAAAAAAAAAAAAAAAAAAAGAGACAAGGTGTCTTGCTTTCAGATAACGGGGTTTGGTTTTGTTTCGGGAGCAGACACTTCTTCCGCTACCGGGTGGCTGCCAGCAGCAGGGGCTGGTGGTCCCTCCACGTTTTGTGACAGTGTCGGTTTACCATTGCCACCAGCTCTCTGCCCTCCGGGGACAGGGGCGAATGCGATTCCCATCCCTGTGATGTTAGACAAGACCATTCGATGTGCTCTGGACAAAGATGTGTGAGCAGAGTGGACTGTCCCTTTCTGAGTTTTGAGGGCTAGTGCGCAGTTCTGGGCTCCCTTCCCTTTGGGGTGGAGGTGGCGGAAGTTCAGGTCAAAATGAGGACCCTTCAGGCTGGATCCGTGAGGGACCAGGTGCTCGGAGCGCCCTTCTGACGCATGCTGGACACGCGGCATGCGCAGGAAACAGACTCTGCTTGTGTTAAGCCGCCGCGATGCTGCAGGAGTGACTATGACCTCGGCACGCCCAGGCTTCTCTCGACTGCATCGTTTGTGGAGCTCAGGGCAGAAGGAAAACACGGAGCCCCTTGTTCAAAATGTATACAGCCTTTCAAGGCGGGGACACGGAACATTCCATCACAGAGGCCCTCTGAACGCAGGGCCCCGCGTGACTGCACGTCACATGTCCGGAAGCTGGCCTGACTCCCCATTTCGCCACCACGGCATCTGGGCAAACGGGTCTTGACTCTCTTGTTTCACATCTGAGGACAGGGGGGGCTTGCATGGTTTGCTGACGACCGCAGAGCCGGTAAACGTCAGAAATAGAATCTGATTATATTGGTATTCCTACCACTGCTCTCATGGGTCTTTTGTAGGTTGAGAGATCTGGGTTTTAGGGCACACGACGCTCAGCATATCACTACACAAAGCAGACGAGACACAGGAGATGCGGAATCCCTATGGAAAGCCACCTGCCCGGAGCCCTCCACCGAAGCTTAGAGAAGTCTTTGAGTCCAAGTCCTTGCTGACCACATGCAATGTGCAAAGTATCATTAGCAATTCCAACCCTGTATCTGAGATACCTGCATCAGCACATGCTGAGTTCCAATCAAGAAAAGCAGGCGCTGCTTTTAATCTCATTGCTGCAGCTAATTAGCGTTAGAGAGACCGTTTTCATAAGCAACAGCGCAGAGAACACAACCGGGTGGTGACTGGAAACGAAAGCTAAGCTGCTGCTTGCTTTCTCCATGGTAACCGGAGGTGGGGAAGACCAGGTGCAGAACCAGGGACGCGGGGAGTCCCCGGAGAGGGGGCCGGAGGAGACAGTGGTCACTGCCCTTGCACTTACGAATCACAAAGAGTATCGGAATGCCCACGCCAGGGGGGCTGTCTGAGATAAGCGCCTTCCTGCCACTGTGGAAATACTCTGTGTGCTCTCCTTACAAGCTTATCCACAGCCTGGAAAAGCTATGGTTTCAAGGGAGCTCATCCAGTGACAACCACGGGGTTTCTATCTGAGAATTCCTCTGGCCCCACCCCTGGCCGGTTTCCTGCCACCTGTCCTTCCCTCTCTTCCCCCCAAGGATGCTGTCGGACTGGCGCAGAGCCCTCAGGAAAGGGAAAGAGAAAATCTGGCTCAAGAAGAGTGTTGGTGGTGAGTTTGGTTAAGGAGGAGAGGCAGCTGTCATTTAATTACTAGACCACACAGGGGTGTCACACAAACCTGCGTCGTTTTCTTCTCTTTTCAGGAAAACTCCGTTTGGGTAACTTTTGAAAGGAAGGGAGGATGGAAGTAAGGAAGGACGCCCCCGAGGCCAGTGTGTGGCCGATGACCCCAAATCTGGCAATGTTTCTTGCTTTTTTTTTTTTTTTTGTATTTTTCTGAAGCCAGAAACGGGGAGGCAGTCAGACAGACTCCCGCATGCGCCCGACCAGGATCCACCCGGCATGCCCACCAGGGGGCGATGCTCTGCCCCTCTGAGGCGTTGCTCTGTTGCAAGCAGAGCCATTCTGGTGCCTGAGGCAGAGGCCATGGAGCCATCCTCAGCACCCGGGCCATCTTTTGCTCCAATGGAGCCTCGGCTGTGGGAGGGGAAGAGAGAGACAGAGAGAAAGGAGAGGGGGAAGGGTGGAAAAGCAGATGGGCGCCTCTCCTGTGTGCCCTGGCCGGGAATCGAACCCGGGACTCCTGCATGCCAGGCCGACGCTCTACCACTGAGCCAACCGGCCAGGACTGCTTTTGTTTGTTTTGCACAAAAGTTAATTGAATTTTTGTAAGGGTTTCATAGGGGACTTTGACAACTTTTTGGTATTAAAACAAAGGCTGTCTTATGATAGATTTAGACTATGACCTCCATCAGCACTTTAAGTATTTAGCTTAGATTTCCAGGTGACGGTGTGGCCTGTTGCGTGTCTTCCCCGAAGTTAATCGCAGAGGTGGGCATTTCACAGCCGTCAGCCCCTCCTTGGCCTCCTTTCCAGCCTGAGCTCGGCTTTGGTTTTGTGAGGGGGCATGCCAGGGACCAGATTCATGGGACGCCCGAGCAATTTCTATGTGCTGAGCAGACAAATGGCATTTCTCATTGGTGACAACAATTTGGTTTCCTAAAAAAAGGAAAAAAAAAACAAAACACCAAAACAAAAACCATGTATATTCTTCACCCAGAGGTGCTGAGAATGACATGATATAGAGGCATTTTCACAGCCGCACATTAATTGCCTGAACTGACTCTGACGTTGCTTTTCAGACCAACTTCAAAGCACTTGTCGGTCGTTACACAAACGCTTCCCAGGATTCCGTGCTGGCTTCCCTTGAAGCCCCAGGGCAGACACTGGGCGTGGCTGGAAGGCGTGTGGTGCCCGCGAACTCATCAGCCCCGGGAGTCTGCCTCAGCCCGCCGCCAGGCTGCCTGGGGAAGGTCAGGGAAGGGGCGCCAGCCCACAGCGGGTCAACTCGCCTCGATTTTCAGCTTATAAACTCGTGAAACGTCCACAGAATCCACAAATCTTTTAACAAGTTATGACTCTGCCCTCGCCTCACACATCACATCCCTGAAGGTGACACGCACATCAATGCTTCCACCCCTCCCGTGGATAGGACATGAGTAGTTCAAACAGGCTTTTACTCATTGTGGCCTCTTTCCCTTCCCTCTTGGGGCACGGGAGTGGTCTATTAAGGTCACAGCAGGATTTTAGATTGAAGGAAACTTTTCTGCTTTTTTTGTTTGCTTACTTGTTTTTTCTTTGTTTTTTTTTTAATTAAGTGAGAGGCAGGGAAGCAGTCAGACAGACTCCCGCAAGCACCAGACTGGGATCCACCCGGCAAGCCCACCAGGGGGCGATGCTCTGCCCATCTGGGGCCATTGCTCTATTGCTGGGCAACTGAGCTATTTTAGCACCTCAGGTGAGGCCATGGAGCCATCCTTAGTGCCCAGGCCAACTTTGCTGAAACCAATTGAGCCGTGGCTGCGGGAAGGGAAAAGAGAGAGAGACAGAGAGAAGGAGGAGGAGGCGGGGTGGAGAAGCAGATGGTCACGTCTCCTGTGTGCCCTGGCCGGGAATCGAACCCGGGACTTCCACACACTGGGGTGACGCTCTACCACTGAGCCAACCCGCCAGGGCCTGTAATTGGCTTTCAAACCACAATCCTTTTGCAATGTTGAGAAACACCGCAAACCTCCAGGTGGGTCAGCAAATATGCAAAAACGCTTTTTCCTTGTTAGTATTTTTGTACTGCTGTTGTTATTACTAATAATACCTAAGATGCACTGGACCTCTCAGGGGCAGGCAGCCAGCGACCTGACTTCACAACAACCTTCTCCTGGGAGACAGGTCATGGATGGGATTTGCTCCTGTTCAAGCTGAGACGACCGAGGCTTCGGCGGTTTGACCCAAGCAAGCAGCCGGTACAGACAGAGCCGGGTGTCAGCGCAGGGACCTGTCTCGACGCTGGCTCTACTGACGTTCGGGGCTGCACAGTTCTTCGTCGTGGGGGCTGCCCTGTGCTTGCGGGCGGTCAGCAGCATCTCTGGCCTCTACCCACTAGATGCCAACAGCGTCCCCCAGTTGTGGGCAATCACAACTGTCCCCAGGCACGGCCAAGGGTCTCCTTGGAGACAAAAGCGCCTGCAGTTGAGAATGACTGGTCTGAGTCTAAGAACCCTGCTCGTGGCCGCCATGGCTGCCGGTTCAGCTGCTGACCAGCTTCCGTGGCCCCACCGCCTCCCTCCCCACTTCCCAGAGGGAGAGTCGGGCCACACCAGCTCACGGGGAGCAGCCGGCCCGACCAGCTCACAGCACTGCCCCAGACCAAGCACATCTGTCACCCAGGGGCTTTAAGGACGAACTTGCACAGGCAAGTATAACATCGTCAGTAAATCAGCAGTCAGGCTCTAACGGATCTATTCATATTCTCGGGAGTCTATTATGTAACAGTCAGCCATTCGGATGAGTGCGGCCTGAGGTCCTCCCGTGAAGTCAGTCTGATTTAATTTGCTAGGCCAGGAGGTGTGGGCAGAGTACCTTTGATTTTCTGGTAGTACCAGCGCATGGTGGGTGATAAGGAAAACGTGTAGGTCTCTCCATCAGCTAGTTCTTGTCACTTCCCCAATCATCCCTGCTTTAAAATAAAACCTTGTCTGTGTCCCTCTTCCTAACTCAGTTTCGCTCTTGCATGCATTCTGGAATGCACTACACAAACATTCAACCAGGCTGGTTTTCTAATGTAGTAAATGTAAACAGTAACAAATGGAATTATATCGATAAATGAGAATATATATATATATATATATATATATATATATATATTGATTTGAGAGAGAAAGAGAGAGAGGAAGGAAGAAAGGGAGAGGAAGGGAGAAAGGGAGAGAAAAGGAGAGAGAGGGAGGAGATAGAGGGAGTGAGGAGAGAGAGGGAGGAGAGAGAGAGGGAGAGGCATCACTTTGTAGCTGCTTCACTTTAGTTTTTCATTGATTGCTTCTCATACAGACCTTGACCAGGAAGGGGGCGTGGGCTCAAGTGGAGCCAGTAACCCCTTGCTCAAGCCAGAGATCTTGGGATCATGTCAATGAGCCCGCGCTCAAGCTGGTGACTTTGGGGTTTCGAACATGGGACCTCAGCGTTCCAGGTCGACCCTCTATCCACCGTGCCAGCACTGGTCAGGCATAAATGAGAATATTTGTGTCATCATAATTAAAATATATTTATTTATAATCTGGGGGTCAACTTGCACTTCTCCCCAGACCACCCTAATTTACATAAGGTGGGGTCAAAGTTTTCAGGACAAGGGTCTCTATCTGCTGTACATATGAGAGGGCTCTTGTGATGAGTTAGTTAGAAACCAATACTGTTATCGTTAAACAGATTTTCTCGAGTGAAAACTGTTCAAGTAGAAAGAGGTATCTAGAAAAAAGAAGAGCAGAATATTCTCAATAGCACTGAGAACCTCTGGAGACTTAGAACCATCCCACTGTCTTACAAGGTGACTAGGAATTGCTCTGTATTGAAATTTCATGGACTTAAAAAAAACAACGTTTACAATATGGGAAAATCAGTTTAAAGATAGAAATACTGGTTAATCCATGGAGAATTTCAATATAAACATTTACAGCTTATACTGTCAGGTTCCCTTGGGTTTAATCTCTGGTTTTACAGAATGTGAGAACACGCAGACACCTTAAGGATTACTGAGATGTTCACATTTCAGCAAATAAAATAGCATCCAGAAACCCAGTTTTTAAAAAAGAAATAAACCATATTTTTAAATGAATCTAACTTAATTTTGATAAGCACAAACTTTTGAAATTCTGTGTCATGGCAGACAGGTAATCACATCTTACTTAGTCCTATGTTTTGTTCAGTTGTCTAGATGAAGCAGATGCTGTAACCAAGAAAAGCAGTAGCAAGCAGTTACATTGTTTAAATAGCTCATTTTGCGGCCCTGGCTGGTTTGCTCAGTGGTAGAGTATTAGTCCAGCGTGTGGAAGTCCCAGGTTCGATTCCCAGTCATGGCACACAGGAGAAGTGGCCATCTGCTTCTCCACTCCTTTCCCCTTCTCTCTCTCTCTTCCTTACCTGCAGCCATGGCTCTAATGCTTCGAGCAAGTTGGCCTCGGGCACTGAGGATGGCTCTGTGATTTTGCCTCCAGCACTAAAATAGCTCAGTTGCTGAGCAATGGAGCAGCGGCCCCAGAGAGGCAGAGCATCTCCTGGTAGAGGGCGTGCTGGGTGGATTCCCCGTTGGGGCGCATGCAGGAGTCTGTCTCTGCCTCTTTGCTTCTCACTTAATAAAAAAAAAGAAAAAATAGCTCCTTTTGCAATTTCAGGATGCTCTTTGTTAAGTAGAAACTTTAGCCAGGGTCTACACAACATTATGCGATTTTTAGTTTCTATTGTAAGTAGGTATATGCTGTTTCAGTTACAGCTTATAAATACTTGAAACTGTATTTCAAAATGAACTTGAAGTCAAACTTTACTCCTGGGACCCTGCGAATGTTAGGAGATTTCCACAACCGCCGCGTTAGTACAGCTTTTCACGTAAGAGATGAGGTGACAGAGACGCAGAGAAGTCCCTGGCCCAGGTCACACGCGGGCAGGACAAGGATCGAGACTGAGGACCTTTGCCTCTCACACCTGCGCCCTCTGAGGTTTGCGCCGCCTCCATTATTAAATTACTCAATTTATCAGCGCAAAAAGCAAAACCTTAGGGATGCCATTAGCAAGTTACTATTTCCAGTTCTTTGGGGACTCTGCTAATTGCCCTTTCATAAGTGCTTCTCATTATGATTAAGACTTTGATTAAATGGAGGAGTCTAGACGTTATGTGATATTGCAGACACATTTACTATGAGTCTTTAAAGTGCTGGAGCAGCACGGGGCGTGCACGCCAGCCCTTCAGCCCCGTCCCACGCGTGTCTGATCAGCGAGATCTCCCAGGAGCCGGCTTCGCGCTCGTGTGGGCCGACTCTGCCCTCAGGAGGCTCACGGTTAACGTCCAGAGAGCGTCTCGCTGAAGCCTCGGCGTCGGTGTGTGAGTAATAACTCAGAGGAGCTGTGGGTCAGCGTCACGGAGGCTGGGGCGTGTGTGAGGAAGGCCGCATCCAGTCTGGAGAGAGGGGCATTCTGGGTGGAAGGGCAGCGCCCGGAAGAATGGCTGACACGCGTGGACCATTGAGCGTGACAGGGATCGTGTCTCATTCTCAAAGGCTTTCTAAGTGCTATTGCTCAATTCATTTCCAGAGAAAGACGTGGGGGTGTGGCTTGCAGTGACCCAGTCCCCGAGGGGACGGACTGGACCCCAGCCCAGGCTGGCCTGACTTCTGACCCCACGGCCGCAGTGACCCAGTCCCCGAGGGGATGGGGCCTTCTGACCCCATGGCTGCAGTGACCCAGTCCCCGAGGGGACGGGGCCTTCTGACCCCATGGCTGCAGTGACCCAGTCCCCGAGGGGACGGGGCCTTCTGACCCCACGGCCACAGTGACCCAGTCCCCTAGGGGACGGGGCCTTCTGACCCCACGGCCACAGTGACCCAGTCCCCTAGGGGATGAACTGGACCCCAGCCCAGGCTGGCCTGACTTCTGACCCCATGGCCGCAGTGACCCAGTCCCCAAAGGGATGGGGCCTTCTGACCCCACGGCCACAGTGACCCAGTCCCCGAGGGGATAGGGTCTTCTGACCCCATGGCCACAGTGACCCAGTCCCCGAGGGGATAGGGTCTTCTGACCCCACGGCCACAGTGACCCAGTCCCCGAGGGGATAGGGTCTTCTGACCCCACGGCCACAGTGACCCAGTCCCCGAGGGGATAGGGTCTTCTGACCCCACGGCCACAGTGACCCAGTCCCCGAGGGGACGGGGCCTTCTGACCCCATGGCCGCAGTGACCCAGTCCCCGAGGGGACGGACTGGACCCCAGCCCAGGCTGGCCTGACTTCTGACCCCACGCTCCAGTCTGCTCTACTGAGAGACAGCGGCTTGTGCAAAAGGAAGTTTCCAGAACAAAAGCTGTGTGTGGCGAAGGTCCTGAGACAGGCCTGGGAGGCCAGGCAGAGGATTTGAGGCGATATTCTAAAGTGCTGTGTATAATTTCCTACAGCACTGCACCCAGGTATTCATGGTCACTTGGGTAAAACAGTATCCGTTTTAGCCGCGCAGTCAGTTACAAAGGAAAGTTAGTTGAATGATACTAAGTATCGGCTGCTATAATGACACATGGAACTTACTCACCGGGTAGGGTCTAGGTTCTATTTTCCATTCTTTCAGGAAAAGCCTGTGCTGAGAGGCATCCCACTCATTCCTCTCAGCACCCCGAGTGTAGCGGGGTGGCTGGCAGAGGAGGCAGCCAGGACGTGAATGGCCAATGAATCCACGAAGAACTGACATTGCCCCCTCTCTGTCCTCCGTCTCCCCCCCTGCCCTTACGCAGACATTTATTGACTATGTCTCTTTATTGAATGTGAATGAAACAGATGTGTTCCCCGCTCCCACGGAACAGACGGGGAGGGAAGGTGGACAAGTCACAAGTCAGGCGATTGAACCAATGGCATAATTTTAGTTAGTGATACACGTTATGAAGAAAGTAGAGCTGGGTGACATGATGGACTGAGCCACCATGGGGGAAGGGAGTGTCAGAGAAGGCCTGTCCCTGAGGGGGACACAGAGCCGAGAGGTAGGCAGCCACGCCAACGTCTGCGAAGATGCTTCAGGAAGAGACGGTGAGTGAAGACCCCCTGGTGGGGCAGTGGGCCCGAGTATTGTCAGCAATGAGAGAGTGACAGGGACAAGGCTGGATGGAAGGTGAGATCGTGCGGGTCTCTGCAGACTGAGAAGGGCTCTGAAGAATCCTGTCCTGAGAACCAGGAAGCTGCCGGAGTCAGCACCAACTTCACCCAGCACTCAAGCAATGTTTACAGCGGAGCAGAGAGAAGCGCAGAGACTAAGGAGGGGACCGTGGGGTCAGGGAGACGGAGGGCGTGGCCACGGGGCAGAAACGGCTGACACCCTGAGCGCTGAGGGAACACGAAGGTGGACGGCAGTGGAGCACAGCCCCTCAGAACTGAGGGGGGCATCGGTCACCCCGGGCCGGTCACTTGATTCACTGTAAAGACGCATCTCGGAATGAGGGACAGGAAGAGAAAAAGAAAAGGGACTAGAGGGTTTCCAAACCGTAACACTGTTCAGAAAGGGTCTCATAAACAAAATCCGGTTTTGCCACACTCCTTTCCAATGTTTATGTTTTGTTTCCCTCCCTTTTCCTCCCTTCTTCCTTTCTTTCCTTCCCTTCCTTTCCGTCTTTTCCTTCCTTCCTTCCTTCCTTCCTCCCTCCCTCCCTCCCTCCCTCCCTCCTTCCTTCCCCTTTACCGGGACTGACCTCTCTGTATTATCAGTTTGCTAGGAACGTGTCTACACTCATACTGAAAAACAATGAGGGCAGTGTAATCAGAAGAAACATAAATGTCTATATTTCTAGGTGGGCGGTATAATAGTAACTAGGTTTATTATGCATATAAAATTTTTTAGCCTCTTAGGGATCAAACCTATGAATTCCTGATGCAGGCATCCTAGCCTGTCATTGCTCTGACGGTTCTGGTATATTTCCTTGTTGGATTGTCAAGTCTCGCTTTATTTGCTCGGGATGACAGTGTTTCCAAGGGAAAGAGAAGCATTTCAGAACCAGACTGGTCCAGGAGGCTTTGCTCCGGGCTCCGCAGGGACTCCTTCATTCTGCACTGAGGCTGATGATTCTGACACCGAGTTCTGGACTCCTTTGCGTGCCAAGGGCTCCTGCCACACTGCTTCCAATGTCCAGCTCCCTGAGAACCCCCTCGGGCCTGCTCGCCCATCTGTTACTGCAGGGGCAGGAAGCCCCAGAGAGAAGGTCGCTGTTAGGAAGCGCTGACTTACTGCGGCCTCAGGAGAACGGTGGCCTGCAGTTCCCCTCCCGCTATGCGAGCCCCCCTCCATTCTGGGCGGGTCAGAGGAGAAGAGGAGCGGCCGGAAAGGCGGCCCAGAGTGTCCCTGGCTGCAGAGACTCCTGGACCTTCCCCAGGGTGTGGAGGGCCGCGCGGGGCTGGTTCCTGGCACCAAGCGCTCCCGGCCCAGGGCTCCGCCTGACTGCTCCGTGCAGACCGCTTCCCTTCTGGCGGAGACCACGTGCAGACCGCTTCCCTTCCGGCGGAGACCACGTGCACACCGCTTCCCTTCTGGCGGAGACCACGTGCAGACCGCTTCCGTTCTGGCGGAGACCACGTGCAGACCGCTTCCCTTCTGGCGGAGACCACGTGCAGACCGCTTCCCTTCCGGCGGAGACCACGTGCAGACCGCTTCCCTTCCGGCGGAGACCACGTGCAGACCGCTTCCCTTCCTTCTGGCGGAGACCACGTGCAGACCGCTTCCCTTCCTTCTGGCGGAGACCACGTGCAGACCGCTTCCCTTCCGGCGGAGACCACGTGCAGACCGCCTCCCTTCCGGCGGAGACCACGTGCAGACCGCCTCCCTTCCGGCGGAGACCACGTGCAGACCGCCTCCCTTCCGGCGGAGACCACGTGCAGACCGCCTCCCTTCCGGCGGAGACCACGTGCAGACCGCCTCCCTTCCGGCGGAGACCACGTGCAGACCGCTTCCCTTCCTTCTGGCGGAGACCACGTGCAGACCGCTTCCCTTCCTTCTGGCGGAGACCACGTGCAGACCGCTTCCCTTCCTTCTGGCGGAGACCACGTGCAGACCGCTTCCCTTCCGGCGGAGACCACGTGCAGACCGCTTCCCTTCTGGTGGAGACCACACCGGGGCTGGGAACTCCCGCGGAGTCAAGCACTCTCAGTCATAAAGCGGGGCGCTCGACCATGCGTTTGGGAGATGGCTTGGTTGTCTTAGTCTTCTGTGCACACTGGGGGGGGGGGTGCCAGGCCCGTGGATGGCATACATCTACTTCCCCAAGCTGGCCAGGACAGCTCTGTGACCCGCAGAATGGGAGAGGGCGTCACAGGGGTCGTTTGAGGCTGGCCTGCGAAACCCGGTGGCATATCATGGGAAGAACTGTTTCTATTGCTCTAAACAGAAGGGTTTCTAATGAAACCCAGGGTCCTTGTGACCTTGACTAAATTTAGCTTTGGATCCTAGCTCTAGAAATTTTCTCTCCCTCTCCACCCCTCAGGGACCTAGCCTTTCCCCCGGTGATCGGCAACCTGAGGTGGCAGGGGACAGCAGCGGGGACCTCACTAAAGGTCGCACAGCCTAGACCTCAGCAGGCTAAAGAGAATGTCTTGACCTGCCTTAGGTTTCGGTTCCTGAGCCCACGGCAGAACAACCCCCTGGCTACTTTCTCGTGACACTAGAGAGAGGCACCCCGGAACGGACCTCAAAGCTGTCCTCAGACCTGGAGGAATGCTTCATTACCCTCACCTCGCCCCCGACCAAGAGGCTCCTGTAACGACCCCGAGCCCCTAACGGTGTCCTGTGATGCTGCCCTGTGGGACCCGTAACCCGCGGCCATCGGGGAGCTCGGGCATCTGAGCATCAGCTTCCCGTCCCCCTGGGTGGGACCACCCTAACCGGACAGCCAGTCCTTGTCCACTGCGATGCTCGGCGCTGGGCTTTGGCTGGCGCCAAGAGGACCGACTCTTCTCTGTGCGGTAACGCTAACGGCTCGGTGGGAGTCTGAGAAACACACGCTTGGGGAACAACATAGGAGGCGTGGGGCTTGGAGGAGCCCTCCCGTCTCTGCTCTGGACATGGGGCGGAGACGCCCGCTGCACATCTGCCCGCTAAGGCCGGCGCCTGGTCCCGCCCAACGCACAGAACACCAGGCCTTCCGAACGGTTTCAGTGCTTCGTCCCTCGCTGGGATCTGGGAAGTGGAGAAGCTGGGATTCGAACCCTGGGAGTCCGGCTCCAGGGTCCAGGCTCTTTATCACCCCACGAGGCTGCCTCTCCTGAGGGAGGGGACTCAGTCGGTCTGTGTTCAGTCCACAAACCGGGGTGTGGCTCGATAAACAGAGGACTGCGGTGTGACCGGGGACAGCAACCTGCCAGCCGGGGGGAGGCGGGCGCACGGAGCAGGGAGGCGCAAGCAGGGCTGATGAGGGATGCTGAGATAATCACGTGGTTGCCGTCTATTTTTTTGGGGGGGGGTCGACTCTGCCGGAAACATCTTGGGGTGAAGTAAGAGTGAGGCCTGTCAGCCCAGAGCCGGCACAGCCCCCTCCTCTTCCTCCGATGCGGAGGAGATGTTCCTGTCAGAATGATTAGTGAGAGCTGGCAGGAGAGTCCCTCAATTAGCATGCCTTCAAAACGGCGGGTGTGAGCCACTAACGAGTGACAGCCGCCAGGCAGGAACCCAGGGCTGGCTGGGGAGGCAGAGACTGTCAACCAGCCCCTCCTGCATGTGTGTGGAAGGGCCCGGCCCCCAAACTCAACAAACGCGTCCCCCCTCCTCGGAAGACAGAGGCTGGAAAATGATTTCTGATGGGGGCGTCCGATTTAGTGGAGGTTGGCCGACGCAGCCCGTACATAGTTTTAGACCAGATTTAATAGAGCACTTTAAACGTTCATAATAACCATTTGGCATTTTGCAGTTAAAAAGAAAAGAAAAGAGGTAGTAAGAAGCTGCCTGTGTTACAGACACTGCCGCCAGAGGTTCACAGAAGGTGCCGCTGTAGTGGAAGTACTCTCCCGGGACTGACGGATATCCTATACTCTCACCGCGACTCTCCTCCCAACGCCCTCCCACCCGGCAGCTGGGTCTCCGTTACTTCAGAACCGTCATGGAGACGTGCTCCACTGTGCAAACCAGTATGAGGGCGCCACTTTAAAATGGAGTCGGAGCCACCGTCCCAGAGGAACTGCCCAATCGTCATATACCTCACACCTCTGGGAAGTGGAGAAGCTGGGATTTGAACCCTGGGAGTCCGGCTCCAGGGTCCAGGCTCTGAAACGAGCCAAGTAACCTTCGGCCTGGGCCAAGCCAGCGCTGCTCCCCACGCTCACTGTTTGCACAGATAGCGGGACAGCAGACGTGCTGACTGTCGGATTGAAAGTAAAAAGATTCTCTTTAGGATCGCACCACCCACGTGTAATCAGAGGGCAACATAAAGCTTATTGGCAAGTATAGAATGTTGTTTTTTCTTTGACTTATCAACACCAAGAAAATTGTTTCCTTTCCCTTCCTCATAAAATTCCCTTGCCTTCACCCCCTAATCGAAACACTATTTGGGTTTCTGCCTGAATCGGTACTTCCCGAATAAGTATTCTCCTGGATCTCAGGTAAACAGCAGTCGCCTCTCACGTTGGCCTTTTATTTTTACGTTCACGAGATCATCACGTTGCTGTCCGGGGTCTAGGCAGCCGAGAAGCCGGGTTGGGTCCATTTTCTGTCCTCTGTGGACGGGGCCGGGTCTTAGGGCAACGTCTGAGGCCTTGTGCCGCTTCTGCGCTGCGTTCAAAACCCATTTCTACGGCGTTTAATGACCAATGGCTTTTAACAGGTTCAATGTATCTAAACACGCAGGACGGGTCTGTGCGTGCAAAACCAGGTGGAGCTGAGCTTCCGGTTCCTTCCGCGATTGGCTCATTCACTGAGCAGTGGAAGCCAATCGATTTCGTGCTGCTGCCAGTAGGGCTGCCCGCGCGTGATCCGACTTAATCGATAGGACGAGACTCTCAGACAGGCAGGCTTATTCCCGCCTTACGGCTGAGGACAAGGGCGAGGCCAGCTAGTGACGCTGGCCCGCGCCAGAGGGCGCTGAGATGCGTGTGACAAACAGTGCTACTTCTGGTGGACTTGGGGGAGCCCCAGTCTGCAGCGGCATATGGGGGCCCTGGAGGGTCCCTCCCCGCCGCCTCCACCACCCACCCATCCCTGCCCCTGTGTCCCTCCTTCGCCTTCTTTGGCTCACACACACTCTTTTCTCTGCCGAGTCTCTTTCTCGCCTTGCTTGGCTCTGAAAGCCAGTTGTGCCCTTTCTGCTGGGAACCATCCAGGGCGCCCTGCCTCCCGGCCCCCGTCTCCTCCCAGCCCCACTTTGAACTCCGTGGTTGACATCTGTCCCCTGCTGTGCCGTGATGTCCCCCCGTCTCCTCCCAGCCCCACTTTGAACTCCGTGGTTGACATCTGTCCCCTGCTGTGCCGTGATGTCCGAGAGCAGCACCCCTTTCCATGTGACAGAATCCCCATCAAGAGCAAAGGGTAGGAGGCCAGGGTTCTGCTTCCCTGCGGCCAGGTGGGGGCACGTTGTGATGGGGCTCCGTTCTGTCTGGGAGCGCGTTGTGATGGGGCCCTGTTCCGTCTGGGGGCACGTTGTGATGGGGCTCCGTTCTGTCTGGGGGGACTTTGTGATGGGGCTCCGTTCTGTCCGGGGGGCACGTTGTGATGGGGCTCCGTTCTGTCCGGGGGGCACGCTGTGATGGGGCTCCGTTCTGTCCGGGGGGCACGTTGTGATGGGGCTCCCTTCTGTCTGGGGGCACGTTGTGATGGGGCTCCGTTCTGTCCGGGGGCGCGTTGCGATGGGGCCCCGTTCTGTCCGGGGGGCACGTTGTGATGGGGCTCCGTTCTGTCCAGGGGGCGCGTCGCGATGGGGCTCCGTTCTGTCCGGGGGGCGCGTCGCGATGGGGCTCCGTTCTGTCTGGGGGCACGTTGCGATGGGGCTCCGTTCTGTCCGGGGGGCGCGTTGCGATGGGGCTCCGTTTTGTCTGGGGGCGCGTTGCGATGGGGCTCCCTTCTGTCTGGGGGCGCGTTGTGATGGGGCTCCTTTCTGTCTGGGGGCACGTTGCGATGGGGCTCCCTTCTGTCTGCGGGCACGTTGCGATGGGGCTCCCTTCTGTCTGGGGGCACGTTGCGATGGGGCTCCCTTCTGTCTGGGGGCACGTTGCGATGGGGCTCTGTTCTGTCTGGGGGACGTTGCGATGGGGCTCCGTTCTGTCTGGGGGCACGTTGTGATGGGGCTCCGTTCTGTCCAGGTGACCCTTCCCGAGGTCTCCCGGATACAGACGCTTGCGCCTGACGTTTGGCCAATTATTCCCACCTGAAGTAAATACTCCAACACATTTAATTCAAATTGCATGATAGCAATTAGGCTTCGAAATCTGATTAAGAGACATGATAGAACAGGGGTAGTCAACCTTTTTATACCTACTGCCCACTTTTGTATCTCTGTTAGTAAATTTTCTAACTGCCCACCGGTTCCACAGTCATGGTGATTTATAAAGTAGGGAAGTCACTTTACTTTATAAGATTTATAAAGCAAGAGTTACAGCAAAGTTAAAGCATATAATAATAATTACTTACCAAGTACTTTATGTCGGATTTTCGCTAAGTTTGGCAGAATAAATCTTTATGAAACAACTTACTATAGTTAAATCTATCTTTTTATTTATACTTTGGTTGCTCCGCTACCGCCCACCATGAAAGCTGGAGCGCCCCCTAGCAGGCAGTAGGGACCAGGTTGACCACCACTAGGGGGCGGTAGGGACCAGGTTGACCACCACTGCGATAGAAGAAGCCCGTTTCTATGAGGGGTAGTGGTTGCTCAGTAGGTGGGTCTAATGTTTCTTGGTAGGAAGACTCATGCTGTAAGCACTGAGAAAGCCTTTTTTTTTTTAATGAGTTATTTATAAAGCTCTTATTAGACTAGTTAAATTCACAGGGGAAAAGAAAAAATAAGTTATTGTTAATCAATTTCTTATCCAATCCATTTATTACTTAGTTGACAGAGAACGGTGTCCACCCGGGGGGGTTTTGATCCAGACTGCAAATCATGATCCAGTTAGGTATGAAGTTAACTGATAAATTGAACAATGAACTCCTAAGAATGAATACTTGCACTTATATTTGTTACGTTGTTCCTTTGCTCAAGAGCCCCATAAGAACTAGATAAGAGTACCGTCTATGGTTGGGCACCCAGGCCCTCCCTGTCACTCCCGTCTGACCCAGCTCTGTGGACGTTAACGCTGCTCTGCCGTGGTTTGGGGTCTCTGCCCCCCTGGCAGCCCCGGGGGGTGGCACTGTCTCCCCCCTTTAAAGTTAGAAGGAGCCAAATGGCTCCTTTGGCCAATGAATGTGAGTGGAACTGACATGGTAACCTCGGTAACTTCTAGGCCAGAGCTTCCAGTTCTTGGTGTTCAACTCTCAGTCCGTCCTCCACCCCTGCTTTGCTGTGACACTCAGGGTGCCACTGTCCCCACCAGCTGACCCCTGATTGGGGATGTGTCTTGCGAGTGAGAATCTAACGCACTGGAATGCTGAGGGTGTTTGTTACTGCCACAGACGTTAGTCTATACTCACTAAGACATTGATCATTTACAAAAAAAAAAATTTCCCCCGATTGATTTCAGAGAGAGAGAGAGAGAGAGAGAGAGAGCAAGAGCATCAACTCATTGTCCCACTTAGTTGTCCCAGTTAGTGGTGAATTCATTGGTTGCTTCTTGTATGTGCTCTGACTGGGGATTGAACCTGCAACCTGAGACCTCGAGGCTCCAGGAGGATGCTCTATCCATTGCACCACCTGGCCAGGGCCAATTACAAGGATTTTTTTGTTGTTGTTGCTTTTGGAATTTTAGCAGACAAACTCAATTTTGAAGTGAAATCTGACATGGGACACATATCACAGAAGCCGTGATGGTCCCTGGCAGGGCAGGGCAGGCTGGCGTGTACGGGCGGAGCAGGACCCGGTGTCTGTCCCACCTTCCGCAGCAGCCCGTGAGCTGTCTGCGGCCTTCCGGCATCTGCTGGAACTCACGCTGGAAACCGAAGTTCTCGACCAAACCGATCTTTCCAACTAACGTTTTAGTTCGAAAGTCACGGGTGTGTCTGGGCCCACACACACCTTTTGCCTTGCTTTGGTGCCAAGGTCTTTGACAAGAACCTGAGCTAACACGAAAGAAATAGGAGACTGCATGTACAATTCGGACCTTCCCTTGACAAGGTGAAGAAGTGGACAAGGGAAGGACTTGCTTCCCCAGCACAAAGGTCTCCCCTGTGGCCACTGGTCCTCACACTGACACGTCAGTTCCACCCGGGGAGAAAGTTCTCTGCCACCTGTCTGTCAGAGACGGGTAAGTACAGGCGGAGAGAGCTGTGTTTTTCTGCAAGTCAAAGAAGGGGTGTGGTTGTTTGTGGAGCAACTATTGTTCCTAAGTATTAAAATGGAAGCTAAGTGTATCCCGGTCTTATACTCCTGTTACTTGTTGCTTCTTAAAGGCTTTAGGATTTGGGACAGCTCTTCAGGTCCCCTGTATATACACTTTTATGGCTTGATTTCTGTAAATGTGACCCCCAAGCCACCAGAACCCGTGTTATCTGGGAGGAAACTGTGAGAACTGGAGATTGTGAGTCCCACTGCAGACCGACTGAGTTAAAGTTTGTGATGCATGCTTGTTTTTCAAAAGCTCCTCTTTCCCCAAGATATCCCTTAGGCACAATTATATTGGCGAGTCACTGCTCCACGGTTTAGGAAATCGTAGAGTCAGAACCAAAGTTCTAGAAACTTGATAAAGACTTTTTGTTCTCGTCTAGGTTTGAGAAATGATTCAGAGAGTAGAATTTTGATGCCAACAGAGTATGACTTGGGAGGCGACACATAGGAACAATGACATCAAGTGCTTGAAACTTCAACCGTCCTCAAGGTTAAAGAGGAACCGACTATCAGAACAGCTTCTGGATGTCACCCTCGTTCCTCTCCTTCCTCACACAGGCTCCTGCTGTTCCGCCTGTCACACGTCCTTCCTGCATGTCCCCTTAGTGAGACCTCCCCCAATTCTATTAGTGTGCAGATGAAATATTCATGAAATTAATGTTGATTTCCTTACTATCATCTAATCTTGCTTGTGTCAAAACTGTCATTTAAAAATTTCAACTACATTTTTTTTAGAGCACTGTAATATTCACAGAAAAATTAAGCAGACTATATAGAGCGTTCCCATATAACCCCTGCCCCCCACACGTGTACAGACTCCCCCACTATCAACATCCCCCACCTGAGTGGTGATTTGATACAACTAATGAGCCTTTACTGACACATCATGCTCCCCCACGGCTATGTTTACATTAGGGTTCAGTTCTCGTGTTGTACAGTCTGTGGTTTGGACAAATGTACAATGACGTGTGTCCACCATTTATTATCAGACACAGCAGTTACAGCCCTAAAGATCCTGAGTGCTCAGCCCATTGATCCCTCCCTTCCCTTTAACACATCAATTACTGATCTTTTTTATTGTCCTTTTTCTACAACGTCGTACAATTGCAATCATACAGTATGATTCACTCAGATTGGCTTCCCTCCCTTAGTAATATGCATTAAAGCTTCCTCTTTATCTTTTCATAGCTTGATAAGTCATTATTATTATTATTATTATTATTGTAACAAAGACAGAGAGAAACAGAGAGAGGGACAGATAGGGACAGACAGGAAGGGAGAGAGATGAGAAGCATCAATTCTTTGTTGTGGCACCTTAGTTGTTCATTGATTGCTTTCTCATACGTGCCTTCACTGGGGGGCTACAGCAGACTGAGTAGCTCGAGCCAGTGACCTTGGGTCCAAGCTGGTGAGCTTTGCTCAGACCAGATGAGCCCATGCTCAAGCTGGCGACCTTGGGGTTTCGAACCTGGGTCCTCCACATCCCAGTCTGACGCTCTATCCACCGCACGACCACCTGGTCAGGCATATAAGTCATTATTTTTTAGCACTGAATAATATTCTCTTTTCTGGCTGGATCACAGTTTATTTATCCATTTACTTACTGAAGGACATTTCGGTTGCTTCCACGTTTTGGCAATTATAAATAAATCTGCTATCAACATCTGCGTGCAGGATTGTGTGTAGACGGAAGTTTCCAGCTCATTTCGGTAAATAAATACCGAGGAGGGTGACTGCTGGGTTGCACAGGAAGTGTGCGTCCAGTTCCCTGGGCAGCACGATCCCCCGTCAGGCCCCCGAGGGGGTGTGGGAGCATGTTTATGAGACAGAACTGCACAGGGAGATGCTGTCAGGGACACAGAGGAGAGCCAGCGTGTCACTTATCAGCCCAGAGAGCCATACCTCGATCTGAATCATCTGGGATAAAAATCTTCTTTTTTATGACTTATGTGGAAAACTGCTTATTATAGATCACACAATACCTGTGGTCATCACTCCTGCCAGTAGTGGTGACCATTCTGTGCTGGGCACGTCTCAGGGGCTGCTCAGATGTCCACTTACTGGAGTGAGGCACCACTGCGATTCCCTCTTCACATCGGGGAAACTGAGGCACAGAGAGTAACTGCAAAGCAAGCCGATGCCCTGTTTCCTCAGAGCTCACGAACAACGTCGTGCAGTAAACCAACAACGACAGGGAAGTTCCCACCAAAGCGACGCCCAAGGGCCTGTTCTGGCCAACGCAGGACGTGAGCAAAGTCCTCAGTGTCCTGAGCTGCTCCATTCCCACCCCGCCACCCGCTCCGAACGACGTCCCACTCTGGGGGCTTTTAAAACAGAGGATGAAACAAACCAACAAACATGGGATGTGTCCGTTAAGTGCATTAATCTGTGGGGATGGGAGGAACAAGAGTACTCTTTAGGAAGAGGCCTGTCACAGACGGGGAAGGGAGAAATGGAGGGGCCCTCGGGTTACGACAGTCTCGACACACGGTGTTTTGAGTTTACGACGCTCATGCCCATAAAAACCTAGTCCAGGTAGGATCCTCTCCAGCGCCTCCTGCCTGTTCCTGCGGCAACTCTGAAGCGCCTGACCCAGTATCTCCACCACCTTCTGCAGGTTCCCTGCCTCTCCAGCTTCCTCCTCCCAAGGTCACTCTCTGCCACCTGCAATGCCCCTTCCAGTGTGCAAGCCAACCACAGGAATAAAGGTACGGAATTCTGTTTTATACTCGTCTTTCTTTTCTGTTCCTACAGTGCAGCGCACAGGACAGTGTATTTATGTCCTTTTCCTTTTTCTGTGGCTTAGTTGTGTCTTCCTGTTCTAGATTATGATTTTCCAACTGTGTCAGGATAGGTTAATGACTTGGGCTAGGGTGTGTTTCGACTTACGCCAAAGTTCGGGTTACGCCACCGTTGTAGGAACGGAACTGTGTCGTAACCCGAGGACCCCGGTTGAGGATTGGGGGTACCACCCCACGGGGACATGTGCATTTATGGAGAGGCAACACTTACGACATGGTGCGTACGACTGCTACTAGAGATGACGGGAAGGTGTCGATCGGGGGAGAGGTGGCCCCGGTCCACCCACCGGTGGGCCCGGGAGGAGGGTGTGGGACAGTCACGGGCGCTTGCTCTGGAGTGGGGGACCCGGGTCTGGAACTGGACTCCAGCACTCTGCAGCCACGGCAAAGCCCCCGGGGCGCCATGGCATCGCGTGAAGCCACACTTCCTTTCGTTTTGGTTTCGGAGGTGAATGGCGCTTGTTAACTTCACGAGTCTGTGGCGAGGCTTTGAGTTCCAGGATGTACGTCGAACATCTCCATCGACGGAAGGCCCTGTGACGGGACGGATGTGGAAGGAACTGTCCCGTGAGCGTCGGGGTGTGTTTTCCCACCCCAGGCTCACACCAGGCGTGGACTACAAATGGCACATCGGTCTCCTCCGGGAGGACCTGGACGTCACCTGCGATAAGGGATCAGCAGACGGTGGGGCCAAGCGGGACGCTGCTGTCACAGACCACAGGGCGGCTTCCTTGTCATGCTAGAGATTTTCATCTTTTTGGAAACATTTTATTAAAAATAAAAAGTCTTTCACAGAATAGCCAATGCTCAGGAACTTTATTCTTGGCTAGACGCTGTGTTCTTTATATCCATTATCTAGTTCATCCTCACAATATGTGGGTAAGTACCATTTTTATCCTAAATAACCTTGGCCATCACCGAGCTAAGCTTCTTACATATCTTCACTCATTTCATCGCGAGAACGAATCCCAGGAGGTAGAGACCCAGTCACCCCACGTTAAGCGGGTAGTTTCTGGCTACGGCACCGTCCACCGAGCGGGGTGCCTGGGTGGGCTCCACTCTGGGAGCCACGACACGCCTGTTGAATGTCACAGCAGAAGCAGTTCGGCCCGATGGGACAAAGTCTGGCAATTGCGATATTTTTTAAAGAAGACTGCAAACGTCATTCACTGCAGCACAGGGTGGCCAGCACAGACAGTCACTGTGAGGGTTCTGTCCGCAGCCACTGCGAGGGAGGGAGAGTGTCTCCCCAGGAGATCGGGACGCTTCGACCTGAGCGTGACCGTGATGTCACGGGCCAGCCGGCCTTCCGCCTGGACCATCGGGACGCCCTGGGCTGGCTCTGTCGCCTCCTGGAGGTCTGTGAGGTGGGCATCACTCTTTTTTATCCGTAATCTGTGTTCTCAACCTTGATTTATGGTGCGTTACTTAATCATGTTTATTCCTGTAGCATAAAGGAAACATCCGTACGTTTTAAAGCCATTATCAATAACACAGAGGCAGAAATAGAGGATGCGATTTCTCATGTTTTAAGATGTCGAACAGCAGGAAGACGGTCAGTAAGTCAAAGGCTGAAAGGCGGAACCGAAGGCTCTCAAAGGGCTGGAAGAACGGGCCCACGCTGACTAGATATCATGCATTCATCGGGCCTCGCGGGAAACCATGCACACAGCGATCCCACGTCAGAGCTGGGTGAAGTCTGATGGCCCGAGGAGGAGCCTGGGGTCAGGCAGCTGGGAACCAGCCTGGGACAACCCCCAGCCAGGTGTCCTTTCCTTCCAACCCTGATAATCCCTGTACGAGCAGTGAGCCAGGGAGGGAGCAGCGAGCCAGGGAGGAGTGGGTCTCAGAGCCCAGGCGGGCCGCTCAGAGAACGGGAGGAGGAGCCGTCCGGCTCCCCGCGTGCACGGACCGAGCTGCCAGGGCGGTCGGGAGCTAACCCAGCAGCGACCGACCGAATGGTCGTCAGGTAACTGCAAACTCAATAGGAGCTGAGAGTTAGCTAGCCAATTAATGAATCCATCAACAAGTGCATTCTAAATAGCTGCTTTGCGCCAGCTCCGTGTGGGCATCAGTGGATCTCACCGGGTCGTGGGCGAGAGGGACAAGCTGCATCAAGGATAATACGGGCTCCTGGAGCCGGAGCCCAGAGTGCAGGGGCGGCAGGGGCGGGGCCCCTGTGAGTCCTGCTGGGAGGGGCCCCTGTGAGTCCTGGTGGGCGGGGCCCCTGTGAGTCCTGCTGGGCGGGGTCCCTGTGAGTCCTGCTGGGAGGGGCCCCTGTGAGTCCTGGTGGGCGGGGCCCCTGTGAGTCCTGCTGGGCGGGGCCCCTGTGAGTCCTGCTGGGAGGGGGGCCCCTGTGATTCCTGCTGGGCGGGGCCCCTGTGAGTCCTGCTGGGAGGGGCCCCTGTGAGTCCTGGTGGGCGGGGCCCCTGTGAGTCCTGCTGGGAGGGGCCCCTGTGATTCCTGCTGGGAGGGGCCCCTGTGAGTCCTGCTGGGCGGGGCCCCTGTGAGTCCTGGTGGGCGGGGCCCCTGTGAGTCCTGGTGGGCGGGGCCCCTGTGAGTCCTGCTGGGAGGGGCCCCTGTGAGTCCTGGTGGGCGGGGCCCCTGTGAGTCCTGCTGGGCGGGGCCCCTGTGAGTCCTGCTGGGAGGGGCCCCTGTGAGTCCTGGTGGGCGGGGCCCCTGTGAGTCCTGGTGGGCGGGGCCCCTGTGAGTCCTGCTGGGTGGGCCCCGCCCCCCGCCTCCCCCCGCAACCCCCCCCCTGCCCCCCACCCCCCGCACGGTCAGTGCTGAGCAACAGTGAGCCAGTGCACTGCTACTGTTAATGACTCTGCATCTAAGTCTTCTTCAGGAAACTAGGGCAAGGCTGCCCGAAACGCTGGCTCGCTGTAGCCCGGGCCCGTGCAGGTCTGGGATGCAGAGAGAGGTCCCCCCGGGGAGGCACATTGGAAGAGACACCAGTGCAGTGTGGCCCGTGCAGGCGGGACACCGTGAGGAGCCGGGAGCCACCGCCCGGGCGCTGCTGGAAGGGCGGAAGCTAAGGCTCCAGAGGAAGGGGCCGGAGAGAGGGGTGTCCTCAGGACTGCGCACCTCACTCAGCGCGCGCCCCCGCCCTGGGGTGAGGGGGAACTCCTTTGTAAACCGCTCCCTGAAACCCTCTGTAAACCCTTCCCTGAAAATCACCGTTCTTCCTAGCTGATCTGAACTTGGTGCTGCTTGCTGGGAGGCCGGCCCGGGAAGCAAGGGGTGCGGAGCTGACCCGGAACGGGTGGGAGGTTCGAGGGCTCCCACCCTGAGGTCCTGTGCGGCTAAGAAGGAGGTCCCGGTTAGGAGAGACCGGTGGCAGTCAGGGTAGCATCGGGCCTGGCACTGGAAAGGGCGTTCCTCGCTGCAGACAGAGCTATGCGCTCCCTATAGAACTTGGGCATGGCACCAGCTCAGGTTTGACCCAGTGACTAGGGTACACTTTCAATCACATGATGCACCTGTCTGCCCCATGGAACCGACAATCCTTTCACGTGACGCGAGGGTGGCCATCTCCGATTATAATGGGGCATTTCTTCAGCTGGCTGGCACTGCACCAGTCAGACCAGTGGGGCAGGCTCCAGGGAGCTGCTGGGCACAGCCAGGCTTCCACGGGGACCTAGAGCCCTCCTCCAGGGAGCTGCTGGGCACAGCCAGGCTTCCACGGGGACCTAGAGCCCTCCTCCAGGGAGCTGCCGGGCACAGCCAGGCTTCCACGAGGACCTAGAGCCCTCCTCCAGGGAGCTGCTGGGCACCGCCAGGCTTCCACGGGGTCCTGGAGCCCCCTCCAGGGAGCTGCTGGGCACAGCCAGGCTTCCACGGGGTCCTGAGCCCTCCTCCAGGGAGCTGCCGGGCACAGCCAGGCTTCCACGGGGACCTAGAGCCCCCCTCCAGGGAGCTGCCGGGCACAGCCAGGCTTCCACGGGGACCTGGAGCCCCCCTCCAGGGAGCTGCCGGGCACAGCCAGGCTTCCACGGGGACCTGGAGCCCCCCTCCAGGGAGCTGCCGGGCAAAGCCAGCCTTCCACGGGGACCTGGAGCCCCCCTCCAGGGAGCTGCCGGGCACAGCCAGGCTTCCACGGGGACCTGGAGCCCCCCTCCAGGGAGCTGCCGGGCACAGCCAGGCTTCCACGGGGACCTGGAGCCCCCCTCCAGGGAGCTGCCGGGCACAGCCAGGCTTCCACGGGGACCTAGAGCCCCCCTCCAGGGAGCTGCCGGGCACAGCCAGGCTTCCACGGGGACCTGGAGCCCCCCTCCAGGGAGCTGCCGGGCACAGCCAGGCTTCCACGGGGTCCTGGAGCCCTCCTCCAGGGAGCTGCCGGGCACTGCCAGGCTTCCACGGGGACCTAGAGCCCCCCTCCAGCACACACCTGGCTGTCAGGAAGGGAGTCTTTCTTCCCTCAAACGCTCCCCCCCATCACCTCCCTTCTTTGCCTGTTCTCCATCTTGACTCTTCACCGCTCACGGGGCAACGCGCAGGTGATGTGTTCTGACCACTTAATCCCATTTTAGGGGGGAAACCGACTTTTCCATACCCCCATTGTACTGCTCACCGAGACCTCCTTACACACCACGCGGCGAACCGTAGTTTCATGACAGGCTTTGGCGTGGGGCCAAGCTTGCTCCTCCAACAACCCCCAGCAGGGAGAGAGCCCCTCGACTTACTCTTTATCTTTGCACGCTGTGTGCGAGACACGGGCCGGGGAGCCCAGGCCGGTGCTCCCTCCACACAGGCGGACAGAATGAGTGACCTACCCTCCCTGACCAGAGAGCGCCTTTCTATATTCTTATCTTGGCTGGTGAAGTTTCTGATAAAACGTATCCATGGAAACACTTCACTCACAGAAGTATTACACATGTTAGGCATAAAAACAGGACTTTTTTTTCTTTTTCTTTTTTTTAAGTGCCCCGCAGCCTAATAACTGTTAGTTTGCAATCACAGACTACAAAAGAAATGATTGCCCGAATAGCTGAGATTTCAGGTGTTAATTCAGTAGCGAGCAAGAAACGCCCGTGTCCTCGCTGTTCAGTGCCCGCTGGCGAGGGGCCCATGTGTGCTCGCTCTCAAACACACTGAAATCAGGTTCAAGACCTCCTGCTCTTCTCTAGACGAACAGGAAGGGACAGGCGCCCAAAGGTCACCCGGCACAAACTCCCACCTCCATCCGGGTGGAACGGGAGGCAAAGCTCCTTGACAGCTCCCTACCCTTAGCAACCCAGTCTCATGGAGAACAGGGATGCGGGTTCTTGCTACCTCGGAAATGCTTCTCCTGAGGGAACGCCATCAGGGTCCCAATGTTCTCCATTTATACTGCACATCAGTGGTGATCAACCTGGTCCCTACCACCCCCTAGTGGTGGTCAACCTGGTCCCTACCGCCCACTAGTGGGAGTTCCAGCTTTCATGGTGGGCGGTAGCGGAGCAACCAAAGTATAAATAAAAATATAGATTTAACTACAGTAAGTTGTTTTATAAATATTTATTCTGCCAAACTTAGCGAAAATCCGACATAAACTACTTGGTAAGTAATTATTATTGTATGCTTTAACTCGCTGTAACTCTGCTTTATAAATTTTATAAAGTAAAGTTACTTCCCTACTTTATAAATTACCATGACTGTGGAACCGGTGGGTGGTTAGAAAATTTTACTACTAACAGAGATACAGAAGTGGGCGGTGGGTATAAAAAGGTTGACCGCCCCTGCTGTACATGATTAAAAGTTCTCCTCCGCTGTCTGTAGGACTAACTCCATCTGCTGCGTCCTCAGCAGGGCAGGCGGCGTGGGACTAACTCCATCTGCTGCGTCCTCAGCAGGGCAGGCGGCGTGGCCACCATCATCCCCGCAATGTCCTTTCACACCCCTAGTGACTCCGTCCGCTCCTGCCTTCCCTCAGACTGCGTAAGCCCCGTCCGTCCAGCCCGGCCTCAGAGGGCAATGTTGCAGCTCTGGGAGTCATGTCAGTCGTGTGTGTCAGGCTCAGTTGAATCATTTCCAATTCACCTATGTCCCACTCTGTTATTCTTGCCCCAAGTTACACACCAGAGATGACGCAGAAGTGACCCGAGCTGAGAACAGGCGGAGAGGGGTCAGCTCATGGGCGGTGTCATTCTGTGGCAACGTCCCAGAAACGCATTGGCATTTTGTTTCTGGTGAGGAAAGGGGAGCCCCGGAGAGCTGGCTCAGCAATCGCTCCCTGGAATCGCCAGGTTCTGGGTCGTCCTCAGCGGTGCTCGAGAGAGAGTGCTGAAACTTAGCACCAGCTGTCTGTTTTCTCAGAAAGGGATTGCTCTTTTAGAAGACCCCATCGGAGGGTCTCTGGAGCCCAGCAGGAGCCAGGGGGCCCCCAGCAGGGTGGGGAGGTGGCCACGGAACCCCTGAGCTGCTTAAAGGGGGGGCCCTTGCTCCAGCTTTTGCTGAACTTTTCACACGAGAATGAATGCCCATCGGTGTCACAAGACCTCCTCTGTTTTTATTAAGAGGAGCTACAAACCTATATTTTAAAGTCAAATATCCCCATTGAAAATGGCGATTAATTTATAAAAAGGAAAGTTAAGCCCAAGCCTGTGTGGGGGCCGGGGGCCGGGTGTTGCCACGGGCTCCCGTATTCATTCTCTCTTCAGGATCCAAATCTTCTACCCCCCTTGTTGTTTCTGTAATAAATTTCTGAAGACATCTGTGTCACTGAGAGACATTTCTTCATATGTAAAAATGTTCATAAAATTGCGTTTTAAAAGGTTTTAAAGGAAAGAAAGGAACTTAAATAGCCTCCCCCCCCCCCCCCCCGCCCCGCCACTGCTGGTGGTGGAGTTCCAAGCGCAGTATCAGTTCAAAGGGACAGAAGTCTGCGGGGCAGAGCCTTACTCAGGCTTTGTCGCGACTCGGGGCCATCAGCGCAAGTTGGGGCATCATGGAGTCGGAGCTGGGTCTGAGTTCGCCACTTTAAGTTGTCGACTATGAGACCAACACAGCAAAGGCAAGAGCCCCTTGAAGAAAAGGGCCCTTTGTGCTCCGTCTTCCAATTTCCAAACCCAGCGGGTTCCGGTTATTTACAAAGGTTGGTCTCAGATAGAGCTCTCCGGTATAGAAAGGCAATTTCACCGAAATGCTTTACCCTAATGATACCACACAGCGATTTGCATAAGTAACCAGCCTGGGTAATTCAGGGACCCCAGAGAGTCAGTGCTGTTAAAAGTACCACTTATATTTCTGATAACTTTTAAGAAAATAACAGTGAGTCGAGCCTTTGTATTTTCCTCGGTCTGAAAGCAAAGGATGGAAGGGATAATCCTATGTTATTTGGGTTCAATCTTCTGGAGGGAAGAGTCTATGGGAAGTGGGCTGACATGGGGCCCCCCTCCCTCTAGGGCCCTTGTTTTAGGCTCTGGTAGAAAACCTCGTCTGGATAAAGGAGAGAGAGTTTTTGTTGTATCCAGACAGGGCTTTCCTTGGCTGATATGGAAAACGCTATTTTTAAAGAGGCCACTGATGTCTCCTTTGCGGCAGAAAATGAAGTAATCTCTTAGGCTCATGGGCTCACACTGCAACAAAGGACAGCTTATCTTGAAATTTGATAAGACATTTCTCTCATATTGATAAACGCTGACATTGTTTCCGAGGAAGGGAAATAAATGTTCTTTGTAGAGAGATTTTAAAAACAGATGTGATCATCCCGGAAGACACTGGCCGATGGGGTGTGAGTCATTGCGCAGGGCAGTTCAATTTGCAGGGCTTAGAAGCACAATGTACATTTTTAAGAAAGGACGGCAAATAGAACACAAACTAGACTCTGTTTTTTCCCCCCCTCTGCATTTGTATAGTGCGAAGGATTGAGACTTTGGCAACAAGGCATCACTTGGCAGTTACCGATTTCCCTTCCAAAAGAGTATAAGCTCCAGTGGGCTCAGGGTGGTGGCTGTCCCTGGAAACAAGTCCCTTTATTTCTAGACTCCTAGCTAACTGGCAAGCAGGCTAAAGGAAAGAAGAATTAGCAGGAGGAGCAGGAAAATAATGCATCTGTCACGGACTCTGTCCCCTATCTGACACTCTTGCCATTCCTGTGAAGGGCGTTAGTCCCGATGATGAGCTGGACACATCAGGACATACGGTTGTACTGTCACCCATCTATTCGAGAAGACCGAGCGCACGTGACACAGCAGATCACAGTCCTCGAGGGTCTTCCCGAGTGACTGGACAGCTCTTTAAAGGGGTGTCGCCCACTGCAGCTTTCCCAGGCTGGGGGTCAGGTGCAGATGGACAGCCGGGCAGCACGTTGCCAGGTTACCTTGGGACACAAGTGGCAGATGGGTTGATCTTGAAAAAAACAAAAACAAAAAAATACCCCCAATCTGCTAAGTGGTGTGGAAAGCATTCGTCTCGGAGAAGGATGTCTCACTTCAGTGAGGGCAGCTCCCACAGTGCCACCCAGGCGTCCCCAGCGAGGCAGCTGAGGCTCACGTCTCCACCCCTCCGTGTACACACGCGCTCACACACGCCCCGTCCTCGTCACGGCACGCGTGCACGCTCTTGCCAAGGGCCAGCATTCCCAACATAAGGTCAGAGCTTGATGGGAATAAGAAAGCAGGTGTGTTCAATGGACTCAATATCAGTCTAAAAATGGAGGCAGACCGGCAAAGGTCACGATTACCGAAACAATACTAGGAACAGTTTAATCGATTTGTTAGAAAAAAAAAGAATACTCTGCTAAAAGCTTTCTGAGTGCTGCAAACATGATAAACTAGCACATTTCAAACCAGAAAAATGGTTGAAAACAACTGTAAGAAAATGACCAGTCATCCAAATTAACCTCTGTGAAAATCAGACGGAAGCAGAAACACGCTTTGCCTGGAGGGAGACACGGGAGCAGGTGTGGGGGGACTTAGCACAATGGAAATTATTTCAGTAACTTACATTCATTCCTACTGACATTTCTGCCAATAAAGAAGTACTTTGTGTGTGTGTGTGTGTGTGTGTGTGTGTGTGTGTGTGTGTGTGTGAGAGAGAGTGACAAGAGACAGAGAGAGACACAGAGGGGGACAGACAGGGACAGAGAGGAAGAGAGAGAGATAAGAAGCATCCCTTCTTTGTTGCGGCACCTTAGTTGTTTATTGACTGCTTTCTCATATGTGCCTTGACCAGGGGGCTACAACAGACTGAGTGACCCCTTGCTCGAGCCAGTGACCTTGGGCTCAGGCTGGTGAGCTTTGCTCAAACCAGATGAGCCCGCGCTCAAGCCAGTGACCTCGGAGTTTCATCCCAGTCCGATGCTCTATCCACTGCGCCACTGCCAGGTCAGGCCAAAGAAGCACTTGACAAGCCACTGGAAGGGCCACCTAGCGGTGAGGACAACACACTCACTATGCTACCGACTGTGCGTTCCTTGTGGTCAGCAGGATCGGCGTCTTTAGGGTCACCATCCTAGACATGACCGGCTTGGACTGTGGTTCCTGGTGAAACACTACCCAAGGTTTGCCATGAACTCTGTACCCAAACTACCTGTAGAGTCTGGCTGGCGTTCTCACCACCATCTCTAGTTCTGAGAGAATTATTCTACCTGGGACGTGATGAGTGACCGAAGGCAGGTCGGTCTGACCCTTGCTTACGACACACCTGGCCTCCGTGGTGGACGCAGTAATGGGGGCTGGAAGATGGCGGCAGTGCCCCCAGTCAAACCACAGTGGCCCTGCTCTGACTCTCTAGACTTTACAAATAGCGTCTTTGCTAAAAATATCTCACTAGGTGTAAGCATTTTGGGGGAGTCAGACGTCAACCTCCCTTCCCACCTCGCCTCCACCTTGCTGCCCCGGGGTTTTCTGCTCACGACCAGGACGGGTGCCACTCACCAGGAGTGGGGAGGGTTAGGGGTTCCCCTTGGGGACGTGTGACGAGGAAGAAGCAGGTTTGTAGAAATAATAAACCGGCTGCCTTGTAAGCTAGGACACTCTCAAACGACAACAGGATCTTCCCATTTAAAATTGAGATATGTTTTTTCCTTTGGTAAAGAGCAGCCCTGTCTGCTCCTGCGTCTGCATGTTTACGAGATACATTTCCTGAGGGGCATGCAGGCTAGGAGGCAAACAAGCCACGCCGGCCCCCCGAGGAACTGGACTTGGAATCCCCTGGGACCTGCGTTCCTGCACAGCCCTGCCGTCTGTCTGGTTGCTGCCGCTGAGATTTTAACTGAAGCACGCCCCCCCTAGGGGGGGGACATCTCAAGGTGCAGGCTGTGGACACAGTGTCTTACAACGAGCGTGAGAGTTGGGTTTAGCTCCCAGATCTACTGCTGGAAACTGGGTCATCTTGGGAAAATCATTTTACTTTTCTGACCTTTTGTTTCTTTCTCTGTAACACGGTGACCGGTGAGTGGTCCAGGCAACTAACTGAAACACCGGCATATTGTAAACCATGAAGGTCTACGAAAAGGAAGTTACTCTGTAACAATTAGAATTTCAATAGCTGTTCCCCCAAGAACAAGGCTCCATGCCCCTGGCAGCCAGGAGCCCACCGTCCTGAGGCCCCAGGCCTGGGGTCCCTGTGTGTTCGAGGCTTGCAGGCTGGGTCCCCCTGGGAGTTCCTGAGCTGAGTCCTGTCCCCTGCCCCTGACAGCGTGCGTGGTAGAGTCCTGTTTCAGTCACTTTTGGTTATTTTTTGCTGCACCCTAACATAAACCTTTATTTTGCCTCTGGAAGGAGAGGACTTCCTGAACTGCGATCTTCTAAAAAGCAGAAACCCGCTTCTCTGTAACCCTGTCATCTGGAGCGCTTCTCGGCGCGACTAGGACCTCAGGAACTGTGAAGAAGTGACTGATTGGAAGAATGAATGAATGGTGGAATCAATAGGTGGATCAATTAGAAAGGAGGAGAGAGAGTAACAAAACAGAGGCCTTCCTTTCTCCCCTCTCTGCAAACCGGGGGCAAGGACTCTGTGAGGAAGCTGCACATCCGGGTGTGGGATGCTGACTGTGGCCGTCACCCGGGAAACTGCATGAACAGGGCCTGGCCGGCACGCCAGGGACAGACCGTGGAAAGCCGGGGATGGGGCTCTGAAGAGTTTGGGGGTCGAGTTTACTGAGGGGTCAGAGGGGCTGGGCGCATACGGAGTGAAGAGGGAAAGTATAAGAACAGGGTGACACCAGGGTAGGTCATTTTAGGGGGTGAACTTGAACAGGTGTCAGTGCATAGGACAAAGGTAAGAAAATTGAGAGGGGAACCCAGGTCGTGAGGACCTGTGTCTCTGACTCGCGCTGCCTAGGCCCAGGTGACGGGACAGGAGAAAGCCGGAGAGGGTGGGTGACATTCTCCGTGACGCTACAGTGCACGTGGGGGACGCCATTTTGAAGAGACTGGGTCCAGGGGAAGGGACTCATCTACCAGAGCCTAGTAAAGCCGTTGTCTCTGGGATCTGGGGACAGGAGGCCTGGGGACAGGCGGGCAGGACTGCTCACCGAGCGACCTGCACAGTGGTCAAGCGGGGTCCCTGGGCTGCTGTCCCCCGGGGTGGCCACAAGGCTCCCGGAGGCTCCCTCACACCGGAAACCAAGCTGCTCGCAGGAACCCAGGCAGGGCCGCACACCGGGTGAACTGCACAGTGGTCAAGCGGGGTCCCCGGGCTGCTGTCCCCCGGGGTGGCCACAAGGCTCCCGGAGGCTCCCTCGCACCAGAAACCAAGCTGCTCGCAGGAACCCAGGCAGGACTAAGCTTTAAGGTGAGACGTACAAGATCCAATCTCCCGCTAAGACGGACCAGGAAAAACACCAGAGGACGCATGGAAGACACCCCTTCACGGCCTGCTTCCTTTAACGAAACGGGCAGCGTCTGCAGGCTGTTCTCTGCATTGTGCTGTTAAAGTGGCTTTATGATAAGTCCATTCCTGATGGTACTCTTCTATCCAGCTTCATTCCCCAAACCCCTACGGTACACACGGTATCGAGGAGAGACACATGCGACGGTCCGTTTTCTTCCCGTGTTATAAGGAAATATGTGACAACACGATAGACTTACTGTCACCATATTAACCCATAAACTCCTTCATTCCGGACCTTCACGTGTATAATTTTTACATGGTGACATTCACAGTCAGCACGATTCCGTGGGGGCTTCCTCTCACACGGCGGCACTGCCCGCAGAGATGATTCTCATTTTTCGGGCACGCAGCCGTGGGACGCCTGGGCTAAGCAGGTCAGGGTTTCAACCTTTTAAGGGAGGGTTGATTCGAAAGAGGAGTGAGGCATAGTATTTCTTTTGAACCGCTGCTTTCTCCTTCTCTTGACACCATCAAGCAAATCCTCTCAAGCACTGATTTGCATACTGAATAGAGATAAAGTTGAAAGACAGCATTACCATTTTCTGAGTTTCCTAGACTTCTCCGTACCCATCAAGTCCTCATAGAGCACATGACACCTACTCATAATGGGTCAGCTTTCACCCTGACGGGCCTTGAAGTGCCTCTAATGGGACATGAGCCGAAGGAAATCACCGCCGTTTAGGCACGATCTGCCTAGTTTAGGTAGATACTTAAGAAAAGGGAGAAATAAAAGCTAATGGCTTTTCACGCATGCACTAAAAAATAAATTAATAACCTGATAATCTCTGCCAAAGGAGATAACTTTTTTCTCTCCCTGAGACTGTGAAGTTCAACGCTCCGTGATTTATCTCAGTGACCTGTAAGTGCTGCAGATACTTATTAGAAGTAACCATTAACCGAGCTTTTAAAAAGAAGCCCGGCGGCGGGGCCGCTGACTTAGTGCCGAACGCCTGGAAGCCCAGAGCGGGGCGGGGGCGGGGCCGGGGGCGGGGGCGGGGCCGGGGGCGGGGGGTACCCCCCCCCCCCCCGAGGGTGTGCCGCCCCCCCGCGTTTCAGAGCGGCTTCTTGGCAGGGAAGGCCTGGAAACGCGATTCTGGGACAGGCTGTCACTTCCGCGGCTGCACTCACGACGGTAATGGACTTGACGCTTCCGGGGAACTTGCTTCTCACGGCGTGCGTCATTCCAAAAGGTCACGTCTAACCCACCGCTTTAATAATTAATTTCTGGTTAATGAAGAAACATTCTATTACAAAGGTAATAGTAAGAGCGTTGATCTCGACTGAAGTGATTACGGAGCAAATGGGTTTTGTTAATAGTCTGCCTCGGGAAAGTTCTGCTCGGAAGGAGTAATTCCGGCGGGGGTGTTGGAAGGAAACAGCCTGCCGTCTTTGAGGAGGGGGGCGCGCTCTCCACCGTGGGCCTGTGATTGCCGAGGGCGCCTCTGTTTGGCTTGAGCGGAGCTCTGTGTGACTGATGTATTTATTTAGGTCCGTTCATTCCGACCAGTCTTCACGGGACCTGGGAGCAGGCAGCCGATGGGCAGTCTCCACATTTTGTTACTTGCGTGGTGACATCACGGCATCAGAACCACGGAGTCTTTGGGTTTCAGGGAATTCTGCTTTGGGTACTCCCCAGCCACACCGAAATAAAATGAAATCAAGCGTCGACGTGGTTATTACACACATCTACGCTGTGATACGATGGCCCAGAGCTACACACGTGCCTGGCAGTGCGTCACCTGCATGGCACAGATGTTCCCTGCCCTTACCAAAGCTGTCACCAGTGTGGGAAACTGACCTGGGGCCTCTCTGTGTTACTTTTACATCATTTCGGAACCAGCAGTTACAGAATGCCAGCTACAGGGCTGTTCTTCCTTTGGGAGACAGACAGTGGTAGAAGCTGGTAGCACTGTGGCCCCGGGCTGGAGGGAGATTTGGCTTCTAGAAGGTGGCAAGTCAGTCTGCACCTCCAGATGCTGTCGGTTAGAGCCACTGGCCAGGGGCTGCATTGGGCTGGGCACAGGGACATGGGCGCCTCCCTCACTGCCAGCTGAGCTCTGGGGCTGGGAGGCCACACAGGAGCACGAGGGTTACCCTCAAACGCTGTCAGGGCCGCTCAGCCCTGGTGCCCGTGGTGAGAGGGCTTCGCACTGTGCCCGCTGCCTGCTGAGCAGAATGAAGCGCCCTGTGCAGAGAGGACAGGAGAGCCCAGAACAGCTGGCTGGCAGCCTTGGAGACAGGACAGAGAGGCCTGGCGCAGGCCGCTGCAGGGCCAGGCATGTTCCCACCGTGTGGGCAGAGCGCTCTGGGTGAGCTGTGACACCACGTCATGGCAACCAGACCCACAGCGGCTCTGGCCCCGCCTCCAGGAGAGAGAGAGAGCCTTCTTGGTTTTCCATCAGCATGACATCCTCGCAGCCACAGAGCCCCACGTCAGCTCAGCCGAACCCCGCTGGTCGGGGGTGGGGGACCTGGGCTGGTGCTGGGGTGACCGCCCTGAGGTTCCCGCGTCCTCTGCTCTCCTGGAGCTCAGACCCCTGCCCCGCAGACACCGCGCCCCACCCCGAACTGAGCGCCTCCCCACCCCCGGCGCCCAGCAGGGGCCGGGCAGCAGGAACGTGGACGGCACCGAGTCAGACGGTGAGCGGCGGTCAGTGACGGCAGGACTCCAGGCCACGGTGGGCGGAAAGAGGGGGAGATCGAGCACAGGAACGTCTCTGCCCACGGGCGCCTGAGCACGCACCCCGGGAAACCACACTCGCGACCCAGCGCGAGTCGAGGAGAAACTCCCCTCAAGACACCGGCCAGGGCACTAACTCCCACGCTGCCATTCCCTTTCAGGAAACAAGGCCGCAGGCCCTAGGCCAAGGTGTCGCGCTGAGAACGTCCGCTAATTGCAGGGTTGGTGGCACCGCTCGTGCAGAAAGGGGACATTCAACCTGAGAAAGAGGAGGTCCGAGTTCAGTGACCGTCCGAGCTACGAGAAAACGGGGCTTGCAGAAACGAAAGGCAGCGAGAACACTGTGTATAAAGACTGGAAAAATCTCTCCGTGGTCATCTTCGCGTGGCTGACCCAAAGCCTAGTGCCCACTGCTGATCAGAGAGCCCGGCGGCTGGTTCGGGACCAGCAACCCGCCTGGAGCTGCTGGGGGCGGCTAGCGTGGCAGGAAGGGCGTGACGAGCGTGTGCTGATGCGGCGTGGGTACCAAGCTCTTCCCGGATGGGAGCTGTTTACAAAACGGAGCTGGTTTAAGTGCGGTCCCCAAGCGGACGCTTCTGTGTTGTGCTGCCTCCCCGGGGCACTTAAAGAAGCCATCAGTATGTGTTTGTGGTCGTCGGGAGTGTCTGCTAGGAAGCGCAGGCTGTGTGGAGGGCTGGCTCTCCACGCAAGCGCAGGACCAGGCGCCCGTGGGGAACACAGAGCCGGGGGGTGAAGACAGATACGCGCTGCCTTGGTGACAAGTGGCGGGCATCAGCGAGACGATAGATCAGTAAGATTTTCTATTAAATCAGGGAAAACACAACTTGCCCCTAACATCACCTCTGACAGCTCCTCAGACCAGCTGCTCCCCCGACGCCCTGCTGAGGAACAAATTGCTTTCCTAGCGGGACCCCGTGGACACCCTTGCATCAATAGACGCGGGTCCCAGCATGCCAAGCCGAGCGAGCGCGGAGGCAATTGGTTATGAGCAACCCTGTCATCTCAGTTGAGGACAACAGCCGGGATGCCCTGTGGGGCACTGCCACAGCTTCTAGAAGTGCACGGCCAAAGGTCTTCTCGCTGTCTTCAAGGCTACGGGAAGCTGGTGTTTCTGGGAAACTGGCAGTCAGACCAAGGACAGTGGGAAACGGAACACAAGGAGTGGCGGTGGCGCTGGGCTATGCCTGTCCGAGCACGTCAATGGGAACTCCCGCAGGCTTCTGCTCCTGCAGAGAACTGCGGCCGGGCTGTGTGGACCCCCCGTGCACCCCAGCCCCCCCCCTCGTCACACAAACACAAACAGAGAGCCCGGGGGCTCCTCATAAATGAAGCAGCGGGTGCCATGAGATGGCAGACGCCATACAATGAGGTCCGAGGACGTGTCAGAGTGAAAGAGGCCGCTTCACGTTGTGGCAGGCACGGGACTTATCTGGTCTCGATGCTGCACAGGGCAGAAACAAGTCCCTGAAATCTGCATCTCAGAACCCCAGGCCGGAGGATGAAAATGTTGGCTGTATTTTATTTTATTTTATTTTATTTTTTGGAACTCTAAACACATTATGCACCGGCTCCTAGTTTAATAATAGTCTCTATTTTATCTTCACCACATCAAGGTTATGGCTGAGTCCAGCGTATCCACTCTGCTGAGATTTATGTTTCTGATGAGAATTCTCAAAAATTTGCTTCATGGATAGCTTCCAAAATCTGGGGGTAGCTAAATTTTCGTGGATGTTTTAGCACTGGTATGCCAGCTTATCCTGAGTCAACGTCACTTCTTACTACTCCTGCGGGGAGGGGTTCCTGTGCTGGCGAGAAGGAACTGGGCCGTGGGCAGACTGTCGCGAGAGAGACGGGAACCACGCACGGCACAGCAGGCTCACACCTGCGCTCACTCTCGGAGAACGGTCGGCTCACACCTGCGCTCACTCTCGGAGAACGGTCGGCTCACACCTGCGCTCACTCTCGGAGAACGGTCGGCTCACACCTGTGCTCACTCTCGGAGAACGGTCGCCTCACCTGCGCTCACTCTCGGAGAACGGTCGCCTCACACCTGCGCTCACTCTCGGAGAACGGTCGGCTCACACCTGCGCTCACTCTCGGAGAACGGTCGGCTCACACCTGCGCTCACTCTCGGAGAACGGTCGCCTCACCTGCGCTCACTCTCGGAGAACGGTCGGCTCACACCTGCGCTCACTCTCGGAGAACGGTCGGCTCACCTGCGCTCACTCTCGGAGAACGGTCGCCTCACACCTGCGCTCACTCTCGGAGAATGGTCGGCTCACCTGCGCTCACTCTCGGAGAACGGTCGCCTCACACCTGCGCTCACTCTCGGAGAACGGTCGCCTCACACCTGCGTTCACTCTCGGAGAACGGTCGCCTCACACCTGCGCTCACTCTCGGAGAACGGTCGCCTCACCTGCGCTCACTCTCGGAGAACGGTCGCCTCACCTGCGCTCACTCTCGGAGAACGGTCGGCTCACACCTGCGCTCACTCTCGGAGAACGGTCGCCTCACACCTGCGTTCACTCTCGGAGAAGGGTCGGCTCACACCTGCGCTCACTCTCGGAGAACGGTCACCTCACCTGCGCTCACTCTCGGAGAACGGTCACCTCACCTGCGCTCACTCTCGGAGAAGGGTCGCCTCACACCTGCGCTCACTCTCAGAGAAGGGTCGCCTCACCTGCGCTCACTCTCGGAGAACGGTCGGCTCACACCTGCGCTCACTCTCGGAGAAGGGTCGCCTCACCTGCGCTCACTCTCGGAGAACGGTCGGCTCACACCTGCGCTCACTCTCGGAGAACGGTCGCCTCACCTGCGCTCACTCTCGGAGAACGGTCGGCTCACACCTGCGCTCACTCTCGGAGAACGGTTGCCTCACACCTGCGCTCACTCTCGGAGAACGGTCGCCTCACACCTGCGCTCACTCTCGGAGAACGGTCGCCTCACCTGCGGGGCTCTCCACGGTGTCGCTCAGTGTCAGACGCCAGGCAGAGTAACTCCACCGGTCATTACCATGAGCTCCCTGCCACACAGCCGGCTCTGTGACAAGTCACAGGTTTTCATTGCTGGGCTGTAGGTGTCCCCGTGGCTAACATTTATTGCATAGTAGAAAAGGTCCTTCCACAGGTTCAGGCATCCTCCATGGGATCGCAGCGTTGTAAAGATGAACTTAATAGGGATTAAATATTTATCTTACAATGTGCAGCTGCTCCTCCCCTCCATCCCTGCCTCCTCCTCCTCCGTCTTCGCACACTTGATATACGCATAGATGCTAACTCTCTTCAAAACACCGAGGGGCAGTCACCAGGTATGGACAGCACCTGTGACCAGAGCACAGCCTCTCAGAAAAGTGAGAGTAGGAAGTAACATTTCCCATATTGCTTGGGAATTTGTGGGAAGAAAAATTAAATACAGTTCAGCCCATGGATTAAAAAAAAAGTGTTCCCCAAAGCAGATCCTGGTGCGCAGGCCACTAAGGAATGGTATGCCTGACCAGGGTGGCCTCTGGTGCCAGCCACTGTGCTGTTTGCAAAACTCTGGCCTGGATCCTGCCGGAAGGGAATGATTTGCTTCTCTTGGTACCTCTGACCACTCTATCATTTTTGCCCATAACTTGTACTTTGTAATTCTGTTGCTGTAGTCTGTACTGTTTGTTTATGTAATGTACCTCACTCCTCACACAGGGAACATCGCAGAAGATACCTGTTGTGTGGGTTATGAGGGCAGCAACCCTAGTGGGGTGGAATGTTGGGGAAACAGCCGTGTTAGGCTTGTGCGCTGGTTTACCGGCTGCAAGCACTTTGCTTGACTAGTGCATGAGCGCGTGGCAGCGCCCCATGTGGAAGGTCTATGTAAGGCTGTGGGAGCTTTCCATCAGGGGTGCTTCTCCCAGATCACTCTCCCACCACTGCAAGGTGGGGTTTTCCTGATCCCTTGCCTTTCACTGCAAAAAGCAGGCTTTTCTTTGTTTATTCGCTCACCTGTCTTTGTGAGCCTCCAATAAATGGGTAATGGTGCAATGCTTTCTGGCTGTGCAGTTCCTCTACCGTCTGCCCAGATTCAATGTTAACCTGCCTGGCTGCAACCACCAGTATTACAACTATATCTTGCCATTCAATCAAGTCCATTTTGTTTTTGTTTAAAAAAAAGTGTTCCTATTCAGAAGGTTCTTGTTAATTTTTTATTAGATACTTTAATTTAAAAAAAACCCTTTACTTATTTCCATTACTGTCCATCTAGTGAAAAACAAACAAACAAACAAAAAATAATAACAGCTTGTAGGCATAGCCCTATTGTAACACTTTCAAAAGCATGCTGAGGGTAGCTGCTAGACTGCCCCCCCAGGGCAGACGGGTTAGCTGCTAGATTGCCCCCCCCAGGGCAGACGGGGTAGCTGCTAGACTGCCCCCCATAGACGCACTAGCTGGTAGACTGCCCCCCCAGGGCAGACGGGGTAGCTGCTAGACTGCCCCCCCCAGGGCAGACGGGGTAGCTGCTAGACTGCCCCCCCAGGAAAGACGGGGTAGCTGCTAGACTGCCCTCCCCAGGGCAGACGGGGTAGCTGCTAGACTGCCCCCCCCAAGGCAGATGGGGTAGCTGCTAGACTGCCCCCCCCAGGGCAGACGGGTTAGCTGCTAGACTGCCCCCCCCAGGGCAGACGGGGTAGCTGCTAGACTGCCCCCCCCAGGGCAGACGGGGTAGCTGCTAGACTGCCCCCCCATAGACACACTAGCTGGTAGACTGACCCCCCCCATAGACGCACTAGCTGCTAGACTGCCCCCCCCAGGGCAGATGGGGTAGCTGCTAGACTGCCCCCCCAGGGCAGACGGGTTAGCTGCTAGACTGCCCCCCACCATAGACGCACTAGCTGGTAGACTGACCCCCCCCCCACTCCCTGAGGGCAGGCAGGGCGGTCCTGGGGTGTGTTCCCAGCGCCAACCCAAACGTCTGGCCCATACAAGAGGCTCCATGCATATCGGACAGAAGTGCTCTGAACTGAATGTTTCCAAATAGGAAACAACTATTTTGTGTACCCAGAGAAAGGTGTTTCAAAACTGTCTTTCGTTCGACAACAATGGTCAGAACCCAAATCAGGGGCAGCTGAGCTCTAGAAGGGCGACAATCCTCAGCGCTGACGTTCCTTAAACACCTGCCGCCTCGCCTGCTCGCACAGGACCTGAGCCCGCCCAACACCGAACAAGGTGTGATCAGCTCCGCGGGGGCGAAGAAATGCACTGCTCACAGAGATTAGGGGTATTTCAAAATTAACACGAAGCTGTGAAACATCCCCTTACTTCTGTGAGCAGCTTACTTCGTTAAAGACGTCCTGAAGATCGGAAGTCTTCACAATCATACGTTCACCTGTCATCACGGAACAAAGCGAGAGGATGGTCCCTCTGGAGTGAAATGTTCGTCCCCTCTCCTTCAGAGGAGGAGGGGACAGGACAGGACAGAGCCTGTCACCGCAGTGCCAGCTCTTGTCCGCACATCGTGTGACAATGGGGATCACAGGGAGCTTGAGGTGAAGGTCTAAAGCCTGTTCTGTTTGTTTTGTCTTGTTGTACACATTTCAGAACATCAGATATGTAAGCTTTAGCTTGTTTCTACCTCCAGCGCCTCCCAAGCAAATGCAGTCCCAAAATGTGAAAGTATATAAGACTTTTAGAGTCATAGCTTTATTTGTTTTTCTACAGTATGTGTGTATATGAGTGGTGGTGGGGGGGACATATGGTCAAGTTCACCGGTCAGAAAACAGGAAAAGCCTTCTGTATAAAATTAGCCGTGCACTCGCAAGCCTGGGTGAGTTTAGGAATGGGACGTGTCCGGTTCCTGGGCTGGACCTCCTCCCCAGCCCAGGCCATGTGGACATTCCTGCTAAGCCTGGCTGCCAGCACGTGGGCTGCTCTGAGCACTTCCCCAGGTCCTCCGACACCCTGTTCTGTGCTGTGCTCTCCAGTGACCGGAATACAAGGGTCACGGGGTCACGGGGCTGGGAGCAGGAGGCAGTGGCCCTGCATGAGGGCTCTGTCCCCGCAGCCAGTCCCAGTGGGAAAAGTCCCCAATCCCCCAAGTCTCACTGTTTTTCTCTTTTAGTGCAAAAGACTTAGAGAAAGATATCAGGTGAAATTAATATCAGAAGCTGACGGGAGAGTCACAGGCAGCAGGGACAGGGCAGTGTGACACCCTCCTCGGCCTTGAGACGCTGGCCCAGTGAACAGCCAGGTGGATGAGTCATTTCCTCGCTCTAATCCCGTTTAGCGAATCTAATCCCTGGGAACGTCCCAGGAGCGGCCAGGAACGAGAGGAGGCCCACAGAGGTCATGACAGGCGGCTGTCACCCAGGAGGGTTAGCAGTACGCCAGCGTGGCCAGGCCGGGGGCCTCTGTGTCTGTTAGCAGTACGGCAGCGTGGCCCGGCCGGGGGCCTCTGTGTCTGTTAGCAGTACGGCAGCGTGGCCAGGCCGGGGGCCTCTGTGTCTGTTAGCAGTACGGCAGCATGGCCAGGCCGGGGGCCTTTCTGTCTGTTAGCAGTACGGCAGCATGGCCAGGCCGGGGGCCTTTCTGTCTGTTAGCAGTACGCCGGCGTGGCCAGGCCGGGGGCCTCTGTGTCTGTTAGCAGTACGCTGGCGTGGCCCGGCCGGGGGCCTCTGTGTCTGTTAGCAGTACGCCGGCGTGGCCAGGCCGGGGGCCTCTGTGTCTGTTAGCAGTACGCCGGCGTGGCCAGGCCGGGGGCCTCTGTGTCTGTTAGCAGTACGCCAGCGTGGCCAGGCCGGGGGCCTCTGTGTCTGTTAGCAGTACGCCGGCGTGGCCAGGCCGGGGGCCTCTGTGTCTGTTAGCAGTACGCCAGCGTGGCCAGGCCGGGGGCCTCTGTGTCTGTTAGCAGTACGCCAGCGTGGCCAGGCCGGGGGCCTCTGTGTCTGTTAGCAGTACGCCGGCGTGGCCAGGCCGGGGGCCTCTGTGTCTGTTAGCAGTACGGCAGCGTGGCCAGGCCGGGGGCCTCTGTGTCTGTTAGCAGTACGCCGGCGTGGCCAGGCCGGGGGCCTCTGTGTCTGTTAGCAGTACGGCAGCGTGGCCAGGCCGGGGGCCTCTGTGTCTGTTAGCAGTACGCCAGCGTGGCCAGGCCGGGGGCCTCTGTGTCTGTTAGCAGTACGCCAGCGTGGCCCGGCTGGGGCCTCTGTGTCTGTTAGCAGTAAGCCAGCGTGGCCCGGCTGGGGCCTCTGTGTCTGTTAGCAGTACGCCGGCGTGGCCAGGCCGGGGGCCTCTGTGTCTGTTAGCAGTACGCCAGCGTGGCCCGGCCGGGGGCCTCTGTGTCTGTTAGCAGTATGGCAGCGTGGCCAGGCCGGGGGCCTCTGTGTCTGTTAGCAGTACGGCAGCGTGGCCAGGCCGGGGACCTCTGTGTCTGTTAGCAGTACGGCAGCGTGGCCAGGCCGGGGGCCTCTGTGTCTGTTAGCAGTACGGCAGCGTGGCCAGGCCGGGGACCTCTGTGTCTGTTAGCAGTACGCCAGCGTGGCCAGGCCGGGGGCCTCTGTGTCTGTTAGCAGTACGCCGGCGTGGCCAGGCCGGGGGCCTCTGTGTCTGTTAGCAGTACGGCAGCGTGGCCAGGCCGGGGGCCTCTGTGTCTGTTAGCAGTACGCCGGCGTGGCCAGGCCGGGGGCCTCTGTGTCTGTTAGCAGTACGCCGGCGTGGCCAGGCCGGGGGCCTCTGTGTCTGTTAGCAGTACGCCGGCGTGGCCAGGCCGGGGGCCTCTGTGTCTGTTAGCAGTACGCCGGCGTGGCCCGGCCGGGGGCCTCTGTGTCTGTTAGCAGTACGCCGGCGTGGCCAGGCCGGGGGCCTTTCTGTCTGTTAGCAGTACGCCAGCGTGGCCAGGCCGGGGGTCTCTGTGTCTGTTAGCAGTACGGCAGCGTGGCCCGGCCGGGGGCCTCTGTGTCTGTTAGCAGTACGCCGGCGTGGCCAGGCCGGGGGCCTCTGTGTCTGTTAGCAGTACGCCGGCGTGGCCAGGCCGGGGGCCTTTGTGTCTGTTAGCAGTACGCCGGCGTGGCCAGGCCGGGGGCCTTTGTGTCTGTTAGCAGTACGCCGGCGTGGCCAGGCCGGGGGCCTCTGTGTCTGTTAGCAGTACGCCGGCGTGGCCAGGCCGGGGGCCTCTGTGTCTGTTAGCAGTACGCCGGCGTGGCCCGGCTGGGGGCTTTTGTGTCTGCGGCAGCTGGGGGTGCCTTCCTCACGCCTGGGACACAGACAGACCTGTGAGTTAGGAGTCAGCGAGATGGTGGAAGGAGGAACCGAGTCTTAGGATCGCCTCAGAGCCGCTCCAGGCCAGTCCTCAGGCACATCCTCAGCTGAGTCCCCCTGTCGTGGTGAGCGCTCGCAGACCTGGTACCTGTCTGAGCCTCCAGTCGCCCCATGCTGCTGCTGTTCTTGTTACTGTTCTTATTGTTTTTATTCCTATTTTACAGATGGGCTCAGCTGAGGTAAGTGACTTATCCAAGTGGACACAGATAGAAAATGGCACGGCTGTTCAATAAAGGTGATTAATCTTTTGTTTTTATGTTTTTTTTTTTTTTCTTACCACAATGCCACCAAACCTAGAAAACCAGTGAAATAAGCCACTGTTTCACTACACGTTGCTTTACGACTCCATCGATGGGACGCTGACGCTTTATTAGCCCCACAGGCCAAAAATGTTATTTATTTTTCAGCTCACCTCATTCTAAAAAAGAACTTGAGATGACCACATTACCTACAGTCATAGAGGCAAACAGAAGATGCAGTCGGCGTAAAAGAAAAATCAACCGAAGTAGTAAAATGAAACCAGAGCTGGAGTTTGCACCCAGAAACCCCACTCTGGCTCTGATTTGTTTCTGAGAACCCCAGCTGCTGAAGCAAAACCAGACAACATGGTGAATTATAATATTTGCATCAGATAAGACCGTTCTTCAGTAATCTTTTAATATTCTCTAGGTTCCTGGCCCTGTGGCGGGTTCTGGAAGACGGCCCACCGTCCACAAAATATTACCAGGGACGCCCCCCAGGGCCAACTTGGCCCAACTTTATCTTGTCTCCAAGGTGAGGTGCCATCGTGTGGCCATAACCACGCCAGGGACTCTGAAGTGGAGTGTGTCCTTGCATGAGCATTTGAGAGAAATTTCTGCTCAGGTTCTTAAAAGGTTATTCAAATTCATACTGAGTTGCTGGGTGCCTCCTAAGAGGCATTTTGTTTTGTTTTGTTTTGTTTTTACAGTGACAGAGAGAGAGAGAGAGTCAGAGAGAGAGATAGATAAGGACAGACAGACAGGAACAGAGAGAGATGAGAAGCATCAATCATCAGTTTTTTTTGTGGCACCTTAGTTGTTCATTGATTGCTTTCTCATATGTGCCTTGACCGTGGGCCTTCAGCAGACCGAGTAACCCCTTGCTTGAGCCAGCGACCTTGGGTCCAAGCTGGTGAGCTTTGCTCAAACCAGATGAGCACGCGTTCAAGCTGGCGACCTCGAGGTCTCGAACCTGGGTCCTCCACATCCCAGTCCAATGCTCTATCCACTGCGCCACTGCCCAGTCAGGCTGCCTGCTAAGAGGCTTAATTGCAAAAATGGCCCCATTCTGCACTCCTCCAGGTATCCCTATGTGTCCAAAGCCTCCCCATCTCTTTCCCCAGTCCTTGAAGCTGGACTGGCCTTGTGACTTGCTCCGCCCAATAGGATGGGGGAAGAGTGACCGTGCACATTCCCAAGCCCAGGAGTGGAGAGGCCTCGCCCACTGCTCTCTCTGGAACCCCTGCCTCTGCTGGCTGGCTGGAGGACATGGGGGCCAGCCCGCTGCCCCAGGTAGACTCTTCCCTTGACCCACCGGCTGACCGGGGACACTCAGCAATCGCAGTCGACAGCTGTTATGTCTGGCCGATGTCGACAGAACTGCCCAGCCCAAACCACAGACTTGGGAGCAAAAAAGACAATTCTGTGTTTGCATATCACTGAGGTTTGTGGCAGTGGATACTGCTTCTAACTCTTTGGGGTAAAACACCCTATAAAAGAGTCACTTCTCGTTTGCCTGGGGAGGGAGGGGGTCAGCGGGGACGCCAGCTGCAGCTTCCTGTGCAGCCTGTTTCGGGGTGAGAAGGAAGAAATACCGGCAGGGATGAAATGCTTGGCTCATCTGTGTGCGCGCACGGGAGGCAGACAAGGCCCCTCAAAAACCTCTCTGCCTTGGTCCACGGACACTGAGGCGGTGGCACCTTATGTGGCAAAGGGTGAAAGAGGAGAGGTCTCCCTAGGTAGCTGCCAGAATTTTAGCTGAGTTTTTACATTATGACTTTGTTATTGTCACCGTGGATTGTAACTGAGAGGGGAGCCCAAGAATGAGACAGCTGGCTTCAGTTATAGCAGCTTTTTAGTTGTGACAAACAGGAGATTGTGTCAGATTGTGTCAGGGTTGGGAAATAGTTCATCTGCTCGCTCCTCTCCCTTAATGGCTCCCTGGCCTCTACTTTGAAATGCAGGCAGATATTGACCTTTGTGGGAATGTCGTGGGGGAAAGGCTTCATTGGAGAGGGACCTGACAGGTAGGGGAGTTTAAACCACAACGGCTGTTTGTAAGAGTTCAGTCACAGCCTTTCCTGTAAAGGGTTAAGGCCCCGTAGATAGCTAGAAGCTTTGTTTACAAAATCTCAATCTTCACTTTGTTGCCTAAGAAATATGGGGAGTTCTCTTGCAGGAAGTTCCCAGAGGTGCAACATCAGGGACGCCAGACAGACCTGTGCCAGTGTCAGGAGGACATTCCAGGAGGCATGGCTGCAAACCGGACCCCCGCCTCCCGCACACAGCTACGTGACCAACTGCACGCTCTGTACGAGTTACTGACTTCCCAAAAGACAGAAACCGGCCAGTCAGCTGAGACTGGTAAGGCAGTTCTTCTGGACGGGAGTCCTCTGCCTTCTCAAGTTGCTACATTGAATTAAAGACGCTCGTCTACCTACTCGACCACTGTCCCTCGTGAAATTAGCAAAAAAACAAGGGTGACAGACAACACCAATCCCGGCTTGTTCCGGTGACCTAACCAGGCCTTAGTGAAGTGAGAATGGCTAATCCATACAAACTACTGTTTCCTGTTTCAGTTGCCACCAGTGTTGGTATTGGAATTACTACTGAATTTTGTCTTAAATTTAGATTTGACGTGATTTGGGCCCGATTTTTTTTTTTTCTGTTAGGATATCTGCAGTTTTATGTTGGAAATTAGTCAACAAATGGGATTCCTAAGGTATTCAAATACTTTCCTTCAAGCCTGGTTTTCTGAAATATTCTGCATCTATTTCAGATAGAACGGGACCATTTCACTTTATTGCTTTTACAAACTCAGCACGGGTCTGTGACGTGAACTTCACATGCACCGCATTTCTGACAGCACTGGCAGGGACCGTGTGCTCTTGTGTCTGCAGTGAGGTGTTCCCACGCCACACGGAGGCCTTGGGTACGGTGTGCCAAGGAGGTCAATAAACCTGAGGACGGCACCATAAAGTCAAATAAACAGGAAAACGGCATGCCCCGAGGACTTCTTAAACAAACTCAGACCCCACGAACCTCACTAATTTTTTTCATTCTTCAAAACTTTGTATCTACCTTAGTCACCCAGCCGTTGCCATTTAAATTACCTGTCTCTGAACGACAAAAGAGAGAGCAATAGAGATTTCAAATCAAGACCCTTTGGTGAATGAATGCTTTGGAAAGGGGACAGTGTGAAAATTCTACGGTAATATGGTCGCAACCAGATCAGGCGTTGGAGGGATGCTTCGTTAGGAAGTTAGAGAAGGGGAAGCGATCAGAAAGCAGACCTGGGGGAAGCTGAGCTGAGACACTCAGGAGGCAAACCCTGAATATGAAAATTAGGGCAGCATCCTGGACTTGGTGCTTCTCCACACCCTGGATCCGTGTCTGTAATAGTTAAATAAGCATCACACCCCACGCACTGCGCTGGGGATGTTTCTGCGTTCACCTGTGTTCTCGGCTGGGCTGCAAACACTTCCTGCAATCCTTTGGCTGTAGGCGAGCCTACAGGTAAGATCAGTACAGTAACTATTTCAAGTAGTTCTGGAAGCAACATGCTATCCTAGTGTTGTTATTAAATGTGTGTGCCGGAAATGTCAGCCTCCTTGTTCTGAGGGCCCGGAGAGACAAGAAGAGTCACGGATGGGTAGGTTCAAGTCACCTGTCACCCGAAGCTCTCTTCCTACGCCATTTAGTGTTGTGTCTCCTAAAGACCTTGCGTGACGATAATTAAATAATCACACATGCACATACACAGTCACTCTATTTCAGTTGCTTTAGTATTGTACTTAGGTTGCATGGTGGCCTCTCACTATGCAAAGTGTGTAGGCTAGAATCATGGATTTTCCTAAACACAGACACACTCAGATGTTAAAACTATTATCTGGTTATTCCTATTGCTGCTGCTGATTCCTCCACCCCCTCCTCCTCCTGTCCTGCTTTTTTAAATTTTTTGTTTATTTAAAAAAAAAATTTTACACTGATTTGAAACAAACAGAGAAAGGGAGTTAAGAGGGAATCATCAACTTGTTGTTCTACTCAGCTGCTCTATTTAGTAGTGCACTTACTAACTACTTCTCATGTGTGGCCTGACTAGGGGTCAAAATCAAACCCACAGCCTCGGTGTACGGGACGCTTTACCCACTGAGCCACCCGGCCGGCCAGGGCCTCCTCCTGTCCTCATATCCCTTCTTCTTTATCTGCTGTTGAGCACTAGAAATTCTGATAACAACCTTAAATAAAATAGAAATGCAGCAGGAATTGCCACTAGGTAGGGGAACCCTCTGGGGTAATTTTACATCATTCATTCATTCATTCATTCATCCATTCATTCACAGAAACTCAGCAAGCACCAGCCACGAACTTGGAACCAGGGTCTCCGTGGACAGTGGCCTAATCTGTGCACTGCACCAACAGCTGGGCCAGACGGGCTGGAAACAGAGGGCACCCTCTCCCTGAACCCTGCAACCGGGTGGGGGCTGTGCCCCCATGGAGAAGGGATGCCTTTGAATTCCCAGTAAGATGCCACTGGCTGGCCAGTCCTGTGGCCTCCGTCCGCCTGGACAGTGGGGTGGAGGGAAATTTTAACAATCTATTTACCCACAAGGGTTCCCTTTTAATGCCGTCTTGGGGAGGGGGCTGGGATGACACACACTCAGAGAGCACCCCGCGTCGCTCTTCCTGAGCCCCTTCCGCCGCTGGGATGAGGGTTCTCTCTTCCGTCTGACTCGGACGCTCCCACTTAGACTAAGCGCCGCTGCTCAGGAGACCCCGTCCCCACCCTCTGCTCAGGAGACCCCGTCCCCACCCTCTGCTCAGGAGACCCCGTCCCCACCCTCTGCTCAGGAGACCCCCGTCCCCACCCTCTGCTCAGGAGATCCTGTCCCCACCCTCTGCTCAGGAGACCCCATCCCTACCCTCTGCTCAGGAGACCCCTTCCCCACCCTCTGCTCAGGAGACCCCATCCCTACCCTCTGCTCAGGAGACCCCTTCCCCACCCTCTGCTCAGGAGACCCCATCCCTACCCTCTGCTCAGGAGACCCCTTCCCCACCGTCTGCTCAGGAGACCCCTTCCCCACCCTCTGCTCAGGAGACCCCATTCCTACCCTCTGCTCAGGAGACCCTGTTCGCACCCTCTGCTCAGGAGACCCCTTCTGCACCGTCTGCTCAGGAGACCCCTTCCCCACCCTCTGCTCAGGAGACCCCTTCCCCACCCTCTGCTCAGGAGACCCCTTCCCCACCGTCTGCTCAGGAGACCCCTTCCCCACCGTCTGCTCAGGAGACCCCGTCCGCACCCTCGTTCCCCCAAGGGTCCAGTCTCTTCCGTGAGACTCGCCTCGGGGAGCCGCCCACTGGGCCCGTGACCCTGCGGCTGCAGAGCCCTGCGTGGGCCTGGGTGGCCGTCCCCAGATCGGCTCAGCTACAAAACCCCCAGTGTTACCGACCCCTTAGCATAACCCTGCTCTTTGAACATGTTCACCCCTCTAGTGCAGTCCCTGTAGCTTTGGAATTAACTTGAATAAATTCTCCTAATTGGAGACAGTGTTTCAGAAATCTCTTTATCCCTCAAAGTACCTCACACACACTGAAGGCTTACCGCCTGTCTGGGGAGAGGAAGGAAGGACCACGCCTACGTCACGTCTCGCCCGCGGCTGCAGTGAGACCCTTAGCCCGGGATTTCTCATCTGTGACTTTACTGGCAACTTATCTCGTTCGGAGACAGGGCTTTTACTCCCACTGATATTTTCTAGTTTCCCCTTTTTGTTTGCTAGCAAACACTACCTTCCTTGGCAGAGGGGTGTCTCTTGGTGTGTCAAAGGGACAGGACGTCCTGGAGCTGGAACATACCTGCAGCCTTGGGCATGTGATGTGGCCTCTCTGTTCCCTCCCCCCGAGGGACTCTCTCTCCCCACTCCATTTAAGAAAAGCGGATTCCTGCCCTGGCCAGACAGCTCGTCTGGAAGCGCAGAGGCGGCCGGTTTGATCCCCGGTCAGGGCACATACGGGAACACAGGTCAGGGCACATACGGGAACACAGGTCAGGGCACACACGGGAACACAGGTCAGGGCACACACGGGAACACAGGTCAGGGCACACACGGGAACACAGGTCAGGGCACATACAGGAACACAGGTCAGGGCGCACACAGGAACACAGGTCAGGGCACATACGGGAACACAGGTCAGGGCACATACAGGAACACAGGTCAGGGCGCACACAGGAACACAGGTCAGGGCACATACGGGAACACAGGTCAGGGCACATACGGGAACACAGGTCAGGGCACACACGGGAACACAGGTCAGGGCGCACACAGGAACACAGGTCAGGGCACATACGGGAACACAGGTCAGGGCGCATACGGGAACACAGGTCAGGGCGCATACGGGAACACAGGTCAGGGCGCACACGGGAACACAGGTCAGGGCGCACACGGGAACACAGGTCAGGGCACATACGGGAACACAGGTCAGGGCGCACACGGGAACACAGGTCAGGGCACACACGGGAACACAGGTCAGGGCACATACGGGAACACAGGTCAGGGCGCACACGGGAACACAGGTCAGGGCACATACGGGAACACAGGTCAGGGCACATACGGGAACACAGGTCAGGGCGCACACGGGAACACAGGTCAGGGCGCACACGGGAACACAGGTCAGGGCGCATACGGGAACACAGGTCAGGGCGCACACGGGAACACAGGTCAGGGCGCACACGGGAACACAGGTCAGGGCGCATACGGGAACACAGGTCAGGGCGCACACGGGAACACAGGTCAGGGCGCACACGGGAACACAGGTCAGGGCGCATACGGGAACACAGGTCAGGGCACATACGGGAACACAGGTCAGGGCACACACGGGAACACAGGTCAGGGAACACAGGTCAGGGCACATACAGGAACACAGGTCAGGGCACATACAGGAACACAGGTCAGGGCACACACGGGAACACGGGTCAGGGCACACACGGGAACACGGGTCAGGGCACACACGGGAACACGGGTCAGGGCACATACGGGAACACGGGTCAGGGCACATACAGGAACACAGGTCAGGGAACACAAGTCAGGGCACATACAGGAACACAGGTCAGGGCGCACACGGGAACACAGGTCAGGGCGCACACGGGAACACGGGTCAGGGCGCACACGGGGACACGGGTCAGGGCGCACACGGGGACACGGGTCAGGGCGCACACGGGGACACGGGTCAGGGCGCACACGGGGACACGGGTCAGGGCACACACAGGAGCACGGGTCAGGGCGCACACGGGAACACAGGTCAGGGCACATACAGGAACAGATTGATGTCCCTGTCTCTTGCCCCCTCTACCCCTCTTCCTCTCTCTCTCTCTAAAACTCAATCAATAAAAAATATATATTTTAGAAAGGGGGATTCCTTGGCACTTTAGAAGTGAGCATTCTTAAAGCCCCCACTCGCCCCCACCGGCGCCCCAGCATGAATGGGAAATAAGAGGGCTCTCCCAGAGTTCCCGTCAGGAGTCAGGAGAGGTCTGGAGACCAGAGCAGGGCTCTGGGGTTTCTCCCGATTGGGCCCCTGGGTGGATTTGAGGCTCTGCCCTCGTAGGGTCCCACAGTGAGACACACAGCTGACTCCGGAGCCCTCCGGCACGCTGGCCTCTGGCCTCTTCATGTCCGGGGCTCTGCGAGAACGAGATAGGTGGATGTAGACTTGGGCGGGCGAGGTCAGGGCTCAGACACTGAGTAACTCCCTGTCGGGAACGGTGATTAAACACTGCCTCCGGAGACGGTGTAATTATCTAAGGAGAGGTGACTCTTTGTCTTAAATGACTAGATGAAGTTCTGTGTGAAGGTAGGAGGCTGGCTGACAGTTCTTGGAAGTTAAAGCAAAACTGGAAAAAAAAAAAAGCCAAATACACAAGGCCTTCCTAACCCTTCCGCTGTGCGTCCTGGGAGATGGAGGTGGAGGTGGGCTGGCTCCATAGGGGTCTCACCCGGGATGGCAGGAATCCCGCTTTGCTTGCGTTAAATGATTATTTCTATGTTAATGAGACAATATTGTGTTAATAATCTTAATGGGAGGCTGTCATTTAAAATAGCTCTCGAGTAGCAGTGTGGTGCACACGCCCCACCCACTGATTCCGTTTGGGGTCCCCCCCCAGACAGTCAGGGACGTCTTCCTGTACAAACTGGATGCCTGTCCACCTCGGTGTCACCATCCAGTATCAGATGTGACGAGGGACTGTGTAAGGTGGATACTTGGGGAGGGTGAGAAGACCAGGATGGGGAGGTAGCCCCATGGCTGCGTCTGGGTGATTTGTGTCCTTGTCCCTCCAGCACCCCAACCTTGTAGCGTGATTGGCGGGTTATGAGCTTGTCAATCTGTTCCGATCAGATCAACAGAGCATGTTAGGATAGGGTCCCAGAGTCCCTGCGATGAAAGAGACCTCATCTTGCAGCCGAGGCTTTAAATAGGTACAGGGGACATTAAGTAGCTCACCTGTGACCTCAGAGCCCTGGGACAGAGAGAACACTGGCTTCTCTTTAAAGTCACACCATTTCAGCTCCAGTGATAAAACACCTACACCTCCGTCTTTGAATGTCCACTGACTTATATATAAATAATTAAGGCGGCTCAGTTTAAGTGAGGTCACTGTGAAAAAGTTATGTCCTATACATTGTCTTCTGCAAAAATAAAGCAGAGATGACACCATCTAAGTCCGGAGGCCTGTATAAAAGTTACTGGTGCCATTGGTTTTTATCTCTAGCCAGAAACCTCAGCCAGACTTAAATATTCTTTAATGCATCACATTTGGGAAGTGGAGATCTAACTGCTTACATTTGGATGGCAAAGGGGGAAGCTCATTTGGTAATTACTAATGTCAGTCTTCCCCGGGCCATTTCCATTTCCACAGTGTAAAAGATGAACCAACACAGAGGTATTAACTCGTTTCTTAGAGTAGCAAAAGCTTATTAAGCATATTATAAAAACAAAAGAGTAGCAAAGAACTTTTTAGGTAAGAAGCATTTCCAAAGCACTTGATCCGTTTCTAGCCGTCCTGATGTTTTTTACCCGACACATTTCACTGGTATTTGACGGTTATATGAGTTTCTTGCCATCACCTAAATTACACCCAAACTTTTCTTGACAGGTGTTCCCAGACAGCAGAGGAAAATGTAGTTATATTCTCAAATGTCTTGAGGTCAGAGCCCAAAATAGGGGTGCTCAAGTTAGAAATTATTTGAAGAGTCTGTGTTTGGTTCAATAGAAAAGAAACCTTCTCCACCCAGACCTGCCCCAAATGGTCCAGGGAAAGGCACCCTCTGTATCCTAGGACTTCGTGCAGCATCTCCCGTACCAGGTGCCCGGGTCTGAGAATCACACACTTGGAAGAGACTGCTCTCCCCATTGTCTTACACCCCCGACCCCTCCACTGCCAGGACGGACCAGCAGGAGTGAGCAGCCCCTCAGTCTTGCTGTAACAACACGGCTGGGTCTTTTCACGTCTCCGCGGAGGAGAGACGGTCACGGTGCCCTTCCTCAGAGCACAGACCAGTTCTCTGGTGCAGGGCACAGTCTGGCTCCCGGCACGTGCCCAGCTCCCACCTGCAAACTCTCTCCACCCTTGCAGGCCCCTGACGAAGCCCCCCGCTCTCGGTGGTGCAAAGCCTTCCTCTCTGGTCTTCAAGAGCTGCGATGCTTACCTTTCTCATGACGACTCTCCAATCTTCACCATGATCCTAATACATCAGATTTCAGTTTCTACCTTCCAAGTAGCTGCAGAACATGTTATCAGTTCAAACAGGACCCAGCACCCATCACCACGTGATCTACTGTTTGTTTTCCGGGAGCGTCGGTTCCAGGGGTACGTCCTCTGCCCTAGCCTTCGGGGTGATCACGCGAACCCCGAGCCACTTGAAGAAACCACAGTGGCACAGAGAGGGAGCAGCGGACTATGGGCGCCTCCTAGGCGGCCCTGTGACCCCCTGAGGGAAAGTGCCTGGTGGGGTCCGAATTAGGTTCAAAAGGAGAGGATTTGCCCTGGCCGGTTGGCTCAGTGGTAGAGCGTCGGCCTGGCATGCGGGGGACCCGGGTTCGATTCCCGGCCAGGGCACATAGGAGAAGCGCCCATCTGCTTCTCCAGCCCCCCTTCCTCTCTGTCTCTCTCTTCCCCTCCCGCAGCGGAGGCTCCATTGGAGCAAAGATGGCCCGGGCGCTGGGAATGGCTCCTTGGCCTCTGCCCCAGGCGCTAGAGTGGCTCTGGTCTCGGCAGAGCGACGCCCCGGAGGGGCAGAGCATCGCCCCCTGGTGGGCAGAGCGTCGCCCCTGGTGGGCGTGCCGGGTGGATCCCGGTTGGGCGCATGCGGGAGTCTGTCTGACCGTCTCTCCCCATTTCCAGCTTCAGAAAATACAAAAAAAAAAAAAGAAAAAAAAAAGGAGAGGATTTGTGTTTGTTTATCTTGGGGAGGGGAGTTGTACCTGTGTGCACGCACACAGACACCCCTCTCTCCCCCCCGCAGTGGCAGGGCGGAGGGTCTGGGGCACACGGATTCTGAGATATCTGAGTAGAGAGAGGGTGGCCGGCTCCGTCCACCTCCTGCCACCGACCGCCTTCTCTCAAATATTGTTTAAAAAGATTTTTACAATGGCCAGCTGGAGGTGTTTCCACTCGTGGGAATTTGGACTCGGAAACCGTCCTCGGCAATTATATGTATGTTGGATACCATGGGAGATGTTGAGGAAACAAAGAGAAACAATTAGCACTGACCCCTGTTAAATATGGGGCGTCTCTTTTCACATAAAAAATAAAAGGCAGCACATTGTCTAGCACAATGAAGACAGGTGAATGAATACGAGAGAGTGTACATTACCATTATCAATACACGTTATCTATTAAACATTATACAAAGAGTGGTTGTGAATTCAGTCAATTTCTAAACAATCTGGAGACTAAAAGTGACCTACAATTTCCCCAGCCCTAAGCTGCCGATCTGAAATCAACACAGGTGGTCCCCGGGTTACAAACTGAGGTAGGTCCTGCAGGTTTGCTTTAAGTATTTTTATGCACAGAATGATACAAATAAATACTATGTGAAGACAAACATCTGTCTAACTTGCATTTACGAGGTAAATGTACCTGTTCCAACTTACATACAAATTCAACTTAAGCACAGACCTACAGGACCTGTCCTGTCCGTGGCCTGGGCACTGCCCGTATTGCAAAACTGGAATCTCTAAAGATAATTTCTCAAAAACTTGCGCGAGAAAAAATAAAAAAAGATAAATGGTAATATACGACTTGCGAGATTGTTTTGAGGGTTATGTTAATTAGAGATATTGGTCAAAATGGTCTTGGTGATGTTGAAGCAATTAAATGAGGAGGCCATTAGCCAGACCGAGTTGGCCTGAATGCCCCTGTAGTCTAGAGCCCAGGGCTGGAATTGAAGAAAATGAAATTTCAAGACCACCAATCACAAATGGCCAAATCGGTTTTCCCACACAAGGCGACCACTTCAGCTCCAGCCAATCAAATCATTTCCTTGCTTTGCTTCCGCATCTTCTCTACACAAACCCCTCCCCCATAGCTCCTGGGTGGGGTGGGTGGGGGGGCTCTTCACCACTGTTGGTTTGGTGACGCCTGATCTGAATGGATGTACGTGCAAATAAACTCCTGAAGATTACAATCTGCGTTCGTTTACCTTTTTTTTTTTTTTTTTTTTTTCCCCCATTTTTCTGAAGCTGGAAACAGGGAGAGACAGTCAGACAGACTCCCGCATGCGCCCGACCGGGATCCACCCGGCACGCCCACCAGGGGCGACGCTCTGCCCACCAGGGGGCGATGCTCTGCCCATCCTGGGCGTCGCCATCTTGCGACCAGAGCCACGCTAGCGCCTGAGGCAGAGGCCACAGAGCCATCCCCAGCGCCCGGGCCATCTTTGCTCCAATGGAGCCTTGGCTGCGGGAGGGGAAGAGAGAGACAGAGAGGAAAGCGGGGTGGAGGGGTGGAGAAGCAAATGGACGCTTCTCCTATGTGCCCTGGCCGGGAATCGAACCCGGGTCCTCCGCACGCTAGGCCGACGCTCTACCGCTGAGCCAACCGGCCAGGGCTCGTTTACCTTTTAACAATGATTTCGGCAACTTCCCCTTTTCATCCATACTCCACATTGACACTAATTTGTTTTTTTTCCAAAACATCTGGTCACGTTACTGTCCCGAAAGCCCCTTCCTGGTCTTCGCGGTTGGTAGGATCAAGCCCCAAATCCTCAGCTTGGCACGAAAAGAGTCCCGGGGGCCTGGATGCTCCCCACGCACCGTGGCCATCACCCCTGCTCGGGTCTTCCCAGCCCTCCCCTGCCCTCCCAGCTCTGGCGCAGGGCACAGCCTGACCCCCGGAACGCACCCAGCGCCCACCAGGCAAACTCTCTCCACCCTGGCAGGCCCCGAACGAAGCCCCCCGCTCTCGGTGGTGCAAAGCCTTCCTCTCTGGCCCTACAATTCATCCTTGCATAGCTACGTGTGTGCCGGGTCCCCCGTAGACGCTGAGGATACAGAAGTGAATAGAATGGGGCATAGGCTCACCCCGCGAGGGGCCGCAGGTGACCGGGGACGGTCAACGGTACATCAACAGGCAATGCGACAAGTGTCCGCACGGGCTATGTTCAAGGTCGTAGGGGAGCTGGGTCAGCAGGCTCTTACCTCCTCCCAGTTTCTGTAGCGCGTTATCGGGTGCGATTCTGTGCTGCCAATGAGCACGTCACACGTGTGTGTGTCTTGTCCCCCGGTGAGATTACGTGTTCCTTGAGTGCTGTGCTGTGTCTTCACCTCTGTGTGTCCACAGTGTCACACATGCACAGTGGACACTTAATTCATGCATGTAGAATAAAGACAGGGTTTTCCCTTACAAGTTTTACTGGCGTATTTCAAATGTAAGGAAGTAATAATAGTAAATTAAATGCCCCCCACAAATGTTTCTCGTTAAAATAGCTTCGTTGCGGCTAACAGTGTGATTTCTAGAGACGCTGCCGTGGAATGAGAGCGGGAGCTTCTGACCTCCCACTGGAAACTCAGCCAGGAGCTGGGATCACCACTCCCAGGGCCAGCGAGATCGCACAGTCAATCCGAGACTCCTCACACTTCAGTCCGAATGTGCAGCCCTGGCCGGCCGGGCAGGGTGTCTGTAGGCTTAATCAGAACGAAGAGGTCAGCAGGTGAAAACTGGTGTCCGGCCAGGGAACCTCCTAGAACCGTTCCTCCACTCTCAGTGGGCGGCCACGCTGCACGCTAACTATCTGCACACAGTCAGAAGGCTATTATTTTGTGAGGGAAGGGAAAATACCGTTTCACAGGCATTATCGGGTGTCGGAGGTCTAGTTTTCATGCCATTGAACATAGAAAGGGAAATGTAGGCGTCGTTCAACGGGCAATTTCTCAGAAGAAATTTTTTGCATGCAGGAAAACAGGACGATCTGAGACCAGTAAGGAGAGGACAGTGCAGGAGGGAGCCGCAGGGGCGGGAGGGCGCGGGGGAGACCACCCTCCACCCCGGGAGCCGCAGGAGCGGGAGGGCGCGGGGCGGGCGCGGGGGAGACCGCCCTCCACCCCCGGGAGCCACAGGGGCGGGAGGGCGCGGGGTAGGCCCCGGGGAGACCGCCCTCCACCCCCGGGAGCCACAGGAGCGGGAGGGCGCGGGGCGGGCGCGGGGGAGACCGCCCTCCACCCCCGGGAGCCACAGGGGCGGGAGGGCGCGGGGTAGGCCCCGGGGAGACCGCCCTCCACCCCCGGGAGCCACAGGGGTGGGAGGGCGCGGGGCGGGCCGGGGGAGACCGCCCTCCACCCCCGGGAGCCGCAGGGGCGGGAGGGCGCGGGGCGGGCGCGGGGGAGACCGCCCTCCACCCCCGGGAGCCGCAGGGGCGGGAGGGCGCGGGGCGGGCGCGGGGGAGACCGCCCTCCACCCCCGGGAGCCACAGGGGCGGGAGGGCGCGGGGCGGGCGCGGGGGAGACCGCCCTCCACCCCCGGGAGCCGCAGGGGCGGGAGGGCGCGGGGCGGGCGCGGGGGAGACCGCCCTCCATCCCCGGGAGCCGCAGGGGCGGGAGGGCGCGGGGCGGGCGCGGGGGAGACCGCCCTCCACCCCCGGGAGCCGCAGGGGTGGGAGGGCGCGGGGCGGGCGCGGGGGAGACCGCCCTCCATCCCCGGGAGCCGCAGGGGTGAGAGGGCGCGGGGCGGGCGCGGGGGAGACCGCCCTCCACCCCCGGGAGCCGCAGGGGCGGGAGGGCGCGGGGCGGGCGCGGGGGAGACCGCCCTCCACCCCCGGGAGCCGCAGGAGCGGGAGGGCGCGGGGCGGGCGCGGGGGAGACCGCCCTCCACCCCCGGGAGCCGCAGGGGTGAGAGGGCGCGGGGCGGGCGCGGGGGAGACCGCCCTCCACCCCCCTCCATTTGGCCCTTCCCCCTTCGTAACAACTTGAGCTGCTTCCTGGCACTGCCGCCCGGGGAGCAGCCACGTGCCCACGTGCTGACATCTCTCCCGGGGCTGTGGATGCGGTGCCGTGTGCCACGTCCCGATCGGGCCCCATGGAGTGGACTGTCCCTCTCTCCCTGTCCCGTCAGTCCCGGTGGAAGTGCGGACACGGTGCTGAGTCACCCACACCACGGAGAGGAGGTCACGCCCAGCCTCCCTAGAGCAGGACGACCGGCCCGCTCAAGGTTTCCACGAGAGAGAGAGAGAGAGAGAGAGAGAGAGAGAGGGATCAAACCCCTCTCGTCAAGGTGCCGCGGGTGTGGGCCTCGGTCACACACCAGAGAACGGACGTCCGAGTGACAGAAGGGAAGGCACCGCAATCCCTTTAACCTGGGAGGGCCAGGGAGACATCCTCGCCGCCCTTCCAGCCTCAGAGGGCACAGAGGAAGTGATGGGAGAGCATCTGCAGGCTCCTTCGTCTCCCACGAGCAAGTCCTGGTCAGTCGAGTCGCTCTGTATCTGCCATCTGCCCCAAGTCCTCAGTGAATGGGTCCCTTCGGTCATTTTGAAGACAATGCCCGTGTACCAGTTAAGAGATATTGGCTGGACTAGCAGAAAGCCCAATTCAACTTGATTAAACAAAGGGGGTCTTTCTTCTCTCCCGTAACATGCAGCCCGGCAACAGAGTGGCTTTTCAGCTGGTTAACCACGCAGGGCAGTCGAGCACAGAGGACCTGGCTGTCCCCAGACCATCACCCGTAAGGTCGTGGGAGTAGCCCAACTGGTTTAGACACATGGCCTCCTCGATGGACCTGGGAGTGAGGTCGCCTCCCAAAGAGGAGGATACTTGGAAAAAAACACAGCTTCTCACGGTGACCTGATAGAAACCCACCAAGCCGGGCGGTGGCCCGGTGCTCAGGGGCCGCGCTCCGCAGTGAGCGGTCCTGTTCGCAGAGGGACGGTGAATAGCCGTGAAAGCCGGCTTCCTGCTGGCTGTTTTCTTGACTTCCCAGGGTAATCGGTGCGCCTGCTGGCATCTGTGACATTTAAAATAGCATTCAGAGTATTGAAAGCAAGTGTTTCATCTAAACCGTGCTTAATGATTGAAGTTTGGTGCTTTTCTGAGATCTTACGAAAAGCCATCTTTAGTTTCTCTGTGATACACTAGCCGTCCACAGAGCCACGCAGCCTCCCAGCACCAGTTGTGAGACCTCTGAATGGTCTCTGCTGCATTCATAACGTGAAGCGTGTCCACGCGGCTCACTACGGGGAGTTCCAGGTCAATAGAGTTCACCCGACCAAGAGCGTATGTCTTTAATCCTCTATGGCTCGACTTCTCTTACTGATGAAGCGGCCCCTGCACTTTGCAGTGATCTGATGCCGCTTCTACAGGAGCCCGGCCACGTCCCCACGCGGTGGAGTCTTCCAGAGGCTTGCTTTGACTTGGATTTCTTTCTGCCATCTTCTGACACAGCTCCGCTCTGGGCTCCCAGTTTACCTGTCAAGCCTTTTACGGGAAGGGCCTGACAGGGCTGCCGTCTGAGTCCCTCCTCTTCGCGGAGGCATGCATTCCAAGCCTGCCGCTTTCTTTCCAAATCTGGCAACTAAAACCCCACCTTATTTCTGCAGAAGGCTAACTTAGACGTTGACAGGCCCCCATATCCCTGCTTTTTATCATTTCTTCCAAATAATCGGGCAGGACCAAGACGCGGGGCTTGCGCACAGGTACTGGGCTTCGAGTTCCCGCAGAGAAAGAGCCCACAGGGACGCCTGTCACCAGTCATTTGCTCAGGACGCCTTCAGGAATTGTCAGGGGAGCGGGCTCTGACCGTGGTGGGGGTGGCCACGGGAATAGCTAATTCAGACTTCCTTTGAATTATGGACCTGTCTGTCATTTTAACACGAATTCTTTGAGAGGAACTGAGGGAAATAAATCACCAGACATAAAATTCTTGAAGACTGTCAGGCACGCTGTTGGGAAAAGCGTGTGTCAGGGACAATTCTGCTTCGTTCCAGAAGAGAGTGACCGGTGGAGGGGACACACGGGCTTCCTGCGGCTGCTTCTCCACAGAGGAGGAGGCGACGATCTCTTTCTGGGAGGCCATCCTGGGTGCACCGGACAGACGACTTCTGAGATGCGTCTGAAAGGGTCCTCTGTGTGCCCTTTTCCTCTGTCCCGGTTCAGGACAGCAGACGGGGTGAGGCGTATACGTTTCGTCTGTGCCTGAAGGTGGGTCTCTATCCCCAGGATAAAGTTTGAAATGGATGGGTGGACAGAGGTCTGTGCAGCTGGCTCGGGGGCTCTGCCAGCTGGACCTCCTACGGGCCTCCCATCCCTGGGGAAGGTGGGAGCCAAGACCGGGCTGGGCCGGGTCCCGTCTGCCCGGGGAGCCTTCAGTTCCCAGGTCCTGGCTGAAGAGGCGAAAGGGGTCATTTGAGGAGGTCGCCCGGCAGTGTCCTGGGATCCACTGAAATGCAGAGCGGGGACGAGGCAGACCCACTGCATGGCCCCGGGGCCGGGGAACACTTTGCTTCCCGTCTGTCACCGACCCTCGGACCCCACCGACCACGGAGCCACGTGTCTCTACCCAGGAAGAGCCCTGCTCCCTCCCGACGGACCTGGCGTGTAACTCATGGACTTAGCCTGTTCCGACGGGACATTCGACCAGCAGTGAGGAATGCACGCGACTCTAGGACCGGGTGCCTGTTTCGTTGGGGCCACACCAGAGTCTAAATGTCATCGAAAATAGGTATAAACAAAATCAGGAAGATAAACAAAACAAAAAAAAAAGGAACAACAATAAAATACACTGCAAGAATATCATCCCCAGAATACAGGTATGTTCAAAGTACTATCAGGATATATTTTCCTGTAACTCAGGAAGGACTGGAACCAGTGATTTTCAACTGCTGTGCCGCAAGAAGTTTTAAAACACGCAACACCTACTTTAAAAAGCACGACAACAGTCAATAATAGCCATCTGGTGTGAATGAGTCAAAATCATACCTGCTTTCTTTTTTGTCAGATTGGCAAAAAACTATATTATATATATAATATAATATATATAATATATATATTATAATATATATTTATATTTATTTATTTTTTTGGTGTGCCACATAATTTCAGGGATTAGTTTATGTGAGCCATGAGATGGAGGAGGTTGAAAATTGCTGCTTTAAACTATTTAAAAATAAGATCAAAATAGTCCACCTATTGGCATTCAGTTGCGTGAAGTGTCTGGTGACATGTTTCATGGGACTTATCTTTGAAAACATAAATTAGGTTTCCCAGCAGACTTCACTCCCATTTTTCTTAAATGTGTCATTCAGCGAAAGCGGTGTGACAGGAGAGTGTGTTCCGTGCAACTTAAACGCTTGCAAGAATGCCCGGCGACCACCTGAGGCTCCGCCCCCGCCAGGGAACACCAGGCTCTCCTGGCTGGGTTCTCACGCCCGTGGCCCGTGCTGGTCGAAGCTGACTCCCTCCTCCGGCCTCAGAGGGGCTCTCTCTGAGACGGTGTAAAATTCTACCTACTTTAATTATTGGTCACCTTGCTTTTATTTTTAACAAATAACATTACTTGCTGTTTTTTTAAATATAAGAAGTTGACTTATTTTAAAAAAGGAGCTCATAAACATAATGGGTCCCGGGGAGGCGGCTGCCACCTGGTGATGGAGGGCCTGAGAAGGAGGGGTGGGGGGGGTGATTAGTATTACGGGATGGGACGGAGCACCACTCGCCGTCCCGAGAGCTGCCGGTGACCTCCAGGACGGACAGGGAAGAGAGACGTGATCCAGAAGGCCAAGCGGGGAACCCTGGCTGACAGCTTGGGGAGAGCGGACCCCTCGGGGCAGCTGGCGCTGGCCCGGCCCCGGCCTGGTCCACCTCACGCTGCCCGTCCCCGCCAACATGCCGGAGCCGTTCCTGGCAGCGTGGGAAACAGGATGGAGCTCTATTCCCCGCGGATCCATCGCCACCATCACGTTGTCCGCGCAGTTCACGTTTTATTAGCTCGACATATACGGACATCCACCGTGTGCAAATGTTTCAGGTACCCGAGTGTCGTTTATTCTGTGACGTTAAACCATCTCTCGTGTTCCTCTGATCACGAAATGTTATCCTACCTTGTCTATGGATCTTCACCCCATCCAATTATCTGTCCACATCAGGTTAAGAAATAAAAGGGCTTCCCTATAAGAACAGGCAGTCTCACAAGCACGGCTAAGACAACGAGGCGAACAATTTCTGTTTTTTTCAAATCATACGTTATTAGCTCTCTACAAAGAGGGAGATGTTGCGGGTCTCCTATTCAGACCCTCCGGTTTCGCTGGTTTGTCACGACCGCGCTACGCCCGCTCGTCAACACTAAGCACCGAGAAAAATAGAGCACGTGCATGATTTGACGCCCCAGTTGTCCCCCGGGACCCCCGTCTTATCAGGTGCAGCACACCCAGGGCAGCTCTTGTGCTCAAGAGTTAGAAGAGCCTGCTATGGTGTGCTGCTTGTTCAGGCTAAATGCGTGTTTGCATGGGGAAAGTCTTCCGTCTGATGGAAACCACTTCGCTTGGCCTGACCTGTGGTGGCGCAGTGGATAAAAGCGTCGACCTGGAAATGCTGAGGTCGCCGGTTCAAAACCCTGGGCTTGCTGGTTAAGGCACGTATGGGAGTTGATGCTTCCAGCTCCTCCCTCCTTCTCTCTCTCTGTCTCTCCTCTCTCTATCTCTCCTCTCTAAAAATGAATAAAAAAAAAAGAAAGAAAGAAACCACTTTGCTTAACTGGAGTTCCCAGCTATTTGACTGTGGGTCTCTGGCCAGTCTCTGCCCGGTCTCTGTTCCCCTCCAATCCCCTCTGAGCAACGTCCCCTGGGGCCTGGGCTGCAGGAGACTCACCTTGAAAAAGGCTGGTCTACATTTTTTTAAAACTTAGATAATTGCTTTCATTTATGGACAGATTTTTCTTCTTAACTAGAACCGAAGAGGCCGAAGTGCTTGCTTGGACACGTGGGGAGCTGGGGGTTTGCAAACACCGCCTCCTCCGGGTGGCGTCCCAGTCTTTTCCCGGATTCGTGCTGTCCAGCAGAGCTTTCTGTGGCCGTGACAGAAAGGTTTCTCTCTGTACTGTCCGGTCCACAGCTGGAAGCCGCCTGTGGCCACCGAGCACTTGAAGTGTGGCTACTGTGACCGAGGAACCAAGTTTTTACTTTTACTTCAATAGCCACTTGCGGCCAGCGGCTACCCTGTTGGACAGCGCAGCCCTGGACTGAGGTAAACAGGATGGACAAGTGCACAGACACTGTTATCTTCACTAGGTGCCTGTCAGAATTCTGAAATGCTCCGCGCTCTCCCCCAGCTTGTCGAGCTAAAGCAGGCTTCTCCAACCGGTCTGCCGCAGAACTGATTTCTCTACACCTTGTCCAAAGAGATGGAGCTGACTGCTTTGAAACAGTGTAACTATTTCTTATTTCCCTTTATTTGGACAAAAATTAGCTCAAGACTAGTGGAAGAGGCAGTGGCTCTGTGTTGTTAGAAAACATATATTTCTATTAAAAACCACAGAACACTTTCTAGGAACATTTGCCAACTGATAAATGTTTTTCAGAGGAATGGTAGGTACAACTTGCAACTTTGTGGACCGTTTCTTTAATTAAAATAAATAAAAAGCTGTCTATCTTTTCACCACAAGCTGTCTCCCACGCAGGAAGTCTAGTGGGGCTTGTATTTCCAATCTGCAAATGAGCCAATCTTGGAGAGCCTAAATTAGATTTTTGGACACATGTCAAATAAACATGGAATGCCTATTTTTGACATTTCATAACATTAACTTTTTTTTTTTTTTTTTAGAAAAAAGATACTTTATTTTTGGTAAACAACATCTTGCATACCAAAATGCAATGTGTCAACAAGCTCAAGCTCCGCTCTCTGTGTTGGGCAAGGGCAGGCGATGGAGGCCAGCAAGGTCCGGGTGGAGCTTAATTAATGCTTAGCAACTTGAGTCACTCATGATAAAACACACCTGGCCTTTCCAGCGTCTCCTTGAAAGAATCACGATAGAAACCAGCTATGTTTGGAGCCTAGATTTTAATCTCTAGTCTTTTTTTTTTTTTAAGAAAAGGGAGAAGTTATTAGAGTTTGCAAAAGACTTCATATAATTTAATTAGATTATGTATATTTATAAAATTAAAATATCTTTAGAGAATAGGAAAAGTAACCATTTTGTTTTTCCTTTTATGATTAAATATTGGCCATCTGCTCGTTCTCTATTTCCGAGCTCAAAAAGCAGGCTGCCCAACTATTGATTTCTTAAATTTATTGATTTTAGACAGGGAGAAAAAGACAGAGAGAGAGAGAGAGAGAGAGAGAGAGGGAGATGGATTTGTTGTCCCACTTCTTTACGCATTCGCTGGCTGATTCTCGTACGTGCCCGCCGGGACCGAGCCTGCAGCCTTGGCGGAGGGTCCTACTGCTCATTTTTGAAAACTCAGTAATTAGTGATAATCTTTGAGTGAGAGACTACCTATCTCCACTTGTCCTCACGGATTCCTTTTCTATTGAAGGACTGAAAAATGACTCTCACCGAACCAGAATCTTTAACAATGTCTTCATGCTACTGTTGCAAGCAGTTCAAAATCACCATTTTCAACAGAAATCTCTTTGCACACAGTGGGTCGTACACTATACTTGTGTAGGTCCAGATGCAGGTGTGGTGGAGCCTTGGTAACTAGGATCTACACATTTGGAGATCATCTTAAAAAAAAAAAAAAAAAAAAAACCTATGCAAAATACGGACTCGGTTAGGAGAGCCTGCGTGAAGGAGGGGCCGGTGCCCGGGTTTCGTCGTTTCCTTGACAACCCCGCGCTGGAGCTACGCACGCTGTTCATTACAGAAGACAGTGACTATCAGTGGCCGTAAATTCCATTTTATTTCCTTAACGAACAGGCAGTAATATGATTTTCAAAAGAGACCTTTGGTTGTTTTTTTTTTAAATGTCTATTTATTTATTTATTTATTTATTTATTATTTATTTATTTTTGCGGTTACTAAGATCTTGTCCTTGGAGTTCTAACTTAAAACAGAAAACTCCTCTTCCAATTTGTAGTAGTATTTTTAAGAAATTATCTCCCAGATGTATACTATTCCAAAACAACACCAGTAAAGATGTCGTATTTACAGAAAGTCCCCAGGGTTTGATTGCTCTGGCTTTCTGTACTCTGGGTCAGTGAGTGTAATGTACTCCGTACTTCGCTGCTGTGTCGCCATTGAACACGTCAACATTTTTCTTCAGGGCCATGAAAGTTAGTGAGATGATTTTGATGAATAGCAACAAGGCCAGAGAAAAGAATAACGCACAACAGGAATTCCTCAGAAAATCAGTTAATATTTTTATGAGTAGTAGTAAAAAAAAAAATGATCAAAAGTTAGCAGAGAGTAAGGTCAGGCTATTTGATCCCCAGATATATCCTGCACTGAGTTCTGTCTATCAAAGTAAAAATATTCCGTGCTGTGTCAGAACTGAAATCTTGTGCTCCCAAGATCGAGACATTTTATGTCAGAATGCACAAAATTCTTTATTTGGTCGTGTGGCCTTTCAGAGGACAAACTCTAACTTATACGGTGCTTGTAGGTTCCTAACTGACTCTCTGTGGGTCTGTGAACTTAGTATTTAATATATTTTGGTATTCTGAATTATGTAGCGTGTGTGCAAGTAAAACCCTTTATGTTGTATAAGTACATGGAGGTATTTAAATCTTTTTTGAAGAGGTTCTTTGTTTTTATTTTTATTTATTTTTTAGTGAGAGGAGGGGAGGTAGAGAGACGGACTTCTGCATGCTCCTGGGCTGAGATCCACCCAGCAGACCCACTAGGGGGCAGTGTTCTGCCCAGCTGGGGCCGTTGCTCCATTGCTCAGCAAGGGAGTCATTTTATTTCATGCCTGAGGCAGAGGCCACGGAGCCATCCCCAGTGCCCGAGGCCAACTCACTCAAACCAATTGAGCCCTGGCTGCAGGAGTGGGGGGACAGAGAGAGAGAGAGAGAGAGAAAGGGAGAAGGGTGAGGGGTGGAGAAGCAGATGGTCGTTTCTCCTGTGTGCCCTGACTGGAAATCAAACCCAGCATATCTATACACCAGGCCGATGCTCTACCACTGAGCCAACCAGCCAGGGCCTGAAAAGGTCCTTGTTGAGGCAGGTAAGCAATTTTAATATTGGATAAATGATAATTAATATTTGTAAATGAAAGTGATAGTGACTTCATTCAGATTCATTCTGGATGTCGAATCCCTACTACCTGAATTTAAGGAAGACCAGAATATAAAAACTGAGGCCAGAAATATGAAGACATGAAGCAAGTGCAACACTTCAACTTGTTTGAAGGTGAAGTACCTCTTCCCACCCGTCCTGGGAGCTGGTCCTTAATCTCAAATAATTCTTCCTAATGGAAATAAATTTGTTGCAACCATCATGCATCTCTCAGACCTGTCCTAGCCGGACCGACATTATCATTTAAATAGCGATCCTATCTTCATTTATTAGCTAATATACTCTGCTCTCCGGGCCACAGTTAAGCCTCGTGATAGAGTAGGGCACGGGATCAGGTTCTCTGATTTCCCAGCGGACATCATCAGGCCCTTGAGTGAGAGACTCATAAATACTAAGCTTAGCATCTATTTTAAAGAAGCCAAATGCAATCGAGATGCTGAAGTCTGTTTCTTTCGGAAGGAAACTGTATACAACAGCAGTCATGGATGGTCAGGGACCACCCAGGCGTGTAGGGGGGCCTGACTGATGAGCAGATCGGGACCCTACAAGCCTGAAGCTCCCCACGCGGGGGGGGGGGGTCTCAGCTCTGAAAACAAGTGTCTACGGACCCATCACAATGACCTCTAAGGCTTAATATTTATATTTAAATTCTGCGAATGACAATAAGCTAGTGACTGACAGCCTGAGAGCCACGGAAATTAACGAGAGCTGGGGCTTCCTCTGTGTCCACGGCCCTGTGCCTCCTCCATGGCTTGGATCTCAACGCCCTTCCTCGAACACCGTGCAGGTCGGGGTGCTCACTGCTCCCCGAGGCAGCCTGTCCTGCGGTTGGCTGTCCGTGGTCTCGGAGCAAATACCGAGCAGAGAACACTGTCCTCTCTCCCCTACTCACTCGGACCTGTCCTGCCGCAGAAACAACATGAACCAACCGCGATTCCTCACACACAATGGCTTTCCGTCCCCATCCTTAAATCCAGAAAACGCTGGCGGCTCACAGGGCCTGTACAAGTCACCGCAAAACCACGTGGGTCAGGAAAAGGGGAAGAGAGAGACGAAGGAAAGAGAAGGTGGGAAGCGAGCTTCGAGCTCCGTTTCACCCACGGCCCGCCGTGGCTCCCGGGGTTCCAGCAGGCAGCTCTCGGAGGGCAAGCTCTCCAGCCGCACAACTGACCATGCCTCAGTGACAGCTTTCCTCGGGACAAGTGGAAGGGTCCTCTTGCTAGGGTCAGCCTGGAGCAGCCACCAGGGTTCCTCATACAGGAGCCCCAGGGGTGTCCTGAACCACACGCATCCTTCTTGCTGCAAAATGGCTGCCATATACATGAAAAGCATTGTGCCAAAGTACCGCATGGGAGAAGCAATACTTAGAGGCCTAAAATGACGAGGCCTGGGCACTAAAGTTCCTGCTATCGATACGGCTCGATCCAGGGGCATAGTCTAGAGTATTTGGAAGAGAGGCTCAAACAAATGTCTTATCAGTAATTTTCCTTGACTATGGGGCCTTGTAGGTGAGCTTTTTGATAAATATTAGGCTTTTAATATTCAATAAATAATGCACTTAATGCCAGACATTATCTAAGCATTTTGTATCTACTGTATCATTTAATATTCATAGTAGTCTTATACCATGTTACCATAATAAATCCTATTTTAGACATGAGGAAACTGAGGCACAAAAATGAAGACCGCTAGTACTTGGTGGAGTCAGGATTTGAACTTAAAGACCTCCAACCCAATCTCCTTTCTGACCACGACGGAATCTTCCAAAGGGCGCCTAGGCTGGGCTGACATCCTCTGGGAAAGTCAGGGCGTGAAGAGGAGGCAGTGATGAGGCCAGTGTCTCTGCCGAGATGCGGAAGCGGCGGGGACTGAGGCAAGAAGAACCGTACGTGGGTCGGGCCGCCAAGGGGGCAGAGAAGGGACGTCACCCGTCAAACGCATGTTTCAGAACATCCTTTCTCTTTGTTCTTTCTTCGACCTCTTCAACCTGTGAACGGTGCCGGTTCAGAGCAGGCCTGTGAATTCTTTGGTACTCTTTCCTTTAAGATGGAGCCTCATTCCCTTCCTCTTCCTCTTGAGGGTGGGCTGGATCTGGGACCTCAGTTCTAATGAGTGGAGTCAAGCAGAGGGGTGGGGCGCCCCTTTGGAGGTTGGGTCGTATGAGGCACTGTGGCTTTCTCTTTGCTCTTGGGGGTGACTTGCTCCAGGTAGGTCAGCTGCCATCCTGGGGGGGTCAGGGGACGAACGGCCTAAGACGAGGGCCACACGGACAGAAACTGTGGTCTTTCTTCTGCCAACAGCCAAGAGAAACTGAGGTCTTTCTGGCCTACAGTCTGCTATGTGACGGGTTGCGGTAGCAGATTTCATACCCCAAATACGCCTCTTTGGAATACTGGTTATTTTAAGTTGGTTGGTTTTCAGACACAAAAGAGTCAAGAAGAACCTTTAACTTCCCCCCTAAATGCTAATAAGAATTTAGATGGAGGACCTGCTGCAGGCAAGGAGGTGCCATCACAGACACCTGAGGTCTAACAGGAACCAGGTACGACCGGGAGGGACCTAGCGAGACCCATCTGACCACAGTCCGCTCCGTGTCCCGCTGCTCAAGACCAGCACTTGTTCTTCCGTCCACACGGGGTTTCCCCGCCTCCCCTTTGAAGTCCCAAACTACGACTCCCATTGGCCCCTTGGCTCAAGCTCGGTGACAGAAGCGCTTCTCCTGCCCGACTTGTCCTTGGCCCCGGTCCCATATTCTCATGGAACCCCCGTAAGTACGTACACAGTTAACTGTGGCTACTTTCTCCTGTTGACCTGCCTCATGTCAATTTGATTCTTCAGTCAGTCGGGAGAACTAAGAAGGACAAGAGGGAAACTGTCCCCGCACCCACGCACCTGGCCTGACTGCCACCTCGTGAGAGACCCAGAGCAGGAACCACCCAGCCAAGTCCCCCACGGCTCCTGACCCTCAGAAACTCTGGGCGATAACACGTGATTATTGATGAGTTAAGACGGTTAACATGTGGGGTCGTCCGCTACACGGTGGATGACCACTGTGTACAAACCGGCAGGTCCACCTCTCAAAACAACAAACAGAATGAATCAAAATACTAAAATAAAGCTCATTACCTGGAATTTCCAAAGGATGAAACCTGTAGGTAAGGTTTGCCCCCAAAGGTTCTTAAAGACATAAAAGCCACTCAGTTCGTTTCCCATGTAATGTTCTATGATTTGGAGCTTAGACGTGGGCGCTACTTACAATGTCACATTGTGTGAAAAAGGAAAAGAGAGGAGTCCAAACTTAACCACGACAGAAAACCTTCGGAGTTCTTTAAAGCCAGGTGAACAACGGAATGCAGGAGATGGACCCCCCCCCAAAAAAAAACCCCCCCAAAACCAAGAAAACCTCGCCACTGCGTCAAGAGAGTTAAGATCTTAAAATCCAGCTGCAGAGAATCAAACGACAGTGGGCCACGAGCAGGCGGAAGCGTCCGGTTCAGCCTCTGGTTAAAAGCGATTGTAATGCACTTTGAAAGGCAAGACCCGGGCGGCTGCTGACCCCGGAGCCTGGCAGCCCGCCCGGGACCCACGCGATCGATCAGTACACGATTGTCACGTGGTCAGCACGGACAGCAGAGTCAAGGACCATGACCGAGGCGGCACAGTGCGGCTGGACTTCCCCCGTGTCCACGGCTGGCGCACCTCCCCCGAGTTCTCACGCTGTGATGCGAGCACATTGTTACTCCAGAGGCGTTTCTTTCCCCTCAGCTGAGGCATCACGGTACCTCCTTGGTTTTCAGGTTCTGCTTGCCCTGCTTCCTGGCTCCACCCGGGGCCGTGCAGCCCACCGCGGGGACTCAGGGACCCCTTGACAGGGGCTCATGGTGCCCAGCCAGCGCCTGGCCCTGGGCGACACGCCTCTGCCATGGACACGTGCTCACTCACAAAGCCCCCCGTGAGGCTGCAGGTTTGAAAAGACGTTTTCCCATCAAACGTCAAGGGCATTTTATATGCAGATAAACCTTCTTCCCTTTATCGGCCGGCGTGAAGTTTCACGTCAGGATTATTACCCATCTGTCATTGCACATGGCGCGCAGCGAGCCCTTCTGCCTCCCCCCCGGGGGGCCCTCCCTCACCCTCCCCCACCCTCCCCCACCCTCCCCCACCCTCCCCCACCCTCCCCCACCCTCCCCATCCCTGGCAGCCGCTGACCCCGCGGAGCGCCTGTGGGTCAGGCCGGCTGACCCCCTCAGCACAGGCGGCTGCCGCCTGCCTCACTCTGCTTCCCTGAGAGGCACCATTAGTTTTGCTCGGCTCTGTTCACAATGACTATGACGCAGCAGCAGCATTGCAGGTTTTCCACATTCATCTCCATTTCACTTCTCGAAATGCTCAGGCAAACAGCACTCCTGAGGCCTCACTGAGGGCATTCTCCTTCCCCTTCACTCCCGTCCACCCAGAGCCACCTCGGGAGACATCGTAAGTTTTGGCTCTGAATCAGCTGAGTGCTGGACGAACAGCTTAAAAGACTAGTCTAGTGATTCAGGGTCTTAGAGTAACCACTGTGAGAACTGACTGAAGCAGAATTATCAATCTATCGTCTGTCTGTCTATCTATCTATCCATCCATCCATCCATCCATCCATCCATCATCTATCTATCTATCTATCTATCATCTATGTATTACTATCTATCTATCTATCTATCTATCTATCTATCTATCTATCTATCTATCTATCATCTATGTCAGGGGACCCCAAACTACGGCCCGCGGGCCGCATGCAGCCCCCTGAGGCCATTTATCCGGCCCCCGCTGCACTTCCGGAAGGGGCACCTCTTTCATTGGTGGTCAGTGAGAGGAGCACATTGACCATCTCATTAGCCAAAAGCAGGCCCATAGTTCCCATTGAAATACTGGTCAATTTGTTGATTTAATTTACTTGTTCTTTATTTTAAATATTGTATTTGTTCCCGTTTTGTTTTTTTATTTTAAAATAAGAATTGTGCAGTGTGCGTAGGGATTTGTTCATAGTTTTCTTTATAGTCCGGCCCTCCAACGGTCTGAGGGACGGTGAACTGGCCCCTGTGTAAAAAGTTTGGGGACCCCTGATCTATGTATTACTATCTATCTATCTATCATCTATCTATATCTATCCATCCATCCATCTATCTATCTATCCATCATCTATTCATCTATCTGTCTATCATCTATCTGGCATCTATCTATCTATCTATCATCTATCTATCATCTATCTATTTCTATCTATCATGTATCTATCTATCTATCTATCTATCTATCTATCTATCTATCTATTACCTATTATCTATCTATCTATCTATCTGGCATCTATCTATCTATCATCTGTTTATCTATCTATCTATCTATCTATCTACTTACCTACGTACCTACTTACCTATTGTCTATCTTATCCGTTATCTATTATCTATCTATCTACCTATCTATCTATCTATCGCCTACCTACTTATCTATTTATTTATCACACCTGGAGTCCTATATAAGAATTTTAAAATTGATTTTCCTATACCTCAGTTCCAAGATTTGAGTCCACATGAAAACTGACAGTAGAGCACAAGAAATCCTGGCCAGTCTGCCAAAGCAAGTGGACACACGGAGGCGACACTGGGTGCCGCGGTACTCACCCCACAGCCCAGGCCGCCACCGCCTTCGCAGGTGACCCTCCTCTGTCCTGGCTCGGGCAGCAGCCCCGCCCCGCAGCCCGGCCTGGGGCACAGCACGCCGCCCATCTGCAGCACACACTCCTCCGCCCCGTAGTGCTGGTACCGGTTGTACTGCGGAAACAGAACGGCTTTTTTAAAATAATGACACACGTGCTGAGATGTTTTTGGTGAACTGTGAATGGCTGGTGCTGTGTGTGGGTTTTCTGACTAGTCCGTTTCAGTAAGAAATGGCGGAGGGGGGTAGTAAGGGGTGGTCCAACGTCGAGTCTCCCAGTTCACACTGGCAGAGCAGATTCATTCTTTGTACTTCTAGAATTTTGTCCTCAGAAAATAGATTTTGCAAAGTTTGATTTTTTTTTTTATAATACTACTTCCACCAACCTCATTTAACAGTGCTACTTTTGTATACATTTTTGGGGGCTGAGCCTCCATTTCAGGTTACGGATGCTTACAATGTATCGTTAGCCATCTCATCAAGGAGGGTGCTTTCCTGCCTGCGTTCACGAGTCCATGGTTTTTTTTGGGGGGTTTTGTTTGTTTGTTTTTTGTATTTTTCTGAAGCTGGAAACGGGGAGAGTCAGACAAACTCCCGCATGCGCCTGACTGGGATCCACCCGGCACACCCACCAGGGGCGACGCTCTGCCCACCAGGGGGCGATGCTCTGCCCCTCCGGGGCATCGCTCTTCCGCGACCAGAGCCACTCTAGCGCCTGGGGCAGAGGCCAAGGAGCCATCCCCAGCGCCCAGGCCATCTTTGCTCCAATGGAGCCTTGGCTGCAGGAGGGGAAGACAGAGACAGAGAGGAAGGAGGGGGGGTGGAGAAGCAAATGGGCGCTTCTCCTATGTGCCCTGGCCGGGAATCGAACCCAGGTCCCCCGTACGCCAGGCCAACGCTCTACCACTGAGCCAACTGGCCAGGGCCATGAGTCCACGGGGCTTTAAAACCATTTTGAAAACGGGTCACAATTTCCTACCCTCTAATCGTCAGCAGCCCACAGGACCTCGCCGATAACATCCAGCGGGACGAAGAAGAGACGGACGACAGAGAATGAAATTTCCCTTCTGTCCTTGTTCCTATTCTGAGAGCCTGGCTTCTCTGACCCGACTCCGGTGCGCGGTGCCGCTGCCGGCTCCGTTCCCTCTCGCGGTCCCCGGCCTGCAGCGTGGAACCCAGACACCATGGTGCGATCCTCAAGGTCCTCCCGCCGGGCTCTGAATCAGTGTTCTCCTTGCGTTATTTGATCGCTTTCTCCCCTAAACTAGGACCAAGTCAACTGCATCAGCTCCGCTATTAATTACCGTATTTTTCGCTCCATAAGACGTACTTTTTCCACCTCGAAAGTGGAGGGGAAAATGCCCGTGCGTCTTATAGAGCGAAAAATAATGTTATTTTATTAAATATTTTAATACACCTTTTGGTTTAGAATGTTTTTTTTTTTTGTCTTATTTCCCTCCTTAAAACCCTAGGTGTGTCTTATGCTCAGGTACGTCTTATGGAGAGAAAAATACGGTAGTTTATGCGACGTTCACGGGAAGCCACTTTGTGCCAGGCGGGACCGTGGGTGCCGGGCGGAGGTGCCTAGGCACAGACGTCTCTGAGCTCACCCAGCCGACGGAGACTGTGGATCCCGAAGGTGACACTGTATCTCGTTTCCGGGGGTGGGAGGTAAGCGGGAAGGAGAATGCAAACCGGAGGGAGATGGACTCCAGGGAAGATGGAGGTGACAGTTGAGAGAGGTTGGCGAGGGAATTGGGAACACTGTAAGGGTCAGGGGCGCTGCAGCCTGTGTCCGAGATCAGAAGATCAGAAAGGCTGGCCCCGTGGCTGCCGGGGGCCTGAGCTCTCCTCTCGGCCAGAGCTGGGCGTTACCCGAGCCCGGAGGCCACAGAGCACTGGCCTCCTGGGAGGTGCAGCAAGAGGGGGGTCAGGAAGCAGGAGGAGAGGAAGTCAGAGAGTTCACGGGGATGGACGCTGTAGGGGTCCCTGAAGGCCAGCGTCAGAGCACGGGCCGGGACTCTGAGGGACAGGGGAGCCCCCGGAGACTTTGAGCCGTGGAGTGACATAATTTGGCTACTCTTTTTAAGCCAGCCAGGCGACTGTCTGAGATGCTCAGAAGAGACTCCTGGGGACAAGGACGGAAGCAGGACGTGGAGAAGCAGGTAGGAGGTTGCTTCAGCGAGCCACCTGGGAGGCGGTCGGGGCTCCCACCAGGAAGGCAGGGCTGGAGGTGGGCGTCGGTGGGTACAGATCGAAGGCAGAGGTGGCAACATTTCCAGGCAGATTGAATACACGGTATGACAGAAAAAGAGTCAAGCATGGCCCCGGCCGGTTGGCTCAGTGGTAGAGCGTCGGCCTGGCGTGCAGGAGTCCCGGGTTCGATTCCCGGCCAGGGCACACAGGAGAGGCGCCCATCTGCTTCTCCACCCCTCCCCCTCTCCTTCCTCTCTGTCTCTCTCTTCCCCTCCTACAGCCAAGGCTCCATTGGAGCAAAGATGGCCCGGGCACTAAGGATGGCTCCATGGCCTCTGCCTCAGGCACTAGAATGGCTCTGGTTGTGATGGAGTGACACCCCGGATGGGCAGAGCATCGCCCCCTGGTGGGCATGCCGGGGGGATCCCGGTCGGGCGCATGCGGGAGTCTGTCTGACTGCCTCCCCGTTTCCAGCTTCAGAAAAATGAAAAAAAAAAAAAAAAAGAAAAAGAGTCAAGCATGACTGTAATGTTTTTTCCTGAGAACACAAAAGGATGGGGGGGGGGGGAGAGAAAGAAAGAGAAAGAGAAAGAGAGAGGGAATTACTGAAATGGAAATACCTGTGAAAAGAAAGGTGGTGTGCGTGTGTTTAGGAGGCTGGGGAAGAGAACTGGGCTCATCTTCAGTCTGACAACCTAACACACAGCTAAGTCCGGAAAGCTGAGTGGCTACCTGAGTCCCTGGGTGTGGGGTTTAGGAGGAAGGTGGGTTGTGGATACACACTTAGAAGTCTTGGGTGCACGCACAGCTTGGCAGGAAGGGGATAGCATCAGGCCAGCTACCCATCTTCTTGTTTTTCTGGCCCCAAGAGAGAAAGACAACTTTGTCAAATACCCCTGTAAACACGCTACCGGTATGTACATACGTGGCATGTGCTAGAGAAAAGTTCCCATCTACGGAGTACATTTAGCAGGAAATGCTTGGTCTAAGATTGCTTGTGGTAAACTAACTAGAGCGTGTGAACTTATGGGGAGAGGCTCTCCGGAAAAACGTCATAAACTGTGCAGTGATCACGAGATAAAAATGAGGCTCTTTCATCAAGTGGTGAGCGGCGAGACCGTTTGTATCATCGAGAGAGTCCATTTCAGTGGTCACACCATGAACTTCTCAGGGACCTCACTTAGTAAACCTTGCCTAGGGTACACCCTGGTCTGCAGGGCAGGACTTGGGGAGTGAGATGACCGGAGGAGGAGCCGGCTGACTGTGTCGAATGCTGTCTACTGAGAAACTGAATAAGGTGAGGTCCAGAGTGGGTCAGCCCCTTCAGACCTCACTCTACTCTCTTGTCACCTCCCCTTGTGTGTATTTGTGTGTCCTGAATTTAGCATGCTGCCATGTCCACAGTCGGTACGCAGTAGTTGTAGAATGAATTAATGCAATGACACTCCAGTGAGTGCCAATGAAAGAATTCTAGTGAAATTATCGATGGCAAGGGAATTGGTAAGAGTGATACAGGATGGTCGTATCGACATACATTGCTTTTCTACGTTAAATAACTGCTCTGAAGTGACGGGCTATTTTCTGATTTGATGACAAATTATCTGTCTGCTTAATTTAGTTGAGCTATTTTTTCTGCAAGGACAATAGCTTTTATCTAGGAAGATGCTGGCCTGTGGGCAAAGTCCAGTGACATTTGGAAACTCTTGCTGATCACCTGTGTGGCGGTCTCAGATACTGACGGGGCGTGTAAGCTCACGTCCCTCTTCCTGTCTATCATCGACAGCACGTATGACAGACATCTTTATGATATGCCTTCTATTTACAACATACCTGGGAGCACCTGAGCCCAGAGCTCCTTTTCTGAGGGAAGACAAATACTTTCGTTTATATGCCTGGTAATTTTTCTTTTTTTTTTCTTATTTTTTTATGTTTTTTATTTTCCTGAAGTGAGAAGCAGGGGGTGGCAGTCAGACTCCCACATGTGCCCGACCGGGATCCACCTGGCATGCCCACCAGGGGGCGATGCTCTGTCCATCTGGAGCATTGCTCCATTGCTGCTGGAGCCATTCTAGCTCCTGAGGCGGAGGCCATGGAGCCATCCTCAGTGCCTAGGGCCAACTTTGCTCCAATGGAGCCTTGGCTGCGGGAGGGGAAGAGAGAGACAGAGAGGAAGGAGGGGGGGAAGGGTGGAGAAGCAGATGGGCGCTTCTCCTGGTGCCCTGGCTGGGAATCAAACCCGGGACCTCCACACGCCGGGCTGACGCTCTACCACAGAGCCTACCGGCCAGGGCCGCCTGGTGATTTTTGATGGTGGAAAAGGACACACAATATCTGAAATAAAATCTATGCTTATGGAATGCATTTCTTTTCTTTCTTGTCTTTTTTTTTTTTAACATTGTCAAATTTATAAGAACAACATTTGACCTACAGCTAATAAAGCGTTAGTAATGTTTAATGTAGAATGTTTAACGAGCCCCAGGAAGTAACTGAGACAGGGGGTTATAGATGTGTCACCAGCAGCAAGTCTTTAGTTTCTTTCAAATGAGCCCCACCTTCCCCAGGTTCCTTCCAGCCACTTCCTGGCGCGAAGGGTAGAGGGCACCCAGAGAGTCCTCTGACAGGCGTGCTGGAGGGCACCCAGAGAGTCCTCTGACAGGCGTGCTGGAGGGCACCCAGAGAGTCCTCTGACAGGCGTGCTGGAGGGCACTGAGAGAGTCCTCTGACAGGCGTGCTGGAGGGCACCGAGAGAGTCCTCTGACAGGCGTGCCGGAGAGCTGTGACGCATCAGCACTAACTAGGGCGGAGGACCTCTCGTCATCGGGTGTAAGACACACACAGCAGTGACAGAGCGCTCAATGAGCTGCCTCTGGTGAAGCGGAGCAAGTGCTCGTCCCCCCGGTTACGTCCAAGGGCTTTGTTTGCTCGTCTGCATTGCTGCGCATTTTATCAACGGCGGTCACTTGGGGGAAAGCGACAACGTGGTCACGCGGACCAGCCCTCTCTGGATCCATTCTCGGGTGAGGTCCGGGAGCAGCGGATTCTCCGAGAGTCACTGCGTCGCGTGTCTGCGTGCTCACACGCGTGTGCACACGGTGCTGCTTTCTTGCTGCTCGTGCTGGTGAAGCTCCTATTAAAACCAGTCTGCGAATTTCTAGCGAATTTCCAGATGTGCTTTCATACTGTGGATTATCCACAGACAGGCAACTAAGATCATTTAGAGCTGATACCATAATACTTACAAAAATATCTCAAAATATTAATATTAACAGAACATATTGCTCTGCACCTAAGGAAAAAAAATATTTTTAATTTCCCCCATGTGACATCAGAATGTAGTAAAAATACCTTCCATTACACGAGCTATCTAGGTAAAATCTCAACTTCTCGTTATGATTTATATGTTATCTATTTGGGGAGCAAATGATTCAGTCTGTGTGGGTGCTTATGGATTCTTTTACAATTAGAAAATATTCATTTTAAAGTATAAAATACATAGAAGTTCCAATAAACTCATTTTTTAAAAGAATCTAAATAATGAGTCATGGGTGAGTATCATCAAATAGAAGTTGTACTTTGGTGGTCGGTCGGTCGTTAGAGAGACTTGGGCTGGGCGGAATCTTGTTCTAGAATAAAGCAAGGGTTATAGGTTCAAGTACCATGTGGGCCTCTGGGCTTCCCTTTCTTGCTAGCCACTGACCACATGCTAAATACGGTGGTCACCCGAGGGCGCTGTGCCTAATCGCCCCACCCCTGGGAGACCTCTCAGAAGGCCTGTCCCCTCCCTGTAGGAGGGCGCAGACAGTTTCCTTGTGATGTTTGCGTGGCGCGCTTTCATAAGAAAGGGAAGCAAGAAGGAATGGAGATTTGACCGCTGCCAGAGATGTGAAGTGCAGGGCGCGAGGTAAACTCTGTGAGAACTGGCCAGGCGTTCTGTCACAGTGAGTCACAGCGTGTCACGGCCCAGAGGCTGTGTGGCAGCCGGTGAAGCCCGCTGGGAGCAGGGGAGGAGGCTGTTTTTATTCTGCATTGTATTTCCCAGAGCAGCCTTTGGGGGGCACTTGGGTGCAGCTGCAAAAGCCACCTCTACACGGGCGGGCAGGGGGGGGCTTGCCTTGCTGTTCCCTGGAATTCTGGCTCCGGTTAAGTCTTAGCCCAGGCACCGGGGGACCCCTCCCTGGGTCCTCGCTCTCAGTCCTCGCTGGAGGAGAGAAACCCTGACCGGAGATACTGGTCTCTGAACAGCTTGCTCTGTGCGTGCCTATGCCAGCCCTGCCCACGTAGCTCATTCTCCGTGACCCCGGGAAGGGACAGGCAAGGCCCCCGAGTCACAACGAACTCCAGCCCTTCGCTGAACCTCACAGAGGCAGGAAACCCACGATCCTGCCTTGGAACACGGGGTGTGGGTCTCAGGCACCCTTTCCCCAAAACCACACCGCCTCCACTTTCTGTTTTCCCCTTTATTAAAAAAAAAAAAAAATTCAGCTCACCCTTAGCCATCTTTTTGAAACTAATGAGAAACAGTGTATGATGTTGCACTTCCTCTTTGGATTAAAAAAAAGTATCTCAAATAACTTTATAGAGGAACACAAACTCCTGACTGATCCATTTCTCCTTGCTATGCAGACATGTCATGTCTTCTGTGTGTATTAGAAGGAAGAAGAAATGTTCCTTAAATTCTCAGAAATCTCGGCCTCGTTTTTCTTCATTTCCAGAGTGAGCCCAGGGGAGCTGGGGACCGTCTCCGTGGGGAGCCAGCCACACTGCTGTTTATATTTTCTGTTCTGTTGCTAATGTTTTCTTCACCCTGGACACCTGTCATCGACTGAGGAAGTCAATTGGCTGGAGAAAGGGCTGGACCTCGTCCATCGCATAGAAAAACAATCATTAGGACAGCCGGAATCAAAGGTAAGGAGGAAGAGATCAAACAACAGCTGAGATATAATTGGAGCAACAGCCTGTGTCCTGCTTGGCAATTTATGGATTTTTTTTTTCCCCTCCAGATATTTCAGATGACAGAATGCCAAAAAGTATCTCGACTTCCTGTGGCTGTGGAATCTTCTGGAAAGAAACCGGTTGGTCTCTCTGTCCCTCCTGCATGCTGGGGCCATGGCAGTACCTCTCAGGATGAGCATGACTACGAACTGAACTGTTTTCCTGGCAGGAACTGATACCACGGGCGTGAAGTCGGGGACTCCTGAGGGCTTTGCAAACGGGACCTCTAAGCACAGGCTCCTGACGGGCGCCCGGCAGAGGGCAAGGCCGTCTGCGGGCACGGGGCGTTCTGCCCTTCACTGTGGTCCCTGGCTGAGTGCTGTTGGCCTCCAAGTCCGAGAGCCGGAGCCACGGAGAGATGGCCTTTGTCCCGGGCTCGTTTCACGTGTGGGAGTTCTGGGCGAGGCTTCGGTTTGAGGCATGGAGACGGGTTAGCTCCGCCGCCCAGTTAACAAGCTGGGCAGGGCTCTGCTGACCCACATAGCTTACACGGTGATTCTCTGGACTGTATTCGGTGGCTTTGCATTTAAAACTAGCTTTGAAATGAACAAGCGGGTGACACTAAGGACACGTCTTGGAGGGAAGGCAGAGTGAGTTGCCTCAGTGCCCGGAGACATGCCTGAGATGACCACGGCCACCTGCTTCTGTCCGGAGAGTCAGGATGCAGCCCTCACGCCTTGCGTTGCTGTTTAGTTCTGAGACTCCCCCGTCCCCGTTCTTCTTGTTGCCAGACTCTCCTTCCTACGTGGGTCTCTCGTCCCTGGTGCCCGCCTCCCTTTTCTGTTAAACCCTCTCTCTGTGTCCCCTGGAAGTCCTGCGCCTCGACAAGCAAACTCTCCGGCATGACCAGCCTCTGCGAAGGGTTCCGGCCGTCCTGCAGTGACCAGAACAGATCCATCCCCCTCCCAGCCCTCTCAGACGAAGCCTGGTCTCAGGTCACACGCTCGCAGGCAGAGGTGGAGCTGGTGGTCTCTCGGCTCCTGACTTCTGTCCCTAAAGCCCGGCTCTCCTCTCCCTGCAGAAACCCCGCCCAGGGCTCCTGTGAGACTTGCGCCGTCTGGCTGCACCTCACTCCCCTCCCCGTCGCTGCCGCCTGCCGTGGACAAAGGTGGACAAGGCCCTCATTCTCGGACGGTTCCAGCGCCTGGTTCACGCTCTTCATCTTTGCTGCAATTCTGGGATCACTCTGGGGATGGAACTCCTGTCTGACGGAATCATCCACCCGTCAGACTGTTCCAGTTCCTCTACCTTCCCGTCTTCGGGGACCTAAATTTTCTTTTCTTTTTTTTTTTTTTTTTACTCCTTCTACTGTCATCGCCCCTCCCTGAGCCTTGTCATCCCGAGAAATTGGACCACCTTTAAAATCCCAATTCCAAATGTGTCTCTTTCCAAACACCATCTCCTATTTTTCCATCCTGCTCTCGTCAGAGTATGAGCGTTGCTTACACTCTTCAACACCGTCAAGACCTCTCGTGAACTGACCCAGCACTTTCTCCCTGGCCACTGCCCTCCCCAAGCTTAACCTCCTCCCTGGTCTGACGCAGACTCCACTGTCCACCACCGTAAACACTGCCCGGGGGACGCCTGGCACTGGGCCTCACGGGTCCTCGTCGTCTGACGGCTCTGGCGAACAGTTCCTCTGCCTTCCTCCTTTCCTGTGCAGGCTCCCCCGCAGGCTCCCCCGCAGGACGAGATTACACAACCGACTCCTTCCCTTAAATCTCTGCAGACCTCAAGCGGGCACGTACAGCTTCCTCGTGCTCGCGTTCTGTGTCCTATTCTCTCTCCTGACTGCCACGCCCACCCCCTGCGCCCCCCACACCTCGCTGAGAAGACGGAAGTCACGAAGGATGTATCCCTTTACTCAGCACATAGCTCCGGAGCACCGTCTGTGGGTCAAGCACTCTCCTCCGTGGAGAGGAGACAGCAGGGGAACACGGGTCCGCCTCCCCGGGGCGGTGGGAGGCCAGCTGTCCCCGCCAGCACCCTTGCCACGGGCACAGGCACCGCCTGCTGCGTCCTTCCTGGTCGCACAAGGACAGTGGCTCCCTCTGCTAAGGGTCGATACTCCATCTCTGCTCTGGATCCAAAGCCTTCTCCCCTTCCAGAGCATTTCCCTCCTCCAGCAACACCGTCCTTCCCCGAGGGGCCGAGCGGGCTGTCCCTGCTGGGTGACCGGGAGCGGTCTGTCCCTGCTGGGTGACCGGGGAGCGGGCTGTCCCTGCTGGGTGACCGGGGAGCGGTATGTCCCTGCTGGTTGACCGGGGAGCGGTCAGTCCCTGCTGGGTGACCGGGAGCAGTCTGTCCCTGCTGGGTGACTGGGGAGCGGTCAGTCCCTGCTGGGTGACCGGGAGCGGTCTGTCCCTGCTGGGTGACCGGGAGCGGTATGTCCCTGCTGGGTGACCGGGGAGCGGTCAGTCCCTGCTGGGTGACCGGGAGCAGTCTGTCCCTGCTGGGTGACTGGGGAGCGGTCAGTCCCTGCTGGGTGACCGGGAGCGGTCTGTCCCTGCTGGGTGACCGGGAGCGGTATGTCCCTGCTGGGTGACCGGGAGCGGTATGTCCCTGCTGGGTGACCGGGGAGCGGTATGTCCCTGCTGGGTGACCGGGAGCGGTCTGTCCCTGCTGGGTGACCGGGGAGCGGTCTGTCCCTGCTGGGTGACCGGGGAGCGGTCTGTCCCTGCCGGGTGACCGGGGAGCGGGCTGTCCCTGCCGGGTGACCGGGGAGCGGTCAGTCCCTGCTGGGTGATCGGCTGAGTGGTCTGTCCCTGCTGGGTGATCGGCTGAGTGGTCTGTCCCTGCTGGGTGACCGGGGAGCGGTCTGTCCCTGCTGGGTGATCGGCTGAGTGGTCTGTCCCTGCTGGGTGATCGGCTGAGTGGTCTGTCCCTGCTGGGTGACCGGGGAGTGGTCTGTCCCTGCTGGGTGACCGGGGAGTGGTCTGTCCCTGCTGGGTGATTGGGGAGCAGTCTGTCCCTGCTGGGTGACCGGGGAGTGGTCTGTCCCTGCTGGGTGACCGGGGAGCGGTCTGTCCCTGCTGGGTGACCGGGGAGCAGTCTGTCCCTGCTGGGTGACCGGGAGCAGGGCAGGAGCCCTCCTGCGGGGCTGCCCTGCTCTTTCCGTTTCATACAGAACCTCCGTCCAGAAGGAACCGACCCCTCTTCTGCTGGACCTTCACCCCGTGAACACCCGGCTGTCTCCAGGACCTCCCCCTGAACTGCCCGTGACGGCCCCGATGACCTCCATGGTGCCGTGCCACCTCGTGGCCACTCGGCTTCTTCACAGCATTTGATGCGAGAGCCGTTTCTCCCCCCAGGAGACGTGAGCTTTCTGGGCTCCGTCAGCTCTGCACAGCCCGGGGTTTCCTCCCACTTGACTCGAGGCTCCTTTTCAGTCTCGCTGTCCGGCTGCAGCTCTTTCCCCGGTTCCCCGAGGCTGCAGCTCTTTCCCCGATTCCCCGAGGCTGGTGCTTCTGGGGGTTCGGCCATGCTCCCCCCTGTCCTATAACTGTTGGCAACTGCTGTGAAGTCAAAACATCGCCCACGTGCCAGCGACCCCGGCTTTCTCTCTCCACCTCTGACCCCTCCCCTGACCGCCATCTCTGCTGAGCGCCAACTCAATTTCCAACCCCTCTCCCATCTCTTTCTCGGGGCTTCAGGCAGGTCAGACGTGTCCGGGACTGACCCAGGGGTCCATGCCTTCACCCCTCCTTCCGGCCACCTCACCCACCTCGGTGACACGGAGCTGTGGGACCCAGGGGTCCATGCCTTCACCCCTCCTTCCGGCCACCTCACCCACCTCGGTGACACGGAGCTGTGGGACCCAGGGGTCCATGCCTTCACCCCTCCTTCCGGCCACCTCACCCACCTCGGTGACACGGAGCTGTGGGACCCAGGGGTCCATGCCTTCACCCCTCCTTCCGGCCACCTCACCCACCTCGGTGACACGGAGCTGTGGGACCCAGGGGTCCATGCCTTCACCCCTCCTTCCGGCCACCTCGCCCACCTCGGTGACACGGAGCTGTGGGACCCAGGGGTCCATGCCTTCACCCCTCCTTCCGGCCACCTCACCCACCTCGGTGACACGGAGCTGTGGGGTCCCTTCACTTCTCTGACCCTCAGCCGACCAGTCACCGAGACCTTGAATACTCAGGTCAAGCAGAAGTTTCTCTGCCAACCACCTTAACCGCGCCCGTGTCCATCCCGCAGCAAGACCGACTTTCTGAATATGTCATTTGGGAGACTGCCAGGTTCCTGCTTAAAACGCCGAAGATTTCCCAGTGGACCCAGAATAGAATCCAGACCCTCAATCGTGGTCGACACGGTCCAGCTGGTCTCCACCTTCCGTCACCGCCCCTCTTGCTCATGGCCTTCGGCCACATTGGTTTGAGTTAGCGGCTTGAACGAAGCAAGCTCTTCCCCCACCTGGTGGCCGCTGAGCGCGAGCTCTCCTCTGCTGGAGTGTGCTCCCCCCACCCCCCGCCCTGCTCCCGGGGCCCAGCTCGTCCGCTAGTGGGGCTCTCTCAACCTTCACGTTGCGGGGGCTCCTGACTCTTTCTCTAAAGTGGTTCTGTCCCAGTCACTGCTTGCCTCCGTCTTAGCATGTATCCCAACTGGCGCCTGTGACTTCCTCGTTTACCATTTTATCCAACGCTAGCATGGTCACACTACAAAAAGGTACTCAAAAGACATTGGCTGAATGAAGGAAGGTTGTTTCGTTAAAGTCCGCGGACTGCGCCGAGGTGGAGGAGGCTGGGGCAGGCGCAGGTCCTTCTGACACGCAGCCCCTCCGAAGGCCCTCCGGACCCTGTGGACTGGCGGGTAGCACACTGCTTTCCTTAGGGCTCAGCCAGAACAGAGTAGTGGCTTTACTTGCCTGCCACGTGATAACCACTTTGCCAAGTTGTTTGGACTTGGGGGCGGGTGACACGTGCTTTCAGAAAGGAAATCGTAAATGCAGGTCAGAGATAGGGCCAGGAAGCGAAAGCCAATGTATGATTTTAAATTCCAGGGGGTTTCCCTGGCCGGTTGGCTCAGCGGTGGAGCGTTGGCCTAGCGTGCGGAGGACCCAGGTTCGATTCCCAGCCAGGGCACATAGGAGAAGCGCCCATTTGCTTCTCCACCCCTCCGTCACGCTTTCCTCTCTGTCTCTCTCTTCCCCTCCCGCAGCCAAGGCTCCATTGGAGCAAGGATGGCCCGGGTGCTGGGGATGGCTCCTTGGCCTCTGCCTCAGGCGCTAGAGTGGCTCTGGTCGCAACATGGCGACGCCCAGGATGAGCAGAGCATCGCCCCCTGGTGGGCAGAGCGTCGCCCCTGGTGGGCGTGCCGGGTGGATCCCGGTCGGGCGCATGCGGGAGTCTGTCTGACTGTCTCTCCCCGTTTCCAGCTTCAGAAAAATACAAAAAAAAAATAAAAATAAAAAAAAATAATAATAAATAAATAAATTCCAGGGGGTTTTCACTGCATTTTTATGTTAGGAAGGAAATGATTTATAGGGTTTAATGATTTACTTTTAATCTATATCTAAAAAAGAAAAACCAAGTGCCCATTAAACATTGATGAAAATAGGATCACATAGGAAGACACCAGATAGCTGGAACACATCTCTACCAGCCAGTAATGAATTCAGTAATTAACCAGTATCTGTGTGGGTTTTGTCAATTCAACTTTAAGTGAACGGTTACACTTATTTCAGTGTCTACTTTGTTGCTACTAGTTCAATATATTGATGAAGTAGAAGTAGCTGCTTAAACAGGAAACATTTTAGTGCAGTACCAAATATCTGCAATTAGCGTTGCAATCCTATGGCTAAAACCTCTAGGACAGGGGTCCCCAAACTATGGCCTGCGGGCCGCATGCGGCCCCCTGAGGCCATTTATCCGGCCCCCACCGCACTTCCAGAAGGGGCACCTCTTTCATTGGTGGTCAGTGAGAGGAGCATAGTTCCCATTGAAATATTGGTCAGTTTGTTGATTTAAATTTACTTGTTCTTTATTTTAAATATTGTATTTGTTCCTGTTTTGTTTTTTAACTTTAAAATATGTGCAGTGTGCATAGGGATTTGTTCATAGTTTTTTTATAGTCCGGCCCTCCAGTGGTCTGAGGGACAGTGAACTGGCCCCCTGTGTAAAAAGTTTGGGGACCCCTGCTCTAGGAGATGCCTGAGTGTTACTATTCCTTTTCTACCAATGGAAAAGCCAATTAGGAGAGAGACTAAAATGACTTTTCCAAGGGCATTTGTAATACCCATTCATATAAAATTTCCATTTCATCATGGGCGTATTTCCCCATGTATAAGACACACCCTTTTTTGAAAAATTTAGGGTCTAGAAACTGGGTGGGTCTTATACAGTGGTTGTGGCATTTCAAATGTCATAGATGGAACTGAGGACGAGGCAATATATGAAGACAGTGATTCGTCATCAGACACAGATGAGGACAAAGTAAAGGATGGGAGTTCTGACAGTGATGAGGAGTTATATGAATTTTATGATGAATAAAACTTGAGTTCAATAACTTTATGTAATACATTTTTTTTTTCAAATTTCGGGCCTCCAAATTAAGGTGTGTCTTATACATGGGAGTGTCTTATACATGGGGAAATACGGTAATATAAATTGCCTCAAGCACTAGAGAGAGCCAGAGAGTTTCACCAGTCCTGAGTGAGGCCACCCCCCAACTTGCCCCAGGGTAGCTGTGGTGGGGCTGGAACCCCCCCCCCCCCCCAGAGCCTCACGCCACCATCTGTCCTGAGACTGCTAGGTTTTATCATGATCATCAGTGTAGAAATACCCGTGGCTGCCGTGTCCTGTTTACATCCATCACAGACTAGGCTCCTGGCTTTTCTCCGGTCTGCCCCCCTAACCCACCCTAACCCAACTCCAGTCTGTCCCCGCAGGTCCCTGTCCCCTGCTGTCCTTCCTTCAGCTGTCCCCTCTCCTGCTCATGAGCTCGGGAGCTTGGAGTCAGTCAGCGGCCCCTGCTCTGTGACGTGTAACACCCCCAACACCTTCCTCCTATCCTTCTGTCCCGGACCCTGGCTCGTGCCCGGCGACACTAGCACCCTGCGGCCCTCAGTGTCTGCCGACCACACCTCCGCCCTCCCACCACTGCTCTGCACAGTCCCAGTGGCAGCTTCCTCCCTCCTTCCAAGCCCCTGCAGCTCCTCTCTCAGACCCGCAGGCTCCACTCTGTCCACTTGGTTTGCGGTCAGCTGCTGTCACCTCCCTCGGTCTCTCACTCTCTCCCCCGCCCCCGGTCCCATTTCTCAGAGCTTTGGTCTTCACTCGCCATAGCTCTCCCCGGTCTGCACGTGGACTTCAGCGTCCACACGGGTGAAACCTCTGACACCCTGGCTTCCCAGGTCGCGATCTCAGCTTCTCCGGCCATCCTGTCCTCGCCCGTAAGTCAGCCGCCCACATTCCTGGTCGTCCCCTGACCTTGTCATTGCTGGTCACTGTGCCACCTCCATGAGCTCGGTATCCAGGACCCCTTCTTCGGCCTACACCCCCTCTTCCAGCGACATCCTTCTAGTACCCAAACTCCAGAAATTCTTGAACCCACCGGGACCTGTAACCAGAGGCCCCTCCGTCTTCCCCCTCGCCCCTCCTCTCATCAGAGGCTCTGCCTGCCTGCTGACATCGCAAGCCGGGTTACTTACCCACTCCCTTGCTCCACACTCGCCTCCCCTGCCTCCCTCTGGCTCACCCCGGAGGGCCGCCTAAACCCCACCGTCCGCCTTTCCTCCACCTGGGCCGGCCCAGCCGAATGTGACAGAAGCACCCACGCTGACCGGTCTCACGCCAGCTCTGTTCCTTTCCCACGTGTACTCAGCGCCCACCCTCCTGAACGACAACTTCACTACCTTCTCCTCTTCCTGCGAGACTTCCTCCCCCTTTGCCCTCAGCTGATGTCGTGGCTTCCTGTTTGACGGAGAAAGAAAGTCGGTCAGCACAACCTTCCTGTTCCCTCCCACCTGCTTCACTGCGACCGGGGGTGACAGAGCGCAGTCTTGCCCGAGGCCAAGTCCACAGTCAGGGGGTGGTCGGCTTGAGGACCCTGGCCCTGGGATTCCCCCCTCGTCTCCACCGTCACCCTCTCCTCCTCCAAGTCCACAGTCAGGGGGTGGTCGGCTCGAGAACCCTGGCCCTGGGAGTCTCCCCTCGTCTGCACCATCACCCCTCTCCTCCTCCAAGTCCACAGTCGGGGGGTGGTCGGTTCGAGGACCCTGGCCCTGGGAGTCTCCTGGGAGTCTCCCCTCGTCTGCACCGTCACCCTCTCCCCTCCAAGTCCACAGTCAGGGGGTGGTCGGCTCAAGGACCCTGGCCCTGGGAGTCTCCCCTCGTCTGCACCTGGGATTCCCCCCTCGTCTGCACCGTCACCCTCTCCCCCTCCAAGTCCACAGTCAGGGGGTGGTCGGCTCAAGGACCCTGGCCCTGGGAGTCTCCCCTCGTCTGCACCTGGGATTCCCCCCTCGTCTGCACCATCACCCCTCTCCTCCTCCAAGTCCACAGTCAGGGGGTCGTCGGCTCGAGGACCCTGGCCCTGGGATTCTCTCCCCTCGTCTGCACCGTCACCCCTCTCCTCCTCCAAGTCCACAGTCAGGGGGTGGTCGGCTCGAGGACCCTGGCCCTGGGAGTCTCCTGGGAGTCTCCCCCCTCGTCTGCACTGTCACCCCTCTCCCCTTCCAAGTCCACAGTCAGGGGGTGGTCGGCTCGAGGACCCTGGCCCTGGGAGTCTACCCCCGTCTGCACCATCACCCCTCTCCTCCTCCAAGTCCACAGTCAGGGTGGTCGGCTCGAGGACCCTGGGAGTCTCCCCCCTCATCTGCACCGTCCCCCGTCTCCTCCTCCAAGTCCACAGTCAGGGTGGTCGGCTCGAGGACCCTGGGAGTCTCCCCCCTCGTCTGCACCATCCCCCGTCTCCTCCTCCAAGTCGTTCCCAACAGCATGTAGACAGGAGCATTCCCCCCACTGCCTTCCTGTATGGCTCAATTCCTCAAAAATGAAAAAACGTCTACATTCGGCCTCCCCCTCTCTTCTTCTTCTTGTCACAGGAACCCGATCCGGGCAGACTTCCACCCTCGTCAGTCCTCTGGTCAAGGTCACCCGTGTCCCCAAGTTCTGAGGCCAGAGCTCTGGCCATTCCTGCGGCCCCAGCGCAGGGCCGGGTGGCCCACCCTCCTCGACGGGCCTTCTTCTTCGGCGCCCGGCTCACACTCTCCCAATGTCTTCCCACCCGGTTCCCACCGCAGCTCACAGTGTATGACGCGTCCCACGGAAAACCAGCATCCTCTGCGGCCACTTCCCAACGCCCGTGCCTGCTCTGCTGTCCACCTGGGAGAGACTCCTCCCCTGCTCTGCTGTCCACCTGGGAGAGACTCCTCCCCTGCTCTGCTGTCCACCTGGGAGAGACTCCTCCCCTGCTCTGCTGTCCACCTGGGAGAGACTCCTCCCCTGCTCTGCTGTCCACCTGGGAGAGACTCCTCCCCTGCTCTGCTGTCCACCTGGGAGAGACTCCTCCCCTGCTCTGCTGTCCACCTGGGAGAGACTCCTCCCCTGCTCTGCTGTCCACCTGGGAGAGACTCCTCCCCTGCTCTGCTGTCCACCTGGGAGAGACTCCTCCCAGACGTCAGCACGATGCCTCCTCCAGCCTCTCGGGCCTCCACTCACACGTCACCCGCGGCGCGAGGCTGTTCCTGACCCCCCCACCCCCCGCACAGAAACTGTCACCCTGCCCCCAGCAGTCGCTGTCCCTCCTGTGGCTTATTTTCCTCCATCACAGCGCCAACCATCTGACATACGGCGCTCGGACCCTGTTCGCGTGTTCACGACATAGTAGGGGTTTCCCAATGGGAATGTGCACCTGACGGGGGTTTCTGCTGCTCCCCTGCCCTGTCACCGAGAACGGGGTACAGTAGGCGACAGGGAAGTACCTGCTGAGTGCAAGGAAGGAAGGGAGTGAGGGAGGGGGGAGGGAGGGAGGAAGGAAGGGAGGAAGGAAGGAAGGAAGGAAGGGAGGGAGGGAGGGAGGGAGGAAGGAAGGAAGGGAGAGAGGGAGGGAGGGGGGAGGGAGGGAGGGGGGAGGGAGGGAGGAAGGAAGGGAGGAAGGAAGGAAGGAAGGGAGGGAGGGAGGGAGGGAGGAAGGAAGGAAGAGAAAGAGGGAGGGAGGGGGGAGGGAGGGAGGAGGGAGGGAGGGAGGGAGGGAGGGGGGAGGGAGGGAGGGAGGGAGGGAGGAAGGGAGGGAGGGAGGGAGGGAGGGAGGAGGAAGGGAGGGAGGGAGGGAGGGAGGAGGAAGGGAGGGGGAGAGGGAGGGGGGAGGGAGGGAGGGAAAGAAGGAAGGAAGGAAGGAAGGGAGGGAGGAAGGAGGGAAGGAAGGAAGGAAGGAAGGAAGGAAGGAAGGAAGGAAGGGAGGGAGAGAGGGAGGGGGAGGGAGGGAGGGAGGGAGGGAAGGTATGGAGGGAGGGAGGGAGGGAGGGGGGAGGGAGGGAGGGAGGGAGGAAGGAAGGAAGGGAGAGAGGGAGGGAGGGGGGAGGGAGGGAAGAGGGAGGGAGGGAGGGAGGAGGGAGGGAGGGAGGGAGGGGGGAGGGAGGGAGAGAGGGAGGGAGGAGGGAGGGAGGGAGGGAGGGGGGAGGGAGGGAGGAAGGGAGGGAGGGAGGGAGGGAGGGAGGAAGGGAGGGAGGGAGGGAGGGAGGGAGGGAGAGAGGGAGGGGGGAGGGAGGAGGAAGGGAGGGAGGGAGGGGGGAGGAAGGGAGGGGGAGAGGGAGGGGGGAGGGAGGGAGGGAAAGAAGGAAGGAAGGAAGGAAGGGAGGGAGGAAGGAGGGAAGGAAGGAAGGAAGGAAGGAAGGAAGGAAGGAAGGGAGGGAGAGAGGGAGGGGGAGGGAGGGAGTGAGGGAGGGAAGGAATGGAGGGAGGGAGGGAAGGAATGGAGGGAGGGAGGGAGGGAGGGGGGAGGGAGGGAGGGAGGAGGGGGGAGGGAGGGAGGGAGGGAGGCCTTTCGGGAGATAAAGCTCAGTGTTGCTGTGCCATGTGCACACTGGTCAGAGTCACGCTGACTCGATTATGGCACACTCAGTGTCCAGGAGGATGTCAAATGGCCTGCACTGCACACAAATCTACGGAGATGGTCATGGCTGCTCATCGCCCATGACTCTAAAACAAATGTGGGAACAATCTGTAAATATTGGTAGACGGTTAGGAGAGAGATTCCAATCCCTGAACAGAAAGGGCAGGGTGACCACCACTGGTTGTTGCCTTAAGACATGTCTCAGGCTTCCACAGGGGAATGGCCTCAAGATTCAGGTGTTTTCATCAGTAGGTATGTCTTCTGGGGGGCTTGGTTATTGATTGTGATACAGGTGTTTTCATCAGTAGGTATGTCTTCTGGGGGGCTTGGTTATTGATTCTGATACAGGTGTTTTCATCAATAGGTATGTCTTCTGGGGGGCTTGGTTATTGATTCTGATACAGGTGTTTTCATCAATAGGTATGTCTTCTGGGGGGCTTGGTTACTGATTCTGACCCGAAAGAAAGGATCATTGATTTCATTTGTATTTGAATAAGCACTTGTACCTGCTATTTTAAAAATCTGCAGTATGAAAATATAAAGGAGTCATACTGTCACCTGTTAATTCAAGGAGTTGAACATGATTCCAGCTTTTTTTTTTTTTAATCCTTCCACAATGAACCCCTTTGTGTTTTTAATCTCATTTTGGAAATCGGCCGCCTGGCTTTGCCACATACTGTATACGTGTCAAACAAAACCACACACACAAAAAACCCATCGACAGAGCTGAGCCACCACGTGTTCCGGTCAGAGCTGGGGAGGCGCCCTTTGGGAGTGAATATCAGCAGGAGGACGCAAGGTAGGTCACCCACCATCTTGTCAGCTACTTGGTGTCTTTGAAGGATAACTTGACATAAATTTTTAACATGATAATATGGAGCCCATAAGGCACATAAGAATGAAGAGATTTACTTTTAAGTCACAAGGATGTGTGTGTGTGTATGTATTATTTACAAGTATCATATTCTATATTTTCTTTTTTTCTTTTTACAGAGACAGAGAGAGAGTCAGAGAGAGGGATAAATAGGGACAGACAGGAATAGAGAGAGATGAGAAGCATCAATCATCAGTTTTTTGTTGTGGCACTTTAGTTATTCATTGATTGCTTTCTCATATGTGCCTTGACCGGGGGGGCTACAGCAGACCGAGTAACCCCTTGCCCGAGCCAGTGACCTTGGGTCCAAACTGGTGAGCCTTGTTCAAACCAGATGAGCCTGCGCTCAAGCTGGCGACCTCGGGGTCTCGAACCTGGGTCTTCCACATCCCAGTCCTATGGTCTATCCACTGCGCTACCATCTGGTCAGGCTATATTTTCTATTTATCATCTATCTATCTAAATTTAGCATCCTGAGTCATTTACTTAGCACATCTCTTTAAAATCTGACAGGTCTCATGAGCACACACAGAGTTTAAAAGATGCACCTTAAAGGGGGCACACTGTATATACGTCACATGTTCACGTCCTGTAGAGAAAGAGGTGGCAGAGAGAGAGAGACAGCACACACAAGGTACGAGAGCCCGTGAAGGAGAGAACTGGCCGTCCCTCGCAGACGCTGACCCGGGCCATCTGTGGCGACCCGTCCCGGGAGCAAACTCATCTCGGCTCTGTTTGTTTGCCGTTCTGCCAGGGCTACCTGCCCGCCGCGGGCGCCGGGACGAGACACTCGGCAGATAGCAGATGTACCAATTAACAGCCTGTCAAGTCTGATGGATAGGAGAGGGGACGAGTGTCCTCACACGGATCTCCACAGCGGCTTTCCTCCCCGTTTGGGGGTGCCGAGGGCCAGGAGATGCTCTGCCTCCCGGGAGGGGCCCCCAGCTGTCCCGTCAGGGTCAGCCGCTCACCGCGCTCCGGGCCAGCCTTTGGGAAGGCGACTCACCTGCTCTTCTCCGAGAATCCTGAAGTGATGGAGCTCTCTAATCAGCGAGTTGGGGCAGCCAGCTGTTGGAGAAAGACAGTGATTACAAACATGTTCCTGCCACTGTCTGCGGTAACGCGCTGTCACATACAGGCGCGGCTGCCGACGCCCAGGGTGGCTGTTGTTGTGAGGACACAAATGCCTCCCCGCAAGCCACCTTCTGACCAGCCACCAAGAAGCCGAGCCGCTGAGGGAGGCCTGGGGGCTTCCTGACACCCCCTCCCCCGCGGTGACTCCTTGGCAAGCAGCTGCATGTGAGTTGAGGGCCAGGACTCTCTCCCCTTCCCACTGTGGTCTGGTCTTTGTGGGGCCTCAGGTACCCCGTCATTTCTGCCCAGCGTGGTGCTTGACCCCAGTAAGCAGCCTGGACTTTGGGAGTGGGTGGGTACGGGCCCATTCCCCTTCTCCGCCTCATCCTGTTTCCTGTCCCCCAGGCTGGGTGAAGCATGTACATGGCAGGGGGGACTCTGTATGGTGCCAAGTGGGCACTTGAATTATCTGGGTGACCGCTTTGTAAACTATAGGTTTGTCTAACCACTATGTTGTATGCCTGAAATGAATGTAATGTTTTACGTCAACAGTAGTTGAAGAATAAAATTTAAAAAATTAATTTAAACATATGCACATCGTGACAAAAATAAGAAAGAATGAAGATTGGGCAGCAGGACACCCGGTCTTTGTGGGGTGTGGCTCTAGGTCAGAGCCACGCCCGGTCCTCCCAGGAGGCTGAGTCAAGACCACCGGGACCCTGCGTTTCGGTTTGAAAAGGGTCTCCTGTGGAAGAGATCTGGGCCGAGGGCCACAATAGGCTTGGTGCCCGTCACCTGCCGGCCTCACCCTGCTGGGGGCCGCCTCTTCAAACCTCCCCACGCTCTCTCTTCAGTGGTGAAAAGAGATACGTGAGCAGACAGCACACACGCAGACATGCACACGCCAGGGCATGCTTGGTCATCACCGAAGACATGTCCCCTCCCGTCTTTATAATGGAATTGCTCCACAGTGTTATGTGCAATCATTTATAACATTAACTCTGGAAACAGAATTGATGTGAGAATCTGGTTCTCTGAGGTTACAGTCGATGGATTCTATTATCTGCTGAAGTTTTCTATGGAGGAATCGGGTTGGGCGCGCGCTGCACCAGAGCCGTCCCAGCGCCCTGTCCCCTGTGGCTGAGCGTCACATGTAACAGTGGCGAGCTGTGCGGGGGGGCACGCGTCGGGGGAGGGCCGGCCGGGGTGGGGCAGCCATGATCGTCACAGGGGCAAAGGAGTAACCCTTTGCAAGAGGGATGAGAGCTGTGCTTTATTGCAGAAACGGGGATTAGAAACAGGCTAACAGTCCCCGCGGTAGGCTTTGGTTCGGGATAAAGAAACGTCTGATTTAGAAACGGAATGCATCGCCTCAGACGGTAGTAACGCGGAGGTTTTCAAACGCGGCCTAAGTGACCGCCGATGCAGGAAATTTTAGAGATGGGTTTGACGTGAGGGTCGGTTCCAGTTCTGAAATTTTGTGGTCACGTAAAAGGCTGGGACATAGTTTTACTCTTCGATACTGTGTTTAGTATATAGTCCTTGCTACTATCGTATTTTATACTCTGAGGAAGTAGCTCATAGATATAACCAGGTGATGCTATCACCTGACCAGAGTCCAAGTAAATAAACGAAAATCCTGAGGGGAATGCTCTGGTGAAAAACTTCGTGAATTAATTGCAACAGACATATCCAAGACCATACAAATGAGAGGCTCGACCCTGGGCATGCCAGAGCTGTGTCTCCAGCTGGGGCCACCCGCCTCGCGCAGCCTGCAGGACCTTCAGGGGCGGCACTCATTTCAGAGTTGCTGTTCTGATGACCGGCTAATCAATTAGAAAAAAGACACTCTGGGCCACTTGCTTGGCTCCAATTCAGCAAAAACTGCTGTGGAAAGTCAGCCTCATGTCAGCGCGTGAGTTCTGGCTCCCTTTGGGAGCGCGCAGTCTTATTTTAGTTTTGTGAAACGAATGAGGGAGGGAGAAGGCAGAGAGGATCCCGGGGACACACTCCCGGCACGGGAGGGTCCCAGCGTCCAGGGGGGACCTGGTGGGTCTGTGAGGGGAGAGGTGGTGGGAGAACTGAGGACCCACAACCCAGGGTCGGACAGGATCCCAGGGACACACTCTCGGCACGGGACGGTCCCAGTGTCCAGGAGGGACCCGGTGGGTCCGTGAGGGGAGAGGTGGTGGGAGAACCGAGGCCCCACAGTCCAGGGTCGGACCGGATCCCGGGGACACACTCTCAGCATGGGACGGTCCCAGTGTCCAGGAGGGACCCGGTGGGTCCGTGATGGAAGAGGTGGTGGGAGAACCGGGGCCCCACAGCCCAGGGTCGGACCAGTGCTGAGGTCGGGAGAGCCTGGGCTCACCTGTCAGGCCCTGTGTGTGCCCCAAGCAACAATTTTGTGCCAGTAAGATGACCGTCTGCCATCTTAAACTCAGGGTTAACTGGACTGCTTTTGGTTTTGTGTTTTTATTTATATTTATCAGTTTTCACTTGGGCCTTCCGGTTGTATAAGCATAAAATGTCTCTATCTACATTTATATCAAGACTTATTTAAGAAATAAGACACTTGAGCTTAGTGAAAAGTCCTAGAAGCGATTTTAAAATATATTATTTTAAAAATAATTGTATTCAACCTTAGACATGTTTGAGGATCCCCCTCCTTTACAAGTGATCTGCTCCATCCCTCCAATTCGACGAACACCGATTTGACGTATTTGAATGCCAGATAAAATAAGAAACAGAATGTAAAATGAGCCTATCTGCAGAATTTGTATTCTACCGCGCTCCTAAGACATAACTGAGGACTGACGCCCATGATGGCTCAAACGTCAACATCTCTAACAGGAGACTAGATAATTACCTGGAACACCTGGTCGGTACAAACAACAGAATAAACAGGTCGGACGTACCCCAGAGTCGGAAGGGGGGGCTGCCAGGGGCGAGATATCTAGGAAGACCCCGGAGGGGTGTCTGCCACTCTGCGCATCACAGGAACGTCAAGGTGGGGCACGGGCAGGTACGGGCTGAAGTGAAGACGGAGGTTAAAGATAACAAAACGAGCGATGCCAGGCACGCATGCGACTGCAGGTGTCGGGAGGAAGGGGAAGGGGAGGCTGGGGTGGGGGGGACAAGGAGGGAAGAGGGTCCTGGCAAAGAAGGACGACACAGAGACACGTGCTAGCCGCTCACACGGGTCCACACGCAGAGACACGCGCCGGCCGCTCACACGGGTCCACACGCAGAGACACGTGCTAGCCGCTCACACGGGTCCACACGCAGAGACACGCGCCGGCCGCTCACACGGGTCCACACACAGAGACGCGCGCCGGCCGCTCACACGGGTCCACACACAGAGACGCGCGCCGGCCGCTCACACGGGTCCACACACAGAGACGCGCGCCGGCCGCTCACACGGGTCCACACACAGAGACGCGCGCCGGCCGCTCACACGGGTCCACACGCACAGACACGCGCCGGCCGCTCACACGGGTCCACACGCGGAGACGCGCGCCGGCCGCTCACACGGGTCCACACACAGAGACGCTCACACAAGTCCACACACAGAGACACGTGCCGGCCGCTCACACGGGTCCACACACAGAGACGCTCACACAAGTCCACACACAGAGACACGTGCCGGCCGCTCACACGGGTCCACACGCACAGACACGCGCCGGCCGCTCACACGGGTACACACGTGGAGACACGCGCCGGCCGCTCACACGGGTCCACACGCAGAGACACGCGCCGGCTGCTCACACGGGTCCACACACGGAGACACGCGCTGGCCGCTCACACAGGTCCACACACAGAGACGCGCGCCGGCCGCTCACACAGGTCCACATGCAGAGACACGTGCCGGCCGCTCACACAGGTCCACACACAGAGACGTGCGCCGGCCGCTCACACGGGTCCACACACAGAGACGCGCGCCGGCCGCTCACACAGGTCCACACACATGGCAATGGATCACTGTTTGTGGCCACAGCTGCCTCCTTGGACCGTGTCACAGCCCCACGGTGCCCAGTGTCACCTGCCTTCAGCCCCAGTCAGGTGGTCTGCTCTCCAGATAACAGTCAACAGAATCCTGTTCAAATAGTTACACTGAATCCCGTGTCACCCCCGGGGTTTCCCATCTCACTAGGAGTAACTGCCAAGGTGGACGCAGTGGCTGACCACGTCCTCCGCCGCCTGGGCCCTGGCAGCGTCCCGAGCACCCTTCCTGCCTGGCTTATCACGCTTTGGCCCGGCCGGCCTGCGCTCGCCCCCTGACCACCCGCCCCCTGACCACCCGGCAGGCCGCTGTCCCCAGGCCCCCTGACCGCCCCACAGGCCGCTGTCCCCAGGCCCCCTGACCACCTCGCAGGCCGCTGTCCCCAGGCCCCCTGACCGCCCCGCAGGCCGCTGTCCCCAGGCCCCTGACCACCCAGGCCCCCCCCCCCCCCCCGGCTGCCGTGTCTTCTCCATAACGTCCACCATCTTCTAACAGACTGCGCACCGCAGGGACTTTTCCTGCCTCCTGCTGCTGAAATGGGAAGGTGACAGGAACGGGGACTGGTGGTATTGTCACTGCTGTGCCCGCTGTACAGCTTGTTCATGAGTGGGTGCTCCATGAATGTGTTATCCGCCCTGTGGTCGCTCCCCCCAGACCAGAGGTTATGGCACCTGTGAGAGGCAGCTACTCCACCTCCCCTCCCTCTTTCTTATTCCCAAGGCCCCAGCTCCCACCCCCAACCCTGCTGATTGGTTAGGTGGGCTTCTTCTGACCTCTCACCTCTCTCCCAGCCTGGACCCCACAGGGTGGGCTTCGTCTGACCTCTCACCTCTCTCCCAGCCTGGACCCCACAGGGTGGGCTTCTCCTGACCTCTCACCTCTCTCCCAGCCTGGACCCCACAGGGTGGGCTTCTTCTGACCTCTCACCTCTCTCCCAGCCTGGACCCCACAGGGTGGGCTTCTTCTCACCTCTCACCTCTCTCCCAGCCTGGACCCCACAGGTGGGCTTCTTCTGACCTCTCACCTCTCTCCCAGCCTGGACCCCACAGGGGAAGATGTCAACGATGCTTAAACCCATGAATCCTCTGTCCTTCCACTGTATGTGCTCTGCCAGTCTCTCATTCCCAGCTCTGGGCAAACACTGCCACCTCTCTTCCCAGTTCAGCCACTCACAGCTGGTGTGGCCAAACGGGTGGCGAGGTCTTCTGGCAGACATTACGCCATCTGCGTGAAGCTGTGTCCTTGGTGATGGTGGTGCCACTGCAGATTCGGGGTCTACTCCCCGGGGGGCCGTGGTGGCAGCTTGCCCCGTCACTTGTCTTTGGCCAGAACCCTCCCCATATCCCTCGGAGACTCCCAAAAATCATCACTGTTCTTCTCCATTAACGTCTAACACTTAACACTTTATTCTCAAGGTATGCTCTCACCTGACACAAGTCCAAACAGGTAAAGCTACTGTGGTGCACAGACTTGACTTAACATGGCTGAAGAAAGAATCAGCAAGCTTAAAGGAAGATAAAAAAAAATCTCCAAACTGAAAGGTAAACAAAAATTATCAAGGAATGAAAAAACAAAAAACAAAAAAAACCCCAGAACATCCAAGAATGTGGGACAGTTTCAAAAAAAGTAACATGCATAAACTGAGTGCCAGAAAGAAGGAAAAGGGAGAGCAGAGAAGAAGAATTATTTGAAGTAACAATGGCTGAAAACTTAGACCAAGTACGTTAACACTGGAGTGACATATTTAGAACATCGAAACAAAAATGGCATTAACCTAGACTTCTATACCCAGCAAAATCATCCTTCAAAAGGAAAGGCTTTTCTTTGACAAGAACTGAGGGAATTCGCTGTCATTACACTGGCTCTGCAAGCAGGCGTTAAAGGGAGATTTCCAGGCAGGAGGAAAATGGTATAGGTCCTAAATTTGGGTCTACATAATCTCCATAATCTATATCAGGGGTCCCCAAACTTTTTACACAGGGGGCCAGTTCACTGTCCCTCAGACCATTGGAGGGCCAGAATATAAAAACAAAACAAAACTATGAACAAATCCTTATGCCCACTGTGCATATCTTATTTTAAAGTAAAAACAAAACAAAACAGGAACAAATACAATATTTAAAATAAAGAACAAGTAAATTTAAATCAACACACTGACTAGTATTTCAATGGGAACTATGGGCCTGCTTTTGGCTAATGAGATGGTCAATGTGCTCCTCTCACTGACCACCAATGAAAGAGGTGCCCCTTCCGGAAGTACAGCGGGGCTGGATAAATGGCCTCAGGGGGCCGCATGCAGCCCATGGGCTGTAGTTTGGGGACCCCTGATCTACGTAGAGAAAGGAAGGGTGCTGAAGAGGAATAAATGAAGGTAAAAGAGCTTTTATTTGTATTATCCTTAATTGGCTTGAAAGCTTTAATAATTATGATGATGCATTGGGTGATTATAGTATATGTTTTGGTGAAATAAAAGCCGGCAACGTCACAAAGACTCTGAAGGAGGGATTGGGAGTGCTCTGCGCTACGTCATCCGCACCACACACGTTTTCCTTCTTTCTAGTGATCTGTGAACGCAGACTTAGGTTAGTTAAAATATGTATCACAAACTTCAGGGCAACTAACTAAAAATTTTCCTTATCTAAATAACTGATTAAAAGACAAGAGCTTATCAGAGTGGTTAAAAAAATAAATAAAACAAAACACCAAACAAGACATAAAAGTTAGATACTGAGTCATTTCTAGTGTCAGAAGAGATTCAAGAATTTGTTTACCTTTGCAGGTTATTTACCAAGTAAAAGCCCTGAGCATCTCTCAGATGGTGGGTTTCCAAGTTGACATAATAGGGACAATGACTAATTCTCTCTAGTCTCATCTGGATTAGAAGGTGAACACCATTGCTCATCTTGGGAGGGCAAAAGAGAAGCTCTAATTTGGTAAGCATATTAAACAGTGGTTGTAGAGTGAGAACCACTGAGTAGTATAACACACACCACACAAAGCTTTTCAATCTGTACTGATGTTTTTCCTTGATATAAAATTGCCGAGGAAATGAACTAAGCACAGTGCTGTGGCTGGCACTGTTTTCGGTTTGATACAGGGGAAAGGAGCATAACATTGCCACAAAGACTTCACACATCTAGCTGGACTGAAGAATGCTTTAAAAGGTAACAAGTCTGTTGACAAACAATGGGTATAAAATCAGGAATGGAGGCACAGACATGCATGTCAGCACAGAGGGTCCTTCCAAACACGACTGGGAGGGTCACCAGCACCCCGATGAGAGGGGTGTGTTTTCCTGGTCATCACTGCCCTGTTACCCCACATCTCTTTGCCCTACATGCAAGCAGGGGGGTTGCTCTCAGTCCCAGACTGCCCGGTGTCCCCACTCCCAGGTACCCGGCCGAGGAGGCGGTGAGAACAATGACGGAGCAAGAGGAGGAGAAGGAAAGGGTGGGGATGTTCCTCTCTGCCACTAGCTAGCTGTGTCATGGTCTACCTGTGAAGAAGGGAGCAACCTGCGAGGCTGTAGCCATGGTATCGGTACCTTTGTCTACACCGAGCACAGGAGGCTCTTAGTGCCTGGTGGCTGCTACTCTGAGTCTCTGGGTTGCAGGAGTACGTATAAGACTGTACTGAAATGACTGTTCTGCTGTTGTTCCAGAGACACCGTTTATCCCAAACCCCCAAGATTTTAGAGCCAATTGTTAAAGGCCAGCAGCCAATTAAATATTGAGATGTATTGTGAGAGTATGCTGAAAGACAACAGATTATCAAGTATATATACAATATATATATGTGTGTGTGTGTGTGTGTGTGTGTGCGTGCGCGCGCACGTGCATATGTGTATACAGGGGGTAGGGAATAGCAAGTTTACAGTTATAAGTATCCAAAACACAAAGTTTATTCTTGTGTTTTTATTTATTAATTATCATATTATTTACTTGTCTTATGCAAATCTATTTTGCCCACCCTTGTATATTATATGTATTTATACATATGACCACATTGTATATGCTTAGAAAAATAGGGATAGTGTGTACAATTAAGGCTTTAAGCTTATTGTCTTTTCGTTGTTTTATTTATTCTTTGCTCACTACAATCATCTGTGATGATTATTAAGCAATTTGATATTTTCGTTTGGTTATCCTAAAGCTTTAGGACATATTTTTACCTTCAAACTAGCTGGATGTGTTTTTGTTGTTGTGTTTAATCTCTCTGGCCATTTCAAGTAGCATCCTTGGAGGCAATAATGAAACCAACCCAAGCCCCAGATCCCCAAACGCACCCGCTTATCCAAACATGCAGAAGGAAAACTAACTGCAGTTTCCGACAAAAAGGGCCAGTTAGCAATGGCCTCCCCTCCCTTCTGCTTCACCGGCTGATCAGCCAAAACACACAGGAAGGGCGTCGCTGGAGTACACAGTCAACAGATGGGCGATTACAGCAAACACGTCGGGCTGAAAGGCAAACACTTCACAAGGAGGTCAGAGAAGAGAACTGAGGACACGTGATTCTGTTTCACCAGAACTGATCTCGGTTCTGTTGGTGGGGACAGGGCTGTTTTCCACTTGCTGCTGCTGCTCCATATGTGCAGGGCGGCTTACCTTGGGCCACCCAGGTTGTAAGTGACCCCAAGGACAGGGCTGAGCAGTGGACAACCCTCCCTTGAAGTTCCCCCTGGGACTCCCGGTCCCTGTGCCCTGCAGGCTGCTCGCTGCCCCGTGACGCTGGCGTAACAAAAATGGAGGTTAGGTTTTACGTTTAAAAAATGCCACAGTTTAAAATTCAACAAACTACATTACTTTAAAACCAGTAAGATTGGTTTAATTAAACGGGGCACACTTTTTGTATTTGGGGGAGAAAATATACTATTGTAGAGATCTTAAAAAATCTGTGCACAACAACAACAAAAAACAAAGGCTAAAACAAAATTTCAGAGGTGAAATGTGTTCATCATGGAGTGACTAATAAAACACCGGCAAGAGGGGACTGTGAGCACAGCTTCTACACTGTGCTCAGCAAGAAGATGACACATCCAACCTGGTGCACATGTAAAACTCACTCCAGTTTAAGCCAGTCTAGACATCTAACTAGACTGGCTTAAAAAGCATTTAGAGGGAACCATCTCATTATTTGTGTCTTTAAAATTTATTTAAAATTATTTTTGGTATTTTTCTGAAGTGAGAAGCGGGGAGGCAGAGAGACAGACTCCAGCATGCACCCGACCGGGATCCACCCGGCATGCCCACCAGGGGGCGATGCTCTGCCCATCTGGGGCGCTGCTCTGTTGCAACCGGAGCCATTTTAGTGCCTGAGGCAGAGGCCATGGAGCCGTCCTCAGCACCCAGGCCAACTTTGTTCCATGAAGCCTTGGCTGCAGGAGGGGAAGAGAGAGAGAGAGAGGGGGGAGAGAAAGAGGAGAGAAGCAGATGGGCACTTCTCCTGTGTGCCCTGGTTGGGAATCAAACCCGGGACTTCCACACACTGGACTGACACTCTACTGCTAAGCCAACTGGCCAGGACCTTGTGTTTTTTTAAAGTATTGTACTTACTGATTTTAGAGACAGGGCAGAGGAAGGGAGAGAGAGAGAAGAGGGGAGAAACAGGAAGCATCAACTCGTAGCAATTGCTTCCATATGTGCCTTGACCGGGCAAGCCCAGGGTTTTGAACCAGTGACCTCGGCATTCCAAGTTGATGCTTTATCCACTGCGCCACCAGCCACCACTAATTATTTATTAATATCTGCTTTTTCTACCCTGAATGCAGGGTCCATGAGGACAGGCCTTTTGCCCAGGGCCAGCGGGTTGCTCACTGCATGAACGAGGTCCTGGGACCTAGCACAGCTGCTAACAGATGAAGGGGAAAATATCATCGCCTTCGTGCTATCACAAGCAAGAGCACTGGACAGCAGGTGACCTCACCAACCTGTGCAGTGACTTAAGATCCTATGAGTGAAAGTCTATTGGTCTTAAAGTCAGTTTTTATAAAACCTCAGAAATAAACTATTTTTAGATTTTAAGTGCCAGGTTTACTTTTTAAACACAAAATATTAGTAAAGTCCTATTCAAGCAAGAAAGAGTTCTTTAAAAGTTTCAGTTCCTACTGGCCTGGGCAGAAGAATGCTGATTTTCAGAAAGAGCAGAGCTTGGTCATTGGCGGATGGTGGCGGCCTGGCCTGTGGAGCGCGCTCAGAGGGGGCAGGGTGGGGCCACCCTGACAGGCCCTCCCTCGGGCCTTTGTGGAAAGGCCAAGTATTTTCCTGGACACAGCTACACACCGGCCAACTGCAAGCGGATGGTTCTGTATCTATCAATGACAATCAGATCTAATTTGGAGCTTTTATGACTTTGCCAGCATTTAATTTCTTCAAAGATTAAAGACAGATTGATGTCGCACGTGATCATGGATTAAAGAATGAAACTATCTCGGGTTTTAAAGAATTATTAGCCAGGCCTCCCCCAGACCGACCTCTGCCCCATCCCCGACAGTTGCGTTCTAGCATTCTAGACTGACTCAGACTTCCGGTGACAGGGTCAGAGGCTCCGAGCCAGGGGACCTGCTGGAAACCTCGTTCTAATGTGAAAGCGTTGCTGTTGTTAGCTCTTTCCAGACACTGGTTCGAGACGTGGGGTGATGGAGGTCACATCTCATCCTTTTCAACCTTTATTAACCACCTCTTCCCGGGGACACCCGTGTGCTCGTAGGAAGCTCACGTCAATGACAACAACTAAAACACTCTGAGTGGTGATTCAGAGGGAGCAGGCACGTGCTCCTCCCCTCCCCTCCTCCCTCAGAGGTGACCCTGCCGTTGGCAGCGGTCCCGTTCTGCCACGGCGCTCGGGAGGCCTCCTGTTTATGTGCTGTGGCCGCGTCCACGCCCGCATTCTGCGGCCGAGGCTGGGCCGGTGCTGCGGGGGCTGCGGGGGCTGCGGGGCTGCGGGGGCTGCGGGGGCTGCGGAGGCTGCGGGGTTGCAGGGGCTGCGGAGGCTGCGGGGCTGCGGAGGCTGCGGGGCTGCAGGGGCTGTGGAGGCTGCGGGGCTGCGGGGCTGCGGAGGCTGCGGGGCTGCGGACGCTGCGGGGGCTGCGGGGCTGCGGATGCTGCGGGGGCTGCGGGGCTGCGGGGGCTGCGGATGCTGCGGGGGCTGCGGATGCTGCGGGGGCTGCGGGGCTGCGGGGGCTGCGGGGCTGCGGGGGCTGCGGAGCACGGGGCGGAGCGCAGCTGCGATTCCACGGGGCTTCATTCCAGCAAGACTTTCGGAGGCCACGCCTCCTTGTCTGAAGGTCGGGCATTCTGGACGAGTGTTCCCACACCTGTTCTGGTCACTTCTTCGTTTCGCCTTCCACATCAGACCGGCAGGTATCCTTCCACGCTCCTGGTAAAGGTTCTGTCATGCCCACTCCAATTCAGGACCCAACAGCCCAGCCCCCTGACCCGCCGGCACAGGGAAAGTGTAACAACGTTTCATTTGTCTGAATACAGAACTCAAACTAAAAAATGGTTAAAAGAAGATGCTCTACCCTGCACACTGACAAGTGCCCCCACCCGGGGCTCTGGAAGGTGAAGGTTCACACCCCGCGGGCCCCGCCAGGTCTGCTCCCGGTGTGGCTGTCCAGGAGCAGCCAGGTCCCTGGCGCCCCCACTCCCTTCCTCCCGGACGCCCACCTCCTTGGAGGGCCCCTCGCACACCTGGATGGCGCGGACCACCTGTTCGGGCCGCACAGCCCCGCCCCCCAGCCGGAGTTACCCCGGGGCCACTGCGCTCACGGAACCAGTTAAGAGTCTCAGGGAGGAATTCTGCAGTTCCAGGTCGGGAACTGGGAGGAGCTTGGTTCCTGCGGGCTCCTTGGGCGAGGTGTCGGTGGGGGACCAGGACCCCTCTTGCCTCGCCAAGCACTTACTGCCCGTGTCCCTTGCTGGCCCTTGCCCGCTCTCATCTCCCCGAAGGTCAGCCCACCGTCCTCCACACAACTCTCCCTGAACTTGCGAGAGTCACGTCCCTGTCCTCGCCCCTAGTCCTTTACCTCTCCAAGTTCTTTGTTACCCCGTCCTCCTTCTTCACTTCCTCCAAACACGGGCCCTGTCTCCAGCCCAGGGTCCTTCTGTCTGTCATTCTCTCCTCTGCATTCCATGACGGATTTAACAGGACCCCGTGGGCACCACCCATCTGTCCCCAAGGACAGGTCCCCACCCAGGCTCCAGCCGTCACCTTCAGGGCAAGAAGTCTCACAAGGAGCACATCCCACCCCTCACAGGTGACGTCTTCCACCCTTGGTTCCGGAGACTCAGGGTTGGCACCGATGATGTCACGTGGCTTGACAAGTGCTCACACTTTTTTTTTTTTTTTTTTTTGGCACTGATGACTGAAACTGATTATAAACTCATTGTTTTTCAATCTTTGAGATTCGATCTTTCCTCATTTTGAAAAGTTAAAAAAAAGAAATAAAAGAAAAATCCACCTGCAAACTCTTAATTCTGACTTTTCTTTCTTTACGGTGCCCCAAAGATTCCTGGCGGCGGCTCAGAGAGTGATTTAGAGCAAGTGTTTGGTCCAAACAAGAACAGAAAGTGGTCCTTGTGCTGTTCTTAGTTTAAAGTGCAAGTTCCTCCTGATATCTCCTGGTCTGTCTTCCTGACACAAGAAACACTCTCCTCGCCCAGAAAACAGGAGCCGGGAGCCTCTGCACCTGCTAATGTTGTCCTGTCTTCTCAGAGAGGGCCCGTTCTTCTTCTGGCATTTCCTTATGTTTCTTGTTCTTGACCCAATTTTAAAAGCCTGTCTAGTTGGCTGTGGTCACTTAAATTAGAATTCCATCTCATACGAGGCGTATCCTGGAGATTTGCTTGTGGGTTATGCTTGTCTACTGTTATTTTTTTAATTTCCCAACTATGAAACACTGTATTTATCTCTTGCAACTACTTCCTAAAATCTGAGCTTCCTGGAAATAGAAATAAGTTGTCTACTTGGCATTAAAATGATTTTTTTTAAGGGAAGACAAAGGGACAGACTCTTGCATGCGCCCAACCAGGATCCACCTGGCAAACCCCCATGGATCTGCGATGCTCTGCCCGTCTTGGGCCATTGCTCAGCAACTGAGCTATTTTTAGCATCTGAGGAGGAGGCTCCACAGAGCCATCCTCAGTGTCAGGAGCCAACTCGCTGGAAGCAATTGAGCCATGGCCCCAGGAGGAGAAGAGAGAGATAGAGAGAGAAGGGGGAGGAATGGGGGGAAGAAGCAATTCTCCTGCGTGCCCTGATCAGGAATTGAACCTGGGATATCCGCATGCCGGGTCGATGCTCTACCATTGAGCCAACTGTCCAGGGCTTAAAAATAAACTTAAAATTTTTATTTAAAAAAAAACCCATATGAAGACAGAAGTGAATCCTATCATTTTAAAGGGTAACTTTGAAACTGAGATTTTTATTTCGGTTAGTCTCTTTAATCAACATTTACTTTTATTCTATTCCCATACCATAAAGACGATTTCAGTCTAACTGGGATTCTCTTCAGGAAAATGCATTGCAAAATTGTGACTTGTTTCCATGAAGTCACTAATAGCTATTAAAACCACCACCACCAACAACACACAAAATAAACACTTTGGGGGACTAACTGAATTCTGGAAGCTGAATTTCCTCCATAGCCACACGGTGAAAAGTAGGGGAAACTCATGTGGAAAACATATCCCAGTAAAAAGCATTAGAAAACCACATGAGTCTTCAAGCACTATTTTTCCTTTTCGTTCCCCTTGTCATCCATCACCGGGGCTTCGTGATGTCCTCTGGGTTCAGTGGCAAACCGTGGGCACCCAGGCTTGGGGTACAAGCTGGACTGGATTTCAGCTCTCCGGCGTGTAGTTGGAACCAGGCGCCCGACATGAGTCATCGCAATTTGCAGATGGCTGCTGTTCGGTGTGAAATGCCCGGAGGATTCATTTCTCCGTTGGCTCCAGCTTAGAATCCCTCGTGGAGCCTTGACAATTCCAGTTACCGTCTATGTTCTCTTTAAGGGCAGCTTTGAAAGGGAAACTGGCTGGGGAAGCAGAAAGCATAGGAAATCAATGATGACGCGGTGTGATCAGAGGCAATGCAGCCAGACGCCGTCAGCCAGAGCTGGGCAACGGGAACGGGTTCGATGGGCGCCTGCCACTCCAGCTAAGCCAGGCTGATTGGGGTCTCCACGCCCTTGGCTGAAGCAGCCATTTCTGAGTTCATCTGAGAGTCAGGCGCGAGGAGTGTCCATGGAAAATTCACTCAGGCCTCTTGACTGAGCAGTTGCCTTCCAAGTTGGCGGTGGGACTTGACATAATCGAGTTCAAAGCATGATCACTTTGATGAATAAAATCAAGCTCATCAGCTAATTTCTCTCTGCGGATAGGTTTCTATTTATGTCTATAAAGGGTTGTTCTGTGCATTGTTTTTAACAGCGAGCACAGAATGGACGGGAGACATCCCAGACCAGTAAAAAGAACCCGGAAGCTAGTCTCCTTGCACCCAGCTAGTCACCTAGTGCTCAGCAATTTCACCTGTAAATATGTGGCAGAGAGAAATGCACACAGTTACACAGGGAAGTATGTCTGAGCATTTACTGCAACAGTTTTTGTAGCAATGGTAACAGTGAAAGGAAACATCTGCGATGGCCATCAGTAACAGATGATCTCATTCAGCAAGTCCACATCGGGCACCCACTTCTGGCCGGGCAGCGCTCGGGACTTGAGTCACATTAGCGAGAAACTGAAAACAGACAAAAACCCCTCCTTGGAGCCTGTGTTCCCAGGGGCAGAGGGACAGCACAGATCAACAGTGAGTAGGTAAATGATGGAATGTTTTAGAGGGCGATGAGCACCATGTCAAAGAAGAAAAAAGCAACAATAGAATAGTGTAAGGGGACAGAGCAGAGGGGGGGGGGATAATCTTACATAAGGTGTTCGGTATTTCTTACGGAGAAAATGGCATTTAAGCAAAGACTTTTAGGAAGTGAATTGAGAATTAACTAGGGTAAACTATATCAAATAGATAAATCTAAATATCATCAAGTTAAAAGAATGTTGTGATAGTTCATGTATATTATAATGTCATTTATTGAAGTTTACAAAACCTACTAAACAATATGGATACATACAACCATAGCTATATCTGTCTATATCTATATCTATATCTATATATCTATCATCTAGCAAGAGAGACAGATAGGGACAGACAGGGAGGGAGGGAAAGAGATGAGAAGCATCAATTCTTAGTTGTTCATTGATTGCTTTCTCATATGTGCCTTGACCTGGGAGCTACAGCAGATCCAGTGACCCCTTGTTGAAGTCAGTGACCGTGGGGTCATGTCTATGATCCCACACTGAAGCCAGTGACTTTGGGGTTTCAAACCTGGGTCCTCAGCATCCCAGTCCAATGCTCTATCCACTGCAGCACTGCCTGGCTGGGCACAACTATAATGCATACAAATGATAAACACCAAGATTAGGGAAAGCAGAGGATGGAATGGGATCACAGGAAAGAAGAGAGGATGCTTCAAACCTGCCGTTCAAACTTCATTATCATGGTCAAAAATGAAAGCTAACATTTCCGTGACACTTACTATGCACAAAGCACTCTTTTTAGTGCTTCCCAAATAGTAGTTCATTGAATCTCACAGTCATCCTATCCAGTAGGTACTATCATTATATCCACTTTACAGATGATGAAACAGAGACATAAAACCATTACTTAACCTGACAGAGTTACCTGAAGCAGAGTAAAAAGTCAGACACTAACAAAGCTGGGTAGTGGGTCATGGGTGAACACCATGTAATTTCCTATATCAAATTGTACGTTTATAACTTTTTGTAATAACTAACGCACATGAAGACTTAAGGTAAGGTACATACAAAGACACCTTGAGGGAAAACTGAATAAAAATTTAAGAAATCACACACCTGGTTTGTATTTATCATGAACATATGTGAGCATGCATTTTGTTTGAGGGGGAAACACCTTTTAGCATAACGACTATGTAAGAAAGCATGCTTTTTGGAGTCAGACAGCATAGAACTTTATCTTTTTTGTAGCTTTAACAATAAGCTGAAAGAAGCCGTAATATTAATGTAGCCTCATCTCAGAGCTGAGAATGCAGCGTCTGCTGAGATGTTTGCATTGTCATGATTTAGAGCAGGGGTGGTCAACCTTTTTATACCTACTGCCCAGTTTTGTATCTCTGTTAGTAGTAAAATTTTCTAACCGCCCACCGGTTCCACAGTAATGATGATTTATAAAGTAGGGAAGTAACTTTACTTTATAAAATTTATAAAGCAGAGTTACAGCAAGTTAAAAGCATATAATAATAATTACTTACCAAGTACTTTATGTCGGATTTTCGCTAAGTTTGGCAGAATACATCTTTATAAAACAAGTTACTATAGTTAAATTTATCTTTGTATTTATACTTTGGTTGCTCTGCTACCGCCCACCATGAAAGCTGGAGCGCCCACTAGTGGGAGATAGGGACCAGGTTGACTACCACTGATTTAGACGAACGTTCATATTATCCAGTTCATTGTAGCCACTGTATTCATCCAAATGTCCCTTTGGAAGTCAACTCCTACTGGCTATGAGACAACCTGTCTTCCCATGGGGTAATGCCGAAGAGGAAGTCTCATTCATAAGGAGACACATCAGAAACTGGTCAGCTGTTTTTATTTTGCTGATAGTAAGTATTTCTATTATCATTGGTGGGGGGTGAATTCTAACCAAACATTGACTTCTTCTTCATGGAACAATGTTTCTGTGTGTGTCTAACTGTGTGTGAAGCCAGGTGCGGCAGAGAAAGCCAAGTGAGCCAGGCAGCGACTCCGCCTCAGGGAGCTCACTGAAGAAGTGACAGGCACATCGTCAACAAACCATAAAAGGAGAGACAGCCAAGTGTGCAGAGAACAATCAACGAGGAGCTGTTAGAAAAAAAAAAAAAGAGGAGGAGAATTGGGATCAAAAAGCCCAGAGGCTGGAAGACCAAGTGTGTACAGGGAAGCCAAGCCCGTGGGCACTGTGCACGTGGGCACTGGGCACGTGGGCAGAGACGAGAATGGAAACCACCAGCCGCACACACAGCTCAACTGCGGGGGCTGGGAGCCGAGACCCCACTGCTTGTTCCAGAAAAATCCTGCCTCGAAAGAGAAGCGTGTAACGCTATAAATAACGTCGCTGTTGGCTTCAGGAAGTTCCTGCAAATAATTTAACCAGCTTGCTTCTCAGAGTAGCCATCTCCTTGAATAGGACAATGGACTGCTCACGGATAAGATAACTGTTTTCTTATCAAGGATCCTTTCAAAAAACATTGGGTCCACTGCCCCCAAACACTCAGCCCCGCATGGATTGTAATGAATCTCGCTCAGGTTCGATCGCTTCCCCACCTGAACGATCCGCTTTAACCACTGCGGCCCAGCTCCACAAACTGTGTGAACTTGGACCCCCTTCCTGTAACTGCCCATGACTGTCCCCGTGGCGGGCTCTCACGGCCGTAGACCTGTGGGATCAGAAGGCTCCTTGGTGGTCGTTGGGAGAATGGACACAGAATACATGAAAGGCGGGACAGAAAAGACAGTGACAAAAAAACTGAAGACACTTAAATTTTTTTCTCATTTTTGTATTGTTATGAGGTCGAAACAGTTTTAAAAATTAGAAAATTATTCACAGTGTGTATATTCTTGACATGTTGCCCACACCTATGTTTTGAATAATTTTTGCTTTCCATTTCTAGGAGGTGGTGTTTTCAGCACGCGGTGTGCCTCAGGTGACAGACTGAATTTGGGTGCTGGACACAGGAGTGACCATGCGGGGTGCCAGGGTCTCATAGTATAAAGTGACCCCAGAACATGGCTCTCTCCTCCTGCCACTCTGGAAAGCTCACCTTATGGACATAAGAGAAGGGAAAGGGGGAAGGAATGGATGAATGATCTTAACACACGTTAAGTGCATTTAACCTCTCTCCCATTGACGGTGGGGCGGTTAGCTTACTCAGATGAGCGTGTCAGTGTCTAGTTAACATTATGGGGAAAGCAGAACTCAGGGATTGGACCCAATCAAAAAGAAGACTCAGACCATGTACAACGTATCAGTAAAAGTTCTGTTAAATAAGGTTAGTAGGTCAACTGGGCGACTAATTATCATGGTTAAATTAATGAGGTTTCTTTAGAGTGAAAGTACCCCAAGACCCCAGACGACTTGTGTACGTGCACGTTTAAAGAATACACCCTGTTTATGTTTTTGTTTTGATTTTTTTGAGAGAGAGAGAGAGAGAGAGATGCAGGGAGAAAGAGACAGGTACATCGAGCTGTTCTTGTATGTGCCCTGACCTGTGTTCCTGTATGTGCCCTGACCTGTGTCCCTGTATGTGCCATGACCTGTGTCCCTGTATGCGCCCTGACCTGTGTTCCTGTATGCGCCCTGACCTGTGTTCCTGTGTGCGCCCTGACCTGTGTTCCTGTATGTGCCCTGACCTGTGTTCCTGTATGTGCCCTGACCTGGGAATCGAACCGGCAACCTTCACGCACGCTCCATAATGATGCTCCAACCAACCAAGCTATCCGGCCAGTCTTTCCCTGTTTATAAACGGGAAACTCTCGGTATTTATTTTTGAATCGTACTCTTTGCCACATCTTAAAGAATGTGTTAAGATGGACTTCCCCGGTATGTATGATATTTAGGCATCACTAAATTTGAGAAAACAAATAACATCTAAAATAATATGAAAGAAATGTTATTGGACTTTAAGAGTTGATACAATTTAAAGGAGGCTTAAAATCTGTCTTCATAATTTTTTAAATACATTTTTTTACAAGAACTTCATAATATTCTGTTTCTAGTTTTTTTATATTTTAAATTTATGTCAGTAATTTTCCTATTACTTTAGTGCTATGCATTCTGTTTCTTTTATTCATCTGAGTGCGGGCACTTGCTTTCATTACTGAAAGGCATATTTCAAATTCTAAAAAAATAAATAAAATTTAAGCGCTCTTAGTGCTGCTCCTTTGATTCAGCATTGCTTTTCTATAGTTCAGATACTTAAAGTCCGGATGCTGATGTGAGTGACACTTGAAAGAGAGGAGACAACTAAAAACTAAAACAGAAAAGTCAATCTAACAAACAAATAACAGATTCTATGGCGGGGAAAAGCGCACAGTCTCAGCGATATTGTTAATTATCCCATGGATTGTTGCCCAGAGCCTTACATTTCCCCATATGAAAATTAGTAATCATTCTTTATTTTAATGAGCCCAGATGACTAAACACGAGTAGTTCTCCTCTGTCAGCAGAGTTCTACCGAGTCCAGATTTGCTATTCATATTTGGAAGTTCTGCTTTGACAAGCATTCCCTCCCTTAAAACACAGGGAGAATGGGGCCCTTCTCGCCAATGGGGCGGGTTTCCGGGGGGCCCACCAACAGCTGGCAAAGGCCGGGCTCCAGCCTCCTCCGTGCCCAGCCCAGGGCTGCGCCAGGGCCCGAGGATGTAGAGCCCCGGATGGACGGTTAACTCCGGCCACCCTCCCCCCTGCACCTCCCAGGGAAAACTGTTTACAGACTGCTGGCTTGAAGCTCTTGTCCACGAGGACACAAAAATGATCTGACTGTGATGCAGTCGGTGTTTCAAAGCTGAAGATGACCACTGGTCCTTTAGGAAGTTCGTACACGCACCACCTTTTACGTGAAGAACTCTCACCGATGTGGAGGCGGCGGTGTCCCCAGGGAGAATGCTCGGCCCCTCGGCCACGCCCAAGAGGGGCTGCTCAGGCCTCTGTGTTGTCCCTCCCGGTCGCAGCTCACAGACTGTTGGTCCCCACCGTATCTGCAATCTTTGTGTTTTGGTTACTTGGTGACTGGAGGTAGACCGATGACCATTTAGCTGAGGGGTGTGTGTGTGAAGGCTCACTGTACTATGTATTATTCTTTTTACTTTGTATGTGGGTAAACTTCCACGATGTAAAGGTTTTTAAAAAAAAACACAGACTGGCCCTGGCCAGTTGGCTCAGCGGTAGAGCGTCGGCCTGGCGTGCGGGGGACCCGGGTTTGATTCCCGGCCAGGGCACATAGGAGAAGTGCCCATTAGCTTCTCCACCCCCGCCCTCTCCTTCCTCTCTGTCTCTCTCTTCCCCTCCCGCAGCCAGGGCTCCATTGGAGCAAAGATGGCCCGGGCGCTGGGGATGGCTCCTTGGCCTCTGCCCCAGGCGCTAGAGTGGCTCTGGTCGCAGCAGAGTGATGCCCCGGAGGGGCAGAGCGACACCCCGGAGGGGCAGAGCATCGCCCCCTGGTGGACAGAGTGTCACCCCTGGTGGGCATGCCGGGTGGATCCCGGTCAGGCACATGCGGGAGTCTGTCTGACTGTCTCTCCCCGTTTCCAGCTTCAGAAAATGAAAAAAAACAAAAAACAAAACAAAAAAAAAACACAGACAGAAGGAAAAACATCTGCAGACACAAATCCGAATGTAGTGTCGTCCTCTGCACGAGGGGGCTGGGCTGGGCCTGTGCGTCACACCCCACACCAGGCCCCGGGCCCGGGCCTCCCGCACGCCTCCGGAGGGACTTCCTTCACACTGACCACAATTACATTCAGAATCTCTGCAGCTGGAGCTCATGTTTTGGTGCATTGAGCCCTGTCTACCTATTTTGTTTTATTTCCATTTTCACAGCCATGTCTCTGCTGCAAACTCTCCCCACTGTATTATTTAGTGACCCTAAAGAACCCTGCGGCGAGGGCACAGTTGGGGGGCTGAATAATGGTAAAGTAGGGTAAGGGGCCCCAGCGGAACCCTCCCAGGGCTGTGCGGCTCCCACCTGGGGTGATTTGACATGGCCCTTGTGGGTGTGGCTGTTAGGGGAGGTCTTATCTTGGAGGGGAGGGCAGTGCGGATTAAAAAGTTCCTTGGAAGTTTTGATGTCTTCCTCACCCCTTGCCCCCCCCCCCCCAGCCCTGCCTCTCTTGCATGTCTGCGGCTGGGACAGGGAGTGGCCAACTGTCCTGTGCATTCATTTGTTCAAGCGTCAGCAGTTGCTCCTGAGGGAACCAAGGAAGGAGACACATCTCATGAAACAGTCTCAGGCTCACGGTGGTCTCGGCCGTCCACACACTCCCATCTGAATGCATCTAGATTTTGTCTATTTTCTTTTTCTTTTTTGGTATTTTTCTGAAGCTGGAAACGGGGAGGCAGTCAGACAGACTTCCGCATGTGCCTGACCGGGATCCACCCGGCATGCCCACCAGGGGGCGATGCTCTGCCCATCTGGGCTGTTGCTCCGTTGCAACCAGAGCCACACTAGCGCCTGAGGCAGAGGCCATGGAGCCATCCTCAGCGCCCGGGCCAACTTTGCTCCAATGGAGCCTTGGCTGTGGGAGGGGAAGAGAGAGAGACAGAGAGGAAGGAGAGGGGGAGGGGTGGAGAAGCAGATGGGCGCTTCTCCTGTGTGCCCTGGCCGGGAATCGAACCCGGGACTTCCACATGCCAGGCTGACGCTCCAACACTGAGCCAACCGACAAGGGCCTTTTTGTTTCTTTCCTGTTATGTGCTTCTCAAGACCGGAAAGGAGCCTCTGACTTAGCAAGTAGCTTCCCAATGGGCCTCGTGTGGTGCCCCCCACCCCGGTGAGAGGGAGCTCGCTCCCCCTTCCCATCTTCACTTTTATCTACTGGGTGTTGTTCAAGTGCAAAGTCCTTCTTCTAAAGACACTCTGGCTTTTTAGAGAGAGGAATCTTAAAAGAGCTGTTTCAAAGGACAGACGTTCCAGGGACAACCCGATTCTTTTGATAGTCATCTTATTTTACAACAGCAGAAATATTCCGCTGCGAGAAAACCAGCTCTCTGTTCAATTATCGAGAACATCAGGAAACTACTTGTGATGTGAATCTTGGAAGCTGAGAGCATCCCTTTGACGATCTATACATCACAATGTTGCGTCTACCTGACATGACCTGCACTGAAGAGGACTACTTTGTATACTATTACTCACTTTATAATATGGATACAGTAAACCAGACGCAAGGGTCGTGAACACAGGAGGCAAGGTCATTGCTGGGTCTCCGACTCTGATCCACCCTCACTCAGCCCAGCCTGGGGGAACCGGGCGGCCACCTCTGGGGAGTCACCCCCACCCAGGTCGGTGCTGGATCACAGCCACCGGAACAGCTCGGAATCCGACGACCGAATCCCGGCCAAGCTCTTTCTACTTCGACGCCTTCTTCCAAAACCCCAGAATAATTCTGCGAAATCTTGACAAACTTCTAAACCAAAATAGATCCGTGGTTAATTTTGTGATGATAAACCAAAGAGTGTTCCAGAAACCCTGAAGCTTTCTGTCGGATTCTCTCCTCTCACCTGGGTTTGGTGACCGATGGCATTCTGCGTACGTGGGGGGGAAGGGGAGGTATCTAGTTCCTCCACTATCTGCAGCACTGCTCTGTCCTCTTTAAAATCTTCAGGACAAGTGACAAAAATACGGATATGTGAGCAGGTAGCTGTTAGGACAGATGGTATTAGGCTCTTTGAAAAAGAGAGAGTTTAAGACAAAAAGCCCATCTTGCGACAAGAAATTAAGAATAAAATTGGGTTACATAGTGGCTCAGTGCGACTGGGGGGAGGGGGAAAGAGGTACAAGTATTCCTTATTCCTTGAAAGTTCTGCTGTCGGAGTATCATTTCCAGAGGGTTTTTTTTCCCTATTTAGGAGGTGTTAAGAAAATGTTTAATATTTACAACTCTCTGTCTTTCTTTAAACAAATGTGTTTTCCCAAAAATAGAGCTGGTGTTTTTTTTTCTCCGTGGTCCTTATAAAATATTAAAATACATAGTAAATAAAAACTAGAAATCCCACTACCCAGAAATTCTCAATGAATATTTTTTGTGACTTATTCCTCTAGGTAACTCTGCACGTGCGCACATGCACACACACACACACACACACACACACACACACTTTCAAACATGTGGCATCACACTGTGTGTGATGCTCCCTATCTTGTTCTTTTTATCTAATAATCTGAGTGGACATCTTTTCATGTCAAATGACACGCACACATACACCATCTGTCACGGCTGCTCACTTTCCCACTGTGGGCACTGTCCTGTAACCCAACACTGAATGATGACATTCCTGTCAGCGAGTCACCTCGACACGTATAATTGCAAGTCCTTCAGACAATCGAAATGGGACGCATTCCCCAAAGCCCAGCGACTGCCGGGTTCAGGCATTATTGCATTTAACATTCCAGCAGCAGCTGCGGAAACCCTCTGCAGAATGTGCCTCTGAGCTCGCACCCCCGGTGGCAGCGAGCCCGCTGGTCCACCCACATCCCACCTCGCCTCTGGCCCCTTCCTGCGTTGAAGCTTGGCACCGCTCCACGTGGAGAGAAATGAGGACGGCTTTTGCGGTTCACCTTAATCAGATCAAATTAGGACAGGTGGCAGCCCTGCAGGCAACATAATTATGAAAACTGTGCGCTCAGTACGGGCTGTCCTTCCGGCTCCCCAATCAAAGAGGATGCCAGAGCCCAACCTGTCCCCTTTCCGCTAGTGACTCACAGGGCAGTCACCCACAGGCTCTGGAGTCCGGGAGCTGCCCAGTCCGGGGCCGAATCTAGCCTAAAAAAGCACGAAAGCCTATTTTGTAAGATCAGCTGATTTCACATGATAATAGCTCTTCTATGAAAATTTTTCCATGCCAGGAGAAGGAGGAAAAGAAGAAGAACAACAAAGGAACCGAAAGCGGATGGCTGGCGTGTCGTTACAGGAAAGTCTTTGAACACAGCCCGTCTGAGGGTAACAGGCAACCACGTGGAGGGCCCCCTGCTGTGACCGTGAGCGCTCTCCCACCCAGCAGAAAACGTGCCACGGATGTCTATTCAGATGTGAGGGACACCTTGAGGCTGACTACGCAATTCCAGTCTTCATCACGGGAATGCTCCGCCCAGCGGAGGGCAGAGCGCCTCAGGACACACCCCGAGGACCCCTCTGACACTGGTTTTTTTTGGAACGTGCTCAGCACCTGCGGCAGCGAGTCTCTGCACAGTGACTCTTCAGCACGTCAGAACCGCAGGATGACACCAGGGAACAGAAGGAAACAGGGCCGGGCTGGGTGCCGATGGCTTTATCAGCCGTGCGCTGTTACTTCACGGAGGACGGGTTGCTTCCCGCCCGCCGGTGACCCCAGCGTGGCTGCTCCATTCGCACACAGCCCACCTCGTCGTGGGAGGAGAGTCAGAGGGAACGCTTCAGAGCCCAGGCCGTTTCCTTCCCAACGTCTGAATTGGGAAATAATAAGTAAACAAAAGCTTGGTTATTTTACGCGTTCCCATTTATCTGCGGTCTGCGTGTCTTTCTGGGTTGGCATTTGGGAAGAAGCCTCAAAGCGTGTGTTCAACAACGGTATGCTCTCCGACGCACAGTCAGATGCGTACGGACACCCAGAGCAAACACCATCCGGAAGATGCACATTGCAGAGGAAGGTGTCGTTGATCTGTTCGATTCACGTATGTGAGCTTTGGTTTTCTTATATTTGTGAAAAAAATGGCATTCTGCTGGCTTAGTGTGTCACAGCTTTTGGGATGGATGATTGAGTCTTGCTTTGAAATTGCCCACTGTTATATCAGAATAACTTCAAAAAGACTCATCGGCCTCAGCAGAGGAGCCCCTAGGAAACGGAAGCCGGCCCTCTTCTGCGGACAGAGACAGTCTCCCAAAGAGAGAAAGATGCACTGCGAAGGGGAAAGAGCTGCTGCTCCACTTGCCTCCTGAGGTTTGTGACTCTGTCAGTGAGGTTTCAACTCATCCAAACCTCAGCTAAGTCCTCTGAAGCCCCGGCGTCTAGCCTGGGATGGAAACATTCTCTCTGCTGGTTGTCAAAGAGCTGTATAGCTCTAGTTCCGATCAGCTAAGATTTTCTTGTCCCTGGTTACGGACAGTAGGTATGCTGACAACATCTCCAGATGCGGAGGGATGGTGACATTTAGGATTTGTTGCAGGAGGCGGGACAGACCTCTGGCTCTTTCCTAGCAGGCCGGAAGCCAGTCGAGGGGGGAGGCTGTCTTTTTTCTCCCCCTCCTAAGGGGGCTCTGACCACGGCTCTGACATCTCAACATAGTGGAAGTCCCCCAACCAGGCAACACCTGCAACACACATCTAAAATTTCAGGGAGTCCTGATTGACCACAACTCTGCCATTTATTAAAAAATAAATAAACCGTGTTCTTATTTTCCGCAAGGGCAGCTCTGGAGGAAGGGGACCCTCCCGCTGTCTGCTCACACAGGGTGTCAAGCCTAGTTTGCATCTTTGGTTGTGGCCACAATACCGCCATCGTCAAGTGTGGGTCACTGGGGTTTGAGGGGAACTGGGTATGGGCTTCCTCTCTGTGTGCCGCTCCTGTCCATCTTTGCTCCAGTTACCTGGGTGATCTGGTCGCACGGAGAAATGTAATTAGCCAAGTCCTTACGGTGCTTACATTGTGCTAAGACCTTAAGCTCCGGTTCTGAAAGAGATTTTGTTAAAAAGAAAATCTAAAGACTGACATATATTCCTTTCATTTTCCCTTCTCATGCTTCTTTTTCCATTGGGGAAAAAGAATCCTCTTTTGTGCATTTCTGTGTAGAATATCCTTATATCCTTTCTATTGAAATAGCTTGAGTCCAGTATTCTCTAGATATGAAGTTTTAGAGAAAATGAGAGACCTCCCTATTATGCTTTATAACAGAGAAATATAGCTCCCTAAATGAAATCTAAATTCTTCTTAATAGTGCCTTATACAAAACGTCTCTGGAGAATGAGTTCGGTTGTCCTCTCTGCAAAGTGGTTCACATGTCCCAGAGGACTTAATCTCGCAAAGCCTGCAGAACCTGCGTCTCTTCTGACGCTGGAGTCTCCTGACCCCATGGCAACCATGACTGGTCATGAACACGTGGTCTCTACGGCTGGTAGAGCAGAGAATACACATTAGCAAACTACCTGTAAAACGATGGCTATCTCTTTTCAAAGGCTGTGATTTAAATATATAGGTGGGACCAATGGGTTAATTTTCCCCGCCTTCTTCACTACACTTACCACTGTTCAGGGGCCTTAGGATAGCTCTGCTATCAGAAGTCACTAATCCCAATTAGTTTATAGAAACACTCAGATTAACAAATCAATGATACTTATACACCGCAAAATTGTTACCACTTAAGGGCTTGATTCTGACAAGATTTACAGCCTGCATAAATCCCATTCGCATGTGACTTGTTAGATGGGAGGCAGGGAAGAGGTACCCTGCCGTCTGCTGGCAGCGTGCGGACCGGGAGGGAGAGGCCTCTGCCCTACTGATGGACGGCGGCCGGAGTACAGGCTACAAGGAGGATGAAATCGACCGATCCCTAAATTTCCACTAAAACACAGCTTGGGAAGCTTGAAGGGGGCATTATAAGGTGTGGGTAACTTACGTAAAACCTAACGTGTCATCATATGTCTAGGTAATGGGAGGTCATTTCGGACACTAGAATCAAGATTTGTTTGACTTTTAAAGCTCTAAATAAAGCAAATATTACTAGTTTCAAACCAAAGTTCCTCTCCGGAGTACTTTAATGCTAACTTGAGATTAAGAACGATAGCACAAATTTGTTCACTCTTATGGAAAATCCACGCTATTCAAAGGTCAAATTCATTCATGTGTTTTTAGAGGTGGTTTGAATACATGAACCCATTCTGTATAACATATTCTGAGTGGATTCTAGCAGCAGAATCCATTAAGTCCCTTTTTTATTATTAAAGTACAGCTCATATACAATATTATATTAGTTTCAGGTGTACAATACGACGACCTGATATTTATATATCGTATGAAGTGATCACCGTAAGTCTAGTAACCACGTTTCACCACACAAAGTTATTACGACATTTTGACTATATTCCCTATGCTGCACATTACATCCCTGTGACATTTATTTTATAACTGAAACTTTGTACCTCTCAATTCCCTTTACCTTTCATAACTATGTCCCTACCTACCTCTCCTTCGGTGACCATCAGTTTTTTCTCTGAGTCTATAAGTCTGCTTCTGTTTTGTGTTGTTTTTTTTTTTTATTTTGTTTTGTTTTAGATTCCACATTTAAGTGAAACCATATGGTATTTGTCTTTCACTGTTAGACTTATTTTACTTATTATATAGTAGTACCTTCTAGATCCATCCATGTCACAAAGTGGCAAGACATCATTCTTTTTTTGTGGCTAACATGCTAGTGTTTGTGTAAATATATGTACACCACATCTTCTTTGTCCATTATCTATTGATGGACACTTAGATGTTTACATATCTTGGCTAGTGTAAATAATGCCGCAATGGCTATAGGGGTATATATATCCTTTCAAATTAGTTTGATATATATATATATATCCTTTCAAATTGAGTTTACATTTTTATCAGACAAATACCCAGAATTGGAATTGCTGGATCATAGGGTAGCTCTATTTTTAATTTTTTGAGGAACTTCCATACTGTTTTTTCCACAGTGGCTGCACCAGCCTGCATTCCCGCCAGCAGTGCAGGAGGGTTCCCTTTTTTCTGTATCCTCCCAACACTTGGTGTTTGTTTATTTATTGATGATTGCCTTTCTGACAGGTGTGAGGTGGTATCTCATTGTGGTTTTGATTTGCATTTCCCTAATGATCAGTGATTTTGAACACCTTTTCACATGTCTGTGAGCCATCTGTATGTAGGTTTTTTGTGAAGTGTGTCTATTCAGATCCTCTTCCACGTTTTAACTGGATTGCTTTTTTTTTTTTTAATGTTGAGTTGTAGGAGTTCTTTAGGTATTTTGGATACTAGCCCCTAATTGGGTATATCATTTGCAAGCAGCTTCTCCCATTCAGCAGGTTGATTACTGTCTGTTTGCTCTGTTTTGTTGATAGTTTCCTCCACTGGGCAGAAGCTTTTTACTTTGACAGAGTCCCATTTGCTTATTTTTGCTTTTGTTTCTCTTGCCCAAGGAGACATAGGCAAAAGATATCGCTAAGATGGATATCACAGACTTGACTGCCTATGTGTTCTTCTAGGAGTTTTACGGTTTTGAGTCCTATGTTTAAGTCTTTAATCCACTTTGAGTTTATTCTTGTACGTGGTGTTAGAAAGTGGTCCTGTATCATTTTTTTGCACGTACCCATCCAGTTTTCCCAACATCAATTATTGAAGAGAGTGTCTTTATCCTTTTGTACATTATCGCCTCTTAGATTAATTGGTCATAGAAGTGTGGGTTTATTCCTGGGCTCTCTATGCTAGTCCATTAATCTCTGTGTGTTTTTGTGCCAGTACCATACTGTTTGAATTACTATAGCTTTATACTATAGTTTGACTTTAAGCTCTTAAAATCTTTTTTATTTCAGTCCTTGGTAAAAAATTAGTCTTGATGTTTCTTTAAGGATGTAACATTGTAGCCTGAACTTGGGATTTCTGATTTAAAACGCAAAGCAAAAGTTTAGTTCTTGGCACTTGTATGGAAATGTTATATATGCATTAATAAGATTGCATCAATCAAAAATTAATGGTTACTGGAACCCAAACTTACTTTATTCCATGGATACCAATAACAAGAAGGTACTCAGTTATTTCAACGCATCCTATGACTCATTCAATAGAGGATATCAGAGAGCTTAGGGATATGGCAGCAGACAGGACAGTCCTCTGATGTTCTTGTCGCTTTGACGAAGGGAAGGGCAGTGAAGGGGGGGGGGGAGGAATACAGACAGGCGTGCCTGGGAAGTGGACAGGACCGCTCAGCGCACCCCCGAGGGCACATGGCAGCTCTCTGCGGGCTGCAGACTCGGTTCTGAAGCGCAGGACTTTTCTTTGTCGCAAGCCTGAAGTTCCCAGATTTAGCAAATCATAAATACAGGATATCTAGGTAAATTTGAATTTCAGATAAACAACGAATAATTTTTTGTAGTGTCTGTCCCAGATATTTTTGTTTGTTTGCTTATCTGAAATTCAGATTGCACGGAGCATCCTGGACTTTATCCAGCAATCCCGGGGAGCCATAATTTTGATACAATATTTATAACAGAAGGTCATCTGTACCATATGCTTTCAGATCTTCATTTTGTACGGAACAGGACTGGTATGGATAGAATGACAAGTAGTGTATGTCCTAGACACTGGAGCCATCAAAGATCCTGCTTCTGAAACACAGCGACAGAGTTTAGCAGAAGTGAAGAGAAATGAAAAGCGATTGAGGGGGTGAGGAGGAGGCACCCCTCGCTGGGAGAACACCTAGTGTGCACTCTGAGAGGGGTCGCACCTGACCCGCCCCGATATTCACCCCTCCCTCCACAGCAGTTCACCTCACTCTACGAACCTGGTCAGCGGAAGGTCAGAATTCACTCCAGATAAACCCCATGTACAAGTAAAGTGATAAAAATCAACCCGTTCTAGGCAGTGAGGACTATCTGTATTTCAGTAGATGTTTCAAAAGAAATACGACCATTGTTCATTCCAAAACCTTATTAATTGTTTTAACTTCTACTTTGGGTAGGTAATTTATGGTATCAGTGTTCAAATGGTTTGACAAATAGAGAAAAAGAAAATAAATACAAAGTTTATATTATAACACATACAAAGTTATCTAATTATATGATAGCTAAAGTTTTTGCTTCTTAGCTATAACTGCTTGCAGATTTTTAAAATCTGCTTTATTATTTTTTATGTTATAGTTTGCAAGTTTAAAATGTATTTTATTATTTTCATTTACACATCTTAAAATAAAAAATTGTATACATTTAAAGTCTACAACATCATGATTTGATGTACATAACGAAATGGTTACTATAGTTAAGCTAATTACCATATCATCTTACAGTAATCATTTTTTTCTTTGTGATGAGAACACCTGGAATCTATCTACTCTCTTAGCACATTTCCAGTATTGAACAGAATGATTAACTATAGCCACACACTGAGTGTCAAATCCTTACACCTATGCATCCTACCGTGACTTCGGATACTTCCTGTCTCCCCTCCCCCAACCCCAGCCCTGGTAACCACAGTTCTACTGATTCTTTGAGTTCAACATTTATTTTTTTTACTATGCCACATAGAAGTGAGATCATACAGTATTTGTCTTTCTCTGCCTGACTTATTTCACTTAACATGGCGTCCACCACATTCCTCTGTGTTGTCATAAAGGGCAGAATCCCTCCTTTCTCACGGCTAAATACTACTTCATCGCATCTGTGTACCATGCCTCCTTTATCCACTCGCCCCTCAGCAGACACCCGGGTTGTCCCCATGCCTGGGCTCTCGTGGACAGAGCTGCAGTGACAAGGAAGTGAGGATGTCTCTTCGGGAGGCTGCAGGCATTCCTGTCTGACTTCCAGACACTGAGAAGCCATTGTCTTCTTCACCTGTGCATGTGCTTCTGTTGAATTTTCTTTAAAATACACCTCTGGGGCAGAGGATTGATTTCTGAGAAGCAACTGTGATTTATTCAGGCTCAGCTTTGTATCTAACTGGTCAAACATCCTCATGTTAGCTTTGCAGGGGGGACACCTGGCAGCCAGCCCCTTGACCAGGTGGTCAGAGTGAACGTCACCGGCAACAGGACAGCCTGGCTGTGTGCCAACTGGTAAGTGCCCAGCTTCTCACGTGGTATGGGAAGGAGACGCCGTCCACACACTCTTGCCAAAAATGGAAAGCTTGTATCTGAACGTGAGGAAACACCAGACAAACCCAACCTGAGGGACATTCTACAAAACGAGTGGCTTGTACTGTTGAAAATGTGACTGTCATAAAGGCAAAAACGGGATGAGATTCGAGGGGATAGAGAGACACGGTGTTCAATGTGACCCCTGAGCCGGAAGGTACACTTAGGACGAAGCTGTGAAATCGAATAAGGTCTGTACATTGGAGCTGAGCTGAGTATGGCGTCATGACTGACTTCCTGGTTTTGATCATTGTACTACCGTTATGTGACACATTCTAAAGTCCCTGGAGGTAAAGGAACACCATGCGGGCAACTCACTCTCCAACAGTTCAGGGAAAAGACACGCGTGTACATACACGAAGACAGAAACCAACGTGGCGACTGTTCACATTTGGGGATCTAGTGGAAGAAATTCTTTTTCCTACTCTTGCAACGTTTTCCTAAGTCTGAAATTATGTTACAATAAAAGCTTAAAGGACAACACACTTCCTTTGGTAAAAAGCAACCCAATATTTCTAGTAAGAAGTCTGTTTTGCTTTGAAGTGTCCTGGGAAGAAGAGGCCGTGGGATGGAAGAGCTGGCTAATCTGCATTACGCCACCCCCCCACTGTCTCCCCGGGGGGGGCAAGATGGGTCCCTGGGGCCCGCTGATCTTGGAATGCTTACTGGTTGTTTCAGAGTTTGGTTTCATTTATTTATTTGTGCCTTTTACAGCGGAGAAAGTTTGAGTTTCTATAACATCCACAGATAATTTGCACTGTATCTAATCAAGTCAGCACAGTGTAAAGTGATGTTTCAAATATCTCTAGGTAGGGACCAGATCTTTCTCTTTTGATAGCTACTGAGTCTAATTGAATAGTGTTATGAATGGATTCAAAAGGCGTGTTAAATCAACTGAATTACCAATAATTCTGTATCCTCTACCCCATATTATTTTTTCTCTACCTATAAAATATTCTAACTGAGAACAAAGAAAAGAATAATGTAATTTCTACCTGACTAGAAGATAAGATAATCCCATCTTTTCCAAAAAAATATTGAATATACACTTAAAAACTTTTTTTAAAAAAGGATCAAAGTCTTGCCTTTACATTGAGGTAATGCCTTAGGTTGTTGTATACAGGACATTTAACATGCAGAAACTCATTTCTATCTTAAAGTTGGAGAACTAAAATATAAAGAAACAATACATTAGGCCCTGGTCGGTTGGCTCAGTGGTAGAGCGTCAGCCTGGTGTGTGGAAGTCCCAGGTTTGATTCCTGGCCAAGGCACACAGGAGAAGTGACCATCTGCTTCTCCACCCTTCCCCTCTCCTCTCTCTCTCTCTCTTCTCTTCCCACAGCCAAGGCTCCAATGGAGCAAAGTTGGCCTGGATGCTGAGGATGGCTCCATGGCCTCCGCCTTAGGCACTGGAATGGCTCCGGTTGCAATGGAGCAATGCCCCAGATGGGCAGAGCATTGCCCCTGGTGGGCATGCCAGGTGGATCCTGGTTGGGCACATGTGGGAGTCTGTCTCTCTGCCTCCCTGCTTCTCACTTCAGAAAAAAAATAAAACGAACAAAACAGAAACAACACATTAATTTTCATCGACTAGCCCATTTGTTAATCTGATTGGTTTTAACATTCTTGTATGCCCATGTAATGGGGAACCAGTAATTCAAGAAAACTGATATAGAGAGAATATTAATATCCTTTAATATTGATTGTTCATGTAGTCCTTCAACAAACATATATTGAACCATCACCAAATGCCAGGAACTGGTCTAGATATAAAGACTAGAGATGCTGAAGATATAGTGTCTGCCCTTACGACATTTATGCTCTCATAGGTAGTCAGGTAACCCATAGCAAGCAAATTGAAAAAAAACAAAATAAAACACCTTCCTGATCACGCTCAGTGTTCAGGAGAAAGATAAGCAGAGGGGATGCTGGGAGAGCTGAGGAGCAGGAACGCCGCCCACCAGCCTCGGCGGGGAGCCCCCTGCGCAGAACCAGGGAAGGGACGCTGTGAGGATGGGCAGGGAGCCCGCGGGCAGAGCAGGCGCCCCGTCCGGCCCTCAGCGAGGAGGGGGCTGGGAGGGCCAGTGGAGGGAGGTGAGGCCGGGAGCCGGCCGGCAGCCAGACCATGGTGGACCTCAGGGGCCAGGAGAAGGGCTCAGGTTTAAGTCCGAGAGCGAGGAGGCGCCACTGGACGATGTCATGCCTGCTTCTGGTGTGAGGTTCTTTATGCTGAGCGTTTCTCTCTGAAATAACTCCAGGTTTACAGAAAGAGCTGCAGGGACGTTACACAGGATTCTCACATACTCTCACCCGGCTTCCCGGGCCGCTAACGTTCCCCAGGACCCGCACATCGCTCACCGTCTAGGGGCCCTGCGTCCTCCTGCGCAGAAAATAGTTATGCACTCATACCATCGTCCGTGCTCTGCGTCCCAGACGGCAGCCCCGGTACAAGTATGGGCTCGTTAGCCCTCCCAGGTCGCGGACCCCTCCCGAGGGGGCGCTGGTGCTGTCACCCCGCACAGAGGAGGGTCTGAGGCCCCGCGAGGTGAGTCTGCATGCACCGGCTGACCGCTGCCACGTGGCGCCACGCGGCTGCGTTCCAAACCCCCGCCTGAGTCCGGAGCCTCAGCTCCGAGGGAGACTGGAGGAGCCGTGCCAGAAGCAGCGACACCAGGTAGGAAGCGGTTCCGCAGACAGTGCGAGACGCTGGCGCAGAGGGAGGTGGGAGGGAGGATAACAGGGCCTGCTGCTGCTGACCGTGGGTGCTCCCAAGGAAAGGGACGGCTCAGGGGGGGTCAGGCGACTCCCACCTTCTTCCCCTGAGCCCCGGGGAATAGGGCGGGGGCTGGGGGGAGCGCGGGTGGGAGGGCAGACGGGGTCCCAAGTTGGAGAAGGGAAGCATGCCTTCGCAGGGGGGAGAGAGGGTTTGGAGAGAGGGGCGCGGCGGCGCAGCAGACACCTGCTCAGAGGTCCGGGAAGTGGAAGGGTTGGAACTGACCATTGGATCTCGCCCCCAATTTACTTATGAATCGATGCAAAACCTTCCAAAACGTGACAGGAGCCGGCTCACCAGTCTTATGTCCTCAACCTGTCCCTTCCTTCCAGACTCCTGTCCTGGGCTGGTCTTACAGGGAGAGGAACAAGGAAAAAGAGAGGAGAGGGAGAAAGAGGGAGAAAGAGAGGAAGAAAGAGAGGAAGGGGGTGGGCCAGCGTGGGAGGTGACACTCAGGGCGGAGGGAACTACAGCTCATCCAGGGCCACTGCTCTCATTTCACCCCGTCTAACAGAAGGTCCACCTCAGCCCTTCCCAGTATCAAGACGCCCATAAAAGACCACGACCTATTTTCTCTCAGATTTTTATTAGGGCTCACCCGCGTTAGAATTTATTATCTGCCCAGAGCTCCTATTGCGTGGCCCCATCGCTGATTCGTCATACGACTAATTATTTCTAGCATAACCTTTATAAAGTTAATGTCTCTGCATGGAAGGAACGAGATTTGAGATTCCCTGAGTAACTGGAACAATTAATATGGTTCAAGAGTATTTTGGAAAGTAGAAAGAGATGTAGAAGAAAATTAAAGATGATAAAACTATAGCTAGTGAGGAAGAGACAAAAAAAATAAAGATAGGAGACATGAAAATAAAGGTAATAAATAAATGGGTTAAAAATGATAAATTCAAGAGAGGCACAACGTTGGAAGCTGGGAGACATCTAAATGAACATGGATCGGTAACTGTGATTCATCTATAAGAGCAAATGGAAACAAAAGAGCCCAGACAGCATAGAATTACACGGGAAGCAGACTGCACGAGGACAGTCTTCGTGCGGCTCAACTGGTCAAAAGGATGCTGTGAGGACTCTTAATCTACCTTCTAATTGTTGAACGTAGGTTGGGATGTTAGTTGTAAGGCAGTGACAAAACATTACGTACGTGTGTGCGTGTGTTTCTATTCTGTGTTAGTTAAATAGTACAAATTCTTGCACCCACATACTACATGAGCACCAAAGAACTCGTTGTCAGTCTTAACTTTACAGAGAAGTTCACGGTCATCTCTCCCAGAGGCTCGTCCCTGTCCTGGGAGTGGAAGGGACACTCGGAGGAGGGAGAAGTGGTGCTGTGTAAGCTCACAGACACTACAAAAGGTTGGTCTTCAACATGATGTCTGGGTGGAGGTCAGCTTACTTGGATGGCTAATTTTGAATAAAAACCCATCAAAGGCAGTGAGAAACATGAAAAAAAAAAATAACCCACAAAAGGAAAGACTAATGATATCTGGTGGGGTGTGACCTGGTTTTCTATGGCCATGTAACCAGCTCTCTCTCCACCCCTCTGTCTCTTTCTCTTTCCCTGTCTGTCTTTCTGAGTAGTCCCTCTCTGTGGTTTCATGGACTTAGTCACAGCACGGTGGCCACAGGCCTTCTGGATCTCTAACATGGCAGCCCGGGACCTCTTCCGGAGGTCAAGAAGGAAGTGCCAGGCCTCCTAAGGGCTAGGCCTGGCATCCTGCCCTGTCCACGGTGCTCGGCTGCTCGGAGAAGACTCACGCCAGCCCAGACTCAGGGGGCCAGGGAACAGCACCCCCTACAGGGCCCCCTGTGAACGGGAGGGATGTCAGTGAATTTGTGGCTGTCTGTAATATGCCAGAGGTTTGACCTCGTTTATGACAGTTTAGGAAATGAGACAAATTTTATGATTTACAAATTATTGCTAAAAGCCCAAGAAAATTATTTGAAACCTCAGTTAACTAGGAGAGAGAAGTGAAGGAGCTACCTCCGTAAAAATTCAATATACAAAAAAAAAAAAAATCACGAAGTTACAGACAAATAAAAAATATGATAAAACGTTCAAAGAACAAAGTATAATAGATTAAGACATTTTTTTCTCATTGGTTTGAGAAAGAGACAGAGAAGGGGGGAAGGCTGAGAAAGGAAGCATCAACCTGTTGTTCCATTTAGCGGATACATTTAATTGTTCACTCATTGATTGCTTCTCATGCATGACCTGACCGGGGCTCCACCTGACTGGGACTCGAGCCTATAACCTCGGCATGCCAAGACGCTGCTCTATCCACTGAACCACCTGGCCAGGGCAGTATAATGTATTTTAAAGTACCGTTTTTTAAGACACAATATGTTTGGCAAAACTAAAAGCTTTGATTTTTCTAATAAAACACTTATAATGCTATTTTTAAGTATCAAAAGAAGCTAATACAATATGAAGAAATAAAATAGTTCACATGACTTGCCACCTCTACGTGGCTAAATCTATTAGCCAATCACTATATTTTGAACTAAGTGTCTATCTATCTATCTATCTTCCAAAGTAATTGTCCAGACACAATTAGAATTTATACTATTTCCTGAATATCAAAATGGTGGATTTTTACATTAATTGCTCATGATATTAAAAATGCCCATAGAAATAATTTACTAGAATAAAACTGGTCCAAGTGAAATACAGTATCAGCTTGCCTTCCTGTAGCCTTAACATCTTCAATGTGATTTGGACTTAACTTTTGTTTTTTGCTCAGGCCCTGTTAGGCATGCCATATATATATATATATATATATATATATATATATATATATATATATATATATATTTCCTTAGAAGAATGTCCCTTATGGAATATTTAGCGCAAGAGAGAAATGTCAAGGTTAGAATTGTTAAGAGATTTGCTCTCTGTGGGTTTCTGGACCATAAATAATCAACCATCTGTAGCGTCAAGTTATTTCTCAGAAGATAAGATTTCTTTCTCCATGCTTACAAATTTAGCACAACTTTTATTTCTTTCATTTAACACTTAGAGCTACATTTTATTTTATTTTTTTGGAGCATTTTAGGAATATACTGCTAACTTATTATGCCTATATGGAGGAAGTTCAACAAATGAACGCCGATAATGAGCAGGCTAGGGACTCTGAGAACTCTAAACAGACATAATCCTTGCCCTCAAGGAGCCCGTGGCTTAGCTGGTGAGGTGTGTAAACAAATAAATGTGTGCATGGTAATGACTCTAATGAAGACCTTTGTTTATAAGTCGACGCAGTTTACAAATCCCTTTACGTGCATTATTTTCCTTGATCTGCACAAGACACGCCAAGAAGATCGAAACATCTTCGTGTTAGAAGTGAGGAAAGTGGGACTCGGAGCCCCCAGGGGTGTGTCCATATTCACAAAGGGGGCGGAGCCGGCGGTGTGGAGTGCCGGAGCCTTCCCTCCGTGCACCCTCCTCACTAACTTCTAGCTCATTCATTCTCTAATTTGACTTTTCTCCTCCTCAAGGACTTTGTCTCTGTAGATTTATACACACATACACACACACACATGTATATATATATACATGTTTTTTGTACTTTTTTGAAGTTAGAAGTGGGGAGGCAGAGAGACAGACTCCCACATGTGCCTGACTGGGATCTACCAGGCATGCCCACCAGGGGGTGATGCTCTGCCCATCTGAGGCGTTGCTCCGTTGCAACTGGAGCCATTTCTAGTGCCTGAGGTGGAGGCCATGGAGCCGTCCTCAGAGCCCGGGCCAACTTTGCTCCAATGGAGCCTTGGCTGCGGGAGGGGAAGAGAGAAATAGAGAGAAAGGAGAGGGGTAAGGGTGGAGAAGCAGATGGGTGCTTCTCCTGGTGCCCTGACCGAGAATCAAACCCAGGACTTCCACATGTTGGGCCGACACTCTACCACTGAGCCAACTGGCCAAGGCTGATTTATATTTTTTTTATTTCTCCGCTGTCATTTTGCTGGGTTTTGGGGAGAGAGCTGACATAAACCCATAGGAGTTCTTTAAGAGCCAGTGTTTCAAATGAACTTAATTTTAAGCTCTGGGACAGCCTTGAAGAAGAAATCAAATTTGACCTGGGTTTTTAAAAGAGTGTGTGTGTGTGTGTGGGGGGGGGGGCACTGAGGTGACAGGGACACCAAAAAACAGGGAGGAAACATGGGAGGTGTTAACACTGTGTGACAAGTGACATCAACATTATATATATATATATATATATATATATATATATATATATATATATATATTTTCTTCACAGTGTGGAAACATAGCAAGAGGCCCAATTTTTGAAACTTGTAAATTAACAACAAATATTTCACAACACAGAGACCACCAGGACCACATTGTTAGACACACTCTGAGCTTTCAGCCGGGGCAGGTTTGCAGAGTAGGGTTTATAAAGCTGCGTCCAGGGGGAGGCGCTGTTTGCGTAGCCCTGTGGAAAGGATGCCCCAAAGCGTTCCAGGTGGAGAGCTGGGCTCCGCTCAGTAACCAGGGGACTCCGCGGACAGTGCCCCGGGGACTCCACGGACAGTGCCCAGGGGACTCCACGGACAGTGCCCAGGGGACTCCGCGGACAGTGCCCAGGGGACTCCGCAGACAGTGCCCAGGCCCACAGCTATTGTTAGGGGCAGAATGGGAGGAGAGAACTGGAGTCACGTGGCGTTAACCTGGTGGGGGCAGGAGGTGCGGTGCCCTGCCCGCCCTCCGTGGACCGGGTCCCACTTCACAGGGATGAGAGTGTGCTTCTGCGAGCAGAGAGCCCGCACAGGAGATGAGACGGGGGATGGGGCTCCTCATGCTGAAACCAGTGCTCCAGTCTAGCTTTTCTTTCCTCTTTGTCTGACACAAACATCGTGATTTAAATTAGAATAGGAACCTCAGACTTAAATTTACATGCCCCCTCATTTTGTGCTCTAGAGTAACATATTTGAGTTCCTCAAACTCAACTATTTCTGCATTTTCTTACTCTTTCTGGTAAGTGAATGTTCAGCTATATCTGTGAGAGGTAGATTAGTGTACCAATTAGCCCCCTTAAAGGTGAGAATTTTGACCATGGCTGGTTGGCTCAGCAGTAGAGTGTCAGCCTGGTTGGTGTGTGGGTCTTTCTCTCTCGTACTTTCTCTCTCTCTCTCCCTCTCCTGCTGTCATGGCTTGAGTGGTTTGAGTAAGTTGGCCCCGGGCACTGAGGATGGCTCTGTGGCCTTGGCCTCAGGCACTAGAAGAGCTCAGTTGCCAAGCAACGAAGCAGTGGCTCCAGATGGGCAGAGCATCAGCCTCAGACAGGGGTTGTTGGGTGGATCTTGGTCTGGGTGCATATGGGGTGTCTGTCTCCCTGCCTCCCTAACTCTCACTTAAAAATAAATAAATAAATAAATAAATGTGAGAATTTCACAATGGATGGTTAAAAATCTGTAGAAAAATAGTTTAAGCCCAACAGTTAATTTTCTTCTGTGAAAAACATATTATGCATGTATGTGTACACACATGTACACACAGATTGTATAGTACTGGTGACTGTGTCAGACAGATTTTCCAAGGCAGCAGTGAATGGGGGGGGGGTGACAAGGAACTACCCTCTCCAGGGAAGAGTGCCAGGCAAAATGCAGCCTTTGGACAAGTGGTATGACTGAGTGGAAGGGTCCCACGGAGTCAGGCAGAGAAGACAAGGGGTGGGGGTTTCAGGCCAGATTGGACGCCTGGACAAAGGCCCCCCAGCCAAGAGCCGCCCTGAGCACCCTCCCGCACTTTGATGAACCTTAGGCTTAAGGGGTCTGTCATGATGTTGGAGGGGGACAAAAATGAGGAAAGGTCTTGTAGTGAAGTGTTTTCTATTCACGATAAAGACCTTGAAACGTATCCGAAAGGCCTGGGGAGCCATGACATCCCTTTAACAGCCAGTGATATAAGTTCCCATTGTAGAGTCACGACTGCAGGGTCCTCGTGCAGAACAGGCTGTCGCTGGGAGATCGGCTGGGAAGCCGCCTCCCACTCCGGGGAAGGTGAGGCTGATGCCAGGGGCAGACGCTGCAGGGGGCACAGGGGGGGGTGCCGGGTCCCCAGGGAAGGGCTGATGAGTAGGTAGCATGGACAGGATGCGGCGACTAACCAGATATCCTGGGACACGGAGTCTGGGATGGCTTCAAAGTTCCCATCTTTGACCAGTAGTGGGTGCTGGTGACACTCACTGAAAAATAAAACACGGTCTTCCGGGTCCACGTGGCAGGCCGAACAACCGTGTCTACGTCTCCTGCTCCATCCAGTCCCACGGAATCGACCGGGCAGGGACGGAGAAGGGATAAATCCGCGGGTACGGAGCCCGGGAGAGAAGGGGCAACCTGACAGGCGCCGTCGATGGAGCAGCCGAGCGCAGGCGGGAGAGCGGAACCCTCCTCCGCGGACCCGAGAAAACCAGAGCCGGACGCGCACGCCAAGGAGAGGCGGGGAGAAGCGGGCCTTTCCACGCGCGCGCGGCAGCACCTCAGGAAGGCCGGGAACTGGGAGCGCCAGGCACCGGGGGAACTTAAAGCGAAGGAAGGGGCTGGAAAAGAGTCAAGGGCTTGAAAACTGAATACAATAAGCGGCGCGAGTGTGAGATTGTAGGATCCCCACCCCCAGCCTGGGAAGCCGGGCACCTGCCCCCCACCTCCACTTGGCGGAAGACCTGTTTCTCTAACAAAGGTGACGCAGAAGGGATCTGGCCTTGGTCCACTGGGCTCAGCTCAGAAGGACCCGCGGGGCTGTACTGAAATCAGGAAAATGACCTGAATGACTATGTGGCTTGGTGATTTCTCAGCCCTGCCCCCTGCCTGGCTCTCAGACAGATGGATCTGGAGATAATACAATCCTCCCCCCTCCCACAACCCCCTCCTGGCAGAAAATGAGTGTAGAGTTTATCTCTGGGCAAACACAGGGGTCCTCTCCCCCTAAAGCATGCCATCTGGGGGTGCCCAGGTGCTCACAGCTCCACGCCACAGGACGGCCCCACATTTACTAAAGTCTTAAACATTAAAGTGGTGGCAGGAGAGAAATGACAAATTCATTCAATGTGGAAAACAAGTTTGGGGGAAATCTCAGAATGTGGAGCAAAGAGGTGAGGAAACGGGAATTAGAAGATGCAAGATTTAAAGAAGAAATGATAATAATAATAAAAAACCCCAAAGGATTGATCCAAGAGGTTTAATACCCAACAAATGCAATTTCAGAAAAAGAAACTTCTCAAAATCCAGAAAGGGAAAATTATTAAAGAATAAAACGGAACTTTTCTCAGGCTTGAGGGACATGCGATTCCAGCTTCAAAGAGCCCGCTGTTTAAACGGACGGGGCCAGCACAAAACACAAGCAAGGTCAAATCATAGAAGGCCACTGGGTGTGTGCACAGTGGAGGGGACAGTTTGTGCAGAAAGGACCAGGAATCAGACTTCAACAGCACTCCGGAAGCTTACAGGAGGGCCCGCATTGTTCTGAAGGAAAAGACGTCCTTAGCCAGGTTGCCAGGTTCTCAGACGGACTGCTGACCACGTGCAGAAGCGTCCTGGGCTCGTCAATAAAGGGGGTACCTGGGGTTCAGGGAGAAGGGAGTGGATCACAGGGGAGGGGGAGGGAAGATTCCCAGGAGGGGACGAGAAGAGTGAGCTCAACGGGGCGGAGCATCCAGACCCCCTCGGAGGGTCAGAGGGCTCCGGAGTGTGCACCTCCCCGAGAAAAATGGGGGGCAGACTGACCACATGGAGGGAGTTACAATTCTGTTAGAAAGTTTGGGACTGACTGAATGATAAGTACATGGAAAACCAAACAGATCAGCAAACGAAAACCAAGTCAATCACTAAATCCCCCACCCCGCATCCCAAACAAAATAGTTAACAGGAAACACAATTATAACTCTGTGCCCTGAACAATGCTCCTATATGAGGGAGATGGAGGGACAGCTGGAGGGAGAGATGGGTGTGTGTGTGTGTGTGTGTGTGTGTATGTGTGTATGTGTGTGTGTATGTGTGTATGTGTGTATGTGTGTGTATGTGTGTGTATGTGTGTGTATGTGTGTGTGTACGTGTGTGTACGTGTGTGTGTACGTGTGTGTACGTGTGTATGTGTGTGTACGTGTGTATGTGTGTGTGTATGTGTATGTGTATGTGTGTATGTGTGTGTATGTGTGTGTATGTGTGTGTGTACGTGTGTGTACGTGTGTGTGTGTATGTGTGTGTATGTGTGTGTGTATGTGTGTGTATGTGTGTGTACGTGTGTATGTGTGTGTATGTGTGTGTGTGTACGTGTGTGTGTGTGTGTGTGTGTGTGTGGAGTATAAAAGCATTAAACCTTCATTTTTTTTTTTTTTCTTTTTTTTTTTCTGAAGCTGGAAACAGGGAGAGACAGTCAGACAGACTCCCTCATGCAAAACCTTCCTTTTTTATAGTGATAATTTAGTAGGTAGCAATTTTTAAAGAAGGAGGAAGTAGCCGTGTCATTATGCCATGTGGAATCTTTACTCTTTTTTTTTTTTTTTTTCCTTTCATTTTTCTGAAGCTGGAAACAGGGAGAGACAGTCAGACAGACTCCCGCATGCGCCCGACCGGGATCCACCCGGCACGCCCACCAGGGGCGAAGCTCTGCCCACCAGGGGGCGATGCTCTGCCCACCCTGGGCGTCGCCATGTTGCGACCAGAGCCACTCTAGCACCTGAGGCAGAGGCCACAGAGCCATCCCCAGCGCCCGGGCCATCTTTGCTCCAATGGAGCCTTGGCTGCGGGAGGGGAAGAGAGAGACAGAGAGGAAAGCGCGGTGGAGGGGTGGAGAAGCAAATGGGCGCTTCTCCTGTGTGCCCTGGCCGGGAATCGAACCCGGGTCCTCCGCACGCTAGGCCGACGCTCTACCGCTGAGCCAACCGGCCAGGGCGGAATCTTTACTCTTAAAAGTCATTTTAGGGTCCTTCACTGACGTTTCCCCTGCTGAGGTTAGGTGCACGGGGACTGTGACCCAGGCGCCAGCCCCGTGACAGCGGTCAGTGCTCGCACCCGCTCACTGGAGCTTACCGACCGGGGACAGCAGTTCAGAGGGGAACACGAGGGCGGCCGCCCACGGTTCTGAAAGGCGGTGCTGGGTCTTCAAGGCTCTTGGTTTTCACAGGACGCCGTTGTTTGGAAACGCACCGGAGAACCGTAATTCGGGGGCCAGAGTGACCTCTGAGACCCAGGTTCTGAATGCGAAGTAGTGTGAGATGTACCTTGGCCTTTTTTTGCTTCTAATTTTCCCTGCGTGTTCAAGGAGATACTAACGGAGTGCGGCTCCGAGGTCTCCAGGACTCTGACAAGTACACAGTCGGAATGGGAGAAATTGCAAGTGATTGAAACCACCTATCATGCTGAATGGACAGCGTCCTGAATGTCTCTTGGTGGTAAATGAGCTGGTGTTGGGTTTTGAGTCCATGACGTTTTAGTCAATGCTTGTGGAGCTTTCCGCAGAGCAGAGAGGGGTCCTAAAGGCATAAGGGATGTGTGGAGAGATTTCCAACTTCAAAGGACAAACAAGTATTTCTTTCATAAAAGATTATAATTTAATAACAAACCAAAAAAAAAAAAAACAAAAAAGCATGCAGGAGAAGGGGCTTTAGAGAAGATGGGTTGGCAACGCTGAGCTGGTCCCGAGGTTTCAGACATACTGAAGCGTCCTTTAAAAATGTACGCTTTGCCCTGCTTCACCAAATAAATAAATAAAAACAAAACCGAGAAAACACCGCATGTGAAGAGAAAAATCCACTGAAAAGGGAGACCTATGAAAGCAGGCTTGGTGGGTGTGGCGCTCTGAGCGGAGGGACCCCAGGACAGAGTTCTGCCCTGGAAGCCACCGTGGCTACCGAGGCCCCCAAAATGCTGATCACAAGTCTTTTAAAACAGCTTCAGAAATAGCCACGTTGTCTTGAATAATGATAAATAGGGGCTGTTTAGGGGGGAGAGTCGTTGGTATATTTCATAAGGTCGCATCCTTTGGCTTCGACATGAAAATAAGCAAAAAAAAAAAAAAAAAAAGATTTTCTAAAAAATGAGGCAATGACGCATAATGCAGGGTTATATTAAATTATTCTCATCCCCGCTATTCATGGGGATATCTAATAGTGGGTTTTACTTCCTGCCAAGCCCGGCGCTAAGGACTTGAGCACAGTTGTTAGTTCATTACATCACCCTCGCAGCCCTAAGGAATAATTACTGGGCGGAACTGTGCATTTCTAAATCAGGCTGAAGTCTGATTAGGTCTTCAGAAAGACAAAGACGGAAAAATCAATGTTTCTTGTAATGAAATAATAAGAGTGCAGGCAGAAGCAAGTCTTTGACCAACCGGTTGAATCCTGTGTTATTTTTGGCGCTGTGCCCTGTTGGCGGCTGGGACCCTGCCGCCCTCACACTCTAACCTCAGCGCCCATTCCCAAAGACCAATGAGAACTCGGTGAAAGTCTGGAGAGGTGAAAACTTTTCGTTTTAGTGAGTTCTAAATAACTGGCCTGGGAGAATAACCAGGGGATACATACGTAATACTGTATTAACATTACATCATATTATATATATAATACATAAACTATATAATTGCTAAATGTTAATTAACTAAATAGGAAACATACATGTTAATAACCTATTTCTTCTCTTTCTCTTCCTCCTCCCTTCCCCCCTATCTTCCCAGCCCACCTGTTTATCCCTTGTTTCATGTACCAACTTGGCACACTGCTGGTCCCTCTCGTGGCTTGTCCACTAGCCGAGACTCCCTTTCCCGCTCGAGGGCCTCCCGCTTCCCCTGACACGGGACTCCACGTGCATCTGTGGTCCGGCCGTCTCACAGCCTGGAGCCAACGGTTCTCCTCGCGGAGGAGACGTGACACAGCGCCTAGGCTTGTCCCAGACTCCCTGGAGGGGGAAGGGACAGGACTGACCCCGTCCCTTTTCAACGTTAAATAGGCGCTGAGCTCCTGAAGGGAAAGACAGCGCGTGAAGCAATATCCCCACGTGATGTGCCCACCCCTCGTCCCAAGACATTCTTTCTGTACTCAAAAACACATTCAGCAGCCCATCAGCAAATCAGGAAAATGCTGATGAGACTGAAGTTGAGTGGTGCCATTATTAAGAACCTATACTTTCCCCCCTCCTTCCTCTCTGTCTCTCTCTTCCCCTCCCGCAGCCGAGGCTCCATTGGAGCAAAGATGGCCCGGGCACTGAGGATGGCTCTGTGGCCTCTGCCCCAGGTGCTAGAGTGGCTCTGGTCGCAACAGAGCGATGCCCCGGAGGGGCAGAGCATCGTCCCCTGGTGGGCGTGCCGGGTGGGTCCCGTTCGGGCACATGCGGGAGTCTGTCTGACTGCCTCCCCGTTTCCAGCTTCAGAAAAATACAGAAAAAAAAAAGAACCTATACTTCCTCTTCCTGAAATTCTTAAATAGGTGCATGACTGTTTTCTAATAAGTTACTGAGAACCAGCATTTCTGTGCCAGGGGACAGGAAGGTGCACATTATAGAGTTACTGCAGAGCCTTCAAGGAGGAAGGTAGTTGTAAACTTGACAATGGTGACCCCATGATATATATATATATATTTATTCTTCTTCTTTTAGCTATATGTTTATCACAGAGGAGTTTGAACAAGTCCACGGGTCACACTGTGGCTTTGAGGCATGAACATGAGGGACCACATGGGAAGTGATGACCAAGTTAAAACCCCGGGAGGCCAAGGGAAGAGCTGTCCATAGGAAGGTGTAACTCAGTCTTTTTGTTAAATTTGTGGGCTCTATGTTCAGTAATAAATGCCTCCATTTATTCGGAAATGAACTGAGTCACAGGACAGAGACCACGAGAAGGTAAAATCCTCAAAACTCCCCCGGAAGCTCGCCGAGGTGTGTGGGGTGCTTGACCACCGTTCCCCTGCCACGTTTCGGCAGGGAATCGCGGGCGGGCACACGAGCTAATCTGTATTCATGATCATTTCCGGTATTAATGCGACTTCGGTTTTACTACATATGTTCTAGCAAATTGCAACATATATTTCTTCCTATTAGTGTTCGAAGAATTTGCTGTGGAACACTATGTCATGTCCCTCGCTCATTAATTCTGCAAGCCCTGCTGCTGTTTTTCAACCTCTGCTTTGGAAAGAGAAAGTCTTGTTGGTGCTGGCGAACCCTCTCCCTGCCCTGTCCTGCCCTCCCTGCCGACCCCAGGGTGGGCACCACTTCCATGAGAAGTGTGTCAGGAGACACCTGGAACACCACAGACACCTTGAATGCTACTACCAACCCTCCTTCAGGGTAAAAACACGAGTCCAGCTGTTTTGGCTTCCCTAAATTTTTTGTAGCCTTTCCTTTTCTGTAACACGTCACCTCCCCTCAAAAACACTAAAATAAATTATACTGAAGGCTTTACTCAGCTCTCTGGCCAAAGCTATCTACAAACTCTACATCGATACCAGGCTAACCGCATAAGAAAATTTAAATTCTCTTGCGCTGCCGCATAGAAATGCCAAGAGCGCCCGTGGCGTGCGTGGCGCGGAACGCGGAGCTCCGCCCCGTGAGCGCGCCCCCGACAGCTCGAGCGGGTGCGCGCACCCCTCAACGCCCGCTGCCTTCCTGCACGACGTTCCTTTTATTACGCAGATATATAAATCTAATTTTAATCCGCCAGACCATCTAGAAGATTAAAGCTTCAGTCCTGTCTCACTTTCACTGAGTGTAATTAGAGAAATTAAACACTTTTTTTTTTTTTTTTCATTTGAGAAGGCGTCAGCTGCCAGGGAGCACCCTGCATCGTTGTCTGCCTGCAGGTTGGGGACCCCAGCGGGCACCCCGGACCACCTGCTCTGCTGACTCCATAGGACCCTCCCTCTGAGCCGTTCTGGTTAAGGGGATGTGACAGGAGAGCGGCCCGAAGGAGAGAGCTGTTTTCAGCAGAGGGCAGCAGACGCGCTTTCCTCGGTGCCCGGGGTGGGGGTGGGGGTGGGGGTGGGGGTGGGGGTGGGGGGAGGCCCAGCGGAGCGGGAGCGGTTCCAAGCCCCCTGCGTCTGAGAGGTTGGTTTGTTCATCACGGGGGCACTATAAAGATCTAGAAAAATAACAAGGACACAGATTGCCTGGTGCTGGGGCGCAGCCATATGGTCACTCACATGGGAATTTTTGGCAAGCTTGTAATGCAAAAATTCACAAAAACTGTCTTCATTAAAAAAAAAAATTTAACAACTTCTGGATGCTCAGAATAGCTAAGAGAGGAGAGGGACATTGTAACTTACTAATTTTCTTTCCCAACTTTCCTCTCTTTTTCTGTCCTATTTTCAGGGTGATGGTAGTTAACACAAGAGTTGTCTTTTTTCTTTCCTCACTCTTTTTCAATAGATTTTTAGAATTCTGTTAGATGGTAGGCTCATATTCTCAAATCTATACTCGTGCCCAGTCATAGGACGGTAGCTAACACAATAGCTTCTTCCCATGGACCAGTCAGTTTGGTGAGGTCTTTGTACAGAACTCTCAGCAACCCTGCAAAGGATTATTACTGTCTTCTACCTACGGAAACCAAGGCGGAGGGGGTGATCTGTCCGAAGTCACACTTCCCGTGTGGCAGGAGTGCCCCTGACTGAATTTGGGTGTCTTCATAGCAACAGTGAGGGCCACATTGTCCCATGGCCCCAGGGGCTAGTCCAGTATGCAGGGCTGAACCGGGGTGCCCTCAGGGTGCAAAATGCACGATGGATTTTGTAGACCATGTGCAAAGCAGACTATAAAGTATTGCACCAATAATATTTTTTTTGTGTGTGACAGAGACAGACAGAGAAAGAGAATGGGACAGCGAGGGACAGACAGGCAGGAAGGAAGAGAGATGAGAAGTATCAATTTTTTGTTGTGGCACTTTAGTTGTTCATTGATTGCTTTCTCATATGTGCCTTGACCAGGGGGCTACAGCAGAGTGAGTGACCCCTTGCTCAAGCCAGTGACCCTGGGCTCAAGCCAGCGACCATGGGGTCATGTCTATGATCCCATGCTCAAGCCATCTACGGTGCTCTCAAGCTGGTGAGCCTGTGCTCAAGCCGGTGACCTCGGGGTTTTGAACCTGGGTCCTCTGTGTCCCAGTTCGACACTCTATCCACTGTGCCACCACCTGGTCAGGTTCACCAATAATTCTTATATTGATTACATGTTGACATTAAAATACTTTGGATACATTGAATTACATAAAATATATCATTAAAATGACCTTTTCACCTTTACTGTGGCTACCAGAGAATTTAAACTTACATAATTGACTCATATTATACTGCTGCTGGTCCCACTCGCTTTAGACTCTTAGCTCCCACATTGTCCTGCCCACTGTCCTTCGACGGCATCACCGTTCCCGGGACAATGAACGAGTACAGGAAATTCTGAAACCTCCTGTCTATGAAACTTGGTAGTTCCTCTCCCTGACCTGACTCGTTTGGCAGGGATTATGCCTATGTGGGGTCATGTGGACTGCAGTAAGGATGGAATTCAGGGACAGCCTTTTAAAAGCCACCACTGTTTATCACCGTGCAGATGGGACCACAAGGAGGCTGGATGTCCACTTTCTGTCGGCATTTCCAGGACAAGGTCACCTCTCAGCTTTACAGCTCTGATTTCGAAGTTCACATGGATGAACTCAGAAGCTAACAGAGCCAACGCATGGACATCTGGACAACCTAAAGCCACAGAATGACCTTTTTTTTGTTGTTGTTGTTACAATTCACCTGTGTTGTATTAAAAAATTAGAGTCTCTCTCTTCCCCTCCTGCAGCCAAGGCTCCATTGGAGCAAAGTTGGCCCGGGCGCTGGGGATGGCTCTGTGGCCTCTGCCTCAGGTGCTAGAATGGCCTGGCGTGTGGAAGTCCTGGGTTCGATTCCCAGCCAGGGCACACAGGAGAAGCTCTCATCTGCTTCTCCACCCCTCCCCCTCTCCTTCCTCTCTGTCTCTCTCTTCCCCTCCTGTAGCAAGGCTCCACTGGAGCAAAGTTGGCCTGGGCGCTGAGGATGGCTCTGTGGCCTCTGCCTCAGGCGCTAGAGTGGCTATGGTCACAACAGGGCGATGCCCCAGAGGGGCAGAGCATCGCCCCCTGGTGGGCATGCTGGGTGGATCCCGGTCGGGCGCATGCGGGAGTCTGTCTGACTGCCTCACCATTTCCAACTTCAGAAAAATACCAAATAATAATAATAAATATAATAATAATAAATTAAAGTAGATTATTCTGATGATAACATAGTCTATCCTGAAGAGCATCAAAAAAATCTTCAAGGTTGTCCTGGTCAGTGCCGGGCTGGACACGTGTCCTTGATAAACAGCACAGGTCCTGCTGCTCCTCCTCAGCGCGCCTCCTCCGGGGCTCCCGGAGAGGATTCCCAGCCGGGAACGGTCACCGCAGGCAGGGGCAGTGGGAGTGGGCGGGCGGCGTAACCTGCATCACCGTCCAGGTGGTTCTGCTACGCGGCCTCCTCTTCATCTTTATACTCGGGTTTCCAGTCTCCATCGGAGGCACTGGCTTCTGTTGAGAGGACTTGCCGTAATTGTCCCTGGCACCCGGGGTGAGGGTGGAGGGCAGGGACTCGAAGGAGCCGGGCGTTCGCTGCCTGGCAGGTGCCACTCCAGTTGGGTCCCTCAGGAAAGAGCTTTAAACCCGGTGACCTAGTTAAGGTCACGGACTGTCTACCAGTGAGAAAGGGTGTGAGCCAGGGAGGTCGCGGACTGTCTACCAGTGAGAAAGAGTGTGAGCCAGGGAGGTCGCGGACTGTCTACCAGTGAGAAAGGGTGTGAGCCGGGGAGGTCGCGGACTGTCTACCAGTGAGAAAGGGTGTGAGCCGGGGAGGTCGCGGACTGTCTACCAGTGAGCAAGGGTGTGAGCCAGGGAGGTCGCGGACTGTCTACCAGTGAGAAAGGGCGTGAGCCAGGGAGGTCGCGGACTGTCTACCAGTGAGAAGGAGTGTGAGCCGGGGAGGTCGCGGACTGTCTACCAGTGAGAAAGGGCGTGAGCCGGGGAGGTCGCGGACTGTCTACCAGTGAGAAAGGGCGTGAGCCAGGGAGGTCGCGGACTGTGTACCAGTGAGAAAGGGTGTGAGCCGGGGAGGTCGCGGACTGTGTACCAGTGAGAAAGGGTGTGAGCCAGGGAGGTCGCGGACCGTCTACCAGTGAGAAAGGGTGTGAGCCAGGGAGGGAGAGGAAACATGGTCTGAGACATTGGTGCCACTCATCCCCGGCAGGTCGTGGTGGGCAAATTCATGTGACACTCTGATGTAGAAACAAGTGCAGCCCCTCAATGTCGATATCCGAGCCCATCTTCCTTTGGGGCCACTCCTTTCCTACCTCCTACCTCCTACCCCCTACCCCCTACCTCCTACCTCCTACCCCCTACCCCAACTCCTACCCCCTACCCCCTACCCTTACCCCCTACCCTTACCCCCTACCTCCTACCTCCTACCCTCTACCTCCTACCCCCTACCCTCTACCCCCTACCCCCTACCCTCTACCTCCTACCCCCTACCCTCTACCCCCTACCCCCTACCCCTTACCCCCTACCTCCTACTCCCTACCCCCTACCCTCTACCCCCTACCCCCTACCCTCTACCTCCTACCTCCTATCCCCTACCCCCTACCTCCTACCCTCTACCTCCTACCTCCTACCTCCTACCCCCTACCTCCTACCTCCTACCCCCTACCCTCTACCCTCTACCCCCTACCTCCTACCCCCTACCTCCTACCCCCTACCCTCTACCCCCTACCCTCTACCTCCTACCTCCTACCCTCTACCTCCTACCTCCTACCCCCTACCTCCTACCCCCTACCCTCTACCTCCTACCTCCTACCCTCTACCTCCTACCTCCTACCCCCTACCCTCTACCCTCTACCCCCTACCCCCTACCCTCTACCTCCTACCTCCTACCCCCTACCCTCTACCTCCTACCCCCTACCCTCTACCCTCTACCCCCTACCCTCTACCCTCTACCCCCTACCCCCTACCCTCTACCTCCTACCTCCTACCCCCTACCCTCTACCCTCTACCCCCTACCCCCTACCCTCTACCCCGTACCTCTACCCCCTACCCCCTACCCTCTACCCCCTACCTCCTACCCCCTACCCTCTGCCCCCTACCCCCTACCCCCTACCCCTACCCCCTACCCTCTACCTCCTACCTCCTACCCCCTACCCCCTACCTCCTACCCCCTACCCCCTACCCCTTACCTCATACCCCCTACCCCCTACCCCAAGGGGCGTCTCCCCATGTCCGCTCTGGCTGTCTCAGCCTCTTCTGGCTTAGCTGTCTCTTTCTGTTTGAAACAGCCCTTTAGGTCTGTATCAGCCCTACAGGTCCAAGTGCCCTCTCTCCTCGGCAGGGGGGGCGGGGGGCGTCTGGGTCTGTGTCCTCATGGGGAAGGGTGGGGGCGTCTGGGTCTGTGTCCTCATGGGGAAGGGCGGGGGCGGGGGCGTCTGGGTCTGTGTCCTCATGGGGGAGGGCGGGGGCGTCTGGGTCTGTGTCCTCATGGGGAGGGCGGGGGCGTCTGGGTCTGTGTCCTCATGGGGAGGGCGGGGGCGTCTGGGTCTGTGTCCTCATGGGGAAGGGCGGGGACATCTGGGTCTGTGTCCTCATGGGGAGGGCGGGGGCGTCTGGGTCTGTGTCCTCATGGGGAAGGGAAGACGCCATCTTGGGGGCGTCTGGGTCTGTGTCCTCATGGGGAAGGGAAGACGCCATCTTGGGGGCGTCTGGGTCTGTGTCCTCATGGGGAAGGGAAGACGCCATCTTGGAGCAGCATGCAGATGTTGGGCCATTCCCTGGGTCTGCACCAGCTCTGCAGTGATGGTGTCCCTTGCCCCCAGCGGTCACCGTGTGCTCTGCCGGCTGTGGCTGCTAGGATCTGTGAACAGTGCGCATTCTCTCTGCTCAGAGCTGTGCGGCTCCCGGAGGTCGGGCTGCGGGTCCCATGTCTGTCCTGGGCTGGGCTGCCGGGTCCGCCCGCAGCCTCTGGCTCTGGTTGGCTTGTTCCATATCCAGCCCCATGAGATAGTGTCCCTGTCACTCCCCAGGGCATCTGGGCGTGTCTGGACACACACTGTCTAGTCCGTGGGGACCCAGAGAGGGCCTGGAGAGCTCACCCCAGGCCGTGTCTACCTGACTGCACCCGCTGTGCTCCCCATTTCCCCCTGCCGCAGGTGCTAATGAAGGGGGGGTGGAACAACAAGCCTCTTTCTCTCGTCTCCTTCCTCGCTCTAATTCACCCCTAGCTCCTGCCATGGGCTTTGGCAATTGAGAACAAATCAGGAAACTGTCCCACAGTCCATTTTGGGCTTGAAAGGGATGCTATGCTCCTCTTCCACATCTTTTGTTTTTATATTTTTCTGAAGTGAGAAGCAGGGCAGCAGACAGACAGACTCCTGCATGCACCTGACTGGGATCCACCCGGTATGCCCACCAGGGGGCGATGCTCTGTCCATCTGGGCCATTGCTCCGCTGCAACCAGAGTCATTCTAGCGCCTGAGGGGGTGGCCATGGAGCCATCCTCAGCGCCCAGGCCAACTTTGCTCAAGTTGAGCTTTGGCTGCGGGAGGGGAAGAGAGAGAGAGAGAGAGGAAGGAGAGGGGGAAGGGTGGAGAAGCAGATGGGTGCCTCTCCTGTGTGCCCTGGCCGGGAATCAAACACTCAAACCTGGGACTTTCACACACCGGGCCGACACTCTACCACTGAGCCAACCGGCCAGGGCCCACTTCCACATGTTCTCTGACAAGACACCCCCCCCCCCCCCGCCCCTCCGCCTTCCATCGCACCCTCCTCTGGGGTATGTCAGCATTACAGCTTCCAGGAACGTTGATTTACGAGGAAGAGAAACGAAGTGAAGAGCAAGAAAGAACTGAATAAGCAGAAGAAATTGGCAGACTAAGATAGTTCCCCTGTTCCTTTTGAAATGAATTTTCTATGTGACTTATTGTTTTGTGTAAAGCACTGAATTCTCAGAAGACTATGCGTGACTTTCTGCTAGCAAAGTTAAAAAAAAAAAAAAAACCCACAAAACACCTCAAACCCAAATCAAACTTAAGCGATTTAGAAATCACCCACCACTGTGACTCGTCTGTGCTCCTCACCTCCTCTGGCAGGCGAATCGCAGTTGGCAGTGTCTCTTGTTGTTTATACTTTGTCTTTCTTTAGCGGTTTATTCCATATGCTATAGCTATTTACAGGAGATATCATGAGCTTCATCCCGTTTCTAAAGAACACGACAGAACAATGTTTATAACAACGTGGAAATACAATAAAGGCAAAGGCTTGGCTGGTGTTCCACAGGACACCTGCCTGACATCCTCACGACGACCGAGAGGTCCCTCAGAGAGCGGGACTTCCATTTCTTCCCTCTTTAGCTCCTTGTGTGCTCCATGCAGTGACGTACCAGTTTTCCCACCTTTTCAACCATACTTGATGAAAATTCAGCACCATTTATGACAAACACTCTCAGCAAAGTGGGAAGAGAAGGAACAGATGCCAACGTCATAAAGGCCATGTAGGAAAAACCCACAGCCAACACCAGACTCAACCAGGAAGAACTAAAAAGCATTTCCCTGAGGATCAGTAATAAGACATGGGTGTCCACTGTCACTGCTCTTCTTCAACATCGTTCTGAGAGTCTTAGCCACGGCAATCAGACAAGAAGGAGAAGTAAAAGACATCCAAATTGAAAAGGAAGAATTTGCAGATGGCATGATACTATATATAGAGAAATCTAAAGGTTCCACCAAAAAATACTAGAATTGATCAATGAATTCAGTAAAGTAGAAGATACAAAATAAACGTCCAGAAGTCGGTTGCATTTTTATACACCCCAAAAATGCTCTATCAGCAAAGGAAACGAAGAAAACAATCCCATTCACAACTGCATCAAAAAGAGTAAAATACCTAGGAATCAATTTAACCAAGGATGTAAAAAAATTTTTACCTGGAAAATTATAAGGCACTGAAGATAGAAATTGAAGAAGATACAAACCAGTAGAAGCATATACCATATTCACGAATAGAAAGAATTAACATCGTTAAAAAGTACATATTACCCAAAGCAATCTACAGATTCAATGTAATTATTATCAAGATACCAATCACAGAACTAGAACAAGTATTCCAAAAGTTTATGTGAAATTATGAAAGATTCTAAGTAGCAACAGAAATCTTGAGAAAGAAGAACAATGTTGGGGGTATTATATTACCTGATATCAAACTATATTACAAGGCTATAACAATCAAAACAGCATGGTACTGGCATAAAAACAGACATATAGATCAATAGAATAGAGGGCCCAAAAAATATACCCATGCCTCTATGGTCAATTAATATTTGACAAAGGAGGCAACAACAGTCTATTCAATAGATAGTGCTGGGAAATTAAACAGATACGTGCAAAAAAATGAAACTAGACTACCAACTTACATCAAACACATAAATAAACTCAAAATAGATTAAAGTGTTAAATGTAAGACTTAAAGCCAGAAAAATCCAAGAAGAAAACTTTGGCAGTAAAATTTCAGACATTTCTTATAGCAATATTTTTTCTGATATATCTCCCTGAGCAAGGAAAACACAAGAAAAAATAAATGTGACTACATCAAACTAGAAAGATTTTTTTCACAGCAAAGGAAACCATCAATAAAATGTTAAGACAGCCTACTGAATATATCTGAAAGGAGGTTAATATCCAAAATTTATAAGGAACTTATAAAACTCAACATCAAAAAAATAAACAATCCAATTAAAAAATGGGCAAAGGACTCGAATAGACACTTCTTTAAAGAGGACATACAGATGGCCAATAGACATATGAAAATATTCTTAATGTCACAACCATCAAAAAATGTAAATTAAAACCCCAATGATCTATCACCTCACACCTGTCAGAATGGCTATCATCAATAGATCAACAAGCAAGAAGTGCTGGCGAGGGTGTGGAGAAAAGGGGACCCTCCTGCACTGCTGGTGGGAATGCAGACTGGTGCAGCCACTGTGGGAAGTAGTATGGAGTTATCTCAAAAAAATTAAAAATGGAGCTGTCTTATGATCCAGCAATTCCACTTCTGGGAATTTATACGAAGGAACCTGGGGCACTAATTCAAGAGAATATATGCACCCCTGTGTTCATTGCAGCGTTGTCCAGAATACCCAAGATTTAGAAGCGGCCCAAGGACCCATCAGTGGATGAGCAGTTAAAAAGCTGTGGTACGTTTACACACTGGAACACTACTCAGTTTAAAAAGGAAGGGAATCTTACCTTTTGTAACCGCATGGACGGACCTGGAGAGCATTACGCTAAGTGAAATAAGCTCGTCAGAGGAAGACAAGCACCACATGATCTCACTCATATGTGGAATCTAATGAACAAAATAAACAAAATAGAAACAGACTCATGGCTACAGACTGACAGCTGTCAGAGGGGCGGGAGCTGGGGGGCTGGGTGACAAAGGCGAGGGGATTAGCCAACAAGAACACCTCTAGGACAGACAGCAGCATGCCGACTACTAGATGGAGAGGGGGTGGGGAGGTAGAAGAGCTAGACGGGGGATAACCGGTGACCCGAGAAGACTTGACTTGGGATTGTGAACGCACGATACCAGACACAGGCGACGTACACAGAACAGTACACTCGAAGCCTATATGTTTTATTAACCAGTGTCAACCCAACCAAGTCAACAGAAGTTTAAAAAAAGTAATCTAAAAAAGGAGAGAGAGAGAGAGAGAGAGAAAATGTTTAAATAGCAAATTCGGAAAGAATTCCAAAGCAACATTCTGCAGCAAATACAAAAACGCACGTCCAGTGTCATCCTTTCTTCTAAGAGGGTCTTTGAAATATCATAAATATCGCTGCTAACTACAAGTGAACAAACAACAGTCAGAGAGTGGTGGAAAGCTGCATAAAAACTGCATTTTCTAAGGACAAATCCAAATAAAATATTTTCTGTCTCCCCCTGCAATTCCAACCCCACCGCTGTGTAAAACGCTAGGTTTTTTTTTTTATTTATTTATTCATTTTAGAGAGGGAGAGAGAGAGAGAGAGAGAAGGGGGGAGGAGCAGGAAGAAGCATCAACTCCCATATGTGCCTTGACCAGGCAAGTGCAGGGTTTCGAACCGGCGACCTCAGCATTTCCAGGTCGACGCTTTATCCACTGCACCACCACAGGTCAGGCTAAAACGCTAGGTTTTATCACTGCATTTGAACCCGAGAGCTGGCTGTTTCCTGATCAATCATTCCAGCGCACACGCGCTTCTCTCTAGGTCTGTCCCAGGGCTGGCTACCGTGCGCTGATGACTTCACAAGCTGCACTGTTTTCGCAGAGGAGCCAAAACTGAGTAAAGAGAAAAGATGGTGAGAGGAGCAGACCAGAAGGGACATCTGGTTGAGAACGCGTTCGCGGATTTTTTTTTTCTTTTATTCTGAAGCTGGAAACGGGGAGAGACAGTCAGACAGACTCCCGCATGCGCCGGACCGGGATCCACCTGGCACGCCCACCAGGGGCGATGCTCTGCCCACCAGGGGGCGATGCTCTGCCCCTCCGGGGCGTCGCTCTGCCGAGACCAGAGCCACTCTAGCGCCTGGGGCAGAGGCCAAGGAGCCATCCCCAGCGCCCGGGCCATCTTTGCTCCAATGGAGTCTTGGCTGCGGGAGGGGAAGAGAGAGCCAAAGAGGAAGGAGGGGGGGTGGAGAAGCAAATAGGCGCTTCTCCTGTGTGTCCTGGCCGGGAATCGAACCCAGGTCCCCCGCATGCCAGGCCGATGCTCTACTGCTGAGCCAACTGGCCAGGGCCAACGTTCGGGAATTTTAACACCCAGCACCCTTACGGCCAGTTCGGGAAGAAATCAGGAATCTGTATGTTTTACTTCACGTTTGCCTTGACTCGCTACCAAAGGGTCCTTTAATGCTTGATAGTAAACCAATGCTTAGAATCTTCATTTTCCTGTGAATTACAAGAAGAAAGTCCTATTATGAAAAACACGTTTAAAGGTCTCATTATGGTTTTTGAATTCTGTTAAAAATTATACTGTCGCCTTTTGACACCTTGTAATAAACAAAACTGTTAATATTTTGACTTGAGACAAATTTCTCTTTTGCTCTCAGCAGCTAAGAGCTAGAAGGGGAGACAGTGCTACATCAGCTACAGCAATTTAGTTTGTGGATACCGGCAGAAACACACAAGAGCCATTCCTGGGGCCAAGAGCTATATCCAATTCTGATAAGAAAGGCTAAATGCAATTTATAAAGCATGTCTTAAAATTGATCTGAAAACAGAAAACAGATGATCTTCTGATGACTCAAGCAACAAATTCCCACTGTACGTACGCCAAGGTGTGTGTCTGCAGGATGCTTGTAGCACAATGTGTCCACATCACAATACTTCCACATCCAGGTGAATCTTAGTTGGGGGGGATGCTCCCTCAGCTCACCGCCTGGTCCATTAAGCCTGGGTCCCTGCCTTGGGCACTGTTTCATGCTTCAGGAGAAGGCAACAGCATCAAACATTACAAGGGAAATGATAATAAATCTACAGCTCTTGTGATCAATCATGCACTGTTAGCACTGGGAGAAAATAATTTCTGGTTCCCACAAGAATTGCATGCCTTTGATTTTGAGATTTAGGGAAGGTACTTTCCTTCTATAGCAGACCCAAAGATTTCAGATGGACATAAACATTTTACTTTCTATGTTATTTTTGTTTGTTTGTTTTTGTCCCCCTTTTTTTTTTCTAAGAGAGAAGAGGGGAGATAGAGAGACAGATTCCCACATGCACCCTGATTGGGATCCACCTGGTGACCGCCATCTGGGGCTGATGCTCTGCCCATCTGGGGCCATCCTTGCAACTGAGCTATTTTTAGCACCTGAGGTGGAGGCTCCAGGGAGCCATCCTCAGCGCCTGGGCTATGCGCTTGAACCAACTGAGTCATGGCTGCAGGAGGGGGGGGAGGGTCAGGGAGGAGAAGCAGACAGTTGCTTCTGCTGCGTTTCCTGACTGGGAATTGAACCCAGGACATCCACACGCCAGGCTGATGTTCTACCACTGAGCCAACAGGTCAGGGCCTAATGTCATTTTTGAAAAAAAAACTTGGTCTGATAATTTAATTAAAGAGCATTTCCAAAAAACAAGAAACAAAACAAAAAAACCCACTTTTTTGTGAATTATGTTCCATCTGAAGAGTGCTTGGGGAGAAAGTGGTGGAGGAATAATGAGCTGGATTCACAGAGAGGAATTATCCTTTCTAAATAATGGACATCAAATATTTAGCAAAAATAAAAAAAATAAATTAGAAATAAATGTAAAAACACAAGTTGTCCCGCACGTGTGTTACTTCAAATACATTAATTCATGCTGCATTTCTTACTTGAAACTCTTCCCCCAAAAAGGCTCTTTTTTTAAGTAGAAGATGCCTCATGGATTCTTCAAGACAGAATGCCTGAGGGTTCCGCCCAGAGGGGCCGGGAGGGTGCCAGGCAGGACCTCCTCCTGACAGGGCAGGGAAAATCCCCCCCGCACGAGGCTGTCCCTGAGGGGTCCCCCCAGAGGGGCCGGAACGTGCCAGGCAGGACCCCCTCCTGACAGGGCAGGGTGAACCCCCGTGCGAGGCTGTCCCTGAGGGTTCCGCCCAGAGGGGCCGGGAGGGTGCCAGGCAGGACCTCCTCCTGACAGGGCGGGGTGAACCCCCATGCGAGGCTGTCCCTGAGGGGTCCCCCCAGAGGGGCCGGGCGCGTGCCAGGCAGGACCTCCTCCGGACAGGGCGGGGGAAACCCCCGCGCGAGGGGTCCACCCTGAGGTGACGTGCGTGCCATGCCGGGTTGGGGTGCAGCAGTCTCAGGGCACGTGTGCTCACCCACCTCCGAGAAGAGCACCCCTGGAGGCGCTGAAGGCACTGAACAGGCCGCATGGGCCGCGGTTGGCGGCACCGAACAGGCCGCATGGGTCGCGGGTGGCGGCCCCACCCTGCGCCGTCCGCTCCGCCAGCCCCGGCCCTGCCCGGCCGCAGCACAGGCTCTGCCCACACTCTCAGACAGGAGGCCTGGGTATTCCCGTGCTACTTAAAACTGATGCGAGACATTTTCCTATTCCAGACAGCGCTTTCCTCCTCCAATGACAAGGTGAGTGTCGCTGGTGTCATCAAATGTACCCATAAAACCATCGCAGGGGAGGACCTTTGAAGACCTTTTCTTTTTGGTGGAGAGTTCTAGAGAGACGGGGAGAGCCCACCCCACAGACTGTGCCGCTCTCTGCAGGAAAGTAGAAAGATGTTTCATGGCCTTCGCTGCTAGTGCCCGTGACCCCCGATCTAGGGCACAGTCGGCCGCTGCTTGGGACGGACTCCCTGAGCCACGAGTGCTGACCCGGGCAGCGTGACGGCTGCCGCCGACCCCAGGGCGGCTCTGAGACTCACTGCATTTCTGCTACGTTAACTTGCTCACAGTGATGGCACAAAGCCGGAGGTTTTCAATTAGAACTTTCATTTAGGGATACGTTTTGTTTCATGGGTTGATCATGTCCTCACAGGCCTCCGGGAACCTACCCTTCCTCTGTCGGGGTCGTAGGTGTGTGTGTTTGGGGCAGCCACACCATCATTCTGAGCCCCAAACACAGTGGACAGTGAACAGATCACCACGACGACAGGGCTGTGCCAGGGACCGTGGCCGTCAGAGCAACGTCAGAGGGTGGAAACTCGCATGGCTCCCTAAGATTGAGTTACCGCTTCCATTTCTTCTGTCTATAGAAAAACTAGGTTAAGGATCAATGTCATTTGTATGATATCAGTCTAATAAAAAGCTGGTGACAATTTGGCGGTCCATCTAATTTAGTTTGTGGAGATGGGTGTAAACATTTAGTGCTCGAATATCTGCTAGTTAGAGGGTGAGATTCAAATTAGCCGAGCGCCGGGAGCCGGGAGCCATGAGCTGTGAGCCGGGAGCCAGGCTGTCGGGGGAATGAGGTAAACGGCCGCTAGGAGGGAGCTTGGCACCTTCAGACCTGGCCGTGACTGCTGCCCGGTTCTCACCGTGGAGCCCTTCATTGATGGAGGAGCGCGCACGCTCATTGGCTGGGCAGACTTCTCACGCAGGGCTGCGCCGGGACCCGCGGGGGTGCGCAGGGGCCGTGCATGTGTCCCTGTGGTGGGGACAGCAGGGACGTGGGCGCAGATGACTAGCATGCTGGAGTCACGGACAGATCCATCTGTAATGCGTGCAGTTTAGCAAGAACGGAAAGAATGGATCATTTTTAGTCAGGGGAAGTCGTTTAGAAAGTGGTATCTGATAAGCCTAAAATTAAAACGCTACGGGTGGGTAAAAATGAGAAGGAAGAGGAGAGAGGTGGGAACCCGCTGGGTGCAAGCTGGCCCCCGGTCCTGAGTCACTGTCTCCCTGCGGCCTGGGCTGAACCTCCGTGTGTGTGTGTGTGTGTGTGTGTGCGTGCGCGTGTGTGTGTGTGTGTGGGGGGGGGGGTCCGTGGGAAGAGGCCCAGGGGGCAGGAAGAGGGGGTTCTGGTGTTCTCCAGGCTTGATCGCACACGTGACCTGACTGGAGCAGCATCTTAGGAAGCGATTCCCACAGACATTCCCACAGACGCGACTGTGACGGCTGGGGTCCGGGAAGGGTGCAGGACAAACTACCTGTTAGCGGATTCCAGGTGAGAACCCACCGGAATGGACACCGAGGGGGGCGCGGTCACGAGCAGCTGCAGAAGGCCCCCTGGCAGGCGTCACCCCTCCGCCCGGACCCGCCGCGGGGGCCTCGCACACCCCCCCTCCGGCTCCTGGGCCTCCTGCTCTTGCTGCATGCTTCTCCCGGTCCTCTTCACGACACAGCCACACGAGTGAGCTCTGCTTACAGTCCCCATCCCCTGACCCATGAAGGCCAAGTGACCCGGCCGGGGACACATGCTCGTTGCTGCCGGTACCACCACCTTCCCAGCCTGCCACCTTGCCGCCCCCCAGCAGGGCCCTGGGCTCGCCTGGCTTCCTCTTCATGTTCCTTGTCCCGAGTCCGGGTGGAAGAGGCTCCGATCCCCCTGACCTCCCACCTCCCCCCCACCCACCAGCCGTGCCTACTGAACCCTCAAAGATGTCACAATAGCTTTGTGTGCCAAAGGGTCAGTTCACTGAGGGGGTGAGCAGACGTAAAACCTTGGGGCGACAGCGCGCACCCAGCGACCCTCATTCCTGAGCTTTGCTGAGGAGGACAGCAGGGTCGCAGGTGGACCCTTTCGAAGGCGCTCCGCTCCCCGTGGCCACAGGGGAGCCACGCCCCGTCCCCCAGCTCCAAGACCCGTGAGATGCTTTCTGGCCATCAGCCCAGGGACTTCCCAGAGCGCGGTGCGTTCAGACTAGAGCTGTGTCCACGAGCTCACCCAACGTTGCTTTGTTTAGTCACTGAGATACCATAATAACAAAAGTCTCTGCCATTTCCACTTTGAGTTTTTATCCTGAGAAGCATATATATATATATTTACTGCTTGCTTGCTTGAGACTCACTATTTCTGGGGCAGCCTGTGGCGTAATAAGGAAAGCAGAGCCTTTGGGGTGTGTCAATAGGAGATATGGTCCCCTCCCCCCCAGGCCCTGCTCTACCCCCACCAGTAACTCTTCTTCCTGCAGACCGGGTCGGCCAGCCCCCTCTGTACGGGGCCGCCCCCTTGCAGAGGGGCAGTGAGGATTCCATGAGAGGCTCTGAACTGGTGACTTCGGATGACATGTGGGAGGTACATGCTTGAGAAATGAAAAGGACATTATAATTAATACCACCGCCATTCGATAAACCAAAGCTATTTGATTTTATATGGGTTTCCAAAGGCAGAGAGTATCTTAAATTTTTTTCCTTTATTTCCAAGAATTGCATTGTTTTGAAATATCTTTGAAAGCAATTTCAAAAGTCCCCGTCAGTTGCCGTGTCCCTAGAATAAGACTCACACGCACACGGACTTTGATGCCACCCAAGCCATCATTTTAAAAGCATGGAGCTCAACGGACGCTATCTCTCAGCAGGTGCCCCACGCTCCTGTCATGGTCATCACCGTCAGGGAAGACGTTTGCCACCCACTGTGCCAATGGCCCCGCACCAGGCAAGAAAAAGCTGTGATCAATCAAAGAAGACACCTGGTTCCCTGCCAGCAAAGGGTTCATCATCACACACAGACAACACGGTGACGGTGACCCACTCAGAAGAGGAGTGAGAGACACAGCCAGCCTGAGGGTCGAAACCTGATTGTTTTCCTCCCAAATGCCAGTGGCGAGTAAGATGGGACAGACCACTGCCCAGCAGAGACTGCCTGCATCCCCGAGGGCCCGCTGTCCTGCAGAGGGAGGCCCTGGCCGGCCGCGGCTTCGCAACTGCCAGGCCCCTGGGGGGGGGGGGTCTGTGCTCACAGCCACAGCCCAGAAGAGGAGAGGGAGAAGCCAAGCACCTGCCCGGCAGGTGTGGGAAAGCAAGGAGGCTTCAGGTAACCACGGGGAGGTGCCCACCATGTGCCAAGCAAGCCTTCCAAATGGCGGGCGTCCGTGAGTGGAAAACTTTCTAAAAACAATAGTTTTTGCTCTTACAAAGGAGACTGTGTAGCAGTCAGCATCTGCAGAGCCCTGGCGTGCCGGCATGTCACGGAAGACCCTCCAGTAGCTCGCAGTCGGGCTGGGAAGAGGGAAGACGCAGTAGGAACAGCTTTGCAATGTGCCGCGTGCAGAATGCCACATGCAGCGCTTCCACGACGGTAGCGACCATGACGTTCAGAGAGAACAATAGATGGAGACGGAGCACACGTCATCTAGAAGAGGAGCCTCTCCCAGGAGCACACGTCATCTAGAAGAGGAGTCTCTCCCAGGAGCACACGTCATCTAGAAGAGAAGTCTCTCCCAGGAGCCCATGTCATCTAGAAGAGGAGTCTCTCCCAGGAGCACACGTCATCTAGAAGAGGAGTCTCTCCCAGGAGCACACGTCAGCTAGAAGAGGAGTCTCTCCCAGGAGCACACGTCATCTAGAAGAGGAGTCTCTCCCAGGAGCACACGTCATCTAGAAGAGGAGTCTCTCCCAGGAGCCCATGTCATCTAGAAGAGGAGTCTCTCCCAGGAGCACACGTCAGCTAGAAGAGGAGTCTCTCCCAGGAGCCCATGTCATCTAGAAGAGGAGTCTCTCCCAGGAGCACACGTCATCTAGAAGAGGAGTCTCTCCCAGGAGCACACGTCATCTAGAAGAGGAGTCTCTCCCAGGAGCACATGTAATCTAGAAGAGGAGTCTCTCCCAGGAGCACACGTCATCTAGAAGAGGAGTCTCTCCCAGGAGCCCATGTCATCTAGAAGAGGAGTCTCTCCCAGGAGCACACGTCATCTAGAAGAGGAGTCTCTCCCAGGAGCACACGTCATCTAGAAGAGGAGCCTCTCCCAGGAGCACACATCATCTAGAAGAGGAGTCTCTCCCAGGAGCACATGTAATCTAGAAGAGGAGTCTCTCCCAGGAGCACACGTCATCTAGAAGAGGAGTCTCTCCCAGGAGCCCATGTCATCTAGAAGAGGAGTTTCTCTCAGGAGCACATGTCATCTAGAAGAGGAGTCTCTCCCAGGAGCACACGTCATCTAGAAGAGGAGTCTCTCCCAGGAGCACACGTCATCTAGAAGAGGAGCCTCTCCCAGGAGCACACGTCATCTAGAAGAGGAGTCTCTCCCAGGAGCACATGTCAGCTAGAAGAGGAGCCTCTCCCAGGAGCACACGTCATCTAGAAGAGGAGTCTCTCCCAGGAGCACACGTCATCTAGAAGAGGAGCCTCTCCCAGGAGCACACGTCATCTAGAAGAGGAGTCTCTCCCAGGAGCACATGTCAGCTAGAAGAGGAGCCTCTCCCAGGAGCACACGTCATCTAGAAGAGGAGTCTCTCCCAGGAGCACACGTCATCTAGAAGAGGAGTCTCTCCCAGGAGCACACGTCATCTAGAAGAGCAGTCTCTCCCAGGAGCACATGTCAGCTAGAAGAGGAGTCTCTCCCAGGAGCACACGTCATCTAGAAGAGCAGTCTCTCCCAGGAGCACATGTCAGCTAGAAGAGGAGTCTCTCCCAGGAGCACACGTCATCTAGAAGAGCAGTCTCTCCCAGGAGCACATGTCAGCTAGAAGAGGAGTCTCTCCCAGGAGCACACGTCATCTAGAAGAGCAGTCTCTCCCACACGGAAGCACCTTCATCGAAACAGCAGATGCGCCCTGTGAACGTGAGCAGGACCCCACCTACCAGGTTTCTGCGGGACGATTTCCGTTCCTGGGGACGTGAAGATTTATTTTTTTTAAATGTCCTAGTGACGTGAAGATTTATTTTTTTAAACGCTTTGCTGTGTCTAGCTAGAGGCCTATTCCCCGCTCCTTGTATTCCATCCTGTCTCCTCTAGGACAGCTGCTAGGCAGGCACACAGGCTCGTGGGCACGCACACACCACACACGCACACGGCACACGGTAATTCCTCAGGACCTTCCATCCGGTGGAAATCTGCAAGAGCTAAATACGGCTTCACGTCCAGGGCTGTGAACAGCGCTGAAATGGAAACAAGTCCTGACAGAACGTTCCTATCCAGTCTGTCCCGTTTCAGACGGCAGAATATACCTGGGAAGAAAAACTGATTAAAGATAAAAAGAGGAGTGAGTATAAATAATTAACCATCTCCCGTTAGAATTCCATTCTCCCCTGGCAGGGCATGGAAACGGTCTGTCCCAGGGGAGAGCTTACACGTTCACGACCAGCGAGACACACCAGCCCCGCCCGCACACACCTGTCCAGGCGGCTCCGACTGCCAGATAAAAGTATATCCCAGCAAAACCAGTGACGCGTGAGCTCCGCAGAGGAGCCTTATGTATTTAAGTTTTATTTTAGTTTTAACGACAGGCTGAGCATCACATTTCGTTCACTAGTGTCCAGAGACCTAAGGTTACAGAAGCTGTGGAGAGAGCTGTCCCTCACTGTGTGGCTACTTCTTCTGCGATGTGTTCGAGGGAAGGTGTGTAAGTGGCCCTTGGGCCGCGCGCGGCGCCCGCCGATTGCTGGTGGTCTGTAGGGTAGACCTCTCCCTCCTGATAGACACAATGCAGCTCTTCCTTAAAAGGCCGACTCTGGTCACTGGCTTCTGAATTCTATGACTTTCGGTTTTATTTCTTCTGGAGAGAACAGAATAAAAACTCTGCTCTCTGAAATCTGGGATGTGATTTCCAGAACTGAGGGTCACGTCTCCAGAGGCCACCAAGTCCTTCCTGGAATCGTGGGATCTCAGGAGGAAGTCAGTGGGTCAGCTAGTTTTGCGTGTCGCCTGTCTGGTGGGAGGGATGTCCATCTGTGCCGAAGACCATGCCTGTGTCGTGGGCTGGCAGAGAAGGAGGAGACAAGGCAGGAGGGGTGAGCAGGGCCTGTCCCAACGCCTCTCTCCTGGTATCCACTGAGGTCCTCAGGGAACCCTTAGCAGGTGATGTAAGGGGCCCCTGGGAGGAACATCCACTTGAAGGATTTAACTGTTGGGGGACAGCCAGAGCCCCTCTCTGGTGACATGATGTTTCTGGCTGTCCCTCTGAGGCCCTGTCACCCCATCTGGGAGAAAGACGGATTTTGGTCGCAGCCGGACTGGGTCTGAAGCCTGGCTCTGTCTTTTATTGGTTGTGTGTCCTTTGACAGTGTCACTTTCCCCAGTCTCAGCCCCTCGTCCTCAAGCTGGGAGAGAAGGCAGCCTGTGCTGCGGTCAGGACCAGCCCCCAGCAGAGAGCCCCACGTGGCCCACGGTCAGGGCCCAGCAGAGGCGTGGCCCGTGTCTGCGGACGGCCCCGCTGCCCTGCCCGTGGGTCATCTGCAGCTCAGACACCACAACGGACTGGGGGGAAGGAAGACCCCGATGAGGACCCCGTCAGAGTGAAGGGTGACGTACATTGTATGCATCTGTCTTCTGTCCTTTTGTTCCCCTGACGTTCTAATACATGGTGCAGGCTGTCGATGCCATGTGTCACCTTCAGGGAGTGACCTGTGCCAACGCTCGGGTGGCTGGGTGGGATTCTCTGAAGCCCGTGGACAGCCCTCCTGCTCACCGGCTTTCTGGGTGATCGAGAAGCCCGAGGACATCCCCTGAGCCCAGGGCTCCCAGAGGGTGCTCCAGGCTGTGTCTTGAAGCGTCCTCAAGGGGGCTCCACCAGACCAAGTTTTCCTTGAGGATCCTGCCAGAGTTTCTTAATAAGACCAATGATAATGCGCATTATAAAAATGGTGAACATAAAAACCAAACCAAACCAAACCCAGGGCCTGTGAATTTTTCCAGCAATGGCATTCTCCTTGACATAGTAACAACGGTACAAGTATTTAGAAATTGCCAAAACTTAACCCATTAATCCTTATGGCCTTCTGTGAAACTGTACCTCAATTCAACTGATCTCACTGTTTTAGCTCATATGAAATTAGGAAGAAAAAAAAAAAAGCTCCACTTTCATCGAGTCACCTTGAAATAACAAAGTCAAAATAAATGCAGTTGTCTGGAAAAATGTGTCTGTTTTTAAATATTTAATAAGCCCCTTAAAGCTTTGCAGACTGTTCCGTGTCTTCATCTGCAAAACCTGCAATTGCGATTAAATTCCTATTCCAGGCTTCGCTGTCCAAACAGCAGTGCATGTATCAGGAATAACCGGAACCGAAACTCGAATATTTACTTGGGAACGCGTAAAGCTCTGAGGAACACGTTGGGGCGGAATCACGCGTGCACACGCGCCTCTGGAAGAGGAGGTGATTCGGGGGGTTTCTTTGCTTTCGGACGACCGAGCAGGATGCCTGCCGGGCAGAGCACACTGTCCGTCTAGCCTCACGGCTCTGGTTTATCACTGTGTCTGTTTCTCTTCCTTTCACTTCATTTTCCATGTGGGACCCACACGGTGCCGTGCTCCAAAGAGCCCACTTCAACGCAGGCTGTGGTCCCTTGGTGACATCTGTCAGACATCGGACGCACGAAGCTGACAGCATAATAGGGCTGGGAATCTGCGGGTGTTTATCAAACAAATGAACACTGTTGACTTTGAAACCGACACAGTAGAGGGGTGCAAAGGCTATTATGGGGGTTCTGCAGAAGCCACATCGGACGGCCGAGCAGGAGGAAGGGCCACGTGTCGTGGTCCCGGGGGATGAATGGTGTAGAGGCTTTGGAGGCCGGGAGCCCCACGCTCCTCTCTCGAGAGGTGAGTCTTCCGACGGAGGAGAAGCGCTTACCCAGCACATGGGGGGGCTGCTGCTTCCTGGGACTGTGGTCATTCGGGGAATACGCCCCCGCTGGGCCAGCATGAGTGACTCCACTCCACAGGACTGGCTCCCGCGGTCCATCTCACGTGAGACCCTGAGGCAAGCAGCTGTTTCTGTTCTGAACTGTGCTATGCACTCGGCCTCAAATAGCCCGTTTAACTCTGTGAGGGGACAGGGCCGCCCCAGCCCACGGACGGGTCGGGCATTCCTGGCCACGTGTCATGTGCTGCGGGCCACACAGCTCATGCATGCTAGGAGGCAGCTGGCAGAGGGGCCTGGGCAGACCCGGCCACGGGGACAGAGGGTGGAGAGGGCGGAGGGGCCTCGGCGGACCCGGCCACGGGGACAGAGGGCGGAGGGGCCTGGGCAGACCCGGCCACGGGGACGGAGGGCGGAGGGGCCTGGGCAGACCCGGCCACGGGGACAGAGGGTGGAGAGGGCGGAGGGGCCTCGGCGGACCCGGCCACGGGGACGGAGGGCGGAGGGGCCTGGGCAGACCCGGCCACGGGGACAGAGGGCGGAGGGGCCTCGGCAGACCCGGCCACGGGGTCAGAGGGCGGAGGGGCCTGGGCAGACCCGGCCACGGGGACAGAGGGCGGAGGGGCCTGGGCAGACCCGGCCACGGGGACAGAGGGCGGAGGGGTCTCGGCAGACCCGGCCACGGGGACAGAGGGCGGAGGGGCCTGGGCAGACCCGGCCACGGGGACGGAGGGCGGAGGGGTCTGGGCAGACCCGGCCACGGGGACAGAGGGCGGAGGGGTCTCGGCAGACCCGGCCACGGGGACAGAGGGGCAGAGGCCTCGGCAGACCCCGCCACGGGGACAGAGGGGCAGAGGCCTCGGCAGACCCCGCCACGGGGACGGAGGGTGGAGAGAGCAGAGGGGCCTGGGCAGACCCCGCCACGGGGACGGAGGGCGGAGGGGCCTGAGGCACTCTCGCTGCCTGTGCGGGCTGGGCTTCCGGGGCGAGAAGGGCTTGGCGGTTTACCTGGAGGGGCTCACCTTGGCTTTCCCTCCACAGCGCTGGGCCTCAGGCAGGGACTGAGGACTCGGACGACGGAGACTACAGAGGTCAGTACTCTCCCTCCTAAAAGACTGTCTCGTGAGTAAGAGAAAGCAAGGGTTCAGGGTTCGCTCAGTGGCCGCAGTGGCTCGAGAGCCTCCCTGCGGCTTACCGTCAGGGCCGTCCGTGCTGGGCTGCCCACAGGCCATCCCCAGTGTCACACGGGGCCCCTCCCTCTGCTGCCGTCTAACCACAGCGTCACGGATGATGGGCGTCCTCGTAGTCCAGGAAGCTGGGGACTGAAGCTGGGCCCAGGGGGGACAGGTGAGGCTCTTCACCCAGCCTCTGGCTGTCGCCTCTGAGAGGTACTGAGCCCGCCCTCTCTGGAAGGAACAGCCTTGTCCTTGGAGATGCTGCAGCCGACACCTGCTTCTGCGGGGCCGATGCGGCTGGGAGAGCATGGAGTGCATCCCCCCGCTCCGTGGACGGACAGACAGACAGACAGGCATATCCCTGTGACACAGTACTCCCCCTAACAGATTTCTGCCACGATTAAGCCACTATCCCCCCCATCCGCCCGAAGGCCTGGTGAATAATGGCGTGCCAAAGGACAACAGAGTCGGACAGGACACAGAAGGATGTTGTCACAAACACACTGGAGGTGCCCTCAGTCCGTCCTTAAAGCATCTACTCCACACCGGGAAAGGCCAGGAAGGGTCAGGGCCAAGGTCAAAACAGCCCGGACATTTGGGATGAACTACCTGAGCATTTTGTCTGCAAACGTTCATTTTAGGTGAAGGTTGGCAGAAAAACAACGTCCGTTCCCAGAAGCGCCATGCCATCACTTAAAATGCCTCCTCAGGACAGGCCACTGGGCCACCGTGGGACTCACCTCGTGGGCACGGCCTCCGGAATGGCTGCACGTGGGGCTGTGAGCACACCTCTGCTGGGGGGACGGGCCGGGGGCTCACAGGCCACTACATCGGGCTACCAGGGGACGCAGGTCTGCTGATAAACGTCATTTGTTCGCACACACAGGGCTTCCGAGGGCCCCTTGGCCAGGCGGGACCAGGCCTCGGAGCCACCACCGAGCCGCCGCGGGAAGGCACAGGAACACCACCGCCCGGGGAGGCTGCCTCGTCTGCGCCAATTTCATTTCCATAAATAAATGTCAAATGGCTACAATGCATTTTCTCTGATTAAACTGTCAAGGACAAAATCGTGAAGGAACAATAAATTTTTTTTTTAATTCCTGTGGCAAAAAAGGAACAGAAGGAAAAGTAATTAAAATAATCAACACGATATTATGTCTGCGGGTCCCCTACTTCTAGCTCAGGAAAACTGAAAAACGTGGAGACACACAGGCGGGCACAGGCGGCACAGGTGGGCACAGGCAGGCACAGGTGGGCACAGGCAGGCACAGGCGGGCACAGGCGGGGCACAGGCGGGCACAGACGGGCACAGGCAGGCACAGGCGGGCACAGGCGGGGCACAGACGGGCACAGGCGGGCACAGAGGGCACAGGCGGGCACAGGCAGGCACAGGTGGGCATAGGCGGGCACAGGTGGGCACAAGGCACGCCCTGAGCTGCCTTACACGCTGTCTCGTGCATGTGTTTTTGGGATAGCATGACATCTCTCCCCTCTCCACGCCTGGCACCCCCACCAGGTCTAAAGAACAGCTTAAATGTATCCCTGTAGGTGCAAGAGCTTCTTTGAAATGAAAAACAATCCTCATTTTCCTTTGCCCAATTTTAAAAAAATACAAAGCAACACTTAAGGGTGTGTTAAAAGACAAGGCCCGATAATTAGCCTCTAATCTGCGTAGCACCGTTTCTTTTTTAACTGCTCTTATTTTCCAGTAAATCTCTGTTGCCCTAGAGGCACGCTGCGTGTGTGGTCCAGAGGTAGGGTGGCCCAACCCAGGATGACCGACCCCACCCTCCGGGCAGGCTCCTGGTCCTGAGACCTCCCATCGAAATTACAAAAGAGGCAGAGTCGGTTTCTGTCTGCACTCGCAAGCCGTTTTGTTTCCTGACTGCTGGTGGCTTTTGTCTCCTGGCTGGCCAGGGCGTTTTCTGTCCGTCTGAGGGCAGACAATGCCTACTGCCCGGGCAGTGACTGGGAGTACTGGCCATAAGCAACCTTCCCATGATGCCTTGCTGTCTTCACTCACGTTCGCCTCTGATTTCCTCCCACTACCATGCCTTCTGGGCAGGCACTACAGTCCCCCAGGGAGAGTGGCCTGTTAGAAGTCACAGGCCAGGAAGTCCGAGAGCTGGGTCCTGAAATCCATAGTTTCCAAATGTAGAGATGTCCGAGGCGTGGTCCTGTGACCTTTCAATATTAGAGGGTCAGGTGTAATGATATCTTGAAAGTCTGTGTGTGTCTCTTTGTGGCTGTCTGTGTGTGCGTGTGCAGGAGACAGGGACGTCCTCTTTCCTGGCTCCACCTGTCTCCGGGGAGGGTCACCAGGAAGCTCTCTGGGCGTCTCTCCCTCCCCTCCCCTCCCCTCACTCTCTTCCTCGGGGGAGGAGGAAGGTGTTTGGCTGAGACACCTGGGAGCAGGGACTGCCTGGCTGTGCCCAGCCTGTCGCTTCTTCCTTCCTGGCTCTGCCTGTACTGGACGCAGCCTGGTCTGGAGCTCTAGGAAGGATATGACAGGGACGGGAGCCCTGGGCAGACAGGGCCCCCACGTGGGCCTGAGGGAGCTTCAGTATCGGACCACCCCTGACCCCTGGCGTGGCCTCGCCACACCCCCATCGCGGGTGGCGTTTCAGGAGTAAGTCTGCCCTCTGTCTCGGGGGTGCAGAACTCAGACAGAGAGGTGGGGTGCTGGGCTGACATTAGTGCATGAGGCACAGTCCCTGCCACCCCTCCAAATGACACCGTGCAGGGGGCTGCAGATGCCGTGACCCTACAGCTCCCGGGGTCATTCCGGCCCAGCTCTTTCCCAGGTGCTGGGGAAGGGAGGTGGGGTGAGGGGCAGTGTGTATAGGGGTGACTCTGGGGGCCACAGTGCCATGTCCCTGGGATCTGTCAGGGCCCTCAGACCCTCATTCCATACAGAACCAGAGCGCTTCCCGACTGCTGGGGCCACAGGCCTCCTGCCCGGGCTAACCATTTCTTTATGCATTTATTCCTTTTTTGATACTTTTCATTTAGTTCCTACCATTTAATCCTTTCCCATTCAAATTGTGCAAAAGCCTAACTCCCTTCATTCTTATGGAAACACATTTCCTTCTCTTCTACCACCGTTATTTTTCCCCTGGTGGTCTGTAGTTTTAGTCCTCAAATCCGTGACACTTGTTTCACAGAGTGAAAGAAGCTATTACACAATTCAGAAACCTGGCTTTTTTTCATTAGCTTCTGAGACAGACACGGACAAGCGGAAAATTCCCAAACTGTAGGAGGCGCTGCTGTTGTAGGCGGCGTCGAGCGCGTGCGGGTGGCTATGCAGAGCGTCCCTGTGTGCTGGGCTCCGGAGGGCCACAGCTGGGATTCCCCAGGCCACAGAGAAACACGGGCAGACCACAGAGACCCAGGAGTGTGACAGGGGAGACAAAGAGGGATGGATTGTCACCAACTGGTGGTCATGCTGAAATCAATCCTTTAGGCAAAAAGTTTAGCTTGTAAACTTCTGCCTGGCTTAAAATAATGACACCTCCCCCCGCCCAGCTACTCTGGGTTAGCTTATATCGCAGTGGAATAGAAATGGAAAAGTCTGTCTTAAAGGAAAAAGGAAAAAAAAATCTTTGCAAGCTGATTTGAAAATCATCTTTGAAGTCATTTATCTGTTTGTTCCCTTTGTCTTAGTATTTCCGTCCATCAGGGAATTAGTTTTGTCTATAAATATAATCAATATGGAATCTAAAGTCACCAAATTAAAAAAAAACTAGATTTAGAGATCTCATGACAAAGTGTACCTTAAACTTGAAGCAATATAGATGTAAATTAGATACAGCGATTCCAGTGCCTTGCTTGGCTCATCTCTTTGGTAAGTGAAGAAAAATGATTACAGGGCTTGTGTGTTTTAATAAAAATTTTGGGCTCTTTCTAGAATTATTGTGACGCTTGTAGAATACAATAGAGGATTTCTGGTGTGGACAAGAATACAACACCGTCTTTCAGTGAAAAGAAAGATCAAAAGAGGACTTCATGTGAGGACCCAGATTCAGGCCTGCTGACAGCCAAGGCTGTCCGAGCCTGCTCAGGTACACGCACAATTCCCTCGGCTTTTCTTTCTGTTAACGTGAACTTGGTTGAACTCTGTACTTACAACTGTGAATTCTGCTGATACGGCCTTCCGGGAAGCAGAAGGATGGGTCAACCTGGCTCTGTCCTCCCAAACCCACAGATGACCGTCACAAGAAGTAAGGAGACGGGCTAGATTTCCTTACCATGTCCTTTCGCTGATGAGAAAAAGCAAACTTCAAAGCAGTGAGGCAAGCTATCCAATATTAGATGGTCCACGCTGGACAGAGTGTGACTAACCCCCCGGCAAACTATCCAATATTAGATAGTCCACGCTGGACAGAGTGTGACTAACCCCCCGGCAAACTATCCAATATTAGATGGCCAATGCTGGACAGAGTGTGACTAACTCCCAGGCTTTCTGATTCCACATTCTGCCTATTTTCCACAGTGATCGTGTAGAATGTGTAACCAGTGAAGCTTAGGGAATCGTCATCTCAGCACTAGTTTACTCAATGAAAGGCCAAAAATTAGTTAAGAAACATGCTAATGCCCTGGCCGGTTGGCTCAGCGGTAGAGCATCGGCCTAGCGTGCAGAGGACCCGGGTTCGATTCCCGGCCAGGGCACACAGGAGAAGCGCCCATTTGCTTCTCCACCCCTCCGCCGCGCTTTCCTCTCTGTCTCTCTCATCCCCTCCCGCAGCCAAGGCTCCATTGGAGCAAAATATGGCCTGGGCGCTGGGGATGGCTCTGTGGCCTCTGCCTCAGGCGCTAGAGTGGCTCTGGTCGCAACATGGCGACGCCCAGGACGGGCAGAGCATCGCCCCCTGGTGGGCAGAGCATCGCCCCCTGGTGAGCGTGCCGGGTGGATCCCGGTCGGGCGCATGCGGGAGTCTGTCTGACTGTCTCTCCCTGTTTCCAGCTTCAGAAAAATGAAGAAAAAAAAAAAAAAAAAAGAAACATGCTAAGCAATATTTTTGGATGCAGATGCTTAATTTCGCCTCCTGCCTCTCAACTGGTCAACCGCGGACTGAACCGGACCTGACCGAGGCGTGTTCAGGCCAACCCGCAACGCCAGTTGGCAGTACTGGTTTCCCGTACTCACTAGGGTGGGTGGTAATGCGACTGAATGTATGAGTTCCTGAAAATCACCGGAGTCGTTATGGCAATCATTTCGACACATTCAACTCAGAACTTCATAGAACGGAAATTCTCATTCAAGTCTGTGTAATGCATAACCCCATCAAGTGGTTTGATGAACTTTACTTGATTCTCATTCAATTATTTGAAGTTCTCATTCAATTTATTTCACAGCTTGTTATTTTTCCCAGCTCTCCGTGCATAAAACTTCTCTAAATTCATGAACAAAATCACAACGAAGTGTCTATCACTTTGTATTACAACGGACTTGGTGTTTAAGGTCAGAAAAACAACACTGTGACCCCTTAAAAATCACTATGTAGAGATGAAGTCACTCTAATGTGTCCACGAAGAACAGCCAGAGAAGGAAAATAAGTGACAATAGAGTGTGACGGGTGGTTCCCACGGTCACAGTGCAGAGGTTGGCGCTTACGGAGCCTCCTTAGCCACCGAGACGCTTCCCATTTCTCTTTTGGGGCAAGCGCCATCAGACCTGGGGAGTGAATGTCACGGCCTCAAACACGATGGGACCTTAAGTCTGGGGCCTTCAGACCTGTGGTGGGATGCAGCTGGTTCACACCGGTTTGGCAGAACGGATACCCGGTTTTCTGTTGAGTTCGGCGAACCGGTTGTTAAGATGGCACTTGTCATCAGGGTTCTCTCTACGGTGGGCGCCTGGGCAGCTGCCCAATGTGGAAATCACCGATTTGCATTCCTTACTCTTTTTTAACGTTCATCTGCGCAACACTGTATTCTAAACGCCGGGAGTCATATTCATTCTGTCCATAGGTGAAAAAAATTTGACGGAACTATGCTTATAATATTCACTTATTCACTTCATAAAACTCGTTATATCTTTGGTGAAATACTACATTTTAATTCCCTTGCATTTGCGACTTCAGTAAACAAAAAACATAAAGAGAAAAGGCGCCAACCAGGGGGTGACAAGCTGTCATTTGTTTCAGTTTTGCCTTACGCCTCAAATTCCCCCAAGTTATTATGAAGTGCTCTAGTGTCGTTCCCCGAAAGATGAAACCAATAGAAAGCTAGGGCACGATGAACCAATGGAAACGTAGATTTCCAGGGTTATCTTATTGCTTATTTTGGAAGCCGTGGATATACGTATTAAATGCACGGAATAACAAACGACCTTTTGGTGTATCTTTTTTTTTTTTTTTTTTTTTTTTTTTTTTTTTTTATATGTAAAATGGTCATTAGGGCAGAGAACTGGTTGTTAAATTATTTGAATTCCACCACATCTTCAGACGTCTGAAATTCTCATCCTCTAGACTTTGTATTGAAGGTTCTGAAATCCTGGGTCTTTTTCTGAATTTGTTTGTGCCGTAGGAAAGTAAGTGCATTTATCCATTTTAAAGTTATTTCTGATAAAACAGACACTCATACCTGCTCTGAAGAATGGTAGGACCAGTGGCAGCCAGGTGTGAATATGAGACACTGAGCCCCAACGTGTTTCCGCATCACTGACTGTGAGAGGGGAGCTCTGACCTCGTCCGTGTGGAGCAGCAGGAACTGGGGCGAGAGTCAGGGCGTGGCTGGTGTCCTGCGCCCACTGCCGACTAGTGCGGAAGTCGGGGGGACTCACTATCTCTAGGGTACATGCCCTTCTCTGCAAATACTGTTTCCAACTGTATATTCGAAACGTGAGATAAGAAGAAAGAGAAAGGCGTGTTAGGGCATCCCTACCACCACAGAGCGGACGTCGGTTAACAGCATCGCACCAACACGCGTGGTCCCCTGCTCCTGGTCACCCCACGGGGCCGGCGGTCAGGGCTCAGGTCTCTCGTCAGCCACTGGTGGCAGGGCGTGTGTGTGAGATCGACGAGTATTCAAACTCAGAGCAAAGTGACCAGAGATGACAAAAAAGAGGCAACATGACAATCTAGTCAATGAAACCCTCATGCCAGCACAAACCGCCTGTGTTGAAAGCTTCCACCAGGATGGGCCCAGAGAGAGAAAGAGTGTATTCCTTGTCAACATCCTCCGTCAATACAAACGGCAAGCGTTCTCCGATGGAGGGGGGAGGGGCGGTGCTGAGGTCAGCATTCCCGAACTACCATTTGGAAGAACACATCAGCCTCTCAGTGAGGAAGGTGGCCGGGGTCCTAAAATCTTTCAGCCTTGGAGTAGAATTCTGTTTTATTTATTTTCCTCAGTGTGAAGCACATTGTGCCACAAAAATGCTTTTAGCACTAGGAAAAAAAAAATTCGTTTTAATTTTAATCCTTTTGGATAATTTTTTTTTTTTTTTAGAAGTAAGAATGAGCATGCAGAAAGCATAATTAAACTGAGCAATAAAGATCTGGGTATCTCAGCGCTTCTGAGAAATTGAATCCGTTATGTAGTTTTCCGAAATAACATTGATTCAATAAGCGTTCCCCTTTTTGTTTACTCGGGCTTTTATTACCCACACGCTGCTCAGGACGGGTCAGAACGCTGAATGCCGAAGTGTCCTGCGCCTTCGCCACGGAAGGGGCTTCCGCGTGGAGTGGAGGCGAGTTTCCTCCTCCGGCACAAGGTCTCGGACCCTGAGGCCCCCACACGGTCTGGCTTCAAAGGACTGTGGTCAAAGGGCCAACGGTAATTGTATTTGTGCCTTATGATTATCATTATTGCTATTTTAAACTCACACGGATTGCCGGTGGGACTCAAATGCATTTTTATATCGTGGAAATAGAACTGAAACCTCAAAGTCCAGCTGGGCAGCTCAGCAGAACGTGGGCAGAGCTTTGATCTGCTGGGGGTGGGGGGAAAGGCTGGTGAATATACATCAACTCTGCCCATGATCTCAGCAGGAGTATGTGGGGCAAGGGTCTGTGTCCCTCAGAGTTTCAGGAAGCCCCAGGGAAGGGGACTCACGCTCATGTTTATGCTCACGCCTGTGGGGCCTGCCGACAAGGAAAAGGCCGCAGGCTTCCCTGCGATTGTGCAGGGGGTCAGCCCCTGGGGGCCCTCATTGTCGATGTGGATCACCACATCACGAACGCGTTGTCCTGCGCTGACTGTTGGGACGAGCTGGCCGGAGCAGATCACCCCGTCAGCCCCCGGCTTTCTGTTTTAACTGTGAAGAACGGTGCATTCTCCGGATAGAGACGGCTTATTTTCCTCTTTAATTCACTGAGTGAAACCTAGCATTTGCATTTCAAGCTTGGGTCCGGGTGTCCGTCAGAATGTCCTGGAGCCACGGACGTAGCCACAGAACAAGCTAAGAACTTGGAGAGTCACCCAAAGTATGCATGGGTATCAAGGACGCTGCCTCCCAGGAGGGAAGCCATCAGTTCAAAAATTAAACGTTGCAAGGAGCTAGCTTCACTACCTATAACGATGAGCTAATTGCTTTAATATCACAGAGCATTGCAAGACTTGTCAAATGTCCAGAGACCAGTTCTAACGCGATGAAACGGTGGGAAAATATTAAGATCATCCTTCTCAAAAGTGGAGGGGAAGTTTTGAGACCCAGCTGATTCGTGTGAGCAAATTTGTGCAGAATGTCCCCAGCTCCCTTCCTGGGCTCATGACGGAGGAGGCGTTCACCATGTGCTCTGCTGTCCCCTTGCTTGGCCTGTGCACCGGTGCTAACTGGTCAGCCCTGTCCGAACCAGTGACACTCAAGTTAACTGTCACGAAGCAATGGTTAAATAGCACTTGGGGAAAAAAGGACAGTTCTCTGGCCTGAAGAAGATGTGGAGTAACTCTGCCTCTCTGGTGGTGGCACAAGTACACATAAAATAAATAAAGGAAGCACTTGGTGTATTCCAGCCCGTGGCAAGTAGAAACTCGGTAGGCATGCCTCTAACCTCCATACACAAACCAGGCTCCGGCGGCCGAGAAATAGAGCTCAGAGAGCTAATCAAATGAAAAGCAGTTTTCCAACAGTGATGGTCGCAACACTTCTCATCTCAAATGCTTGTCTCACAACGTCATGCGGACCCTCCTTCCCCAAGCGGTGGGACACGTGTCCTCTCTCTGTGACCCCGGGGCGACCGCTGTGACTACCTCAGTCACCGGGGTGCAGAGAGGTGATGCTATGTAACTCCTGAGGTTAAGGTGATAAACAGGCCCCGCCCTTCCACCTGCTCTGTTGAAAGGCCCCCACCTTGGCACTCAGCCACCCTGCGGGGACGAAGCCCAGGCCACACGGAGGGGCTGCCACAGGGGTGCTGGCCCACAGCCAGCATCTGCCTTGAAGTTGCCTCCAGACCACACCAGCTCCCGGAGGTCAAGTGGGCCCCACCTTCAAGTTCTTCCAGATGAGGACCCAGCTGTTGTGGCTTCGGAAATGCCGTTCCCTGAGTCCTGCTTGGACCCCTGATGCCGGAGCCCTTGAGCACAATGCATCAACTGTTTATGTCACTAACCTGTGGGATGGTTAATTGTCCACTAATTATTCTGCAGGGTTTTTTTCAAAGAGAGGGAATTAAATAGCTCATGTGACAGAGTGAAGACACAGTTCTCAACTTATGACAAGGAATACCCTTCCAGACATTTATAATTTAAGGTATGTTTGTTTACTCGGCACGTGACTGACCCTGCACCCTGTTTCTCTCTGCCTTATACTAAGTCTGTCCATCACCCACCCCCCAGCGCTACAACCAATAGGTGGAACAAACACATTCATAGCCAGAAACACTAAGTGACATCTGCAAAGAGAAAGAGAAACAGAAACAGAGGGAGAGACACAGAGACAAGAGATAAGAGAGAGAAAGGCAGAGAGAGAGAGAGAGAGAGAGAGAGAGAGTAAGAGAAAGAGAGAGGGAGAGATTCTAAGAATACTCACACCACCTTATTGCCTCTTTTGGTGCTCAGCCTGTCAATTTTGCAATATGGCCAATGTGGCGTTCTGGTATACCTCTTATATTCAGTGGACCAAGTAACTCGTGATGTGCTTTGCCTGCCAGTGGCTGTGCATGGACTGGCCCCATCACAGTGTCTGGCCTTGAATGCAGACAGTCTGCCTTCAAAAGGGATATCTGCATCCCATCTCTCTGGCCACCTTAGTTCTCAAGACAGCCTCAGGTGGACTCTTGCCGACTGCGGGGCTGTGCTGCTACATTTCGTGTTGAACGTCCTGAACTTACTACACAATGTCTTCATTATATTAAAATCTCCGTCACGACGCCTGTCCGATGCACTTGCATCTAATTTTCATATGTACCCGTGCTTTCTTCAATGTCAGGCAAGCAGGGTGATTAAGACTGCTTTATCCCAGAGAAATCTAATGCTTAGCTTTAAGAAGAGAGGTTTAGGTTTAATTAAGACATATACATCTAAGATTTGTCGCTGTAATTAGATACTTAATGTCTGGGTTTGGAATGCACTAATTAGGTTCTAATTAGCGGGGTCAACACAAGGAAATCAAAGGTATTTTATCCTGGGGGATGTCTGCATCTCTCCCAGCTAATTACCGACACTCCTGCCGGCCCCATCGGGTGCCAGGAGGCAGCCTGCCTTGAACTCTCTGAGACGCTTTCTCCAGGTTCAGCAGGGACATCACATAACAGAGTGACCAGCTCATGAGCTGGTAGCCTGCGAGTTCCTACTAAGTCCCCGAGGGCGGGTCCCAGGATCTGTTTTTGCCAAGAAGGTCAAGTAATTCTTATGCAAAATTTATTTTGAGAAGTTACCATGCTTCAGCCACTTAGTATCTGATGTCTTTAAGGTTCATCTGATATGTGTTTATCCAGAGGCATTTTCCTTCCAGTGGTTGTGAGGAGGCTTACCCACCACCTGCCTTGGCGGAGGGGACAGCTGAGCGGGCCTTGCTCACGGGACAGCCACATCCAGGGTTCTTTCCACCTAATATTAAAAGAAATCTTCAGTACTTCCTAGGGTGGGATGCTTTTTAAAGTTCATTTCTGAATTTAAATACCACAAGGAGTTTCTTGTCCAAAGAAACCTCAGCTCTCTCCATGCAATGAGTTTTTAAATTGTTTTGTATTAATCACACACATTCACCAAGAGCCCTGAGCTGCAAGCCACAGGAGGAAACTAAAGGTAATCTGCCTCTCCATCATATAATAGGATCTTATGACACCTGTACAATAGTCACCTGGTTAGTATAGAAAACACACGTGTCACACGTGTTTGCACATTTTTATTTTTCATTTTGTAAGTGAGAGACAGAGAGAGGGAGAGAGAGAGACAGGGACAGGCAGACAGGAAGGGAGAAAGGTGAGAAGCATCAATTCTTTGTTGTGGCACCTTAGTTGCTCATTGATTGCTTTCTCGTATGTGCCTTGACCGGGGGGCTCCAACAGAGCGAGTGACCCCTTGCTCAAGCCAGCAACCGTGGATTCAGCCAATGACCTTGGGCTCAAGCCAGTGACCTTTGGACTCAAGCCAGCAACCATAGGGTCATATCTATAACCCCACGCTCAAGCCAGCAACCCTGCACTCAAGCCGGATGAGCCTGCGCTCAAACCAACAACCTCGGGGTTGCAGAACCTGGGTCCTCAGCATCCCAGGTTGACGCTCTGTCCCCTTGCAGCAGCACCTGGCCAGGCATGTTTGCACATTTTGATGTTTCTTAAGTGCAGAACTCACGACGCTCTGCCCCCTTTTTTTTTTCCCAACCAATTTACAAATTGTTTTCATCCCTCATTTTATTATCCTACCCGAGTCAACTTGATCGTGTGGCACAATCAATCTGACTGACTGGTCGCCTTTCCCGCTGCAGCACTTTAATTTATGCAGACATCTACCCAAAGGCATCACCATCGCTCACAGCACAAAACAGGGGCAGCATGAGATTCATCGGGAATGCTGTTTTTGTTCTACATATATATCTGAGGACAGGGTCGTTTATATCCAAGAAAGCCAGGCTAGTGACAGACGGGCCTCATGCATCAACGTCAGGAGAAAATGCAAGTCCAGGGATGGGAACAAAACTCAGGCTCCGCGGGTACCTGCACGCTGTAATTCAATGCCCTCGTGAGTGGAGGCAGTGGGACAGAATCACTGATTTGTCAATCATAAATGAAGGTCTATCCGGCAGAAGAGACTCTCGCTTTGAGATGAGAAAACCTTTCCGCCTTGGGTTCAGACCTAAGGCTTTCTGCTCTTGAAGTATTTTTTCTAGTTTTTAGTACCATGCTCTTAAACTAAGTACAGTTCAGATTTCTGACATAGATTAGTGTGCAGTGATCACACTAATCGTGTTGAACATCCTGAACTTACTACACAATGTCTTCATTATATTAAAATCTCCGTCACGATTCTAAATAACATTTAGAATCAGTTATTTGTTATGCGTACTTTAAAAATAAATAATATCAAACCAGAGAGGAAGAAGCACCTTATACAGGTGGGTGTGCAGAAGTAAACGTCGTATGAGAACAGGAAGTAACCTTTTCTTGAACGTTTTATGTGATGTTGTATATTACTCGTTGCATGCTGGGGTTTTACCCAACCAGCTACTAAAGGTAAGAGGAGGTGGCACACTAGAAAACACTTGAACTGAAACTTCCAAAGAGGCGCTCCGTGACCCACTCAACACAGTTTCACAAACGCCCTGAAAATAACGAGATGATACTATGCTCGTGCGTTAAGCCTGCCTGTGATTAGACACGAATCCTCCACCGGAACGCTGCACGTCTTTATCAGAGATCAGTGCTGACGTTCCAATGAGGGAAAGCCCGGCTGCTTCGGAAGTGCTTGCCCTGTAAGCTGCAGACGGAGTGTCGCGTGGGGTAACGCGCACTGAACCCCGAGTCTGCGCTGGGCACTGACCACATGCCCCAGCAGTGAAACTGCAACCATAGGTATCAAGCCCTGCCCTGTGTATCAGAACATTCTCAGGGAAAGTCATCAGTCGGGGTCCTGCAGTGAACTTCATGCATGTCCTTAAGCAGCTTCTCTCTAAAAACGGCAAATGGCAACATTGTTTCTGGCCACACAGGACTCGCTAGTTCACTGCGCATCTCCCCCCCAACCCATAAGCCAGAAAAGCAAGTCCTTCTATATTATTGATTTCCCTCTGATGTATTTGTTTTAGAGGATGTGTCCTTAAAGATTTCCTCTTGTGGGCTGACAGTGCATATTTAAGGTAAGATTCAGAATATTTCAGAGTATCGGAGACTAGCTTCCCCATGCACACTTCAGTGTAACCAGGAAGACTCCTAAGAGGAACCTTCTTCTTGTAACCTGATTGGCAAGCCTATAATCTGTGGATGGAAATTGTATGGGGACCCTGGGGCCATGATGCCTGCCACACAGGCCCCCACTGATATGTGTTATCTGATTATTTCAAACACTATTTGGGTAATAGAATAAGATGCAGTGAAAACTAGGAGAAAAAAGAAGACAAAAATAAAAAATAAAGTCATAAAAAGTTATCAGCTTTCTAAAAGCCAAAGACTCATTTTTGTTAAACTTAACGACACTGGTATCCCTCTGCTTCTGGGCAGGTCCCCTGCCGGAGCCGTTCAGGGGTGGCTATCCTGACCGGTATCGGAGCGTGTGCCCCTGAAGCCCTTCAGGTGCCATGGCTCTGGGCAGAGGAGGCAGAGGCCACTCTCTGGAGGAGGTGAGGGAGACACAGCGGGGAGGAAGAGGTGCCCTTCCGTGCTGGGTGGGAGAGGGCAGAGCCGGCAGGGAGGGCCCCAACTTAGCCACCAGAGTCTCCAGCTGGTCTCCCTCTGGCCTGACACTCTGCAAGGTGGTGGTCAGAACCTTTCTATAGCTCATTGTTCTGTAGTCCCCGAGCAATGGGACTGTTATTGTTCTGATGCAGACAGGGAAAGACATTCCATCTTTCCCCCATTTCCCTGTGGAATGTGGGAAGACAGAGGGACACAGCGCGTCCGGAGGGCACACGGAGAAAGCAGGTCCTGCTGGGGGCATGTCGGCTTCCCACAGGTACAGAGAGGGAGGGGGTCCTCCTCAGCACAGAGCAGGGTTTCCCACAGGCACAGAGAGGGAGGGGGTCCTCCTCAGCACAGAGCAGGGGCTGCCCACTCCAGGGGCACAGTGCTGTCTGGAACCCGGATGACCAGGGCGGGGTGGGTGGATGGGTGTGAGTCCGCACACAAAGACCACCACGTGTGCCGCTCCGTATGACCAAGCGTGGGCTCTCTGCTGTCCAGGAGCCAACGAGGTGAGGACAGCACAGAGCTGCTGCCCTCCTGGCACCACCTCACCCATGCCCGCCCAGTCCCGGATGGGCCGTCGCCACCTGGCCCTGCCCAGCAGCTCCCGCTCTCAGGCTTCCGGCAGGAGGGAGGACCAGACCTCCCCCACGGGGAGCGCCCGCCAAGCGCGAGGGGAAGGCTTCCGATCGAGGGCAGTGCCGTGAGCCTGACAATACTTGATCCGACTGGATGTTATCAAAGGAGACAAAGGTCTACCCTGGAAGTGGTTAGAGAACGATTAAACCGAACGGCCTGGATTGGGCTGAATTTAGTTCCGCGGCTGCTGAGAGAACGTCAGCTGGTCACAGAGAAGTTATACAATAGAAAGGAAACTCACAGGCCGGTTGTTGGCTTGCAGTTCAAACTACCTAACACACACACACACACACACACACACACACACACAACTCACGTGCACATACTCACACGTGTCCACACATGCACGCACATTCGTGCTCACATACACACATGATCACACACACACACAACTCACATGCACATACTCACACGTGTCCACACATGCACGCACATTTGTGCTTACATACACACACGATCACACACACACACAACTCACATGCACATACACACGTGTCCACACATGCACGCACATTTGTGCTCACATACACACACACACACTCACGTGCACATACTCACGCGTGTCCACACATGCATGCACATTTGTGCTCACATACACACATGATCACACACACACACAACTCACATGCACATACTCACATGTGTCCACACATGCACACACATTTGTGCTTACATACACACACGATCACACACACACACACAACTCACATGCACATACACACGTGTCCACACATGCACGCACATTTGTGCTCACATACACACACACACACTCACGTGCACATACTCACGCGTGTCCACACATGCACGCACATTTGTGCTCACATACGCACACGATCACACACACACACACACTCACGTGCACATACGCGTGTCCACACATGCACGCACATTTGTGCTCCCATACGTACACGATCACACACACACACACACACACACACACGTGAGCTCACTCAATCCTGTGCGTGCATACTTCAGTCACACTTTCTGGTTGGCATGGGTGGTACAAATCGGCCACCGAGCTCCAGCCAGGTGGCCTCCAGAACACACAGTCAACGCTGCCCAGCCTGGGAGCCCAGGCGGGCGGGCCGCTGTGGCCAGGAGCTGCTTGTGGCCGCTCAGATAACCCTGGAGCTTGCTTTTGCCACTTCAGATATTCTCAAATGTCACATTATGAAGTTGTGAGCAGATGACATTTTGAAAGAAGACATGTTCTTCAAATACTCTGCCAGTGAAGAACTTCTTCAGGGACCGGGGCGAGGGGCAGAGTCGGCACCGGGGTCCCTGCCTTGCCTCTGGGGTCGCTCGTGTTAGATGCTTTCCGCTGGTGGCCCTAACGCGCATGTGCGGCTCTCGCGGCCCCTCCCTCCCTGCTTCAGACCCGGTTCTGTGGACGCTCCGATCACGTGGACGCTCCGATCACATGGACACTCTGATCACGTGGACGCTCCGATCACGTGGACGCTGCCTCGGCTTTGGCCCCCCCCCCCCCCAGAACACAGCATCAGGGCCTCGGCTCTCCGGCTTCCCAGGCGGTGCTCTAGGAACGGGGCGCCCCCCTAGCACCCCACTGTGACACTTGCTCCCGGGGGACTCTGCCACAGCATTGCGGATGCAACCTGTTCCTAACCCAATGACCACGGCCAGTCTTTCCATCACCGGCTCAGCAGCGATGACTCCAAACCTGCTACCTCCTGCTTGGAACATTCGTCGGATTCTAGACCCTGCGGAGGAGGCGCACAGAGGCCCCGGGAGCCTGGAGAGCGGCTCCTCAGCCCGACGCCGGGTCCCCCTCAGCCCAAGTGCCCTGCTTATGGCCCGCGCACACTTATTGGCATCTCAGGTCATCTTGTTCATTTGTTCACGTGTTGATTGTGTACTTATCTCCCCCTTGAACTCACCAGGAAGGTGATGTAATATTCTAAGAAAATTATAAAATACTCTTTTAGGATCAAAGAGACCATGCAAATGCTAGTGTGAGTTAATTGAAGGCAGGGGCTCTTGTGGGTTTGGCTCTCCTGGTCCTGGAACCGTACTTGGCACCACCAGGTCCTAAGTAAACGTTTGGTCACTGGCTCCCCAGCCCACACACCCCAAGTTCACTTGACATGTCCGCTTGGACATCTTGCAGACATAACGCTTTCAGTGCAAAGTAGGGACCACGACGGTTCCCCTATTTTCATTCCGCCCATTCTCAAGTCAAGGGCAATGCGAGCTACCCACTGGGCTAACTCCAGCCCCCTGAACATCATCTGAACTCTTCCCTCTCTTTCCTGTTCATCCCGCGGTACACACGCTGATGGGTCCGTTTGTCTCTGTGACCTCACAGCTCTAGAATCCCCAGGCCACCGTCTCTCCCAAACGTTTCTGAGACAGCCTGCTTTCTGGCTGGCCTCCACATAGTAGTCATACTTATATTTTTAAAGGCATATATGATTAAGATAGTTCTCTCTTAAAATTTGTTCATTGATTTGAGAGAGAGAGAGAGAGAGAGAGAGAGAGAAGAAGAAGAAGGGGAGGGGGGAGAGAGAAGCATGACCTCATTGTTCCGCTGAGTTGTTCCATTTCGTTGGGCCCTCCCTGGTTGTGTCTCGTATGTGACCTGACTGGGGGATTGAACCTGTGACCTCGGCATGCCAGGACAACATCCTCTCCACTGATTCACCCGGCCAGGGCCAGGGGAATCCTCCTTTAAAATCCCCCAGCGGCTTCCCAGTGCTCCTAGAACAAGACGTTACACCTTTGGAAGCACATACCAGGCCCTGCAGCGTCTCATGGCCACGGTTCGGTCATTCTGCTCCAGAATGCTTCAGCTTTATACTATTAATTTTTAAAGCCCTTGAAATATAACTATTTTTAAATTCCTAAAGTATTTTTTCTGAGGAGGCAGAACTCCATTCCCAAACTCCCGACATTCTAACAACTAATTCTTGAGTCTCCAGTGTGAGGGCTGAGAATGTGTGGTGTTATTCCTGCTTCTTGAAAGAACCTGACGTATCACTGAAAATGCACTGGTTCCCATCTGGCATGAAAGCATGAATGAAAAATGTGCGTGCTGGTTGGCACCACTCACGTTTTAAAAGGGCGTCACTCAAATTTTGGCCACATCACAGAAATTTCTTGTTTTCATCTCCCTGAATGATAAACCCCATCAACAAGAGGAAATGCTTACATGGAACTGCCTATCTCTCTCGCTTTCTTTCTTTCTTTCTTTTCTTTTCTTTTCTTTTCTTTTCTTTTCTTTTCTTTTTCTTTCTCTCTCTCCCCTCCCCTCCCTCCCTCCCTCCCTCCCTTCCCTTCCTCTCTCTTTCTTTCTTCCTTTCTTTTTCAGAAAGGCAATTTCTTTCTGAGATCACTTTAATCAAAAGTATAACTGCATTATTCATGAGCCACGTTCCATTAACTGGAAGAGGTGGTCAATTACTAGACAAGAGAGATCGCTTCTCAAGAAGGAGAAAATAGTTCCCCTTTTCTATTCTTTCGATGGCAATTATCACCCCTGAGTCAAGTGCCTTACAACAGAGCAACCAAGTTAATCTTTGAAAAGTCACCCAGTGGGAACACGACTCTAACACCAACAACAGCTGGAAAGGACACTGCAGAGGAGTTCAGAAGGGGCTGCGCAGCCAGATTGGGGTGAAGGTCATGTTGCTCATTACCACGAGCACAAGTTTCATAGATTGCAGGCTGCCTGTCAGTACGTAAAATTAGCAGAGGTGGGATTCAGGAACCTGTGTAACAATAAGTCCTCTGTGCCATTCCTCAAACTTTACAAATATCGTTAAGAAGCAGAAGTTACAGGAAAACTTACCAAGAAGGCAATGTGATAGTCTAAGAACATCATAAAAGATGCAATGTCAATAGCAAGGAGCTGTTATCAAAGTGGGCTCTACTTCAATCCCATATGTTGTCTAGGTCCTCAACAGTACAGGTGTTCTGTGTGACAGTTTGTTTCTTTATTGATTCACTCCTTCTGTCTAGAAGACTCAAGACCTGTCTCAGTGGTCACAGAAAAAGAGGTGATTAAGGACTCCAGGGGACTCAGGGGTGGGTCCTGGGACCACAGGATGTGCCTAGCCCTGCAGAAGCCCTAAGCACCTGCTGAGACACATTTGTTGAATTGAACAGACACACGAAATATATCTTCAGCATGCTCAGCTCAGGAAACAAAATGAAAAGACTCCTCAAAGAGGGGGACGTTGGACCCCGTGATGGAAATGGAATTACATAATTCATCATGGCAGGTGTGATGCAGCTGTGTGCCCAGATGACTCACGGCTCAGCCCCTTGTCCGAGGAGGAGTGGCCTTGATTAGAGCCCACTGCACGCAGCCCACCACAAGCAGAACCAGCACTTATAAACTTACAGAGAATGTGGGCTCAGGGTGACTGAAACCACAACAGAGACTTCACAGACATTTGCTGGGATTTTCCGGTCAAATATTCAGTCTCAAACCACTGATTTTACTTTCACCCCAAGCCTGTCTCTCCCTATCTCAATAATAACGGACACCCACTCTCTGGTCACTTGTGTCATCTTTGGCTCTCTTCTCCCTCTCACATGCAGGTACTGTCCATATTTCCAGAAGCTGGCAGCTTCTCACTGACCCCACTATGGCCACGGCTGCTGTGGATTACAGCAGCAGACGTCCGCGTGATCATCTTAATGCAGTCGCCCCTGTAGTCCTGTGGAACTTGCTTGCTTAGAACTCTTCAGTCCCTTCTCACCCTTATAAGGCACCAGCCAAGACCCTCGCAGTCCCACAGGGCCTCTTACCCTGTGCTCCACTGCCTCTCCTTGCCCGTCCTCAGCAGCTCTGCTCTGTGCCCTGGTCATGTTGAATTCTCACTGGCTGCTCAGACTGATCACAGAGCTTGCTTCTACCTCAGGACATTTTCACTGACTGTTCATTTCACCTGGATGTACCCCTTACCCCCAGATATTTTCATGGCTGCTCATCCCAGTTCCTTGGATCTGTAATCAAGTGCCACCTGTCGTAGAGACCTTCTGTGAACACACTATATAATGGGGAGTACCCCTCCCCATCACTACACCCGAGCCACTTAACTTGGTTCGGTTTGTCTCATTTATTGGTTATTTGCTTCTTTATTAGTTTATTCTCTGTTTTCACCGTCACAGTGTATGTGCCGTGAGGGCAGGGGTCTTGCATGTTTACCGTGGTGCCTTCAGCACCAAGGACAGCATCAGATAGACAAGGGCTGAAGAAACATATGTGATGCAAATAAGTAAGTTTTACAAAATAACAGAAGCATTGTATCTCTGCAGGAAAGAACAGAAGAGCTACACAGATGGAAAACCAAAAGTGTTGGCCAAAAAAAAAAAAAAAAAAAAATCTTTCAGAAAGCCGAAAGAGAACAAAAAGCTTAACAATTTCAAGAAGCGGGAGCTCGGGGAAGTGACACCTTGTTGGTGATGAAATTGAACCTGGCGGCGGCTCTGAGCCCCTGCTCTCCCAGACGGCCGCCGGCACTGCATCCCGTACCTGGTGCCTGCTCTCGCTGCCAACTCTAATTCATTCTAGTGGCTTCCATGGCGGCAGCAGTGGAGGCTGGGGCTTGTTGTTTGTGGGAAGGGGGCTGGGGGGGGTGTTCTTTTCTGGTTTGCCCTCAGAGTGTGGAGCCAGCCCGGCCAGCAGGGACGGACTCTGGGGAAGTCTCTCACCGCTCCAAGCCTCTGTTTTTCTCTGTAACACGGGACTGGGGTTGCTCAAGTTCACACTCCTTCATCTGAAACGGCAGGTTTCAGAATTTTTCTGATTTTAGGAAGCTGGTACAATGCATAGACTATATATATTACGTAACACGCCCAGCAGGGTCTCATCAAATGTATGAACCCGTTTGTAGTAACATGTAGGAATAGTAGTTAGCGGGTAAAGGGAAGGTCACAAACAGCTTCGCGTCAGCTCATGAAAGGTTTGGCCACTGAAAGGGTTTGGGTCGGGCAGGCTTTGCTTCTAGATAAATCAGAAACAACAGATCTATCTTACTGCTGAGTTCATGTATTCTGAAACTTTCCATTTTCATGAAAATGTGAATGACTTTCATCATTTATGGTTTCAGGTAGTAACATTCCCATTGTATTCAGCTGAAGTGCAGCGTGTGTGTGTGTGTGTGTGTGTGTGTTCCTTCTCTGCCTCCTTCTTTCCTACGAGCACGGGCTCCAGATGGCCGGCCCTGTGGGGAACACGTAGCCGTGGGAAGACAAGCCCACTGGATTAGGGGGGCAACTGCGGCCCGAAGGCTGCCTCCAGTCCGGGGAAGGCTGGCTCTACACTGGAAGCCCACCCAGGTCCTAATTTATACCCCCCCCCAATTAATTTGCCATCAAGTAAGACTGGAGCTCGGCCCAGCGGTGCCAGTGCAGCCCATTGACAGCACCCTCACCCCCCTCACCCCACTGCTGTTCTCAACCCCTCCACTTGGAGTCCCAGCCCTGCCCCCACAAGTCACCCTGCAAGGGAAGCTTCTCCAGGACCTGGGGAGTCGGAGGTTGGCACACTGGCTTGTCCTGGGCCCATCACCACTGACCGGGCTGCTTAGAGCAACCCAGGTGCCCACCTGTGGGAACCCCCACTCCCCGAGAGAGGAGTGGGACGGCTGCTTCCCACAGCCCCCGTTGCTCGGGTAGAGATGATCGGAGCGAGAGAAATGGGGGGTCTTCCAGTTAGGGGAGAGAGACGCAGAAACGGCGTTTAAGTCAAGAGTGTTTGATACGTTCCAGTTGCCGACAGAGTGTGAAGTGCTTCGTTTAGGCTTTCCAAACGGCCCGGCTGCCGGAGTACGGTGAGCCTGCTCATGTGATCTCAGTGTTGTTTATAGTTATGGCGGCTTCTCAGAGCCGAGATCCTTGAAAATACAGCCTAATTCCAAAGCCAGACAGGAAAACAAAAGCGCAGAGCGGAAAATCACATTGTGAACAGTTACTGAATAAAACAAATGTAGTCACGACTGTTTGCACGTCAGAGTTAAATATATTGCAGCCCCCCCCCCACACACACAAAATATTCTAATCTGTTTCTGAACAGTGAGAACGTTTAAGTGGCAGTTTTAATATTTCAATATTATTTCATGAGCCTTGAGTCTGGGATGTGGCCCTTTTCTCTGCAGAAAAGCCTAAGACGGCTGGCTCCCTGGCTGAGTGGTGTGGGCAGAGTGGACCACTGAGGCTGGCACACAGGGAAGGCCTGACTGTGTCCACCGAACAAGTCAACCGGCCTAGACCCTCAAAACCAAAGGCTGTCCCACTGATTTCCTTGTGCTTGCATGACTATCTGCTATTCCCATATGGATGAAATGAGATAAAATCTGACGTCCTCTAAACCCCACAAACAGATCCTCTTCTGCTGTCCCTAAACATTTCCTCACACCGTCGTTAAGGTTCGGCGAGGTTCCGAGTAAGACGTGTGGCCTCACGCTCCTCTCTCTTGCTGTTAGCTTCCTTGAGGGACCCCCGGGCCTGTCTGTTCTGCATCAAAAGGTCTCTTGGGATATAGCCCCATGAACCCTTTAGACCAAGGTGGTGATTTGACCTAGAGCAGTGGTGCTTAAACTTAACAACCACCACCACCATAGCAGAACTTGTGGTGGAATCCATCCATCAGACGAAGTCTTATGTGACACCCGTTACATGAAACCCTGAACGAAGGGAGCTGTCTCTGCCCCCCACCACTTCACCCTTCCAGCAGCCCCAACGTCACCGCTGCCTGAGTGTGGGGAGGGTCCCCAATCTCAGCTCCGTGGCCTGGCCTCTGCCTGCTGTGGACCTCTGCCGTCCGAGTCTACTGCCTGCAGCGCACATCAGCCTGCAGGGGGCAGCACGTGGGCAGATGGGGCCCCCTGGGTGCCACCAAGCTGGGCGCTGACTGCTATCCCTCCACACTGAGGCAGCCCATATGTCTTCTATCTTTAGCCTTTTTATTCATCTCTAAAACGGGGAGTACGGAATGACACCTCTTCTGCGACCGACACCCCTGGACAAACCTTCCATAGGGTCTCTGGTTCCTACGACACTCGTGGACAGCATCCTTGTTTTTCCCTGGAAAAAACAGGTCGTGTTAACGGGTAATCGATCGGCGTTAAGGTACCAACAGGATGTCTGTGCCGTCTGTGGCCACAAATAAAACTACATGTGACATTGGCACACTTCCTTTAAAAAGTTTGACTTTCCTGGGAATTATTTTTGTTTTAATTTTTTTTATATTTCATGAATGTAAAGGAAACAAATTCAGTCCCACTCAAAGTTCTGACCTAAAACGTCAAGCTTGATTGGACGCTTGACGGTCCGTCAACAACACGCCTCTTGAGAGCAACAGTCGGTCCTCCTCACCTCCACGGCCGCGGCTGCTGTTGCGCTTGTCTCCGTCGTGTAAAAACACGCCCTCATTAAATTAGGTGTCAATTAAATAATTGATTGAATGAGTAGTATGTCTTACATTTATTTCACTTTCATTTGGAAAATGGTAATAGATGATGAAACAAAATGCTAACGACCCAGGTTGTAGATTGTGGATAACTCTTGGTCTTCTACTTAAACTTTCCTTCATTCCTCAAATTTCATACCACACCAACGAACAGAGGAGAAGCCGTGAGGACTGACTCACACAGCCAGGCAGGCAAGCGAGTAATGATGTTAAGGACTCGTGTTAACCTTTCCTAATAAACGTTAGGAGCACCCCGATTTCCTCTGTGAGTGTGTGAGTTAGCGTACTACAAATTGGTTCTCAAATTTTCTTGCTTTGATGTATGTTTTATTAATTTATTCTGACCTAATTCATTAGCCTAAGTTCTTCATGCATTTCGTAGCTATAAATCTTGCTCATTTTGTTGGGAATACATCTTCGCTATTATATGTGCTGACATTTATTAAAATGCCTCAACGTGACCCTATTTTTTCTGTCAAGACCTTTGGCCCAGAAATACCATCCTTTGTTTTCAAGGAATCAGGTTTGCCTTGCAAACAGAAGAAGGCATCTGTGCACATGGCAATTTGAAGTTCATCATCAGAAGCAGGTGGCATGAAGCTGGGTAAAGATAGCATTTCGAGGGTTAAACAGAAAGCACTTGCGTGCTTTAAAATGTAATGTAAGCTGCCTTCTTATTACAACTATAAACACTAATGAAGCCAGCACGCTCACGGGTGCTCGAAGAGCTGACCTGTAGACACTGCACTGACCATGCTAATGAGACACAATTCTGGAGGGAGAAAGTGGGCTCCGGGTTCCTCGTGTATGACGGAGCAACCCTCCTTCCTCTCCCCTCCACTGCCGGGAGTGCGGGTGTCCTCCCCACACCGGAAATTCTCCGACGCCCTGTGGACAGCAGCTGGGCACCCTACCGCTCAGTTCAGTCCTGACACTATCGACCTTGGACCTGGGGCACACCCCACAGCCTCCCTTCCGGTGTCAGCAGTGAGACCGGGCTGTCGCCTCTGCTTCTGACCAGCCAGTTACAAATGCAGGTTCCCAGGACCCCCTCCTTGGGGTCAGCAGTCCGCTTGAGGGTTCACAGAGCTCAGAAGAACAGCGCCCTGACCGAATTATACCACTCAGGGACAGCCAGCCAGGAGAAAGGCACAGGGCCAGGCGTGGGGGAGGGGGGAGGAGTGAGGTGCGGGGGAGGGGCGAGGCGCTGGGGAGGGGCGAGGCGCTGGGGAGGGGCGAGGTGTGGGGGAGGGGAGAGGTGTGGGGGAGGGGCGAGGCGCTGGGGAGGGGAGAGGTGTGGGGGAGGGGCGAGGCGCTGGGGAGGGGAGAGGTGGGGGGGAGGGCGAGGCTCCGGGGAGGGGTGAGGAGTGAGGTGCGGGGAGGGGAGAGGTGGGGGGGAGGATGAGGGTAGGGGGCAAGGCGTGGGGGAGGGCGAGGCTCCGGGGAGGGGTGAGGTGTGAGGTGCAGGGCAGGGGGTAAAGCGTGGAGGAGGGGCGAGGTGCGGGGGAGGATGACGGGAGGGGGCGAGGTGCGCAGTAGGGGGCAAGGCGTGGGAAGGGGCGAGGTGCGGGGGAGGGGTGAGGCTGGGGAAAGGGGGCAAGGCGTGGGGGAGGGGCAAGTCCTGGGTTAGGGCTCAGCACCTCCCCGCCCTCTGGCTGTGCCCACCCACCCACACCTCCACAGGCTCAGCACCTGGAAGCTCTCAGACCTGCTTTAGGGTTTCTTTTTTATCGAGGCCTCGCTATGTAGGCATGACTGATTAAACCACTGGCCTCGGGTGATTGACTCTACTTCCAGGACCTCTCCCTTCCATGGACAAAAGTTTCAGCCCTGTCACAGGGGTGACGCCCCCCTGCATACCGCACCCATAACGATTATCCAGAACGTTCTAAAAAATCATACCTTAACAGAAACGCAGGTGTGGTGGAAACAGGTTGTCATGAAATACAAGACACTCCTCTCACCCTTATCCCTTGGACAAAAGACCCAATGTTACAGCAAAAGATGCTTCCCCAGCTCCCATCACCTGGGAAACCAGGGGGGGTTAGGAACTGTGGCCAGGAAGGGGGACAAAGACCAAGTACTTATTTCTTCTTATTAATCACACTGTGCCTGGTTAGAAGGGAATCGTGCAAGGGCTCCTGTTTGCTCTCGGGAACGTACTAGGCTCAGACAACACGCCCGGTTTCCATAAGTCCTGGAGAATGTGCCACAGTGTGTTTCTTTTTTAAGTGTCAGTAGTAAGGGTGACACTAGTAATCACACTATAAACCTCTTCCAGTGACATCCTTTCACGGGTGGCTGAGGCTGCAGGTCCCCACACTGGAAGGAGAATGGCTCAGACTCACGCTCAGGTGGCCCACACGGTCATGATCAAGAACACACAGCCATGTGGTGACAGCAGCTGCTTCTGTCACCGTTGACTCTGTAGGTCAGTGACCCCAGTATTCGAATGCTTCATATATCAATAAACAAAGGGTGCAAGTCTGGATGGACTTGACCTTTTCAACAGTCCACAGCGTGACTGACTGGCTACTTCGTCCATCCCCTACTTACACACTTAGTAACCTGGGTGGGGGGGGGGGCGCCCACCAGTGAAAGTGGGGAACGGCAGAGAGAGCAGAGCCGTGAAGCCAGCGGGACTCTCCGAGACTGCGCCAAGGGACTGTGATGTTGACCCCTCCCGTTCCTCCCTTTCCTGAGCACGTGATCATGCATTGAATAGAGAGGCAAAAAGTAGCATCTATCCAGATAAAGGGTGGTCCTGCTTCTCTCTGTCACTCGTGCTTCCTGGCCCTGCAGGGGTCTTGGCCTCTGACACGATAGTCCTCAAAGGTTTTCTTCTAGAGATAGTTTTGTTGCAGTCAGATTAAATGTGAACACTTGGATATGAATTTGTTACTCCGCAGTGTGACCGATGGTTTTCAAAACTGTGGTGTGTCGAAGAGAAGAGCACAGAGCCCACATGTGTCACCAGTGTCATAGCCCTGGCTCTGTGATGCCTCGAATTACTACAGGACCCAGTTGCTGTGTCAGCCTCTCCCAGAGACGAACTCCTACTCAACCAGCCCAGAACTCTTTGGGCCACACCAATGGGGTAGTCTGTCACGTGGACCCTCCCCATTGCCCACAGGAAAGACGAGCAAGCCACATGATAAAAACCCACCCTTCTCCTCCCCCTCCTAAAAGACATCCCAGCCCCCCAAATAATCCTTTCTTTTCTTTCTCTATTTCCTATGAAATCCTTCCATTCTGCACAACCCTTCCCAGGTAGTTGCTGGATGGGACGCTGCCTGATTCATGAGTCCCTTAATAAAGCCAATGAGATCTTTCAAATGTATCTGGTTGATTTTATTTTCCCCCAGTGGCATCTCATAAGGTCTTAAGATGTTCTGTTCGCTTGCTGTGGTCCTTTGTTTTAGCTGCCTTGAACATGCTATTCTAAGCTGACTCCAACTTTCTTGGAGCCTCTCAAATGCAAATCAACCACACTAACAAACTATCCAATCTGCAGGAGACATGGTAACAGTCAACAACCCTAATGTCTAGGCTACATAGCTGGATTCTGACAAAAGATGAGAAGAGGCAGAGAATGATTTATGCACTGACTGTATAAAATTGTATTATAATTCTGATAGGAGGAATAAAAAACCCCTCAACACCAATAATTAGCCATGTGTCTATTTTTAAAATGCTAATGCCAGGTGATCAACAACTCTTTATACCCACGTAGATATCTAAAAAAAAAGTGGCAATACTGTAACTAACGTATAGATTTGTTTCTCTGTGATTGGTTTTAACAAGCTTTTTACTCATCAACGCTATGGGGTGTGAACATTAATCTTAAAGATGTCATAGCACGTTCTCAAAATTAAAATTCTGAAATTAAGGCCTGTTCTGTACTAATCTATAAGCAATTTATTTCACAAGCATTCTTGAGCTTCTGGGCTATTCCTGAAATACCCAAATATTAAAGTTACTATAAAACATTTCCATTGGACTCCCCACCCATCAGGCACAAAGTTACGATGTCAGAGGCACCTGCCCTCCCTAGAAGGGTCTAGATCACCAGTGATTAGATCCTTTGTGACTGTACGTTAATGAAATTGATGACTCCCACGCCAGACCCAGCCACGGAGCTTTACCAGGACTCAGTCACTGCACATGCAGTTCTGGGGTGCTGCCTGCTTGGCCTGGCCTTTCGGGCACTGGTGACAAAAGTGTGAATGTAATCGAGACAGACTTACGGCACTTTCACCAGAGAGGGTGAGACGGGAAACCTGAGGAAGGCCCCAGGCAGCTGTCCAATGAGGCCAAGTCCCCGGGGAGAAGTTCTGCGGGGGAAGGGAGACCCACAGTCCTTGGGGAAGACCATGGTGACGAAGGCACTTTGAGCGGAGCCCTGCATGAAGTCAGAGCACGGGCTCCACAGAAGCCGGGAAAGATGTCCAGACAGGAGGGAGGGGGTCACAGAGAGCCCGAGGGAGACGGGTGCTTGAAGAGTCCAGGAACGGCGCGGCTGCTGTGGGGAGGAGGGCTTGGGAGGACGGCAGGGACTCAGGGGGCCAGGCCCCATGGGCAATGTCGTCGCTTCAGCTAGCTGGGCTGAGCAGCCACTGGAGCTGAGCAGGGGAAAGACAGAGTGGATCATTTTGAGTGGATCACTATGGCGTGGTTGGACACAGACCAGGAGGGGAAGCCGCAGGCAGGATGTCAGTTGGCAGGCTGTTTCCACAGTCCAGGAAGAGTCAGTGGCAGAGTGACCAGGACGGTGGCAGTGGGCAGGCTCTGGGCAGTGTGGGGAAGGAAGTGTCTGCAGGACTTGCTGATGGGGAGTGTGTGGGGGGCAGAGAAAGAGTCCTGGTGACTCAGAGGTGATGCTTCTGGCCTGAGCCCTAGGGGGTCCCTGTGTGCAGGTGATGAGGACCGAGGCGGAAGGAAGACCAAGCCTTGGTGTCCGGAAGTACAAAGTCCAGCTGCCCATTAGACATGCAGGGGAGGAGCAGGAGGCCGCTGGAGGCTTAATTTTGGAGTTCAAAGGAGAGGTTGGGCTGTGCCGAGTATTTAAGTCAATGAAGAGTAGGTGAGACTACCCAGGGAGGGAGTGTAGATAGAAAAGAGGGAAGATAGCAGGAAAAGGCGTCTAAGACTGAGCCCTGGGGGCGCTAAGACAGATGGAGGTCTTAGCAATGAAGAGAACCATGGTATCGTCTAGTATCGTAAAGTATGGTAAGAATGATCTTAAGAACTTAGTAGCCAGCGTAGTGGACTGGCCATCAACGGGTGGCTTTGTCATATTTGTTTTTCTTTATGGATTATCTCAAATAAATAAATATAGATTACCTTGCAAATTTTGTATTACCATACTCATAAATTATTATTATGGCTACTATAGTCCCTATTCGGTTAACTTCAATTGGTGACGTTTCAAAGATTTAATCAGTGACTACCATGTTTCATTAATTCTGCGATGCACATTCCTCCCCACACACACATTTTACACCTCTGGCATCAAAGTGTCATACACTGACCATTATAACTGGTGGCATTTTTTTTTTTCCTTTCTTGGAAGCACACACCAAAAAAGAAGCATCGTGCAATCTGTAGTGTCTTAGATTTGGTTAAATGACACAGAAATATTTTAATATTTGGAGGTTCCTTCTCAGTGCCCCCAGTTGAAGTGAAAATAGGAGAGTTGGGGTCCCACACAGCTACAAGCGACTGTCGGGGTCGAGTGTCTACTGGGACGTCAGAGAGCCCAGGGAAGGGAGGCGGCAGACAGGCAGTGACCGGCGGGCGCCACTTGTCAGTCCCCCTTATTGGGCCCACGGCTCCCAGTGACAAGGTCAGAGCCATCCGCCTGCTGTGACTTTGTTCCCTCGGAGGGAGGCGGATACAGTCTCAAATGCATGTGGAGCCTGGGTCTGGCTTCATTCCCCAGACGTTTCTTGTTCCGGAGATTTACACTCCTGAGGTGCAGAAGCCATGTCTCAGCTACCCTTTAATCCCCAGAATTTAACACAATGCCTGCATACAGTGGGCGCATCAGTAATTTTTTAACATTTAAACGCAGCCCCTCTGTCTCTCCCCCCCCCCCCCATTTGGGTGTAAAGATTCGTGGCCTCCAATCTCAGAGGAAATGTGAGCGAGCCCCCTCCCTGAGCGGTGACGGTCGAAGGTTACTAGCTGACTGCCTCCCATAAAGCGTCTGTCTTATCTGCGCGCCCAGGACCGGATCCCGGGGTGGTCTCCATGGAAACACAGAGAGGAGCTCTCAGATCCTTGCGCGGCAACAAGAGACGCATCCTTTAGGATAACAGAAAGGATGCGGCATTTACAGATAGGATAATAACCTATGTTAGGAAACATGCAATTTAATAAGTCACCCTGATAAAAAGGCAGAGACAGCCGCGAGGTTGTAATTTACTCTTCGTGGTGGAGGTGTCCGGGGTGCGCGGGCGGGGAGGCCGAGCCGCCGGAATTAATCTTCCTCCTCCGCCTGTCAACCTGTTCTGCGCGCTCTCTGGCGGCTCCCTGAGCCCCTCCGTCGTTTTCTTCTCGATGAGATTTTCCAACTCCTACGCGCGCCCCGACCTACGATTCCGCTTCGTCCTGCCCCCTGCATCGTGACCCCGCGTTCTGTCTTCCTTACAGGACTGTCCGCGAGGAGCGACAAAAGGCCCTTCAGAAACAAAGACACTAGGTATTCCACAGCTCCCACAGAAGCCTCGCGTGAAGCCTTGCTCCCCGTGCACTGGGGACTCCTAGGGGAGTGGCGGGCAGTCAACCTGAAGACCCATCTGCAATGGGGATGGCGTTCGCAGCGGGCCCCAGGGTGTGGCCTCGGGGCACAACAAGAGCTCAGCTTAAGTCTTGAGTTATCCTGTCCTCACCGTTGGTTTCCTGAGTCCTGGGATCTCTCGGAAGTATTCTGAGTCCTAGACGGGTAACCCTGGATAGAGTCGACGATTCCAGAACTGTTCAGTTTCTCCCTTGGGCTACGGGGTCCCCTAAGACGGCCGGGTCTGGGTGCACTCCTGTGGGTAGAAAGCGGGCTCACTGGCCCTTTGGTTTTGTACTTGGCCACCCAACAGATGTAGAGCTATGTGAGTCGTGTCTGACAGTATCTGTTAGAGCAACATTAGCATACATTATTAGAGCAGTATCTACCGGTATCTGCTGGAGTCATATCAATAGATACCATGAGAGTACTATCTACTAGAATTGATTGTAGTATTGAGAGATATTATTAGGGTTTCTAATAGTATCTCTCAAACAAGGACTTGAAACTTTCTTTTAAATCAGAGACCGCTGCTTCATTGATTTGCATTCCCTGGATCAACAGACCAGTGAAAGCCCCTGGGTATTGGATTTGAAGACTGGTCATTTCCAAGACGAGTTTAAATGCCTTAGAGCAGGGTCAGCAAACCTGCCCAAGATCTAGAAAAGATTTTTACTTTTTTAATGGTTGGGAAAAATGTTAAAAAAATTATATGCAATTCATATGTTATTGGCCTTCCAAGTTTGAACGGAAGCGGCCATGCTCACCCATGTAGCGCTGCCCAGGGCTGCTGTAGTTCCGCGCCAGTGTGGCGGAGACTTTGGCAGAGACCGGACGTCCTCCAGAGCCTAAGATATTTACTGTCTGGCTGCTTACAGGAAGCGTGGCCAATCCCTGCCTCACTGCGTGGGTCTGGGCGAAGGCTGACCTGTCCTGATAACGTAGCCACCTGGTGTCACTTAGGGTGCTGCATAAGACTTTGTGACCACGTTCTGAAGGAGAAAATGGGATGCACCCGGGGAAAAACACTCCAGGAGAGACGGTGGCTTCGTCAGACTCTAGGGATGGGAGGGAGACGCTCCCTGATCTGACGGAGCTTTGTCTGTCTGAAACGATGCTGGCCGTCTCGACTGTTCCTTCATCCTGGTCAAGCAGAGCGCACAGAACCGTCAACTCACCGCAGCTGCAAATATCTCTGTAGGGATGTATATTGGCTTTGGCTCCTGAGCTCTGTCTTGCATCAATCTTGTGTTTCTGCAAGTTCTAAAAGGCCCCAGATTCCTTTCATTGATACGTTCTCAGCTGCATACAGAGATGTACACGGATTAGAACAACTCAATGTGCGTCATCCAGGACACAGGTGACACGTGGATTGTGTCTCTTCCGATCTGGAAAACTAGGACTAATACAGAAGAGAAGAAGTGAATCTCTACAGTGAAGTCTTAGCCTTGGAGATGTGTTTGGTGGGGAGGGTGGTGCTGGGGAGGACGTGGTCTTAGCCTTGGAGATGTGTTTGGTGGGGAGGGTGATGCTGGGGAGGACGTGGTCTTAGCCTTGGAGATGTGTTTGGTGGGGAGGGTGATGCTGGGGAGGGCGTGGTCTTAGCCTTGGAGATGTGTTTGGTGGGGAGGGTGGTGCTGGGGAGGACGTGGTCTTAGCCTTGGAGATGTGTTTGGTGGGGAGGGTGATGCTGGGGAGGGCGTGGTCTTAGCCTTGGAGATGTGTTTGGTGGGGAGGGTGGTGCTGGGGAGGACGTGGTTGTTCACAAACGCCTAGGGGGTCTGCGTCACCTCCGCGGGACGTCACTGAGGGCAGGCAGGCGTCACGTGTGGCGTTAGAGCTGAGTCTTGTTTCTCCACGTCACCGCTGACTAGTCTGAGACGAACGCTGACGGTCTCTGAGCCTCAGTTTCCTTGGCGGTCAAGTGGGCGCACCCAGGCGGCACTGGGACGGTGTACTGAGACGGCACAGCCAGCGTGCCCGCTGCACTGCGCCGTGGGGATTCCTGTGACCCCAGAGAAGACACTGAGAAGCCTACTAAAATCTGAATGTGCTGCTAACCATCCTAACATTGAAATTTAACAAGTTTCCTGAGTGGCAACATCAACCTTAGGAAACCAAGAGAAAGGGAAATGTTAGGACTGCATCTCAGACTCGACTCACGTTGGGGCACTCGAGTGGAATGACATGAACTGTTTTTATAAGAAAATGATTGGTTTTCATCTACTGAGACTGATAGCTACCAAATAAAACTATTTCAGAGAGCTGAAACCAGCTACTCAGGGACCCCAAATTTTTAGTTGTAGTGAAGGAAATTGGGCAAAAACAAGCAAACAAAAATCCCAAACGACGACAACCACCCACAGACACTTTTCAGAAGTGCCACCCGGGATCTCGCTGTGTATGCTTAACAGTCAACGACAATGGCTTCAAGACACTCAGGAGATCTCACCCTTACCATGAAACTCAAGCGATTTGCTTAAAATGGCAAAAAAGTGGAAAAGCTCCTTTTTTTTTTTTCCCCTGAAGCTGGAAACAGGGAGAGACAGACAGTCAGACAGACTCCCGCATGCGCCCGACCAGGATCCACCCGGCACGCCCACCAGGGGGCGACACTCTGCCCACCAGGGGGCGATGTTCTGCCCATCCTGGGCATCACCATGTTGCGACCAGAGCCACTCTAGCACCTGAGGCAGAGGTCACACAGCCATCCCCAGCACCCGGGCCAACTTTGCTCCAATGGAGCCTTGGCTGCAGGAGGGGAAGAGAGAGACAGAGAGGAAGGCGCGGCGGAGGGGTGGAGAAGCAAATGGGCGCTTCTCCTGTGTGCCCTGGCCGGGAATCGAACCCGGGTCCTCCGCACGCCAGGCCGACGCTCTACCACTGAGCCAACCGGCCAGGGCAGCTCCATTTTTAATGGGATCGCATCTGTTTTTAAAAATTCTCTTCAAAGTAAAAGTCAAGAAATAACAGATATGCTGATTTAGAGTCTGAAACACTATGTATTAAGGCTACGATGACGAAGCATCGTGTAGAAGCATTTCCCTTCACGAGCCACGGGCCCCAAGAAAGTCAGGAGCTGTCAGCCATCAGGGCTCAGCAGAACCCGCAGCTGGAAGAGGACTCAAGGTCACAGGTTTTAGAGACGCCTGGGCTCTCGTTCCGTCTTTACCTACCGACTGTGTGAGCTGGAAGATTACTTAATTGTTCTGAGGCTCAGTTTCCCCACGTCTGAAACGGGGACAGTTACAGTAACGGTGTCATCACAGTGCTTGTGAACATGAAGGAGGGAATCGGTGTCACGCACTTGGCCCGAGACTGGCAGGAGCAGCACTGCAGTCGTTAGGATGCGCTCGTGTGTCCTGGCTCTCAGTGCGGACCTCAGGTCAACGATGGCATGTGCCTCAGAAGAAAACCTTTCTGTTTTACTTGCATTTTGGTGCCTGCTTTTATTTAAAAAATATTATGCTCAGGCTTGGAGAGGCTTGCACAAAAGAAAAGCCACCCCTGCTTCAGGACGCTTGCTCCTGGTGTCTCTGGGGAGATTTCACAGCGTGCATCGGGGCGGCACTGAAGGGCAGGAAGCCCCCCCCCCCCCCCCCACAGCGCACAGAGACGGGAGGCACACATGCTCACAGGCACCAAGACAACGCACGCTCATTATACGTGCAAACAGAGCCCCAGGCGTCAGAGTCTGTGGTGACAGGGACACCCAGCAAGCGGTCGAATCCTTCCCTCTACTTCTAGCTCGGATTGGAGACCAAGAGTTCCCGAGTGTCAGCCCAAGGTGGGTTTGGGCCTCGTAGGGGACGTTTCTAAATGCTCCATGGGACAGACACGGTGAGACGCCATGTTTCTATCTTCTCAAAGCAGATCCACTCCGGTGAAGCTGAGCCCCTGGGCAGCCCAGTCTGCGGGTGTCCCTGCCACCTCTCCAGGGGGGCGTGGCTGAGCAGGAAGCAGGCTAGACCCTCCCAGCGCCCTCCGAAGGAATCCTGTGCTCGGGTGGGCAACCAGTGAGAATGTTCTAGATGCGTCTGCCGCCCCTCTCAGCCATCTTTGACCTGTCCCTCACGTGGGCTGGTCCTTGGCCAGCTGGAGTCCCGGTCTTCTTGAACACTGACCCCCAGAGCTCCGGACCAGGTGAGTAAGGAAACGAGGTTTACAAACAGGTACCTTTAGGTCACAATCGTCACCTATTTTTCCCGTGTTTTCGATTCAGAACCAGCTTCCTGTTGAGCGGGACGAGCCCCGTCAACTGGCCTCGTTGGCAGGAAGTGCTGGCGGTGGTGCGTGGGTTGTTCTCAATAACCTTCCTGCTCGGGAGAGGCAAACGCAAGGACGGCTCCTGACGGATGGGGAAGGACCTCTCCCGGCGCCGTAATTAGAGCGCCCAGAGCCGGTGATGAATGAGGCCGACTCAGTAAACTACAGGGAATAAATCTGCTGAACAGGGCCATTTTCCAACTGCTGGCTAGGTTAACACGCTTTCATAAACAAATAAATATCGCCACATGGGCTATTATCCAAAGCGATTGTAAATCCTCGCAACACTGGGCAGCGAGCGTGCGGCGGGGACATCCTTCCCACGGTCAAGCGCTGCGGCTGTCCTCCAGCGCCCGTCTGAGCTGCTGCCTGCGTGGGGGGTGCGCCCTTTCCTGGGGGGAAAAGGTGACGCTTTGATGAATGCGCTGAGCACGCCGCCGAGTGCCGCCCTGCGTGTTGACGCAGCATGCGCTAATTGACAGTCTCGGCTGTCGTTAGACGGGGGTGCGAAGGGGAGTCACCTTCCCGGAGAGTGTCTCCGCCCCAGAGGGGACAGCAGCAGGCTGCCTGTCCGGCCGTCCACCCCTGCAGGTTGCTGGGAAGCCCTTCTCTGGCTCTGAGACATCCTGACATGAGTTTTGTATTTTGCTAAAAAAAAAAAAAAAAGAAAAAGAAAAAAAGACACCAAACAACTTCCTTGTGGAAATGCTTAACATTAAACAGAGATGTTAATTAAGTTAGGGTGGAAAAATCACAAAAATGAAAATATTAAAAGGTGATGTTTTTGAAATCTACCTGGTTAAAAACATTATCAGATCATAAGGTGCCGGAGTAAACGTGTTTTGTTTCGACGGCGCTCTGCCGAGACCGCAGACAAGTCGTGGGTGTTCACGGACAGGCATTTCAAGATGAGCATGTGCCTGTGGTCAAAACGCAAAAGTTACATTCTCGACAGCAGCTGCATGCGCCTAATTATTTTTAGTCTCTACTAGTGATCACTGAGGAATACTACATAAAAGTGGATACGGTCTGAGTCACCAAAATGGTTTACCTTTTTCTCAGTTGCAGCTCTTAAGAGTCAGATTTGTTGTTTGTTGATTGAAGGGCAACTTTGCAATTTTTGACTTTGCAATTTTAGTCTGGGTGGCTGGGGTTATTGGAAGACAGCTGTAGCAGCCGTGTGGAAGGACGGGCGCGGGGAAAGCGTGGTGGCCAAGGGCCCAGCCAGAAGGCAGCAGCAATAGGTACGTGAAAGAGTAGAGGTCTTTGGAATAAGAAAGTGGTGGAGGGGCACTTCACTTCAATTATACATCATGAGCCCTGGCTGGTTGGCTCAGTGGTAGAGCGTTGGCCTGGCATGTGGAAGTCCTGGGTTTGATTCCCGGTCAGAGCATACAGTAGAAGTGACTGTCTGCTTCTCTACCTCTCCCCCTTCTCTCTTTCTCTCTATCTCTCTCTTCCCCTCCTGCAGCCATAGCTCAATTGGCTTGAGCAAGTTGGCCCAGGAGCTGAGAATGACTCCATGGCCTCTGTCTTAGGCACTCAGAAATGGCTCTGGTTGCAACAGAGCAGCTGCCCAGATGGGCAGAGCATCGCCCCCTAGTAAGCTTGCTGAGTGGATCCCGGTCAGGGCGCATGCGAGAGTCTGTCTGACTGTCTCCCTGTTTCCAACTTCAGAAAAATACAAAAAAAAAAAAAAAAAAAGATTTAAACATAAGAATATACTGTATTTTTTAAAATTATTTTTATTTATTTATTCATTTTAGAGGAGAGAGAGAGAGAGAGAGAGAGAGAGAGAGAGAAGGGGGGAGGAGCAGGAAGCTTCAATTCCCATATGTGCCTTGATCGGGCAAGCCCAGGGTTTTGAACCGGCAACCTCAGCATTCCAGGTCGAGGCTTTATCCACTGCGCCACCACAGGTCAGGCAAGAATATACTGTATTTTTAAAACTATGCATTAAAAAAATTAAAAATATTCTCATTCTTTTTAGGAAGGAATAGGATGTTGGATGCCAAGATACAGGGTAATTGTTAAAATTGGCCTAAGAGTCTTTAAAAAATTTGTCCACTTGGAGCAAACATTTAAAAAAATATTTAATATGGATAAAATCTATTTATTGCCCCCATCAATGACCAATAGTCAGTTTTCCTTGTCAGTTGGCTAAGAAATTTATGTTATATGATCGAAGTCACAGTATTTGCAGTATTATGTCCAAAGCTTTGTGTAATATCTCTCTATTCCCGTGCTAAGGAAATCTGTTATCGGCCTCATTAAAGAAAAAAGAAAAGCCCAATATTTAGAAAATGTATAAAAAGTAAAGACCTGGGAATAGCTAGCATTTTAAACACAAACGTAGATTTCTACATCTATAAAACATTTTTAAAAAGAGATGATGTGGCAAATAAAAGAGTTTCAGTGACAAGAAACTACAGTGATTTCAATAAGGTTTATATGGTAGGTCACAGAAACTGTTTCTATGAAAAATACCAGCTAATCCTCTGCAGCACTTTACAGATCTCAAGGCGTCATTAAACAACTGCAAAGGGACGCTTTTCGGGAGAGAAGGACCATGCATCACTTGTACGGTATCTGCCTCTAGTTGATGAGCAACTGAGTGGAGTCCCTTTGTGAGGGACCAGCAGCATGCGGAAACCGACATCAGTTTGCCCTCAAGGTTGGCGGTGCCATAATCTCACCACCTCCCGGAAACGGAAAAACTCTTGTTTTTGGTCCATCAAGACAAGCGCAGTCTGGGCGCTGCCGCCTGTCCTTCTTCTAGGAGGGTTGTCCCCTCACCTGAGGCCTCCACTTTCCCATGGGGCGTGACCATCACGTAAGGGACTGGCAGACGCTCGTCAGCTGCACGGGTTCTGGGAGGAGAAGGCCGGCGCCGTGGTTTCTCCCACGGTCAAGGCTCCGTCTGAGAAGGTGATCGTGACAATCGGACAGGGGGCACGGGCCCGCCGGCCTGCCTGGTCGTCGTGTGCTGCCTTCTCCTTTGCCAAGTACAAACTGGCACAGAGACTAAGCGCCCCGTGTTCCTGTCTAGAGAAGGACGTCCTAGCAGGGGGTCACTGAAGCCGCATCATTGAAGCCTGGGCCTGGAGCATCGGCCAAGGTGTGCCAGCTGGCCTGGCGACCTTGCAGGAGGGTGGGACCCAGCATGCGTTCCTTCAGTGTCAGGAAAGAGGTGATGGCGACCTCGGCCATAAAACTCGGTGGAGGACGTTTCCTTATTTACGACGACTAGCTAGTTAAGCCCTTTCAGAATCTAACGGGTCACGAGCCCACTGTCAGCATGCTCCGTTTACCCGTATCGAGGCTCCTGTGTTGCTTGCTTCCTTCCGTGCACAGCAAAAGCCTAATGACAGAAGTCCCATCCTAACGAGTTCCTTGGGCATAATGTTAACTGTCCATGATGGCGTAGAGCTGGGTGTCACCGTATGAAAACAGTACGTTTGACGGCACAGGAACCTGGTGATCAACGTGGAAGTTCCTGAGAGTTTAGAGGTTATTAACATCTAGTTATCAACACCACCCTTCAGCCGTGGCTCTCCGGTTTTGTACGTGGATGCCTGGAGCACGCTGCAAGCTTTCAGCATCTCTGATGGCTCTCCAGGTCGTGTCAGCGGATAGAGCGCACGCTGCGGGTGCCACGATGCATCACAGCTGCGCTTCCCCACGATGCATCACAGCTGCACTTCCCCATTCCTCCTCTCCCCCTCTTCCCACAGTGTGTCTATGCCCTGGCTCACATTCTGAGTGCGTTGGGTAGGAATTCCGTACACATTATCATGCTTTCTGCAGACTTTGACACCTTGTTAACACCGAACACAAATGAAAAAGTAGAGATCACAGGATAAAAAAAGTCGTTAGTGGGTTTTCTTATTATTGAAGTGATCTGCCCAGGTGATGATTCCCATGACCTTCAAAATAAGTGTCAGACGCCCTGGATTGGTACGAAACAGAAACAGTCCCAGCGCCTGTCACCAAGATTTTCTAATCTTTCAAACTGCGCCCTAGCAACAACACACAGGACTCCGGTTAAATCGGAATGCTATTCTCTGTCTCCCAAGTCTTCGCTAGTCCTGTTCCCAGGACCCAAAACACTCTTCATCTAGACGCCCTATCAGAGGCAAAGCACACGTCTCTTCTGGGAAGTTTCTCAATCTCCCCTGTGGGGTCCCCTACAACACTACTTAGAGCCGAACCACGTCTGATCTTGAACGTATAGCTGTGTGTTACTCAACTACTTCCTCAAGAGCAAAGTAAAGTTACAGACGACAGAAGAGGGTCCTCAAAGCTCCATCTACACGGCCCGCATCACAGAGGCTCATTGTCACAGTGAATGGTACGGCGCCAAGAAGTAATGTCTGAATAGTAGAAACGGAACAAACGGTACTTTTTAAAAGAATTAAACAAAAAGAAAAAAAACGAAGATATAGGTTTCTCAAGTATATATCAGACACATTTTCCTGTCGTTAGAAGCTGATGATGTATAGTTAGAACATCAGAGAGCCCTCAGTGGCCGCTCTCAGTGGAAATCTCTATCCAGTTGCCCTCTACCCCACTTTAAATGTTCGTTGAGGAATACTGGAGGTAAAACTCACAAGAAATTGTTTCATAAAGTACTTTCCTTAGGCTCCTCTCTCCTCCTTCACTTTCAATTTTCTCTTTTAATGTCATCTCTCCAATCCACGCAGAGAGAATGTTATTTCCTTCCCTTTTCGTACTTTTAAAACTTCTCCTCTAATTCCGACTTCTGCAATTCAACTTTCTGCACCCAATCTGGTGTCCCCATCACTTACCACTCATCTTATTCCCTGAGCTGCGCGGCTTCTCCATGAATCACGCAGACTCTTCAGAGAGGAGAGGGTAACAGGATCGCGGATGCTGCACCAACACCACCAGTGGGCACTTTGTGAACCTCTCCTTGTCTTTAGCCCCGCCCTGGGGCCGACCCCGGACTCTCGTTCGCTTGTCCGTGGGGAGATTCCCCGTGGGTCACTCTGGAAGAAGTGACAGCCCTGGGACGCTCCCCTTCCCCCATGGCCGGAGAGAGGACGTCAAAGAGAGATGGTCCCAAAACACAGGCGAGGGCCTGCGTCCCTGTGTGTAATGCCTTCACAGACATGGGTCTCACCAGGGGGCACTCAACCCTGTGCGTTCCTGCAAGACTTCTAAAAGGAAAACTATAGCCTGAGGTGGATAAAGGTCTGTTGAGGCCCTCTGGGCGCAGAAGAAAATATTGGGCCCCTTAAAAAAAAAGAGAGAGAGAGAGACAGGGAAAATAAAAATACATGTTCACCATATTTTTAAATAAATAAAAGAATATTATGTACTATTCATGTTAAAAGTGCACATATGAAACCAAACTTGGTGTCATTAGAGAAAAGCGTCAAGTTGGGGATTGGCGGGGCCCCTCAGAAGTCGGGGCCCAGGGCGCGCGCCTGGCGTGCCCACCGTTAAATCGGCCTCTGACTACAACCTTTTAAAAACGTACGTTGTATTCATTCATGGACTTCCAATTTGCCCCCACTGAAAAGGTGCCCGCTCTGGCTTCTGCCCCAAGCACTCTCCCGTCAGGGACTCTGTGTGATTGCAGGGGACAGCAGGTCCCACCCCAGGCGCAGCCAAATACAACAGTGGAGGAGACAGATGAAGACAGCTGCACTCAGAGGCTCTACATTTTCTGTGGGTGACGCAGTCAATAGAGGTGAGAATGAAGGACCCACCACTTTGTGGCTCCTACCCACAGGGGCTCCGAGGGGCTGTGGGCCGTCTGGCACGCCGCGTTCCGAAGCAATGGCTTACCCACCGACAGTGGTCCTCTTTGGTGCAACAAAGCTCAACACGAGATCAAGGGAGCCACACAGCTATTGCCCTCGACTTGATCTCCTTCAGCGCAGAGACCGCAAGGATAATCCGTTCTCAGCCAGAGGGAGATTCAATACCGCGCTCCCTGATTTCTTCTACGTGATTTCTGGGCTCCTGGAGGTCCCTCTGCGCCCTCGCTGTGCACTTGCCTGTGTTCACGTTCTGCCCTGACGTTCGTCTGCATCGGAGAGGGGATGCAGTCGTCCACGGGAGAGCGAGTCCAGACCCCTGTGTCCCTGGAGCCTGGCCTCTAAGTTATTGTCTTTATATCAGTTTCCGTCAACGGGTCCCGCAATGCTCTGCCCTGAGAGCACTTCCATTGCTCTGATGATTAACCTTAATACACACACACACACACATACACACACACACACATACACACACACATACACACACATATACATACACACACATACACACACACACACACATACGCACACACATACACACACATACACACACACGCCCCTTCACCTTTGCTGAGCCATTAAAAGCTATATAATAAATCTGAAGGGAAAGGTCAAGTTTATGTACTTCTGGACTGTTCAGCCCCCTGTAGGGACTGTCTAAACCTTTTTTAATAAAAGCTATTATTTTCTATGCCAAGAAGTCACTGGGTCATATTGGAGCTCGCGGGCCCACCGGGCTCACCAGCCCGGCGTGCACCGAGCACCCTGGATTAATGCATTCCTGGGCTCACCTTGCTAGGTGTCCCCTTGAAGCATGAGCAGTTTTCATGCCCTACTTAACAAGTCACCAGTGTTTGTTGTTGTTGCTTTTTAATGTAAAGTAATTCTGGAAATAAATTGAACTTAGAATTACATTCTAGTAAGTTCTGGGGGCCCCGGGCTCATTTTCTCACACACGTGGCGAGGAGCTCGTGCACATGGTTAGACTGGAAGCCGCCTCCTGCAGGGGGGTCACCCGGCAGAAATGCCGCTCGGGGTCACGGTCTGCGTCCACCACAGTCCTCACCTCACCTCCTGCGCCACGCTCTGGGCCTGCCCCTGTAGACACGCGGCCTGGAGACTTCAGACAGACTGCTCTGGGCCTGCCTTCCCCTTGGCCAGTGAGCGCTGCGTGCAGGGCACGGTGCCGGGAGCCCCCGGGAGCAGGCCTGGCCTGGAATGTGAACTGTAACATCAGGAGGCCCCGCTCCTCTGGGGGCACAGCCTGGGATCCCCTAAGAGAAGGCCCCTGGAAGATGTAGGAAGCTCCCGGACTCGGACCACCCCCAACCTGCTTCATGGTTCACCTCCTTAGCTAGGGCCTTGCAATCCCGCCGTCTAATCCACCCACCTTCTGCAGCCGTCAACGCTCGCCCCTTCCTTTTGTTCTCAGTGGCCAGAGCTCAGCCTCGGGGGCCTCTCGCTTCCCTCCCAGGCGGGGTCTTGGCTGGCAGCCCCCTCCACCCCCGCCACGGGTTTGCCGGGCCGCACGGTGGGACCGGCTCTCCTTTCACTATGGGATATGCCTGCCCCAAGTTCGGGCTTCCTGACACTTCTCCTGTGACTGAGGGTCAAGTGAGGCTGGGACCGAAGGGAATAATCACCAGTGTCCAGAGAGGAGAAGCCCCTCAACCTGGGAACGGGCCTTCCTGCGTCCGGACGTTTGCATCCTGGAGGGACAGGCGGTCTGGAGCCTGGGCTGACCATGGCTCCAGGCTACGGCCCCGTGGGGAAGGCACGCATGGACGCGACGCTTTCGGCAGATCTGGAAGGTGAAAATTGGATGACGCCGGACGCGTATGAAGGCTTGAGGGTCAATGCTGAGTTTGCAAAGACTTGAAGCATGATACGTTTTAAAAGAGGTCTAGAACATTTAAATTGTGAGTCCGGGACTGGATTTTGAAGCACAGACGCTGTAAGGTGTGACGCACAGTTACGTACAGTGGATTCCCGTACTGTGTGTCACAGTCGGTTCTGCAAAGCCACCGGAACACCAGGTGAGCAAATGAGCATGGCTCCCGGGGGGACACAGCTCTGGTTTCCGGGGAGCCTTTGGTCACCGCAATTTCATCAGCCGATGGAAACGTGACGTTGCTGTGTGTGTGTGTGCTCCTGTTAGAAGAGACCTCATTCAGAACACACCGTAGCTCCATGTGAACCCATGGCCAACAACACTCTATCTAACTCAGGCCTCACCGCAGCCTCTCTGACACATGTATGCTCTCCGGGAGGCACATCCCAGCCTCTGGGCTGGGGACACGAGACAGAGTTTCACCATGGCGCTTGGGGGTCACTTTAGACAGCAAAATCACCAATAAAAACGTGAAGAATAGGGCGCTACATAGACTGTTGGAAGAACACATTTTTATAGCACGAGAGCTAAAACAGGAAGGCAGAGGACTGCGTAGTCCTCACCTGGGGAAACGCACGTGGCATGACTCAACCTTCCGTCATTCTGCACATGCCCGGGAATGTCCACACAAGTGCCCCAAGTATAGATCTCGGGGTTACAGATCAGTTTTAGGGAGCAGGTGAGTTTGCACACACAGGAGCCGTGAATAAAGAGGTCTGACTGCATTTACAGCTGCAGCACAAGATCTTTGGAGTTTGCTGATGAATGGGTTATCTGGAATTGTCCCAAATTCTTATTCCCTCTCTCCATATCCACAGACAGTGCCCTGTAACGGGGACAGGAAGGACAGACGCGGGAGAGACATGGTTACTGTCACAGTGAGCTCTGCGCAGCAAGCCGTGGGGCCAGGTTTGCTTCTAGGGTGCTGCCCGCTCAGCTTATGGGGGCATGTCTGCGGCTGGAAATATTTGCTCGAAGGAAAAAAAATAGCTAGACAAACCTGAGTCTCAAATACCAAGGAGGAAACATAGCAAAAACACAATTTCCTGTCACAGGCTCAGTTGTTAAAGGAACATGCAGAAAAGCAAACACAAACCTCCAGACGCCAGTCACCCCTTAGATGAGCAATGTGCAGATAATTGATAATTACTCCCTGTGGCGACAATCAGCGCTTGGTCCTCCCTTTAGCTCCAAGACTGAACGAGATCAAGGAAGAGCCCCAAACAGGAAGTAGGCAGGGGCTTCCAATTTATATCTATAAATTGGAAAAATTTATTTTATAAAAAAAATTTTTTTTTTCAAACTTGGACATGCTTTTCGTCATGGGGACCTCTGAGAGGGGTGGTATGAGCACAGTTTTAGAAGCAAAAGCTTTCACTCTGATCACTAGAGGATGAGACCAAGGGGAGAAGTTGCTACAAGAAAGGTGGGTACATATCACGATACATTTTACAGTGAAACTGGCTTTAGAGTTCCTGGTAGGCTTTTGTCTTTGATTTTAAGAAAATATAGTTCTGATGACAAAAAATTATATATATATATATATATATATATATATATATATATATATTTATTTATTTCTGGGACTAGAAAAATAGATGCTAAATCTTTAGAGCTTAAATGACATATCAATATATAAAAAAGATTTAAAGAACCCATAAAACACAGAAGGAAAACAAATCCTAGTGATTCCTGAAAACCAATTACGTAGATGTCGTTTCGATTGTGTCTGCAGAAATACCAACACAGATTTTTTCCCCCCAAAAGATAGATTTCTTCTTCTAATCTTAATTATCTTTAAAAAAAATTCTTGGCTTAGTTTTTTTCTCCAGGGGAGTAGTTGTTTTCTCTTATTAAATTTCATTGGGGGGGGGGGAATATATATATATATATATACATACACACACACACACACACACACACACACACATACACACACACATATATACTGCTTACAAAAATTAGGGGATATTTCAAAATGACTATGAAGCAATAAATTACCCCCTAATTTTTGTGAGCAGTGTATGTTGTAATATATAGGGTGGGGCAAAAGTAGGTTTACAGTTGTGAGTACACAAAACAAAGAGGTTATTGTTGTCTTATTATTTATTAATTATTGCATTATTTTCCATTCCAACAACTGTAAACCTAATTTTGCCCCACCCAGTATATAGAAAGTGATGGTTTAATACAGGCAGAGCAAATAATGGGGCCCATTTTTGTATTCAAATTATTAGGAAAACTACACTGAAAACTCTGTCTCTGCTAGAAGATGCCACTAATTATGATGAACAATAGTGATTTTGAAGGTTACAGCTTGAGGGTTCAAAATAACGTTGAAGTGGATTTTGAAAATGCTTCCACTTATTTATAATATCGGAAAAATCCTATCTCCTTTTAAGATTAGTACGTATCAATGAACAACTTGTGCTTCCCCACATTTAATCATCATGATGGGTTTTCTATCCCAGACACCATTTTGGGAAATGCTTACATATAATTGCTTAGAATTGCTACACAGATATCAAACGTTGTTTGGCCAATTACCAAAGTTTGTAATGGATAAATATTAGCCTAATGTGCTCAGTCAATGGGCAGAAGTGTCTCTGGGCCCTTTCTCTACAGGGAAAATATTTACCCTGTGTCACCGTTACATCAGCCACAGGCACTGAGCGGCTGAGAGACAAGCACGGACAGCCTTGTAAAGGCCCTTGCCCTTCAGGGAAGGAGGGAAGGACCTCCTCCAGAGGCAGAAGGGAAAAAGGAAATGCCCAAGCCCACAACAACCCCACCATGAAGGCAGGGGCGTCGCCTGGAGCACTGTAAACACAGCTCCTAGAGTCAGAGCCCACTCCGACCCATCCTGAAGACACAGTGTCTCTGCCCCTAACGACAACAAATGAAATAACAACAACAGAAAATGTGTCGTTGTCTTCATTTACCAGGCTACTCATTTCGTCTATACAGTTTATAACACTGAATTAGCATAAACACCCTTTATTATTTTAAGAACAATTAGGCATATTATACAAGTTATTACTACTATGAACCAAGGTTGTACGTCACTATTTGAGTAAAGCCACTATGGTTTTTTTTTTTTGGGGGGGATTTTAACTATAGAAAAGGATGGTACCTTTGCCTTTCCTTAAATAAGACGCCCCCAGTGCCACGTCATGCCCCTGGCCTTCCGATACTCAGTTGCAGCTGAGAGGTATGCACGAGAAACTTGCCTATTCCCTCTGGACCCCCACAGCCCACCCTGGGTGGTGGACAGACCTGTGCACTGGACTCAGTAGATAAAAGAAACACGGAAGCCGTACCTTCTTTCACTGGGGTGGTGAGCGCCCCGCATGACACGCTCGCAGCCGATAGCCAGGGGCACACGACGCAGCGACCCTGTTCCCACTGTTAGAGTGGACCCCCGGCTGCAGCTCAGGGCCACCTACCCCACACACAACTGTACGGGGTCCTGCACGCTGTCTTTCTGCAGCTCAGTATTAAACAGACGGTTAGCTACTGGGCATCACCGTGTGAGTGAATCATAACACAGCATTTGAAATCTGGAAAGCATGGGTTGCTCTCCAACTGGTCTGACACGTGGGCTGAGCATTGGGTATAAGAGGCTGACCTTCCTGAGGCACCGGCGTTGTAAGAGCTGATGTTTGCAAGCTCCTGCCTCTGGTGCGGAAGGAAATCTCCCTGTAACATCGCTCTTCATTCTGGGCTTTCTAGGAAACACTCCCAGACGGACACAAATCTGTGTTCCAAGCAGCCCCTGCAGAACGTGGTCGCCCACGATAAAATATTCCAGGTCTAAACCTGACCCGTCAGAAAGACCACCCATTTCACTCTCGGTCTCCACGCCCTCTGTCCTCGTGGCTGGCTCATTTGCTCCTCTTAGCTGTCGGTCTGTAAGATACACCGTAGCTCCACGGGACAGAGGAGTAGGTATAGGATGTTTCGCTCCTCCCTAATCTTTTAAGCCATAGCTTAAAATAGCCATTCAATAGCTTTTTCCAAACACAGTCTCATCGACCATCAGCTAGAAAAACTCAAACCGCCGTGACCTTTAAATTGAGAATGCTCTTTAATTAAACATCAAGGAGGGACAATTACTGAAAATCAATCCCTGGCATTTTCTAATTGTAGAACAACTTTCCATGTAAGAGTCTATGTTTATGTAGAGTATTTTACATTTTTTTCCCATTTTTATTAATTCTTCCCCCCACCCCAATTCTGTAGTTATAGGTTTATTCTCCCACCAAAAGCTACCCTTGAAAAATGAAGTGTTCCCTCGTCTCTTAGACTAATGGGGTATATAATCTCACACCCAGCCCTCTAGCAAGGCATGTGTCTAATTATAAAACATAGTAGCATAGGTCAAAATCCAACCAAAGCTTCTAGTATGAGATCAATCAAATTAAACTAATCATTATTAAATTAACTAAATGTATCAACTAAAATAAGAATGCTACAAGTTTCAAATAGGTATTTAAAGCTCTATGGATATAAAATTTCAGATAGCAATATGCAAAACATCACACTGAATATAAGTATCAATATGTTGGTGGACTGTGTAAAAAGAAGGATCTTATATAATGGGTCTGATATACCAACAAATTTGAGAATTTATAATGGATTAAATAACAGAAATACAGAAAAACATTATACAATTAAACAAAAATCAATTATTCAGCCATTGAAACAAATGCTTATTGCAGATGGCTGGAGCCTAAGTTAGTAGAGAGCATCTTTATTATACTGCATCCTAATATAGGAATGTGGTACATTTCTTATACTGAGCATTTATCATGACAGGTGTTGTGTTAATCATTTTATTTAAGTATTCTACTTAATTATTACAAAACCCATGAAGTTCATATAGATAGCTGTTTTACTAAAAAGTGCCAAAGGCTTAGAGAGGTTGAGTAACTTGACCATGTCATGGAGCTAGAGAGTGATGAAGTTTGGAGGTAACTAAGCTTTCCCTGAAGTCAAGAATTGTAATTGATTTTCCCATCTCAGTAAAAAAAAAGGGGGAGGGACTAGCCTCTGGCAAAGAAAAAAAATGTCAATTAAATGAGTAATTAGACCAAAAAAATCAATGAGGAGAGGTCTGCCCAACTGCAAAGCATGGTTTTTTTCAACAATGTATCAAAATTCCTTTGAAAAAATGTTTGCCTTTCATCTCCAATTTCTTTATCAATCCATTCTACACTTTCATCAGTGGATTTTACTTGAGCATTGCATCTTAAAAACACTTTGTAATTAAAATCAGAGGTAAGGGGAAAAAACTGCTAAGATAATTCAGTTGAGAAAGAATAATCTTTTCAACAAATGGTGCTAAAATAACTTGATATCCATCTGGAAATAAAATAATTTGATCTACACTAATTAACACAAAACAGGTAACAGATCTAAATGTAAAACCCTAACCTATAAAACTTCTAAAAGAAAAAAAAAAGCCATTATGATCTCTGGTTAGGTAAAGATGTCTTAGCTATGACACTAGAGCACAATCTATGAAAGAACAAATTGGACAGACTTCATCAAAATTAAAATGTCTGCTCTTTAAAAGACCCTGTTAAAATACTAAAAGGACACGTCACACACTGAGAGAAAATGTTTTCATAAATCTGATAATTAGAAGTTGTAACCACAGTATAGAAATAACTCTTAAAACTCAAGAAGAAAACAGTACAGTTTAAAAATGGCAGAAGACTTGAATGAACACTTGACCAAGGAAGAAATAAAGATGGCATGTGAAAAGATGCTCATCACCAGTAGTCATTAAGAAAATGTATATTAGGCCCTGGCCGGTTGGCTCAGCGGTAGAGCGTCGGCCTAGCGTGCAGAGGACCCGGGTTCGATTCCCGGCCAGGGCACACAGGAGAAGCGCCCATTTGCTTCTCCACCCCTCCACCGCGCTTTCCTCTCTGTCTCTCTCTTCCCCTCCCGCAGCCAAGGCTCCATTGGAGCAAAGATGGCCCGGGCGCTGGGGATGGCTCTGTGGCCTCTGCCTCAGGCGCTAGAGTGGCTCTGGTCGCAACATGGCGACGCCCAGGATGGGCAGAGCATCGCCCCCTGGTGGGCAGAGCGTTGCCCCTGGTGGGCGTGCCGGGTGGATCCCGGTCGGGCGCATGCGGGAGTCTGTCTGACTGTCTCTCCCTGTTTCCAGCTTCAGAAAAATGAAAGAAAAAAAAAAAGAAAATGTATATTAAAATCGTAATCAGTCCTGTTACATACCTATTAGAAGAGCTAAAATTGAACGCATTGACCGTACCCCCTGTTGGCAACAATGTGGAGGAACTGGCACCCTCATTCAGGGAAGCTGAAATGGTGCAACCATGTAGGGTAACAGTCTGGCAGTATCTTAAAAAGTTAAGCACAAATCTAGCAAGTGACTTGGCTATTCCATTCCTAAGTGTTTACCCAATAGAAATCAAAGAATATATTCATAGAGAAATTTGTTAAACCCGTAACAGTTTTATTTTTAATAGCCCCAAATGGGAAATGGTCCAAAATGTCCACCACCAACAGGTAAATGGATGACAAACTATGATATAACTATACAATAGAATGAATATAAAAAACAAACTATTGATACATGTTACTACCTGGGTAATCTCAGTAACATATATGTTGGTATAATTATGCTGAGTGTAAGAAGCTAGCCAGAAAAGAGTCCATTCCACATTATTGAGAGTGAGGTAGTAATTTCTACAGAGAGACACATGTCAGTGTGCCTGGGGGTAGGGGAAGGGAGGGAGTTCCAGTATGGGGGGGGAGTCCAGAAAGGAATGAGGGACTCTTGGGGTGGTGTGTATCTTCATTATCTTGATCATGATGGTGGTACACAGGTGTGCACATACACCAACAGTGACCAGACTGTACACTTTCCACATGTGCAGCCACCTCAATACAATTGTTTCAAAGTGACATCATCTCTGCATTTTCCCTCCCCTCCACTATCTACATATCAAATTGGCTGGAAGCCATTAGAAGCTTTTGTTGAGTATCATATTATTTTGCCCAGGAGAGAGGTCGGCACTCAGGGGTCTTCCGAACCATCATGGCCTGCTTTCTCCCCCCATGATGTTATTTCTGCCCACTCATGATGTCATTACAAGCTCTTGAATCATTGCAGATGTCATCTTCAAAGACCCCATGTGCCCTGTGATCTTCAGACAATTTTCCCATCTTCTCTTCTAACTGGAGTGGAGGTCTGGCCCGACCCTCCTGTCTCCCGCACTCCAGGGACCAGAAGTACGACTCCTCTTAACTCCATCAACAAGGCACCATACGCCGCCTTGGTCTTGGGTCTTCTTACTAGAGGTTCTCTGTTCCTGGAAAAACTGTCCTCTAAGTCTGCTCCGAGGTAATTCCCACACATTCTTTAGGTCTCACGTGCATGTCCTTTTCTTGGGAAAGTCTTAAGTATTCCCCACATCAAAGTTTCCCATAAGTCACCCTGACCTATGACCCCTCAGCTTTTCCTGTTGGCATCTGCCCACTGAACTAACCTTCCCTGTTCGCTGGGCCGTCCTCCTCCAGGGCGTGAGGCTGCCCTGCCCTGGTCTGACCGAGGGTCTGACACAGGAGGGGCCGGAGTGCGCTGTCGGAGTCCACGGTTTCTCCCTTTGCCTGGAGGAAATGGAAGGATGTGGCATGTTTCCAACTCCCTCCAAACAAAACATGTATTTACTGCCCTTCAGCATAACAGAAGAAATTAAAACGGTGTGAGCAGCTCTCTTATGGAGTGTTTGTAGCAAAAGGGGACAATTTGGTCCTAAGAAATTCTTCACTGTGCTGTTTTAGGATAAGAAAAATTTGAAATTTAAATAGCCCTATTATCACATAGTTTTTAAAAACTTGGTAGAAGTGTATCTTTCTAAGCAAAGGGGTAGTGGAGGTCTGATCCAATATGGGACCCTCAAAATGAATTCTAACGAAGGTTACACTCCATGTTACAGAGGTTGCTTACATCCAGTTTTCCAAGTTTTTTACACTTGGGGACCAGTGAAAATAGGAGGTTTTGGGGACCACTAAGGCAGAGACCACCCTGAGCACATTCAGCTAAGATCACTGGGTCTGTAATCTGTACACAACACGAGGGCGCTGAGCTCTGGCGAACCAGCACGGGGTTTCTGGCGGACCGGCAGTCGAATACCACTGTCTGGTCAGCGTGCAGGCGCTGACCGCTGGGCACCGTATTTGGTTTGTCTGTATAGATAGACACAGCCTATCAAAAACAGGACAACTTTCCTTTTCTAGAATTGGGAAAGAAATCCTCAGGTTTCTTAAATAAATCCACGAATCTACTGTTCTTGTAAGTGTACATGTTGATCTCCGTCTGAGTGGGGGGAGGTCACAGGAACAGAAGGGACGCGAGTGGAAAAATGTCACAGCCCCTCCTCTGGGTGTCCCGTCCTTCCGCCTGCCCTGCGTGCAGGGACGAGCTCTCCCGTGGGTCACTCGGCGGCAGGACCATCCTCCTGTCCTTGCTGGACACAGCTACTGTTTCAGCGCTTCTTTCAGGGGTCATCTCTTTGAGGTCACTGTCACTGACTGGCCTCAAAGGGCCACATGTCCACCAAGGTGCTCCCATCACACCCTGGGTCCGTTCCTCACAGAGCGCTTCTCAGACACACAGGGGAGCTGGGTTGAGCTGTCACTTGCTTCTCGACAGCAGCGGGGGTGCCCCGCCCACCTGCTCTGGGACTTGACAGGCACACAGAGAGACCTCGGCACACAGGGACACCGGGAGAGAAAGGCAGCATCCTCACCTACGCCTGTGCTGGGGCTCATCTATTCTCTTCCTATACATTAACGAACTATTAACACAACTGGAAAGGTTTTAAATGCTATTTTGCAATAATTAGAAAAGATAAGAAAACTGTATCTTTAGAAAAGAAAAGCTATAGTGAAGAATTACAGAAATCTTCACTTTCCAAGTCATGACTCTCACATATTTCTCAGAAGCCTTTCAGTTTGTCATGTCTACGTGTTAGTGTCACACACGTGTCTGGCAGCAACAAAGCGCTAGTGAAAACACATAGCTTAGGTCTAAAAATTACTGACTTCAGCACCCAGGTTCATTTCCAGTGGGATGCTGAACTGTCTACTTAAGAAACAAACAAACCCTGGGAGAGTGGTTACTTCTCATTCACATATTTTAATGTTAGCAGTAAAATGGAAAGTGGTTAAGCTTAATAAATCTGTATGGTCATAAGAGAGAGGTGGAGATGAATTCTGAGAGGGCCATTCCTGCAACAATCAATAACATCTACGATACGCGTGTATTAGGGTTACGTCAGCGCGGTAAGGGGACAGACCAGGACCACTGAGGACGTGGTCACTTGGGAGTTAATGAAAAATCTCTTTCTCCAACAGGAGGGGAATGCTCTTCAGAATGTATAATACCATATGGACGGACACACCGACATATGGATGGCTCATAGATGCTCTCCATCAGAGCGTTATTTTTACATTTTCAACCTAACAAATGCACTAAACAGGTGTTTTAAAATGTCACACTTTGAACAGCAGTAATATAATTAGCATAAAAAATTTTACCATTTGGCTCTGGCTGGTTGAGACCAGTGGTAGAGAGGTGGCCCAGTGTGTGGATGTCTTGGGTTTGATATCCGGTCGGGGCACACAGGAGAAGTGACCATCTGCTTCTCCACCCCTCCCTCTCCTCCTCCCCCTTCTCTCTCTCTCTTCCCCTCCTGCAGCCATGGCTTGATTGGTTTGAAGGCACTGGCCCCAGGCGCTGAGGATGGCTCTGTGGAGACCCTACCTCAGCTGCTAACAAATAGCTTGGTTGTGAGCATGGCCCCAGGTGGGCAGAATATCGGCCCCAGATGGGGGTCACCGGGTGGATCCTGGCTGGGGCACAAGTGGGAGTCTGTCTCACTATCTCCTCTCCTTTCACTTGAAAAGAAGAAAAGAATTCACTGCTCTTAGGAGGATTATTGAAACATTAGTGGAATAGAGATATTTTATACATGGTATGTTTGACTATATACTTATAGGTGGTTTTGATTTTAATGAATACTGTTTTCACGCTTTTCTGAAATCACAGTCCTGACTTCAGTGATCTAATTACTCTGCACTGTGATAATGAACCAGTCTTTTTTAAATCCACACCTTTATCCCTGGCTCTCTCTCTCTCTCTCTTTTTTTAATGTGAGGAAGGACTCTCCCCCCTGGATCTGAGCTGCCAATAAGTCAGAGAGGACTCTGCTGGACAGTAACTCTCACATTTATAGATTAGAAGTTTCCCCCTTAAAAATAACACTCTTCTCTGAAAGTCTAACAATAATGTAAATATTCAAAAATAAGAAAATGGTTAAATAAATACTCTATATTTCATTTTTTTGGAATATTCTGCCCTTATGCAGTAACATAATATTTGTCAAGTGTCTAGAATTATGCCTAGTATTTGCAATAAAAAAGTGTCTGTTTCTAGTGATAAATATGACCCTTCTTAACAATATAGAAAATTTTATTAATAGAATGGTTAGTGAAAAAAATATAAACTCGTGCATAGAGCATACAGCAGCTATATTTTAAAAAGCTTATGAGTTTTTAAAAAATTTAAATGACTGCTTGAAGGTAAGACACAGGAGGCATTTGTTTTATAATTTCTGCTCTAGTATTTTTCTATTATAAAAGTATATAAATTTAAACCAAATTAAATATTCAAAATATTGCAAGCAATACTATTTAAAAAAAAATTTATTTCTGCCCCAATGTCTTAGCTTTGTTGAATATTTCTTAGAATAAAAAAGAGGAAAATAATATACAATTAGACAATTCTGTGTGTGGGAGGGGCAGGTTGTTCTTGAACTTAGGAAGTCATACCGAGAGATCACTTATTTTCTGGTTCTTTGAACAAATACTAACTTCCCAAAATAAATGTAATGACCATAACAGCTAGTGTATAAAGAGCTCTTCCGATGTTTGAGACTTTAAGCAGCGGATGATCTCATGCCACCACCAGAACTGCTCCGTGAGGCAGATACTAATTTCATTCTGAGAAAACAATCAAGTCCCCGGTGCAGTAGCTTTCCCAAGTCTGTCTGTAAGTACCATATTTCCCCATGTTTTAGACGCTCCCATGTATAAGACACACCGGAATTTTAGGGCCCAAATTTTGAAAAAAATGTATTCCATAAAGTTATTGAACTCAAGTTGTATTCATCATATTTATTCAAGTCCTCATCACTGTCAGAACTCCCCATCCATTAGCTTGTTCTCATCCGTGTCTGATGAAGAATCACTATCTTCAACAATGAGCGCAAAATCAAGAGCGAGAAAGCAAAAAATGCAAAGTAAAAAAAAAATTCTACAACCACTGTATAAGACACACCCAGTTTTCAGACCCCAAAATTTTCGAAAAAAGGTGCTTCTTACACGTGGGGAAATACGGTCCTGGGGTGGCCAGAAGTGAGGCCGCCCCCTGGAGGCCAAGGGCAGTGCTGCAGGCTGGGCTTCTACCTGGAGGTCCGGCTCTGTCCTCAAGCCCCTGGCTGGCCACTCTGCTGGTGAACCAGGAAAGGGTGCACACACGTGGGCATTGTCTAGCGCAACAGCCACGAGCCGCGTGTGGCTACTGAACACTGAAAATGGTGACTTTTACGTTTTGTGTGGCATTAATGAATTAACTTACGTTTACATTCGAATAGCTAAATGGGACCGGTGAGTTTCAACACCACTGGGCATCTCCGTTCTAAAGCTTAATGCAGATATGAAGTGGCATTTATAAAACAACATCCTAAGAGCTAATTAAGTGCTTTAAAAATAAAATAGTAATTGCCGTACTCTCGGAAAAGGTGGTCTCTTGCTACTACGGCAATGTGTATACACCGCTGTCGGAAAAGAATTAATTCCTCCAAAACATTGTCTTGTTCCCTCAGAATACCTTCCTTGTCATGTGCCAAGATGTGAACAAATGCTCCAAGTGGAAACTGATACTTAATTAAGCGCTCGGTAAAGAATTCTAATCCTTGCTAAGTATACAACTGCTAAAGTTTAGGCCCTGGCTGGTTGGCTCAGTGGATAGAGCACATAGAGAAGCAATCACCTGCTTCTCTCCTCCTCCCTCTCCCCCTTCTCTCTTTCTTCCCCTCTTGCAGCCAGTGGACTGATTGGTTCGAGTATCGGCCCAGGGCTCTGAGGATAGCTCTGTTGATATGAGCATTGGGGGGGGGGGGGTGCCGGGTGGATCCTGGCCCAGGGCTCTGAGGATAGCTCTGTTGATATGAGCATTGGGGGGGGGGGGTGCCGGGTGGATCCCGGCCCAGGGCTCTGAGGATAGCTCTGTTGATACGAGCATGGGGGCGGGGGGGGTGCCGGGTGGATCCCGGTCAGGGCTCTGAGGATAGCTCTGTTGATAAGAGCATGGGGGGGGGGGGGGTGCCGGGTGGATCCCGGTCAGGGCTCTGAGGATAGCTCTGTTGATATGAGCATTGGGGGGGGGGGTGCTGGGTGGATCCCGGTCAGGGCTCTGAGGATAGCTCTGTTGATATGAGCATTGGGGGGGGGGGTGCCGGGTAGATCCCGGTCAGGGCTCTGAGGATAGCTCTGTTGATACGAGCATGGGCGGGGGGTGCCAGGTGGATCCCAGTCAGGGCTCTGAGGATAGCTCTGTTGATACGAGCATGGGCGGGGGGTGCCGGGTGGATCCCGGCCCAGGGCTCTGAGGATAGCTCTGTTGATATGAGCATTGGGGGAGGGGTGCTGGGTGGATCCCGGTCAGGGCTCTGAGGATAGCTCTGTTGATACGAGCATGGGGGGGGGGGGTGCCGGGTGGATCCCGGTCAGGGCTCTGAGGATAGCTCTGTTGATACGAGCATGGGGGGGGGGGGGTGCCGGGTGGATCCCGGTCAGGGCTCTGAGGATAGCTCTGTTGATATGAGCATTGGGGGGGGGGGGTGCTGGGTGGATCCCGGTCAGGGCAATTGTGCGAGTCTCTCTATCTCCCCTCCTCTTATTGAAAAAAAATGCTAAATTTTTAAAAGCAGAATTGTGGATCAATAAGGCATACATATATTTTAATATTAAATCAGAAGAAAATAATTTGAATAAAGAAAAGAGACTATAAAATCCTTAATGTGAGAAGCCAAATACTTCCTGCTATTTAAAATTTTTTTTTATTGTATTTGATTTGCTCTCTCCATTAAATGTCAATTTTTCTTGTAAAATAATCTCAGGATTTCCATATATTAAGTACTTAGCCTTTTACAAGCATGCTTTATGTAAAACCTCTAAGATAAGGTTTAAGGATGAATAAAAATCACTCTAAAAAAAACAAAAATTACTAAGATATCCTAAATCTCTTTGGAATAAAGTGCAACATAAATAAATAATAATTGTAGAAAAGCAAATCTATTAAAAAAATTACTCCTTCTAGGTAAAATTATTCCTACTAAGTAGTCAATATTTCATGGAGATTTACTAGATTTCAATTAGCCTTCTGGATAGACTCCTGATTAAATGGTTCCCGTGATTAAGGGCAATCCAGTTCAGAATACTGGTATTTACATGTATTTTACAGCTAAAGATGACAGGTATTGGAATGACTCAAATTAAAACACCTGCAAGAAAGAAAGGAAATAACTCGCTATGAAAATCTGCCAAATTGTTCTATTTCTCTACCCTTAACCCCCTCGCCCTGTACACACACAACCTAGACAATCTTATCTCACCTTTAAAAGGAAAATAATAGCTATGTGGTTTTGGTTCTTATGCTCAGTATATTCCACGTCAGGCTAAGAATATAGATGGTGTGCGTGTGCATGTGTGCACGCGTGAGTGTGTGTGTGTGTGTGTGTGTGTGTGCCTGCGTGTGTGATGGCCCCCTGTTCTAGGAGAAGTTAAACGTCCCGGGAACAATTCATCACCCAGGCTTCTCCTGTGGCTCTAATCATATTGCATAAACAGGTCTCTGGACCGTTCCAGGCCAGTCTGCTGGCGGCCAAAGCGAGCTGCTGACCACCTGGCTCCACCCGCGTTGAGTCAGAGCAAGAAAGAGGACGTCTTCTTCTTTTTTTTTTTTTTTTTTTTGTATTTTTCTGAAGCTGGAAACGAGGAGGCAGTCAGACAGACTCCCGCATGCGCCCGACCAGGATCCACCCGGCATGCCCACCAGGGGGCGATGCTCTGCCCCTCTGGGGCATCGCTCTGTTGCAACCAGAGCCACTCTAACACCTGAGACAGAGGCCACAGAGCCATCCCCAGCGCCCGGGCCAACTTTGCTCCAATGGAGCCTCGGCTGTGGGAGGGGAAGAGAGAGACAGAGAGGAAGGAGAGGGGGAGGGGTGGAGAAGCAGATGGGCGCTTCTCCTGTGTGCCCTGGCCGGGAATCGAACCCGGGACTCCTGTACGCCAGGCCGACGCTCTACCACTGAGCCAACCGGCCAGGGCCAAGAGGACGTCTTCTTGCTTCTTGCTTCCCATAGTTACAGAGACTGTCTCCCCCACCCCCGTATCTCTATCTGCTGCTGTGTCTACCTCTGACTCTAGCTCTATCTTTTTCACACTCTTAATAGGACTTATTTCATTCAGAAATAAACATGGAGAAAGTAAATTTCTAATTCTCATTGTCTAAAACAGTGGTCCCCAACCCCTGGACCGCGGACCAGTACCAGTCCGTGGGCCATTTGGTACTGGTCTGCAGAGAAAGAATCAATAACTTACATAATTTCCGTTTTATTTATATTTAAGTCTGAACGATGTTTTATTTTTTTAAAAATGACCAGATTCTCTGTTACATCCGTCTAAGACTCTCTCTTGACGCTTGTCTTGGTCAGGTGATACATTTATCCGTCCCACCCTAAAGGCCAGTCTGTGAAAATATTTTCTGACATTAAACTGGCCCATGGCCCAAAAAAGGTTGGGCACCACTGCTCTAAAAGACATACAAGATGAGAAATTGAAAAACCTATCATTTGAGACCCTTTAAAAGAACAGGCACAGAAAAAGGTAGTCAAATCACCTGCCTTCCTCTGTCTCTTGTCTGTTTAGATCGGGAGCAATGAAAACTGGGAGGGAGCAGCTGTGAAGGGCGGCGACCCAATTAGCATCGCGGTGACAGAGAATAGATGGTTGCCGCAAGTGAGAGAGAATCAGTCGGCAGCGTATGTCAACTGCGGGCCTCCGGTAAGTGGATTTCACGTGACAGGCAATATGGAGTCACCGTGGATACTTAAAATGACTGTGAAATGAAGATCGTCAGTGAACAGACTATTCTAGCGGGACCGATAGGATGGACTAGGTGGACGGCGTCCGGGGCTTGCTTAGGATGTTGTCATATTGATCCTGTATCACACTGTCTCAGCTCAATATTTGAAGGACATCTATAATACTCTCCATCCAGGGATGGAATCCGTTAGATGATAGTTTTGAAATGTGTTCATTCAGATTCTCACAGAAAAACAAAAACAAACAAACAAAAAAAATGTGCAATGACAGCAAGTTTACGATTTCCCTACAAGAACCATTTCATTTTTCAGTAGTACTAATTCTGAGGTTTGTTCTTCTTTTGGATGTAGCTCCATTATTTATTAAATTTGCTTCCCTGTGGGACCATGAGAAACAGCACAGATGAACGCCACTCCCTTCTTCCTCTTGCTAAGGCTTCAAAGCTCTCGAGGTCTCCCTGGTTCTCCCAGGCCCCCACCATATCTGCCCTTCCCCGGACTAAACTAACAGATCTCTTCATCCTTCCCCCACAGGGCCCCCCCGGCCATCCCCGGTCTGCACTGCTCTCAGAGGGAGGCCCGGGCTGGGAACGCCACCACCCATCCGTGCCTGGACCGGACCTGAGTGTGCTGAGATCCGATACCAGCAGCAGGTGAGCAGCCGTGCGAGTCACAGAGATAGGGGACGGCCGGAGAGAGAGCGTCCAGCCGTCGCCTAAACAAGTGGAGTAGTTCCCATAGGCCCCCTTTCAAAAATCAAAAAATGAAGACAGCGTAAGTCCCCAAACACAGAGAAGAGGAAAATGAAAGGCAACAAGCTTCCCATTGACCCGACACCTAAGGAGTGTTTGCACAAGGACACGTAGCCAAGCCAGTGACCTGTGACAGAACGTGGCGGTGAGCCCTTCTGTTCGGACTCCCGGGACAGAAGCAAGCGCTGTCCTGTTGGTTTGGCTGTGACCCCTGAAACACGTATCAGTGTCTCCATCTTTGAAATTGGCATTTGCCAGTTTGGTAAATCTCTACGGTGCCGTAAACTTCCAAGTGCCCCCATGTTCCTCAGAGAAGGCGCTTTCGTGCCTAACCTCTCCTCTCCCCATTTCTTTGTTGGCCCCTCATGACCACAGGTGACAGCACTCCTAGCCCTTAATGTGCCGGAGGCTTTCCTGCCACAGATATACGCAGGTGCAGCACAGGGTCCCCTGGTATGAACACGCACACATTTGATGTTTTATGGCTCTGCCTCTTGGAGGTAGGAGCAGCTCTGGGAATTGTCGTTTACTCATATTAGAGGGTTGCCCATGGTAACACAGACTCCAGTCTAGCAGACAACAAAAGACAGAGATAATTCAAGTCGGGGAATTGCAGGGCTGTAAGATGCAAGACAAATAATCATGTTGTCTTTTAACCTTTAGAGTGATTTGATTTCAAAATATCCACTGTCCTTTTCTTGGTGGTGAGATTATGTGTAGTTCTTATTATTTTATACCTGTATCTTAATATTTTTGTTCAATGAATAAGTATCAGTTTTTAATACGAATAATAGGTATCTTTTAAATTTTAAAAAATAGGAGAGATTTCTGTTAGTGATGATAGTTTGCTGTTCATTACGGGAAAGGTCTCCCATAAAGTCTTTTTATACAAGGAGGGTAAATTAACTGGCTACTTAACGAGAGAAGTTGACACTGTTCCTTCACAGAAAGGGGGTGACACGAAGAGGTCCCCACCCCTGCCAGGCCCTGGGCTGCCTCCTGCTGAGTCTGCCTGACGGCAACAGCTCTGGCCGCCGCGATGGCCACAGGCGCATTTTCTTCAATACACAGAAACCCTTTCTCCTGCGCGTGCTGGCCATTTGCTGCTGGTCGCTTCCAAATCTCGGCCGCACTGTGCACAGAAAATGTCTCAGAGGCTGGATCCTGTGACCTCTTCCTCCCAAACACACACGTACACTTGGCTGTGTCCACGTCCATCCGTCCGCAGGCTGTGGAGGGGAGGTGACGTGCCAGGTGTCTCTGGGGAAAGGAGACAAAGGTGCTCCCAGTGCGCTGGAGGCACGCTGGCTCCAGCTCAGCAGCCGAGGCCCCAGCATACCTGAGCGGAGGCAGCGAGCAGGGAGGGGTCACAGGAGGCCAGCGCTCGGCATGTCCCCTGGGGCAGCGAGAGCAAGCCACACGGAGGCCCCCTGGGTCTGCCGCAAGGCCAGGGCCAGCGGGAGCGTGTCTGCCTTCGCTGGGGTACCGTGGCGCTGAGCGTGAGCCGTGTGCCGAGCGCCGCGTGGCAGGCTGTCCCCAGCGCTCTGGAATCCTACTCCCCGGTTGGGGACAGCTGTGACAGTGCCCCAGAAATGGAAACTGGGTACTTTCTGATCACTGCGTGCTGGAAGGACAACAGGACAGAAACGGACCTGTGTGGAAGGTCACGTGCTGAGGGCCGTGAGGCGGCGAGGACACACGGAGACAGGACGTGCAGAGGAGACGGGCGCGGACCGAGTGGCGGGGGCAGGACATGTCCCTCAGCGCCCCTAATTCCTGGTCCTGGGGTTCCTGGGCACCTCTTCTTGTACGGAAATCAGTGTTAGCATTCGCAGAGGCGGTACCTCACGCGTATCACACATCATCTTAAACTCAAATAATGCTTCCTCGTGGTCATGCTTACCCTGCGAGGTGGACAGGGAGGCTTCTCACAGGTGACCTAAGGGACTGAGAGGTCCCCAGGATCACACCTGCAGGGCGAGGGTCCTCTGGACCCTTCCCTGGTAAGCAGGATCCTGTGGGCAGCTTAACGTCACCAGGCAGATGGGACAGAGAAGAGGAAGCAAGGAGAACCACTCAGCCAGGTCCCCGGGGAGGGGTGGGTGCGCCGGGCAGCTGGGGAGAAACGCCTCGGGCCAGGGTCTGCTGTGATTTAAGTCGCTAATTATTAAAATTGAGCAGTTTTTACAAACTTTCGAAATTCGTAAGTCACTTGGGTTTCACTTAGGGGTTGGAAGATGACACTTTTCCAGAGGGCAACTTTCCCTGTCCACACGGTTGGACCTGCTACGGGAACTTCCTTAGTGAGAAAATGGGTTTTCACGGAAGGCGGCGGGCGCTCTGCTAAATGAAGCACGCGTGTGTGATCTCACTTATACGTGGAGTCCAAACACATACACACACAACCCCAAACTCACAGAAAAAGGGGTCAGGCTTGTGGATACCAGTGGCAGGATCTGGAGGAAGGTGGTCAGCAGGGGCAAACCCCTCGTTACAAGATCAATAAGCATGAGGGATGTGATCGATTCACGGCGTGGTGACTAGCGAGCAGGGGTGTATAACACACATGAAAGTGGTTAAAGACAGAAAATCCTAAGAGTTCTCAACACACAGACACACACCACACTTTTTTCTGCTTTTCCTTTTCTTTGTAAATTGTATCTGTATGAGATGAATGCTAACTGAACTTGCTGCTGTGGTAATTATTTCACAATATGTTGTAGGTAAGGCAGATAATTTTGCCATCTGTCCTAATTTTAGTGATGTAGGTCAGTCACCTCTCAATACACTGGGGGAGAACAGAGGGGCCGGAGGGCGTTTAATCCACAACCAGAGAGCCTGTCGATCTGGTGAGATGTCTCCTTCTTTTGATGTAAATTAGTCTTCTTAATTTTTAAAAAAAATGAAAAGAAAATGTGATTTTGATTTAGTTGTGTATGTACTGAATAAAATTCAGAAATTTAGCTGCTAAACTATACAACGGAGCTATCCCTTGAGCTAGGATGCCCTTTATTAGAAGGCACAATGTGTAGAGTGAATTTAAGTGTTTTCTTCAAAATTCGCTTTTATGGCATTTGGAATACATTAGTGTACTTGAAAACGACAGAGAGCTTTCTGGAGGAGCAGCACGGCCTTGACAAGATCTGTCTCAGTGCCGACCTCCGAGCAGTCCTCGGCTCTCCCGGCTAGAAAGGGATTCGTGAGATACACACGAGGCACCGCGGTTCTACAGCTGATCGTGATTGTTCACTTCTCGTTGGAAAGATGGGGTTTGGAAGGGCTTGTGAGGCCAGTCTGGCATATAGTACAATAACAGCAGAGAAACCGGAGTGGATTTAACTCGCCCGAGAGTGTGAGGCCCCGGGCAGTGGGCACTGGGTGCCCACGTGCCCGGGGTCCATCAGGAGGGCCCTGTCTGCCACGCCCTCCACCGGACTCTTGTCGCCTCCTCAGCGTGTCCCTCGGTCACGGTGTCGTCCTCACTCAGGGGACGGGAAAATGTTAAAAGACTTAAAACCCTCTGTTCTCCCCAAAATACACTTCTGCTTCCTGGGTGGTGGCGGGGCCCCTGCCAACCTCAGCTTTTACATATTCAATGCGACTGTTCTGACCCCCGGCTCTCAGCTAGAGATGAAACGGAAAGTTTCTGGGAAAGGGATTAGAAAAAGACTGTTAGAAGTACTTGGTCTGGAAGCTATTTTTTTTCCCGCTCAAAATGACAGGGAGGGAACCTGTTCAAAGCGCCGAGCCAGGCTCCCAGACTCTGAAGGGGACGCCTGTTCCTTTCATCGTCAGGGACTCTTGCCTCCAGGTCACAGCTCGTGCTGATTGTTTGGGCTGTCGCCTTCCCGAACCCCATCTAGTCCCAAGTTCAAACCCTTAGCATCTCCTCCCTCCTCCCACCCACAAGAAAGAGAAAGAACTCTTCTGATTATGCAGAAAGTTTGGAAAAAAACAAAACAAAAGAAAACAAAATAGGAAAGTTTGGATACCCACGATGCCACCAGCATACACACACCCTAGTTTATATTTTCCTGTGTAGCTTTTTTACATAATTGGATTCATAAAGTATATGCTGTTTTGCAATATTGTTTCAGTTAATTTACCCTTAAATACATATCTACAGTAAGGGTTCACTAGCTGCGTGAGTGTTCATCACAACAGTGTAACATAATCTGGTTAGCTTAACACGTGCTGAATGTGAAGTTGTATCCTCTTTCTCAGAATTGTAAACAATGCTCTAAATAATAAACGTGAACATAATTCTGGTTACATGTCTGGTAACTTTCCTGGTATAAATCTCTAACTATATAATTTTTTGCTCCAAATGCATGAACATTTTAAGGGTTTTGATGTATCAGCAAATGTCTCCCCCACAAAGTTAATGCAATTTATACTCTGATCAGTGATGTTTCTGACTCCATTAGTCCTTTACAAAATGGAATGTTACATGCATTTAAGAAACTATTTGGCAATTAGATAAAATAGGGATTTAGTATTCTTTTAATTCAGAATTGTACTGTCTACAGTTCCCATTTAAGAAATTGTTTGGCATTGCATTTTTGCAATTTTATTTTATTAAAAATGTATCTTTTTTTTTTTTTTTTTTTTTTTTTTTTTTTTTTTTTTTTGCCTGACTTAATACTTTGGGAGATTCACCTTTGCTTTCAGCTCTTTCTCAAAATACCTTTATTAAGTTTCCCTTTTCTCCTAATTCTAGACCTTATTCAGGAGTTCATAACTAGCTGCATGTTTCTGTGATTAAAGCAACGTGCAACAGATCGCTTTTAATTACAAATTCTTCTATTATCGTATTTGTTAAAATGCATGGTGATACATTTATATTTTAACCCCAAAGGGCCCATTCCTCTTCTGTTCCTATTGCTAATCAGAACAAGGGTTTCGGGCTGGAAGGCTCCATGCAGGACCCCGAGTTGACCTGCCCACTCGGAATTAATCGTTCTCCATGTATCCGGCCGTGATCTACTGAGGACACGCCGTGTTCCAGAGGCGGTGCTGGACCACAGGCAGGCAGTGAGCACCCCCTCACACACCATTACAAGGGTGCAGCTTCACCCAGCTTGAGGGACCAGGGCTATTTTTCCTTGTAAGTTTCCTATAACGGCTGGCTCTGTGCATCAGTCCCCTTCGTTCTTTTTCCTAACTAAGGACTGACCTGTGTGGTCATCTTGACCTCGAATCCAAGGAAGTCCCTCTGACAGCATCATCTGAACACGGCTCATAAGACAGATAATAATATCACATCAATAACTGGTCTGGCCAAACGCCCCTCTGCTGAGTAGATCTCCAGTCTCATTTTCAACATTATAAGACTGCCACAGAACTGAAACAACGATGACAAAGAAATGTGAATTAATACGCAAAAATAAAGATGATCATAAAATAGAAACACCGTGGTGATTCCTTATCAGAAGTCACAACTCGTTTTTCTGAAACTATGAAAACAAAATTCAAGCTTCCGTGCTTTGCGATGAAGAGAAGCTCTTCCAATTCCAAGTACGCTCTTCCAAACGAGCGATGTCGCCGTCCCGGTTCCTTTGTCCTGGGCATCCTTGCGAAGCCAGAGAGGTCAGAGAGAGAGTTGAGCGGTTCCCTCTCGATCCTCTTCCTTACCTGTCCGTCCCTCTGCTAAGCCTGACCTTCCGAGATGCCCAGTGACCCTTCCATGGACCCATGGACAGAGGACAGGGAGACCGCAGACAGCCGTGCGTTCACACAGCCTGTGGGGCGGCTGTTCAGTTGTGAGTTCCTCACAGTCGGAGCCCTGAGGACCGACCTCTCCAGGGAGGACAGCAGGGGAGGGCTCGTGTGCCCTTGTAATTCCATGAGTCACTCAGTGATCTCTGTCACCAATAAGGGGGCCTATCGCTAATGAGAGAGGGGGTTGCCCCTCAACAGCAAGGGTGAACAGGAGGAGCCAAAAGTGAAGAACAATGCAAACATTTACTGACTGATCAGTCGACACAAGGCAGCTGGTTGTAGTTAGCACTCACTGCTCATGGGATTCTCTCTTTTTCTGGCCTTTTGACAATCCTCTCAGAGACTGTGCTGTGCTGATGGGCCCGATCCAAAGGGAGGGGAGGCCTCCTCGTCCTTTCTGACCTCTGTGCTTGTCCTTAGCAATTTAACACATGGGCTTGGAACACGGGTCACTGCAGCGGCGCTTCTATTCCTGACAGACGCTGTGACTCTGGTCAAGGGAGCCAGTCATTTTCCACGAGACTGGCTGACACTCTGTCATCTACAAAGACCCAGAATGTTTTTGCTTTTGTTTTTGTATGATTTGGTTTTATTTATTGCTATGTGTCACTGAGTAGTCTTTTTTCTGACTTGCAAGAATTTTTTAATAAGAAAAAAAGACTTTTGAAACCCCCCAAATGATCCTGAGTATAACGTTTTGTTAAACACAAATTTTGAAGATGACCAAATAAATTGATGATGGGGCCCCTGGGCATTCCAGAGGGAGAGGCTGATCATCCCCCATCGTCATTGCTCTGAGGGGGACACTTCCAAGAGGGAGGGCCCCTGTCTCGTCACTGAGGCCCGAGACTCCTGGTTTGACCGTAAGTGGCACGTGCTGAAGGACGGGGGGGGGGGGGGGGGGGGGAGGGGGGGAGGAGTCTTTGGGGTCTTAGAAAAGGTACACATGTTTAAACTTCTCTCTGGTCTCAGCAGGTGGAGCCAAGAGAATAATTTTTTCCCTCCTATCAAAATCTTAGAAGAAAATGCTACTTCGTAGACACGGACATTTTCATCACAGAAACTTCATGATTCCTGATTTGGGACCAATGATAGCAGCTCCTTCTGTGGCTAACCTTGCTTCTCCGTCTGCTTTGCTCTCCGCAGCAAGATCGTCTGTATCGGCCAGTTGCCCTCTCTGACCCTGTGTTAGTGCCCAGCGGGACCAGCGCTGGGCCTGCCCCGGTTGGCGTGGAAAGCAGACCTAAGACAGAGCGGGTGTCAGGACAACGGGACGCATACCTTCTGTACAAACTTCTTCAAAATATTATCAATCTTTCCTTAAACTCTCCTGAAAGGAATAGATAGATGTTCATGGTTCAAGACAAATGAACAAAGAGAAAAGAAGGGACTTTCTTCAAGGGTGCATCTGTTTATCTTCCGGTGGACTACTCTTTGGAGGCTTTTGAACCCAGCGATGTCCTCAAGGGGGTTGAGGGATGGGGTAACTTTGCCCCATTGGGTGATGACACTCAGGTCCCTGGAGCGGGAGGTAAAAGGTTCTTCTGAGATCCCAGCTACCCTACGCTTCACAAAATAAACAGGCCAAGCCAGGCAGAAAGCTAACAGAAGGAAAATATTTTGTGCAATAAAAAGTGCTCAGTTCTGTACATGGACCGCATGTCCTCACGCACTGTCCCCGTCCCCCAAACGTGATAACCGCAGAATTCTAGAATCTGTATGCAGTAAGCTGACAGAAAATCAAACTCAGACATGGACTTGTTTACTGAGATGTGTATCTACAGCCTCTGAAACAATTCTCTTAAGAACAGCACCGATGAATGGTATAAACAGAAGGAATTAATTAGGCTGCGACAATTACTCCTCCTTTGTCCACCTCTTCCCATGTAACATCGTTTACTTCTGCTATCGTAATTCTCAAGTTCAACTCAAGCATCAGAGAAATTATCGCTGCTCTTTAATTAAGAAGACTTAAGAAATAAAGAAGAAGACAATAGTTATTCATGGCAACTTTTGCATTTTTCTATATGCTTAAACTTATCAACTCTGATAACACCGCAAGGTAACACCAAATGAAAACCAAAGCTTCACATTAAACCTAAGATTGAAACATAATTAAGGCCTTGGCTGGTTGGCTCAGTGGTAGAGCGTCGGCCTGGCCTGTAGATGTCCGGGGTTCGATTCCCGGTCAGGGCACACAGGAGAGGCAACCATCCGCTTCTCCCCTCGCCCTTCACCTCCTACAGCCATGACTCAATTGGAATGAGTTGGCTCTGGGTGCTGAGGATGGCTCCATGACCTCCACCTCAGGTGCTAAGAAGAGTGCAGGTGGGCAGAGCATCACCCCCTAGTAGGCTTGCTGGGTGGATCCCGGTCGGGGCGCATGTGGAAATCTATCTCTGCTTCCCCTCCTCTCATTGGCTAAAAATAAATAAATAAATAAAATAGTTGAGAGCAGGTGGGGTGGGGTGGATTGTTTTTCTGAAATTAAGCAAAAACTTCTTACATTAAATGAATTTACTTATTTTGAATATAACGTAAAGCCTAATGTACGGGGGGAGTGGAGATGGGAACAGGGAAGGAAACGTGGATGTAAAGACTGGACTTTGGACGGCGAGTACAGGATGCAGCGCGCAGAGGACGTTTTACTGAGCTGTGCATCTGGGACCCGAATGGTTTTATGCACCAGTGTTACCCCAATAAATTCAGTAAAAAATGCTAATATGATATAATATTTGTTTACTGGGTAATCAGTGATGACCAAAGCTCTATCTGTAGTTTAAATAATTCTTCAATACAAACGAAACAAAACAAATCAAAGTACCATGTATTCCGTGTTTCCATTTCTTCCTTTTTTTTCCCCCCTCCTTTCCTTTTCTAACTCAAAGAGCTCAGGTCAGCCTGAGTTAACTGGAATTATTAAACGGAGTTCATATAATTTCTGCCCATAGCAACTTGACATTTTAGCTGAAGCGTGCACTCTTCTCTAAGTGGAACCGACACTTCCCAGGAAGCGTTTCTGGGATGTTAAGAGCAGCACGTGGACACCAGCACTGTCCTCGTGGGTCCTGGGGCGGGAGCCCTTCGTCTGTGCCCTGCCCTTTGATTCTGGTGCGCGGCTCCACATCAGCTCTGTCTGTACAAGAGCGATGCTTCCTCTTCCTGAGACCGGAGCCCCGGCGGACACAGTGCGCCACTGCCACACACCCCACCTCAGTTCCCCTGGGGCTCTTCCTGGTGGCTTCCCTGACTCAGTCTGCCCCGGGGAGTCTCTGACGACTGGTCCAGACAGAGGAGCCCCGGGCCAGCCACCGCTGCCCCCGCAGGCAGCCTGCCTCAGTCCCGGGTTCTCTGGGAGTCACTCTGAACAGGCTCTTTGCGATATCGATGAACACATTTTAGAAACTGGATGTGGTAGCTGAATCGAGCTCCGGTTTTATGACGGTAGCAGATGGCCGACTCTCAGGCAGACAGCTTCACAGCGAGACCGCGTGGGGACATAGAGGGCCTGGGCTTTCTGGCCGACCACACCCAGAGGATCGCACCGAGACCGCCGCCCCGTCGATTGTGAAAGTAGAGTTCGTCAGAGCAGTAACTTTGGGGGAAACTATGCAGAGGGCTGTCTACCTACCAGAAGACACACACTAGGAGATAATAGGCCTGTGTAACCAAGACACACAGAAGCAGATTTTATCTGGGCTTCTCTAACTGCCCTCTGCCTTGGCAAGGACGTTACTGCCACCATGCCAAATCAACAAGAACGACTCCCCAACATGCCTGCGTTCCAGCTTCTCTGGCACATCGACAATGGTCTGTTTAGATCGATACTGTTGCAGTCCTCTGTGTGCCCTGGGGCGGCCTCGAAGGCCCCCCCCCCCTCAGTGTGGGGTCCAGGGAGTGGCTGCTGGTCCTGGCAAAGCCCTCTGCTTCAAGTTCACAGGGGCCACAGCCATCGGCCTGTTTCTCCACTGGCTTCTCTGATGAGAAAACAGAACTTCTGAGACATAGCGGAGGGGCCTTCACGGAGCCTCTGGGACCGCACCTGGCGCCTCCGTGTGTCGGTCCCGTGAACACTGCCCCTGGGGGCCCTGGGCCGGCACCGCTGGCCGCGTTCCTGCAGAGGGAGAGACGCCGGCTGGAAGCCACCGCTGGGGGCGCCGACAGAGCGTCTGCATGTCCTCTGTCTGACGACACGGCCTGTCCTCTCGTGAGGTCGCAGAGTTGTGAGAGAAGAGCCGGGGTTTAATAAGTCAGTCCCGGCTTGCAAGCCGGCCTGTTTCCCGGGACGCAGTGGGCAGTTGCGGGCTCTAAGATGCGTGGGTCCCTCATGTCTCCCAGGATAAAACCAGTCTTGACTACGTTTCAGCTTCCTGGTTAAAATGAATATTTTTTTCACACACAGGGCTGGTCATGAGTATTTTGACAAATTGACTAGATCTTCACTTCTAGGTCCTTGGCGTTGGACGGAGCATTAGATTTAATTCCACACTGTGACAACAATCCACCCTTCTTCCCCATAAAGCACGGCACTAAAATCACAGAAGACACAGGCCCATGGTGAACACACATGGTGTGGCAGTGTGTGACAAATAAGAGCCCGAGCACTGCTGGTAGGGTGGGGGCGGAGGGACGCGGTGGGGACGGAGGGACACGGTGGGGACGGAGGGACACGGTGGGGACGGAGGGATGTGCTGGGGTCAGCGGAGGGACGCGCTGGGGGGGGCGGAGGGACGCGGTGGGGGCCGTGTGAGGACGCGGGGGGGGGCGCGGAGGGACGCGCTGGGGGGGGCGGAGGGACGCGCTGGGGGGGGGTGGAGGGACGCGGTGGGGGCGGGCGGAGGGACGCGGTGGGGGCCGTGCGAGGACGCGGGGGGGGGCGCGGAGGGACGCGCTGGGGGGGGCGGAGGGACGCGCTGGGGGGGGCGGAGGGACGCGGTGGGGGAGGGGCGGAGGGACGCGGTGGGGGGGGCGGAGGGACGCGGTGGGGGAGGGGCGGAGGGACGCGGCGGGGGCCCGTGCGATGACGCGGTCCTGGCTCAGGCAAATCTCGAAAGGCGAAGCCAGCTTGCAGCAACGACAGCCACAGTGAGCGCCCTCCTGAGAGACGGCGCTGTGGACCCGGGGCCTGCTACTCTCTGGACTTCCCAGGCGGAGGGGGCGACCTGGGAGGGGAGAGGGCAGGAGGACTGCAGGCCACTCCAGGGTGAGCTCGTGTGTGACCTCTCTACACAAGCCCGATGGGGGAGCAGTGCGATGACTTTCCAGTCAAGGAGACATCAAGCTGGATGGCTGCGGCCTGGTCTGCAGTCAGTTAGGATGGTAACAGGATTAAGATGAGGGTAGACATCCCCATGTTCTCTGTGCCTGAGAGCAAGGCGGACCCAGAGCCCCCGCCCCGGCCACACGCAGAGCCTCAGGGGAACCCCTCTGAGGGGCCTCTTCCAGGAGGGAAGAGAGGGTTTCACCAGGAGAGCCCGACTTGCCCAGGGACAAGGCATTCTGAGGCTGAAATGCGAAGAGAGAAACGAGCACTCAGTAAGAACCTACTGAGATCGGGCCGTCCCCCGCATGCCGCAGTTCCCTGTGTGTGGCCTAGACGGCATCAGTCTCACTACTGAGATCGGGCCGTCCCCCGCATGCCGCAGTTCCCTGTGTGTGGCCTAGACGGCATCAGTCTCACTACTGAGATCGGGCCGTCCCCCGCATGCCGCAGTTCCCTGTGTGTGTCCTGGACGGCATCAGTCTCACTACTGAGATCGGACGGGTCCCCCGCATGCCGCAGTTCCCTGTGGACGGCATCAGTCTCACTACTGAGATCGGGCCGTCCCCCGCATGCCGCAGTTCCCTGTGTGTGTCCTGGACGGCATTAGTCTGGCCTCACTGGTGAACGAGCACCGGGAGGGCCCAGCGGTTCCCTAAAGTGGGGCCGGCAGTCAAGTGCCAGTCACCTTGTGGGCAGGTCCCAGGACGCTGTCACTGCACACGGCCTCCTGAGTGCGCTGTGAAGGAGGGAGGGCTCGTGCAGGGTCACCCCGAGGGCGGGACCGCTAAGTCACCGTCTCAGACTCTGCGAGGCCTGGTCCTGAGGCCAGATAGAGCCCCCTGGGCAAGAAGGCAAGTCCTTATAACCCAGTGGTCACGGGCTGGGTCTGTGTCCAGAGCCCCTCCAAGCCTCATATTCTCCCTCCCTCCCTCTCTCTCTCTCTCTCTCTCTCTCTCACACACACACACACACACACACACACACAACAAGGAAAAAGGCAGGAAGACAGGGATGGAGAGAAATCAATCCAGTGCACTAAGCACGTGGCCACTGTTGGGTGAAGGGAGTGTCTACGTGTGCGCTTGCGTGTGTGTGTGTGTGTGTGTGTACACACAATATTGAAGCTGATATAGGTGAATACTTTAAACAATGATCTTATCCGTAAATATAACTATAAGCCTCCAATTTTATGATTAATTAGGCTTAGCTCATTTTTACATAATTGTGAAATACTTTCGATTGATTTGAAAGTATTTATCAAACGCGTACGGGGCTTTCTCCACCTGAAGCTCTGGCAGAATGGGGCTGCAGAGCCAGCGGCGGTTTATGGAGCACGTCCTGTGGCCGGGCTCTGAAGGGTCAAACAGTAAAAAACAAAATAAAACAAAACAAAACAAAACACAAGGTCCCTGTCCTCTAAGTGCCAGCTTCTTAGAATAGACTAAGAAAAACTATGACAAGAAGAAACTGCCCTGGCCTGACCGGGCGGTGGTGCAGTGGACAGAGCCCCAGACCGGGAGGCGGAGGACCCAGGTTTGAAACACCAGCTTGAGCGTGGGCTCGCCAGCTCGAGACCAAGGTCGTTGCCTTGTGCGTGGGCTCACCAGCTCGAGACCAAGGTCGTTGCCTTGTGCGTGGGCTCACCAGCTCGAGACCAAGGTCGTTGCCTTGCGCGTGGGCTCACCAGCTCGAGACCAAGGTCATTGCCTTGAGCGTGGGCTCACCAGCTCGAGACCAAGGTCGTTGCCTTGCGCGTGGGATCGCAGACATGACCCCGTGGTCGCCAGCTTAAGCTCAAAGGTCACTGGCTTGAGCAAGGGGTCACTCGGTCTGCTGTAGCCCCCCAATCAAGACACATATGAGAAAGCAATCAATGAACAACTAAGGTGCCACAATGAAAAATTGATGCTTCTCATCTCTCTCCGTTCTTATCTATCTGTTACTCTCTCTGTCTCTGTCAAAGAAAAAAAAATTGTCCTAAATATCCTGTTCCCCTCTTTTGAGATTTCTACATGGAAGTTATAACCACTTTAGAAACCAAAGAGACATCACCCTGAATTCATGTAAAGAAAATGTAACTGAAATGATATGAGGTTCTTTCTTGTTCTTTTCTTTTCTTTATCAGGATATGGATTCCTAAAGAAAAAGAAGGCAAAGAGAGATAGAGATAGAGAGAGACCGAGAGACACACAGACAGAGGTGGAGCGGGAGAATGCGAGAGATAGAGATAGAGAGAGACCGAGAGACACACAGACAGAGGTGGAGCGGGAGAATGCCACGGAGGTGATGTATCCACTTTGAGTTGACTCCTGTTCTGTCGCGGTCCATGAAGGCGCACGCAATTCTGTACAGCTGCCAAATATTAATGAAACAATTAAGCGCAGGAGACACGTGGGCACAACAATATTAGTAGCGCATAATCCTTTCTTGTCGAGAGGTCCTTACTGGATTAGAGCCGCAAAGCTCCGGAGTTCTAATTACCTGCGCAAGTCCCACAAGGTTGCTGCAAAACATGGCAATTAGACGGTTGTAACAGAAGGTGTTAGCAGGGGATGCAGGGTTTGCTCCAAGCACCAGGGTGTTTTCATGGCTGTTTACTGAGCAGAGTTGCAGAAATTAATGCAGTTTGGTGGAATTCTCCGATGGCGACTGTGAGCCCGTAGCTAACAAAGTCCTATCTCAGCGCGGGCTCCCTGGTTTTTGTGGACATGTCGAACACAGTGGTCCTCAGCCCAACTACGAGAGGAGTGTGACCTGCACGAGACGGGCCATGGGGACTCCTCTGGGGGTTTATTGCTACTGTGTTTCCGAGGCATTTCCTGCAGGTGCACCACACAGGGCTGGGATTGGATAGGGGCGGCATGGTGGGACCCGGCAGTGGGGGCAGCTCGGGCAACAGGACAGATTCCGGGGCTTCTGGACGTCCGTCCCGAGTTCTGAGGGAGCATCTACAATACATCCCACACACGCACGGAGACGGAACGGTTCCACGTGTTCTTGATGTGCACAGGGTATTCCGTCAAAGATGTTGGGAAATATAAAAATGTATCAGCGGAGTGATGGAGACATGTCTCTCATTACCAGTCTTGAAGCACCTTCTCTTCCATTTCGTTGTCTGTGGACGATTGTGCACATCAAAGTGAAGCTCACTCACAACTGCCCCTTCCCTCCCCGGGCACAGAGCACAGAAGGAACCGAAAGAGACCCTGGCAGCCGTGCTGATCCAGCTCTGGTGTGCCCCGGCCAGTGGCTCGTCCCTCCCAAGGGCCCGCTTGGCTGCTCACGCCCACAGGCAGGTGCTGGTGACACGGGTTCCGGAGAGAGTGACATGTGCTGCCTGGTCTCGGGCCAGGCAGGGCCACCCGTGGGCACCAATGAAGAGTCCGCTCTCTCCCGCACGTCCCTTTCATGAGGCGGAGTGAAGCACAGCTGCTGGAAGGGGGACGCGCTGAGTGTTTGCTTGGAGTCCCTCACCACTAAACCAAGCCCCTTGTGCGCCAGCTGCTGGGAGCTGAACGCCTCCTTCCAAATGCCCAAGCAGAGGGAGGGGGACAGGCGCTCTGCTGATGTGCCTCTGAGTCCAGCTGCAAGTCGGAGAGAACTCTCTGTGGCCTTCGCTGTCCCCGATGCACACGCTACCTGTCGTCCACGAGGAGAGGACCTGGGAGAAGGAAGCGATCCCACCAGCCAGCCTGAGACAGCGGGGGACATTTCACCATGGACACATGTGACGGATCTAGCAGGGCCCAGGGAGGAGACTCCATGCTCTGTCCAGTGGGTGACTGTCAGCATCGGGCACTCAGGACAGAGCTAGCCAGTGGGTGACTGTCAGCATCGGGCCCTCAGGACAGAGCTAGCCACGTGGACCTTGATAAGACATCTGACCTGGCAGGGGCTCCCTGCGCATGGTAACCTCGCCATACCCACCTCGAGGACACAGCTCGTCTGGCTGGCCTCTGCAAAGTCTGGGAAACATGGCACCATGCCACCTCTGTCCCTGCATACCACAGAGAAACACGTACGTGCCGAGGACGTGTGCATGTGTACCCGCATGCACATGTGTGCTCATGCAGTGATATACCACATATGTGCACACACAATTGCACACCATCTGTGTATGTTAAATCATACATCCTTTTAGCTCTTTCCAGGAGAAAGGAGAGTCGTTATTTGCAGGATGGGTTTCTAAGTAAAGGAGGTGATTCCCAGTACATTCCGAGGTGCTGATGGCGGCGTCAGCTCTGGCAATGTGGGCTTGATCAAAGGTCCTAGGCTCTGCTGCCCCCTTCATTTCTACCTCCCACCACCGCGAAGGACAAAGAAACACTCCCTTCCCTGGAGTGCTCGAGAATGTTCTGGCTTCCTCTGAGGAGCGCAGCACTGGATGAGGGTGGTGTTTGTGGAGAGAAGGGGGAGGCTCCCTGCCCGCCCACCCCGTGGCCGCAGGCTGACCCGGCTCAGAGCCAGTCCCCGCTGGGGAGCAGCTCACGTCCACTGCCCGCTCGCCCGTGTGGTTAGGTCTGTAAACCCCGTCTCTCCACCGTTCCCTGGCCCGGTCCTCTCTCTCTCTCTCTCTCCTTCCTCTCCCTTCATGGCTCACCCATGAGGAGTGAAGATAGAAATGCTTTGAAAGAAGGACAACAAAAAAAGATAAACTTAATTGATTTTTACCTTCCTAAAAAGCCCACTGTTCCAACGTATTTATGTGAAATGCTGCATTTATATTCTCCTGTGTGGGTTGTCTTTGTTATGATACCTAATTGCTCTTGATAAACACAGGAACAGCTTGGTTGGAATATTGTAAATTAATAGAGCATTAATAAAAATAGCACAAGTATAAACTATACATCTATATATATTTAGTGAGGATGAATTTGCCTCCTGACTTATGAAGGCTGAAGCTCATTCTTTCTTTTCTTTTCTTTTCTCTCTTCTCTTCTCTTTTCCTTCCTTCCTTCCTTCCTCCCTCCCTCCCTCCTTCCTTCCTTCCCTGCCTCCCTCCCTCCCTCCCTCCCTTCCTTCCTCACTTCACTTCTCTTTTCTTTCTTATCCATAGACATGTTGAGAGTTTTTGTATCATCGCATAATACGGGCTGTAATTTAATTGACTGAGCAGCACTACCCAGTAATACATTTACTCCCCAGGGAAATTTCTTTTCATGCTTTCAATGGGAACTGCTAATTGACTTCTATTTCTGAATAGTTGTTGAAACTAATAAGCTGGAAGAGGGGCTGGTGATTCCACATAGCTGCAAACGAGGCAGCGAGGCTGTTCTTGCTCCCTGCCAAACCCATTAATGTGTCCATATGTTAAAAGCCCGCACTGAACAATCAGTCCTTTGAACTGAAGTGTTGGCCCGTCGCTAAGTCTGGGGTGGCCGCCCCCGCGCAGGAAGATTAAGATCCAGGTCGGGATGGACCAAATACGTGATGACGTCCGACAAATACGTGATGACGTCCGAGACGGTCGTGCGGAGGGGGTGTGGCTGTGCTTCCCGGTCGCGGGCCCGGCGATGGGGACACGAGGGACAGCATGGAGAACGTTCGGATGAGCTTGTAGGTGAACTCGCCTTGTGGGGTCTTGGGTGCGTGGGGCTTAACATCCGCCTGGGTCTCCCTGAACACTGCACACGTTATTTTTATCCATTCCATGGACGATGAGTCATCATGACCACAAATAATGCATGCTGGCGAAATGTGTGAGCAAAATGTCAGCAGCAGAATCAATTTACAAGCAACATGAAAACATGTGGTTTTTAAGAATAGATGTTATTTAGAGAGGTCTATCTGCTTGCCCAAATCGTACAATTCCCCCGTTCTTGGTCAGCGCCATCAAGGACGGGAAGAGCAGGTCTCTCTTTAGGGGAGACCCCCTTCTCCGCTGGGTCCCCTTCGAGGGGGAAGGCGGAAAGGACGCTCTTCTCGCGGATGGATCGTAACTCTATTAGCCAGCGGAACGCCCCTGGTACACACGACGCCCGTCATTTATTAGAGCCTTCCCTGTTTTGAAATTCACATAATGGCTCTGTTTGTTATCTAGCGCTAAGTCTGTGCTACAATTGCAAATTTATGATCGCCTATAAATTTCGCACAGGTGTTTAAGCTTTAAAATATGTTGATGCTTTTAAAAGTGTGTGAGAACATAAACAAAATTATGCAGTCATAAAAATAAGAATTGTGGCGGCATACATACTGAAGGCCAGATTCTGATATTTATCTGTATTAAATAATCCAACAGATAATTTCCCGTGCCCTTACGGCATGCCTACAGGCACAGTGATTAGAACTGAGAATTCGACAGCGAGCAGGATGACACTGTCCCTTTCTTCTAAAAGATGGTGTCCCATAAACTAACAAATGAATAATTGCAAGTTATTATAAGGATCGTGAAGAAAGAAACCGGGAGCTGTGGCCAGGTGCCTGGCTTATATAATAGATGGTTTAAGTGATATTTTTAAAGGGGGAAGTGTCACTTAAACCGTATGACATTGAAACCGTATCATATTAGGGAAGGACTGTCCATGTCGGGTGGCCTGGTTCCAGCCGAGTCCCAGAGGAGGACACAACAAGCTGAAAGGCAGAGAGAGGAACACAGGAAGATCCCAGGGCATGGGGCACAGGGTCAGAGGGCCTGGGCAGGTACAGGGGGTGAGGAGGTGGGCATTTGTGGGGGTCAGTGGCGGGGAGAGCGTAAGGAGCAGTGAGGCAGAGGTGGAGGTGGCTGGGCAAAGCCCTGGAGGGACCCACAGGCACAGGAGCCCAGACCCCAGTGTGCCCTCCCAGCCTGCGGCCACAGCCACTATGGGGGGGCTGGTCCAGACCCCAGTGTGCCCTCCCAGCCTGCAGCCACAGCCACTATGGGGGGGCTGGTCCAGACCCCAGTGTGCCCTCCCAGCCTGCAGCCACAGCCACTATGGGGGGGCTGGTCCAGACCCCAGTGTGCCCTCCCAGCCTGCGGCCACAGCCACTATGGAGGGGGCTGGTCCAGACCCCAGTGTGCCCTCCCAGCCTGCAGCCGCAGCCACAGCCACTATGGGGGGGCTGGTCCAGACCCCAGTGTGCCCTCCCAGCCTGCGGCCACAGCCACTATGGGGGGCTGGTCCAGACCCCAGTGTGCCCTCCCAGCCTGCAGCCACAGTCACTATGGGGGGGGAGGGGCTGGCCCAGACCCCAGTGTGCCCTCCCAGCCTGCAGCCACAGCCACTATGGGGGGGGAGGGGCTGGCCCAGACCCCAGTGTGCCCTCCCAGCCTGCAGCCACAGCCACTATGGGGGAGGGGGGGCTGGCCCAGACTCCAGTGTGCCCTCCCAGCCTGCAGCCACAGCCACTATGGGGGGGGAGGGGCTGGCCCAGACTCGCTTTCTCTTTGTCACTTGCTTTTGACTCTTGTCACTTTTTTTTTTTTTTTGTATTTTTCTGAAGCTGGAAACGGGGAGAGACAGTCAGACAGACTCCCGCATGCACCCGACCGGGATCCACCCGGCACGCCCACCAGGGGCGACGCTCTGCCCACCAGGGGGTGATGCTCTGCCCCTCCGGGGCGTTGCTCTGCCATGACCAGAGCCACTCTAGCGCCTGAGGCAGAGGCCAAGGAGCCATCCCCAGCGCCCGGGCCATCTTTGCTCCAATGGAGCCTTGGCTGTGGGAGGGGAAGAGAGAGAGAGAGGAAGGGGGGGTGTGGAGAAGCAAATGGGCGCTTCTCCTGTGTGCCCTGGCTGGGAATCGAACCCGGGTCCCCCGCACGCCAGGCCGATGCTCTACTGCTGAGCCAACCGGCCAGGGCCGACTCTTGTTACCTTTTGTGCCTAGATGACAAATACTGTGTTGGGAGAATTTCACAATATTCCTTACTTCTAGTTCACATAGTTTAGACCAGCGGTTCTCAACCTGTGGGGCACGACCCCGGTGGGGGTTGAACGACCAAAACACGGGGGTCGCCTAAAGCCATCGGAAAATACATATTTATTATACAATACATTTTAAAATAAAATATGTATTTCTGATGGCTTTAAGCGACCCCTGTGTTTTGGTCGTTCGACCCCCACCAGGGTCATGCCCCACAGGTTGAGAACCGCTGGTTTAGACTCTCAAGTTCTTATTTTAAACACAAATGCCACTGTCTCAACATTAGGTGCTGATGTCTAACCTCTCTGCGGAGAACTGTCTGACGCTGTGGGCCTTCTGCCCAAACAGGGCTGGGAAAGGTTAGCTTTATCGGGAACATTCTCTTCTCTTCCTCTGGGGAAAGCGGAGGGGGTGTGGCTGACAAAGTCCTAAACACTTATCAGTGTTCCATTGGGCACTTTACCTGGCTTCAGTGTGTGATTAAACAACACGATCGAGCACCTGCGGCATGGCAAGGTTTTCTCAAGGATCCGAGGATGCGGTGACCACAGAGCACCTGATTTCTTGTCACCAGAGAACTTACATTTTTTGTGTGTGTGTGTGTTTTTCTGAAGCTGGAGACGGGGAGAGACAGTCAGACAGACTCCTGCATGTGCCCGACCGGGATCCACCCGGCACGCCCACCAGGGGGCGATGCTCTGCCCCTCCGGGGCGTCGCTCTGTTGCGACCAGAGCCACTCTAGCGCCTGGGGCAGAGGCCAAGGAGCCATCCCCAGTGCCTGGGCCATCTTTGCTCCAATGGAGCCTTAGCTGCGGGAGGGGAAGAGAGAGACAGAGAGGAAGGAGAGGGGGAGGGGTGAAGAAGCAGATGGGCGCCTCTCCTGTGTGCCCTGGCCGGGAATCAAACCCAGGACTTCTGCATGCCAGGCCGACGCTTTACCACTGAGCCAACCGGCCAGGGCCGGAACTTACATTTTGAACAGACTTTATATTATTATCATCTGTGCTCTCGGCAACGATCCTCACAGGTGACACATTGTCAAAATATTGTGCCCGTGGCTTTGGTGGATCCCTTTAAAAGAGAAGAGTGGAAGGCAAAAAGAAAACCCTACAGGCTCTGCCCTTCTTCTTGGTGACCTTGCATGTGACAGTAATTATCATCATTCTGGGGAAATTTTGAAATTGTCTGTTGGAAAGACCCTGTAACCATTACCACAAAGGGGATTTGATCATAGAATGGAAGAAATATGTGCATATATTCCTGTTATGTAAAAGTATATATAATATATATATATATTACATTCCTAACAGATGGTGTGTTATTATTGGTAGCATATATATGATGTATACATATACATATGAGTAAATAAATAAAATATGTAATTACAATGATGTCTCACTTGTGCTAAGCAGTATTTAAATGATTGCTATTATTATGATAGCAGTGAATATTTTAATGCTTTCATAATGAAAGGCGTTGCAAAAATGAAAACAAGACAAGCTATTCATTAGGATCCAAAGTAAAGCCACAGGATGTAAGATGCCATTTCTATCATCCAGAGTCACATCCGTGAACGTTCATCACTCAGGGTTACGCGCATGGCCACCAGGGCAGAGAACACCTCACACAGCACACGGACAGGAAGCTGACCTTCCCCTGGAAGCAGGCAGGACCGGCCATGCCCCCTGTGAAACTAGACGGTGGCTGCCTAACGCTTGGCCAGAAGGCTGGGAACGGACGCTGAACTGGGAGGCTTTGGAAAAGGACCCACTGGCAGTTGGAAATGAATCATCAGTTGGGCTGAAACTGACAAATGGAGGAATCAAAGCGATACAGCATGAAGAGATGGATTAAAGGCAGAGTGGCCAAAAAGCTAATGGCTTCCACCCAGAACTCATTATTCATGCAAATTAGTTCAACGAAACATTCTTTATTAAAGAAAGCCATCAGCTTTTAATTTGTACCGCTTGCTAGTCTTCGAATTATTCTTTCTTTAGAACTGTTCTTCAGAAGGCAAGACCAAAAGAGCTGTTGTTGTTTTTTTCTTTTTAACTGAGCTCCATGTCCAGTGCGGCAAAGTGAGGTTAGGAATGGACCCAAGATCAGAAGGTGTGGAGACGGTCCCAGCATCCTCACTGCGGACAACGGGAACCCAGGACGGGAACCCAGGATGGCCCAGACAGCATGGGAGAGGCAGGACAGAGTGGAGGGGTAAGCACTGTCCGCTCTCGGCACACGTTATAAATCAACAGCCACGGAGACGGTATGCCACGGGCAAACAGACAGACAGACTGACGGAGCACAACAGACCGCATAGAAACAGCTCCCCACGCGGAAGGCCAGCTGAGTTTTGGCAAAGGCGCCGAGTTAATTTGATGGAGAAACCACACTCTCTTCAGTGAGTGGTGTGTAAACAATTGGATATCCATATTAAAAAATATATAAAGTTTGGTTCATACCTTGCACCTTACACAAAGATAACTCAAAACAGAACAGTCACTTTAATATAAAACATAAAGCAAAGCTTCTAGAAGGAAACACGAGAAACCCTTTGTGACCTCTGGCGAGGGACAACTTTCTTGGATATGCTACATAAAGCACGGCCCACAGAAGAACCAATCAGTGAACTGGCCTTGATCAAAATGAAAAACTTCTGATCTCAGAAAGACAACTTAAGGGAATAATAAAATGATAAGCCACAAACCAGGAGGGAATGTTTTCAAATCATATATCTGATAATATATTTGCCTCCAGAATATACAGAGAACTCAAATTTTTACAAAATCAAGATAACCCAATTTCTTTAAATGGGCAAAGACGGAAACAAGCCGTCCAGCACAGAATAGAAAAGAATGGCAGACGCGCTCGTGAGAAGATGCCCGGTATCATCAGTCATCAGGGAAAAGCAACTTAGGGGCCCCGTCAGATATCACAACATACTTAGTAGAACAATGAAATTTAAAAGACTGACTGTATCAGGAAAATACACACCAAAAACCAGAATGAATAAAATAAAAGACTGATGATGTCGAGTGTTAAAGAGGATGTGGAGAATCGAACCCCCGTCATTCCTGGTGGGAATACAAAATGGTATCATTACCTTAGAAAATACTTCTGCAGTTTCAAAAAACAAAAACAAAACTCTCCCAAAATATGATCCAGTCATTCCACATCTAGGCATTTATACGAGAGAAAAAGAAATACATGTACGTACAAAGACTGGCATAAATTTCATTGCCCATTTGTTAGTAATAACCGGAAGCTGGGAACAACCCATGTACTCATCAGCGGTGGATCATCAGCGGTGGACTGGAGAAGCAAATTGTGGTTGAAAACATAACGACAGAATATAAGTCGGCAATGAAAGGGAATGAACTTCTGACACACGCAGCAAACTTACTCATCTGTTAACTCAGGTCCACTTAGAAAAGAATCCTTTGGATGAGCCATCAGGATACCAAAGCTCAGAGAGGTGAACTAGCTTGCCCGAGGTCACACAGGAAGCAAGGGTCGACATTCAGCCTCAGGTCTTTCTGAATAAAAAACTTCTCTTCTCCCATAATGCAACACCACAGCCACTCCCCTTAACCTTTCTGGGTCGCAGTCTTCTCATCCATAAAATAGTTGCATAAGTAAAATAGTCTCCATGGGTGACAGCAACACTAAAGTTTTGAGAGTCTGTATGAAGCACACTGATTTCATTCATTTAAAAACATCTCTGCCTGACTTGTAGTGGTGCAGTGCCGACCTGGAACACTGAAGTCGCCAGTTCAAAACCCTGGGCTTGCCTGGTCAAGGTGCATACGGGAGTTGATGCTTCCTGATCCTCCCCCCTTCTCTCTCTCTCTCTCTCTCTCTCTCTCTCCTCTCTAAAATGAATAAAATCTTTTAAAAAATCTCTCATTTCAGAAGACACCAACTCTCCTTCAAAGCACACACTTAGGAGAGTCTGCATGTCGATGTTTTTTATTTTTATTTTTCCTCCGTTGGTAACTGACGCCTGGGATCCCGCCGGGGAGTCCTCATCATGGAGGACTGGGCAGAGAACTTCCTTGACCAGCCCGCAGAATGCGAGTTTGGTTGGAAAGCTTGGCCATTACGGTAAATAGATACGTATACAAGTGCCTCTCTGAACGCTTCAGGAAGCACTAAAAAGCCATGACAAACGAGAGACTAATGTGACAGTTGTGTCCCATTTTCATCACTAATAACCGTGACTGTCCCTGCCCTCAGCGCTTCCTCAGCTGGTAACCTTTCCGATGGAGCTGAATGGTGACGGAGATTTCCACCCCCCGCCAGATTTAGGTCATGTTCATTTCCTACTTCTCTTCTCCCGTTCTCTGTGCTTTCGGTGCCACTAATATATACATCACATCTCAATTTTATTTTATTTTTGTATTTTTCTGAAGCTGGAAACGGGGAGAGACAGTCAGACAGACTCCCGCATGCGCCCGACCGGGATTCACCTGGCACGCCCACCAGGGACGATGCTCTGCCCCTCCGGGGCATCGACCAGAGCCACTCCAGCGCCTGGAGCAGAGGCCAAGGAGCCATCCCCAGCGCCCGGGCCATCTTTGCTCCAATGGAGCCTTGGCTGCGGGAGGGGAAGAGAGAGACAGAGAGGAAGGAGAGGGGGAGGGGTGGAGAAGCAGATGGGCGCTTCTCCTATGTGCCCTGGCCGGGAATCGAACCTGGGTCCCCTGCACGCCAGGCCGACGCTCTACCGCTGAGCCAACCGGCCAGGGCCCTCAATGCTCTTTCTCTCTTCATTGCCTCAGACACATTTAACGTAACGGCGAGGTCCCCATGTGCTGGTTTTCCACAGTTTGGCTTCGGATTCCTTGTTTCCATCACAGCCGATGGTTACAACCATCTGTACAGCTGATGGTTACAACCATTCAGATTATATTTCCTGCCTTTCAGGTATGAGCTGGGGTTCCCTGGATATAGAATAATGCACACCAAAGCGTAAGCCTGGGCCCAGCTTTCTAAAGTATATCCTATTAGTTGACACGTCTGATAGTTTACCAACATAAGAAAAAAAGCTTTGTGATAAAACCGATGACTGTTGGGTACTTTCAGCAAACAGGTATTAATTATAGCGTTTGTGTAACTGACTGGACCACAAATCACATCTGTCAATCAAATACCTCTCTATCTTTCCTGCCTTGAATACACCCTTTTAACACACAGCTCATTCTTTTAAAAAAAAAAAATCCTGTGGTCATAATGTCAATGGCTAACTTTGTTTTCTGTTTACATCATCCACTTATGCATACCCTTTTCCTCGATTTAATTAGTTAGTGTCACTCACACTTTAATTGGCAGCAGCGTAAGACTGCTGAATTTGTAAGTGATTCCACAATGTCAGACCGCGTCACATCCATCTTGTAAACACACAGCATGGCCGGAGCACGACCACACAACACCCACACTTAACATCTGTGGGCCACACAACACCCACACTTAACATCTGTGGGCCACACAACACCCACACTTAACATCTGTGGGCTGGAACTGGGCTCTTACTGTTTTATTTTTAATGAAAATGACGTTTTAAATAGAGTAAAACGGTTATCTTTAAAGATGAGGAAGATCTCTTTTTTCCCTACAATTTTAGTTCTAATACCTTCAGGTCAGCATAATCAAAACTCAATGTAAAAGAAGAATGAGCTGGAGCATAAGTACCCTAAAAGCATAAATCATCCAAGAATGCTGATGTTTCCTAGTATGTGTGGGTTTTCAGCCCGTAGCGACAGATAGCCAGACTGTTATTGATGACAAGAATGAGTCAGGAGTTCACCGATGCAGCAAATATTTCAGTACAATGCTCATCCTCTGGCCACAGAACACAAAGGGCCAAGCTTTCAGTATTCAGCAATAATTTCAGAAGAACAGACTCCCTTAACGTGGATGCCAAATTCTACCGAAGAAATTTTACAGCTCAAATAGAGGTTCTAGATAACTACTCAAAATTAAATTCTAGTCACAAGAAATTGCAGCCATATTTATTAAGAACAAATAAGATAATGAACCGTTATGTTGCAACAAAGTATAGTAGGTGTCTGCCTCTAATAAATCAATAATTTACTGTCATATTTACTGTATGTCCAAATAAGACTAGACGTTCCTTGAAAGAAAAAGTTATGTATTTTGACTTTTGCATTTCTATTTTTATCATTGTGCACTGAGCTCACGAATAATGCAATCTATGGGTGGGTGCGTGGGTGGGTGGATGGATGGGTGGGTAGGTGGGGGGGTGGGTGGGTGGGTGGATGGGTGGGTGGGTGGGTGGGTGGGTGGATGGATGGGTGGATGGGTGGGTGGGTGGGTGGGTGGGTGGATGGATGGGTGGATGGGTGGGTGGACGGATGGACGGATGGGTGGGTGGGTGGATGGATGGGTGGATGGGTGGGTGGGTGGATGGATGGGTAGGTGGGTGGGTGGATGGGTAGGTGGGTGGGTGGATGGATAGATGGATGGGTGGGTGAGTGGGTGGATGGGTGGGTAGGTGGATGGATAAATAGATTTGAGCTCTAGTAACAGGAGATCTTAGTAAAAGGTTTCAAAATGTTCACATGCCAAATGACAATCATCATATTTACCAGATATATACATTAAAATCATTGCATTTACCAGATATACAAGTTAAAAATCAGTAATTTCTAATGGCTGTAATGTCAAGATATAAGGGGACCAAGACTGAAACAGATTAGAAAACTGACCTTTTAAATATACAGAATTTTAAACTAGTAGAACCATCAGCAACTGACCGACCCCATGTCCTGACTTTCTGGAGTGCAGCAGGAAGGGGCTGAGCTCGCACAGAGCGCTGGGGGCTGGCTCTCACCAGAACCAGAGGTGCTAACTTCAAGCCATGGCTTTGACGAGCTACTGAGCCATTCAACTGATGCCTAGTTTGAAGTGGTTTTTCCTGAGGAGGTCGGTGCTGGGCACAATAAGGAACTCAAAGGAAGAAGATTTGAAGGCTGCATTCAAGGTGTTTCAGTTTGATTGGAATTATAAGAACAATGCATATTGGGTAATTAGGTATAGATTCTGGATGCAACAGGAGGCGAGCACCCCGAGAATGTGACATTGACCTAAGGAGTCCAGGCAGAGAGAGGACACACAGAGGTCACTGGAGTTACAGAGGGAAGTGGGCAGGCAATCCGAGCACGGGGACCTTGACAGAAACAAACCTCCTCCAAGCAAATGAGCGCTCCCACAGTGGGCTGCCGGGCTAACGAGGGAGGGGGCTCGGACAGCAAAGGGGAAATCTCTGCTCCGTTAGAGATCGGGAACAACCTGAGGTCGCGGGAGGCTTGACCGGACACTGATGTGATGAAAGTGGGGTCTCCGGTAGGGCGAAAGCAGTGAGCAAATGGCCAGCACTGAGAGCCGTGGGAGGGAGGAGATCGACTTTGAGACGCCTGTAGAATTTGGGGATAAAGAGATGTTGAACAGAAAAAAATAAAAAAGACAAAAGCGCCAGAAATATGATGAAAGAAAAAACCCAAAGGCTTAAACTTGGGTCTTTTAAGCCACACATTATACTGAAACTATTCATTAATGAGGAAATTTCAGGCTATCTGATGTCTTGCTGTGCAATAGAAGATTTCCATGATGGTGAAAACATTCTATATCTTCTCTAATATGGTAGTCATTAGACATATTTAAATTGTTTTATAATACTGAGAAACTAAATTTTAATTTTATATAATTATAATTGCTATAAATTCAGATGTGAATAAGCACATATAACCACGGACTAGGCATTAGACAGAAGATAATACATGCAACTTATTATAGAGCCATGAAGTACATACATGCCTAAAGAAATGTGATTCTGTAAGTACCACGTTCTATATTGTTATGCTCGTGTTGCATCTCTGCTATATTCAAGATCATAATTTTCTCAACTACTTTGGCACCAAGAAATTTTATTACTATTTTCAAATGGAACTTTTTATTTCTACATCTAGTCATGCAACATTCTAGAAAGGGTCTGGGACACTTATACAAATACTCACAAACATAGCAGATAAAACATTGGAGAGCACCTGCCATAGTAGGGGACGCCTGAGGACAAAGATCTAGGACAGACACAGAAACGTGGCCATGGGAGGTGACAGCTGCTGAAGACCTATCTGCTCTGGCAGCACTGAGCTCCCTGGCGCCCAGGACGAGGAGCACCACCAGTTCTAATGGTTGTGTTATGTGCAGAACAGAAAGTACAGATGTCGTTCAGAAGAACCAGTGCTTTTCCTGCACTAAAGTTTGGCTTTGCATTCATCTTTTAAGAATTCAGTAATTAAATTATTCATTTCAACGTGAAATAAAAACAGCAAACTTAGATGGGTGCTTTCTGTAATATCAATGACTGATTTCTGCAACTTCTGCGATCCATCTCCTAACAACGTAGTCTCATAACGTACTCTTCAAACGATAGCTACACGCCGTCAGGTCAAGGTTCTTTTCACTGAGTCCCTGAGGCCCCAGACAGCTCCGGAGGTCCCCTCCGTTCTGCTACACTCATTTCCGTTTCCCGCCCCCGGAGAGCGGCTGCAGATGCTCCTCTTACACTCAAGGTCCTGAAAAACGACGCCCCTGCTCAACTCTGACAAATGTGCCGCCCACCAACTCGCTGGTTCCTTTGCAAACACACCATTCACGACTAGAAGCAATTCTGTAGAATGCATGCCATTTTCCCAGGAGGCCAGAATGCTGTGGGCGGTTACATATGTAACTGGGTAATTTTCTGAAGCGCGTCTGTACTTGCGTCTCATTTTAGTCTGTCTGGGAGACAGACTATCCCTGTTAACAGTTCTTATTTTGCCCCCCTCTCCCTCCAAAAAAAGCTTCCACAGCCTTTAGTGTCCCTCTAACTTTCCCGTAAACACATCCTATGACTCGGCGCTCCGATCACGAAGAACAGCCACCTGTGGCCGACCTCCTTGTGTAGATGGCCAGGTGGCCTCCGTCTCCCTGAACCGGGGTTTCTAGGTTGTAGGCGTCGTGGGAAATGATGAGCAGGACTTGTACACTTTCTCGGGATTTAGATCTTGTCCAAGCTGACTGCAAATCTCATGATCGGCTTCACAGCGGTTTTCCTACCTTGAATTATTTTTATTTCGAGGTCGGAAGTTAAGAACGGCAAACCTGAAGTCTAGAAGTTTGCTTTAGAAAATCACGCTTGAGCTGAGCTGCCGTGGGCGTACGCCCGGGGGGCTGCTTCGTGTTATGTACAGTTGGGCATACTTTCTGGGTAGTTGTTCTGTCTGCTGGTAGGAAGGTAGCTACGGAAGCTGTGCACAGTCTAGAAAAACATCCAATTTCCCCCAAAACAGGACCTTCCAATGTGGCATGTCAGGAAAATGAGTCCTGATGATGGTGGTGGTGTTGCATCCAACAAGATCTCTGAACCCATACCCAGTTATACATGAACGACTAGGACATACGAGGACAACTGACTTAATGGCAGTAACAGAACGTGAATGTTCTCTAACTGAAATGCACTCACGCAAACTATTGTAAAATACCAAGGACGGAATCCAAAGGACAAGCTGCTTGCAGAGTTCCTTAGAGGGTAAGGCGCCCCAAACCCTTTGACTTTTAGGCCCTACTCAAATATCCCATGACAGTATTTTATAGTAACAAACTCAAGTCTTCCCTCTATGACAATTATATAGGACCATTAACATTTGGTCTTTGCGTGTTTTAAAGTGTTATTTTAATTAACAATGCAAAATGTGTAGTTCTTTTTTATTTTATTCTTTTTTCTTTTTTTTTTTTGTATTTTTCTGAAGCTGGAAACGGGGAGAGACAGTCAGACAGACTCCTGCATGCGCCCGACCGGGATCCACCCAGCACGCCCACCAGGGGCGAAGCTCTGCCCACCAGGGGGCAATGCTCTGCCCCTCCGGGGCGTCGCTCTGCCGCGACCAGAGCCACTCTAGCACCTGGGGCAGAGGCCAAGGAGCCATCCCCAGCGCCCGGGCCATCTTTGCTCCAATGGAGCCTTGGCTGCGGGAGGGGAAGAGAGAGACAGAGAGGAAGGAGGTGGTGGGGGTGGAGAAGCAAATGGACGCTTCTCCTATGTGCCCTGGCCAGGAATCAAACCCGGGTCCCCCGCACTCCAGGCCAATGCTCTACCGCTGAGCCAACCGGCCAGGGCTATTTTATTCTTTAAAATAATACAATATAAAGGAAACTAGACCATTTTAAACAACGTTTCTGCTATCACTCAAAGGATTATAGACTGTTTTGCCTCCTGCGATCTTGCTCAGTACTGAAATAGAGCCATCAGGTAATATAACAGTAACAACTTAATGCACACTGTAGCTATTTCCTTCTCTATAACATACTTCTACCTACAGCAGATAGGTAACACTTCCCCATGGTTCCATGGAGCACAGTCTGATAAGTACTGATACAAAGATGCCACACAGAGACTGAGATGTTAGTGTATCTGGCACATCTATTAGTAGGTACATTCTTCACTTATTGAGTTAAACGTGTTCTTTGCTCTGAGTCTGACAAATTTCATAGAAGTAAATTGTGCCTCTTGGCTGAAGGGCCATGAGTCAAGGATCACAGAATTTTTGAGGTGGAAGAGGTCATGGAGAGAAGTTAATTTCATGAGTAAAATATGGGAAGAAAAAAAAAAGAGCAGTGGAATCAGGCAGATCTGTGTTTGAATTTGGCTTCAGAGACCTTAATTTTCTCACTTGCAATAAGCAATTATTACTACTGGCCACACAGAATCATTATGAAGCCTAAATAAAGTCATACATGCAAAAAAAAGCTCACCTGGGTATCCTGTAGCTACTAAATGATTTGGTCAAATGAACTAGGTGTTTAGTTCCTGACAGAATCAGGACTAGACTTACAGCTTCTGGTTCAGCACTGTTTCTACAACAGTAGTCTTGTTTAAGAAACAAATACAAGTTAGCTAACATACGAGCCTTCCTGTAGGTCCCAAAGAACAAATTTCAAGCCAACTGTTACCATTTCCCTTAGAAGACTCAACATGGCAGAAAAAATAGCACTCCTAGACAAAACCGTAAGCATGAACCATTATATTTCTGAAAAGAACTTTAAGGACATAATAGAGAATTTATTTATAAATTATGACACAATGGAGGAGTAAACACTACCAGAAGTCACCATTATTTTAGGCTATTAACATATTTCTAACTACATTTCTTTAAAGGTGACTGCACCGAATGGTAGTTAGAAAGTTGTCTGCCTTGGGGTTGGGGAGGGAAGGGGCTGGGAGTCCTCTGACAGGTACATCACTGGAGGTGACACTCCACAGGCTGGAGTGAGTCGGTGGGGGTGGGGGGAGCCCCATCTCAGAATACATCCCTAGAGCTTCTTCTAGTTATCTCTATCTTTCATGACTGGCATTCTTGAAAATGAAATGTGTATCAGAAATATGTTTTCTATTATTTGTGTCAAAAATTTACAAGTTTTATTAAGTTTTTAAATGACTAGTTTAGAAGAATAGATAGATGGCTTTGTTTTCTACTTTATTCAAATATAACTTATTTAATTAAGAGGACTTTTTTTTTGTAGGGTAAGACAAGTTATGTTTAAATCATAGAAACAAGTATTTACTTCCGTGGCACCTGAGTACACTTCCGGGACTTGCAATGACTGACACTAACTACCTCAAGGAAGTCGTGGTGTTCTTTGGAAGGTAAAGAGTTTAAAACGAGCTGATTTTAAATACAGCCAATATCAATCTGTTTTCGATACAGCTGAAAGTTTTTTCAATTACATAGATGTCTATATTTTATACAATGATAGTACCATGATGTAAAATATATTTCTTTCTGTGGGTAGCAGTCAAAAAAGTTTAAAATCCACTGGTCCAAATCAGTGTTCTCCAAAATTTTCATTGGGAACCTCAATAAGTAAAAACAAACAAACAAAAAAAACATGAAAAGTTGAATATGAATCTCAATATTGACTTAATGTAAATATTGTTACTATTTTATGTCCATTGAATGACATATACAAATTAAAGGGCAGTGTAATAAGTAAACTGAAATAGGAGCTGTGAAATTTTCTTCCTGAACAGGAGATGACTTGGTTTCCCCCTCAATGCTTTGGAGTAATGTAACTCAAATTTCTTACTGCATATTTGTTCAGTGTTCTATGTGATGGCAGTCCAGAGCACTAAAGGGCAATTACTGACCACTCAATCAAGGCCTATTCAGAACACAAAAAATTGTTCTACTAATAGCCTAGTTAAGATGGAGTATTGCTGCTATCAATAAAAGAACAGAAATAATAAGTCATGGTAGCTTTGTTACTGCAACTATTTATATTCCTCCAGATATCCCCTTTAAAAAAGACTAGATTGGAAAATCTGGTTGTGCAGAATGACGCCAACTTAAGAATTCAATAAGAGGTTTTATCAATAACTTTTTAAGTGATTTACAAGATTGTGTTTATATAACATTTTATACCTCTTTTAATGTTAATTCCTGTTTCACAGGAATTATTTTCATTATTTGTTAATGTGCTAACATAGAAAATGACAGAAAGAGAATCGTATTTCCACTTTTTAGGCACGAAAACTTAATTATACCTAAGTCGCAGCTTCAGGATTCCGGCTAGAATTGTAAGCACGTGGAATGCTTTCTGAAACTGTGGTTTATAACGAGTGATGACTGGGAACTGCTACAGAGAACCCCCCACCGTGGGCCAGGAACTGGGCCAGCGCCGTTCACGTGCCATCTTATTGCACCCTCGCTGAGTTCAGACTCGTTTTCATCTTAGAGGAAGAGGTCAACGGCCCCTCCAGGGGAGCAGGTCCGGGCTTGGGTGGGCAGGGGCTGGCAGCAGTCAGGCTGGCCCGGGACCCCTGACTCGTGAGTGTGCAACCAGGCCTGCTTCTTGGCAGCTGAGTCAACAACATGTCCAAGACAGACCTTCCGGAGAGACTGCGCTGTCCACCTAAATCCTTCCTCTCTGCACCGAGGTGCTGACCCGCACCGCCCTTCCCTGCTCCCTTGCAGCACAGAAGGCCGAGGGCCATGTCCGGCCAACAGAGAGAAGAGACGAGTGCCACCTCTACACCAGGGTTTCTAAGAAAGAAGCACGGCTTGTCTTTTCTTTCTTTCTTTTTCTTTATCATTTCTCTCCCCTGGGCCAGCGGGATCCTGGATCTGGAGGTCAGTCTGACCGTGATGGTCGTGGTAAGTCCCAGTGGCAGGCGGAGCCAAGGGACAGGAACGCCACTTGGAGGAAATCCACTCACCCGCCTACCCCCCCCCCCAGGCGCGGATCAGGCTGCGTTCAGGTGTGAGCCACGGCTCTGGGGTTCCGCTGGGTGTAGTGGATCAGGCTGCGTTCGGGTGTGAGCCACGGCTCTGGGGTTCCACTGGGTGTAGTGGACCAGGCTGCGTTCGGGTGTGAGCCACGGCTCTGGGGTTCTGCTGGGTGTAGTGGACCAGGCTGCGTTCGGGTGTGAGCCATGGCTCTGGGGTTCTACTGGGTGTAGTGGATCAGGCTGCGTTCGGGTGTGAGCCACGGCTCTGGGTTCTGTTGGGTGTAGTGGATCAGGCTGCGTTCGGGTGTGAGCCACGGCTCTGGGGTTCTGCTGGGTGTAGTGGGTCGCGCTGCGTTCGGGTGTGAGCCACGGCTCTGGGGTTCTGTTGGGTGTAGTGGGTCGGGCTGCGTTCGGGTGTGAGCCACGGCTCTGGGGTTCTGCTGGGTGTAGTGGGTCAGACTGCGTTCAGGTGTGAGCCACGGCTCTGGGGTTCTGCTGGGTGTAGTGGGTCAGGCTGCGTTCGGGTGTGAGCCACGGCTCTGGGGTTCTGTTGGGTGTAGTGGGTCAGGCTGCGTTCAGGTGTGAGCCACAGCTCTGGGGTTCTGCTGGGTGTAGTGGGTCAGACTGCGTTCAGGTGTGAGCCACGGCTCTGGGGTTCTGATGGGTGTAGTGGGTCAGACTGCATTCGGGTGTGAGCCACGGCTCTGGGGTTCTGATGGGTGTAGTGGGTCAGACTGCGTTCGGGTGTGAGCCACGGCTCTGGGGTTCCGCTGGGTGTAGTGGATCGGGCTGCATTCGGGTGTGAGCCACGGCTCTGGGGTTCTGCTGGGTGTGGTGGGTCGGGCTGCGTTCGGGTGTGAGCCACGGCTCTGGGGTTCCGCTGGGTGTGGTGGATCGGGCTGCGTTCGGGTGTGAGCCACGGCTCTGGGGTTCTGCTGGGTGTGGTGGGTCGGGCTGCGTTCGGGTGTGAGCCATGGCTCTGGGGTTCCGCTGGGTGTGGTGGATCGGGCTGCGTTCGGGTGTGAGCCACGGCTCTGGGGTTCTGCTGGGTGTGGTGGGTCGGGCTGTGTTTGGGTGTGAGCCATGGCTCTGGGGTTCCGCTGGGTGTGGTGGATCGGGCTGCATTCGGGTGTGAGCCACGGCTCTGGGGTTCCGCTGGGTGTAGTGGATCGGGCTGCGTTCGGGTGTGAGCCACGGCTCTGGGGTTCTGCTGGGTGTAGCGCGTGAGGCTACAGAAACCAGCCAACCTTGTCAGAGGCCCCGCTTTGAGGCGATCCAGCTGGGGAACCCTGGGCTGGGAAAGGCTTCCCCCTACCTCGGAGAGGATTCTACTTTTACTTCTGGAAGGACAGACAAGTTCAGAGGATCCTCCAAACACGCAGGTTGGAGAGTGCGGATTTGAACCTGAGAGACTGGGCTGAAAGTTCCGCGTTCCTTACACACTGGTGGGGACGGGTGGGGCTGGGGCTCCAGGAACACCTGCAGGTGAATCGTCCCTGAACCTGAGGGTGTCCAGGAGTCACAAACTACCTCATGGACTGAACTGTGTCCCTCAAAAGTTCCCGTGCTGGAGCCCCCGCCGCCCGCCCTAGGGCGTGACTGTGTTTGGAGTGAGGGCCTGGAAGGGGCAGCCAGGTTCAGGTGGGGCCCTGGGGGGGGGCTGCCGCTCGATCTGACTAGTGTCCTTAAAAGGTGAGCCTAGCACCACAGAGAGACACCGGGCTGCAGGTTCCAGGGGACACCGTGTGAAGAGGCAGCCTGGGGGTGGCCACCCAAAGGCAGGGAGGGTAAACCGAGCCTGCCGACACCCTGAGCTCGGGCCGCCGGCCCCCAGAACTGTGGGAGGTACGTCTCTGTTGTCTCAGCCGCCCGGCTCGCGGCATCTCGCTATGGCGGCCCTAGAAAACGAATACGGTGGCCACTGGCTAAAGCGTTGTTTCCAGTGGACCAGGAGATAGAGCTGCGCCCGGAGGGAGGCAGGCGGGGGGAGGGAGGGAGAGGAGAGGGAGGGAGGGGGGAGGGAGAGGAGAGGAGAGGGAGGGAGGGAGAGACAGGGAGAGGAGAGGAGAGGGAGGGGGGAGGGAGGGAGAGGAGAGGGAGGGAGAGGGGAGGGAGGGAGAGGGCTGGAAGGACACGATGCCAGACCATATCACGGAGCTTCCCGAACACCCCCTCCTGCCGGGACCCCACTGCTTTCGGGCATTTCCTGCCACAGGTCTGTCATTCCAGGATAAACGTTTCCAGTAAGGGCCTGAACAACCAGAACTGCAAGAAACAGTGATTTTCCAAACCCGTAAGTGGCATCAGTAATAGGACATATGAGAGGAGCTGGAAGGCGCGGAGATTTTCCCGGAAAGCCGTGACTGCTCGGTCTGTGCATTTGTTTCCATCTTGCCGTTAGAATGTGAAATCACTCCTCCTCTCGCTAAATGGGTACTCATTTAAAACACTGAACTGTTTCCCTGTCCTGCTGTGGAGCCCAATGATATAAACTCTCATGAATATGGAACTCGGCCCCTGGAAGCACATTATGTCAAAGATAGTTGGAGGTCAGCGGCTTAGAGCAATTTCTATGCATGAAGTCTCATTAATATAGGGCACCACACAGTAAGGAAGTTCTATCGCAGTTAGAGGGTGTGTGAGTGTGTGGAGGTGTGCGTGTGTGTGAATGTGTGTGTGTGTGAGTGTGTGAAAGTGTGTGTGAGTGCATGTATGTATGTGAGTGTGGGTGAGTGCATGCAGGTGTATATGTGTTGAGTATGTGAATGTGTGAGAGCATACGTGTGCATGTCAATGTGTGTGAGTGTATGTGTGTGTGTGAGTGTATGTGTGTGTGTGAGTGTATGTGTGTGTGTGAGGACACAGAGAGCCGAGGGCAGCAGCAGGCACTGACTGTGGCTCGTGGATGAGGATGGGGAAGACAGAGTAATAAAGGGAAACACTCTAAATCAGAACAAATTGTTTAAAACAAAACCTCGCTGAATCAGAAAACGTGGGCTTAAAATCCAAAGCAATTTCTGTCTCAAAAAAGACAAGTTTTCCTGACCCTGAGGCCACAAATGGCCCCAATTTCTCGGGAAACAAGTGGTAACTGGCCCTGGATATCTGCAGGTTCTGAAGACACAGCCCACTGGTCATGCCTTGAGACCACAGTGGGAGGCACCGAGGTCTGGCCAGCCATGGGTCCTTAACCCAGAGCTGTGAGTCAGCTTTCTTGTTTTTATTTTATTTTATTAAAAAAAAATTTTTTTTAAGTGAGAAGTGGGGAGGCAGAGAGATAGACTTCTACATGTGCTCCAGCCAGGATCCACCCAGCCACCCCCTACGGGGCGATGCTCTGCCCATCTGGGGCCATTGCTCTGTTGCTCAGCAACTGAGCTATTTTAGCCTCTGAGGCAGAGGCCATGGAGCCATCCTCAGTGCCCGGGCCCAACTGTCTCCAACTAAGCCATGGCTGCGGGAAGGGAAGAGAGAGAGAGAGAGAGAGAGAGAGAGAAGGGAGAAGGGGAGGGGTGGAGAAGCAGATGGTCACGTGTGCCCTGACTGGGAAATGAACCCAGTGCATCTACATGCCGGTAGCATCTGTAACTCCTCTGCTCAGCCAGCTGGGCTGCGAGTCAGCTTTCTAGGCACTCTTGGCCCCTGAAATGCTCTCGAATACGCTTGTAGGACAGCTGGGGTGGAAGCACCCAGAACGGAAGGCGAAGCTGTTGATGGTGCACAGAATCGCCGACAAACGAAGCCCATTGAACTCAGTGGGCTGTGCTTCCTACTGTTCGTAACACACACGGTTACTCTCACCCCGTTCTCATCAGATGGTCCAAGTCACTCTTGATGGTCCCAGCTAGAGTTTGCCTTTATAGCTCTGATTGCGAATTCAACATCTTTTCTGATGAAAAACATAAGAACAAAAACTATTTTCACACCCCACAGCAACTGAGATGAGAAAGATGAACATAAACATAGCCATTGGCTGGTGTGATTAACCAGATATATAGAGCAAAAATAGGAATAAAAATCCCGAGCATTGGAATACTTTGAGCAGTACTTGGAATTCTCCAACTTGGGCTATAAGGAGAACTTAGATGCCTCTCATGAGGGAAATCTGAAAAAACTATCCAGCATCTGTTTGAAAGTTTAAAAGCAGGTGGAAACCTATGTTACTTAGGGATATATATATATGAATACGAGGTGACCGTTAGAAAAAGCACATAATGAGTATTGCAATAGTCAAGATAATAGTTGCACCGAGGGACGAGGGAGGAGGTTATGATTTGGGGAGGGGTGGTATGTGGAGGGTGTTGGGGTGCTGGCCACACTCATCTTCACAGTCTGGGTGTTAGTCACAGAGGTTTCTAGAACTGTGCAAATCTATAACACTATAAATAGGTTTAAGCTCTGTTATGTATGTATGATAAGTCTCTTAAAAAATGTGAGACTATATCAATCCATTAAAATGCCATATTTAAAGGTCAGTTAATACTGTATCGACTAAGGTCAGAAACCTTCCAGACGCAGGGAGCGCCCTCCCTACTGACGTCGCCAGGAGAGCAAACCCAGGAATCATGCTAACTGCGAACGGGCCGGGGAGGGGTTGGGATAGCAATGAGTTCAGGAAAGAAGAAGAGACTAGAATCTACGTAAACACAATTAATTAAATTTTTGAAAAAAGGGGGAAAAAAGGCAAATGGCTACAAAGGAGCCACAAACAGACTGGGGGCAGAAAGGATATATATATATATATATATATATATATATATATATATATATATATACACACACACACACACACACTGTTGGGCAAATGAGTTTGTAAAATTTGGGTTTTTTGAGTTTGCTCGTTTTTATTGTTAAAAATGGCGCTGGGCAGCACCAGGTATGTGATCTGTGAAATTGCAAATTACCTTCCTGCTTGGGAAAGGGCCGTTGTTATGCTGCTGTTTGCTGGAGGAGAGGTTTTCACACCAGAAAAGTTTTAAAAGGAAGAGGAGAAGGAGAAGAGAGAAGCCGGGATGGCAGGGGAAGAGAGAGAGAGCAGAGAGCACGCAGGGTGCTGAGGAGGAAGCCAGTTTGTGCAGAGGGAGAGCGAAGGTGTGCAGACGAGAACCAGGGCTCAGGGGCTTTTGAGCTCCGCTGAGACCGGCGGGGCCTTTGAGGCTAGAAGATTCTCCTGGCTGTGGAACCGGAGAACGTGTCAGTGGCTTTGTGAGCTCGGCCTGATTGAAGAGGGAAGTGTTTTCCCTGTGTGTTTGCTCGCCGGCTAGTGCGAGTCTTTAATAAAAGATGGCCCACCAAAAAAAAAAAAAAAAAGAAAAGAAGAAGAGAGCCTAAACCCAGCTGCTCTGAACACCCCTCCTGCCCACCCTGAGCACCTGCAGGCACCTTCCTAGATCTCTGTGGAGAGGTAATGAATTCACACCTGCTCCTGCTATTATAAAACTAAAGGTAGAATGCTCTTCTTGAGAGCTGGCAGCAGAAGTGGGTAGAAAGAAATGATTCTTTGCTTTCTCCGCTGGCTGTTCAAAGCCTTCCTGTCCTGCTTCTGCTTTCTGAAATGTTATTTTTAACCACTTAATAAGATTTAAGAGAAGATGAACGGCAGCTTGGAAAGCACAAACATGGGCAGAGTAAGGGTCTGGGGTGCAGTTCACATGAGCAGGGACCCCCCCTGGGGGGACGAAGGCAGAAACACTGCTGGGAGCATTTCCAACAGGTCCACAAAACCATGTCGCCATAATCACCTACATAAACACACACGTACATGCCACGGACGCGGAAGCCTGGGTCTCTGAGGCCGGGTTCCACACGGGCAGCATTTCCAAGGCCAAACAGATGACCTGCCCGCCAGCAGCGCCTGTTGATCCAGCCCGAGGGGGCTCCGAACCCCATCAGTTCTGTCCCACAGCTCGTTCTCCGGTCCTGCCCCTGCACCAGTCACTTCTTAGAATGAAGCTACTTGGTTGAGCAGCTGCTCCCGTTGCAGGCGTGAGAGGAGGGCTGAGAACACGGCCAACACATTCTCCGTCTCCCCACCCTCCCCACTGGCGAGGGAGACTGCTGTGTGCACGTGTGCATGCACACACGATGCACAGGGACACACGCTCACACACGAACATGCACTCACGTGCATGTGTGCACACAGACACACGACACACATGCGCGCACACACGTGCATACCTCCTGGGGTTAGGCGGGGCCACGTGGCTGAGGTCTGGTATCAGGCATGTGGGGAGAAGCGGAAAGGCTCCATCCGTTTCCAGGCCTGGTCTCTAAGTCTCTGTGAGGTGACACTGGGCTCCCTCCCCCTCCGCCCCTCGCCTGGAGGCAGAGGCTGGGGTCCGTGTGGTGGCAGGGATTCAGAGCCTGCTGAGGATGGCAGCGCCGCCAGGGGGCACATATCTGACCCCCAGCCTGACGCTGTGAACAGAGGCCTCATGGTCACTGTCATCTGAGTGGGACCAAAACCCGATTCTGCGACCTCCATCCGTGTTGCCTTGGTTCAAGGAGGCCCACTGCCCTCCTGGTTCTGTGCTGCCTCGTACACTGAAATCCAAGGACATCTACTGAGCCGGCAAAGCCCCACCCCACCCCTCCCAAATCAAAAGGAGCCTGGTGCTGCCTCGGGAGACAGGGGAGGAAGGGTTAGGTGACTTTGAGGCTGCAGGAGCCCCTCCTTCGGGCCGGTGCTCACCGGCTGCTCAGTCCCGGGGCTCCCGCTGCCACGGTGGCCTCCAGGTGTGCGGGTCTGGGCGTAGGGACAGGGCAGGCTGCTTAATTCAGACGGACGGACAGACAGACATGTGGAGAACATGCATGTGTGTGAACAGCCTTCTAAGCAGTTTGTTAGTAATTGAAAGCTCATAATATAAATTGCCAAAACGCTTTTCGCAAATATATGAATTTATATGCTGACCTGTTTGACTGTATATCTACCACAGCGTATTTTATGCTTTAAATGAGCAACTCTTTAGTAACTAATTATGCTCAAGTTTTTAAAATGTATTTTTTATGAATTGATTTTGAGAGCAACAGAGAGAGGAAGGGAGGGAGGGAGGAGAAGGAGGAGGAGAAGGAGGGAAAAGGAGAGAGAGACAGAAAGAGAGACAGAAACATTCATTTGTTGTTCACTTAGCTGAGCACTCACAGGCTGCTTCTCACATGTGCCCTGACCCGGGATCGAACCTGCAAACTCCGTGTTCCGGGGCGACGCTATATCCAGCTGAGCGAACCAGCCAGGGTCATGTTCAAGTTTTAATACGTATATGAATCATTTGCATATCTTCTTTAGTGATCTGTCTTGTAATACATTTCTCTACTTTTCAATGTGGTTTTAGAAAGCACAGTGAGCGGATTATTTGTGTGCATTTGAAAGAGTAATGTTCAAAAGCCAAAAAGTAAATCATTCGTTGGATTTTAGCTTTCGCTCCCTAAATGGCCGTCTGACAACCAGCCTTCCTGGCTCTCTAGACATCAGGACTATTTCTGTCCCTCAAAAGGACTGAGACTATTGGTCTTGTGCCCCCAAAGGCCCTGAGGACCCTCTCAGACTGCAGTAGGCGAGTGGACATATTAGATAGGAAGGTGATGGCATTCTAAATTATATGAAAACTGAAATTATGTAAAAGATGACCTGGGTGGAGAAGAAGAAAAGGCAAACATCGAAACAGAAGGTGGCAATGCCCATGGCATGTCACAGGGGAGGGAGAACCACTCGCTCAGCCCCCACCCCACCTCGAGCGACGGGACGTCTGGGTCGCTGGAGCTCACAGTGAAGTGGAGGCAGATGCACTTTACACAGACTCCACGGCAACTCTCCAGCAGGGCTCTGGAATAAACGACCGACAGCCACGGAGCCCCTCCGCACCGTGTGAGCGACCCTCCGCACCGTGTGAGCGACCCTCCGCACCGTGTGAGTGACCCTCGGCGCCGTGAAGCCCCTCCGCACCATGTGAGTGACCCTCGGCGCCGCGGAGCCCCTCTGCACCGTGTGAGTGACCCTCGGCCCCTCCGCACCGTGTGAGTGACCCTCGGCGCTGGGAAGCCCCTCCGCACCGTGTGAGTGACCCTCCGCACCGTGTGAGTGACCCTCGGTGCTGGGACGCCCCTCCGCACCGTGTGAGTGACCCTCCGCACCTTGTGAGTGACCCTCCGCACCGTGTGAGTGACCCTCCGCACCTTGTGAGTGACTCTCCGCACCGTGTGAATGACCCTCGGCGCTGGAGGCAGACAGGCTGCACGGCGGCTTTTCCTCCTAACTCAGGGATGGACTATGCAGTCGCAGCGGAAGGACAGCAAATGTCCACCATAATTACGAGCTTTCTCCAACGCCCAGAGCTCCACGCAAGAGCTCATCAGAGGCTCTGGAGGTAGAGGCTGGTTGAGCTGTGTTTGCCAATCTTAGTTTCAGCTCCATCAACATTTACTGAAAAACCTGTGCTGACTAGCAGATCTAGCCACTCAGAGACAACGCAGACCTGGGCGGAGACAGTGCTTTTGTATTCGGTAATGCTGCAGGCGCCCCTGCTGGAGAACGGTCACCCCGGCCGCAGTTCTCAAACCTTGAAGCCCGGGACTTGAGCAAATACGGAGAGCCACCCCCACGGCCCGAGGCAGGGCTGGGCATGGTGGTAGACACTGTGTTTTACTGAGATGCATGCCTGGGGCTGAGAACCAGTGCCTGGGGCAGAGTGGGGAGGCCCGTGGAGGAGGTGCTGCCTTGGAGCCAACCACACCTGGGTTCAAATCTCAGCTCCGCTCTTCCCGATGCTGAGAGGCTGGGCGCCCATCACACTGAGCCTTCACTTCTTCCTCTGAAAACTGACACTAAATCTCACTCTCCACGTTTACTGTTGCTTCCAAAACAGAAAACAAGTGCTAAGAAATGAGAGATACTCTTTCCTTGACTTATTTCCAGAGAAGTTTCAAAGGTTTAGTCCTTTAACTGCTGCTTATAGGCCCACCCACCCATCCACCCATCCATCCATCCATCCATCCATCCATCCATCTATTATCCATCCACCCATCAATCCACTCATCCATCCATCATCCATCCATCCACCTACCCACCCATCCACCCATCCATCCATCCATCCATCCATCATCCATCCATCCACCCATCCACCCATCTACCCATCCATCCATTATCCATCCACCCATCAATCCACTCATCCATCCATCTATCCACCCATCTATCCACCCACCCATCCACCTATCCATCCATCCACTCATCCACCATCCATCCATCCATCCATCCATCCACTCATCCATCCATCTATCCATCCATCCATCCATCCACCCATCCATCCACCCACCCATCCATTCATCCAACATCCACTCATCTATCCATCCACCCACCCATCCATCCATCCATCATCCATCCATCCACCCACCCATCCATCCATCCATCATCCATCCATCCATCCATCCACCCACCGATCCATCCATCCATCATCCATCCATCCACCCACCCACCCATCCATCCATTATCCATCCATCCACCCACCCACCGATCCATCCATCATCCATCCATCCACCCACCCACCGATCCATCCATCATCCATCCATCCACCCACCCATCCATCCATCATCCATCCATCCACCCACCCATCCATCCATCATCCATCCACCCACCCATCCATCCACCCACCGATCCATCCATCCATCATCCATCCATCCACCCATCCATCCATCATCCATCCACCCACCCATCCATCCACCCACCCATCCATCCATCATCCATCCACCCACCCATCCATCCACCCACCGATCCATCCATCCATCATCCATCCATCCACCCACCCATCCATCCATCCATCATCCATCCATCCACCCACCCATCCATCCATTATCCATCCATCCACCCACCCACCGATCCATCCATCATCCATCCATCCACCCACCCACCGATCCATCCATCATCCATCCATCCACCCACCCATCCATCCATCATCCATCCATCCATCCACCCACCCATCCATCCATCCATCATCCATCCATCCACCCACCCATCCATCCATCATCCATCCACCCACCCATCCATCCATCATCCATCCATCCACCCACCCACCCACCCATCCATCATCCATCCATCCACCCACCCATCCATCCATCCATCATCCATCCATCCACCCACCCACCCACAGTGATGACAGCACACACCCCAGAGCCACAGCTGGCTGGTTGTGAGCCCGTGCATCCCTACTGGCTGGGATACCACGTGCAGTTTGATGAACATCCATGAGCCTCAGTGCTCCATCTGGTGTTGAAATAATGACAACACCCGTTACAACAGGGCTCCCTGGGGATGCAGTGAGTGTCCGTGGCACCTCACGTACAGGAAGTGCTCAGGAGCAGCTCTAATCGTTACTTATTTTTTCTCTTGGGGAAATAAAACTCAGCAGACCTCTCTTCCAGAGCATAACCAACCTTTCCAATCAAATGAGGAGCTCACACAAAGAAAGGTGTTTTAAACCAGTTCTGATTGTCATAATAACTGAAAAAGGCTGGTTCACTGCTGACCAACCACGCCCTGAAGAATGTGTATGCCTAAAGTTGAGTGCTGAAAGTGTTTAGCTTAGAGCCTGGCCTGTGGTGGCGCAGTGGAGAAAGCGTCGATCTGGAAAACTGTGGTCACCTGTTCAAAACCCTGCACTTGTCTGGTCGAGGCACATATGGGAGTTGATGCTTCCTGCTCCTCCCCCCTTCTGTATCTCTCTCTCTTTCTCTCTCTCTCTCTTTCCCTTCTCTAAAATGAAGAAATAAAATCTTTTTTAAAAAAAGTGTTTCTCTTAGAGATCGTGAAGGAGGTTTCCAAGACTGAACTACGGGGAGAGAAAAGAGCCCTTATTGTTTTGGTGGTAAGCGGCACTAGACATTCATATAGGACTGGTGAATTTATATGGGCACTGCTGGCAAGACATTTGGAATGAGAGCCATTTAGCAGCAGAAATACAAGCTTTATCTGGCTCTTCTGTGGCTTCTGTGGGGCCAGAGCAGTTTGCTAATCCTCCTTACAGCCCCTGTTGTTGATATATGGCTAGGAGTCTAGAAATGCCCATCTCGGTTGTTTATTTTTCACCCAATATCTTGACTCAAATACTAGTGAATGCCCCCCCCCCCACCTCAGGCCCTGGAGATACTAAATAATGAAATTTGGGGAAAGGGTTGTTCTGTATGGATGGGAGCAGGGTAAGGGTTAAGCAGCTGTGTTTCTCACAGAGCGTGGAAGAGCAGTCTTGAGCAATGGGGTGCGTTAGAGACACCTACTAACTATTCGCTTTGAGCAGTACCCGTGCCGCTCAGCCTCCCTGTGCCTGCAGGAGAGCTCATTCTCGTTTGTGAGCCACAGAGAGTCCTTTGGTCTATGCCAAAGCAGGGACACAACCATCAAGCACATTTACAGACTTCTTTGCCAATGAACCTGCCCCATTCCAGCCTCATCCAGAGCCCCCGGCTCAGAGAAGTCAAGGGGTGGGTCCCCGCGGCAGATTCCTGTGCCCGAGAAGCCCTCTCTCATCTGTCACTGGAAGGAAGTGCTGGCTTTAGGAATAAAATGCCCCTTGAATACATAAAGACATTTTGCTTGAATCTTCTTGGAAGATTTATTCTCCAAAACCAGCTAGCCGTCACCACCAGTGATGAGAAGCGGTTGGCTAGGTAGTCTACACTGGCAGGGTTGCGGGGGAAGGGACATGTCCTCGGAGAAGCCAACACGGTCCACTCGCAAGTTTCCCCCAAACGAAGACGGTGCCAGCGCCTGATCTTGAGGTCCCGTCATTCCACACAGAACTGCGGAGTTGGGCCGAGAACCTGGGGGACCGTTCCAAGCACCCCGACCAGCGTGAGCAGCGGCACACCCGCGTACCTGTACGGAGCTGGCGTAGACACACTCTGGACCACACTAGAGGGCTCCAGCTCCCACAGGGTTGACCTTCCGATGTACTCACAGCTCTTTTACGCAACCAACCATTCTTTTTGCCTTTCGTACATGTTAATTAAGTCTTAGTTCTAAGATCATAGACGCTGATAGTGACCTTTTAATGAACCCCCAGCATTCTCGACTGTGGAAGAACATAGGTTTAATCTAGTCTTGTTCCGAATGGTCTGTTCTTCCTATTGAAAGTTTGCAAAACTTTGATTTTTCTAATTCTGTATTATTACTACTTTCTTTTATGCGCCTTATTCTATGCTCAATGAATCAAGGCAAAGTCAAATAAACCAAGGGGAAGAGATGGCCAGAGAAATGGGAAAAGTATATAATGAATGATAATTGGTTGACTTATGCCTTGACTTATAGGAAATGCCAACCTATGGTTGAGGAATGTCTAAATACATGTTCCTCTATGAATATTCACACCTATGTATATGTACACATATGCACATACACACATATTATATGTACTGGCCGTGGGAATACATGTATTATGAAACAAGAAAAACAAATACTCCCTTTTGTGCTTACTGTCTTCAGCATGTAACCTAAAGACACTTTTAATGGCACTGTTTCAGATCATCCACATAACGACATATGAGATGGGTGCTGTGGTCTTATCTCCATTCTACCTTACAGGAAACCGAGGCACGTCAGTGGGAAGGGCCTTGCCCCGTGGTGCACAGGTATTCAGTCTCAGTGTCAGGATTTGGACTTGGCTCCTCCGATGCTCTGTGTCCATCCCGGGTTCCGGGCAAAATGGTTCATTGGTTCGCTGGAGGTATTATTAGAGCTTCTGCAGGTGTTGTTTGAGATATGAAAATATGAAGCCTCCCTAAGAAAGCGTCGGCTGCTCCTGGTACCTCTCGCACCCAGGTCTGCAGAGCAGATGCCCATGTGCCATCAGTTGTATGGGGGACGTCCTGAAGGGCTGGGGGAGCCCCACCACAGAGACTCAGAGAGGGGGGCTCTCTCCTACAGAAGATGACCTGTGCATGGCTGGAAGAATTATGGATGGGTGTTTTCATCTAATTGAGCTCACTCTGTCATAATACCTAAGTGACTTGAGGAGACCCAAGGTTCCCGAGAGAAGCCATCCATTCCGGATAGCACTCAGAGCACCGGCGTGAGGCCAGAGGGACAAGGACGGCCGTGAGGAAGGGAGGCGCCGTCACCCCTGACAGCAAGCCTCACCTTGACTGTATGACAGGCCCTGAGACGTAAACTAAGCTGGGCGTGAAGCCGTTACACTCAGCCAGACATTTAAAAATTAAGCACGTCATAAATGATGAGAGTGCCTCTGTTGAGCCATGGTTCAAGACAATCCATTTTGTTTTTATATATACAAAAAAAAAAAAAAATCTATGACAACATTTGAAGGTCTCTTTTTTACATAATACAGGAAAACATAATTTGAGTCACAGGAAGAAAAGGCAGAAATAGTACCCGACAAATAATGCTGTGACAAACTGAACTATACTTTGTTACGAGGAAGCACTCTTGGAGTGCAGCCGTCCCTCACCCAGGGACACATGCTCCACGACACCCCCCCCCCCCAGCAGATGCTGATGATATGAGGGTACTGAACACGCACTCACTCCCTGCCTCGCTCGCCATGGAAACAAAGAGATTGAACCCCAAGTGTAATGTTCTAAAGATGCCATTGGCAAGGTTAGTTTTAGAAAACACCTTTAAAATGTACTTAAAATACAATTACACTAAATAAGAAGGTACACAAATAATGCATTTTGATTAGATAGGGCTTGATCATGCAAACCTTGTGTTTCATTGAGAGGTTGTTAGTTACCTTGCGGCAAAAAAAGCTAGCAAAATTAAAAGCTAGTTTACATACATTCTTTATAAAAATACAAGTGATGTGACATTGTTCACCTGTCCTGTGATGGCAAGGAATTGTCAATAGTGTAGAGTGCTATACAGAAAGTATTTTTGAAAAAATACATTCAATCTATTCACTTAGCCTGTCCCTTGAGGAAAAAGTGGCATTTTAAAAAATGATTGAGAAAAAAAATGCAAAAGGACCTTAAACTTACAAAAGGTACTCAGACCTTACTCGAAATAAGAAAAAAAAATGTGGAAACAGCATTTCTCGAATATAAGGTTGGGAATAAAAAATCCCAAAGTCTTGTAACCGCTCTGTTGGTGAGACAGTGGAGAAACGGCTGTGGTGGGACCGAGAAGTGACCCTGCTGCTGGGAGGGAAATGGAAACAAAGGCACCTCTTCCCTTTGCTACAGTAACCCCACCTCACGACAGTCTGAGCAGCTACGGAAATGTGTGTGTGTGCACAGTCTCTCAGGTGTAGCAACATCTGTAATGAGACCAATGAAAACGTAGTGTTTACTAATAAGGAAAAAGAGAGGCATAGACACACAACGGAATTCAATTATGCTACTATGGAAATAAAGAAAATATTCATATATTGCTAGGGAGTAATCTCCCAAATACAATATAGCCCGCAGAATGGGGGAAGAAAAGCAAGGTGGAGAAAAACAGTCACAGTATTCAATGTTCTACTGTAGAAGGGGAGGCACAAATTTTTTTTCTGTATTTTTCCAAAGTGAGAAGTGGGGAGGCAGACAGACTCCCATCCGCGCCCGACCAGGATCCACCCCACTGCCCACCAGGGGGCGATGCTCTGCCCATCTGGGGTGTCGCTCTGTTGCCGCCAGAGTCTTTCTAGCCCCTGAGGCAGAGGCCACGAAGCCACCCTCAGCGCCCGGGCCATCTTTGCTCCAATGGAGCCTTGGCTGCGGGAGGGGAAGAGAGAGACAGAGAGGAAGGAGAGGGGGAGGGGTGGAGAAGCAGATGGGCGCTTCTCCTGTGTGCCCTGGCCAGGAATCAAATCTAGGACTTCTACACGCCGGGTCGACGCTCTACCACTGAGCCAACCGGCCAGGGCCCAGAAGAGGTGACATAAATTTATATCAACACTTACATCATTGGTAATTTGTTTACATGTTTTTTTTTAAATGGGAGATTTTTCAAACAATGGCATTCCTTTGGGGAGAAAAGGAAGATCGAAGTAAATAAGAACAAAAGCTCTATTTCTGTTATTGTAACTTGTTTTAGAGCTCTGAATTTGGAATTCTGTCAATATTTTACATAATTATTACCATAAAATGAATTTTAAAAGCAATTTGGAGAAAATTAAATGTGTTTGTGATTGGTGACATAACTATACAGTGACTGTCATGTCCTCTATTCCTTTGGGAATATCTCTAATGACAAACCAAACGGCACAAGTCTTACCATTGTTTTCAGGAAGCATACTTTGCTGATGGTGTTCTAATGCTGACACCATTGTGTGTGTACTGTAACTAAGACAAACGTGTAATTATGTTGATCTCACTTAGTAATAGGATTTCTGCTGAGAAGCAACAACAGTTGTAAGGTTAGTGACTTCAAGTAAAAATTCCATAACCCTGAATTTGAACTGGAAATGTCAGTATAACTTGTTTCAAATTTTATTTAGAAAATGAAATTTAATAGGGTGACCTGACATTTATTTTGAAAGCATGCTTCCCAGCTCATTTAATTAAACCTAGAAACAGTGACCAAATTATGTAGTAACAGTGAGCACACCAAGCCCCAACCAAGACTGTGTCTTCTAAATACTGCTTCCTATTACAGGGAACCAGAGTTCCTTAGAAAAATGGTTGATTCCAGGTTATTGAGCAAGAATTATAAAAAACAAAAAAAACTAGAATATCTCATTGTACTAGAAAGTCTGGCTAATGTGCCCCAAGTAAAATTTAAAAATAAATGAGAAATAAATAAATGATAAACTGGTTTATAAAGGCAACTTGACTATGAAGAAAAATTTGAAAATGGATATTTATAGATGTTTCCATGTTATTTGGTTTTGTAAAGGAACAGGGTTTATCAATAAAAAAAAAACTCATCAAAAACTTAAAGACAGAAGCAGGATCTCCCAAACTTCAAATAAATGTTTCACTGATTTTTGAACCCTTTTGTTGAAAATATAAAAGCACGAGACCTTTCAATCATGTTCCGTAATATATTGACACATATATTATGTAAATATTAATTTCAAAATCATTGCATTATTGGCAGATACATTTGAAAAATTAGTATCATCGTTTACAAAGTCCTCAATGCAATCAGCTACTTCCATTTGAATCTCTGAAAAAATTTTTAAGGTATGTTTTTCAGCTGTGATCAACATTAAAACTGAGAGTTGAAATCAACTGAACTTAAAACCTGACCATTCAATCAAGGTAACACATAGTTTCCAGCCACAATTTTCAAAATTAATGAAGCATATTTAATCATACTGCAGTCATTAAATATATATGTATATATATGAGTTATGGACCCTTAATCACTTCACATATAAAAATTAACTCAAAGTGGATCAATGACCTAAATATAAGAGCTAAGCTATTAAATAAAAACATATGGATACATTTTCATGACCTTGGATTTGGTAATGGATTCTTTCACTTGACACCAAGAGCACAAGCAGCAACAGAAAAAAAAATAGATCAGTTGGAATTCATCAAAATTAAAATGTTTTGTGCATCAAGGACATTATCACCAACCTACATGTTTGGAGAAAAGTTCGGAAATCATGTGTCTGATAAAGGTCTAGTGTCCAGAATACATAAAGAATGTTTACGACTCAACAAGGCAAACAACGCAATCAGAAGTGCACAAAGGTCTCGATCAGGCATTTCTCCAAATAGATCCTCAAATGGCAAACAAGCAGATGAGAAGGTATTCAGCATTAAGGAAATGCCAAGTCAAATCCACCATAAGATACTAACTACTTCTTACTCAATAGGATGGCTACGTAAAAACAAACAAACACAAAACAAAACCAGAAACATAACCAGTGTTGGTGAGGACGTGAAGGAATAAGAACTCTTAGAAGTTATTGGTAACGGTGCAAAATGGTACAGCAGCTGTGAAACATCGTCTGGTAGTTCTTCAAAAGGTTAAACACGGAAATATGACATGACTCAGCATTATTCCAAACAGCCCAAAGGGAAGAACAATGGCAAATGCCCATCAACAAATGAACAAGAAAACACCACCTGTTCTTTCCACAGAACGCAATGTGATTCAGCCATAAAAGTGAATGCAGACACATGCCACCACTCGGATGAAACCTAAACCCACGATGTTCAGTGAAAGAAGGCACACTCAGAAGGTCACAGACTGTGTGATTTCTTTTGTACGAAGCATCTAGAACTGGCAGATCCATGGAGACCGACCCAGCGGCTGTCGTGAGACGGGGGTCAGGAGAAACGGGGAGTGACCAGTTCATGGATATGGGCTAGTTTTCTGGGGGTGATTCCAACGTTTTGACACGAGAGAGAGATGGCTGGCCACTGCGTGGCGTTGTGAAGGCACGGAACGCCACTGGAGTTGCTCACTCTAAAAGGGTTCATTGTCCGTTATCTGAATTTCACACAATGCCAAAATAATAATAATATAGGGCAAGTAAAAAGAGATCTTGTTAATGTGAAAGACTTAAAATTATTTCAAATCTTAAATATTTTAGATTTATTTCATTCTTCTTTAATCTCTTTTTAAAATATATATTCTTTCATATATATATGTATATGTTCAAAATCTTTAGTGAGAGGAGAAGGTAATTAAAAAATGTGGAGAGAACTGCTCTAGACCCAAGGTCATAAACCTGTAACTTGCAGTGTGAATCCATAGACATCCTTTACGGACCTTGGCTGAATAATACTGCAAATTTTATTTTTAATGCAGGTTTTGCATTTTTTAGGTCAATACAGGTCTTTCAGACCTTGGTGTTTTGTGTTTTTCATTTTCTCTCTGTGTGTGATCCAAACAATGTTTCTTGCCCAGCAATGATCAAATAGCCATTTGAATTTTCAACCCTCGCTAGGGACTGGGTGCATCTAAGCTAGTTTCACACCAGCAGCGGTCCCTCTGTTCTGAATCGGCATCCAACACATGCCGGACTTACCCACACAAGGCAGGGAGTAGCCCAGCTGTGCGTCGTGCGTGAACTGCCGGTCGTTGAGTCTGGTCACACAGTACAGGTGGAAACAGTCTAGGCAGATCACGTGGCGGTCGCTGCACTGGAAAACCAGCACGGGGCTCCTGTGGAGATGAAGAGAGACATTCCTGTAGGACGTCTAGGGCAGGGATACCACAGGCGCTGCAGGACACCTGGCCACCCAGCCGGCCGCTGAGGGCACGCTCTGCTCTGCGCAGACCCAGGTGGCTGAGCATGGAGCTCTCCTTCCAGGGCCATGTCTTAAAGATCGGAGGCATGCCAATCACTACACAGAACATCGATTTTCCTAATCTTATATGTTTTATTATTCATCAGCTGGTTAGACCCAAGCTCCGATATACACTCTTTCTAGAAGCCTGATGCATAATTCCAAATTAACCTACTAATAACCCCATACACTTATAGGTACTTCTAGCGATCCATCTTACAGCGTGGTGCTGATGACTTCCTCCTCTCTTGGCGACTGTGACCCCTTGATGGCAGATACTGGGGCTGCTTTACATTGGTATTCTCACAGCACCGGGCATTTGGAAGGTTTTGTATAAATGCTCCTTGATTTTGACTATAATAACGTGTAGGAGCTGAACTTCCCCAAAGTCAAGAGAAGAATGACGGTTGCCCCAAAGCTGGCGGGTTAAACAGGTGCTCGTACCCCACCGGCCGGTTGGAAAGGAGGCCGTGGGAAGGACAGGTGACCAGTGGAGACGCTTCCACTTCCAGGATGTGTCTCTGTGCCGCCCCACACCTCCCACCACCCAGTTTCCTAAATTAAGGTGAGGAGATTACTATAAATTGATACATGCAAGTCCTAAAAGTTTTGGATTCCCTTAAAACGCTTAACAGGAAAAAAAAAAATCTCCTCAATAACCTTGCAATTTTTTGCTAGCAAAGAAATCTCATAATTTTATGACGAAAAGGAGACCAATGGAATATACTAATTTGAGATCAGTCCCGAGGCAATTTAGTAGGAAAATACAAGTCACTGGAGTTTATTTAGATAAGCCTGTTCTCTATGTAACGATAATAAAACACAAAATAGTTTTCATTTCACACACAATTCCTAACAGAGCTGTGTCCTTCCAAAGCCCTTTCCCCAGAAAAACGGATGCCAAATATTATTAATATTGCTGAAAGATAATTATTGAACAGTTAAAATATTTTCAAAAGTCTGTTTTGCCACTTATTTTGAAGCAACATCTAACACAAAACCAAACAGGGGGGAGGGGAGAGGAATAAATAACTTAAAAAGAACCCTTGATATTTGAACGTCATGGATCTCGTGGACAATGGCCGACTTAATCCGGGCTGGCGTGTTCCCAGATATTTTGATGTGCTTCCACTTTCCATATCTGAACCCACCGAGGGCCTTTTTCAAGTAAGTATTGACTGTGTTCTGAACCACCAGCCTTTCTCCTTGTAACAGTTCCCCCTGAAGACGATACAGTATCACACTGCGCTCTTTCTGATGTGAGAGCCAGGCAGTACGCAGGCACGCACACGGCTCACTCACTCGTGCTGACCCCACGGGGCTGCTCTGCTTCACCCTCTCCTCTCAGAGCGGATCCTGTGAAAAATACCGGCCGCTCTGGGCTTTCGCAACATGGTCGATTAAGCCTGTGCAGACCCGTAATCTGCTGGCAATGCGTGGAAACTCGGGAGGAAAATAGAAGAACATTTATAAAAATGTTCCTATATGTAACCAGGTTAAAAAGAAAGCTTGGCGATTGCCCTGTGAGAAGAAATGAAACGTGAAGCCAAAGCCGTCAGCACATGAACCACTGCCATGGTGTCCCCGGGGGAAGTCCAGGTAGGTGCAGGGCACGCAGCCATCGGTCTAGAAAACGAGTCCTTTCCCCTCTCGCGGTGCCCCCTCTGCAGCGCGCATGGCCGGCGGACGAGGGCAGCGGCAGCCATTAACGGCTTGAGGAGTGCGTGGTGACCGGGACTTGAGACCCATTTAGGATGGACGGATTGCAGCCGCTGACATCAATAGCTCTCATTATACAGGGAGGGGGGGAGGGAGGGAGGGGGTGGGGGAGAGAGAGAGGGAGGGAGGGAGGGAGCGAAGGAGAGAGAGAAAGACATCAAGAAGGCTTTAGAGCAGGGGTCCCCAAACTACGGCCCGCGGGCCACATGCAGCCCCCTGAGGCCATTTAACCAGCCCCCGCCACACTTCCGGAAGGGGCACCTCTTTCACTGGTGGTCAGTGATAGACGCAAAGCATGGCATCGCTCACATACAGTACTACTTCCAGTGACGTGGGATGCACGCCTCACGGCTCCGGAAGCACGTCATATCACTTGTTACATCTAGCAGTGACAAATATGGAACCGGACATTGACCATCTCATTAGCCAAAAGCAGGTCCGTAGTTCCCATTGAAATACTGGTCAGTTTATTGATTTAAATTTACTTGTTCTTTACTTTAAATATTGTATTTGTTCCTGTTTTGTTTTTTTACTTTAAAATAAGATATGTGCAGTGTGCATAGGGATTTGTTCATAGTTTTTTTTATAGTCTGGCCTTCCAATGGTCTGAGGGACAGTGAACTGGCCCCCTGTGTAAAAAGTTTGGGGACCCCTGCTTTAGAGAATGTTCACCTTAAAACCAGTAGGAGATACACGGAACACCAGGTAACAGCGGGTCAGGAGCGGGAGAACCGCAGGGAAAGGGGTCCAGCATATAGAGTGTGCGCAGCACGGAAGGTGAGAACAGAGACCACACGGCTCTCCCCTAGGAGAGTCACTGCCTGGAACCGGGGTGCGTGGCGGCCCTGAGAAGCTGCAGTGTCCAGCGTCCGTGACAGTGATGGAGGCAGCCACACAGGTGCTTTCGCGTGCCCGTGTCAGACAGGAAGGAAACTCACAGCTGCGGGGAGTCAGAAGTGTTACACCAGTCAGTCACCGGAAGTTCTCAGCCCGTCACCATCTGTACGGAGTCGATTTATATTCTATGTCTATGGGGACCTACTGATGGCTCGGGAGTAGACACACGCATGCGGGTTTATAGATACGTGATGACGCACAGACTGTCATAGGTAGTATATGTCTATACGTCATGTAGAAGTATCTGTCAGTGGGTTTCTTGATACAGTCGAGGTGGGGTTGCTTATCGCTTACAAAGAACGTCCCTGGTACGTGTGAAACATTTAGGTGAGGGATGAGCATGACACCCACAGAAAGGCTATTAGATTAGTCACCTGAGTCATCTGAAAGAAAGTAAAACTCATGCCATGAATAGAGGGACCACATAATTGACTTCCTATACGCTACACGGAAGACGAAACAGGGGACCTAGTATTTACAAGAACCTACAGGTGCCTGGCTAGGAACTTCACATACCTTGTTCCTTCCCTTTCATTCCCCCTGAAATAAACCCCTGGGCCCTCCCACGGCCCTCCCACCCCTCCTGTTCCTCTCCCTGCCCCCTCTCACCGGTGTCTGCATGGTCCTAGCACACGCAGCTCGTTCCTCTAAGAGAAGGATCTCACGCTCACTGTCATCCATTCCTGGAATATAATACTAGCTTCAAGGTTTAAATCAAAATCCCAATTGTCAAGGTCCAGTTCAAGACCAAAGACCTCCGAGAAACTTTCCTGGGAGCCCAATTCTTTGCTGGTTCTTCCTTTGCACCCACAAGGTCTCCAGATATTACCGTCCCCCACCCCGACATTTTAGTATCCACCATTAGAATCTGGTAATTCATTTATTTTCAAATGGAACTCAGTGGAGTTGACACTGGTTAACACAATGACACAGGCTTCAGGTGTCCCCTTCTACAACACGTCCTGCACACCATATTGTGTGTCTACCCCCCCACCAAGCAGTCAAGTCTCCCTTCACCGCCATGTGTACCCCTACACCCACCTGACCTCGCCCTTACCCCTATTCTATCACCACCCTGTTGGCCGTGCCCATGAGCTTTTTTCCAAACTTTTTTTTTTTGCTCAATCAATCTCTCCACTTTTATGTTTCATCCGTTGCCACCCTAGCTGTCAGGATTCAGTGAAAAGTCTGGAAACACCAGAGGCCAAGCTTGACTGACACGGTCATGACTCGCATGCCTCTCCACGCACAGGGTTGAGCAACTGACAGTCATGTAATCAAGCTCCTGATTGCACCAGTGGGTAAACAAACAGGGTGCTTTTATTTTATAATTTCTCTGCTCCCGCCCATACATTTCCATTCAGTTTTCATTGAGCATCTACTTTGGCGAATGTAGGCCCTTTACAAACATGTGTGGAAGACAGCACTGAGGGAGTGAAACCAACATCGTACAGGTGTGTAACCGCTATAAACCTCGGGAGACACAGAGGCCCTGCCACCGTGCTTCGTCTGGGAACACGGGGTGTGCAACAGTTCTGCGCACACAAGCCAGGGGACCCGGGAACGTGCAGAAACTCCAGGACTCAGCCTTCTGTACGGCGCATTTTCACCAATGAAATAAAAGTTGGTTTTGCATCTCATTTGCATAATCAAACAACTTTCTTTCACTTGTCGTTTGCTTTTCTGATGTTCTTGTTTAATAATAATAATAATAATAATAATAGTAAATTAAATGTTTCTTTTTTTTATCGCTTCATATTCAATTTGAAATATCCCCTATTTTTTTTTTTTTTGTATTTTTCTGAAGCTGGAAACGGGGAGAGACAGTCAGACAGACTCCCGCATGCGCCCCACCGGGATCCACCCGGCACGCCCACCAAGGGGCGACGCTCTGCCCACCAGGGGGCAATGCTCTGCCCCTCCGGGGTGTCGCTCTGCTGTGACCAGAGCCACTCTAGCACCTGGGGCAGCGGCCAAGGAGCCATCCCTAGCGCCTGGGCCATCTTTGCTCCAATGGAGCCTTGGCTGTGGGAGGGGAAGAGAGAGACAGAGAGGAAGGAGGGGGGGGTGGAGAAGCAAATGGGCGCTTCCCTGGCCGGGAATCGAACCCGGGTCCCCCGCACGCCAGGCCGACGCTCTACCGCTGAGCCAACCGGCCAGGGCCTTCCCCTAATTTTTGCGAGCAGAATATTACAGGAGGTTTTCGTAGTCACTGAACTCAGGTGCCTGGAAGTTAGGATGGAAGGGACCTGTGCGTCCAGACAGCCTCCACTGGGAACCAGTGAGCTGAATTCAAACAAATGGGAAGACTGCATCCGGAGAGAAACTTGGCTTCTGGTCAGGAGAGGAAATAGATATGGGAAAGAATTCTCGGAACGCAGAAGCTACCCACTGGGCTGACTGAGAAGATGTATAGTGGGAAAAGAGGGAGGAGGGATGAAAAGCACCGGGGACAGAAAGGCTTCTGGTCAGGGACACCAACAGGAGCAGAGGGACTCTCGAAGACCAACCTCCTCTGTGGCATCAGGTCATGGGCTGCACCGGAGACGCCAGGCGGGGGAAGGGACCGATGTGTTAGTAAGTTTAATGCTGAGGGAAGCTGGCAAGGCGAGAGGCTGGAAGTCGTGAGAACTGCTGGGAGGTTGTTTGAATAACTCAGACGTGAGTTACCGAGGGACTTGGGTGTGCTGGTGGCTTCAGAAATGGCAGCGAGGAGACAGATGGCAGTGACATTTCTGAGAACACGCCAGGACTTACCTCCTCACAGGTCTCTGTTCCTCCCGACAGTCCTCTGTGCCCTTTGCTCAAATTATATATAAATGTTAACTGATCAATCTGGAAAATGATTTTACCCTCATGAGCCAGATTACAGAGCAGTGAATCAAAGGTTACATAAAGTTCTCAATCATATGGAAGAGGAGTTATGAACGCTCTGGTTGACATTACTGAAGAGGTATTTGTAATTGATGTCACCCCCCACCCCCTGCTTTTGTTAAAGGAGTGAGCCAAACACCTCTCTGTTCACAGTGTGTTGGGCATAATTGAAGGGGTCTTAGTAAAAAGTATGGCAAGGCCTTCACAGACGTCACACAAAGTACAATATTGTTACACTGCAGCCCAAAGATGTGAACTATTGTAAACCAGTTCTGCAGTGTCCAAAAATAGCAACATGTTTTATATGAATATGGTAAACATGCATTTTAGTCTGCTCCCTGCTTCATTTCTCTCTCTCTCTCTCTCTCTCTCCATCTATCCATCTGTCAAAATCTGTCCGTTTTTCTGTCTGTCTTCCCCATGCACATCTTCATTTATACCCAGTAAGAGAGAGGTTGTGCTTCCAACTTCCAGCTGAACGGGACACGCGTTGGATGCAATGTGCCAGCGACGTTTAGGTGAGTGAAGATCAGGAAGCACGTCTAAGCTCTAAAGGAAGTAAAATCCTAACAAAGTAGAGAGGGCAGGGGCACAAATGGCGGGACAGGGGGCAGGATGTTTCAGGCTGGGTCGCGATGCGGGAAGACCAGGCTGGGGGGCGGGGCGGCAGCGGCAGGCGTGGTCCCCGGGGGCCCCTCCCAGGCACTGACACGATCCCTCCCGCACGTCAGCCCCTCCCGCACGTCAGTCCCTCCCGCACGTCAGCCCCTCCCTCCAGCACGTCAGTCTCTCCCGCACGTCAGTCCCTCCCGCACGTCAGTCCCTCCCGCACGTCAGCCCCTCCCTCCCGCACGTCAGCCCCTCCCGCACGTCAGTCCCTCCAGCACGTCAGTCTCTCCCGCACGTCAGTCCCTCCCGCACGTCAGTCCCTCCCGCACGTCAGCCCCTCCCTCCCGCACGTCAGTCCCTCCCGCACGTCAGTCCCTCCCGCACGTCAGTCCCTCCCGCACGTCAGTCTCTCCCGCACGTCAGTCCCTCCCGCACGTCAGTCCCTCCCGCACGTCAGCCCCTCCCTCCAGCACGTCAGTCTCTCCCGCACGTCAGTCCCTCCCGCACGTCAGTCCCTCCCGCACGTCAGCCCCTCCCTCCCGCACGTCAGTCCCTTCCGCACGTCAGCCCCTCCCTCCAGCACGTCAGTCCCTCCCGCACGTCAGTCCCTCCCGCACGTCAGCCCCTCCCGCACGTCAGTCCCTCCCGCACCTCAGTCCCTCCCGCACGTCAGTCCCTCCCGCACATCAGCCCCTCCCTGCCTCACACCACGGGAAACATGGACGTGGCCCTGCGTGGCTTCCGGAACCAGAGGGGAAGGACGGCCACGGCTCTGTTTCCGCTTGTGCTCTCTCCTGGGGTCGCCTGCTCTGAGGGAAGGGAGTGACCACGGGGCCAGGACCCTCAGGCAGCCCTGCGGAGAGGTCCCCGGCAAGGAACGGCGGCCTGTCCACGACAGCCGGCCCCGGAGCCGGTCATCCCCCGAGCCGGTCATCCCCCGAGCCGGTCATCCCCCGAGCCGGCCATCCCCCGAGCCGGTCATCCCCCGAGCCGGTCATCCCCCGAGCCAGCAGCCCCCGAGCCGGCCATCCCCCGAGCCGGTCATCCCCCGAGCCGGTCATCCCCCGAGCCGGTCATCCCCCGAGCCGGGCAGCCCCGAGCCAGCCATCCCCCGAGCCGGTCATCCCCCGAGCCGGTCATCCCCCGAGCCAGCAGCCCCCGAGCCGGTCATCCCCGAGCCGGTCATCCCCCGAGCCGGTCATCCCCCGAGCCGGCAGCCCCGAGCCGGCAGCCCCGGGCCGGTCATCCCCCGAGCCGGCAGCCCCGAGCCGGCCATCCCCCGAGCCGGCCATCTCCCGAGCCGGCAGCCCCGAGCCGGTCATCCCCCGAGCCGGCCATCCCCCGAGCCGGCCATCCCCGAGCCGGTCATCCCCGAGCCGGCCATCCCCCGAGCCGGCCATCCCCGAGCCGGTCATCCCCCGAGCCGGTCATCCCCCGAGCCGGCCATCCCCCGAGCCGGCAGCCCCGAGCCGGTCATCCCCCGAGCCGGTCATCCCCGAGCCGGCCATCCCCCGAGCCGGCCATCCCCGAGCCGGTCATCCCCCGAGCCGGTCATCCCCCGAGCCGGTCATCCCCCGAGCCGGCCATCCCCCGAGCCGGCAGCCCCGGGCCGGTCATCCCCCGGCCGGTCATCCCCCGAGCCGGTCATCCCCCGAGCCGGTCATCCCCCGAGCCGGCAGCCCCGAGCCGGCAGCCCCGGGCCGGTCATCCCCCGGCCGGTCATCCCCCGAGCCGGTCATCCCCCGAGCCGGCAGCCCCGAGCCGGTCATCCCCTGAGCCGGCCATCCCCAAAGCAGGTCCCCCGGCCCAAGGCCAGCCCGCGGGGGACCGCAGGCCTGGCGGACACCTCGCCCTGACCTCCGCCACCCTGAGCAGCCGTCCAGCTGGGCTGCTCCCAAAGTCCAGACCCACAGACAGCGGGCGAGATACGTTTCCCGTGACCTTAAACCCAGACGTGTGGGGGTCATTCCTCCCAACGCAGCGGTGTGACCAGCGTGTGCTCAGGGGAGGAAGGTCACACTTGGAAGGTCAGAAGAGAGCTGATGGAGGCCGTGGTCACTGACGGCGCATCGGACTTCAGGGGACGGAGAGGGAGGAGACATTATGGGTCCAGGGAAGCAGGGGCGGAGGGGTCGAGTCCCGAGCGCGGGAGGACGGTGCCAAGTCACCCGCTGGGGCTGCTCTCCCACCCCGGGGAAAAGCAAAATCGCATACAGGTATGGCTCTGGGGAGAAGAGGAATTTCTGGAATGCAGTGAAAAGCAAAGCACGTTAGAATAAAAATATTCAATGCCAATCACGGAAGAGATACAAATGAACCTTCCTCACTGGAGGGAGAAAGGCAGTCCTGAAATTTAGCTAACCCAGCTTGACCCTCGACAATGCACACGCTGTCCTCACAGTGTTCAGGCAACAGGAACACAGATGTCATGCCCCAGTTAGCAATCTTCCTGAGGTCTCCACAAACCCTCTGCACATGAACAACGGGGACTCCTGGGAATTTAGCAAAGCATTTGATTAGATAAAAATAATTAGGGAGGGAAACTACACCATTAAAGGAACTCGAATTTATCTTCTTAACAACTGTCACTTTAAATCCCTTTTAGCTAGAGACAGCTTATACACAATAAAGAAGCCCCCGAGACCTCAGAAACCGAATGCATTTCCACTTCATCTATATTTAGCATCATTACATACTAATTGACCAAGTGCACTGCCGACAGAGCCGTCTGCAGCACGCAGCCTGCCCGCAGAAATGCCAGAGACAACAGTCTGCCCACATGTGCCATAGGAGTTCATTATGTGAGTTAGCCAAGTGAGCAGTCCCAGTCTCTGAAGAGGCCCCGGATCCAAGACACTAATTGATAGACTCAACTTCTGGAAATTTAAATAAGCTTCAACAGTCGAATGACCTTCAAAATCCCTGCCAGCAGCCAAGTTTAAAATCCTGAGCTATGTTCACTGGCCATCAGTCTGCCTGGAACCAGAGCCCTATGGAAGCCCAGGCGGCGGCCCCTGCCAATCTCCCCCAGCCCCCCTCTGCTGAACACAGCAGTTCTTCCTGCTCTGTTCAGTCCACATTGCTGCACACAAAAAAAGGGGGTTGACTAAGCTCTGTAAGCTGGCCTGCAGAAGTCCCCACGTCTCAGCATATAAAACACACCCAAGGCAGAGACTTTCTGTCTACATTCCCAAATCTGACTTTCGCCGGTCCATTCTGCCAACACGTTTGAACAGCCGCTACATGCTAGGTGCTGTCTCGTCAACATGACATCAACGTGAACAAGACACGGTCCTGCCCTCAGGGCCTCACAGTTCTACAGGGTGGAAGATAAGGAATTATCTCACAGTGTAGGGAGCCCTACCATAAGGGTGGGTTTAGAGATCGCTGACCCCCCTGGGGTTAGGAACGGGGTCTCTATATAGCTCATGGCTCAGTGCATTCAGTCCATATGGAGAGAAGATGGATAGTAAACCAATTTCATGGCTTCCCTTGTTTATGAAAGCTTTAAATACAATGTTATATAAAATGATGTAGTAAACGCATCACAAATAAAATGATTAGGAGATATAAATTCTTTGTTTACTTCCCTACTTGACAAAATTCCCCTTTCCTCTTCGATACTCATTCAGAAATTCTATATCCCATCTGTGGTGTTAAATGTTACTGGATTCAAGAGAATTTCTAACCTCAGTTTGATCCAAAGTTTGATCCCACTGATCAATCCTCTGTAAACTCTCTTGTCATCCATGGGCAGTTTGATGCCCAGAGAACAACCTGGTTTTTTTCTGTATCTCATGGTTATGATATTCACCAAAATAGTGCTACATTCTCGGATGTGCTCCTGATGTGATATCTGACAGTCCTGTGGGCATTTTTTCTGCATTGGGTACCCAGGGCTTTCTTCACTTAACATCTCCATATCAAGGTAACTATATCCCTGTTGACATGGTAACCTCAAGGGGTAGCCCCTTTATCTGCTCCAGACATTGTTTCAATATAGCTTAGTGATATTGAGAGAGCCTACAAAACAGGAGCCATGGAGGTAGTTGAGCCAAGATACAGAGTAGCAAGATGAACGCGTTCTAGAGCAGACAGGTTTGGCCTGGGGGTGTCAGTCTAGTCGGAGTTCTCCCAACTCAACCCCCGCGTGCTGGCTGACCCTGAAGCAGTGCCCTGAAACTCCCCCACCCAGGGGCCCTAGGCAATGTAATCAGCACACCTCGGCAGCAGTATTCCAAAGGGCTTCTCACCATGGCAGGTCTTGGCCAAAATGATAAACTGGTCACACAGTGCCAATGCGTCAAGACGCCGGATTTTGCTCAAGTCACCCCACAATATGCATCTTTCAAACTGCCACACAAAAATCCTTCTGCTTCTCTCGGATCAGGCCCCCCCAGACTCCGGACCACCTCTTCCTTACGTGCTCATCCCTGCGTGCACGCTTCTTCCCAACCTGTCTGCATTTTCTATCAAACAAAAGCTGTCACGGTTCCGCTCAAATCCAGCCTCCTTCAGGGACGCTTGTCCAGGAAGGCTCCGGCTAAGGGCGCCTCTCCACTCACCGCCCAGCCTCCTGTCACACGCACGCTGGGGAGGTCCTGGTTTTACACGCAGCGTGCTATTTTAGGTCCACGTTATTGTATTGCCCCCACCTGCTTCATGACGGGTGCAGGTCTCCCAGCTCAAACTCACATGCACCCGGGGGATGCCCCGCGGGCTGGTTCCCAGGCCCGGCACCGGGTGGGGGTGGGGGTGCACAGAGCTGGTCCTCAGCAGTCCTGTCCACGGTGAGAGCCCATCTGGGCCTTCGGGGGGACGAACGAGGGGCCACTGGGCCCAACGCTGGTCAGCAGAGAACGTTCCCTGCCTGAGGGGGAAAATAAGGACAAAAGGGCGAGTAGTCGGCCTGACCGAGAAAGTCGAGGGGAGCGAGGAGGTCCTGCAAGAGCACTTACAACGGAAGGAAGTTAGGGACGCTGCGAGGCCGAGCGGTGTGTTTTCATTTTACCCCTTTAGCTTTTATCAAAGTTCCGAACCCCCCCCCCCCCCAGAACCTGAAAATGGAACTAGGACACAAGGACTCTACGGCCACAAGCCTCAATCGTCCATGTCTTAGGTGGGGGTGAGTTCGGGTCTAGCACGTATACCATTTTGAACCATTCACATTAAATAGGTTATGCAAAATAAAAACATGAAGCCATGGTTACGAGAGAAGATTCATGGACTATTCATTCCCTCCAGATCAGGGGTCCCCAAACTTTTTACACAGGGGGCCAGTTCACTGTCCCTCAGACCATTGGAGGGCCGGACTATAAAAAAAACTATGAACAAATCCCTATGCACACTGCACATATCTTATTTTAAAGTAAAAAAAAAAAAAAAAACAGGAACAAATACAATATTTAAAATAAAAAACAAGTAAATTTAAATCAACAAACTGACCAGTATTTCAATGGGAACTATGCTCCTCTCACTGACCACCAATGAAAGAGGTGCCCCTTCTGGAAGTGCGGCGGGGCCGGATAAATGGCCTCAGGGGGCCGCATGCGGCCTGCGGGCCGTAGTTTGGGGACCCCTGCTCCAGATGGTGGAAAGCTTTGAAAATATTTATTTGATTTTATGTATTACTTTTCTAAGTACAATTACTGTTGACACGTTGAACCCAAACACAAACCATTAACCTCTAGAAGTGTTAGACTGTCAACATTGTAACATAACAATACAGATTAGAATTAAAAAGTAAACCTCTTTTCTTTTTTAGGAGTTAAATTGTCAGAAGCCATGTGGTAGACCCTCTTTTGTAGTAATCCGCTACAATGACCTGTTCTACCTGTCCCAGCCCCAGCTTGTCTTGCTAAGCATGGATAGCAGAGAGACGCCGATAAAGAACTGTAACTAGTGGGTAAATCGTAACGAAATAACTGTTGCATGTAACCAAATGAAATGAACAACTCCAAAGGGCATTTGGCCCATGAGAGGGAAATGCATCTCATGAAAAATTATCACCTTAACTTTCTTATCCCCCATCTAATAGTATTAATTTCAATTCTCAAAGCTGTATGTATAAAAAGCCCAGGGATGCTCAAAATCGTATTTATAAGAAGAGCCCAGGGACTTGCGAGTTGTCTCAGGGCACAATCTAGTCACACTGCTGGCGTGTACGCCTCAAGGAAGCTGAGGTCAGATTTGACACGGAATACTTCCTCGGTCACGTCACTCACACGGAGCTGTTCTGTGGCACATGCCAACTCCTGCATGCGTCTTGCTTTGTTTTCTCTTTTGTGAATAACGGCTCGAAGCCGAGAAAGCCCAGGGCCTCAGCAACTGCACTCGGCTAAATTGAGACAGATATGGAGACAGATCTTGTTTAAATAAGCACCCCACTGTGAAATAAATTGTTCTGGTGTATTCCCAAATCTCATGACAGGAAATATTAACGTGTTAAGAATCAGTCCAGTGGCTACGAATGTTAGCAGCTATTTACCTAGGAAATTATTACAGTCACAGAGCGGTTTAGAAGTGATACATCTTTTGCCACCTGCTCGCCAAACCTGGCTCAGAGGATGTCTCATTGGTTTCTCATTCATTCCTACAAGTGAGTGGATGGATGTTAATAGAATATTGGCTCTTTTATTCCTGGTATCAGACAGACATTGAGGCTCAGGTCCTCTGAAGTGCTTTGAAATGAAGAACCCGCCTAAAAGATTATAGTCATCCGAACACATTTCCACAATGAAAATGTCTCACCATGAGGAGGCATCGTGAAATGTCTGAGGTATCGTTAGACGGATTCAGCAGTAAAATATTATTAAGGTAATTTAAGCAGTTGGGGAGTACAGTAGAAATATTATTCCCCTAATTAATGTAGTTTTTTGCTTTCCATACAGCCAGAAAAGTGGTACATGACATGACAAAATAGTTTGCTAAAAATAATCAAAATCAACATGGCATAACTCTACAAACCCAACCGGATGCACACAGAAAACCCAGAAGGGGGAGGCAGTGCGGAGACGGGACCGCTTGCCCTGGAGGCTGGAGGGGGAGGCTGGTGGGGAGGCTGGGGGAGCCCCGGGGAGGTGGGAGGAGGCTGGGGGAGGGGAGGGAGAGGGGTGAGGTGGGAGAGAGGGGGGATGGAGGGAGGTGCAAGGGGGAGGCTGGGGGAGGCTGGGGGAGACCCGGGGAGGTGGGAGGAGGCTGGGGGAGGGGGGGAGAGGGGGGAAGGCTGGAAGAGGGGGGAGAAGGGGCAAGGTGGGGGAGAGGGGGGACAGGGGGAGGTGCAGGGGGAAGAGGTTGGGAGGCTGGGGGAGACCCGGGGAGGTGGGAGGAGGCTGGGGGAGGGGGGGAGAGGGGTGAGGTGGAAGAGAGGGCGGATGGAGGGAGGTGCAAGGGGGAGGCTGGGGGAGGCTGGGGGAGACCCGGGGAGGTGGGAGGAGGCTGGGGGAGGGGGGGAGAGGGGTGAGGTGGAAGAGAGGGGGGATGGGGGGAGGTGCAAGAGGGGGGATGGGGGAGGCTGGGGAGAGGGGTGAGGTGGAAGAGAGGGGGGATGGGGGAAGGTGCAAGAGGGGGGATGGGGGGAGGTGCATGGGGGAGGCTGGGGGAGGGAGGAGTCTGGAAGAGGGGGGGAAGGGGCAAGGTGGGAGAGAGGGGGGACAGGGGGAGGTGCAGGAGGGAGAGGCTGGGGAGGCTGGTGGAGACCGGGGGAGGTTGGGGGAGGCTGGAGGTGGTGGGGGGGAGAAGTGGTGAGGTGGGGGAGGGGAAGGGAGGAAGGGAAGGGGGGAGGGAGGCTGGGGGAGGCTGGAAAGGTTTCTTCAGGCATGTTGGACACACCTGGGCATGTCTGAAGAGTTAAGAGAAAGGCCAGTGAGAAATTAACTTAGTCTAAGAAGTGTGTTGCCCTGTGCAGGAAAGGAAGGGGCCCATGGACTCTGTGAAGTCTTCCGGGGACAAAAGGCAGTGATTTGGACCCTGCGGGACAGACACAGACAGAGGGACAGGTACATTGGGGACAGTGCAGTGTTGCAAGTCCCCTATACTGACTGGGCTTCTTCCCTTTTTTACAGACATACGTAGGTTTAACCATTTTTAGAAAACTTCAATATCATATCCCTGGGTCTGCGGGGCCACTGTTATAGAATTAACACCTTTCAAATGATCTCCCATGGAAATGGAGACTTTCTGGTCGTTTCCCAGCAGGTTTCACTCCGAGTCTTTGCCTAGAGCCTACATTGAGTAATAATGAGCCCGATAACGTAACAGTACACTAATAAAAACTGAAAACTGGGGTTCCACGTTCCGTCCAGCCCGTTTGTCCTTATCCTCTGGAATGTCCAGGCGCTGGACACAGGGCGCACACGGGACAGGAGAGGCGCTGGCAGCCCGCTGGGGACTCTGGGGACCGTGCGGGTCAGGGAGGCTGTCTGGGGATAGTGTCGTCAGACAGGGCAATGGTATCAGAGACATAAGAGATGATTAGGGAGGAAAACTGGCAAAATCCAGAGGTTAATTAACCCGAGGCAGAGAGGAGACTGTGCATCACATCCGGCTTCTGCTTTGAAACATTTATCAGATGCTTTGAACGGACTGGGCTCCCACTGAGGGCTTTCCCTGCATTATTTATTCAATCCGCGGGACTCCGAGACAGCCTCAGTTGGAGGGCCATGTCCCTCAGTGCCACCTCACATCTGACAGTGGCCTTGCACACGAGAGGGGCTCAAAAGTATCTGTCGAGCAGATGGCTGGCTGGCTGGCTCCCCGTCCCTCCTCTCAGGACAGCGGTGAAAGGGCCCGCCCCGAGGGGGGGCGGTGGGGACGGGGACGTCCAGAGCTGCGAGACGGCGGGTCCCGCAGCCAGCAAGTGACACATCAGGCGCCAGAACCGACCCTGCCAAGGCTCCGCCATCGCCCTCAGTCCTGCGTCCCACTGTGACCCTGTCCAGTCTGTGACCTGGTGACCCTGGCTGACACGGGACAGAAGCACTGGACGAGCAGCAGGCCGGAGACCAGGAAGGCTTCGTCCAGGTCTCGACTGGCTGAGGTTGGCACGTCTCTGGGACGTCAGGTGCACACGGGTCCAGCAGGGGGTCTGGAACTCAGAGAAGGGTCAGAGCTGGAACCCGGTCCGGGCACCCACCAGCCCGGAGACGCTGACGACACCCTGGGGAGCGGGTGGGGTCCCCCGTGGACAGTGAGTAATTAGGGGAGGAGGTGGCCCAAAGACACCCGGAGAAAACCGACACCCCGGTGCAGTCAGTTTGCCTAAGAAGTGCTCGCGTGCTGAGCTGCGACATGAACCCGTTCTACTTCTTTCCAGGGACCTTCACACACACCCGCTGGGCAGTGGCCCCCAGCAGCGTCCACATTCCATGCCTTCCCATCACGGTTGGTTATTAAAACAGTCCGCTGTTTGGTCCCTGCTAGAGCAGCCCCCTTATACCCCCATCTCCCACGGCACTGGAAATAACCGGACAGGAGCCGCGCTGTTCCGGTGCCCGCGTGCGCAGACGGGCGTGTGTGCAGGCTCCGTTAGCCCCGCGTCCAGGGACAGTGGGACCTCCTGTGTGTGTGTGTGGGGGGGCTCCCCTTTTCCTCAACTCTGTAGCCTCTTAGCTCCGCCAGAGCGGAAGGACCAGCCAGGGCCAGCACTCAGCTTTCCACACCTGGTCCTTGCCACGTGTGCCAACAGGTCTTCACGACATTCTACTCTCACCAGTGGGAGGCATCTGACTGTAGTCATGAATCTCCCGCCAGGGCTACTGAAGAAACAATGTGTCTCAGTTCACAGCAGGTAGTTACAATCATCTTCCCCAAGTCAGTAAACCCTCTTCCCTGGACCCAGCTGTGTTCTTAACCACTTACCCTTTTTTTATTTCAAAAGTGAATATGGAAGAAATGTTCCAGCGGCCATGCTCACAGAGCTGGCCCTCGGTCAGTGCCAGAAGTGGTCTTCCAAACAGCCCCCAAGGCGTGCTATCCTAGTGCACACTCACGCAGACACACACACTCTCTCTCTCACACACACACACACACACACACACGCGCGCGCACACCCAGAGCATCCTGTTTGTGCTCTTGTGTTCCAATGGCCGTGCCTCCTCCCTGCCTTTTCTCGCTGCTCCACTAAGTCCCGCCAGGGGCCCTCAGATGGCAGCCCTCCAGTCACCTGGGGCCTTCCTGTGGGCCTAGGCCACGCCTCTCTCCTCCAGCCCCATTCCCCACGGGGCACGGCTCCCCCATCCGCAGAGCAAAGGCCGAGAAGAAGCAGGGTTCCACGGAGAACTGCATCTCAGCTCACCCGGGATGGACGTGCTGACGCTCGCACTTGCCCCTGAGCACGCACGGGCGGCATGTGCCTGTGGCACCTGGATGTGGCCGTGGCTCGCCCCTGGGGTGGCAGCCCACCCCCAGACCGGCCCCATGTCTGACACAGACCTTCCAGGCTCAATCGGTGCTCAGAGATTTCATTTTCTGTTTACTTCACATGCAAGGAGTAGAGGGATGAACGTGGCCTGGTCACCCAGGCTGCTCATGCCACGCCGACAGGCCTGCCCGGGCAACATGACCCCACCAAGGCTCCCTCTCGCAATGCCAAGGCCGCTGGACCCATGGACCGTGAGGCCAGGGGCCCCGTGTGCAGGTGGCCTCCGGGCAGCAGCTGCTTGTCGAACTGGCCAGCCCTGACCCTACTCACAACGACACTCAGAGTTTTGGCCGCCCGTGCGCGGGACGGTGGCAACGAGCAAACTTCTGATTCAAAGGAACCCGCCCACTTCTCCCCCCCAAGCCTGCCCTGGGCTGGTGGTGAAGCTCACCAGGGACGGCTGGATTGTCTGTTCTCTTCAACACGAGAGAGCTCGCCCTCACGTGAGGGAGGGTCCGCCCGACGGGGGGCTCTCGGGAGTGGTAGGAGGAGGCGGGAGGCACGTGCTGGTTCTCGCTCTGGCAGGACGGAGGGTCCGGCACAGGAGGCGCCGCGAGACTGACCCCAGCCTCTCAACTGAAGGCCAAATTCAGTTGTGTCGTGCATCCGGCAGGCACTTGATGGTGTGGTGGACGGAGAGCCAGGGGGGATTTGATACAAAAACAGAAAACAGGTCCTTTCTCCAAGGGATCAAAAGCAAATTAGAGAGATGCTTGACAGTGAACTTCAGAGAGAAGCACCCGGGATGAACTGAGAGTATTCAAAAATTTTCACACACAGGAAACGATCTGACTGCAGCCCGTAGAGGACTCCTGCCCGTGTCCACCGCCAGCCGGACCCTGCAGACGACGGAGGTTTCCAGGAGGCGTTTCTTTGTCAGTCTGGCTCGCCCGGTAAGTATTACTTAAACTTTAAAAAGCAGCCTAATGTTTAGCAGAATTAAAGGAAACGAGTAATTATGTCCTGTTTTTCTCAGTACAGTTTTGTGAGGCTCATGTTTAATTAATCAGGGGCACTCGGAACGTGATGAGAAGATGGGCTCTGTGTTACTGTGTATCCCTAAACACTCAAACCACGACGCAGAGGTACCAGTGACGGGAGACACAGACAGCGGCACAGGGCCAATTCCGGGACGTGCGTGGGACTGGGGGTTGGAATGCATGCGTGCACACACACACATTTGCTACAGCAGCGGTAAGAAATGACCACAAACTGGGTGGTTCAAAACACCACCGATTTTTTCCCCTCATGTTTCTGAAGGTAGAAAACCCAAAATCCAGGTATCTGAGGGCCACAGTCCCTCTGGAACCTGCAGGTCTCGTCTCCTCGCTCTTGGAGTTTGCCAGCACCCCTTGGCTTGTGGACGCATCCCTCCAACCTCTGCCTCATCGCCACATCGTCTCCCCTCTGGGTGTGTCTGCCTCTGTGTCTCTCTCCTCTTATTAGGGCACCAGTCGTATTGGATTAGAGGCCCCCCCCCTACTCCAACTGAGAGTATTAAACTTAACTTCCATTTTAACAACATCTTCAAAGACTCCATCTCTAAGTAAGGTCACATTCCCAAGTACTGGGGCTTAAGACTTCAACATATCTTTTGGGGGACACAATTCAACTGGCAAGTACACACACACACATGCACACATGCACACACACATGCACACCGAGTTGTAACTAGCTTTGCAGTGGCTGTGCTGGGTGTGCCCCAGGGTAGGAGGCGTGGCGTGAGCCGGACTCAGCCCGGTTCTCCGCAGCCCTCAGCTGCCCAGCTGCCGGGCGGCCTCTCCTTCACGTGCTCCAGGACAGCCACGCTGACTCGGGACACCAGCCTGCTCACGCAGAAAATAAATCCTACCACAGATTTCTACCCGGCTTTGGACAACTAGGGACATCACACTTGGGATTCAAACAACTACATATACATTTGTCTAGTAAAGTTCCATTGAATTTCTTATATAAGAAAAATTACCATTCTTTCATAGATTGATTACAGGTTATTGAACAGATGACTTTTTTTTTTTTTTTGGCAATTAACTATCAGCTTCTAATATCCAATTAATTACTTAGTTTCCTTTCAAAACTTTGTTAGAATTCTCCTTCTGGCCAAGACGGGTTAACAGGCACTGGACTCATCCTCTTGCCCCGAACAACCTAGACATCAGGAAAAAGCATCTGAAACAACGGTTTTCCAGACACTGGACATCAGACAAGGAGGGACAACGCTTCACGAGAGGCAGGAAGTGAGCGGCCGAGTCCTAGGCTCACGTGGGCTTCCTGTCCTCAGCGTGTCCCCAGGCCCTGGGTCGGGGCGGGAGGACCCAGGCAACGCCCAGTGGACTGGCCGCGTTGAGGAGACAGACTGGGCCGAGGACAGCGGTGCGCAGACAGGGGCCGGGACAGACGGTGGGGGACTTCCCCTCGGGTGGGCGGCCAGCTGCCCATGATAGCCACACTGGAAAATGGAACGGCAGCTTCTCAAAAAGGTACACCTGCCGCTAATAAAAGACCCAGCCACCCCCCTCCTCGGTGTGTGACGGACAGGAGAGCGAGAGCTCGTAGCAGCGTGGTTCGTAACAGCCCCAGACGGAAGACCACCAAACGGTCCTCGCTGGTGCACGGGCAGACTGTGTCGTGTCCACAACATGGACACAGCTCAGCGATGGAAAGGAATGAACTATGGATGCACAGTGCAACACGGGAGAATCTTAAAATAATCGTGATCCGTTGATGTGCGGGACAACACGGAGGAACCCCAAAATAAGTCCGCTGTGGAAGGAAGCCTGCCCAACAGCAGGTGCACGCCGTGTGGCAGCATTTGTAAGCACCCTGCACTGCCGACGCTCACCCGCCGTGGCAGAGAGCAGAGCGGGGTGTACAGGGACTGCGAGGGGGGAGAGAGAAGGGGAAGATGCAGGAACACAAGCACACTGGGGGGGGCGGCGATGGGAATGTTCATGATCTTGGCCGGGGTGGTGTTTTTCTCAGGGGGCTGCCTGTGTCATCACTGGTCACACGGCCCTCTTTCAACACACATGCTTCCCTGTGTGTCAGTTATTCCTAACGGAGGACTGAATGACCAGGAAAAGCGCGGGATGAAACGGTTTCCTCAACAGGAGCTCTTCCCTCCGCCGCTAGCTTCTCACAGTCCATCCTGAGGGAGGTGACAGCTCCCCTCTGTTCACACCGTCGCCTCCTTGATCCCACTGCTGTTGGGCGGTGTCTAAAGCACTTGCCACTGTGCTCCGTTTGGAAGCACGCGGCACATGGCACACGCTCTGTTTTCTGATGTCCCGTGTGGCAATGGGGCTCTTCGCCAAGAGGACAGAGTTGTGCCGTCTGGTGTAAGTCTGGACTCCTGTCCTCCCAGACGGGGCACACGCACCCTTTCTCCCTGTGGAGTGAAACTAAAGCGAGCAGGTCCTGCTTTGGGTTTGAACTATTTCCGGGTGTATATATAAAAACTTGTATATCACACACATATGTATACACGTATAAGCATAGGAGGATATTTTTGTTCTGTTTTGTTACTGTAATTTCTGCTTTTGTATCCCCAGGTGGAGAGAGACGGGTCACAGGAGTCAGTCAATCCCATTTTGGGAATGTGTTCCCGGTGCATTGGAAGAGAACTGACCTAGAATCACGTAGAAACTCTCAACACCCCACCACTACCGGTTACGAAGGAAATGGCCGGGGAGAAAGGTCGACGTGCTTTGTGTATTCGTGGACTGCTGACGACCTGTGGGTCTCACCCTGTTTCCACGCTAAGATAGTGTGACCGGTGGTGGCAGAGGTAAGTGGCCCCTTCTGTCAGGAGACCAAGCAGGGACATGTGACCATCCCCAAGTCTCGTCCACAGGCTTCGAGACCTGGTGTGTGATTGCCACCAGGGAGCAGAAATGAAGTCAACTTATTAGGAAAAACATCCTTTGTTTGGAGACATGTACTTCCTACTTGTTATGTGAAAATGCCTTCTATGTATTTAATGGTATTGAGAGCAGATACTGTTGTTCTTGTGTTTTAAAAAACCTCATCAGGAAAAATAAACCTTTGCGATCCTACGGCGCTCTATCTCTCCCTCCTCTCCATCTTCTTCTCGTCCTTCAACACTGACTTGTAAAACCCTGAGGTCCTGGCGTTGTCAATACTGTTCAGGACGTATGAAAAGTTTTATTGACATTCTGGTTCTCGTTAAGTTATATAAAAATGAAGTTTGTACATAATCACATGCGGTCACAGATGAGAATGCTACTTCTGCAGTGAATGGAATTTATTTCCCCAATTCATTATCTTCGAAAATAGCTTGACCCACTGAGCTTCTGGAAAAACAGAGGAGTCAGGATAACGCCTGCCCTCCATCGCTCCTGGGAGACTGCCCTCGCGTGGTGACCTGCGGCTCTGATGAGGTGACTCTTCACTCCTTCCAGAGTGTCCCGGGAAGGGGCCGTGTGAGCAGAGATCAGCCGGCGACACGAGGGTAAGCTTAGACCACCAGGCAGACGCACGTTCTTACTGGCGTGACTAATACGAGATTGTCAGGCACAGATGAACCTCGTTAGGTTGTGCGGGAGGACAGAGGCGATGAACAACTGCCGGGCGGGTTCCGAGCTCTCCTGAGAGGAGGTCTCAGTCACCATAAAGAAAAAACTGTGTGGGCCCTGGCCGGTTAGCTTAGTGGTAGGGCATTGGCCTGGCGTGTGGAAGTCCCAGGTTCAATTCCCAGTCAGGGCACCAGGAGAAGCGCCCATCTGCTTCTCCACTCTTCCCCCTCTCCTTCCTCTCTGTCTCTCTCTTCTCCTCCCGCAGCCAAGGCTCCTTTGGAGCAAAGTTGGCCCGGGTGCTGGGGATAGCTCCATGGCCTCTGCCTCAGGTGCTAGAATGGGTCCAGGTGAAACGGAGCAAGGCCCCAGATGGGCAGAGCATCACCTCCCAGTGGGCATGCCGGGTGAATCCCGGTCAGGTGCATACAGGAGTCTGTCTGACTGCCTCCCCACTTCTCATTTCAGAAAAAAGAATAATAATAATAAATAAATAACAGGAAAGGGTGTGTGGCAGAAGAGCCCAGGGGCCATTGTTTGGTAGGAAAGGTCCCTGCGAGGCTCCAGGCTGTGAAAGTATGACATGGGGTCATGCTGACAAAAGTTCAACAGAAAGTGTGAAATGTCGGGGACCCTATCCATGATGAAACAGAGTCTGGACAGCGGGAAGGTTATCTGACAGCAGGGACCATGGTTTCCACAGAAAATACAAAGACTGTATAGCAATGGGGGGGTGATCTCGCCCCAACAGCCGGAATGGCAGCTGCCGACCCCAGACAGAGGCTGGGCTGCAGCTGACGTGTGTCTGTGTGTCTGCTGCCTCCAGAGTCGCAGATAACTGAGAAGGCTCCCGGGGACGGGGGAGAGGTGGCGGGGGAGGTCCCGCCTGGCAGGCGCCCCCGGAGAGCCAGCCCGGGCGAAGGTGGCAGGTGAGATGGTCCCGTTTCTCTAATACTCTGGCTGGGCATCACATTGAGACATGCAACGTATCACATCGACCTATAAATGCTTCAAAACCCTCGATAGACTCGGGTTACGTTCTTGAACATGTACGTTTCATCCACCTGTCCAAACCCAGGTGTGAAATGAACAATACCAAAAAATGAATATTTTATTTCTCATAAAGTCCTTGGTTGTCCATTCCTACCATAAAAAATAAACTTGTACATCTGCGTATAGACACGGGCGCAATATACCCTTTAAAAAATAACAGCAAATAAAATGTATACAGGAAACGAGACAAAGATATACATCCAAGTTAAACTCATAAATGTTTCTTGTATCCCTCGAAGATATTACCCCCAATAGGACTCCTTAAATGGAATAAATTTTATAAAAGCTGCATGCCCGGCCTGTAATAACAGAAATCCAGCTCTACTCTGAGCATGTCAGGAGATAGGGCTATTAAAAATGCATCTGTTCTATACTCAGATGCTGCCTTTCTGAGACCAAGGCACATCATAGTTTAAAACGTGTTGCAAAGAAAAGATAAATTTATTTTACCTATCACTGAAATGCAATAACCAAGCACAGGAGCAGATACAGGGCCTGTGCTCAGGAAGTATTTTCAGATAACAAACATGAATAATTTATCAAAAGTTGTAAGGTTCTTCACATCCAAAATAGCTTAAAAGTAACTGTGCAAATTAAGGAAACAGTAACCAAAAATAACATTGGAAAAAAAAAAAAAAAAGAAAAACATCTTCAATATGTAAAAAGCTCTTTCAACTTAGGTAGAAAACAGTTATGCAGTTATAGAAAGTAGGCCAGTGACTTAAAACAAACCTTTCCTTAATATTTGAAACTGTTCAACCTAATTATTGATGGTAATTTAAACTTAGGTAACAATAAGATATCATTTGCAGATCAAATTTATAAGCTTTTCTAAGAATAATGATATTCAACAGTGGTTATTTCTGATAAAATAGGCTTACTCATGCAATTGGGAATATTAACTAGCAAAATCTTTCTTTTTTTAATTTTTTTTTTAATTTTTATTAATTTTACTAGGGTGACATCAATAAATCAGGGTACATATGTTCAAAGAAAACATGTCCAGGTTGTCTTGTCAATCAATTATGCTGCATACCCATCACCCAAAGTCAGATTGACCTCCGTCACCTTCCATCTGGTTTTCTTTGTGCCCCTCCCCCTCCCCCGTTTCCTCTTCCTCCCCCCCCCCCACCCCCCGGCAAAATCTTTCTTAAAAAAACAAATGGGGCCCTGGCTGGCTGGCTGGCTCAGTGGTAGAGTGTTGACCTGGCATGTGGAAGTTTCAGGTTTAATTCCCGGCCAGGGCACACAGGAGAAGCACCCATCTGCTTCTCCACCCTCTGCCCTCTCCTTCCTCTCTGTCTCTCTCGTCCCCTCCTGCAGCCAAGGCTCCATTGGAGCGAGTTGGCCCCAGGGCACTGAGGATGGCTCCATGGCCTCTGCCTCAGATGCCAAGACAAGCTTGGTTGCTGACCATCAGAGCAAGGGCCCCAGATGGGCAGAGCCTCGCCCCCTAGTGGCCTTGTCGGGTGGATCCCGGTTGGGGTGCATGTGAGAGTCTGTCTCTGCCTCCCCTCCTCTCAGTAAATGAAAAGAAAAGACAAGACTGCTAGAAGTCACTGCCATCGACGAGGTCGTGAAGTGTAGGGAAAAGGGTCTATGTAGGCTCTGCTACTTTTCTAGAAGTGCGATTTTTATGGGATCTGTTGGCTTTTTAAATTTTGTAATGTTAGAGGTTGTTTTCTTATTCTCAACTGCAGTAATGAGTTTGTATTCTTTTTCTAAAGGAGCCCCCTCCCCAGTGGCATAATCTCAGATCCTAGATGATCAAAATCTGTCTCTGTTGAGGGGCCTTCACACGTCTCCTTGGCCACCTTCATGTTTCCAACACCCTTCTGGACTTGGCTACTCACCCCCATCGCCACCTTCGTAGAAAGTGCCCAGCTCAGAGCCTTTGAGATTTAACTCAACCCCAGTTCAAGTCTTGGGCTTACCCGGCCTTCACCCCGTGCAAGGAGCCCTCTCCTCTCCACACGCGGCTTCCCCAAACTTACATGGAGTGTTGGAATTTTCTGGGAGTGGGGTTTGCAAAGCCATCAGGTGATGTTGACTGGAAGTGAAGGGCCCCAGGCCCCCCATGGGCACATGTGGGTCAAAGGCAGTGGGAGACAGGAGGGAGCTGGCAGATAAACTCCTTTCCACCTTCGGACGGACGGATATCCGAGGTGGGGGCTCTTCCTTGCCAGTTTCCCCCCAAAGCCCTCTGGGACACCCAGACACTGTCCCACATGTCACCGCATGCTCCTGTGGAGTGGCAGCCATGCAGGGGCCCCGATGGCTTAGTGCCCATCCTCGCTGAACTCATTTTTTCTGCCCAGTCACCCAGAGTGCTTCTGCGTCTGACAAAAAGGAGCCAATTCTTGCCTCTGCTCTGCTCTGTGGAAGGCTCTGGCTAAAATAAAATGTTCTGGCAAACCCGGCCTGCGGGAGACCCTCCTCACCGCCAGCTGCTGTCCCGGCCCCAACTACCCACGTCGGAGCACGGCGGGCTCGAAGGGCCTGTGTCCCTGCCCGGACACAACACGGCGAGCGAGAGCAGAGAAGGGGCTGACTCGTCTTCAAGACAGGCTGCCAGAGAGAAGAAGGCTGTACTGAAAATGGAGTATGAACTTGGAGATGAAAGGAGAGAATTGGGTCCATCTGCACGAGGCACAGTCTGGGGTGAGCTGTGAGAAAAGCGCGACATGAACGTGCGTTTCCAGACACCTGCCCCGCACGCACACACCTGACCGCAGCAGAAACACAGCGTTCCGTTCATCCTCGCAGAAAACCTATTACTCTACAGCCGCAGAGGCGAAGACTCCCAATGGCCCCACGTGTGTACTTCTGCGCCCGCGTTCTGTTCTCTGTCATTTCTGTCATGAAGAGTGGCGACCACCTCGTCTCAAGAGTGGGTGAGCTTGCTGTTCCTCCTGGTCGGTTTTCCAATCACGCCAAGGCGGAGGCTGGATCTGGTGGGAGCCCGAACCTGCAGCCTCCCTTCCCAGAGACGGGAGATACCCGTGCTCGGAAGCTTTTCTGGCATCACGGACTCAACACAGGGGCGTGAACATGGGCACAGACGGGCCGGGCCAGGTTTCAGAGAGGGGAACGCACAGTTGTGTGACAGAAATCGGCACCCGCCCCCCCAGCAGGAAGATTGATGCTTCCCCCCCTCTTGGGGAAATGTGACTCTCACAGAGGATGTCACTGTGATTTGCATCCAGAGTGTGGACCATAACTCAACGAAATGGTGAGTGCCACACCCGGCAGGGGCCCCAGGTGTGCTCGCTCCAATGGGGAGGGCTTGGCGTGGGGGGAACAGGCTTGGGGGACCCCACTTTCCTCTGTCAGCCCGACTCGTGTGTTCCCTGGCCCGGCGGCATTCGTAATTAATGCATCTTTTCTAAAGCAGGTGGGTCCTTCACAGCTCTGCACTTGCGCCCACTCACACTCGGCTGCAGTGAGTGTGAGCCACTGAAGGGCAGCAGTTCACTGAACCACACAGAGGACACCCTTTTCAAGGGGTACGTCCCTCTCAGGTCACAGGGCCAAGGAACTCGAGGGCCAAGTTTTAACGTAACTGCTGGACGACTGTGGAGAAAGACACATTTGTTTTTAGGGTCTGAGAACATGATCAGTGCAGGTGGGTATTTAAGAATAAACTTGGCTCTAGGACTATGTCATGAGAGTTTCAAAAATATGATTAATCTGAACTAAAAATCAGGGCTCTATCTTGGATTTACTTAAATTGATTTGCCATTTAAAATGGTAGCCCTGCCTAAACAGGCGGTGGTGCAGTGGATAGAGCGTCGGACTGGGATGCGGAGGACCCAGGTTTGAGACTCCAACGTCGCCAGCTTGAGCGAGGGCTCATCTGGTTTGAGCAAAGCTCACCAGCTTGAGCCCAAGGTTGCTGGCTCGAGCAAGGGGTCACTCTGTCTGCTGTAGCCCCACGGTCAAGGCACATATGAGAAAGCAATCAATGAACAACTAAGGTGTCGCAACAAAAAACTAATGATTGATGCTTCTCATCTCTCTCTGTTCCTGTTTGTCCCTATCTATTCCTCTCTCTGACTCTCTCTCTGTCTCTGTAAAAAAATAAAATAAATAAATAAAATGGTAGCCCTGACCCTGGCCAGTTGGCTCAGTGGACAGAGTGCTGGCCTGATGTGAGGACATCCTGGGTTCAATCCTGGTCAGGGCACACAGGAGAAGGGGCCATCTGCTTCTCTCCCACTTGTCTTGTCTCTCTCTTCTCCTCCCACAGCCATGGCTCAACTGGTTTGAGCATCAGCCCTGAGTGCTGAGGATAGCTCCACTGATTCAACCCCAGACAGGGGTTGCCAGATGGATCCCGGTTGGGGTGCATGTGGGAGTCTGTCTCTCTATCTTCCCACTTCTCACTTAAAAAAATAAATAAATAAAATAAAATAAATTAAACCGGTAGCCATTTAAATCAGTGAAGGACTGACTATACAATTGTGTTTCCGACCAAGTTCATTCACTGACTGTTCGTCAGGCTTCTGGGTCACCACCCCCTTCGGTCACTTCCTCTTCCTCCCCTGGAACGCCACTGTCCGCTTGTCAACTTGAACCCTGCGCCTGCCTTCGCCCCCGTAGTGATGTCCCTGCGTCACGAGCACTTGAGACCTCCACGGAGAAAGAAACGGCCTTTTTCCTGGGCGTGTGGAGAGTAAAAATCTGAACACAGAGAGCTTTTCCTTCAGCCCAATCCCGCTGACCACGCAGTGTCCGTGTGGCCAGCGAGAGACCCCGTTCCTCTCCTCAAACAATGGAAAAGGCCGTCCACTGGGTCACAAGGAAGCTTTCCTAAGAGTAATCTGGTGTAACAGGTTCTCATTTTTCTGTTGTTTTCAAAAAAATGGAGAACTCTACATAAGGGACATTTAAACATCCAAAGATTTTTAATCTTTTTTTTTCCTCTTAGAGCAACTTTTTGACACGACTGCCTGTTCTCACGGTATCACAGATGTGATCTGTGGTTCTGGGCCCCTGACGCGCAGCGAGGGGCTGGGGTCACCCAGGCCTTGGGGACAGTGGGGCAGGTGCCCGCTGGGCTGGTGGCTGCCCAGCTTCTGCAGGGCCCTCCTGGGGGCGCGCTGCGCGGATGGCACTGGCGTGTGTTTTGTGACAGCTTTCTTTTTCTCTCAGAGACAGTTTTACAAATGCAGGCTCTAGGCAGTTGTCACTGTCTGAGGCTCCCTGCGTCCCCAGCGCCCTGACAGTCAGACGGGCGGGTGACATCCGGAAGATCTGAGGTTGGAGCGGGCTGCCTGAGGTTGCCGTGGTGGAAAGGGCCCAGCTGGCTCCAGTCCCCCCTCAAGGCAGATCCTGGCGCCCGGGAAACCACCGTCAGAGTGCAGCCTCCGGGGGACCAGGGACAACTCCCCACGCACGAAGTTCTGTGCACAGGATACCCGCAGCTCTCCCTGGGGACCCTGGAGCCCAGGAAGCCACGGGGAGGTCGTCAGAGTTCCGGGGACCTGGGCCTGAGGGCCCCCAAATCTCCAAGCTTTCACACCCTTAGCACGAAATGCGGCTGCCGGGGCTCGGGCGGGAGATGCTCTTTATACGGCAGGTCACGCCCAGTTCGCGCACGGGTGACTGCTGCCCTTGGCAACCTTACCCCGTTGGACGCTGGAGGATGGAAGCCACCCTGCTTCAGTCCCCACCCTCTGTCCCGACCACCACACGCTCTTCCTCTGTCAGCAGTTGTCCCAGGGCTTAGACTTTGATACGTCAGTCTCAACAAGGCACAAATTAATTTGCCCAGAGTCACGCTCCATAGTTAACAGGCACTGGGGTTTGTTCCCAGCCACCCTGGGCCTCTGCCCTGCTCCATGGCCTGTCACCTGCCTCTATTCCACAGAAGGCAGAGAGCCCCTGGGGCCCTGGGACTCGACACAAGGCATTTCCACTCTTTTTTTATTTTTTTTTAAGCTGGAAACGGAGAGACAGTCAGACAGACTCCCGCATGCGCCTAACCGGGATCCACCTGGCACGCTCACCAGGGGGCGACACTCTGCCCACCAGGGGGTGATGCTCTGCCCCTCTGGGGCGTCGCACTGCTGTGACCAGAGCCACTCTAGCACCTGGGGCAGAGGCCAAGGAGCCATCCCCAGCGCCTGGGCCATCTTTGCTCCAATGGAGCCTCAGCTGTGGGAGGGGAAGAGAGAGAGAGGAAGGAGAGGGGGAGGGGTGGAGAAGCAGATGGGCGCTTCTCCTGTGTGCCCTGGCCGGGAATCGAACCCGGGACTTCTGCACGCCAGGCCGACTCTCTACCACTGAGCCAACCGGCCAGGGCGGCATTTCCACTCTTAACGGTCCGTCTGCTGCTTGAGGAATGAACACCGTCTCCTCAGCATGGGATTCCGTCTGCTGGACCCACAGCCCCTTCTCGTGGCATCCAGCCCACCATGGAGAACACAGAGAACCCTGTGGACGGCTCCGGACACAAAGGCGGCAAAGCGGCCCTCTCCTGTGACTCGGTGCCCTGACCACAGCTCAGACTCAAGGCGCAGTGGCCATGGGCACAGACACTGGTGGGCCAGTCGTTGGGCTCACCTCACATGGATCAGGCTGCCGTCTGATGGACAACTGCATTAGCTCCTTAGTAATGGCCACAGGGTCCCACAAGACCAGAACGAGAGAAGCCAACGGGGCCATACGCGGGCTGCACAGCACAAAGCTTTATTAGCAACGACGTTTTAACCAACAGATCCAGGTAAGGAGGTGCCTTGCGGCTTCTTCCCCATTCGGCCAGAGTTAACAGAATACGGTGAAACCAGAAGAACAGCCCTGTGCTAAGCACCGGCCTTCGCCGCCAGAGTGACGCTCATTGGATGCGAGGCTGCCCTGAGTTCAGACGTATTTCTAAGTCCATGTGACATGTTAGCTGCTTCCAGATCACCTGCGTCCTCCTCACAGAGCCAGCTCAGAATCGACAAGAAGTGACAGCAGGGGAGAAACGTCAGTGTCCTGCACTCTGCCCACAAAACCACCTTGACGTGGCAGCTGACAGCAGAAGAGTCCCAGGCCTCCTCCAAGGCTCCCAGTTTTCATAACATCAGCCGTGCCTTTCGGGGAAATGCATTTCCAAACAGTCAGCCTTGAGCTCCCGGCCCTGCAGGGGGAGGCTGGCTGCCCCAGCACACCTGGTCTCCTCTCTCACGGTTTGGGGACTCTTATTGTCTAGTCTTGTGAATGCTTTTTTTTTAAGTGGGAATGAAATCTATTCTGGATGGATTCTCTTAATCATGGTGTTGAGGAAAAGGACAGGGGGTTTGGGATCCTGTTCCGAGGCCTGGAGCAACCACGGGAGGCAGGTGAGAGGGAGAGGGGGCAGGGAGACTGGGGGAGGAAGGCAGGTAGGAGGAAGGGGGGCGGGGCAGGATGGGGGAGGGGAGGGGGCAGGGAGACTGGGGGAGGAAGGCAGGTAGGAGGAAGGGGGTGGGGCAGGAGGGGGAGGGGAGGGGGCAGGGAGACTGGGGGAGGAAGGCAGGTAGGAGGAAGGGGGCGGGGCAGGAGGGGGAGGGGAGGGGGCAGGGAGATTGGGTGAGGAAGGCAGGTAGGAGGAAGGGGCGGGGCAGGATGGGGGAGGGAGAGGGGGCAGGGAGACTGGGTGAGGAAGGCAGGTAGGAGGAAGGGGGGCGGGGCAGGATGGAGAGGGGGAGGGGGCAGGGAGACTGGGTGAGGAAGGCAGGTAGGAGGAAGGGGGCGGGGCAGGAGGGGGAGGGGGAGGGGGCAGGGAGACTGGGTGAGGAAGGCAGGTAGGAGGAAGGGGCGGGGCAGGATGGGGAGGGGAGGGGGCAGGGAGACTGGGTGAGGAAGGCAGGTAGGAGGAAGGGGGCGGGGCAGGAGGGGGAGGGGAGGGGGCAGGGAGACTGGGGGAGGAAGGCAGGTAGGAGGAAGGGGGCGGGGCAGGATGGGGAGGGGAGGGGGCAGGGAGACTGGGTGAGGAAGGCGGGTAGGAGGAAGGGGCGGGGCAGGATGGGGGAGGGGGAGGGGGCAGGGAGACTGGGTGAGGAAGGCAGGTAGGAGGAAGGGGGCGGGGCAGGATGGGGAGGGGGTGGGGGCAGGGAGACTGGGTGAGGAAGGCAGGTAGGAGGAAGGGGGCGGGGCAGGATGGGGAGGGGGAGGGAGCAGGGAGACTGGGTGAGGAAGGCAGGTAGGAGGAAGGGGGCGGGGCAGGATGGGGGAGGGGGAGGGAGCAGGGAGACTGGGGGAGGAAGGCAGGTAGGAGGAAGGGGGCGGGGCAGGATGGGGAGGGGGAGGGGGCAGGGAGACTGGGGGAGGAAGGCAGGTAGGAGGAAGGGGGCGGGGCAGGATGGGGGAGGGGGAGGGAGCAGGGAGACTGGGTGAGGAAGGCAGGTAGGAGGAAGGGGCGGGGCAGGATGGGGAGGGGGAGGGGGCAGGGAGACTGGGTGAGGAAGGCAGGTAGGAGGAAGGGGGCGGGGCAGGATGGGGAGGGGGAGGGGGCAGGGAGACTGGGGAGGAAGGCAGGTAGGAGGAAGGGGGCGGGGCAGGATGGGGGAGGGGGAGGGAGCAGGGAGACTGGGTGAGGAAGGCAGGTAGGAGGAAGGGGCGGGGCAGGATGGGGGAGGGGGAGGGGGAGGGGGCAGGGAGACTGGGTGAGGAAGGCAGGTAGGAGGAAGGGGGTGGGGCAGGAGGGGGAGGGGAGGGGGCAGGGAGACTGGGGGAGGAAGGCAGGTAGGAGGAAGGGGGTGGGGCAGGATGGGGGAGGGGGAGGGGGAAGGGAGACTGGGTGAGGAAGGCAGGTAGGAGGAAGGGGGCGGGGCAGGATGGGGAGGGGGTGGGGGCAGGGAGACTGGGTGAGGAAGGCAGGTAGGAGGAAGGGGGCGGGGCAGGATGGGGGAGGCAGAGGGGGCAGGGAGACTGGGTGAGGAAGGCAGGTAGGAGGAAGGGGGCGGGGCAGGATGGGGAGGGGGTGGGGGCAGGGAGACTGGGTGAGGAAGGCAGGTAGGAGGAAGGGGGCGGGGCAGGATGGGGAGGGGGTGGGGGCAGGGAGACTGGGTGAGGAAGGCAGGTAGGAGGAAGGGGCGGGGCAGGATGGGGAGGGGTGGGGGCAGGGAGACTGGGTGAGGAAGGCAGGTAGGAGGAAGGGGGGCGGGGCAGGATGGGGGAGGCAGAGGGGGCAGGTGAGTTGCTGCAGCCCTCGCAGGGGTCCCCAAACTTTTTACACAGGGGGCCAGTTCACTGTCCCACAGACCGTTGGAGGGCCACCACATACAGTGCTCCTTTCACTGACCACCAATGAAAGAGGTGTCCCTTCCAGAAGTGCAGCAGGGGGGGCCAGATAAATGGCCTCAGGGGTCCGCATGCGGCCCGTAGTTTGGGGACGCCTGCTGGGGTGGGGTGGGGGGCCTGTAGCTGACCCTGGACCAGGTCCCTGCAGGGAGGCCCTGGCCACAAGCCACAGCAGCACAGCTGCCAGCCACCGCCACACCCAACCGAGCAGGTAGTCAGGCAGACCCCAGGGGGTCTCCCTCACAATGTACCCCATGCCTGGGATCCTGGGGTTCATCCCCATTTGGAAGGCTCTCCAGCGTAGGGTTCCCTTGGCTTCTTCCTTGCCGTCGGACACGCTTGCTACCACTGGACACTGCCCAGGAATACGCTGGCCCATGGGACCCACGTGCCTTTCCTTTTCGGGTTGTTCATGCCACATCACACACATGGACGCTTTCCAGTGTGCACCTACTTCTGCAAAAGAGGACACTCAGGGAAAATGCACGTGTTTATTAGGGACGCCTGAATTTTAAATTCAAAATTAAAATAGCTTTATGGGAACCCTGAGAAACATGTAGCTTGTTAGTATCTTACCACGTTACTGAACAGAGCTATGGGGCCACAGACACTGGTGTGGGGTGTGCAGGGAGGAGCCCCCGTGGGCCATTAGGGAGCACCCTGGTCTCCTAAAATATGACATAGTGCTCTTTATTTTAGAAATGCATTCTATATATCATTAACCTAACAACTTCAAGGAATCCATGACTCATTTATTTTTGAAGTGAAGGCTCCACACATGGTTTTGGATCCACAGGAAAGCAATTAATTTAAAAATGTACTATTCTGGACTTAGTAAAATGAATGAGCATTAAACGTGGTGAGTAAAAGAGCACCATGGTTAAGAAGTATCCCAGCCCAGGAGAGCTACCATATTTTCCCATGTATAAGACTCACCCTTGGTCCTGGCTGGCTGGCTCAGTGGTAGAGCATCACGTGGTGTGTGGAAGTCCCAAGTTCTATTCCTGGTCAGGGCACACAGGGGAAGCACCCATCTACTTCTTCACCCTTCCTCCTCTCCTTTCTCTCTATCTCTCTCTTCCCTTCCTGCAGCCAAGTCTCCATTGGAGCAAAGTTGGCCAGGGCACTGAGGATGGCTCCATGGCCTCTGCCTCAGGCACTAGAATAGCTCTCATTGCAACGGAGCAACGCCCCAGATGGGCAGAGAATCGCCCTCTGGTGGGCATGTTGGGTGGACCCTGCTCCGGCGCATGCAGGAGTCTGTCTGACTGCCTCCCTGCTTCTCACTTCAGAAAAATACACACACAAAAAATAATAGTAAGATGCACCCTTTTAAAAACAATTTGGAGTCTAAATATGGGGGTGCATTTTATACAGGGGTTATAGATTTTTATTTAAGAAGTGTGGCATTTCAAATGCCTTAGATGGAACTGAGGACGAGGCAATCTATGAAGACAGTGAGTCGTCATTAGACACAGATGAGGACAAGCTAACAGATGGGAGTTTTGACAGTGATGAGGAGTTGTATGAATTTTATGATGAATAAAATTTGAGTTCAGTAACTTTATGTAATTTTTTTTTTCTTCAAATTTTGGGCCCCCAAATTAAGGTGTGCCTTATACATGGAGTGTCTTATACATGGGAAATATGGTATGTGACAAGAGGTATGGGAGCAGGGAGGTCTTGGGTACCTGGGATCAGTGGCCACACCTCGGGTGCTCCATCCTGTCAGTGGGGACAGCTGACTGTGCTGTTACAGGGAAGCCTTCCCCGTCACCTGTATGCATTTAGGCACTGATTTAGGAGCAGAGAGGCGTGCTAGACAGTGCAGGGAGTTCATGGAAGTACTTCTTCCTCTCCACAGCCCTGGAGGAGAACAGCACCCCCCTCTGCTGGGAGGCTGGGCCATTCTCACACACACACACCAACGGGAGAGAGCTCCGGCGGGTGGAAGGCAGACCACATCTCATCTACAGGAGAAAGCCCCGAGTGCACAGCGCCTTCTTCATAATCTCAGAGTAGTCACAGACACCAGGGCCTGTCATTCTTCAACATTTCCTACCCATCACTGGTGTGGGAAGGCACCGTGCCCTGACGCTCAGTTGGAATAATAACTTCAATGAGATTGGATTCTTTATAATCATTCCTCTACCTGGGAATGTGAAGGCTCATTAAGAACAAGCTGGCTTGCAGCTCCGGAACGTTCCACCGCAGACACTGCATGCCACAGATGGCCCTGCGCAGTGGGGCGGAAGGAGCCTCCCAGGAAGGGGGGGTGGTGGTGACGTGCTCCTGCAGAGCCACGAGGCGGGGCTCAGTCAGGGGCGCAGAGCTAGTGCTGTGCCCTTGGCTCATAGGCTCGCGGATGGCGGTGACCGCCGTGCAGGTGGCCCTACTGCCACCAGGGCCGCCACCCTGGATGTCCGGGTGGACTTGATCAGGGTGCCAAGCACCACTGTCTGCCTGGAATCCGCAGTGGGGCTTCAGGACCTAGCCGCCCTGCACAGCCATGCGGCAATGGAATATGTGAGCACCCACGCCCGAGGGCCTGCACGGCAGGACGCAGGGGCTTGGCCCCCACGCATGCGCCCTGGGCAGGACAGGCCCCCCTGCAACCTAGGCGCGGCCCAGCGCCAGCCGGACACGCCCTGATTTGCCCGGAGTGTTTTCTTACCCTGGAGTATTACAATATTTAACGCGTCTCTGCAAAATCTTTAAAAGACGTGAAAAGAGTTAAATAAGCTCTGAGGAGAAGGGAAGAATCATCTTAAATGAGTATTTCCTAAGTAAGGACTGGGCTTATTTAATTAAAGCCATAGGAAGCCAGGAACAGCACCAGTCAATGTGGGTGGAAGGGAGCCGGTTCTCCCGTGAGAACCGGGCCTGCCGGATCAGGAATCCTCCGGCGATTCAGACTGGACGCCTCCCCCCTGGGGACACGTGGTACACTCCGAGATCTTCCTACCGTTTCATCTGCGATGTTGCCCTTGGAATTTGTCACTCCTGCAAAGTTGCCCTTGGAATTTGTCACTCCGGAGTTACCGCTGGTGTTACAGCCTGGAGCAGAGTGATACCAAAATAAACAGTCTGCTCTGTTCCGCTTACTAACAGGACAGTGATGTGAGGCCCAGCGCACGGGCAGGGGCAGGGGCAGGGGCGCGGCGTGCCTGCCACGCGCTCGCGGGCACAGTGGCCCTCCGTGGTGGCAGAGCTGGACCGGGCGGGGCTCCGCAGACATTTCCCGTTTCCCCTCGGTCTGCGGTCACTGCGGAGAACACTTCTAAGCTGCACACAGCACACTCCTTCTCTGTTTGATTTCTGGGGACGTGGGAACTCTGTCCCTGGGTCTGCAGGTTCTGTGGAGACATTCAGGGGATGGGGGCTTCACTGCAGCTCCCAGAACGGGGTGCAGCTCACAGTCCCCAGCCGCCCGCAGGGACGGCCAGTCCTCATCGGACCCGATGGACTTCCTGGTGCGTATTCGGTCGCCTGCCAGCAAGTGATTCTTTTTCGTGCCTTTACCCCACAAAGAATACAAGGTTACCTCGAGAGGGGAGGGCACAGTTAATCCCTGAGGAGTGGCTTCCCTCTGGAAGGCGCTCGGGGCCTCCCTAGGCTGCAGCAGAGGATGCTGGAGCCCCTGCCGCCCACAAGCAGCCTTGGGTCTGCTACCTGCCCGCAGTCACGTCTCAGCTCCTGGCACCTGCCCCCTGAGAGTGTTGTCAGTCTTCCGCTTTTTCAGCCCCGCCAGCCCGGCCCCAGCAGCCCGGCCCCACCCACACCTGCGGACAGCCGGCTCCCTGCGTGGCTCAGGCCTCAGGCTCGGGACTGTGGACCCGGCTGGGGTGGAGGGGGGGAGATGGGGGTAAGAAAGGTGGGCGGCTGGGAAGCTGCTGCACGGGACGCAGGTGACACGGTCACCCAGAGTGGCCTGGATTCAATCTGGCTCCCGACATGCAGTCAATTTCCTATTTTACCACCGTGCACTAAGCAGGGCGTGGACGAGAGTTTGGTGAGGTTGCAGAGATGAAAAGGGTCCTCTGATAAAAATACGCCCCTTAAACCTCCCCGTTCTTCTCTTGTGATACCGTGCGGGCCAAGTAGAGGTGATGATCATATTCGTGCACGGCCCCAGGACTTCTCCACGGGAGAGAAACTGAGAGTTAACCCATAAACAGGGAGGAAACGGAACCCCCCCCCACCCCAAATTTCCTGTCTGGAGGCCAGGCGGGAAGCCTCTCCCCTGGTCCTGCCAGGTGTCCCCTGTGTCATGTCTTGTCCCCTCATCCTTTAGAAGGCCACTGACCCCTGGGCTCACACCTGGGCTCACGTCCCTGTCCCCCTTCTCCTGAGGACGGGCCATAAAAAGCTTCCAGCTTTGTGGAGCGCCTGGGTTTTAAGATGCAGGCCGGCAACAGCACCTGGGAAGCTGGTGAGGCATCATCTGCATTTGGCCCCCCCTTCCGAGGGTGGGGTTGTCATGGCCTCTCCTGCCCCTGCATTCCTGGTGTAGGAGGCTCACACCATCCAGCTGACGCACGTCCCCTCCGGCTTATGGCCTGGGCACTGAATGGGCGAGGGGGGACATTTCTCAGCACATGTAACCTCTGGCCGTGACACCCTCTGGAAGACGGTGTCCCCTGGGGCTCCTGCTCCCCTGGCAAATGTCCCCGTCTCCCACCTTCCTAACAACATCCCGCAGCTTCCCAGAGAGGCTGACAGAAAACCCTCTTGAGGGCACAGCTGTGAACCCGCCCCCCCCCACTGTCCCCTCCCTGTCTCCCACCTCTCCTAACAACATCCTGCAGCTTCCCAGAGAGGCTGACAGAAAACCCTCTTGAGGGCACAGCTGTGAACCCGCCCCCCCCCCCACTGTCCCCTCCCTGTCTCCCACCTCTCCTAACAACATCCCGCAGCTTCCCAGAGAGGCTGGCAGAAAACCCTCTTGAGGGCACAGCTGTGAACCCCCCCCCCCCACTGTCCCCTCCCTGTGTCCCACTAACGGGACAGTGTGCAGAAACAGAGACTGGCCTCAGAGCAGCCCGAGACGGGAAGGAAGCCGCCACATTCCGCCCCTAGGTGGGGCTACTGCCCGCGAGCGGCCCGGCTCGGTCTTTAAAATTCAGTTCACTTCAGCTCAGAGATTGAAATTAGGTATCAACAGAGAATTTACAATTTAAATCAAACTTTGACTCATGTAATTAAGTCTTTATTCCTGTGAACCTCATTGACAGCCTCTGCATCAGGTCTCCGTAGGACTCCAATGGATACATTTCTTAATTTTCTAGGTGCCTGGGTTTTTTTTTTGTTTTTTTTTTTTTTTTTTAAACAATCTTTAAAAGTCAAATCCAAAATGTTAAGTAAACTCAAAGGAAAGGGGAGCAAGCGGTCGATGTTTTTGTTCCCGAAGGACACGTGAGTGCCGGGGAGGGGCCAGGGGTTCGGGGACAAACCCCACAGTGCCCGGTAGGACCCGGGGGAGGGCCGGTTAGTCCGCACGGTCACTCAGCAGAGGCAGGAACGCTGCATTCCAGCTGGGGTCTGTGGTTCTCGTTGCAAGAAAGCACCACAAAGTAGTAGCTCTGGAAGCTTGTGGAAGGCGCCCCGAGCTGCGAGTGCAGGGTCTGTGCGGAGGCAGCAGCTCCTGGCTCTCTGCACGTGACCTCCGAGACGTGGTCTGTGCCCCTCTCCACTTCAGACTTCACCTCTGGCTCCAGAACAGAATGCGAGGGAAGGAGCAGCCTGACTCACGTATTTCTGAGTCACTCCGTTCAGGGGCGGTGCTGTTACTATTCTGTGACTTCTACCATTGGCAACGTTGGCTGCGTGTGAGCCGGGGACAGTTGAGGTTGCTTCAGAGACGTTGACTCATTCAGCCCTCAGAACAAGCTGTGACTGCAGTATCGTAATCCTCAGCGCAGAGTGAAGTCACTTGTCGGAAACAACGGCCCCACACTCTCCGGCTGCACTGGGGTTTCTTCCGAGACCAGGGACATTCTGAAAACTCAGCTTGACCCATCGTATGACAGGGAGGCGCCGTGCAGCCAAGGGACCGCATGGCGTAACAGACGGGTCTGCAGTCAAGACGGCTTGTATCCAGCTCCCCTTCCTCGCACAGGTCAGCCCTGTGCCCGGTCCTTTGACCTCCGGGGACCTGAGCTTCCTAGTCTCTGAGGTGGGTCATCGCCACACCTGTGACGCGGATTGTCTGGGGTTCAATGCAAAAGTCGAGTCCTCAGGCCCCAGACCCACCGGAGAGGGGCCAGATGCCTTTCTCTTCCTCATCCTTACGTATCTAAACTCATGCTTCCCCCGTCCCACCACAGTGTCACCTCAGAAACGGCCCTCACCTCACCGCTCCCCTCCCAGGGCCACAGGCGGCGGGGCAGAGAGGCGTCCCTGGGGACACGGGCGCTGCACAAACACGGCACTGGGAGTCACCCTGAACACACTCCGTGTTCAGGGCACTAGGCAGGCTGAGACCCGCCGGTGACAATGTCAAGGACTGAGGCACAGGGTGACAAGCACCAGGGGCAAGGCACAGGGTGACAAGCTGCAGGGGCGAGGCACAGGGTGACAAGCTGCAGGGGCGAGGCACAGGGTGACAAGCAGCAAGACCGAGGCACAGGGTGACAAGCAGCAGGACTGAGGCACAGGGTGACAAGCAGCAGGGGCAAGGCACAGGGTGACAAGCTGCAGGGGCGAGGCACAGGGTGACAAGCAGCAGGGGCGAGGCACAGGGTGACAAGCAGCAGGGGCGAGGCACAGGGTGACAAGCTGCAGGGGCGAGGCACAGGGTGACAAGCAGCAGGACTGAGGCACAGGGTGACAAGCAGCAGGGGCAAGGCACAGGGTGACAAGCTACAGGGGCAAGGCACAGGGTGACAAGCAGCAGGGGCGAGGCACAGGGTGACAAGCTGCAGGGGCGAGGCACAGGGTGACAAGCAGCAGGACCGAGGCACAGGGTGACAAGCAGCAGGACTGAGGCACAGGGTGACAAGCAGCAGGGGCAAGGCACAGGGTGACAAGCTGCAGGGGCGAGGCACAGGGTGACAAGCAGCAGGGGCGAGGCACAGGGTGACAAGCTGCAGGGGCGAGGCACAGGGTGACAAGCAGCAGGACCGAGGCACAGGGTGACAAGCAGCAGGACTGAGGCACAGGGTGACAAGCTGCAGGGGCGAGGCACAGGGTGACAAGCTGCAGGGGCGAGGCACAGGGTGACAAGCTGCAGGGGCGAGGAACAGGGTGACAAGCAGCAGGGGCGAGGCACAGGGTGACAAGCAGCAGGACTGAGGCACAGGGTGACAAGCAGCAGGGGCAAGGCACAGGGTGACAAGCTGCAGGGGCGAGGCACAGGGTGACAAGCAGCAGGGGCGAGGCACAGGGTGACAAGCTGCAGGGGCGAGGCACAGGGTGACAAGCAGCAGGACCGAGGCACAGGGTGACAAGCAGCAGGACTGAGGCACAGGGTGACAAGCAGCAGGGGCAAGGCACAGGGTGACAAGCTGCAGGGGCGAGGCACAGGGTGACAAGCAGCAGGGGCGAGGCACAGGGTGACAAGCTGCAGGGGCGAGGCACAGGGTGACAAGCAGCAGGACCGAGGCACAGGGTGACAAGCAGCAGGACTGAGGCACAGGGTGACAAGCTGCAGGGGCGAGGCACAGGGTGACAAGCAGCAGGGGCGAGGAACAGGGTGACAAGCAGCAGGACCGAGGCACAGGGTGACAAGCAGCAGGACTGAGGCACAGGGTGACAAGCAGCAGGGGCAAGGCACAGGGTGACAAGCAGCAGGGGCAAGGCACAGGGTGACAAGCTGCAGGGGCGAGGCACAGGCACCCAGGGACCCTGCTGGACCCTGCAAAGAACCCAACGAGGACAAACCCCGGGCGGAGAGCAGTTGTCCGGGCAACGCCGGGACCCGGTGATCTGAAGCAGGTGTGGGCAGGTCAGGGAGGGAGAGGGCAGGGCTGGGACGGGGCAGGTCAGGGAGGGAGAGGGCAGGTCAGGGAGGGAGAGGGCAGGGCTGGGACTGGGCAGGTCAGGGAGGGAGAGGGCAGGGCTGGGACTGGGCAGGTCAGGGATGGAGAGGGCAGGTCAGGGAGGGAGAGGGCAGGTCAGGGAGGGAGAGGGCAGGGCCGGGCCGGGGCAGGCTGCTGCTTAGAAGTGAAGGAGTGACCCTGTGGCCACGAGAGAAGCAGAGATGGGAGAGACACAGAGCTGTTTGGTCGGATGGACGGGGTTTGGGGTGTGGGGTTTGGTCGGCTGGGGTGACATACAGAGTTGGGTTGGCTCACCGTCGTGTGTGACGTGCACGGGAAAGGCTGGGACCGATGGGGAGCGTGCTGTCCCGCTGTGACCAGACCTGAGCCAACGCCTGGGCCCTGCTCTCCGTGAGCGCGCCAGGCCCGTCACGGCCACCTTGACGCTCGGGTGAGGCCCGGAGAGCTGGGCCGTTCGGGGCTTCTTTCTGACACTGAAGGACGCCCAGGCAGATGGTTCCTGGTGGGGCAGAGCCCGCACCCCAGGGCCCAGGAAGGCTCTGGCCATTCAAGGAGGGAGCAGAGGGTCCTGTTGGTCCTTGAGCCCTCAGAACCCTGGGAGGGGCCTATCATTTCACCTGCAACGCTCTGAGTTACCCTTGTCCCCCGATTTTCCTTGAATTAGGAATGTCTCTACTTCGGAACTCAGCCTGAACTCTTGGAAGCTTTCTCGGGTTCAGAGGAGGGAGCCTGGCACAAAGAGGGGGTGGGGGATGGTGGGGTGAGCATGCTCAGCTAGCTCCGGCCCCCACTCCTGGGGAACACCAAGGCGGGTCCCCCGGTGACTCAGAAGGCACACCCTGGTGTGCAAATGCAAAAGATGTCTCTTATGATAGCATTATAAGGTATAACATTCATTGGCGCTGAGTTTTCAAGGAGCTTCAGCAATATTTCAAACTCTGGCATCAAAATCTGACATGCTCAGTTTTGTTTTTATCAGGATGACAGACAACAGGAACCTCTGTCACCTTCAGGCCGGCCTTTCCGATGCCTGCATGGCTGGCCCAGAGGTCAGAGAGCCGCCATGGAAGGTCTCTATCTACCCCTCCCCACCTCCATCTGCTACAGAACACAGAGGCTTCAGCCCCCCACATAGAGACACCTCCTCGCTCACCACCGGTTCATCTTAAAGGAAACGCCGGGCTCAGCAGGCCATGGGTGGGAAGTGCAGAGGGTGGGACCACAGAGGGGTGGGTGGCTCTGCAGACGGCACTGTGGGCGTCACCGGGAATGAGCAGGCTGGTCCAGGGGACGCAACGTTAGCACATCATTGCAGCATCCGGACCAGCAGCTACAGCCCCTCTGCCTGGTTATCCACGGAACAATGACCTGCAGACAGCCAAGGGCAGGGAGACGCCTGGAACACAACCAGCATCACAGTGTGAAGGCCCGTTCCTCCTAATCGAACCCAGCAGCCGAATAGCAGGCGCCGTGGCCTTGGGGAGAGGTCACTGAGCAGTGCTGGGGGCGGACGGGGGCGGGGTGGGGGGCACAGTGTTACGGAGCTCAGGTTCCTTTCTCTTATCCCCTACGGCAAGAGTTCAACAGCCCACCATGCCGACACTCAGGTCGTATTTATTAAATGGCTTTGTGATTTCACCGAAGCCCAGGTTCCCACTTGAAATACGAGCAGATAAAGCACATGAGAGAAAAGCGTGGACAGGTCATCCAAACGGAAAACAAGTGGCATGACTGGGGGTGGGGGCACTGCCCACCGAGTGCTCCGGGCCCTGGCTCTCCCGGCCCGGTGGGGAAGCCTCCCCGTCCCCTGAGTCTCCGTGGTGGGGCGCAGTCCCGCTTGAGGACGGTCTCAGAGGACTGAGGCTGCACGTGAAGTCTTCCGCCAAAGCGGGTTCACCCTCGGTCACATGGGCTGTTTCGGGGGGGGGGGAGGCACGTTCACCTTTCATCTGCAGGGGAGCCTTCTTTATGACAGGAGGCCCTTGGGGACCAGGAGCCTGGGGACGGACTGCTCCTGTATTAAAATTGGCTTTCCCCAGATGAGTATGTACAAAGATAAGGTCAAAGAGGGTTAATAATTTATTCTCAGGGAAGCTTAAAAGGGTTGCATAATTTAAACCTCCCATGAAGGCCCAAGCCCAAACTCAGCCTGACACCTCGGAAGGCCGCTCAAGCCTAGGACTTTTCCTTGTTCCAACCTAGGGCTCCACCATCTGCCCCGCTACTGATGATCCCCAGATCAGGGTGTGTGTGTGTGTGTGTGTGTGTGTGTGTGTGTGTGAGAGAGAGAGAGAGAGAGAGAGAGAGATACTATCTCCATCTGTGTGTGTGTGTGTGTGTGTGTGTGTGTGTGACAGAGACAGAGAGAGGGACAGACCAATAGGAAGGGAGAAAGATAAGAAGCATCTATTTTTCATTATGGCACCTTAGTTGTTCATTGATTGATTTCTCATATGTGCCTTGACTGGGGAGGGGGCCTACAACAGACCAAGTAACCCCTTGCTCAAGCCAGCGACCTTGGGCTCAAGCTGGTGAGCCTTGCTCAAATCAGATGAGCCCGCGCTCAAGCCAGCAACCTCGGGGTCTCGAACCTGGGTCCTCCACGTCCCAGGCTGATGCTCCATCCACTGTGCCACCGCCTGGTTAGGCTACTGTCTCTATGTTATTGAACAGCCACCTAGCCAGTTATTAGTAGTCAGATTTGTAGTCACTTGGACTCACCAGGACTATTCTCTGCTTTCTGACTTATTTTCATTCTCAGTTGGACAGCTGGGAATAAATTCCTTCCTCTTATCTCCCCGTGTCTGAACCCATCTTCCATCTGGGATATTTAAATTATTCCGTGTCGCTGCCACCTCAGACGCCGTTCACGTCTCCGGTGACTCTCCCCTCCTCCCCGGGGGACCCTGGTTAGGAGCGTGGAGATGTCACAGCTCCCACGCCTGCGCCTTCGGTGAATTCTGTCTTCAAACCTCTGTGGAGGTGAGGATACAGAGGAAGAACTCAAGGCTTCAGTGAGCAAGAAAATCTAAAACAGGCAAGAGCTTTTAGTCACTTCCAGGCAACATAAAAACAGAAGGCTCCTCCCGTTTCTGCCCCGTCAGCTTTCATAAGCACAAGGAGAACAACAAAAGAAACACCTAAGTCTTCGCCAAAGGGAATGCCTTGCTTGTAACAGCTGCAAGAACTCCTCCCTCTGTTACCTAGGTGACAGCAATTACAAAGTAGCAGTAAAGGCAAAAAGACACCTGGGCAGAAGGGCAGCGGTCAATTTCCCCCTGAGGAAAATAATTACCTAGTTTGTTAAACAGCTAACATTGAGCCTCATCAAGGGACGGAAGTGTGCAGACTAAACAGCCACTGTCCCGGTCTTCTGACCTTGCCGGCCAGTGAAACTTTCTGCTCTGGTGAAACTGCTCCTTACCTGCGCTGACCGTATGCTGGCCACCGGCCAGTGTGGCTGTTGAGCCATTGGAAGGTGCCTAGCACAACTGAGGAACTGATTTTTTATTTTATTGAGTGTTAACTCACTGCAGTATTAATTTAAATAACCGCAGTGAGCTCGAGGCTGCCACGCTGGACAGCACAGGGTATGTCCGTCCTGCTGAGCCCTTCGCCAGCTCTTGTTCGTGGTCAGAGCTGCGGACATGCAAACACGAAACAGAACGGAAGGTCAAGGCAACAGACTGGCGCTTTCAGAAGCCGAAGCACCAGGCTTCGCGCCCGCCCGCCGGCTCCCCAGAGTGGGACGTCCACTGATGGCGTGACACTGGCATTCCTTTACCAGAGATTATCTAATATGTTAATGAGTCCATCATAATTATTCTGAATGATATTATGGATAGTCACCTTGTTGTCAGTAGTGATGATACAGGACTCAGCTTTACCGAGCACTTGACCTCGTACAAACTGGGGGGCAGCTTTCCTGTGAATGGAAACTCGGATGCCTCAAAAATGGAAATCAGCAGCGAAGATCACAAGGTTAAAACGGGTGGACGGCTGGAATCTACTCCTCTCTAACCCCCAAATCTCTTCAGTTCCTAAGCACTGAACATTTACAACAGAGCTAGGACTGAGCTGCCCACCACGGGGCCAGGAACGCACCCCCCCTGGGCCTCCAGGCCGCGGGCCACGCTGAAACGGCCCGAGCATCCGGGCGGCAGAGCGACATGCGCCATCGCTGCCTCTGTGTGCCGTGAGGCGACATGGGAAGTGACCGGCCGCGTTCTGAGAACAGCCACGTGGGAGGGACGACCCCCAGGGCCATCAAAGAATGTGCCCGCAAGGATGCCAGCTCCCCCTGTGACTCAGTCCTTGAAGAGTTCGGGGGGACAGGGAAATGTCCCGGGAGGTTTAACATCTAGTTTTCAGGAAAAGGAATTATGCAGAGGACAAAGTCAGGAATCAATCGCGCTGGCGTCTACATGCGAGAAACCCTTAAATTCGCGAACAAGGACGGGAAAAGTAAGATCCCAGGATTCACCGGGAACCTAGCTTCCCGACAGCATCCAAGAAACACACGTCTCAGCCGGCAAGCTCTGTCTCGTCCTCATTCTCCAATATGTTGGCCTGGTTAGGTGCTTCGACGCCAGCCCCCTGTGTCCGGTTCTTTGCAAAACGAGCCTGAGCTCTGACTCAGGGCTCACCGGGGAAGCCTGTCACGCTCCCTGGGAACGCCCCCGCAGTAACCTGCCACCCACGCCGCTCAGTCCCCACACTGTGAGGTGTTGCCTGAGTCATCTGCACGCACAGACATCCCCTTAGCTCACTAACAGAATTAAAAGGAGGTGAGAGGAGAACTGAGGGAGAGAAACAGACCAATAGTTTACAAGACTTGTGTTATGTCCACAAGAAATAAAAAGAGACCCCAAGGTTGTCGTTCCAGGGTTAGAATGAAGAGGGCTCATCATTTCCCACTCAACTCAGTATCTATTCTAGGGGAACCAAAGGTTTGTAAGATTAGGTTGCTTGGACTTCATCTCCTGTTCCACAATGGCTGGGGGCGAGAAGAGTTCAACACGGGAACTCTGCCTGGAACAGGAGGAGTGTAGACTCCTTCGCGGGTGCCCCGTGCTCTGCACCTGGGGGTCTGGGAGGCAGTCCAGGTCGGGGCGCTGTTGCTGGCCTCCCTACAGAGAGCAGGGGGGATGCCAGCTCTCCCTTATTTTACAAGTGAGCAAAGGAATACTAAGAGAGGCTGAGTCTGCTCTCTGAGGTCCCCCAGGCTAGTGATAGTCTCTGTCCCCCTGGCCTCAGGACTACTGACTGACACCAGTGGCTGTGAAGGTCAAGACAGAAAAGCATGGCCCTGGCCGGTTGGCTCAGTGGTAGAGCGTCGGCCTGGCGTGTAGAAGTCCCAGGTTTCAATTCCCGGCCAGGGCACACAGGAGAAGCGCCCATCTGCTTCTCCACTCCTCCTCCTCTCCTTCCTCTCTGTTTCTCTCTTCCCCTCCCGCAGCCGAGGCTCCATTGGAGCAAAGATGGCCCGGGCGCAGGGGATGGCTCCTTGGCCTCTGCCCCAGGCGCTAAAGTGGCTCTGGTCGCAACAGAGCGACACCCCGGAGGGTCAGAGCACCGCCCCCTGGTGGGCGTGCCAGGTGGATCCCAGTCGGGCGCATGCGGGAGTCTGTCTGACTGTCTCTCCCCGTTTCCAGCTTCAGAAAAATACAAAAAAAAAAAAAAAAAAAAAAAAAAAAAAAAAAAAAAAGACAGAAAAGCGTGGTCAGCTTTACTTCGTCTCTTTCCTTTTTATGAGCGGTATTTTCCTTTTTCTTGTTGGATCATTGCTTTGTATAAAATTCTTGTTCTTGGATATTTTTCCCCGTTTGTGTAGGATATGTTCTTATGGAAAGATTAATTCTACATTTTCAATAATTTATATGATTTGATGTTACAAACTGATATAGCATTAAGGAAAAAGGCTTTCTCTGCTTTTGTATATTGTTATGTAATGCATTGTTTTACCATCAGAAAGAAAGCAAAGTATGTCTCTCTAAATCCTTGTTGTTTTTCAGATGTTAAGAGTTTAACATGGGCAATACATAAATCACACAGTCAAACATTTTCCTCTTACCTCATCGGATTTAGCTTGATAAAATCCACTCCATCTATATGTATGTCTTTTAGAAATACGTCTCAGTTTGTCCCAAATGGATATGTCTTACAGCTAATGCGTAAGGAAGAAGTCCAGGAGCGCCTCTCTGGGGGATCTGAACTAGCCCCTGATTATGCTAATGGAAGCCAGGAGGTTTTCAAAGCAAAAGAAGGATGATAAATTATTCATACACAGGTCTCCTTTTATTTGGATGGTTTTGGTGTATCCAGATTTTCCAGACCATGGAGGATATGCAATATGATATCTGTAAGCTAAGCTGAAGGTGTTACAGAGGAAAACAGTAATTGAAAATGAATTGGAATTTTAAAGCACTGCGTTTTGCGTTTGGTGTATTTACTGCAGCTGGTTGGGCACAAGCACGACCCAGGGGCCTGCTGACCGGACCGCCCTTGGTGTCTACAGGCACTTGGGGATGGCAGGGACTTGCTCCTGATGGAACTGGGACACAGTTCCCACAGGGAAACGGCTCCCGGTAACTCCTGCCCTGACCAGGTTGCACGTTCGCGTGGCCAGCCCGGAGCACTGCAGACGTCGTCTGGGCGCTGCTGTGTTTGCACCTCGTTTCCCAGCTTCTCTTCCTCCGTCACCTCCTCTATTTTCCTTCCCCTTTTCTATCGCATTTGCTACTGTTTCCTCACCGTCTCCACATTGCCCAGGCCAGGGGCACCTCCAGCGTTCGTGATGGGATCCCCCTGGAGTTTCCTGGCCCACGTCTGACAAATATTACACATTTTCTTGTACCTACCGACGTTTCCACGCGATTTCTGTATTGTTGTTGTTGTTGTTCTAATGAGTGTCCAAGGGTCTTGAAATGTTTTCTGTTCATTTCTGCTTACAATTGGCTGATCACTCAAATTAATTGACTCTGCTTTGTGATTTAACTTTTCTGTTTTTGTACTCATATATTACAAATCTATTTCTGTCTTTAATTTACATCTTTGGTGTTCCCGGAAACTTCCCTTGGCCTCACAATTAGATGAGACTCTAATCAATGTCCCCGAGGCCCACGGGTGACTCCCTTGCTTTCCTGCCTCTGTGAGACTTGACTCATTCATGAACATTCTCTCCATTACAGTAAACCAAATAAAATCATCTATTAGCTGCCGGGAGCACTTGATCTTTGACAGAGTAGACTTCAATTAGTACTGTATTCACATTTAGCCTTGAACTTTAAAGAAGAAACAGAACGATGTGACTTGTAAAAGTCAGGTTTAAGGTGAGTGAGAGACTATAAGTCCCAATTGGCCAGATTTACTTCAAGTGTTTCAGCATAATTAACAGCACTGGCTATTACTCTCAAAAGTATCATAGGTCTAGATGAAGAATGACCTGGTCATCAGCTACTGGTACTATTTTTACCACCATACCCGGCACAGTCCTGAGCACAGAGCCAAAGCATGTCTACTGATATGTGAATAAGAAGATGCCAATAGTCACTGTCCTTGATCCACCCTCACCTGTGATCTGAGCTGGAGGAAGCTGAGCTGACCACACAGTGGAGGCCTCACAGGTGTGACACGCGGATGCATCTCTGTGGCTAGAATGTTTTTATTAGAATACTTGATTAAATAGTCTCAGTAGGACATGGACAGATCTTAGCCTTGGTTTTCTCAGAGAGAGATGTCTCTGAGTGGTTTCAGTCCTTCTCTGGATGAGCGGACTCATCCACTCATCATGCCCAATGGACACTTGACAGTTGGCCATGGGTGGGTGTTTATTACCTATATTTTTTTTTCTGATTTCTGTTAAGGAAAATTCAATTTTGAGATAGTTCCCTATGGGATTAGTCTTCAATATTTAATCAACCAGTAGAAAATAAAGGAAGGTTAAATCAGTTTCAATAAGATAGAAGGATCCAGGCATTTTCTGTCTCTGGTCTTCATAAAGGACTACTTTCTGTTGGCTCATCAGCTCCCTTCCAATGGAACAAAGCTTGAGACAATGGCCTGAGGGTCAGCAATGTTTGGACATCCCACAATTAATCCAATCTATGTCTTCATTCTTAATTTCTGACAGCACCCCATCTGTATTTAGCCTATTAGCACCAACGACCCATTTTAGTCACAGTCACAGGGACTGTGTTGGAGGAAGTCCCACCATGATCAACCCCGAGCCTTCGACGTCTCAGCCTCTGTCTTTATTGTCTCCTTGTCAATGTCACTCCCCGCTCTTTTCTACATAGTCATGATTCTAAACACAACTGAATCTGTACCGGGGGCCTGCCATGGAATTAGAGAGGCACATTTGAACTTTCATGCCCCATCATCTACAGAAAGTAAAATGTTATAAATTATGTTTCAGAAGCTTTCCAAGGATGATGCCTGTATTGCATTCTGCATAAATCATGTGTTTTTAATTCTCACTGTGGCAGAGATGGTAACCACAGAGGGAATTTTGAAAACGGACCACTTACAATCAGAACAGGAGGACCGAGGAGGAGGTAAAAAACACAGCCACAAAGTACCAAGCAGGAAGGCTGGGGAACACCACGGGGCAGAACGATGGGATGTCAGGGCAGGAGGTGAACACACAGTGCCAGGTGGTTGACTGAGGATTTACAACAGGACTGACAACCCGGTAGATATACTGTACTGGATGCGAAAGTCATACCGTCTTGGTCCTAAAGCAAGTCAGATTTTTTCTGGAGAAATATTTAAAAGCACACCCAGAACCTATGGATGAATGCCAGCGTGTGACTGAATGCCTTCTGAAGTGGAACGGAATAAAGAGGGAGAAGCAAAGAGACATGAACAGGACGGGCACCTCGAAATTTGTTTAAGGACGTCTACTTAAAAATCCTTGGCAAATAGACGTCGTTGTTGGTTAAATGCAGTTAACAGGATTCAGAGTCACCGAGTAGACGTCGGAGGAAAAACTAACAAACAAACAAACCAAAAAAACAAAGAAATAAACAAACAAACAAAAAACCCAGGAAGAGCAGAGACAGGGGAAGAGGCTCCCGCCCGGCGTCACCTGGGCAGTGCACTCCGCGGGTCTGTCTCTACGTTCTGTCAGTTTGAAGGGAGACGGACGGTTCCCTAAACACTTTCTGTGGGTGGAGAGGTGCTGCCCGTTTCAGTGGCAGGACAACTTGATTATACTGCTTGAAGAACTTAAGAGCTGAAAATTGGAAGACAGCGGGTGGAAGTCATACATTTTGTATTAATGTGGCAATCCGGAGCGAGACGTATGAACTCTGATATAATTTTTCACTGAAAACAATTCTACTTTCTCAGTGATTTGACCATGGTTCCCAGTAATATCTTCTTACAGAATGTATTTTTCTGAGCACTGTTTATTTTACTTGAATAACTGCTTAGCGATAAACATTCAAGGGTGACTGGTTCCGTAGTTGCAACCAACAGTCTGACATTGTTAAGTAAGTTTTGAGAGCTTTGAAGACGGGAGAAAATGTCTCAAATACATGTGGACGATGACATATTGGAGCGCAATTTTTTTTTTTCAAAGTTAATACTCATTTTTAAGCTATACAGAATGCAAGTTTCTTGCTTTTATTTCAAGTATATTTCACAGACTTAGGTTGACCTAAATTGAAGTTGTAGTAATATGACTTTATTTCCTAGAGCGAGGCATACTGCCAATTTGCAAAGGCCAAGTTACTTAGACTTTTCTCTTGAAAACTAAAATGACTTCCTTCGAACGATGGTCCTCAGAGGTTTCCCAATATCATTTCAGTTTGTGGGCGATCCTTTACTCAGGAACATTCCTATCACACAATGTCGTGTGTGAGGCCCAGGGTGAAGGCACTGGGTTGCTGGTAATCCCACAGAATGTGAACGGGGGTCTATCTCCAGCTCTAAGAGTTTTACACAAACATTATTAACCCCATCACGCCCACTCAGGGCAAAACCGGTGACAACATTTCCAGCGTTAATGCAACTGCGATAGCCCTATGACAATGGCAATAAAAGAACAGAAATGATAAAACATTACACGTTTTCCGACACTGAGAAACACTGCCGGTGAACATGTGATGAGATGCTGGTCAAGAGAAATGAGCATAAAGGTCAAAATTCAAAAATAAACACTGTTTTTTTTTTCGTTTTTTTTTTTTTTTTTTAAATCTATGCAGCCCACAATGGTCACATGATGATATTTGAAAAGCAGGTGGGTGAACTTAACCTACACTTCAACTTAAGATCTTTTCAGAATAGTAAAGAGTAAAACAGGAAATTCCCAGTCTGGACGGTCTTTTGAAGGCAGTCACAACGTCAGGATTTACGTATTCCTTGAGCTTTCTCCTGGCCCTCACACGCATTCTTTTTGCAACCAATCACAGAACTCGAATGTCCAATCATTAGATCTAGAATATGGTTCTTAGCTCTCACCAGGCATCAGGACCACCTGAGGAGATTTTTTTTAAATAGCAGTGCTTGCTTTCCATGCCTGGAACTTCCCTCTGAGGTGGCCCAGGCGGCACCCTCTGCGGTGGCCGGGGTGGCGTCCCCTGCGGTGGCCGGGGCGGCGTCCTCTGCGGTGGCCCCGGGCGGCACTCTCTGCGGTGGCCGGGGCGGCGTCCCCTGCGGTGGCCCGGGCGGCGTCCCCTGCGGTGGCCCCGGGCGGCGTCCCCTGCGGTGGCCCGGGCGGCGTCCCCTGCGGTGGCCCCGGGCGGCGTCCCCTGCGGTGGCCGGGGCGGCGTCCCCTGCGGTGGCCGGGGAGGCGTCCTCTGTGGTGGCCGGGGCGGCATCCTCCGCGGTGGCCTGGGCGGCATCCCCTGCGGTGGCCCGGGCGGCACCCTCTGCGACCCCACCTTGAGCGGTTCTCATATGCCACCCGCATTAATAAACACTGGCTTACAGGGAGGACATCTGAAACAACTTATGTCAGACACCTAACCCATCCTAACTTCAGTCGTTCTCCAATGCCCATTGTTTGCAACTTTCTTACCTTTAGCATTTGGACAGGGATCCTAACAGTATTTAATGTGTCTAAAACCGTTAGTGCATTTGTTTACTGCATACATCCTTATATCTCACGTTTAGAATTTGGAAAAATCCTCCAAAGTCCCTAGCTTTAAACTGAGTCAGTTTTTTAATTGTTTGCTTTCTACAATAGTTATAACAACTTTGTTTAAAGCTCAAATGTAATTTCCTTTTTAACACGGTTCTTTATTGGGTTTTTCCCATTTTAATAATATTTAACAGATATTCCTTATTTAACACAACTTGTTTCAAGTAATTAAAACAGCCTCACTTATTTTATGAGGTTAATATAGCTAGATGAGAACAACATTGGACAATAACAGGCCAAGAGTCTTATATTCACATGGGAGTGTATGGTGGAAATTCTCAAGCTGTATTACTTACAATGTACATTACAAATAAAAACAATCAACAGCAGTTTATCCCAAAGACTCAAGACTAGTTTAACATCAGAAAATTTGTTTATGTAGTTTATCAAATTAATAGACTGGAGGAGAAAACTTTCAGGCTACTTGAAAAGATGCTGAGACAGCATGAGTTTAATGCATATCTGTGTGTGTGTGTGTGTGTGTGTGTGTGTGTGTGTGTGTGTGTGTGTATGTATCTGTGTGTAGATAGATATATCAAGCTAACTTGAAACTAAGAAGAAAAAAGAATTTTTTTCACATATAAAGCATATCTATCAAAAGAAACCCTCTTCCTTTGGGAATAAAACATCAGATTTAAGAAGAAATTTTAGATCCACTTCCTTTAATGTCAGGAACAAAACAGGAATCTTTAATATCACTCCTAACTGCTTAACATATATTACCAAGTATCCTGGGTAAAAAGAATCAGAAATAAAAGGTAGAAGAATGATCATGCAACAGAAACCAAAGAAAAAAAGAATTGCTTGAAGATGACAAGCTCAAATACGTACATTCCAAGAGAATCAAAGAAAACTTTGACTTTAGGTGGTGGGCACACAATCCACTAGATAGATCATATATCACACACATGTATGATTCTATTCACCAATGTCACCCCAACAACTTCGATAAAAATAAAAGATAAAACTGAAAAAAAAAAACCTATAAAAAATAGTGGGAATACCTACTGTTGTGTAGGTATCAGTTATTCCCAAAATAATTCATACACTTAATGGGATTATTGGGGGAGGTAACATATAGGATTATTTATTTTCCTCAACCATCTCAGACACCAAATAGAAACTCTATAATACCTAACAAAGCTTCATGGCTTTTATGACCAGTTATGAAACAGCGGGCACAATCTGAAGTCAGCTGACGTGGGTTTGACTGGCTCTCCAACCAGACGAGTTAGCTCGCCCTGTCGCTCGCTTCTCTCCAACACCTTTTCTTCACAGATAGAATACGTAAGACTAGACAAAAGCAGGCATTCTTTCCACTTAAAATGCATTCCCTTTTCATATAAGCTTGGACACCTCCTGACACCCACCAGGTCTGCGCGACCCCGATCCCCACAGCACCCCAACATAGCAACTTTCTGACATGGCGCTTTTATGACAGTATTCTCCGATGAGAACAGAAGACACCCAGCACCTTCTACAGAACGTGATCAGGGTGGGGGAAAACAAAGTGGTAGAGAACTGCCTTCTGTGATTTGACTCAGTGTTTCTTTCCAATCTTCCACACAAAGTTATCAAAGGCACCATATTTCAGCTACTAGAAGATACACATTGAAAGTATATTTGTTTTAACTTTTTTTTTAATGCTACTTCTTATACTATATAGAGGGCAGAATAAACGAAGTGGGATTTTCGATACGTTTTTACAAAGACACATCTCCCTCTGCCCGGAAGGTTACAGTCTAGTCTAGACTGACCTCTAGGCTTCTCCTGACTCTGCAGGTGAAGGATTTACTCCTGCTCTGTTTCCCAGACTAGTTTGTTTCTTTGTAAGTGCGTCAGAACCCAAATCTCACCCTTCCGTTTCTCCGTTCTCCCTTCTCCCCTGCTCAACAGCCTATAAAATGCCGAGCAGTAATACACCAGAGTTCATATGCATTTAGAAACAACTTCTCCCTGGGAGTCAGACTGTGTGCAGGGTCACTGCTGATACTAAACTGCGTGGTGTGCTTAGACTAGGGATGGACACATCTTTCCGTGAAGGATCGAAGAGTAAATGCCTTGGCCTTTTGGACTGTAGGCCCTCTATCGGAACTGCTTAATTCTCCCTACGTGGCCTGAGAGCCAGCACAGCCAATACTCCGATGAATGCGTATGACTGCACTCCAGTGTAACGGGATTTATGAAGACAGGTTAAGGGCTGGGCTTGGCACATGGATCCCAGTTTGCCAACCACTGGCAGAGAAGCAGTTCACCCCCTGCTGAACAGGTGTGTTCTATTCTGAAAGAAGAGTTCACGGAGCACGTACCGGTCTCTCTCTCTCTGCTCTTTCAAACGAACAAGATGTTATTTCATATGGCACACAGTTTCAGGACCGGTGGGCGTGTGTGTGTAAACAGATGTCCACACTGATTTAACACCAAGTGACGTTAACGTTTTCAGACACAGCTCACGTAAACAGCATAGCAGTTCAAAGCAGATCTCACAGATTCAGTTTGGAAAAGAGTGACATTGGTGCATTATCAATAGCGCCATTTCTACACTGAGCATGGCCCTTCCTGTCAGGTTCATTCACAGGAACCCAAGTGTGACTTCACATAATGACTACTTCAAGTCAAGTCGTCGATTGTCACGGTGTGATGTCATAAAGGCGCAGATGCAGCTTAGAATGATGGTAAAGCCAGGCCAGCTGTGTCACCGCCTCTGACCCACAGGGGGCGGGCGGGGGAGTGAAACGCCACTCAGCAGACAGTATGTAACAAGCGGCCGAGGACCCCAAACTCAGAAACGGAGTGACAAAAACATGTTTGCCATCATTCCTTCCCCTGCATAAGCTTCGCTACATAAAGCAGGTGCTAACAGCAAAACCAAGTAACAGAAAATACTTGACACGGTAGTGGAGTCCTTTCGAAAATCTACGATGAAGAAAATACCGATTGAAAGTAATTTCTGGTTGTCCGTGCGCTGGCTATGAGGTTGTAGACTAGAAACGTGTTCCCCCTTCACCATCTTTAATACGGCAGCTCTATCGGTAGGCAGAAAACCAGCACTCACTGTGAAATCGCTGTCAAGGACTCGGTGGAGTTAGGCATTGGTAGCGCCTCACCCTGTGTGTGAAGTGGGTGTGCCACGGGCTCGGACAGGGCCCGGTGTGCTGAAAACACTTCCGGCTGTCAAGACGGCACCGGCCGGGGGACCTGAAGGGCTCTGCTCCCCCAGCGTCAACAATTTGCCTATTTCCTTCCTGCTGCTAACAGAGCCACGAACTTCCCGCCCGGGGGGAGCCTGACACGGCACCTTCTCGGGCGAGGTGTTCTTTCAGCTGGTGGCAAGCATTTCCCTCCGTATCCTGACCCCCGCTCCCTGCAGGGGAGGCAGCACACCGTGTCTGTGTCAGGCGTTGGAGGGTAGGGGCTGGTCCTGTGGAGGCAGCTCTGTCTGGAGTGGGTCATGGCGGAGGTATGTCTTCCAGGGACTGATGTCACCGCTGTGTTCCGTGATTAGTCAGACTCAGCAGGGCTGCTCTTCCAAGCTCCGTGTCTGAAACATTCGGGCGCCTTCATGCACGTGCCAAAAAGCCAGGGCCACGCTGGTCACAACTAAAGGGGGCCATGTGGGCTCACTTTATCCCTCTCTCTTCTCGTATTCCAGCTCATTGCAAACGAGGAACTGCACTTCTTGTGTTTGTAATGGTTAGTGAAACCCCTCCCACTTCTCACCTGCTGGTCAGGTTATGCCGATGCTGTTCGTTTCTGTGTTCTAGTGTCTATCTTAGACAAGGCTAGGATAATGATCACAGAAAAAAATGAATGTATATCAAGAAAAATGCTGCTAATATATGTGTATGTAAAGGAATAATAATGGAAATAATAATTCTATGGTTGCATGAGTTTAGTAACCTTAAAATATCCAGTAGTAACCCTAAGAACGGAGTGTGACTGCTTGCCGTTCTTTTGTGAACAGCAGAATTGAGTTTTGTGGGGTTTCTTCAGACACTTCAAAATGAACATGTCTTCAGCCTCACAAGTTCAAGTCTCATCTATAGACAGCTAACAGCAAGTTTACAGTTGCACATCTCCTATCCTTAAGAAAATATTAGCTGCAAATTAAAACTGCACTAAATAAACAGAAGGGAAAAGACAGATACTGTAACAAGAGAACTTGCTTTTACTGTAACTGTGCTTTAATTTCTTTACCCATTCAACTAACATTGATTGAGCCTTGACTTTTGAAGGACGTTTGTGAAGTACGCCCGTGCATTAGGCTCTTACGTTGGGTACGTGTGTGTAAATTTCAGCAAATGGGACCCACACACCCACGCACGCACGCACACAAGTGCAGCGTCTCTGACCCGTGTGGGCGTGAGGGAACTGGGAAGGGAATTAACACCCCATTTCAATCTCATTTCTCAGCGTCATCTCTGCCAGCTCAAGCTGGCTTTTAGCGAAATAGCTCTTCCACTACCTTCACCTTCTCACACACACCCCACCCCAACTCCCAGACCCGTGTGCTGACCCCGTTGTCGTCCCCACCCTGCAAACTCAAGGTCGTCTGCACCCTGAGGACTGATGAGTTCCGAACACATCCCAGCTCCACCCAAACACCAGTGCTGAGACCTGGCCCGGCTCTAGCCTGGCTTCTGGCGGCGTGAGGCTGGGTCCCCGGAGGACCGCACGCCCCTCTGGAACGCCTGCCCAGGATGCGCACAGCTGCCAGGGTTCGCTGCCAGCCAACACCAGACGAAAGGCCCCTGACCCCACTTCCGAAGAGCATTTATTAAAAGAGCTCCCCAGAGATGACAGCTGACTTCTCAACAGGAGCTCTGCAGCCCAGAAGGGATTGGCAAGAGTTATTCAAAATGATAGAAAGCAAGGACCTGCCACCGGGACGACTCCACCCAGCAAAGCTGTCACTTAGAACTGATGGACAGACACAGAGCTGCCCAGACAAGAATGAGCTGGAGGAGTTCATCACCACCAAAGCCGAATTACAGGAAATACTGAAGGGCTCTCTGTAAGATGGGAGGGGGTTGGAAGGGTGGGTGGAAAAGACGAGGGGATTTAGATGTACAAATTGGTTGTTACAGAGAGTCACAGGGATGTAAAATACAGCTTAGGGACTATAGTTAGTAATATCGTTATGACTATGTATGGTGTCAGATGGATACTAGATTTATCGGGATGATCACTCACTTAGTTATAGTATATTATGGCTACTCAGGTTGTATACCTGAAACTAATATTGTACGTTAACTCTCATTGAAAAATAAAAAACTATTTAAAGTAAAAAAAAAAAGGGGGGCTTATAGTTATGACTACGTATTTCTAACAACTCAGAAGTGTCCGTCTCAAGGACTCGAGTGCCATCCATCTGACCCGTCCTCATCGGGCGGCATGCCCCTGTCTCCCCGTCTCTGTGGGGGACAGAGTCCTAGCCTCATCCCTGCCCACCAGCAGCCTGTACACTGACCAGCGCTCTGGACTTCTTCACTTCTCTGACTCTCCTGAGACCGTTCTCCTTCTCTGTCACCTCCCTTGCAAGGGCCCGGTCACCTCTGCACGAATCAGAATGGAGCTCAGCTCTCTCCCCCGCCGTCACAGGTGTGAGTGACACCTGTTTTCAGGGCTTTCTGGAAGGTCTGCTGTGTCTATCTAGGACAATCCTCCCTCCCCCATCCCAGATGCAGACGAAGGGGTGCAGGACTGGCCTCTCGAAGACGTGCCACTTTGGCCTGCGGATGACTTTGGCCCTGTGGGCTCAAGGGAAACATCCGTCTCTCTCTTAGAGAACGTGAACTCCAGTAAGCTCCCCTACTGCCGCCCTAGCCTGGGACGACGGGAAAGGGAACAGAAAGGGACCACGTGGCCGCTGAGACCCGCCCCACACTCTGGCCAGCGTGGACGTGGAGGAGAGGGAGCAGTGATGAGGCTCGGGGGTCAGGCTGCCGGTGGGGCTTGTCGTTCAGAACGAGAGGGCAGACTTCCGTTCCACTCAGGCGAGAGGTCGGATAACTCTGCTAGCCAACGTGACACCAGGAAGCGGAGACGGTGTGTCCCCGAAATGGGTGGACCCGAGAGCTATTTCCTCATGTCCCCTTCAGGGACAGTTGGACAGTCAGGGACATGAACATGTGATCACACAGCCGTGGTCACGGTAGGTGTGCACATAAAACAAGTCAGGCCCGGAGGGAATCGGACCTTTTCAAATTCTTGAAATTATTACACAAGACGAACTGATTTTCTCCTAAATGTAAAGGTCGGAAAGAATCAAGCAGCTGTCATTCTAACATTATCAGCAAAGCGTCTCAGAGTCGGCGACACATCAATCAAAATAAAGGGACTTGAGACGGTGAGTTGAAAATTGTTTGCTCTCAATTATTCTATTTCTGTGATGTTCTTTTCCAGAACACGTTGATCCTGACAGAACATCCATTGATTAAAGACAGAAAAATCATATGAAAAGACTATTCCACAAGATAGGAAACTGTTTGATACAGACTTTTACTTTATAGGAAAAAGTTCTTTCTTGCTTTTAAACTGGCAATCTGCTCAGAACTCACAAACAAATGGGAAGATGATGAGAATAAAAGGAAAAAGGTGGTGACAATGACATTTATTTAGATCAGTTACATGAGCAGACACGTGCCTGCCACTGTGAAGGACTGTCCGGTTCTGAAACGAGAGGCGCAGTTAGAACCGGGAGAACCAAGTTCTAGTCTCCGTTTATCTATAACCTGTTAGCATTCCTTGGAAAATCCTTTAATTTAATTCTATTTTTTTTCTCTTATAAAACAATGGGAAAGGGTTATACAATTTCTTTTTTTTTTTTTTTTGTATTTTTCTGAAGTTGGAAACGGGAAGGCAGTCAGACAGACTCCCGCATGCACCAGACCGGGATCCACCCGGCACACCCACCAGGGGGCGATGCTCTGCTCATCTGGAGCGTTGCTCTGTTGCAACCAGAGCCACTCTAGCGCCTGAGGCAGAGGCCATAGAGCCATCCCCAGCGCCCGGGCCATCTTTGCTCCAATGGAGCCTTGGCTGCGGGAGGGGAAGAGAGAGACAGAGAGGAAGGAGAGGGGGAGGGGTGGAGAAGCAGATGGCGCTTCTCCTGTGTGCCCTGGCCGGGAATTGAATCCGGGACTTCCACATGCCAGGCCGACGCTCTACCACTGAGCCAACCAGCCAGGGCTGGGTTATACAATTTCTAAGATCGGTGTTACCACTAAGATGCATCCATCTTTATGTTGATGGCTTCCCCCTTTGTCTCGCATAACTAGCTGCCTGTGTCATGATTGTTTTACGTCGATACCATTATAAGAGGTAAGGTCTTTAAAGAAGATGTGATTGCTACGACTGGAAATGAGCACTTTTTCTCTAATTTGACTTTAAGGCGTGGGGCATGTGTAGAAAAGGCATGCCGATGATTTCTAGCGCATCATCGCCCAGCATACTTTCTGAAAAAGTTGAGAACTACAAAACTCAAAGCGGACTACTAATTATGCAGCAGAGAGTCTAATTCCCAGGAGAAAACGCAGAGAGAAGGTGGACAGTCGCCCCGTGTCGTCCTCACCGCCCGCGGAGGGGTGAGAGCCATGCGGCAGCTACCGAGCCCGGCCGACTGAGCCCTCAGGGCCGACGGCTGGCTGCGTTTGGTAGTGTCATGTGTAAGTAAAATGACTTTCCATTTTTAAATTTTACTGTCCAGCATCCCCACACCCCACAGACGACACGATGAAGGGTATGTGCAGAATGATGTGGCGTTCCCTAGACTGAAACACAGTCCTACCTTTTTCTAACGCAGAATAAGCTACAAAACAGAAAATAGTAAAAATTAAATAAAAGGACGGTTTAGGTCCAACATACCCATGTTTTAAAGAGCTCTTCTGCAGTCCTTATTGCTGATGATGGAGCCTGAAGTTAACCCAGGGAAATTTAGATTCTTTTTTTTTTTTGTAGCAGAGACAGAAAGTCAGAGAGAGGGACAGATAGGGACAGATAGGAATGGAGAGAGATGAGAAACATCAGTTCTTCGTTGCAGCGCCTTAGTTGTTCACTGATTGCTCTCTCATATGTGCCTTGACCAGGGGGCTACAGCAGACCGAGTGACCCCTTGCTCAAGCCAGTGACCTTGGGCTCAAGCTGGTGAGCTTTGTTCAAACCAGATGAGCCCGCACTCAAGCTGGCGACCTTGGGGTCTTGAACCTGGGTCCTCCACATCCCATTCTGAAGCTCTATCCACTGTGCCACCGCCTGGACAGGCAATAGATTCTTTAATGCAATGGATGTCATGGTAACCTGCACATACCTAGAACCAGAGGCACCCTCTGGAAGTCACCCTGATCCCGCTTCAGCCCAGATGTGGCTGTTCTGTCAAGAGAATCGTATTTCGCCTGACCAGGCGGTGGCGCAGTGGATAGAGTGTCAGACTGGGATGCGGAGGACCCAGGTTCGAAACTCCAAGGTGGCCAGCTTGAGCGCAGGCTCATCTGGTTTGAGCAAAGCTCATCAGCTTGGACCTAAGGTCTCAGGCTTGAGCAAGGGGTCACTCAGTCTGCTGTAGCCCCCCAGTCAAGGCACATATGAGAAAGCAATCAATGAACAACTAAGGTGTCACAATGAAGAATTGATGCTTCTCATCTCTCTTCCTTCCTGTCTGTCTGTCCCTATCTGTCCCTCTCTCTGACTGTCTCTATCTCTGTCACACACACACACACACGAACCGTATTTCTCTGCCCCCCCCTTTTATTTCTCTATCTTCTCTGTCTCCAAGCCCCGTGGGCCTTCTTGTAGGACCCCCTCAGCCATCAGCTGCGGGTCATTTCCCTGTGTGCTCCGATTGTCCCCATCCTGGGGCTCAGTGCAGCTGCACATGTGGGCAGCTCAACAGTTTCTGGGAAGGGGGAGGCCAGGCCGGCCTCAAACGGCTTCCGTGCCGGGACCATCTGGCTGCGGAGAGCCAGGTTCTCCGTGGAGTTCATGAATTCATCTCAGAAGATGATAGCCCCATGCGATGATCTCTTCCCTCCCCTCCCCTTTTCACTCAATGGACCAACAGAGGCACAGCGCGCGCTTGTTTCGCATGAACACAGCAGAACACAGCACCAGCTGGCTATATGATGGGGGTGGGGGGAAGAAGATGCCGTCCTAATGTTCGGAACCTGTCCTGGGGGGGGGGGGGGGCTAAGATGCCATTAAGAGAAGACAAGCAGTGGAAGGAAGAGGGTGACCAGAGAGCCCCACCACGTGCGGGTCACCAGGGACAGGGGAGGGCTGTGTCTCAGCGTCCCTGACCTTGTCCTCGGCCACACCTAGGCCCTCATCGGTACGAGGCATGCAAAGCGAAGCTGGACGGACCGTGCCGGGGCATGTCTCACTCAGCCCGTCATCAAACCCACGCCACGTAGTCACCACAGCCACTCCCGCCGCCGTCTTCTCTCCGTGGCGTCAGTCAGAGCCGCCGGCGTAAGCTCGGGACAATTTATTTACTCCTCTGCCGAAAGAAGGCTATTTTAAATGTTTCATGATCAGAGGGCTATCAATATTTCATACTAACTGCAGAGAAAAGATTTCAGTGGAGCTATTTAGAAATTCTTCTGGTCTGTGAAGAAAACGCGTGCAAGGAAAGGAGCAATTAATTATTAATTAATCATCGTTAATTATTGATCCTACACGCTGTGCTGGGGATTGTGCTGAGCGTTTCCCTGGACTTCCCCTTCTTTCCTGCTCGCTGTGGACACTGGTGACAGGTCTCCCTGTGAAGGATGTTTGCAGAGGTGACGAGAGAATGCTCTGCATCACGGAACATTCCTGTTGCCTAAATTAGAGACGGGGGAGAAAATACTGAAGACAGTTTTTCTTGGGGGGAGGGCAATGCTGAATTTAGAGCCAGGAAAACTACCCACTCAGAAAAGTTACAAGGGAGAGAGAAGCAAGAGACAGAGGCAGAGAGTAGAGAGGAGGTGGGGAGGGGGAGGGAGACGGGGAAAGGGAGAGACAGACAGACACACTGGCCATATGGAAACAACATGGTCGAGGAGAAAGCACAACATTTCACCCAGAAAAATACCTCTAAGACCCTGTTGGGTGCCCCCCCCCAAAAAAAAAACACCCTAGATTTTTTTATCTTGATGCCTCAGCTGACATCTTTTTTTTTTTTTTTTACAGAGACAGAGAGTCAGAGAGAGGGATCAACAGACAGGAACAGACAAACAGGAACCGAGAGAGATGAGAAACATCAATCATCAGCTTTTTGTTGCGACACCTTAGTTGTTCATTGATTGCTTTCTCATATGTGCCTTGACCGTGGGTCTTCAGCAGACTGAGTAACCCCTTGCTCAAGCCAGCGACCTTGGGTCCAAGCTGGTGAGCTTTTGCTCAACCCAGATGAGCCCGCACTCAAGCTGGTGACCTCGGGGTCTCGAACCTGGGTCCTCAGCATCCTAGTCCGACGCTCCATCCACTGTGCCACCTCCTGGTCAGGCAAAACACCCTAGATTTTGAGCAACCCATGACCATTCATGCTGCCTCTCTGGTGACTTCCCACTATGACCTGGCATTGCTGTTGGAGCTGGGAACGGACACAGAGGGTGACAGGACAGACATACCTCAAGTGTCACCGAGTGCACAATGTCACTGGGAAGAGAACGGAAGAGCCAAGCTGGGAACTTCACAGTCGTCACTGTCGATCATGACAGCAGCTCTGGAGGCTGGATGTTTGTGCCTTCCTCCCGGGAAACAGAGCGGAGACACTGGCCGCCCTTTGTCGGGGAGGTGGAGGCGTGCCCTCTCACGGGCCAGGGCTCCGGGGCGGGGCAGGGCGGGGCAGCATGGTTGCAGCCACAGCCTCATGCTCGCCCAGGGCTCTGCTCAGGGCAGGCAGGAGGTGGGGGGGGGGCGGCAGCAAAGAGCCTCCCTCCCCATTCAAAATGCAGAGACACTCTGAGCTATTCCATTGAAGAACACCATCAGTCCAGATGAAATTAGAGGCTTAGATGGAAGAGTCCTTCCCGAAAGGACCACTGTTTCTTGACTTTAATTATTGTTCAAGGGAAACATAGAAGAAGGATGCCGTTTCTTTAAACTAACGCACCCTGCTTGTAGAAAACAAATGGGCCCAGTTACAAAGAGTCCATCAGACCCTGAGAATAGAAAATAGTGAAATATATACAATGGAATACTAGTCAGCCACAAGAGAAGATGAAAAACACTTGCGACAACATGGATGAATCTTGAGAGCATTGTGCTAAGTGAATAAGTTAGAAAAAGCTAAGAACCATATGATTTCACCCATATGTAGGATATAAAACTGAAAGCCTCAACTGAACAAACAGAAAAAAAAAAAAACCCCAACCAAACATAAACTCAGACACAGTCAACAGTACGGGGGTGACCAGAGGGAAGGGGGGTGGGGACAGAGAACAGATAAGGGGGGCAAATATACGGGGACGGGAAGGAAGATGGTTTGACTTTGGGCGCTGGGCACACGATGCAGCATACAGATCATGTACCATAGACATGTGCACTTGAAACCTGTATGGTCTAATTAACCAATGTCATCCCAATATATATATTTTTAAAAAGACTTAAAATGCAATGTGAATGAACGGCGGCGGAAGTCACTGTATACTTAGCCAGACCGGTCATTATGATCAGGAACTGTGCCCCTTTGGCTCATATTGTCACCATCTAAATGCATACAAATATTTTTTGTCATTTCTAGTAAGCTATGGGTTGGCCAGAGAAACAGTCTAATTATTTCTTTTGGGAACATGCGCTGCTGTGGAATGACAGCCATTTTATATCAGTAGAGAAACATTCTACTCACTGTTTTATATTGGAAGAGATAGACATCTCACGGCCAGCGTGACAGCCCCCAAGGGCCTCTGACAGAGAAAACGCAGGCAGAACTCTGGGTGCGGTCATGAGAAGAACATGTGCAGTTACCCCGTCTGCATTGATGGGGGGGGGGCAATGAAGACAGGTTATTCGGGGAGGAAGCCCTGTGACCATGGCCTCAGCCACGCACAAGCCAGGCGCACGCTCGGAGCTGAGCGCGCTCTGTGGTTACATCCCTTCCAGGGCCTTTTCCAGCTGTGAGGCGCACTCTACTTTCAAAGTGCACTAGAAAGCGTGTGTTTCACGGTGCAACTCACAGAGGAAAGAAGACTGGGTATTTCGGGGGTCCTTTGAGGCTGAGAGGATTGGAGAGTCTGGGGCCCTTCTCCTCACAGGGTTTATAGCATGAAGTTCTCTGTGTACGACTCTGAGACATAGGCTGTACATCTGAAGGTATCTGGTGGCTGTCACATAAAGTTTCAGTTGTGTGCCTGTGTGTCCTTTCTGTGGATACGGGTAGGAAATCACACCACGGAAGGCTGGAGGGTGGTTCCCAGCGGCCGGGGACCACGAACAGAATTCTCCGCACGGCCGAGCTGTGTGCTCTGACTGTGCACTGGCCTTGGGGGACACTGTGCATCAGGGAATGGAGACCTGTAGCATTCCCCACTCATCTTCTTGAGATTTCCAAGGTGGTCCCAGCAGAGTATTAAACCAAGCACAGGCCCTTTTAAAACAGGGATGTGAACAAGTCATAGAATCAGTTGTACACCCATGAAGCTGGCCTTGCTCTATAGCAGCGGGTTTCAACCACTGGTCCACTGAGACAACATCAGGTGGTTAACTCTTTCATGGATTGGCATGAAATTTATGGCAGACCGGCAGCGGTCCGTGGACCACTGGTTGAAACCTGGAATCCTATAGGACCCTAAAGGATAAATATACTAAATTTCATAAGAGCACCTGACGATTGATTAGCATATCCGAGCAGTATCCATTCTTTGGCTGTTTGGTGCTACTATGAACATTCTTGTGCATGTCTTGGTGAAGAGACAGAGGCATTTCCATTGGGCACACAGTTGTGAGCAGAATTGCAGTATCATCTATACCAGGGGTCCCCAAACTACGGCCCACGGGCCGCATGCGGCCCCCAGAGGCCATTTATCCGGTCCCCACCGCACTTCCGGAAGGGGCACCTCTTTCGTTGGTGGTCAGTGAGAGGAGCACATTGACCATCTCATTAGCCAAAAGCAGGCCCATAGTTCCCATTGAAATACTGGTCAGTTTTTTTATTTAAATTTACTTGTTCTTTATTTTAAATATTGTATTTGTTCCCATTTTGTTTTTTTACTTTAAAATAAGATACGTGTAGTGTGCACAGGGATTTGTTCATAGTTTTTTTTATAGTCTGGCCCTCCAATGATCTGAGGAACAGTGAACTGGCCCCCTGTGTAAAAAGTTTGGGGACCCCTAATCTATACGCATCTGCTCAGCTGTGGTGGGTGCAAGCACTAATTTCTTGTTCCAATTTACATCGCCACCCACAGAGTTCTGAATGTCTCAGAGTAACAGTTGCTCCACATTCTCAGCAACCCCTGACATTTTCTCTTTCTCAACCTGGATGTGTCGAAAGTGCAGATTCATACACTTCCTAACCCAATCCATACCACTGAAGGTTCCCCCAGACTCTGTCCTTCTCTAAAATCCCTCAATGATTCACCATCACCAAGCCAGCTTGGAAACAGGTGTTAATCCACTGGGCTACCCTGTAACAGACCAAAACCTGTCCTCATTGCAGGAGAGCCAGAGATGAGCTGAAGGATGGGGGTGATTGAGACCAGACAACCACCTCACCAGAAGGACAGGTAAGCGACCACAAAGCCGACGGGGGGGGGGGGGGTCGCCAGGCCAGGGGTATTTTGTGCAGTTGCCTGAACTTTTCCACGAAATCGAGGGTCAGTGTTTTCTGTACTGGCAGTGTGAGAGTGTTTATGAGAGAAGGTGACGTGGTTACATTTTCCAAGTAACAAACTTGATACTCTGAAAACACACCTTGAAAATTATCATGATACAAGGCTTTTTCATTTTCAATCTTCTCAATTTTTAGATAATCAAAGTAAAATCATACCATTTTACATAATTTGGTGTATTATAAAGCTTTTCTTTTCTTTTTTCTTTCTTTTTTTTTTTGGCTTCAAATCTGTGAGCTATCCACTTAGCAAGAGCAGACCATTTTCTTTCCCCCCTACATGTTGGGCATTGCACATTAGAAGTGGTTGAAAATGCAGAGAATGAAGGAAATTCCGTCAAGGATACTGTGCCGTAGGAGAGAAGCTTGGAGTCTGCTATGACAAGCAGTGGTTTGGGATTCAGATGTACCCTATTTGTGCTCTTTCTTGCGTTTTATTTTGGGAGAACACACTCGTGGGGAGGTGACATGCAGACCCTGTTCTCTCCACAATATCCTATTAAAAGTGCTAACAGACAATGCAACTCAATATTTTAGATTTTCAAAGTCATTCATGAACGAAAAATTCTTGCGCCCCATGACATATGTACATGGCACATGTGTGTCTCTTGGTTAGATAGCTTGTGCTAAGATGTAAAAATGACCATTTCTGGCCATCTTTCCAAAGTTATATTTTAAACATGCACATTGATAGCATGAAAGTGAAGCTGTATCACACTGAGAGATACCACTGTATTCTCTGTAGTGCACCACCCTCTTATTCACATACAGTTCTCTCACTCTAGAATGGTGAGTGCCTGGGTAACTCATACAGCGGAGACATGCACATCACTGAATCTCTGCTTTCTTTTCCCGCATGCTTCCAGCATGGACTGCTCCTCTCTGCAAGCAGGTCACCGGAGCGTCACCCTAACATCCGTCCCCAGAGAGAGTGCAGCCACAAGCGCACTGCCCGCCTCAGAGCACAGCTCACGGGAAGTGGTGGGAAGCCAGGGTCCCACTGGGCGGGGCCCCAGGGGCTGGGGTGATATTTTCTGCTCAGAAGGAAACCCATGGGCATTCCTGGAGCCTGTGTCTCAGGAGAAGACGGCACCTCACAGACCTTTCTGTCCTTCCCTTCCTTCCCCTTCCCTTGGTTTCCACTGAAGAGTCATTGGGGCCTGACCAGGCGGTGGCGCAGTGGATAGAGTGTCGGACTGGGATGCGGAGGACCCAGGTTCGAGACCCTGAGATCTCAGCTTGAGCGCAGACTCATCTGGGTTGAGCAAAAGCTCACCAGCTTGGACCCAAGGTCATTGGCTTGAGCAAGGGGTGACTCGGTCTGCTGAAGGCACACGGTCAAGGCACATATGAGAAAGCAATCAATGAACAACTAAGGTGTCACAACAAAAAGCTGATGATTGATGCTTCTCATCTCTCGCCGTTCCTGTCTGTCTGTCCCTATCTATCCCTCTCACTGTCTCTGTAAAAAAAAAAGTCATTGGGAACCACGGAAAGAGGAAGGATCCCTGAAGTGTGCTTTTTGGGGGTTTCAGTCTGTCAGTGATGCCGCAACAAACTACTAGAGTCGGAGTGACCCAGAGACAACGGACAGTTCCTTCTCACGGATCTGGGGGCTCAACGTCCAAAACCACGGCGCCAGCAGCGTGGGTGTTCGGGGAGAGGCCACGCCTCGTTCTCGGAATGCGTGTGCTCACTGTGCCCCCACCCGGACCAGGGGCTCCCTGGGGCCTCTTCTATCAGAGCACGGATCCCATCACGAGGGCTCTACCCTCACGAGCTCCTAATGTCATCACATGGGGGGTTCGGTTTCAACCCGTCAATTCTGGATGGACACAAACAATCCGTCTGTGGCAACATTGCAACCAGGAAGCTCAGAGTCATTTGTTTGCTCTGCAAAAAGTATCAGAAAAACCCTCCAGACTCAGCCACCACATTCAAGGTGGCAGGAACCTCTGTCATTGTCCTCGATTGAACTCCTGATCGGTACTTCAGACAGCACTTTGATGAGAGAAAGCCAGCTTTCTATGTTTTTTTTTCTTCCTATATTTCTAAGCTTCAATGTTTATAGAAATGCTTTCAAGTAAAAAGAAAACCTTCAAACTGGATCGTTAGGACACACAGAGGAGAGAGGAGGGCGGCGTCCGTCCCCTTCCCGCCTCGGGCCCTCTTCCCTGTCCTGAGAGTCCCTGAGAGCGTGACACCAGCCCGCCCGGAGAGCAGAGGTCGGAGAGCAGGCCAGGTCGCCCGACGCTCCCGTCCGGGGACAGAGCAGCTGCGAGGCAGCTGTTGGAAACAGACACAGATGTCAGAATCCAGCGCAGCCTTGCGAGAAATAACTGTATAGTCTTTAGAGGAGCAGGAGCGTTTGTTCCGTTTCCCCTTGTTTTGAGGAAGAGGTGGCACGCGGGAGGGGGATTTGTGTGAACTGCAAGCGTCCGCGGAATGAGAGTCTGACACAGAGAACGGACCTATCTGTCCCGTGCTCCCCACGGACGGCAGGCCAGGCGCGCCTAGAGCCTTCTTCCCCAAAGTGACCGTGACTCCCACTGCGAGCGCGGGTGCTTCCCACACTGTCTGAGTCCTGGACCACAGGGATGGTCGCTGCCCAAGGACGTTCAGATCCCTGAGGATCAATGAGCAACAACTTCAAACGGTGCAACGTGATAGATACTTGATTGTCTCCTGAAAGCCTGGGACTGGATGACAAGGTCACAGGTCGCAGGATGTACCCCTGCCCGGGCCACAGCGGAGCCTCACAATGACGCTGTGAAACGGGAAAGACAGAAAAGGAAATGGTCCCATTCTACAGAGAAAGAAATTGAGACTCTGAAAATAGACAAAACGAAAGACCTCGGCCCTTTTTTCAGACAGCTGACCCGTTTCCCGGGAGCACCCAGGACCCGCTGGAGCCCTGAGCCTCGTTCCCCTGAGGGCAGCAGGCCACGTGGCACAGGACAGCTGGGAGCAGAGCCAGCCGGGCCCTAGGGCTACCACAGCTGCCCATTCCACCCCGCCTGCTCCAAAATTCGAACACTTTTGGTGGGCAGATGATCACCCATACATTTAACAGATTATTTAAAATGGCTACATAGGACCTTGTTAACTGCCTTAATTCTAGGATAGAGACAGCAAACGGAAACTAGAACAATCGCATTCAACAGAACAAGAGAAGGCCACATTTTCCCGGCCCTTGGCTGTGGAACACTATCCCAACACCTCTTCCCCCACGAGAACAGAACTCTATACTAGTCACTACCTCTTCAGTATTTGTGCTTTTGCCCTCTGTATTCCCAGACTGGCATTTACCCACGGCGCGAATGGGTGCAGTTCTGACATCAGACGCGTGGGCACCCCGCGTGCGTGGTGTGGGGCCAGGAGCGGCGAGGGCCGGGCTGGGCGCGGTGCCCACCCGGGCACAGCAGGAAGCCAGAGGGCTCAGGAGACCTCAGCCTCCGGCAGGTGCCCCAGACAGAGCTCCGGCCTTCCCGTTTCAGTCCCTGTCGCATCAGTTGTCCCAGTTTTGGGGGGGGGGGGGGATTCTGAGTTTAGGGATTAAATCAAGGTCAGCCTCAGGCTTTGCAAGTTTTAATTACAGTGGGAGAGGATATAGTCGTTGCAGTCAAGAATGTTTCAGATACTTTTCCTCAATGTCAAACAGCAAAATTATATGAAGCTTGGGGAATAAGGCTGAATAAAAAATAAGTGTGCATAGGTGTTCATATGTGTTTAAATCTTGCATATAACATCTATCTTTCATCTACCTATCTATCTATCTATCTATTTCTCTGTCATGTATCTATTCATCCATCCTGTACAGAGGAAAACACACAATTACAACTTAATATTTAACCAAAAGATGCAACAAACCTTTTTTGGTAGACAAGCATAATTGAGTGAAATAAACTTCCTACACTTTGATTCAATCATATCCTTTAGAAACTTAGCGTCTGAACCACAACACTGAGGAATGGTAACCCACATGGACCCGGAAGAAATTACTAGAAAACACTGACATGACAGACAGAGAATGACAGAGTGATTTTCTTATTATTCTTGAAAATTCAATCTATTGAGTGGACGGTTAAGTGACATTAAAAATAACATTAATTAACTGTCAACTAAAACCTATTGACGATTTCAGAAAGCACTTCCTTCTAGGGTATGTTTTTCACAATGGCACAACGTCACTATAAATCGCCTAACGTATTTTAGAATGTCACAAAATGCACAATGACGATAGAAAACGCTCACATGATGAGGTGCGTTGATCTGTTCCTAATTTAATAGTTTTTGTGAAGATGTGTCCTGTCAAAGAACTTCAGTCAGATATGCTGATTAGTTTATACATAGTGCAGAAACAAAATTTCCAGACCCGTGACGGACCGACCATACACAGCAGACTAGTGCTTTGAGTGGAATTTAATATTGTAGCTTACTTTTATTTTAAGATTCTATGGTGATCTATTTAGCTAGAGGGGAAAAAAATATTAAATCCAATGCCTGTGTGTTGAATATGATTCAACTCAAATGTTTCAAATCTTTGCTTTACTATACGTGACCTTCACATGCTGGCTAAGCAGCTTCTGATGTAGGCCTATGTTTTCACTGTAAAATTTCAATGTGAGTGGCCATTCTCTTTTGCATATGGCTTATTCTTACCATCCTGCTTTCTGCAATGATTGATTTCATTGAGACAGCAAATTCGATGGTAAGAAAAGACTCATTATTTACCCCATGATGAGAAACAGTGAAATTAGCTCCCGCTCTTTTTCTGAATCTGCAGATGGACGGTCAGTTACCCACGAGGAAACGTGAAACAAACACCAAGTTATTGCCTAAGCGAGGGGTCTGCAAACCTTTTACGTAAAGAGTCAGAAAACAAGTATTTGGGGCTTGGCTGGCCATGCGGTCTCTGTGGCAACCACTCAATTCTGCCTTTGCAGTGGGGGAGGAGGAAGCACTGGGTCAGACCATATGCAAATTCATGGCTGAATGTGTCCCAGTAAAATTTTACTCATGAAAACACTGATCCTAGTTTTGAGACCTCTGGCCAACTCTTTCTCCATTCATAATCGTGGTCCTAGAGCTGCCGCACCAGCCTCAACCGGAAGCTTGTTAGAAAGGTGTCCCCTCGGCCCTGGCCGGTTGGCTCAGCGGTAGAGCATCGGCCTGGCGTGCGGGGGACCCGGGTTCGATTCCCGACCAGGGCACATAGGAGAAGTGCCCATTTGCTTCTCCACCCCCCCTCCTTCCTCTCTGTCTCTCTCTTCCCCTCCCGCAGCCAAGGCTCCATTGGAGCAAAGATGGCCCGGGCGCTGGGGATGGCTCCTTGTCCTCTGCCCCAGGCGCTAGAGTGGCTCTCGTCGCAAAAGAGCGACGCCCCGGAGGGGCAGAGCATCGCCCCCTGGTGGGCAGAGCGTTGCCCCTGGTGGACGTGCCGGGTGGATCCCAGTCGGGCGCATGCGGGCGTCTGTCTGACTGTCTCTCCCCGTTTCCAGCTTCAGAAAAATACAAAAAAAAAAAAAAAAAGAAAAGAAAGGTGTCCCCTCGGGCACCACGATGACTCACTGAACCTGGACAGCGTTCTTTTTTTTTTTTTAATCTTATTTTTATTAATTTTAATGCAGTGACATTAATAAATCAGGGACAGCGTTCTTCAAGCTGCCAGGGTGACACAGTGCGCAAGGTGGCATGAGAAGCCCTCCCAACTGTGAAGGCTGGCTTCTGCCTGGATCCCGGAGCAGATGACGGAGGGTCCACCTGCTAGTTTATTGTCCCTCCAGAGAGAAGGACGTCGACCTCGGTCCTCTCTGTACTCTGAGTGCTCAAATCCCAGTGTAGGGTCCTTTTTTAATCGTTCTGTCTCCCTCCCCCTGGGGACTAGCACCCTCTGAACCAGTGGTAGTCAACCTGGTCCCTTCCGCCCACTAGTGGGCGTTCCAGCTTTCATGGTGGGCGGTAGCGGAGCCACCAAAGTATAAACAAAAAGATTTAACTATAGTAAGTTGTTTTATAAAGATTTATTCTGCCAAATAGTGAAAAGCCGACATAAAGTACTTGGTAAGTAATTATTATTATATGCTTTAACTTGCTATAACTCTGCTTTATAAATTTTATAAAGTAAAGTTACTTCCCTACTTGATAAATCATCATGACTGTGGAACCCATGGGCGGTTAGAAAATTTTACTACTAACAGAGATACAAAAGTGGGCGGTAGGTATAAAAAGGTTGGTTGACTACCCCTGGTCTAAAGTAAGTCCCTAGGGGACTCACAGGAAAGAATGGCAGCATCTCTTTATATATATATTACTGACAAATTTTGAAAATAAAACGAAATAAAGAATTTCTATTCTTCGCTGCACAGACAGACACTGGTGCCCTGATTTGAACTGCATGTCCCTATGAAGGCAGACACCACACCTCCTGAGGGGGGAATGGGTGTCCACCCCACAGCGGGCTGGCTGCGTGGCCCGTCACTGTGACCCTGCTGAGATAACTAACACTGCTTTACATGCCAGGATTGAGAGAATACATTCTGGAGCTTCAATTGCATGACGCTCTCCAGAACAAATGCTTTCAAGGGTTTGCTGCAAAGAAACTCTAAACAACTATAATAATACTAACAATGTGTGCATGATTGAACGGCACGGAAATGGTTCTCTACCTGGTATGTTCTATTTGTGTGCTACGGGGTGAAAAACAGTGGTGATAATTAACGTGTTCCACCTGAAATGGTAAATCAGCTGGTGATTATTTGGAGTGTGGATGTCAGTCTGCTGCCACGGATCCGACTCTCCCTGAGGGCGTGAAGCACCCGGGGATGTCAGCACACAACCGGATGGAGCCGTCCCCGTCAGCCAGGCTTTTGAAAGCTAAGCTTTCACGCACAAAAATAGATGTCTACGAAGTTTTTAATTGTGTGATACTTATTCAGTACGTAAAAAACTTCACATAGTTTTAATAATATTTTTTGTCTTATTATTTTTATTATTGTTTTTCTCATTAGTGAAGGAAGAAGAGCTATACACTTCACGGGATCTTCCACAACATGGGTGGAAATCATGCAGAAAACGATATGGTGCTAGACTGGAATATATTTGTCAAAATTTATTATGGAAAAATATACAGCCTGACCAGGTGGTGGCACAGTGGATAGAGCAACGGACTGGGACACGGAGGACCCAGGTTTGAAACCCCGAGGTTGCTGGCTTGAATGTGGGCTCATCTGGTTTGAGCAAGGCTCACCAGCTTGAGCCCAAGGTCGCTGGCTTGAGCAAGGGGTCACTCGGTCTGCTGTAGCCTCACGGTCAAGGCACATATGAGAAAGCAGTCACTGAACAACTAAGGTGCCACAACAAAGAATTGGTGCTTCTCATCTCTGTCCCTTCCTGTCTCTCTCTCTCTCTGTCTCTCTCTCTGTCACACACACACACACACAAAATGTATAGAAATTATTATTGAAGACGTGACGAAGCAGATACTGATATGAATATGTATGGTATGGAAGGTCTTGGTGTATTGCTGGACTATAGATGTTTTGTAAGGTGGCAACTTATGGTCATTTTTACATTCTTTTCCAAGAATGCAGTAGAGGGAAAACTTACTTTTGTAAGCCATTAAGTAAAGTTATGATATAAAAGATGTGGTCTCAATACAAACAGTCTCTTGGATTAGGAAGTATTATTCAATGACCATACTGGGGGCCTCCGCCACCAATGGGGCAGCTATCTGGAGCAGAGACGAGGGCCCACGCAGGATAGGTGCAGCCACAGCCCCGAGGAAAAAGCCACGCACTGCCCGACTCTAGGTCAGACTTGAGCAAAGAAGTTGAAGCCAGAGGTGAAAAGTGCTACGAGTGTCCTGATGTAGTTAATTCTATAAAACCAAGACTTCCCCACCGTTTTTGAAGGAGGTAGAGGGTGACCGTGAAACTGGCACCTGCCATACAGGGTTTCACCAATGAACTCACAACACAAACCTTACAAGTGTTGGGGACACAGAGTTACTCATTTTTCTTTTTAATAAAGTTGTTAAACTTCCCAAAGTCATCACGAATGAATATAAGGGATATGCTAGAGACAGAGAGGCGATCTTAACCAAGCACAAAAATATCTCCCTTGCTTTTTTTTTTTTTTTTTTTAAGGAACTTGGGCTTTGGATAGAACACTGAAAACAGATGTTTAGAAAAGTTTTCAGTCCTTTATAATTTCATTTATAAAAGTGTAATTGTGTTATAAAAATACATGTATCTGCATATGCTTAGAAATAAAGTGTACTGTTTAAAAATCATTTAAATGAGATGTTCCAGTGAGTTTTGAACCTATGTAGTTAAAAATGCAAATAATAACTTATCTTCTAAAATTACACCAATCATGTTTATTACTCAAATTACAAATATATATATATATATAAAGCTTTGTCTAATTAGCAGATGTGATTCAAACATTAGTGTCATGACTCGACAGGCCGCTGACACCGTGGTTTTCCCACTGGAAGACGTGGTTTTTGTGAGTTGGCTTCCTCGGCTGACACGGGGCGAGAGCGGGACGTCGGAGCTCACTTCCGGCTCGTCCGTGTCACCGCGGTCTGTGGCCCCTCTCGGGAGCACCAGGACGGTGTCCCTGCTTTCCAGAGCTCCCTCTGTCATCATGCTTTGTGGTATCAATATCATGCAAAACAGGAACCCGGTGTGACCTCGGTCTCCAGCCTGCTCACGTCACATGGCCGTACCCTGCTCTCTGCCGTGTCCCCTCCCACGGCCACCCCGCGTGGCCATGGTTCCCCAGCTCCGGCCAAGATCAGCTGACTAGCCCTTCTGGGGGTGGGGTAAGGGCAGCTGTGTTTCAGATTTGTCCCCACTGGGTTCTGGTGCACAAGGAACCACTGGCCTGGGCCTGTCATTGCCAAAACTGGGCCGAACCGTCACGGTCCTCAAGCGTCCTCTGACCCCCGTCTCCCACCCTCAGGTCAACCTGTCAGTCACCTCACATGAACACGTCTTCAAGGCCGTTCGCTCCTCCAGTCCGCTGACCGCACCGGCCTGCGCTACTCAATACGCTGCCCCCGTGCTCCCAGTTCCCTCCTGCCCAGCCTGGCTCCGTGCTTCCTCCGTCTGACTGTACCCCAAGGTGGGCACCCTGCCCAGCCTGGCTCCGTGCTTCCTCCGTCTGACTGTACCACAAGGTGGGCACCCTGCCCAGCCTGGCTCCATGCTTCCTCCGTCTGACTATACCACAAGGTGGGCACCCTGCCCAGCCTGGCTCCGTGCTTCCTCCGTCTGACTGTACCACAAGGTGGGCACCCTGCCCAGCCTGGCTCCGTGCTTCCTCCGTCTGACTGTACCACAAGGTGGGCACCCTGCCCAGGGCACCGCCTCGCCACCGTGCGGGTGATCCCGTGTGCAGCCAGGCCTTGGATGTTAGGGTTTCCTTTTTGAGAGAACTGATGCTTATTACCAAAGGGAATGGACGGGCTAATCCCAAGCGAGCTGGACCTCAGAGGATGGAAGAGAGGAATCCCTCACTCCCCGGGCCCAGAGAGGCACTGGGGTCTGGACTCTGGGAGGAGAGGTCTTCAGAAAGGCCCCGAGGCCGCTGGACAGGCCACCATGCCTGGAGACCAGTACGAGCTAGGCAGGGACTCTGACACCGATGGGACCGGCCGCCACAAATGGCTTCTAGACATGGAGTTGGGTTATTTTCTCTGTATTGCTTCTGTTACCCCTCAGCATTGAGTCAAGTCTTGTAGAAGGTAAAACTCATTTCTTTTAGCTATGACATGAGAGAACCAGGAAACAGTGTCCATTTCCAAGGCCCACGTCGGGCATCTGAGCCAGTCACCAGTAAAAGCACAGCAGCGACTGGAGGAGCAGTGGTGACAGCTACCAGGGGCAGAGGACACGGCCTGCCACAGAGCAGTGGTGACAGCTACCAGGGGCAGAGGGCACGGCCTGCCATAGGGGAAGATGTCTGATGTGGAAGAGTGAACACACGTGTTCGTGAACGTGCCCCGGCCTGCCACAGAGCAGTGGTGACAGCTACCAGGGGCAGAGGGCACGGCCTGCCACAGAGCAGTGGTGACAGCTACCAGGGGCAGAGGGCACGGCCTGCCACGGGGGAAGATGTCTGATGTGGGAGAATGAACACACGTGTTCGTGAACGTGCCCGCAGCAGAGCCCTGGAGAGCTGCGAATGAACACACGTGTTCGTGAACGTGCCGCGGCAGAGCCCCGGAGGACTGTGAATGAACACACGTGTTTATGAACGTGCCGCGGCAGAGCCCTGGAGAGCTGCGAATGAACACACGTGTTCGTGAACGTGCCCGCGGCAGAGCCCCGGAGGACTGCGAATGAACACACGTGTTCGTGAACGTGCCCGTGAACGTGCCCGCGGCAGAGCCCTGGAGAACTGCGAATGAACACACGTGTTCGTGAACGTGCCCGTGAACGTGCCCGCGGCAGAGCCCCGGAGGACTGTGAAGCCTTCCAGCGAGGCTGCAGCGCTCTGCGTCACGGCCATTTGGAAATAACAATAAAGCCTATGCTTCTTGTGACGCCACAAGTGGGTGGTCCAGGGGAACAGGGCCACACGCAGATTTATTGTCAAACACTCTTAAACACAGTGAAGTTTTTACAGGTGGCAGAAATCTATAGTCACAAGAATGGACACTAAAATTTTATAAGAGGATAGATTTCACGTTAGGCCCCCCTTACCACAATAAATTAAAAGGAAAAAGAGTATGATCGCCTGATCGTTTTGTTTCTGGCAAGACTGGAGCAGATAAGGTCTGAATGCATAAATATGTGTCAAACGTTGAGAAAAGTGCGTGAAGAGTCCCCAGAAGTTGTGCATAAACCTCAGGGAGGCGGGTGGGACGGCTGATGTCGTCTGAGACTGAATGTGGTCCTAACGGAGACGGACGGAGTCCATGACGTCCCCGCCCACCACCTAGCCGTGTGGACCATGGACACAACGCCCCATCAGCTCTCTCACCTGCAAAAGTCTGACTTTACTTTGTTCTCAAGCACGGAAGACTCACGGGGGGAAGAGAACTCTGAATCCCAGTGAGTGGACGTGTAGGCGCCAGGGCAACGACCACTTCCCACTTCCGTGCGTAACTGGAGCTGATTTCCCACAAGGCTGTTTCACAGCCAGCCCAGCCCCGTGGCCCGGTCTCTGCCTCCAGGGCTTGAGAACAACCGCTTCTTCCAGAGGAGGACGGCGCCAACCAGCCAGCCAGCGGCCCTGACCTCGCGACAGAAGCTGAAGTGGACTCCCAGGCTCTGCGGTCGGTGTTTCTCAATCCGTCCTCAACACGCCCCCAGGGAGAGCTCGCTTTTGCTACCTGGCGAGAACTCACGACCATGTGACGATCACCACTCCGAGAGGACACGTGTCGGGGACATTCCTTCAGAAGCTCTGATAAAGCTTCCGGGAGTTTCCCGACTGGCAGAGTCAGCACCCAGCCATGCTTATCACCACGGGGAGGACGTGAGTGGCGGTGGCCGCGGGAGGGCCACCTGTCCGCCTCTGCTCGGCTACCATTTCTCTTTTGTTGACAGCATCGCCACGGAGTTCAAGGACGCCCCGAGGAAATAAGAGGAACAGCTTAAGCTGTTCAAAACCATCTAGCTATAAACACAACTTGTCTTTTTAAACTGCGAGGCACTTTCTGTAATGAGAGGTTAAGGCCGAGGCGCCAGTGGGCACCGCCACTTGCTGGGAACTTCCTCCAGCCCCCCGCTGCTCTGGGGCTGGCTGGGAATCGGATATCTGAGACAGGAGCGCGCGGGTTGTCTGCTGGAGGCCGATTCCCCCGAACGCGGGGCCTCGTGGTCTCCTCTCGAGCTGGAGTCCTTCTCCGGGAACCACGGAGAGTCTGCTCTGAGGCTGCCTGCCCTTCCCGCCGCGGCGGCCCCTGGGCCCCGCACATCGACCTGCTCACACGTTCCTGCTGAGCTTTCAAGGTCTCCAAATTGCAGCCAAGCCACTGGCGGCTCTGTGAAGTGTGGACACACCTGCCCCGGAGGAGGCGAACCCGTTCTACCCTGATGGCAGCGAGGTGTTCCGGGGGCAGACGACTGAACGTGTCCGAGCCACCCACGGAGAAAACAGTCAGATCTAATTGTAGTTCTGGGGAGAGGGAATTTGCTGTTTCAAGGAAAGCAAATATGTAGGTTATGAGCTGTCGGGCCTGGAGAGCCCCGTGCGCCACCTGCTCCTAGAGCAATGCCCTTGGTCCGTCCTCGTCCGGACTTCGCGCAAGGGTTCTCGGGCGTTCTGCCTGGACGCGACCAGTTCACACACTTCTCAGTATGCTTCCTGTATAACCGGGGGAGGGGGGGGTGTTCCCCTGGGCGATCTCTATGTCTGTAAAAGGAAATTTTTCTGAAATATCAAGTAAGGTGAACACGTCCTAATATTGTTATTATAAATCTTTAGCTTTCCTAAGTGGCTTATATCTTAAGAATCTTAAAATAGTAGTCGTTTAGTGAAGTCTATCATCAGTTTAAGGCTTTGAAGAATGTATTTGGTGACAGAAACCAACACTTGGTTTTAAATGTGCTTAATAAAGAAATATCTAGGCCCTGGTCGGGCAGCTCAGTTAGAGCATTGTCCTGATGTGCCAAGGTTACAGGTTTGATCCCCGGTCAGGACACATGCAAGAATCAACCCATGAATGCATAAATAAGTGGAACAGCAAACTGATGTTTCTCTCTCTCTTTCTCTCTTTCCTTTCCTCTCTTTCTCTCTCTAAGATAAATAAATTTTAAAAAAAGAGAGAAATATCTAGATTTCCCTTTTATAATCCAATCAAGAGCTGCTTTCAGTGAGCTCTGTCAAGCAAGGTAAAGATAATTACATAAGCAGGACTTTGTTGAGTGATTTGAAGAAGAGCTAATACAAACTGATATTAAAACATCAATCATCAGCTCAGTTAAAGCACAGATTTTATGAGGTTTGGTCATTGGTTTGCACCCCATATATCTAGTGAGCTTTGTGTTTTGTTTTTTTTTTTAGAAAACAAAATATCCACTAGACCAGCTATTTTCAATCGTTTTCATCTCATGGCAGACATAAACTAGTTACTAAAATTCTGCGGCACACTAAAAAATATATATTTTACCGATCTGACAAAACAAAAAAAACTAGGTATACTTTTGGTTCATTCACACAGGATAGCTATTCTGTTGGCTGTGGTCATTTTTTTACATTTTCCCACCTAAGGGGAAGAGGCCAGCGCCCCTGACTAGTCAGGTGTGGCATGGTTGAAAAACTCATGTGGCGCACGGGCTGACAGTGGGTCCAGTGGGTGCACGATGAAAACAACGAGGAGACGGTTTAAGGTAGACACGAGGCGCCTTCGCCATATTGCCTGTGTCCCTGTTGAAAGAACAGGCTGCCTACGCCTGTGACCTTGGGCAAGGTCCTCAGCTCAGCCGAGCTCAGGTGGCATTTGTGAAATACATATGAGGCAGTGTCTACCTCGACGGGGTTCTGGGGGAATAATAGATACCTTTAACACACAGAGCTCAGCAGGTGGCAAGATAACAACCTAACGAGAGGATGATCGCAGTCGTGACCAGTCAGGATCCCAGGCAAGCAAGAAACGACTCAGACGGGAACAGAGGGTGTCCTGCTGCTCCGAGGCTTGCTCCAGCTGTCCCCCACCCCTCCTCCCGGACCTGGCTGTGCCCCCCTAGAAAGAACTGCGTGAGGCATCTGTACACTGTCCAACGCTCTAGCATGCTGTTGGGCACAGAGAAGGACGTGACACATTATTTTTGAATGAATGAGCATCCTGAGTCAAGAGCCCTAGTTCATCGTCGACCTTGTCCTGCTCGGCCAAGCTCCAGGTGGAAGGGCTCTTCCTGTGCTCTCAGACGGGAGGGTAGAGCCCTGGAGACACCTGTTCACGCCCTGCTCATTCGCTGCACGCTCACCGGTCCATCCCCTCCCCAGCCCACCACCAGCCACCAGCAACCAGCACGGGTGGAAACGTCTTCCCGTCAGTGACTTCCCCACCTGTCCACCCTCCCCTGCACCAGTCACAGCTCCCGTTCCGTCCTCACTGCATCTTTCCCGGAACTCTGTGGTGCCCTTCCCATAAATTTCCGTGGTGTCCTCCATTCCTTTCTAAGCCAAACCTCGCCACGAGGAGATCCAAAGCTGTCCTCACCGGGGTCCCTGCCTTTTCTTCCAAGACCTGTTTCTCACCTGGGCCCTCGTGCATTTTAAATGCTTTGTGTCCCAGCCTTGCTTTACCGGTGGGTCTTTCGGCCTCTGGAACAGGCTCCTTACAATGGCTCCGCCCTTGAAATTCCCACCCCTTTTCTTCGGGGAGTGAGATCGGGCGTTCTGCAGGATACCTTCCCCAAATCACCATTCCGCGTGGTCCTAGCTCTTTGTGACCACGTCACTGTCGGTGGCTAGCTCTCTATATTGTTTACGTCATTATTATTATTTACAAGTGTTAAACGGGTGCGAATATTGGTTACATGTGGCTCATTATTTATAACGGTATTCATTTAATGCTGACATTTTTTTCTGTCCCAAAGTCTAACTTCGTGCTCGTTACACCAAACTTGACAATGGTGCGTCTGAAGCCACGCCCAGGCCTAAGGGGGAACTTGATGTTCCCTCTGAGGCTCAGACCTCACGCTGGGCTAGAACCATGATATTTTTTAGACCACTTATTTGGTGCTATTTTTTCTTTTAGAAAACCTTTGTATTGATTTTTTTTTTTCTTACATTTAGTTGCTTTTTATGACCAGTGGGAAAATTTTCCAGTAAAAGTATAGCTGAGAAGAATGAAGGAGAAGTGGTAATATAAAGCCTCACATTGAACGGCCACAGCAGGAAAATTCGAAATTGAATTCCAGCCCTCGCTATTAAACACCCTGATCAAACCTCCCTCCGACTTCCCTGAGCCAGGCAGTTTTTCTCTCCTTCCCCCCCTGGCGTCGGCGTCCGCCGGAAGGAGAGCAGAGCAGTCGGCCGGAGAAAATGAGTTCCTTCCGCGGCTCCGGTTCCTTCCGCAGCTCCGGTCTCACGGGGCGAGCGCCTGCCATGTGGCCGGACCTGCCTGTACCCCGAGGACACTGACAACGTGTGGCGGTGGCCAGGGGGCCACAGCACAGAGCGGCCACGCACTACCCGGAGACCCCGGCCTCCAACTGAGCACCTGAGTTTGCTGGGATTGCACAGGTAATCGTCGTCCCACTCCTCCTCACCTGGAGTTAGCTGGGGTGCCTGCGTGGGCCTCCCGACACCTGGGCAGAATAGACAGCTGAATACATGAGTGGATGGATGGATGAGAAGGACACAGTGGGAACGAGGCACAGGCTTCCCAAAGAATTGAACAGAGGAGGAAGTAATTTTCAGGGAAGGCGTTTGGAAAGGCCAGAGGGGCGTTTAGTCAGCTTAGTTGGTGGGAACCAACCCAAATTTCAGGGGCTGGAAGCGGCTGTGTCCGGAGTGGCCCGGAAGTGCCCTCCACAGCCCGGGGAAGAGGTGACAGTGAGGATGCAGAGGGGTGACGAGGCCGGAAGGATTACCCGTGAGGAGAAAATACAATTGTATGGTCTACTTCCGCTTACAGGACAGCAGGTTTACATGGAGAGAGGAAAGGGCTTTGGAGAACTCAAGACGTCGTGAATTCTCTTACATTTTGGGTGTATCTGTCTCCTGTCCTCGAATCTGGGCCGGCCACACTGCTCAGCAGAAATCAGTGACAGTGAGGCCCGGCTCGTTTCTGGTCCGAGGCCGGGTCAGGCAGCGTCCACGCCCCGTCTGTCTGTCGGAAGGCCCCTCTGGGAGCCCTGAGAGCCACGCTGCCTGTCCTGGCGGCCCCACCCACAGCCGTGATCTGAGCCCACCCTCCCCGCTATCCATGTAGAGGGACCACCAAGCGACCTGGGTCCCTCCATGGCGGTGAGCACCCGAGTTTGCTGGGATTGCACAGGTAATCGTCGTCCCGCTGAGCCATTGCCCCGCTGGGCCCTGGCCCATTGGTGATGAGCATAATTGCGGGACAAAGAGAAAAAGAATGTTGTTCAAGGCGCCAAGCTTTGGGGTGGTGTGTTGCATGGAGAGAAATAACTAGAACTGGGCGTGTAAAAGTTATGTTGAGGGGAAATGTGTCCTCGTTTCACAGGGCCGAGCTTTTCTAAGCTTGGTAGACGCGTGTCACTGCTTTCACCCTTCCTGCTGTGCTATCGCTTGCCTTTCTGCTTCTGGGCTCACCTGCTTTTTCCACATCTCAGCTCCCGATGCTGGAATTAAATTCGGAACAATAGAAACACCACTCGGCCAGATCTCTTTTCTGGTCACGTTCTAGTCCAATGTTGTCTTGTCCAGAGAGATCAGTGGAAATCTGCCCAATTGTCCCTGTGGCGAGGAGCCCTGGGCAGGCCACAGTGGCCGGTGCTGGGGGTGAGCGGCAGAGTGGGACAGGCCACCGAGCATGGGCGCTGGAGGAGAGCAGGGAGCGTCCTGTCCACTCGGTGCTGACACGTGATCCTGTGTGTAGGACGGTCCCGGTCTTTCTACCCTTCTCCTCTGAATGTTCGACGTCATTGGCGTCCTGAACCCCTGGCTCAAGAAGCAGGAAAATGGCTGTTGGCAGAGCCCATGGTGATCAGTGCCCACACTCTCCTCCCTCCCGGCTCGAGCTGACACACAGAGCACCCGTTCCTCTCCGCAGCCTCCCGCAGCTGGGGTTTCTCGTGTGACGCAGAAGTGAGGACCAAGCCTGTCCAGCGCATGCCTAGGCGGCTGGCTCCCCATGAGTCGTCCCCCCTCGCCCTGCCCACCCAGCTCCTCCTCCCGCTGAGCTGTGACCAATCACCATGAGTCTTCCCCCCTCGCCCTGCCCACCCAACTCCTCCTCCCGCTGAGCTGTGACCAATCACCATGAGTCTTCCCCCCTCGCCCTGCCCACCCAGCTCCTCCTCCCGCTGAGCTGTGACCAATCACCATGAGTCTTCCCCCCTCGCCCTGCCCACCCAGCTCCTCCTCCCGCTGAGCTGTGACCAATCAGCAACTACTTCTGCCTGTGCTAAGGCTCCCTTTTCGGACTCAACAGTCCTCATCCAGGATCTCACTTTTCAGGTATTATTTCCTCCAATAGAAAGAGAAGTGCGGTTTATTGATATTGGAGAACAATGCAAATAAAATTCAGAATAACAGATAATAGGTTTAGATAATATATGTGTCGGTTCTTAAAAAATAAGTTTGCTTCCACACCACATCTGGTTCAGAAGTGAGCGTTTCCCCCTCTCTGTTGTAGCTGATGCTGGGTGTGGCATATGGAATGTCTTCTTTTTTTTTTTTAAATCGATTTTAGCTTTATTTATTTATTTTTTAATTTTTATTTATTCATGTTAGAGAGGAGAGGGAGAGACAGAGAGAAGGGGGAGAGGAGCTGGAAGCATCAACTCCCATATGTGCCTTGACCAAGCAAGCCCAGGGTTTCGAACCGGCGACCTCAGCATGTCCAGGTCAATGCTTTATCCACTGCGCCACCACAGGTCAGGCCAGGAATGTCTTCTCTTTTAACAGAGAAAGCTTGGCTCATCTACTACATCTTCTGGAAAATCAAGAACAAGTCTCTGATTATTGCACTTTGAAAGAACGACTATAACCAACCTGAAGCAAAGCACATTTTCACCGTACGGCAAAACCCTTATAATTGATCCTAGTAATTGATCATTTGGGCTGTTTTCTATTTGCTTCTTTTCCAGTCACAATAAGTCTGTAAAAATAAACTATGATATTACAGAGGACTCTCAATGAGCAGTCTGATTGGCTGGCGCAGGGAATCCCTTGAACAGCAAGTGTCTTATCTGAAAACACTCTGTGCCCTGGACGGTGAGAGAGTCAGGTGAGTACGGGGCAGGGCGGGAGGTGAGCTTCATTGGACAGAGTCACGAATGTGCCACAGCCCATAACACACGCTCACCACCCCTGAGTGCGGTTTCCTCTTTCACAACGTCCCTTCCTCTACGTCCCTGTAGCGAACACTTCCTGCCAGCTCTCCAAAACGCGTGTGATGACCTGCATCTCGCAGCCTTGCACTCGGCCTGCGCCCTGTCCCCGCAGAAATGCTTCCGCCCAAGGTGGCCACACACACGATTACCAAACGGGGAAATTCAAGGCCGGAGCTGTGGGTGGCTGCCAGTGGGGGAATGCCATTTCTGTGTCGGGCAAAGCCATCTGGACAGGGAGAACTTGCAGAGGAACATGTGGTGCGTTTCATAAAATCTTCACGTTTCTGGAGCACCAGTTAAACGCCGTTTGATAGACGTGGAGTTGGGATTCCTCCCCGCCCCGCCCCCACCAGCAGCCTCAGAACAGCGTCCACTGTGAGAGAACTGCAGCTGCAGAGCCACTCCCATCGCCTGGTCACGCCTGGGCTCCTCTGTGATGTGCACGGGAAGGAGGGCCTAGCGTCGCGACTGGGGACAGTGTCTCAAACTGTCCAGGGTGGCGATCCGTGGCAGGTCAAGGGACGACACAGAAGAGTTGACGGCTGTCTGCGCGCTGAGCCGCCTCCCGGGGATCGGCAGCTGGCCGCCTGGCAGCCCTCGCCCGCCTGCGGGGCCCCGGCCAGCGTGGGTGTCCTCAACGCCATGGCTGAGCCCGCCTGCATGGGTGTCCTCAATGCCATGGCTGAGCCCGCCTGCATGGGTGTCCTCAACGCCATGGCTGAGCTCGCCTGCGTGGGTGTCCTCAACGCCATGGCTGAGCCCGCCTGCGGGGCCGGCCAGCGTGGGTGTCCTCAACGCCACGGCTGAGCCCGCCTGCGCGGCCCCGGCAGCGTGGGTGCGTCCTCAGCGCCGTGGCTGAGCCCGCCTGCGGGGCCCCGGCAGCGTGGGTGCGTCCTCAGCGCCGTGGCTGAGCCCGCCTGCGGGGCCCCGGCAGCGTGGGTGCGTCCTCAGCGCCGTGGCTGAGCCCGCCTGCGGGGCCCCGGCAGCGTGGGTGCGTCCTCAGCGCCGTGGCTGAGCCCGCCTGCGGGGCCCCGGCAGCGTGGGGGTGTCCTCAGCGCCGTGGCTGAGCCCGCCTGCGGGGCCCCGGCAGCGTGGGTGCGTCCTCAGCGCCGTGGCTGAGCCCGCCATGGCCGGGGCGAGGGGTGCGGAGGAGCGGCCCCAGGGACTCAGCCACTGTTTTCACACATTCAGCCAAGAAACTTCAGAAAAGCATTTGTATAAATGCATCTCCCACTGTCCCCAAGGGAGGCCGGATGAAGACATCTTCCCGTGCATTCGGCAGTCAGAATTATACACTGGTATTACATAAACCCATTTTCATAGGGTGGCTACAAGGTTTATCCCAATAGGCCACCGATATGTCCCCCCAGAGCCGCAGTTAAGGTCGCTCTGAGGGAGGCTTAGTGGAAAATGAATAGTAATTAGCTTTGTGCTTGCATAAAATATTTACAAAATGCTCTAATTCCTCAGACAAAAGAAATCCAGGAAAAGGTGAATAGCGTTTATCACTGGGAAGCAGGGTTCAGCTAATATTTATTTCCTTATTTATAGTTTTCCATATGTTGAAATAGCATATATTTATATTATACCTTTGTAGACAAAGGTAATTCTCGCGCCTCACCCTTCTCCTCAGCCTACTAATGATATTCCCCGGTTATGTTCAGTCAAGTCAGAATCAGCCACTACTTACTGCAAACACACCCTCCATTACTTTAACCATCTGTTCCGCTCTTTCCAGTGATCGACACACACCCTGAAGACACACTGCTTTCCAGGCAGCGTGCGATGCGCGTGTTGTGGGGCTAGGTGCTGCAGGGAAGCAGGCTGCTCTATTAAAAAGTATGGACCAATGGCATCTTTTAGGCAAACTCAGGAAGTAGAAGAATGTTAAAGCCAATGTTAAGACAGTATCTCGACTGGGTGTCTGAAGGGTTTTCACTTGTTGAAATGGAAGCGAAGGGGAGTCCCGTTAGCAGAAGGAACAGAAGCTGAGCCACTGAGGCAGGACGAGGTCCCCCAGACGACACCAACATTAGCCTGACTCTAATGTCACCGGGTGTGTGTGACCCCATTGGAGGGAGAAATAATATTTAAGAAATTTAATAAAGTGAAAGCACGGTTCAGATCAGCAGTCTGCGCAACGGAGACGTGACAGACACCGTGAGTTCAGGGAGGGAGGCTGTCCCCACTGAGTCGTCACACTGATGGGTAAGGGGTGTGCGGCTGAGGGTGACGGGGTGACCGTGGTGAGACAGCCACTCAGCCCAGCCTGCTCCTGCCTGGCGCACGGTGTGAGGGAGTGCTCATCTCCCCACCCGCGTGCCCAGGGCTCACAGGCGGGGCATCACTGACGTTCCTGCGCCCAACGCTCAGGTGTTCTGACAACGTCCAAACTTCAACTGTCCTACCTCCTACTCCTACTCCCACAAAGAGGTGAGTGGACAGGTAGACAGAAAGAAGGACAGGTAGACAGAAACAAGGACATCTGGAGAAGCGATGGCAAACAATGGGAAGGATCTGACTGAAAGCGTGGGATCTGAAAACGAGGACGTTTGTCTGAAAACAGATGTTGACAAGAATGGGTTTTGTTGGTTGCGTTTTGCACATTTGCTTTGGCCACTTTGGCCACAGGAAATACTCAGTAATTCCATGCGTTTTTAGCGTACACAGGTCTGATAGCAAAATAGGGATAACTTTCCCCAGGAAGTGATTAGCCAAGAAGAGTGTCAGAAAGGACTCGGGACGGTCCTGTGGCGGCTGTCAGTCTTCCCCCGGGGGCTCTGAGGAGCAGGCTGGCCGGGACCGTGGCCGGCAGGGAACGGGCAGGGGTGAGTGACGGGCCAGAGCGAGCACTGGGGTCACATTCCTCTACCTCCAGGGCAGTACGTGGAGAGCAGAGCTCTCCTGTGACCTGTGACGAGGGGAAGTGAGGACAAAGGACTTTCCACCCCCACACTGCCTATCCTGCTGGGAGGACTGGGCAGTCCTGTCCCCTCTGCCAGGCGCTGCATTGTTCCTGGTGCCATCCCTGTGCCAGCACCCCCGGTCACCACGGTCTAGCCTCAATCGGCTCTCCACTGCCAAAATGTCACCAGGCAGCTCAGGCCCAGGGGCAGCGAGCCCCAAACTGCACTCGGAGTAAACCCAGAGGCGGGCTGTGTATCATGTCTCTCCGTTGTGTATCGTGATTACGTGAAGATTCTCACTGGGCAAAAGGGTCGAAATGATCCCTGTAGGTTTTATTACTCTTCGGAACAATTGCGTTTGTCAGCAGAGCATGGTTTACAGTCCCTGGTGCGTGGCTGTGCAAAGTAAAGTTAAATGTATGTGAATACGTAAGTTAAACATATATGTATCTGACCCATGATGAAGGAGAAGTGACATTGGGTGCACACTGAGAAAACCCCCATGCCGCCCGGACAGACACCTGCTCTAAACCCGTGTGCAGCCGATGGTGAACAGAAATACTGATTCCGGCTGGTTCAAGTGGCAAAGCTTCCTGTTCTCCAGTCCAGCTCCCTGCCTTCCGGGAGCCATTCATACCTACTGCATAGGAAGGCCGGTGTCGGGAGGCACCAGCCCCTTCTCTGGGCATGGTGGGACGGGTTTAAAGGAATCATCCCAAAGAGATGGGCTGGTTGCAGGGGACCCGCTCACACTGCCTCAGGAGCCAACCAGGTGCATTTTTGGCTATCGTTTTTATTGCCAATCCTTATGCTGACTGGTGTCTTATCTACCTTACACACTTGTTTTGAAACTTCATCTACATCTTGATCCAGGAAATACTGTCTTACCGGTGACTGTTCCTGGTGTGAATTGAAGAAACGAGGGTGTGTCCAGTTTCTCCATCTCTCCCCCGCACTTCCGAGCTTTTCCCAGCAATACCGTTATTTTTACGCGACGTTGACATTTGGTTCTGTGACACCCGTGGTTATATCTTCCATGCTGTGCCTTTAGGAGGCTTTTGGAAATTAAACACATCCGTGCTCAGTTTATGCACATTGTCTTCCCGGGTTCCAGCTGCCGGGGAGGTCCTACGTGGAGGTTTCTAACCTGGGTCCCTCCAGGGGCGGGTTTTCCAGAATTCACATCAAACGCATTATTATTTCTTGAGCACAACTCATTCCTTTGCCGTTTTGCTTTCTGGAGGGACAGGAGTCTCGCACAGGAGCTTGCCGCTGGGGGGTCCAGCTGCCTTTCCCTGCGGCTGTGGGCAGAAGCAGCCCCTGGCTCCGCCCGGAGAGCAGGCTCCTCCAGATGGCCCACTGTCCCAGTGATGGACTGTTCTAGAAGGACTCCTCCGTTTCTGCTCCGCCACCACCTGATCTTCAGTTTTCTTACTCAGTCCCTGGACTTCCTTGGTCTCGGGCCTTGGTTTTATTTCCTCGGGAGAACATTTTCTGGTCATTTCTTCCCTCCTGGGAGGATTCTTTTTATTCACAGACGTGTCCATGCATTCCGCTGGGCTGATTTCCTTTGACTTTTGGGGAGTCTAGTCACATAGCAGATACTTCCAGAGAAGCTGTGTGGGAGGTAACGTCCAGAAACTTCGCATCCGTGTGGCAGTTTCCCGTGTCAACTCGATCTGGCCGCGGGGTGCCCGGGTTAAGCACTGTTTCTGGATGTGCTGGGAGGGTGCTTCTGGGTGAGATTCAGGTCCGGATGTATGGTCGAGGTACAGCACATGGTCTCCCCAACCTGGGCGGGCATCGTCCAGTCTGCTGGGGTCCGACTGGAACAGAAGGCAGAGGAAGGAGGAGCCGGCCCCTCCTTCCGCCCTGCCTGCCTCAGACGGGAGGTCGTGCACTCCCGTTCTCGGACCAGGGTTCACACCTCTGGTCTGCTTGGTTCTCAGGCCCCCGGACGCAGGCTGGGTTTGTGCCACGGGCTCTCCTGGTCCCCAGCAGGTCCCCTCCATAATTGCATGAGCCAATTCGTCCTAACAGCTCTCTCTATACAGGGACAGGTATAGATACAGACATAGATATAGACGGATATGAACAAAGGTGCTCATTAGCATTCATTGTAATAGCTTAACTCTGAGAAACGTCCATCCGTGAGAAGCTCATGAGCACACTGCAGCATAGCGCAGCCGTACAGGGAGTACCGTGTGGCACAACAATCTGACCCAGAAGGATGTTCAGATGTTGGTAAAGTGAATAAAAAATTTAATTCTATTTTTACGTTTAATCAGAATGTTCTGTAAGATACAATTTGTGGCTTTTTATGAAAAACATATTTATGCAAACTGGATTAAACCTTTGTATGCACGTGTGCTTATATAACACATTTCTAGGTGACTGGTGACCACGCCTGAGGGCTGGGGGTGCTGAAGAGGGAACAGGGACTCCCTTTTCACTCTACCCATCCATACACGTTAGTCGCTAACATGGTTTTTTATTAAAAAGACAAGTAAAATACTGCAATCCTCTTCAGGCCTTTGTGTCAAGAGCTCTGCCACTCCGAGACACGGGACACGGGACACGGGAGCCCACCCCTCGGCACCTGCACTGGGCACGTGTGTGTGTGGGGGGCCACGTTAGGTGACACTGTGCAAACACTATCCCTCTCGCCAGGGCCGGTCAGGCTTGGGGGTGGGTGGAAAAGGCTTGGAAGAATAAGAAAGGCGCACTGAATCCACACCTGATGACTTCTCGTGCACACCGGTGCCTCAGGCTCCCAGCAAGCAGGAGAAGGTACTTTCCTCCCCCACCCCAGTCTTACCAATGACAAGCCTACCTTCAGGGCCCCAGGGTCTCACTGAGAGTTTGAGGAGCGCCTGGTGCTCAGAGCAGCAGTGGATTCAGACGGGACAAGACGGATAGTTACCCCTGACAATCACGTCATTTCTAAATGTTCTTTTGATGAGTATAGATTCATTTTCCTGAATCTGAAAAGTGTTTTGTGGGAGAAAAACCTTATTTTTAGTATTTCATGTTCCAGTAGGATCACATTCATTCACAAGCTTCATGTAGACACATTTATTCTGATCTATTTCTAAGGGCTTAAACACAAAAATAGATTTTTAATCTTTTTAATAAAAAGAAAAATCACAAGCCTTTATAGCCAATTGTTAGGTTTCTTAACCTCTTTGGTGCCGACCTCATCAATGTGAGAACGGACTGATTTCCAGTCTGCCTGTGCGACAGACCAAGCCCACGCCATGGTCGGAGGCGGGTGGACCTTGAAAACAAACCCTGTGGAACTGGGACATTTTCATTACCCGCACCACGCCGCGCATCCACAGGCATGCCGACCAGTCTGGGAGCTCAGCCGGGTGCTGTGTGTGCAAACTTGTACGATTAATCTGACAGTTTCATTTGTTACTTATTAAAATATTTTACCAGATTTATTTAAATTAAAGAAGCACACACAGCTCACCCATTTCTTCCGCCCCCAAACTTCAATTTTGGCAACCATCACTCCGCTCTCCGTATCTGTGAGCTTCTCTATTTGTTTCGGATTCCACATGACATGCAGGAGACGCCACAGGTTATTTGTCTACCTTCATTTAACAGAACGCCCTCCAGGTCTATCCCCATTGTCGTAAATGACAAGATTTCATTCTCTTTTATGTCTTAATAATAACCTCTTGTCTATCTCTATGCCACAGCTCCTTTATCCATCAATAGGCATGTAGGCCGTGTCCATATTTTGATTGTTGTAAGCAACGCTGCAACAAACATGGGGTGTAAATATCTTTTCAAAGTCGTGTTTTTGTGGGGTTTTTTTTTTGGCTAAACACCCAGGAGTGGAGTTGCTGGGTCATTCGGCAGTTCCATTGTTAATATTTGGAGGAACATCCATACTGCTCTCCATAGTGGCTGCAGCCATTACATTGGAGGAACATCCATACTGTTCTCCATAGTGGCTGCAGCCATTACATTCTCACAGTGTGAGCACAAGGGTGCTCTCTTCTTCTCACCCTTGCCAACACTTGTTATTTCTTGTCTTTTTGACAATAGCCACTGTTAAAGTGTAGAGTGATAGCTCACTGTGGTTTTTATTTGCATTTCTCTAATAACTAGTCATGTTGAACATCTTTTCATATATCTGTTGGCCATAAATGTCTTTCTTATGAAAATGTCTACTCAAACATTTGGAAAAGATCCCCTTCTTCTATTTTTAGAAGATTTTGAGAATAAATGATATTAATTCTTTGAATATTTGGTGAAGTTCACTGCAGATGTCGTCTTGTCCTGAACCTTTATTTGCTGGGAGATTTCTGATTATTATTTCAATCACCTTGCTACAATAGTAATTGGTCTGCTCATATTTTCTATTTCATCATAGTTCACTCTTGGTAGATTGTTATGTTTCTAGAAGTTTATTTCTTCTAGGTTGACCAATTTGTTTTCATATAATTGTTCAAAGTAGTCTCTTACAGTCCTTTGTATTTCTGTGTTATCAGTTGTAAGATCTCTTTCATTTCTGATTTAATTCCCTTTTTTTCCTCAGTGAATTTAGCTAAAATTTTGTCAATTTTGTGTATCTTTTCAAAGAACCAGCTCATAGTTTCATTGATTTTTACATGATCTTTTCTGACTCAATTTGGTTTATTTCTGCTCTCATAGTTATTTTCTTCCTACTAGTATCTTTGGGCTTCATTTGTTCTTCTCTCTCTACTTCCTTGATATGTAAAGTTAGATTGTTTATTTGAGGTTTTTCTTGTTTCATAAGGGAGGTATTTATTGCTATGAACTTCTCTCTTACAACTGCTCTTGCTGCATCCCAGAAAATCTGGTATGTTACATTTTCATTTTTGTTTGTCTCAAGGTTTATTTCGTGTATCTTTTGATTTCTTCTTCCATCTATGGGCTACTCAGTAACATGTTCCATTTGCATGTATTTGTGAATTCTCCTGTTTTCTTTCTTTCTTTCTTTCTTTTTTTCATGAAGTTGGAAATGGGGAGGTAGTCAGACAGACTCCCGCATGCGCCTGACTGGGATCCACCTGGCATGCCCACCAGGGGGTGATGCTCTGCCTATCTGGGGCGTTGCTCTGTTGCAATCAGGGCCATTCTAGCGCCTGAGGCAGAGGCCATGGAGCCATCCTCAGCGCCCGGGCCAACTGTGCTCTAATGGAGCCTTGGCTGCTGGAGGGGAAGAGAGAGACAGAGAAGAAGGAGAGGGGGAGGGGTGGAGAAGCAGATGGGTGCCTCTCCTGTGTGCCCTGGCCAGGAATCGAACCCGGGACTCCTGCACGCCAGGCTGATGCTCTACCACTGAGCCAACCGGCCAGGGCACCTGTTTTCTTCATGTAATTAGCTTCTAGTTTCATACCAGTGTGGTCAGAAAAGATGTTTGATATGATTTTAATCCTCTTAATTTTATTAAGACTTGTTTATGACCTAACACATGGTCTATCTTACAAAGTGTTCCATGTGCACTTGAGAAGAATGTGAATTCTATTGCTTTTGGATGGCATGTTCTGTAAATATCTTAAGTCAATTTGATCTAACAAAATGAATTTCATTTTGCATTCTCATTTGGAAAACGTTCTTGAATATGTGAATATATAACTAAGGAATGTCCAAAGAAACATAATATTTTGATTCAAAAATATAAATATGTATGAAAAGAGATCAGAAAGAGAGAACCCATCAAATTGAACAATGTATAAGCATAAACTCTTAGCAAATTAGAAAGTTATGACTAAACAACTATAGATGAAATTTATTTCTAACTAAATGAACTGGTAAAGGAAGTAACTATGCATTTACTGGGGAGAACAAAGCATTACCCCTATCGGGTTAGAAAGAAAAATGACTAAAAAGGAAAAGAAATACCCAGTTGTAACCTAAACAATCAAATGACTTAAGATTGTAAAATACTAAATTTGGTTATAAATGTTTGGAAAATTCTTAATATAAAAATTAAAGTCTATATTTGTATCTAATGCTCTAGAGAGTCAAAAGGAATTCTGGAAGAATTATAGAGACATAAATGATTGAGAGAAATCTCAGGAGAAGACCAGGAAGATAAAACCATTTATGAAAGAGGAAAGCCCATACATCAGTGGTTCTCAACCTGTGGGTCACGACCCTGGCGGGGTTGCCTAAAGCCATCGGAAAATACATAATGCATATCAGGTATTTACATTCCGAATCATAACTGTAGCAAAATTACAGTTATGAAGTAGCCACCAAAATTAATTTTTGGTTTGGGGTCACCGCAACATGAGGAACTGTATTGCAGGGTCACGGCATTAGAAAAGTTGAGAACCACTGCCATATATGATTGAGCAAAGACAATACAAATACTTTGAATTCCATATTTTTTCATAAGTATAGAATGTATGGTGTCAATAGCTGAGTGTTCAAACTAAATTCAAAACAAGTAAATAAAAATTTGAAGCCATTAAATAAAATACTATCATGAATAACTGATATAAAAGATGTCATTAGAAGGACTTATGATGAAGCCAGAGAGAGGCGTGATGAGGCTACAATAGTTTGGGCACTGAAGACATTTTATCTTTAGTCAAATTTGGGTTTTTTTAGCAACAGAAAGAGAGCAAGAGAGAGAGAGAGAGAGAAACAGACAAGGACAGACAGGAAGGGAGAGATAGAAGTATCAGAGCATAATTGCCGCACCTTAGTTATTCATTGCCTGCTTTCTCATATGTGCCTTGACCAGGTGGGCGGAGGCTCCAGCCAAGCCAATGACCCCTTGCTCAAGCCAGCAACCTTTGGGCTCAAGCCAGCAACTCCGTGCCCAAGCTGGCGACCTCGGGGTTTTGAACCTGGATTCTCAGCATCCCAGGCTGACACTCTATCCACTGGACCACCACCTGGTCAGACAAATTTGGTCTTTTATTTCTACTTTCCCCTTCTTTCTGCTATTCCTTTTTTCTTTACTTTATTTTAATTTGTAAGTTTTTAAACTTTTTTTTCTGTATGACCATTTTCCTTACTCTTCTTTGCTGAATTCTAGCAACCTTGTAAACATAGATCGTGTAGTTCTTTATTTTTAATTTTTCTTCTTTCCACCTCAAATTTATACCACATATTTTAGATTCTTTCTTAAAAAAAATCTGTAATATTCTACATGCATTTTTGAAATTAATATTTGTGACAGTAATGAGATTATATTTGATTGTCTCAACATTTCCAGGAGAACAAATAGGTTAAGATGATAGCAGAATTCTTACAGTTAACAAAACCAGGACAATTATATGGCTAAGTAAATAGATCTTTAGGATTGCTTGCTTTGGAAACTTTTCATGGAATTTATACAGAAAAAAAAATTTTTTTTTACAACGGTAGGTACACAAAGATAGAATACTACCTACAGTAGCCACATACGAAGCAATATTCAGAGTCCAAACACAGTCCAACTCATTTGAATTATAAAAATTTAGTTTCTCAATTTGCTTCCTGTTGCAGAGAGCCAATACTCGGGTGATTCATTACCACATTTTAACTGCTGTTAAAAGCACGATGGGTAAAGGGGAGGCAGGCGCAGGGTTGGGCTATTATGTCACCCTCAGAAGAAAAAGGGATAAAATTATAGCAGGGAATGACCATCACATTTCCCTGGCAAACGCTAATTCACTTTGATCTATCCTTCACCGTAATCTCATTGGTGGAGAGGGCATCCATATTTATAAGCGTAGAGGCAAGCTGCTGTTGTTCTGTTTGTAATTCACAGCAACAAAGAATTCATTTAGATTTCCGTATTAGAAGTCCCAAGGTGACCCTGTCATGGAGAGCGGCCCCTCCCTGCGTCGGTTCCTAACATAATAAAGAATAAAGCAAAACAACAGCAGAACCGGCCTGGGCTCCCGGGTAATCAATTCCCGTATTTACCGCTGGAATAAGAGTGCTATGCAAAGCAGCGTCATTATCGCAATTTGCTGATGAACACCCTCGGGACCCCGGAATTGTCTGCCTGGAAAGTGGCTGATTAGTCTGAGTTAGGAGCGCTTTGTTAAGGGGTTACTGTTTCATCATCATTAACAGTAAGTAGTTATTCACCGGAAGGATGCGGGGGCGAGGTGGTTCAGCCCCTTGTGAGGCACAAAGGTTTTTACGCCTTTGGAATCATGAATGATTAGCTGCTAAATACAACAAAACAGAGAGCCAAATGGGAGAACAGTAATGGTTTTGATTCTAGAAGTTAGATTTAGCATCTCATTAGTGACGAAAAGTATCGCCTTTTATACAAATATTTCTTAGGTGATATGACCACAGTGCGCTGTCTGTATCCCATAAAACGCTCTGACAGCTCAGTAGGGTGCGTTCTTCTATTCCTAAGGAAAGACATCCCAACTTCTGTCTATACAGCGTTCTCGGTGCAGCATGACTAATACAATGCTGTAATTAGGCAAAAGGCATCGAGTAAACATTCTGCTAAACTAGATACAGAAAGATTAGTAGGCACATGGAAAAGATGTTAAATATGACTAGTTATTAGAATAATCCACACTAAAACTCAGTAAGGGTCCAAGATGCCCACTAGAATGGCCAGAGTGAGAGACGGGCTATACCAGGGGTCCCCAAACTTTTTACACAGGGGGCCAGTTCACTGTCCCTCAGACCATTGGAGGGCCAGACTATAAAAAAAAACTATGAACAAATCCCTATGCACACTGCACATATCTTATTTTAAAGTAAAAAAACAAAACGGGAACAAATACAATATTTAAAATAAAGAACAAATAAATTTGAATCAACAAACTGAGCAGTATTTCAATGGGAACTATGGGCCTGTTTTTGGCTAATGAGATGGTCAATGTGCTCCTCTCATTGACCACCAATGAAAGAGGTGCCCCTTCTGGAAGTGCAGCGGGGGCAGGATAAATGGCCTCAGGGGGCTGCATGCAGCCCGCGGGCCGTAGTTTGGGGACCCCTGGACTATACCCTGTGTTGCTAAGGATGTGGGGAAACTGGATCTTCTCTTTTGAAAGTAGAATATAAAATGTTATAGTCACAATGAAAACATTTAACTGATTTCTTAAAATGTTAAACACACATTACATAGGACCCACCAATTCCTCTCTGAGGTGTCCAACTGACAGAAATGAAAGCATCTGCCCACACAAAGAACTGTAGGCAAATGATCATAACTGATACCAATTCCATACTAGAAGCAGTACAAACGTTCATCAGAAACAAAATATATCACATACCCATTCAATGGAATTTTGTTCATCAAGAAGACAGATACACGCAACAGCTCTGAAAATTCTCACAATAATTATGCTGAGGAAAATAAGCCAGGCAAATGGTTACAATGTTGCATGATTCCCTTTCTAGAAAAGGCAAGATTATAAGCAGACAGTAGATCAATGGCCGCCTCGGTGAAGGTGGGAACTCCTTAGGGTGACAAGCACTGTATACCTTGGTTGTGACGATGGTTGGACACGGGCACAGGTTCATTATCAAACTGGACACCTCCTCCAGGTGATTTGCACGATGTGTAAACTGCACACCAAGAAATCTATCAAAACTCGTCAAGGTATAAGTTTACAATTGGTGAATTCTTGCACACACTTACAAACTGTAAAAACGTAAAAAATAAATATATGTCATCATTACACACGAATAGAACTACCTGTCTCTTGGGGAGGGAACCCTGATACTCTCTTTTGGGAAACTAAGAATATATTAATAACTTGCTCCACCTGGTGACAGGCTGCAGCCTTCCTTCAGATGATCAGACCGCTGTCCATTTTCAAGGTCCCAGACCACTGAGAAGTCCTCACAAGTGCTCCAAGCACCGGGTCATCTCTTAAAGGGGCAGCCAGACCCTCAGTTATATTAACCATTGCGGTGGCTTCACAGAGCAAATGATCATGGGGAAAGTGACGGAATATTTTCCAGAGAACAGGACAACGTGATTGAAGAACAGCAGCTGCGTTTCAACATATTTGTCAGTAGGGACCGCGACAAGGGGGTGAGTCACAAGAACAGATTCTTATACCTCGGCGGCGAGGGTGCTGAGCATGGGTTTTTAATGACCACAGTGACCCTCAGCTCCACCCACTGCCATAAGCCATCCTGAGCTGTGCCACAGCTCCAGGGAGGTGGCATTGACTGGTCTACAGACAGTCCCTTTCCTGCAGCTTTGTGCCACACCATCCTCTGACCCCCTCCTAACTCTTAGGAAGAACAGAGTAGCATACAGTAAGCTGACGACTGAAATGGAAACAGGTCTGAGGCCCTTTGCAGAATTTCCCGTAGAACCGCATTTCCATCACCGAGAGGAAGTGGATTCTGAGGGGTGCTCCCCAGCCGACACCAGCCTCAACTGGTAAAACCCCCGAAACGTTGGCTGCATTTCTCATGAACAATAAGAATTCCCACATCTAATTCTGATTCATGTCTGAAAAGCCCAGAAAAGTAACAGTTACCTACAATCAGGCAAGTGATACACTATTAACACTGTGTTGCCACTCAAGAGTCAAACAAAAGAAACAAAAGAGACACTAATAAGCTCTTCTGTTGTCAGACGTGAAAGAACTTGGCAGAATATCGATGTCTCAGAAGCCTTAGTTCCTAGGTGTTTTTTGTTCCTACGTATTTCCCGCTTGTCCTTTAAAATTCATGTTAAGTCTGTGGTTTTTCAAAAGCTTTTACTAACCCTCTTACTGCGTCTCCACTTCCAGCCACTGTGGGTACCTACTACAATTTTTTTTGGAAGTATTTTTTAATCATTTGTTTAGTCTGTGTTTGAAATCTTTTTAATGCGTTAATCTGACTTATTCAACTTCATAAACCTGATATGTAGCCAAGTGCCTGGTACATGACAAGGTTTTAAATGCATTTGGAATCAATGAATAAATTTTTGTGATTAAAAATTCAAAATGAATTTCAGGGTCTAATAGCCAAAATAATCTTCCCAAACTAGGCTGGCTATTGATTCTTCAGGGAACGTCTAGGTGGGGCTCTGAAACACCTGCCCGCCCAGGGAAGGTTACCTGCGTGCGGTGGGAGACTTCAGACGTGCAGGTCATCACGCTGTTAAAAACAACACAAGGGGATTCTTTCGTCCAGGCATTGAACTTCTCACCATCTCCCTGGCATTAAAGTCAATATTAGATTTTTTTTTTTTTTTTTTTTTTTTTTTTTTTTTTTTTTTAATTTTTTTTTTTCATTTTTTCTGAAGCTGGAAACGGGGAGAGACAGTCAGACAGACTCCCGCATGCGCCCGACCGGGATCCACCCGGCACGCCCACCACGGGGCGACGCTCTGCCCACCAGGGGGCGATGCTCTGCCCATCCTGGGCGTCGCCATATTGCGACCAGAGCCACTCTAGCGCCTGGGGCAGAGGCCACAGAGCCATCCCCAGCGCCCGGGCCATCTTTGCTCCAATGGAGCCTTGGCTGCGGGAGGGGAAGAGAGAGACAGAGAGGAAAGTGCGGCGGAGGGGTGGAGAAGCAAATGGGCGCTTCTCCTGTGTGCCCTGGCCGGGAATCGAACCCGGGTCCTCCGCACGCTAGGCCGACGCTCTACCGCTGAGCCAACCGGCCAGGGCTAGATTATTTTTTTTTAAAACACAGTTAACAGGCAGGGAGAGGAGATAATACCTCCGGTAATCACAGAAGTAGTGAGAAGTCAGCAGATGGACGGATGGGTGAGCTGTTCCCAGTACCATCTGAGTGAACAGGAGAGCCAGCCCTTCAAATACTGCCACAGGGCACAGCGGCCAGCGGCACCCAGGAAGCCGGGGGCAATTCAAGAACATGGTTAGACTCTAAGGGGCATCACTGTTGAGGCCAAAAGTCGAGAGTCACTGTTACAAATGTGGGTTTTTTTTGTTATTTTATTTTATTTTCCATAATGAGTACAGAGGAAAGTGTATCAAACCCTAATGAATAATTACATTTCTTTTTCTAGGTTTATGAATGAAAATTTCTCAAGTTTGTCCCTATATAATGATTGTTTACCCTGTAAAAATATACACATTTATATTCTGCAAATTCAAGATATATAATACTTTACCTGATAGGCTGATATGAAGTTATTGAACTGTTCTCTAAAAATTTCTTTAGAAACTCCTATTTATAGACAAATTGATATCTAAGAAGATTAATTTTATATTTCAATAGTCTAGCTTGTGTTATATGGGCTTGTGATAGAATAAATTAAAATATGATTAAAGTTACTCAGAAACTTTGGGTGTCTTCCCCAGATTTTAAAAACCCACTTGCAACATCAAGTCTTCTCCCAGGACTCCGCTGGGAGGCAAGCCTTAGAGCGGTGCCCTCTCTCCTTCCTGGTGACGGCGAGGGAGGCGGAAGGTCGGCATCCTTTATCAGGCACTTGACCGCGTGCCAGGCTTTGTGCTACACGGTTCCCACATCTTATCTCATTCCCTGTTACACTGTTTTCAGGTTTGAATTTACTATTCTGATTTTAAAAACAAAACAAAACAAACAAGAATACAAAACCGGGGGCTGAGAGGGTACAAGGACTCTCTCCAGGTCGGGGGGTGAGCGGTCCATGAGCGTCCGCTCGGCCTGTCATCTACTGCAGGTCAAGGTTTGGGGGGAGCTCCGTGGTGTGCATGCTTGTCGCGTGCGTCTCGCTGTTTCCACTCGACCTTCCTGATGTGGGGCTGGACTGCGGTGTGTCCCCACTGCGTGACATCTCCCCCAGCAGGTCTCAGGGAACACGTCTGGCTTTTCCAGCCACTGGCCCTGCAGGACCTCAGCTCCTTGTGAGGAGGAAAAGCTGCATGTGCAGCCGTGGCCGCAGCGTGTGGGCTCCCGTTTAGCACAGGGAGTCCTTCCCTGCCTCACGCGCTCCCTGGGGCATGGGACCTATTTCAAGACCGCCTTCCAAGCTTTGTGCATCCCAGCTTCAGTTAATTGCAGGTTTGAGGAATACACTACTTAGTGAGTTCAAAATGTGACTACTTTATCATAGTCCCAAACACAGGGGAGAGAATAGACTTTAAAATGAAACACAGGGTTTCTCTCAAACCCACTCTAAACCCGGCAAGCGCACCAAGCTGATATAAGTGTCCTTTAATATAAGACAGTCAGACAAGCTCTGAGGTGCCACAAAGGGTTCAAATAGGATCAGACCTAGGGATCCTGCAGAGGGGTGAGATAAATCAAGCCTCTGGAGAAAGCCCCTTCAATCTGGAGAAAGTATTTCTATAAAGATAGTATTTCATATTTTCATATACAAGGCTTTGATATATAAGAACATTTAATGCTAAAGCCAACTTCTCCTGGAATAACTAGTAGGCAGAAAATTAAAGCTGGAGCTATTTTGTGGGGGGAAATATGATAAAACACATACATCAAATTGAAAATCTAGCTCTACATGGGAGCGCAGCAGTTAAGTGCTTCCTGGGTGTTGGTTTCCGGGATTCTCACGACCGATTCAGTGAGGGGAGTGTCTTTATTTGAGTTTTAACAGATGAGTGAATAGAGGCTCGGGGTGTAGTTAAGAAATTTGATTGAGATCACATTCCCCTGTGTCAGGACTGGGGTCTGCTTACTCTTCAAAGCATCTTTCCATTGCTAAGCCTTTGGAGTTAAGACGGGGTTAGGATGGCACTCATGAGAGAGGGCCTTAAACACCTGTCTTGGATATATCATGAAAAATAGCCTCAAGTCCCTCCTATATTTAAACACAGAATTGCCATGTGACTCAGAAATCCCACTCCTATGTATATACCCCAAAGACGTGAAAACAATGACTCAATCGCAAATCTGTCCATGAATATCCATAGCGGGGCTCTTCACAAGAGCCAAAAGGCAGAAATGACCCAAATTTTATTTCTACCTTTTGTTTATTAACAAAGCTTGTCGATAAATGAATTGTGGTATATATACTCAACACAATATTATGTACATACAGTATGATTCAGCTGTAAAGAGAAATCAAGTACTGATATACTGGGTGAAACTTGTAAACATTATGCTGGGTGTGAAGCCAGACGCAAATGGACAAATATTGCGTGACTCCATTTATACGTAAGGTCCGGGACAGGCACCTCTATCCTAGGGGTCCCCAAACTTTTTACACAGGGGGCCAGCTCACTGTCCCTCAGACCGTTGGAGGGCTGGACTATAAAAAAAACTATGAACAAATCCCTATGCACACTGCACATATCTTATTTTAAAGTGAAAAAACAAAATGGGAACAAATACAATATTTAAAATAAAGAACAAGTAACTTTAAATCAACAAACTGACCAGTATTTCAATGGGAACTATGGGCCTGCTTTTGGCTAATGAGATGGTCAATGTGCTCCTCTCACTGACCACCAATGAAAGAGGTGCCCCTTCCGGAAGTGCGGTGGGGGCTGGATAAATGGCCTTGGGGGGCCGCACGCGGCCCGCGGTCTATAGTTTGGGGACCCCCACTCTAGAAAGTCAGAAGGTAGCACAGCGGGTGCCGGGCACTGGGTGGGGGTCGGGGGTTGGCAGAGGAGCGTGAGTAGCTGCAAGTAATGGGTTGAGGTTTTATTTTCGGATGATAAAACTGTTTTGCGTCGATAGAGGTTGTAACTGCAAAAACACTGAGCATGTACTAAGTGCTACTGGATAGTTCTCTTGAAAGTGGTTAATTGCATGCTATGTAAATTCCACCACAAAACAAAATGGTCTCCAGGCACATCTAGCAATTATAATAAGATAGATGAGTAACTGGGATTCCCTTTCCATAATCTAATAGATAAGGAAGGTACTTCCTTTGTCTTATGCCTGTTGCATTTTCAGTAACATGGACAACCTTGAGCCACCCAGGTGAGCCCCTGAATCCACTGTTCCCCTTTAGGCAGTGTTGCAATGAGGAGTTCTACCAAGCTAGGTGAGAAGCCAGACGCCAATGGACAAATACTGCAAGACCCCATTAACATGCAACGTCCAGAACAGGCACTTCTATAGAGTCGGAAGGCTGGGCTCCAAGCCCGGCTCAAGGGAGAGCTGTGAACTGGTCAGGACACACAGCCCTCAGGCCAGTTTACCTCTCCATCCCTAGATGAGGACAGAATCAGGCCAGACGAGTGAATGCTACATTATCTTCTAACCTACACAGTTTTATAGGTTAGACCTGGCTGGGTAGCTCAGTAGGTTAGAGCTTCGTTCCAGTATGCCAAAGTGGTGGGTTCGATCCTCGGTCAGGGCACATACAAGAGTCAACCAGTAAATGCCTAAATTAGTGGAACACCAAATCCATGTTAATTCCTGCTCCCTCCATCTGAGCCCTTGAAATGCAAGACACACAAGGGCCTGGGCTCTGCGGGAGTAACTGCAGCCTGGAGCTGTCCCTCAGTGCCTGCTGTGACACTGCTGCTCTTCTCTCCAGCACGCCGGGGACCCGCCCAGCCCAGGGGGCGTGAGTCACCCTTGCTTCCTCACGTGATCACAGGGTGCTACTGACCAGACGAAACTGCAACAGGGCCTTCCCTGATTACAGACATTGGTAGACATCACAACACAGAGACGGGACAGAGAAAAGGATTCACAAACACCGCGAGTGTCCTCATTGAGGAGGAGGTAGGTAGAACTCACTTCTATTAATAAACAGACATGTTAGTTTTGGTTCAAGCTTTTGGCTAAAGGATTTGTTTATAAAAAACGTAAGAGGGTGCCAGTATGAGCACAGGTGGAAACAGAGATACAGCTATGTTCCCGTAAGTTACTGACCATCTGAAGCATCACCCTCAAGCCACCGAACCGGCCGGAGCAGCGTCAGTCCTTGCGTGGCCGCGTGGAGGTCACCTCTGGGGACAGTCAAGCATTTTACTGCTGCTTTCGCCAAAAACTCATCGGACCCAAAGGGACTTACAATTCCCCCACTCAGCAAGGTTCTGTTCTAATTAAGATGCTTCCTTTGTCCCACGTCCACTCGAGCGACGCTGGAGCGGCCGAGGGCTCTAGGCCCTCTTACTCAAAACGAGGAGCCGCAAGAGACTTGATCAAGAAGTACAGACACCTCTAGGATACAAAGCAAATGCAATAAGATGGTTGGTATCACTTATTTGGAAACATTAAGGTGGGAATCACAATCTAAAATATTAATAAAAAATGGACCATGTACATTGGACAGCCGTGACGAAATCCAGCATGTGCCCTTCAAGGGCAGTAAGCACAACGGCAAGAGGAGGAACCACCAGGAAGGTACTATGAGGCCAAAATTTAAATTAGACATTTGCAGGGATGATGGTTAGTGAAGGTTTCTTTTTTATTTCTTTCCCTATGACATTCAGGGAAGACAAGCAATCCTTATTCTTATCGAAGCTACAAATGACACTCCTTTTTTTTTTTTAGTCGAAGAGCTGCTACTTACCTCTCTCTGTCATCAGCTAAAATGCCACCAAACTTTGTTTAGTGCCCTCGTAAAGCAAAAAGTACTTTGCCTTCATTTTAAGATATTTTAGGCCTATTAACCTCAGTAGTGAACTCGGGGATGTTTTTCCATTAAACCCACCGCCCACCGGCCTGTCACAGACACATGACAGCCCTCCTGCCCAGATCTCGGCTCCCCTGGGGAGGGGGGGGGCAGCAGAAGCTCTTGTGGTCAAATGAGAAAGAAAAAATGAACAAGCCACAAAAATGTTACTAGCAGAAGAAGAAAATGACAGTCTCTGTCACTTCTTTTTATCTAGTTAATTTTTTTTTACAAATGCACTAATGAGTAAGAACCTTTTAGACATGGAAGTATTATGTGGATAATGTATTTTGGAGGACATGTCATTCACAAGCCACCATTGTCTGCCCACGGGGAGCTGAGCAGGGAAGAGCAGGGAGCCGGCTACAGGGTCACCCTCGGCCCCACGCCTCCCACCATGTCCAGCCCTGTGCGCATGCTACACGTGATGTGATTTCAGGATAGTGTCCTTAACACTCTGCAACAGAATGCTCGAGGGGTCTGATGCCTTGGCAAAGGGTGGGGAGGATTTTCCAGCATAACCTGCAGGTTCTTTCCACTGCAGGCTCTCTCACGCCCAGGTTCCTGCAAGCCTGGTGCCTCTCACACCGAATACACTGTGGTGGCCGTTCCCTGGTGTCTCCACGCTGGGGCCAGCTCTGACTCATCGGACGCTGTTCTCTCTGCCTCCCACGTGCCTCTGCTTTAATGCCTGTGCCAGGATTGCCGTTTTCCTGGGCTGTGAATCTCTCAAGGGTAGAGACTCAACACCTCTCCTTCTCGGGGCCGAGTACAGGATGACCGGTTGGTAGGAAGGGCATTGCTGAGTTCTAGGAACAAAAGGAGAGTCCGTCCAGAACCGTCACTTATGAAAACTCTTTATGCGCTCTGTATAAAGCCAAGAGCTAAGGGTCACATGACTGTGTTTATCGTGGCTAAGACACTCGTGTTAGAAAGAATAACACTTTTCTCAGCCAGAGAAACTGAAGGGTTAACTTCAGCCACATCTCAGGGACCTGTGCATGCTGTATTTACACACTTCAAGGGAAATTAGCTACATACTTGCATTATTATCCAAAGGAAACAGGAGAAACATGTTTCCTTTTTTACCTCTTATCTTTAAGTTATATGTGAAGAAGATTAAATTTGCCGGTATCCTCAGTGTAAGTCATTTAGACTTGAGAATCATAACAGTGGAAAATATCAAGATTGACTTGAAAGCCCAGTGCACGTAAATAACTTTTAACAATATACTGCAGTGAGGAGCTGAACCAGGGAGGAAGCTGCAGTTAATGGAGGGGCGAAGGCGAAAGGTGTTCTCAAGATGAGAATCAGAAGTAGCAGGTAGCCTCTCACACGCAGACCTGAGGGTTTGCTTGTTTGTTTTAGAAAGGTGAGAAAAAAAAAAGTGTGTCTCTATTAAAGCCCGGCAGGATGGCCAGTTCAAGTGTCTATCACACTGGCCAGTAAGCAAAGATGCCCAGATGTCCAGTGAACATGGAATAAGACGAAATACAAACTCTCATGGACCTGCAAGTGTTCCTGCTCTTCGACTTAGACCCGGTGATGTTGCTTTAGAGATTAGGGTCCCTAGATGGACAAGGTTCAAAGTCAGGGGTGAATGAGCTGGGGGGTGAGAGCCCGTGGCTCACCCAAGTTCATCTAATCTCTGAACCCATGATCTCCATGTCGGTGAAAATGGGTGCAGTAACGAAGCTGGACAGCACCTCCCACTTGCCGGCATCTGGTGCAGCTGCAGACACGACAGACGCCCAGCAACTGAGGAAGGAGGGAACAGATGAGCGGGGACTACTGGAGAACCCTCGGTTCTCCTCTCCTCTGAGGGACCCGGGACAGGCCACATGTAGACAACTGGCTCTCTGGGGGGAGTGGGGGGGAGTGAGGCGTGATTTATGCACTTGATGACTTTGGTGCTATGTCCTGCAGGGTCAACTTTAAGCAACGGATCTGAAGCCACTGAACCGGAATTGGGCAGAGACACTCAGTAGCCCATCCCTCCAAGTATTTCCACCATCTCAACGCTGTGGATGAATATCACCTCAAGAATGTAGATAGTCTGACCTGTGGAGGTGCAGTGGGATAAAGCATCGACCTGGAACACTGAGGTCACCGGTTCGAAACCCTAGGCTTGCCTGGTCAAGGCACATGTGGGAGTTGATGCTTCCTGCTCTTCCCCCCCTTCTCTCTCTCTGTCTCTCTTCTGTAAAATGAATTAAAAAACATTAAAGCAGAAATGCACTGCACACCATTGCCATCACTCAGATGGAGCGACCCAACATGTGTCTCAGTGGTGGGCAGATTATTTTGAGCCAAAGGCGAATGACGCGGTAGGAACTCAGGGGAAATTTCTGTTCCCTTCCTTAACTGTCTAGAAGAATTTACATCAGGAGCCTGGCCCACGGTAAGAGTTAAAGCCAGAAAAGACTTTTTACGAATCTATATGGCCGGGCAAACTAGCAGTTACTGAACATGTCCTGTCCCCGTAGTGACCTTCGGAGGCCCAGGAGACCTCATCCCTGGCTCAGGATGTCTTATATGCCTCCGTTTCCCTTTCCATCTCTGGACCACTCGTGTGTGTGGGAATCCCATACATAGGCAGGCAATTACATTCTGTCCTCTTCCCTTGCTAATCTGTCTTAGGTCTACTGGATTATTGGACCAGCCAAAATAACGCGGAGGGTGGAGGCACACCTCTCAATCAGTCAATCGACTCCTACCCGCCCTTGTCGTAACCTTACTTTGGAGCATTTCTGTCCTAATTTCTACCTGGAGAGTTCCCCACTTCATCAAGGTACTTCGAGGGCATCTTCCACGAGGTTCCCTCCAGGGCGCTCAGTGATGGAGACTCCGCCTCGTACACACATTTCACAGTGAGCTGATTTAATGCGCTGGTCTTTTCCATAGGAGCCATTACCCAGGTTCAGGGAAGTCAGCAGAACCTTGAGAAATAGCAACTTTCCCGGCTTGTAATATTTCTTTATCCACATTCTAATTATTCAGTAGCTTGAACTTCATTTCTCGTTCATCAGTAAATTATGATACAGCCCGCACGGCTCTCTAAGAGAATTACTGCTTCAGTGTAAGCCGAGTACAACCTATAAAACAGCCGCCTGGATTCTAATTAAAGGTCTCTCTGAATGTTCTCTCCGAATCAGTACAATCATCTTCCGGTTGTGTTCCCCCACTCCGTTTTCCCACCTCTCTCCAGCATCACCCAGCAGAGGCATCTTCCTAAAGCCCAGCTGAGAAAGGGCCCCTCCTCCTGCCCCTCCCCCTGCGCCCCCACCGGCCCCAGCGCCCTGGCTGAGAAAGGGCCCCTCCCCCTGCGCCCCCACCAGCGCCTTGGCTGAGAAAAGGCCCCTCCCCCTGCCCCTCCCCCTGCGCCCCCACCGGCCCCAGCGCCCTGGCTGAGAAAGGGCCCCTCCCCCTCCCCCTCCCCCTGCGCCCCCACCGATCCCAGCGCCCTGGCTGAGAAAAGGAAGGCCCCTCCCCCTGCGCCCCCATGGGCCCCAGCGCCCTGGCTGAGAAAAGGAAGGCCCCTCCCCCTGCGCCCCCACCAGCGCCCTGGCTGAGAAAGGGCCCTGCCCCTGCACCCCCACGGGCAGGTACCCTGCTTACACATCAAAGGAGCTCCTTCTGTGGCCTTGAAACCGGCCTCACTTGGCATTATCCTAGCTTTCCTTTTGTCCTCAATTTCTCTCTCACCTACATACACCAAGTTCGGCCAAACCAGCCAGCGTTTGTGCCAATAGGTCAGTACCTCCCGTTCCCAGGTCTTTGCTCCTTCTCCACCGCCACTCCCAATGCTCTCTCCCCCTCTGCCCATCAGAGCCTCTCCTGGACCTCAGGGTTCAGTTCAAACTGCACAAACACCCACCTGGAGGCTGAGAAGGAAGTGTTCACCTCCTGTAGAACCAAGCACATGGCTGTGATCACAACACCTGGCACACTGTAGATTTTAAGCTCCTGAGTGAAGGAGCTTTTCCTCACCATTTTTTGTCTCTCTCACCATCTTGCCAAGTACCTAAAAGTATTTTTAAATTCCTATACATTATTCCTCCCATCAATTCTTTAGCAGTGGTTGGCAAACTCATTAGTCAACAGAGCCAAATATCAACAGTACAACGATTGAAATTTCTTTTGAGACCCATATTTTTTAAACTTAAACTATATAGGTAGGTACATTCCTTATCGAGGTAGTGCCTGCACGTGGTATTTTGTGGAAGAGCCACACTCAAGGGGCCAAAGAGCCGCATGTGGCTCGTGAGCCACCGCAGTTTGCCGACCACTGCCATAGGGTGATGAATAATCCCTTAAGGTTAGGACCTTGGCTTTATTATTATTTTCATTCTTTGCAGTACTTAGAATTTCCTTAGTAAGTTCTCAATAAATGTGTTAACAAAAATGAGTAGAATTTGTTACTTTTTTCCTTAAAGTGCAAGTAGGCATTCCGTCTTACCTCAGAGATGTCAGAATATTCTCAGTATTTCAATAAAGGGCAGCAGTGTAGCATAAACAGCACAGCCTAGAACCCTCAGATGGCTACAAATGGTAAAGCTTCATACTTAATACACTTTTAAAGTGTTTTAAATTTAAATTTATTTACGTAGAGGGACTATTAGACCAAGTGACATCTTGGTTCAGAATCTTTAGGAGAAGTTGAGATAAAAATATGATTTTACATATATTTATATATATGTGAAGAATATATATTGATATATACAGATATAAATATATATAGGCTATACATGCTTATATATAAACATAATGTATATTACACACAAACACATACACACATATATAAAATACAAAAGAGACAGACCTACATCTGCCTCGAGCCTCTAGAATTTAAAAATGCATACATTTCAGAGCCTTTGCCATGATACAAAGTGTTCAAATCGTGACTTGCTCTGAGTCGGCCGACAGGTGGCCCTGCAGTGAATGCCGTCCGTCCCTCTGAGAGCCAACACACACACACTAGTCTGTTCAGAACTCAGTTATTTTTATGGCTAAGAAAACCTACTCCAAGAAATCTGTTCTTCAGAAATACTAGCAAGGCTTGTGGCGACGTCCGTACACTGCTGTTGAACATTACGCGGGGAAGGAGAACAAGGAAGTATCTATCTCGGTGTCTCCAGTAGCGCGAAGGTAGATAAATTACAGTACAGGGGAGTGCCCTGAAGGCAAATAAAGAATGAGGTGTGTCTACAGGTCCTGGCTTAGAAGACTGCCCGTGATATATTGTTAAACATAAAAAGCAAGTTGTTGAAGAAGGAAAGAAAAAGCCACCCAATTTGTTCAACACTATGTGATATCTTATTTCTCCAAGAGGACAATCCTGCATCACTTGTATTTATGAACACGTATAAATCTGAGTATGCATCTGTGTACACAGGTGCTCATACGTGTATATATGTATGTATACATGCACATACAAGTGCTCATGCTTGTATGTGAAATATATGTGTAAATTGTACATATACATGTCATATTTATAGCCTTCTCATATAGGCATGGATAGCAAGGTATAGAAATTTCCAGAAAAATTTTAAAATCATCATCACTTGGTATGGACTTAAAGGAAGGAAGAGTGAATGCATAAAGCTTCGGTCACTTATAAATATATAAAAAGTTGCAGGAATTCAAAACCGTGGTGTTTATTTGGGGGTTTGCCCTGATTGACGAGTCAATTTTGCAGCAATCCCAAAACCATTCTGAAGAACGGTCATTCTCCCCTGATCTTGGGACTGCTGCTCCCACACGTGTGCTCACTGCTGGGAGGTATGATGTAACAGACACGGCTTCCACAGGTGCGGAGGGCGCACAGCCACCCAGACTACCTGTAGACTCCTTCAGACCTGCCTGGCCTCAGCGACCCACGTAGGTGAGCACTGCAGTCGCACCCTGCCCACGCCCATGTCCCCCAACCTGTCACGGGGAAACAGCGTGCCGTGCCACTAATGAAAGGCCCTCACGCTCTGGGGGCTGCCCCAGGGCCACGTCTGGTATTCCCGGCCACTGGAGCTGATTTACAAGAACAACAGAAGTTCATTTTTGTGTGACACAGAATTATAGCACGGTTATTCGATGATAAAAGGGTGTATTTCTTTTCACTTCAAAAGAGTATGTAACATAGAATAACTTTTTTAAATGACCTGCCTTCGTGGTTTTAAATGTACTTTGGTTTACGAATAGTTGACTCATCCTCAGATACTCAACAATATATAACATGCGCAGCACCATTTGGACACATAACATGCGCAGCACCATTTGAACACATAACATGTGCAGCACCGTTTGAACACATAACACGCGCAGCACCGTTTGAACACATAACATGCGCAGCACCGTTTGGACACATAACATGTGCAGCACCGTTTGGAGTTGGAAACCAAACCGGGGCACGTTCTCCTGCGCCAGCCTCGTAAAGCTGAGGGTTTTTGCTGAGAGCATCTATTTTCTGTTTTCTTACTGTACGCTACGAAGTGTAATTTCTACAACAGTCCCCACCAACTGTTTTAGATTTGATGCTGACTTCATTCATTCATTCATTCAGCAGATGCTCCATTTGTACTTCCCGCCACTCACTCGTCTTAAGTGCTGCAGAATCAGGTGTGAACAAAACAGACACAGTGCAAATCCGCTGAGGGCAACAGCCCAGCACCCAGTGATGTCCTAAATGAAAGTCGAACATCAAAGTGCATGACGATCCATGAAGGAAGAGGAGAAGGGGGTCAGACCCTCGGGGAGCAGGCTGCAGGCACCAGGCCCGGGTGTTGCTTCTCCGTGGAGGGCACGTGGAAGCAGAGGCCTGAAGACTGGGCAGGAGTCCGCTGCATGAACAGCCAGATACAGTTTTCCTGACAATGAGATGTGCAAAGGCCCTGGGGTGCAGAAGGCTTAGAGCACTCCAGGGACTGGGAATGAAGTCTGTGTGTCTGGAGTGGAGTGCAGAACTGGTGGACTGTGGGGCTGAGAGTAAATGTGAGGTTTCTTTCACTGGACATTACTGGGCTGGTGTCCGGTCAGTGCCCATGTGGAACGGCAGTGTGCAAAGTATACAACCCAGTAAATACGAACAGGCCCAACCGTATAATGAACTGCTTCTATCTTTGCAGTAGCTAAAAATTAAAAAAAATGGTTACAAACCAAAATCTAGTCAGGGCACTGATTAAACAACACATTGTTAGTGGACTGCGAGGTTGTAAGCACGTGGAAATTAGCAGTGAGGAGACATGCCGACCGGGGCGTCAGTTATGGGGACCACTGCAATGTCAGCACAAAGCACAGCGGGATTCGAACATGGCATTAAGAAGTTTCCGGAGCGTGGTACAGCTGAGAGAGCTGTCCTGGGTCTTCCCGCACTGAGAGGCCCCGTGAAGGGTGGGCGGCAGCTGGTAAGGTGCTAAAGAAAGACCACGTGATGGGCCAAGTGCTTCAGCGGCCTCAACAAAGGCGTACTTTTAGGGGAAAAGGGAAACAATTAAGAAATTAGAATATTAAGACAAGATTGTCCCAGAGGAAAAGTGCAGGGCTCGAAGATCACCCAGCATGAAAACGGTGATGGGGAAATTTTTTTTTTTTTGGTATCTTTTTTTATTATTATTATTATTTTATTAATTTTGCTAGGGTGACATCAATAAATCAGGGTACATATGTTCAAAGAAAACATGTCCAGGTTATCTTGTCAATCAATTATGTTGCATACCCATCACCCAAAGTCAGATTGTCCTCTGTCACCTCCTATCTAGTTTTCTTTGTGCCCCTCCCCTCCCCCTTTTCCTCCCCCCCCCATAACCACCACACTCTTACCAATACCTCTTAGTCTCGTTTTTATGTCCCACCTACGTATAGAATAATGCAGTTCCTGGTTTTTTCTGATTTAATTATTTCATTTCGTATAATGTTATCAAGATCCCACCATTTTGTTGTAAATGATCCGATGTCATCATTTCTTATGGCTGAGTAGTATTCCATAGTTTATATGTGCCACATCTTCTTTATTCAGTCTTCTATTGAAGGGCTTTTTGGTTATTTCCATGTCTAGGCCACTGTGAACAATGCTGCAATGAACATGGGGCTGCATGTGTCTTTACGTATCAATGTTTCTGAGGTTTTGGGGTATATACCCAGTAGAGGGATTGCTGGGTCATAAGGTAGTTCTATTTTCAGTTTTTTGAGGAACCACCATACTTTCTTCCATAATGGTTATAATCAAGATGGCCATATTACCCAAAGCAATATACAAATTTAATGCAATTTCCATCAAAATTTCTATGACATTTTTTAAAGGAATGGAACAAAAAATCATCAGATTTATATGGAACTATAAAAAAACCCGAATAGCCAAAGCAATCCTAAAGAAAAAGAATGAAGCTGGGGGCATTACAGTACCTGACTTCAAACTATATTATAGAGCCACAACAATCAAAACAGCATGGTATTGGCAGAAAAATAGACACTCAGACCAATGGAACAGAATAGAAAGTCCAGAAATAAAACCACATATATATGGTCAAATAATTTTTGATAAAAGGGCCAACAACACACAACGGAGAAAAGAAAGCCACTTTCACAAATGGTGCTGGGAAAACTGGAAAGCCACATGCAAAAGAATGAAACTCGACTACAGTTTGTCCCCTTGTACTAAAATTAATTCAAATGGATCAAAGACCTAAATATAAGACCTGAAACAATAAAGTACATAGAAGAAGACATAGGTTCTAAACTCATGGACCTTGGTTTTAAAGAGCATTTTATGAATTTGACTCCAAAGGCAAGGGAAGTAAAGGCAAAGATAAATGAATGGGACTACAGCAGACTAAGAAGTTTTTGCTCAGCAAGAGAAACTGACAACAAAATAAACAGACAGCTAACTAAATAGGAGATGATATTTTCAAACAACAGCACAGATAAGGGTCTAATAACCAAAATATACAAAGAATTCATAAAAGTCAACAACAAATAAACAATCCAATAAAAAAATGGGAAGAGGACATGAACAGACACTTCTCCCAGGAAGAAATACAAAGGACCAACAGATATATGAAAAGATGCTCATCTTCATTAGTTATTAGAGAAATGCAAATCAAAACTGCAATGAGATACCACCTCACACCTGTTAGATTAGCTATTATCAACAAGACAGGTAATAGCACATGTTGGAGAGGCTGTGGAGAAAAAGGAACCTTCATTTACTGTTGGTGGGACTGTAAAGTAGTACAACCATAATGGGAAATTTAAAATGTTGTAAGAACCTGTGAAGGGGGATTCAAGTGACTCTTGAAGTGACTGTAGGCAGAACTTAGCTTGGAGGAAATTAAGACTTTCTTGATAATTACAACGTGAAACAGTAAGGCAAGAAAGGAGAGAGATCTCCCAGTCGTCTTAATTAGGTCCTAAAAATAGATGTTCCTGAAAGTCCTGTCCCCTTCCAGGCCACTACTGAGGAGTGCTGTTAATCTCAGCAATGCGCTAATTGTTTCTAATGGCTGTAAACAAACTCCCTCAACTATTAACCTTCTCTCTTTAGCCAGAGAATCAGGAAATGAGTCTTGGAGAGAAAAGTCCCCAGCAGGTTGCCTAAGGGGGTGTCCCAAAGTATAAGACCTTCTGTCACTTGATTTGGAGGGGACTCAAGGTCACACAAGCCTCTAGCTTGTGATATAGGATAAATGAAAAACCTTAACAGAAATAAAATCAAGAGGCACATCTCCTCTCCGGTCGGGCTCCGTTTAGCTGTGTCCCTGTCTGCAGGGAGAAGGTTAAATGGCAGCGGCTCTGAAACACACACCTCTGTAATTCTAGGGTTTTCTTTTTAAACATTAAGGCAATGTCCTCCAATTGACAAGAACATGTGACATTTGGGCCTGTTAAATTCAAGTCGTTGCCATGTTGAAAATGGGTTTCGATGTAGTCTTAGAGAGAAAATGGTCCCCCCAACCCTCAGGACATGAGGGGGCGGTCACGTGGGCCCCCGCTGGTCTGCTTATTTTCTCCAGGATATAAAAAAAACACATTTAAGTGGTTTTAAGGAAGAATAATTGCTGAATAACCAAAAAACGTTAGGAAAGAGACGGTCAACAAAGAGAGACTTTTCAAGCATATTCTTAATTTTATTTCAAATTACAGTAATTAAACTGTGTGCGTGATGCGGAGTGAGTAATGTCGCAGACATGGGAGCTCTGACAGGCGTCCAAGAGAGACCAATGTGTCTGTGTGCTTTCCGGTTACGAATGACACCGTTTCAGATCAGTGAGGGACTAGATGGCTTGGTAACAGGTGTCAGAATAATTAATGTAGCAACAATAAAAGCTAAGTGTTTTAACATCCCTCCACACAGATACTAGAAAGGTCAAGGAATCCAATGTTTAAAAAAAAATGGAATTGGAAAACCATGAAACTACCGACATGGGTAAATCAAATTAATAACTCAGTATTGGCAAAGAAATTCCCGAAAGGGAGGAAAAATCAAAATCCCTGATAATTGAGTACATAAAAATTTAAGACTCGGTATAGATAAAACCCTCAAAACAAAGCAAAGAGAAACAATAAATATGGAAATATTTACATGTATTATATGCATAGAAAAGTGCTAGCATTCTTGACCTATGATGAAATCTTCCAAATTTATTTGCCGAATATCAAACACCAGAGAGAAAACTTGGAAGGGAAAGGCCAAAACAATGAATTGGCTCACAAAAGAACCCAGGCAAACAGCTGGTGACCCAGCAAGCCTGCACACGGTCGGGACAGCTCTCTTTGTCACATGGCCCCACCATGACCTTGGTCACATCTCCGCACCTGCTGGGCCTCGGCCATGTCGGCTCCGACATGAAAAGCAACAAAGTGTAGAAGGAGAAGCAGCAACAGTCACATGACAGTGGGCCTGGCGGAACCTTCTTGCTATGAAGTCCACACATGTGGAGCACCTTCTGCACACGGCCGTCCATCTTGAGAACAGCGTCCAGCCTCAGAAAGACTGCAAGTGACCAGACAGGTGGGCATTTGGCAGGAACGCACCTGAATCTCAGATCCCTGCATAAAGTCTCTCCGAGGTGGGGTGTGCACTTAGGAATACGCATGTCAGTACAGGGCCAGGGACGAGGACTCCCTTGTCCCTCAGCAGCTATGTGATAGAATGGATTCCTTTCCCAACCCCCTCCCACCAAGGCTCGGGCGAGTCACCGAGGCCTGGGGAGACCAGGTCTGTAAGCACTGATAGCAGGCAGCGTCCGTGAGAACTGGGGTCAGGAAGAGACGTCGTTTCACAGCCCGGCACCACTCTGGCAGAAGGTGGGATTTACGCGACAGGAATGCCCAATCACCACATGCAACTTCTACAACACACGAACGTTGGGCATGTGCAGACATATGGCCCCCTGCCAATGTGGCTGCGGGCCTGGGCCGTGTCTCAGTGCCACTGAGGACTGGAAGCCCATCGCCAGGCTGGCGAGCGGCGGGCTTAGACCAGACTGTGTCATGTCACCAGGGCTCTGCCTCCGTGTCACCAGCCTCAGACTGAATTTTCAGGATGGTGCTGTGTTCCATTGCGAGCTTCTCTCTGGCCTGACCCTTTTCCTCCTCCATTCTTCCTGCTTTCTAATTACCCAAAAGCACGAAAAGAAAACTTCTGCAGTAATTCTGAAATCACATGCAGACATCGTGGAGAATTTTTCCTCTAGACGGCAATGAAATAAAACGACTTTTATAATGGTTTTACTGGAGACCTGGAAACCTGTTTCCACGCCTCATGAATGTCCAGGTTCAAGTCCCAAGGGCAACTCTCCCCACCGCTAGCATGACCTCAAAGGGAACACAACCTGTGAATCAGATTCAGGGTTTTGAAATCTATTTAAACACAGGACTAAATTACAGGGCATTGGGTGGGGAAAATAATTTTCGGAACTGTTTGATCTCTGCAGCCAGACGTGCCTCCTCTTCATGGTGCCTGCTTGCTCACGGCCACGCTGCTGGAGGCCCATGGGGCACGTCACCCGACGGCCACCCAGCCCCGTTCTCCTCGCTCATTATCAGAACGCAGCGGAAGGCAGCGGATCCACGGCTGACTGTGAAGGGCAAGGCGTCCACGCGCATGATCTGGACTTTGGAGGAATGGCGGAGGCGGGCTCAGCGCGCGCATGATCTGGAATTTGGAGGACCGGCGGGGGCGGGCTCAGCGCGCGCATGATCTGGAATTGGGAGGACCGGCGGGGGCGGGCTCAGCGCGCGCATGATCTGGAATTGGGAGGAACGGCGGACGCGGGCTCAGCGCGCGCATGATCTGGACTTTGGAGCAACGGCGGGGGCGGGCTCAGCGCGGGCATGATCTGGACTTTGGAGGAACGGCGGAGGCGGGCTCAGCGCGCCCATGATCTGGACTTTGGAGGAACGGCGGAGGCGGGCTCAGCGCGCGCATGATCTGGACTTTGGAGGAACGGCGGGGGCGGGCTCAGCGCGCGCATGATCTGGAATTGGGAGGACCGGCGGGGGCGGGCTCAGCGCGCGCATGATCTGGAATTGGGAGGAACGGCGGACGCGGGCTCAGCGCGCGCTTGATCTGGAATTTGGAGGAGCGGCGGGGGCGGGCTCAGCGCGGGCATGATCTGGACTTTGGAGGAACGGTGGACGGACGCGGGCTCAGCGCGCGCAGGATCTAGAATTTGGAGGAACAGCGGAGGCGGGCTCAGCGGAGGCGGGCTCAGCCAGGCCTGGGAGCTCCGACAGACGGCCTGTCCCACGGGGAGTGAGCCTCCCGCCTCAGAATCCGAGCTGAGCTGCGTGGGCTCCACTGCCCCCTCCACCTGCGGTGGGCGTTCCCAGCCTCAGCGCTACGGAAGGTTGGGGCCCGGACTCCCAGTGTGCTGAGGGACTGTCCTGGGCATTGCAGGACATCCAGCAGCGTCCCTGGCTTTGACACACTAAGACTTCATGCTAGGAGCGCACCCCCCCCCCCCCCCACCGCTCCAATATCTCCATGCCATTGTCACAACCAGCACTGATGAACCCACAGCTACCCAACGACGTCAGGGCTAAAGGTTCTTGCCTCGTTCCATGTCAGTAAAAAGGGGAGAAATGGTGTTGTGTAGAGCGTCCACTAAATTTTACAGTCACACCTATATCCACAGAAGTGTGCTACGGACCTTAAAAACATGACTTTTCGTAATAGAAAAGCAAAATCGTCCCGTTCAGCTGGCTAATAAATGGGAACAGTGTCTGTTTGTGAGAAGTTTCATCAGACAGAAGTCTGGGAGGTTGAGCAGGCACACCAGTCATAAGTAAAGATTAAATACTCATAGACTTCACAGAACCACGGGTGATGTAAGTCTGGAGAACAAAACCCAGCCGAGACAGGATCAGTGAAGACTTACCTACAACATACTCTCGGTTCGCAGCTCAGAGCCCAGATCCCGGCTGATCGTGACTGCTTGCTATGTGCACCGGGCACTCTGCCAGTGTAAGCGCATTCAACTCTCAGAATCTTTCACACATGTTCAGAGAGGCTGGGGCCTCGCCCAGAGAACGAGACAATGAGAGGGGAGCCCGTCCCAGGGTCCAGCACTCCTTCTCCAGGACGGATGCGACCCGTCAGTCCTGGCTCCCATACCCTGACGAGGTGGGCACCACGGAGTGATTCTAGGGACAAGCCAGTGTATGCTTAGAGACAATATCAGTGGAAACCAGGTGTCTGGAACCGGGTGAGAGGCCGGGGAGGAGAGGAGGCCACGCCTTCTGCCGCGCACGGTGCAGGAGCCGCGTGGTACAGAACGGACGCCGCTCAGGGACCCGGAGCAGACCACGCTGCTCGCTGAGGGAAGCGCTCCGACCCATCTCCTGGAACATGGACGGAACTGAGGCGAGTTCTCGAGATAAACGAAGGGATCGTTCTAGATAGCTGTCATCTACTAAGGGATACCCAAAGTCCCACACAGGTCGAGTCTGAAATTCCATTTCTCACTTCCCAAATCAAAATCTCTCTCCATATGGACTTGGAGTCGCGTGAGCCAGAAATATCCTCGAAAGGCAGATCACAGCAGAACACGGACAGCCCCGTGAAATCTCGTGTGTGCGCCACGGGCTCGGGCTTGGGCTCGTCACGTGCCGTGCCTTCTACTGCATTCCTGGAATACGGTTCCGCATAAAGTCTGTAGTTAGAGTGACCTGTGACAGAGCCACTGCGGCTAGTATCTTAGTGGTTTGAAAGGACACTCAGGAAAATTTCCACGGGCACTTTCATCTTAAGAAGTTACTATGGGCCTTTGGCTCAAGAGAGTCGTGGCCAGCGCTCTGTGCTCAGCTCACCGGAGCGCCTGCACACTGGACTCTGTGACAACAGGGACATTTGCATCCTCAGACCCATGCCAGGAGGGTCGGCCAGCATCACGCAAATCCGAGGGAAAGTGCCCATTATTTATGACTCTGGAATATCATTTCATAGTTTACAAAGGCCTTTCCCGTGGATCTTATCATTGGGCTATTGCCACGACCCTGATGGTCCTTTAAGTACTATCGTCCTCACCAGATAAACACAGAGCTGAGGGTACATGACTCGCTTGACGCCGCACAGCAAACCCCGGCCGGATCCTGCTGTCCCTTGCTGTCCCTCTCACAGCACCACCTGCTGAGGGTGTCATTCTGCACCCACCAGACGACGGGCAGAGGAGGCAGAGGAAGCGCTCCGGGAGCCTGCACCAGGCTCCTGCTCGAGGCCGGCGTTCACTGAAGCACAGGGACCGATCGGCCAGTCTGCTCCTCCTTCCAGATGCTTCAGGTTGGTTAGTGCTGGGTTGTTGCGGGCATAGTTTGAGGTGGACCTTTGAAGCAATCACTGAGCAAATGTAACCGCCTTTAAAAACGGATATAAAACTCAGTCTAAGCTGAGCAAGTCGGGTTGGCAGCAGGACACGATTTTCCGCGCCAGAGGCACCCAGAGACCTGCCAAGCTCAGGGTGTCGCTGTTGATCTGACTCCCGGAAGTTAACACTCTCTGCTGGAGACGCACGAGAGGTTGACGTTTACTTTAAGAACGAGCGTGGATTTACTAGGTTAATTTATCAGAAGCATTGTTGATTATTCGGTGCTGTGGGTAAATTCTGAGAGGAAACAGTAGTTCTCGTAAAAGACGTGATGTCATTTCTTTCCTCTAAAGGCCCTTTAACGGTGTGAAACCTTAAATGTAAAAACTACGTGTTGAAGTTTGTTTCCTAAATATATTAAAGATGACTTAAGAATGTTTTATGCAGTTTTTATATTTAAAGTGAGCGCTGATATCAAATTTAACAGTAAACATTTACGGTAGTTTCCACATCAAATCAATATCACGCTTATGGTGGCATTTGGAAAAAATAGGAAATAAAGCATTTTCCTTTTACAGTACTTAACATTACGACATGCAACTTCAGAGTGAGAATGCTTAATTAATAAGCTAGTTGAATCTTACCACTTTTGTTTTCAAAAATGTGTATTATCCCACTGAATTAAGTTCACTGGTAATGGTGTTATGACAACGACCAGAGTAGCTAGAAGTGATCCTGTTTGCTACTCCTCGTCCAGAAGTACGTGTTGTTGCTCTCTCTCCTAACCCTGCCCCCCCGCGACTTTCCTTAGGGTCCCCAGCTCCTCTTGTGCCCCTGGTCTATGGCCTCAGGCGACATGGAGCGAACCGCCCCAACCCGCTTTGGAAGGACTTGCTCTGCAGCTGTGGAGCACGTGGTCCGTGGCCGCCTGCAGCCGCCAGCTCTGTCGGGACCTGAACCAGCCACTGTCCCCGGGTGGTCCTGCCGGAGACTGCGCGAGGGGGCATGGGGAGTCTCTGTTTGGTCCTGCCGGGGCGGGGCGGGGCAGGTCGTGTTCACTGCAGGGCACCCCCCCGGTAGGTCATGTTCACTGCAGGGCTCCCCACGCCGTGGCCCAGCACTGAGTTGGCCTCTGTCCCAGGGAATCTTTCTCTGACAGTCTTGCCATTGTCCCCTGCCTCTCAAGGGCCTCGGGCCTTAGGAAATGCTGTCCTTTTTGCTCCTGGAAGATTCAGCCTGCTGTGTGGACCCCGTCACAGCCTCCACAGAGGCCACGTTTAAGGTGCTAAATTTTCTAAAGCTGTCTTCTTATTATAGAAGTCTTATCTCGCCCACATATTTTTGTGTCACCAAGGCCCAATTTATTTCACAATTACTTTGTATACAATCACGTGCCCACATAATATCTGCCATTAATATTAAAATGTATTTGCCCGCGAGCAACATGGTCTCTCCTAACTCAAAATATTTCCTCTGAGCTGATATTGCATTTGGATTAATGTCTCATTTCAAAAGGAACTGCTTATGTATAGATGTTTCCCAAGAGGAGAAAGAGACCATCAATAATAATCATTACAGCTGACGTGCTGCATTTGTGTAGGAATCTCAATTTTTTTCGATGTGTATTCATATAAACGAACCTATCTGATCCTGACATCACCTCAGGAACTGAGTTTAGAAAATTAAGATCAAAATAATTAATTTGCCCCGAGTCCATCCATTGGTGGTGGGTTCAGGAGGAAAAGCCTGTCCCTTATGTCCCCCGTCCTGGCGCTGTCTGCATTCTGGGGTGCCCCCCACACACCTGTGCACCTTCTGCAAAGTAGGACGTGTTCCTGCCTCCCCCCAAGGAAATGGAGTGAAGGCCTCAGAAGTGGAACTCTGAAAGCCCACACCCGAAGTGGAAACAACGAGGTGGGCTGAGTTGGTGTGGCTCTGTGTCGGGGTCCACTTGCATCAGGGCCCACCCACATCGGGAGCGCGTCTGCGTCAAGGCGCACCCGCGTCAGGGTCCATCTGCGTCGGGGCACACTTGCGTCAGGGTCCACCCACGTCGGGAGCGCGTCTGCGTCAAGGCGCACCCGCGTCAGGGTCCACCCACATCGGGAGCGCGTCTGCGTCAAGGCGCACCCGCATCGGGGTCCATCTATGTTGGGGTTTACGTGCATCGGGTGCACCCGCGTCGGGCCCAACTGCGTCGGGCACACCTGCGCCTGACACCCTCACCCTCACCCTCACCCTCACAGTAGCTCCGCACCACTGAGGAATAGGCACTGTCTTCACCTTGAAGATGGGGCGGGGTGGGGTGCAGGCACACAGCCTGTCTTCCAGGGCAGCGCGCACAATTACTGCACCTCCCGCCCACTACGGGCGCTGGGAAGACCTGCACTAAAGACACTCCAGACTTCACTGGAAACAAGGGAAAATGGAAGGGGAGGAAGCAGTGGAGATGTTCCCCCCTTGTGTGCCTGGGAAAGGTTATGTGGGCAGGATGGTAGCGTTTCCACGATGATGAAAGACCGCTCATTCAGTAACAAGGTCAGTAAACGGCTCTTGGATTAACAGTCCACACACATTTCCCTGTTCGTGAGAGAGACTCGAGCAGGAAGCCTTCACCAGAAGGGGCATTCTGAGAGAAATAAGCGAGACTAAGTGAAATGCGAAAGTGACGTGGCGTGAGGATTCAATACTGCTAACAAAAGGGTCAGCGCTGCGACAGTCAAGGATGGCAGCTTGCAGGGACAGGAAGTCAATTGTCTTGCTGGGAACAAAGCCTCTTTGTCACAACGAGAAATCAGCGCCAGTCTGTGGACACAGGAACACCAAATGCCAACCTGGTAGGCACCCTGGCTCCCCAGCAGTAGCTTAGGAACCAAGAGAAGCATTGTCGAATCCTCACTAATGAGCACAGAGGACAATGCAGGGACGCACCGCCATGTGCTCCCATCTGTGCGTGACACTACTTACTGTCACCTGGGCTGGGACCTGCCCAAACCGCACTGGCTGTAGTAGCACAACTTCGTCCCACAGTTCCAGGGTAATCCAGTGAAGAGAGAGACCCACTTGATTTACACACATTTAGGAAACGTTATCTATTTCCTCCTGCATTCCAGCATCTCAAGCTGACGGAGAGAATTTCGTGATGGCTGAGGTCTCGCTGAGTTGCACGCTCACTCTCACCACCCCATATGACTAGGAGAGACTGCAGCTCCCAATAAACAGTGACATGTGGCCTGGGGAACGCGAAGGAATGGGGCTGAAAGGGACACTTCAGGGACCTCAGTTAAGAGGCGAGTTTATCTAGCGGGAAGTCTCCTCCCTGTGGTCTCTGGGCGCTTTGGGTTACAAAGTGCGTCCAGGGGCCCCTGCAAAGCCCCTGGTGGAACCAGGGACCTCTAGTCTTAAAGGCATACATATGACAAGACTAACCCAGGACAGTCCCAGTATTTGATTTTGTCCATGAGTCCTGCCTGGTTTAGGATGTGTCCTAGACTTGTCATGTTATTATTAATAGTTACATTAAAACGTGCCCGATGGCTTTTGGCAGACCCTAGTGCAGGGGTCTCAAACTCGCGGCCCGCCGAACAATTTTGTGCGGCCCGCAGACTAATCCATGAAGTTCAAAATATTTTGGATAAAATTAAGCAAGCCTAGGGGCCTACTTGTATTTTTCATTTCTCTAGCATCCTAGCTAGATATTAGCTTAGTTAACAGCAGTTGTGATGCGACTACAGTTTCTGGTCGTTTTGTGACACTGAGTAAACTGCATGTACGATTGTGCTTGTTGTACTGATTTTTTTTTGTTTTCAACTGCAGTGAGAAAAGTGTTGCGTAACAGTTGCCTTTTGTAGACCTAGTGCGGCCCGCCGAATGGCTGTCATCTTGCTCTGCAGCCCACATGCTGAGTTGAGTTTGAGACCCCTGCCCTAGTGGATGTTTAGATTCTTCTACGCTCTCATCCGGAGTGTGTGGGCGGTATGGTGCCCTCTGCGCCAGGACTGGTCTGAGGTCTGCGAGACGCACGGAGCCACCAGGCCAACAGTGGGTGGGGTCAGTGGAAACTGTGGGACATTACAGGTTCATTGTACATAAAACAGGTGCAGAAAACGGAAGCCGGTCAGTATAGAGAGCACACAGAAGTGGTCCAAAGTGTTTTTGCTACAAAGCTTTTTCTCATTTATTCATTATAATGCTACGCCAATGTATTGTGATTGTTGGTAACATTTGTTTTGGAATAAACTCTTCCGACCTTAACAAGCTAGGCGAGGAAGTAGATATTAAGTACGTAAGATTCTAATACCAATGCCAATGTATGGGGGCTTCTTCCACACCACCAAGCAATTCTCAGACACCAGCCGGGTGTCCTCAATCCATCTCAGTTCTGACTCTAGCTACCAATACATAGCATCAGATTCCACAGGTTAAGAGTTCAATCCTGCAGAGATCCCTTACCAACTCCCTTCAGAGGCCAGACTTAAATCCAGGTTGTCACCTGGGATTCTGGCCCACCTGCTACCGACTGGAAGCTCTGAAGACCCCTCCCCCCGGGTTCATTAATTTGCTAGAGCATCTCACAGATCTCAGAGAATCATTCCACATAGGTACCAGCCACCGGTTTATTGGGAAAGGCTCGCAACTCAGGAAGAGCCAGATGCGAGAGACACACAGGACAAGATGGGAGAAAGGGCGAGGCGACTTCTTGCTCTGTGAGCACGCCACTATCTCCACATCTCCATATCTTCCTCCACCCGGACGCTCTCCGAGTCCCTTCCTGCTGGGTATTTATGGAGGCTTCATTACACAGACATGCTTGGTTAAACCGCTGGTGATTGTATTGGATTTCCAGCACCTCTACTTCCCCCCAAGAAGACTGGACTGGACATTCAGCCCGACCCCCGTGGCCAGTTCCCTGCCCACCAGCGCCCTCCTTAGGACAGGTCTCAAAGTGCTACCTTTGCTGCTCTCTTATTTGAGGATTTTCCAAGGGTCTTAAGAGCTCTGATGGTGGCAAACATCAAACAGGATTTGTTATCAGAAACCACAATGTTATTGTATAGAGTTTCCACTTCTCGACAGAATGACTGCGCACATAAGTTGCACAGGTGTTGTTCAGCGTTTTCCACCCACCCAAGGGGCTTTTTTAAAACTCACCACCCAGGCACCCAAACCTTCTGAAGAGCCACCAGCCTCTACTACCGAGTCTGTCGTTATTTTTAAAATGCCATGCTCAAAAAATGCGAGTTAGCTCATGTAGCTCAGAAGGAACATTTACATATTACTCAGTGAAGTGTGGTTTTTCATTTAGATCAAATGGCTGTTCTAAATTAAGTTACTCAGTTTGGCTTCCAAGTTTTCTGGGCATGCACAAGTTCAGTGAGAGCTGTTAATATTAGCATGCTTAGCAGAACTTCGTTCAGAAGTTAAATTGAAAGGCAGTCTCTCAGTGCCACTGTAGGATACAAGGAGAAGATCTGCTAATTCCCATAACTGTTCAGTCCTTCTTTTCATTTAAGTCATTAAGTCAGAGGAACACTTTTGGAAGTTTATTGTCTTGATGGTGAACTATCTGACATTGTGGATTCTATTGAAAATTTAAAGTTCCACACTGAATATATTATCTTTTTTAAGTGACAATCTGAATATACTATAGACCAGTGAAACACAGGTTAAAATCCACATCCTTACTAAGCTTGGGAACCTGTGAAACACTCTTGGCAGGAATGGTGGCACGCACACAACTCACAATCGTGTTCAAACAAGCTGTGATGTCTCACCAATCAAAGCGGGAGCGAGAGTTGTCAAAATTTACAAATATTTTTGCAAAGACAGAGTCACCTACAACAGAGTTGTTGTGACAAATCTACTGTGGGGTACAACAGTGCTTCTGGGTGCCAGCACGTACTGTCTGTCTTTGCTTCCATCATCAGTGGCACTTTTAGGAACGTTTCAGCCCAAAAAAACTACTTTGTAAATCGACTCTGGTGCCTCCCGAGGGGTGACAGAATGTGCCACACCCAAACGTGCTATTCTGGCATAAGGGCTCCTCCGAGCTGGAGCCAGCCGAGAGAAAGCAGACACAGGAGAGCTCTGCTCTGGGCATACATTTGTAAAGGGGGGTGTCCCCTTCCCCTTTCAGCCGGGAGGAACAGAGGTGCATCACCGGAGACAAGTCTAGACTCTCACCAGCTGTGAGAACACCAGAGGAGTCTGCGTCGCAAACGTTCCTGACCAGCCCTGTCTCCCCTCAGGCCCTCGCAGCTTCACCTTCCCACGGGGGGCCCTCCCAGGAGCTCAGTCTCTTTCCTTTGTCTTGTCACTTCGCTACAGAGTTGCTGTTCTTTGCTTAAGAGGCTACATAAGCCCACGTTCTAACCAGCTCTTTGAGTTACCCGTCTCTGGGGACTCCCACATTTATGTGGGCTGCGCTTGTTTCTGTTTATCTATTGTCAGGACCTCAGCTAGAGAACCTAGGAAGGAAAAGAGAACATTTTTTTTTTTACTCCTCTACAGTACAAGAGTATTCACTATTTTATGACTATCTTCTAAATTAGTTTGCATTTTGTTCCAAAAAAATCAGGTAGTAATCTTTTACGAAAATCTTCAATTAATGGAATTCTTCAAATCTTCTGCTTCTGAAGCTTTAAGTAAATATAAATCATAGGAAAAGGTTATCAAGAAGAAATTGAAATCAATCCTTGTAAAAGCGAAGGCGAACTTGATTAGATTAACTGATGTAAAGAAGAGGGCGGGCGACTTCATTTCCTTAACTATAAAAATAATACGGAAATACAATTTGAACAAAGTAGCTCAGGAGAGGAAACCAGAAGTGGAGACCGGCAATGGCAGCGCCAGGTGTCAGAGTTTGGCCTTGGGGTCAGGGGTCAAAGGCCAAGGTCCGGCCCTTTGCAGAGCAATGTGCAAGGGGGAGGTGTGTCCACAGAACAGGAGACGTCAGCATCCAGCTGGATGGGGGCGAAAAATAGTGTATGGACAGAGACTTGACTGGGTGTGTGTGTGTGTGTGTGTGTGTGTGTGGCGAACACACAATGCAATATAAAGATGATGTATCGTAGAACTGTACACTTGAAACTTGTATAATTTTATTAACCAAAGTCATCCAAATAAATTAAGTAAAATTTAAAAAAATTGAAAAACCAAAGTAAAAAATAAAAAAATACTAAAGAATAGTGAATGGACGCCCTGGCCGGTTGGCTCAGCGGTAGAGCGTCGGCCTAGCGTGCGGAGGACCCGGGTTCGATTCCCGGCCAGGGCACATAGGAGAAGCGCCCATCTGCTTCTCCACCCCTCCGCCGCGCTTTCCTCTCTGTCTCTCTCTTCCCCTCCCGCAGCCAAGGCTCCACTGGAGCAAAGATGGCCCGGGCGCTGGGGATGGCTCTGTGGCCTCTGCCTCAGGCGCTAGAGTGGCTCTGGTCGCAATATGGCGACGCCCAGGATGGGCAGAGCACCGCCCCATGGTGGGCGTGCCGGGTGGATCCCGGTCGGGCGCATGCGGGAGTCTGTCTGACTGTCTCTCCCTGTTTCCAGCTTCAGAAAAATGAAAAAAAAAAAAAAAAAAAAAAAAAAAAAAAAAAAAAAAGAATAGTGAATGGACAAATTGGTGCGTGTCCTGCTTAAATACATCTAAATTATTCCATGTTTATATGTGATGTTTTCAGAGGGCAAGGCAGATCATTTCATTGCTTACCACTAAAAAAATGTCACAGTTTAAAATTTTGGAGGATTTGAATCAGTGCAAATATTATTTGCGATGAAAATAACTTCATCCCCTCACTGAGTTTATAATCAATCACTAATTACAAAGACTAAGTTTTGATTAATAAATTTACAAGTCACAATATTTTTCTAAGTAACATAATCTAATGACTTCATGAATAAATAAAAAAAAAATCATATGGACTTTTTGGGCATTTATTTCCATTGGAAATAAACCATAAAAAAATAAGGGTTCACCCCAAGTCCTAGCAAGGGTCACTTAGCTGCTTTGGAAAGATAGCCAACACCCACCACCAGAAAATGAACTGTTCAAAATCCAGACGGTTACACCTGCAAGGTCGACCTCAGCAGATAAGGAACTGGTCCAGGTGGGTTTGCGATATCGTCCTCCTGGTGCCGATGGGGGCTGCCGTGAGCCCACAGTGAGTGAGGGGAGGGGGCGTCGGAATCTCAGGCGCGAGCATCTGGAACCGTCTCCTGGAAGCCGTGCTGACGCAGCTGCTCAGATCTGAAATCCACGGGGCTCGCTGCAGCGGAACCAAGGTCAGCCACTGACATCAGGACTGAGCCAGCTCACGTTTCAAAGTGTCCGTGTTGATAAAAATACTTCTTTTCTTTGCCTAAGTCACTGACCCGGAACAGCATGGCGGGATAATCTGTATCCTGCGAGTCTGACTTAAAAATGTGACTTTCCTCCCTATTCCTAATGTCACCTTCACCCTCACGGTGGATTTCTGATACATTTACTTCGTGTGATTCAGTTATGGAAGGTTCAGTTAAATTCGGGAGATTTTGAAAGGACAGTGTTCCATCCAAAAGGAACTTGCTTTCTGTTTGTTGCACTGTGTGAAGTTGATTTACTTTAACTCAAGTTGGTAAGCATTTATTTAAATCCCTTTGACGCAAAGACTTGGGCGGGACATTGGGCTTTTGGTCATGCCTGCACATCAGTCAAGCGGGCCTTGGCGTTCCAGTAGCCGCTGATGTGTGGAGCTCAGGGGCGTGTAGGAAGCTCTGCTATTTTTAGCTCTCATTGTTTTTTGTTTTGTTTTGTTTTGTTTGTTTGTTTGTTGTTTTTTTGTATTTTTCTGAAGTTGGAAACGGAGAGGCAGTCAGACAGACTCCTGCATGTGCCCAACTGGGATCCACCCGGCATGCCCACCAGGGGGCAATGCTCTGCCCATCTGGGGCATCGCTCTGTTGCATCCAGAGCCATTCTAGCGCCTGAGGCAGAGGCCATGGAGCCATCCTCAGTGCCCGGGCCAACTTTGCTCCAATGGAGCCTTGGCTGCGGGAGTGGAAGAGAGAGACAGAGAGGAAGGAGAGGAAGGGGGGAGAAGCAGATGGGTGCTTCTCCTGTGTGCCCTGGCCGGGAATCAAACCTGGGACTTCCGCACGCCAGGCCGACGCTCTACCACTGAGCCAACCGGCCAGGGCCAGCTCTCACTGGTTTTAAAGCGTCTTTGGATTTCACTTCACTGCTTGTATTTCCCTTCTCACAGACACGCCCACCTTCCACCCCGCCTAAAGGTCTTGCCTTTTCCTGCAGGGAGAAGACGGGCCATCTAGGATGGCAGGAAAACAACGTGAACCCCACCCACCGGCCCTGGTGTGCAGGCTGGCTCAGTCAGTCCCTTGTGGGATGAGCAGATATAACTTTTTAAATGTCTTGGCCTCAATTGATTAATCTATAACACTGATGTTCATATAATTTGAAACAGATATAAGTAAAGAATTCTAGGTCCTTAAGTACCACCTCTGAATTTCAAAGGAGGCAATGTAATGACCTTTACGGACAGGGAGGAGATTCCTTTCTAAAGGGATTGTAGCATCTGCCCCTGAAGACGGGGTCACATGGAGGTGGGCCACACTTTTCTGGCAAGACTCACCCACAGCATTAGCAGAGAGCACTGACTGCCACTGGGTCAGGGCACAGGCTGAGGTGGCCTCCTTCAGGGTGAAGACCCGTCTTTGCAGTCTCCTCCTTGATTTTTAAAAGGTTATAAGATAGTCCATTCTTCCAGACAACATGCTCCTGTTCATTGTAATATAAATTCACTGTTCCGAGCCCCCTTCCTCTATAATGCTGTGCAAATCGGACACTCCCACGTCCTCGCACACGTATCAGAAAGAACCTTCCGTTCCTGCAGTGTTACATTACCTGGGGTGTACATGCTACTGAGTCTAACAGGAGAGGTACACAGATCTGTATGTGCAAAGACAGTCTGTAGTGTTACATTTCAGAAATGACAGCAATGTTTCCATTGCAGAAATCACTGAATCCATGTGAAGGGTTTCAGTTGGGTTCTGTGTCAGTATACCTGGGGTTTCCGCTGGTGCTCTCAGGGCCTGGGGACTCGGAAATAGACCACCAGTGCCCGTCTGATGCTAAAATGTCCGGAAAGGGTTGAGTTGGTAGAAGACAGCCATTAACCCTTTGAGTAGTGTGAACATTCATGTACGTTCCTCACGCAAAGGGTTAAAAAACTCACTACTCAAAAGGGTTAAGCAACATCTCAAATACTGTATTAGACGAAAAACCACTTGCACGTTAATTCTTAATCATGAATGAAATGTCAAATATAGCCAAAATCTAAACGTGCATCGCCGAGAGCAGCCTCCGTAGTGAGGAATGCATCCGCGGGGAGGGGACCGGGTGCCCAGTCCCCCTCTCCCCTGGCAGAGGAGTGATGACGCTCTCCAAAGCTCCGTCAAGGGAGGGCTAAATCTCTCCCCCAGGGAGGCCAGGAACCAGCACAAATGCACTTTGCTAATGGCAAAGCCCAAGTAAATCATTTAAGTCCGCAAGCCAAGGCCGCATTGCTTCAATAAGCTCAATGAATTTCAGAACAAATTGGAGAGCAAGACTATTATAAAAACCATTTATATCAAACAACAGCGACATCAAAACCATACGTCTTTATTGGAAGCGTTTCGGAAAATTACAAGGTAGCGCCGCTTCTCAGATTTAATGGACTACTGGGAACTGGATTTTAAAACATGTTTCTGGAAGGTTAAGTTCTGGCTGGCAAACATCTCTTTTTCTTTTTGGGCTTGTCTTCAGCTTTGTAAACTGAGGCTGAGGACGAATGGTGGGGACCAGGGCGGGGAGCACACGGCGGCCTTTGAGGCCGGGGGAGGGGGGGGCGAGTGTTTTCTTTCCGCCCAAGGAGCTCACGGGCATGATTTGTCTATTTTGTGTATTCTCACATTTTGCATGTTTGAGTTGTAAGAGGAGCAATATTGTAAAGTGGATGCGGTTTTCCCCTGGGGAGGGGGGACCTAATATGAGGTTGAGCCCGGGGTACACAGGCTGGTCGGGTAAACGACGCAGGTGATTTCACTTTGGCTTCGCCGTGCCATTGTTACAATGCTGAATATGTTATTCCTGAGTCAAACCGAGGCCTCCAGGAACGCCCTGCACCCTTTCGATGGCGTTCTGTGGGGAGTACTTAGCAATACGTCCATTCTAGCTTCCAGCGCTGGACTTCCTGCTCTTGGCTCAAGTCTTGGCGCTTTGCTCAGGCCCTTACTTGGAGACTATCAGGTGGTAGTCTGGGGCTGGCGGAGATCACCAAGGACCGCGGATAAGCAGAGGAGCCCGCGGGGCTGGACGGCGGGCGAGGTCCTCACCTGCCCCCTCGGGATGGCTGGGCGCTCAAGGAGGGAGTTCCCTTGTTTCTTTCAGAGAGAGGACAGTATTTTACACACAATGTAAACTCAAAGCATGCCGATCGCGTGCCTGAGTGAGACGTTAGGCCTGACGCTTGAAAACGCACAGCCCAACCACCTCGTCTATTTTTCTACACATTCACAACCGCCTGTGCGTGATCTGGAAGGCGGGGGCACTGAAAACCTCATATTGTATTTCTGCCTCTGTCAGCAGACGGGACCCGCAAACAAGTGTTTTCTCAAACGATTCGACCGATTTATAAGCTGTGACCAGCACGGCAGCCACCTTCAGAGCCGGCCAGAGCCGGCCAGAGCCAGGCAGATTTCCTATTGCAGCTGTCGCATTTTATCAGGAGCGCGGAGGCCTGAGAGACTGTTATTTTCCTGAGGTCAAACAGTGGGCCGAGTGGCTTCGGAGATCCTTGAATATAAGTTATCATACTCATACCGGTTAAGAATTACTACTGAGACGGTAGATGAATTGGCTATCAATCTCTTATTATGTAAAAGTATTTGTTTGTAAAGCAGACAAGTAAATAAAGTTCTTGCCTTCCTCCCCATTCTCTGAAATTTGTCAGGAGCCGTAGGCAGAATGACTATGTCCTAATTCATTCCATGAGGCCAACATTACCCTAATATCAAAACTACACAAAGACTACACAAGAAAACTGCAGACCGACACCTCTCATGAACACAGATTGAGTGTCCTCAATAAAATATTAGCAAATAAAATCCAAAACATACCACACCCCATGGTCAAATGGGATTTATGCCAGGTATGGAAGCCTAATTCAACAGTCAAAAGTGAATTAATGTGACCCAGCACATCAGCAGACTAAATGAGAAAAATCACAGGATAATATCAATGGATGCAAGAAAATATTTGATAAAATCCAACACCCATTCATGATAAAGCAGTTATTAAACTATCTCCCAAGAATCTGGAGCCTCCATTACACGTAATGGCGAGGACCTCTGAGCTCCCCCCCAGACGAGGCACCAGGCAAGGGTGTCCCTCTCAGCATGCTTCCCAACACCGACTGCAAGTCCTTGCAGAGGAAATCAGGCAGGAAAGGAAACCAAGGTGTAAGACGGGGAGAAAGACCTGAAACTCTCCTTGTTCTCAAACGATGACATGATCATATACGCAGAAAATGCAAAAGAATTCCCCAAAAATCTGTCTCCTAGACTCTTCCTAAAGCTCCCTTACTGCACAAGCTTGGCATTCCTCTCTCGCAAGAGAAAATGCAAATACGTGAGAAACACCAGAACTTGTCTAAGTATTAAAAAAAATATATTAACCACTGAAGTAACTTGCTTTAGCAAATGGGCAGAGACTAACAACATGAACACCACGTGGGGAGAGATGCCGGACAGCCCATCCCTGCTGCCCCAACACGCGCAGCCAAATTCTAAAATGGTGCAGCACTCTGGAGACATGTTCGGTGACACGCCCCAGGAGCCTCGGCCACGCCCTCAGCCACGCCCGCTGCCACTGGGCTTCCTTCCATTCCAGTTCCCCTGACTGCGTGCGTGGGGTTGAGGCCCGCGGTCAGTGAGCTCCATAAAAGGTCAGGGGCTTCAGTCTTCATTTAATATATACCTTTTTTTTAAAAAACAGGAGAAACAGTCCAAATCACTAGCAATAGGAAAGTGATTAAATAGAGTAGTTTCATGTGATAGAATCTTAGGTACGTATTAAAAAAATAAAAAAATAATTGTTTTCATAAAGTATTGCATGACAGGGAAAACTTATGATGCCATGTTCAATGGAAAAGCCAGATACAAAACTATATATATACATATTGCACATACATATACACTGAAACACGCAACTCATACATACATGCAAATATTCAGGCACACTCAAGATATGGGAAGGAAACTAAATTCTTACTAAGCATAAGGGTAAGTTTCCTAACACTTAACACATTTTTATTGTGAGAAAATTATTTCTAAATTTAAAAAAATGAAGCACTCGCTGGTGGAAAAAGAAACCCCACAACATTCAGCAAAGCACAATGTACTGGGATGCGCTCATGACGTCTGGCTCTTACAACGTCCCTCTGAGTGAAGCCACAGCCATGAGCGAAGCACCCTTCTGTCCATCTGTGTACAGAGCGTCTCCCTGCTGCCCTGTCCGAGAAGAAACCTTACTCCATCAGATGGTCAGTTATACACACACACTCCAATCTAACTGAATATAGTCGCTCCTATGTGTAAAACCCCTCCAAAATGAAAATGCAAAAAAAGATTGTATTGCAACAGACAATATTATCTTTCCAGCAATTATCTCCCTGTGTATCTGGAAGGCAGCTCATTTCTTTCAAAAGGTTGTGTGAGTTATTAATACAAAGGTGACAACTTAGCAACAGGAAGCCTGGGGGTGATGCTCATGGTGAGATGATGTGATCATAATAAATACAGTCAACCGCAAGGTATTTTACTGTCGTCTTTATCAACTTTAATGGAAGGTGTTTAAACACCGGCTGGGGGCCACATTCTGACATTGAGGAAAGTACTCTGAATTTCTCCTCTGAGAAAAGTGAAACATGACTTCATTACGTCATGCTTTCTGAGCCGCCAGGCCCAGTGGAAGCACTTCCCGATTTCTTGCCTGAGTCACGGAAGAACCAGCGGCCAGTGTGCTGGGGCCACCGGCCACATACATGCCAGCCTCCCCTGCCCTCAGGGAGGCCACAGGGCCACCTCTCTGGCAGGGGCGTGCTGTCCCCGCCTCAGTAAGAACAGAGCGTGCAGCGAACAGAAAATGTCCCATTTTTATCCTTTTTGGCAACAAGTTTGCTCAACAGACTTTAAGGTTTTTAGGCTTCTCCTAGTCAACATTTTTACTTAAAGCTGTTAAAGAATGGAAGTACTGCGTTAGGAGTATGAATAGCCACGGACCACAAAATCAGAGTGCGAAGCCGCTTTCCAAGGCCAGCTAGTACGGCCCCAGCAGACAAGAGACACAACACGTACATGTCTAAGGCAGACAGCAGTCACTGCTTAACCGTCTGTAACAACAACAACAAGACTATCTGCTTCACTCATTAATTCGTTTTGACATTGCGTTCAAGTTCTCTCTGAACGTCGGGGCTAAGACCCCAGTATGGCAATACCCTTCCAGCCAACCCCAGGGAGCATGTAATAAAGCAAATGTCTTTTCTCTGTTATTGAAAGAGCGTCGAGTAAGAAATTCGACTCTCAACCATCGACTCTGAAGATTAAAAGGACTCAGTCCCTTCCACTCTGTCCTTGCCTCCTGATTTGGAATTCAAATATAGTCATCCCCCCCCCCTTTTTTCTTTTAAATAACAGACCATCTCCAATTTTCTTTTTTTCTCTGTATTCACCGAGATTAGAAATACATAGGTCCGAAACCAGCTAGAAGCTTTTATCTGGGGGTGTGAGCGCGTATGTGACGGGCCGACAGAAACACAGAGAGATGTGCGGTAGGATTGAAATGTGTGGAAAGGGCATTTTTAAAAATAAAATGTTATGGGCCACATATTCCGAGAATAAATGGTGCTCATTAGTATTTCATTCCTAACATTAGCATCATGTTTTATTTTAGAACTCACTGATATCAATATTCATGTTTATGTTTTAATATCAACTGATATTAGTGTTTTGAGATACGTATAGATACGTATCTATCTATCTATATATCTATATACATAGATATACATATACACATGTATGTATATGTGTGTGTGTGTGTGTATATATATATATATATATATATATGTTTCATTTCACTTATGTCCTAGGATCCCATTTGACCAGGGAGCGAACTGAGGATTCAGCATTTTAAAGTCTTTTCTCATTTAAATACACCGCGATCAGCAGACGGGTCCAAGGAAAGCCGGGTTTCCCCGGGAAGGAGAGGCCACGGGGCAGGTCCATGCCATTAGGAAAGCACAGTGTCGAGCGTGACCATGTTCAGACCCTTACCTGATGTCGGCACATGTGATACAGGTGATATTTCGGCTATTCGTTGTGATCAGGTTCAGAGCGACTGATGTTTCTTTGTCCGAGGTCGGGTGTGCTCCACATTTAAAGAAAAATTCCTGCAAGAATGAGAAATGCGATCAAAGACATGGAACATGGCTGGCCGCCCCCCGCCCCCAAACATTTCCATGGTAGACAGTCTCCTTGGAGGTCTATTACTAGGCATGAGTTAGAAATTAACCTGCGTCTAATCTTTCAAGGGGAAAGTCCAGTCGTCAAGTACCCCCTTTAAGGAGGGGTCCCAGGGTCGGCTAGCCTTTCTTCTGCTCTTTCAGCCACGGGGCTGAGGACTCTCTGTGTCCCTGGGGTAGCAGAGCCTCTCGATGACAAAGGTGTCTAGTAGAATGACTCAGGGTGGACGCAGGAGGACAGCTGGAATACACAGTACCTCACAAGCAAGGAAAGGGGGACCCCGAGCCCAGAGAGGATCGCCCCAACAATCACAGGTGAAGCCAGAGTGGAACCTACGCTTTCTAAAGAGACACCCAATGATTTAAAAAATATTATAGCGTCTCTACACCGCTGGCCGGTTAGCAGCATGAATGCAGGGCAGAGGAAGGAACCCAGGGACCCTGCTCTCAGTAAGCGTGCAGGTTCACACCGACTCACAGAGAAGCGAGCTGACCCTCCCAGGCTCACTCATGCCAAGCCCCGCACGGCTGTCTGCGGCCCCAGCATCCCGGACGTCCCCGGGGTGACCCGGCCCCCCACGCCGGGCAGCGGGGCCCCCACGTCCTGTTCTGCGCATGCTCCTTTATTTTAGCTTTCACAGGAGTGACATTCTTTTGATTGATATTATTTTCTCTCTTCTCCACCCTTTCCTTGTTACGTTTCTTCACTTCCTCCTTCTGCTCTGAGTGTGTTTGTTCATTCCCCATCTCCCCTCCACTCGCCCAGGTGTTGGCCAGGGAATCCTCTGCTTCCTGTCGGCCTCCTTGTCGTCCGTCCACGATAGCAACGCCCACGAAGCTAAACATTCTGTGCTGCTGACGACTCTGCACGGACAGATCGCTGGAGGCCAGGAGGCCAGGAGGCCAGGAGGCCGGGAGGACGCTCCCACCCCACACCTGCCCACCCCCGCTGGTGCAGAGCTCCTCGGAATAAGGAAGGACAGGGCTTGCCCTTTGAACACTTGACCTGGCGTTAGCCACCTTTTCTGAAGGCTCCAGATAGTCCCTGTTTTCAGCTCTGGGGGCCACATGTCCTCCGTGGCCGGTCTCAGCTCTGCCCCGCAGCACACGGGCAGCCACGGGCACACCTGGGAGAGAGCCCGGGCGGGGGCGCACCAACCGGTGTCACATTACACGCGTGGCAGGTGGTTCTGCCTGGGGGCTGCAGGCTCTGCCCTACAAGATCCTGCGGTATCGGCGGGCGTCTCGGTCCTCCTGTGTCCTAACGGCACCTGGCACCAGAGACATTTCCTACACGGAAAATCGACAGGTTTATTTATAAATGCCCCAGTGTCTCTGTATACACCTGACAGCACGCCTCTCCGCTGGTTCTTTCCTCACCCGTAGTCGAACGGAGCGCCCTCTCCCCGCCCCGAGGTCCGGTGAGCCGCACCTGCGGGCCCCAGCCTGCGGGGGGAGCGCCCTCTCCCGGGAGGTCCGGTGAGCCGCACCTGCGGGCCCCAGCCTGCGGGGGGAGCGCCCTCTCCCCAACCCGAGGTCTGGTGAGCCGCACCTGCGGGCCCCAGCCTGCAGGGGGAGCGCCCTCTCCCCGCCCCGGAGTCCGGAGAGCCGCACCTGCGGGCCCCAGCCTGCAGGGGGAGCGCCCTCTCCCCGCCCCGGAGTCCGGAGAGCCGCACCTGCGGGCCCCAGCCTGCGGGGGGAGCGCCCTCTCCCCAACCCGAGGTCTGGTGAGCCGCACCTGCGGGCCCCAGCCTGCGGGGATAGCGCCCTCTCCCGGGAGGTCCGGAGAGCCGCACCTGCGGGCCCCAGCCTGCAGGGGGAGCGCCCTCTCCCCGCCCCGGAGTCCGGAGAGCCGCACCTGCGGGCCCCAGCCTGCAGGGGGAGTGCCCTCTCCCGGGAGGTCCGGAGAGCCGCACCTGCGGGCCCCAGCCTGCAGGGGGAGTGCCCTCTCCCGGGAGGTCCGGTGAGCCGCACCTGCGGGCCCCAGCCTGCAGGGGGAGTGCCCTCTCCCGGGAGGTCCGGAGAGCCGCACCTGCGGGCCCCAGCCTGCAGGGGGAGTGCCCTCTCCCGGGAGGTCCGGTGAGCCGCACCTGCGGGCCCCAGCCTGCAGGGGGAGTGCCCTCTCCCGGGAGGTCCGGAGAGCCGCACCTGCGGGCCCCAGCCTGCAGGGGGAGTGCCCTCTCCCGGGAGGTCCGGAGAGCCGCACCTGCGGGCCCCAGCCTGCGGGGGGAGTGCCCTCTCCCGGGAGGTCCGGAGAGCCGCACCTGCGGGCCCCAGCCTGCGGGGGGAGCGCCCTCTCCCCAACCCGAGGTCCGGTGAGCCGCACCTGCGGGCTCCAGCCTACGGGGATAGCGCCCTCTCCCGGGAGGTCCGGTGAGCCGCACCTGCGGGCCCCAGCCTGCGGGGGGAGCGCCCTCTCCCGGGAGGTCCGGAGAGCCGCACCTGCGGGCCCCAGCCTGCAGGGGGAGCGCCCTCTCCCGGGAGGTCCGGAGAGCCGCACCTGCGGGCCCCAGCCTGCGGGGGGAGCGCCCTCTCCCGGGAGGTCCGGTGAGCCGCACCTGCGGGCCCCAGCCTGCGGGGGGAGCGCCCTCTCCCCGCCCCGAGGTCCGGAGAGCCGCACCTGCGGGCCCCAGCCTGCGGGGGGAGCGCCCTCTCCCCGCCCCGAGGTCCGGTGAGCCGCACCTGCGGGCCCCAGCCTGCGGGGGGAGCACCCTCTCCCGGGAGGTCCGGTGAGCCGCACCTGCGGGCCCCAGCCTGCGGGGGGAGCGCCCTCTCCCGGGAGGTCCGGTGAACCGCACCTGCGGGCCCCAGCCTGCGGGGGGCATCAGAAACACCTGGGCGGGCGCTAACCCGGACATGGCCGGCCGCCAGGCCAGGTGCTTCCAGTGTGTCAGCTCTGAGGTGCAGAACCTTTGAGAATCACCGGCCACACCTGTTCTAGTGGAAGAGGGGGTGACTGTATACTCTCTCGGGAGACGACAGCCCTTCCTGACCGCGCTTGCCGTGTCTGAGAGGAACGCCAGTCTCAGGGAAAGTGTGGTGCTCTCCCGAACCCGCAGACTGCCATTTTACGGAGAAGTGTCCCCGAGCCTGGCGCTTGGCTGCTCTTAACTGCTCTTACCAATCCCAGGTGATGAAAACTGCTAGTGAGCCAGACCTACCCGACTCGGGGTCAGCGGCATAGTCACTGACCCTCTGCTCGCCGTCCTGGGCCCCACGGACGAGGGTGTGTGCCGACAGTCTCGCTGTGATGGACAGGCGTGCCGTGCATCTGGGAGGCCGTTCAGGGGTGCGTGTGTGGAGTCCTGTCCGCGAGCCCGGGGCCTTTCCCGGGACAGCGGCAAATATTACTGGGGTTTCCCCCCCCTTTTTAAACATGGAATGCTACCCTTTACACTCAATCTTTTAAAATGCTACAAATCCTTCAAGGGTACTGAGCGAGAGAGTGAAAGCAATGCCTGGCCATCAAGAGAAAGAGCCCAGAGGATGGGACTGACCCTCGTGAACCCGGAGCTGGCCGCGGCTGCTTTTTGCCGACGTGGAAAAAAAGAAACCCTCGCTCACAACACAAAGTAATTCCCCAGAACAGCTGAGCTGGCTGGACCACGGAGAAGGTATTTCATGTACGGATAACGAGATAGATAGTCTTTATATTTTTTCTTAGCTTGCAGAAAGCTACTGGTGGACATTCAGCTAACAAATCACAGAGTGCTTGGCCACCGACCAGAATCCAGCCAGACAAAAGCCGGGTCCTGTGTGGGGGGAGGGAGGGCTGGGAGAGCGGTTCTGGATTCTGGTGTAAGAAGTGACAGATATGTGGAAAATTCCAGTGATTCATATGATGTGATACCATTAAAATAGAAATTTCTCGCCCAGTATGTTGAATATGTATGTGTCCTCAGTGAATTCAGCAATCTTTTTTTTTTTTTTTTTTTTTTTAGAGAGGAGAGACAGAGAGAGAGAGAAGGGGGAGGAGCTGGAAGCATCAACTCCCATATGTGCCTTGACCAGGCAAGCCCAGGGTTTCGAACCGGCGACCTCAGCATTTCCAGGTCGACGCTTTATCCACTGCGCCACCACAGGTCAGGCTACAGAATTCAGCAATCTTATGAAAGGGGGTCTTCTGTAGTTCTTGATTCAAGGGCAAGACCTGCGGAAGGGTCTGAGATGTCACCTGCTAGCACCGTCCCATGGACACTGGCCGAGGACATGAGACAGAGGCAGAGGGAATTACAGGCATCATGATTGTGCTGGAAAGATTGTCCAGAACAGAAGAGTTTCCAGGTGACCTCACAAGATGTGCAGACACATGACAGACCCCTGGAAAGCTGTGTCCCAGAAGGACTCACACCTTTTGTGGCAGACTACTTCGTAGCACAGTGACCTGGTCATTTCCTGTCCTATAGAATCAGCAGATTAGGCTTTTCAAAGTCTCTCTGATATTTCCAGTCTGCATTCAGACCACATAACCTATAAAGTGAAACCAGAAAGAAGGAAGGACCTTTTACAAAAACTCTACACCGGGTGTCTCAGCTCCCTTACACAGGGTTGTCATGTTATGGACAGCTGCGTGAGTCTTCTGGAGTAGCTATGAATTCTGCCTGTCTGGATTTTGTTTCTCTTGACGGACCAGAATATCAAGGAAATTGCCTGACCAGGCGGTGGCGCAGTGGATAGAGTGTTGGACTGGGACGCAGAGGACCCAGGTTCAAAACCCCGAGGTCGCTGGTTTGGGCATGGGCTCATCTAGTTTGAGCAAGGCTCACCAGCTTGAGCCCAGGGTCGCTGGCTTGAGCAAGGGGTCACTCGGTCTACTGTAGCTCCCCGGTCAAGGCACATATGAGAAAGCAATCACTGAACAACTAAGGTGCTGCAACAAAGAATTAATGCTTCTCATCTCTCTCCCTTCCTGTCTGTCTGTCCTTATCTGTCCCTCTCTCTGTCTCTCTCTCTGTCACAAAAATATATATATATCAAGGAAGCCAATGCAACAATAACAACAGCAAAATCTTGCTCTTGTCCACACATCACTGTGAGATCCGGCCACCAGGACATGGCATCTTCTGATTCCGGCGAGCATCCCAGAAACACTGAAGGTCCCAGGGCCAGGCTGCTCCAGACGACACTGTTCTAGTTCCAGTGGGTTGTCGGGTTGGACCAGCAAAGTTACTTCCATGTCACTATGGACGCCATCCCCCGTGGGAGCAGCAGGAGAAGCACCTCGTTCATTAGGAAGGACACATGCAGACATGCGTGAAGGCAATGCGGGATCCTTACGTGTGGGCAAATCCAGTCTCCAAGGGGCCACCCTGCCTCTTAGAAAGAGCACCTCACATATCAACCAGCTACAAACAAAACAAAACACAACACAAAACAGAGCAGGTCCCACGAAATTAGATGATTTCCTAGCCAGGAGCTGTAGTTCCCACCGGCTGTCTTGTTTCTTTGGGGTCAGACACTCAATCCTGGGAAGTTATAATTAGTAATGAAGCCATAATTAGTGATGAAGCTACAATCTATGACCAGTAATTGGCCAGTTTTATTTTTTAAATAGTGTCAACTATTTCACTAAATGAGAAAAGAAATCCTAGACTCAGACCTTATACATACGTTGGCTTTATAATGTGACCCTGATGGATGCCATGGAAGTGCTCTCCACCTCAGTGGTGGTAAACAGGACACCTGAAATGCCGCCGAGCTGTGTGCTCTGTCCGTTCACAGAAGTGTCCTCGCGCTTTCACTGCTCCTGGGGACCAGGCTGTGGTCTGTGGTCCTGTCTCGCTGCTCCCACTGCGTTCCCGGGCTTTGTCACAGCTCACCTGCCCTCTCAGGGCCCAGCGTGGATGCTGACCCGCTGACTGCAGCAGAGCCTCGGAACTCAAAGGGGCACCGAGGGGAAGGAGTTGGGAACATTTCAGAACCGCTGTTGGTGGCGCTCCTGGCAGCCACCCCCCCCCCCCCACACACACACCCCGTCACCGCGCTCTGCCGTCTGAGGCATGGCTCACGGCCAGCGCCTCTCACGGGCAAAGGAGAGAAGACTGACGAGGATGGAAACAAAAACACGAACCAGCAAAATATAACAATTAGATAAATATGAAAAATCCAACTGTATGAAAACTTATTGGATCAGAAGCTAATTCGTCAACCCCAAGCACAGACAGACGGGTGTGTTCCGGTCACTGCACAGAGAGCTGAGAACTGCCACCTGGGAGGCCCGCTTGTCCCTGGGGCAGTCTGGGTCACAAGCCTGAGAAAACAGCGACGAGACCTGCCTTCTTCACTCCTGAGCCTCTAACAGGTCATATCAAACTCGCTGAAGTTAATAATTTTTGTCGATATTGCTCAACAACTTTATGTTTTCCACATAAGAGAGCGTGTGTATCTTCGTGAACACTTAAACACCTTGTTGGTCTCCAAACCCTCCTTAGTAATAAGCCCAGAGGACACAGACCTTTCTCTGGGTAAAGTAAAAGGGACACGTGACTTTCACTAGGCGGCTGCAGAGGATCTGTGGTTTGTACTGAGAAGTGCCCGGCCGTGTGCACATGAGTCGGGGTCAGTTAGGGAGGCAGGGCCCCCACCAGCTGGCTGCGCTGAGGGGAGGATTCCAGGGTGCAGCTGCAATGGCGGTGGGCCCCGAGGAGAAATGGGCAGGGACAGGAAGCCACCACGAGATAAGATAGCAGCATGAAGGGCGCCCATCTCTGGGGTGGCGGACGGGGGAGGAGGTGGCCTCGTGAGGCCCGGGGGGGATGGCTGGTTCACAGCCATTGCTGGAGACACCTTCGGAAGAGAAAGGGGGAGGGGACATCCAGGTTTCGACCTTCCCTCTTCGCACCTCCCACCAGAGCCCCCAGGGCAAAGCCAGCCGGAGGCAAGGAAGGGTGTTTTGGGCACCAATGTGCCCAGCAGAGAGGGGCATTCAGATGACCGGTGTGGCAATAGGCCAAGCATCTGAAAAGCCAAAATTCTTCAACTGTCACTCTTTGTTAGTGGTGACACGTTCTAGTTAGCCTCCACTATTGAAAAAAAAAAAAAAGACATATTCACATATGATTCTTAAAAATGTATTAGATTAAAAAATATATATACATATTTACACTGTCTGTTGAGTTTAAAATCAAATAAACCTGTTGAAAAATTACCCACCCAAATTTTCAAATAAGATGAACAGAGGCCATTGTCGCTATTTATGCGAAAACAAGTAATAGGCATCTTACATCTCCACCAAAGATGACCTCAGAGAATCCAAGTTACAACAGCCAGTCACTTAGAATCCATCTCAACGTCTCTCCCAGACCTAATGAGTCTGCCAGGAGCTAACGAATCATACAGACACCCGGTTCCTCTCCTCAGATGCTGGCCCTCACACTTTTCCATGTGGCTAGAAACAGTTCTTCTTTTTTATTACTGAATTTATTAGGATGTCATCGGTTAATAAAATTATACAGATTTCTTTTGTTAAGAAGCAACTGCTAGTTTTCGGTCTTATTCTCTATACAGAAGTTTCAGTATTAGTGTTAACACTATACTTTGAATTTTCTCCTAGCTAAAACATGACAAAGTGCAATCTCCGTGGTCTCTGTGTGGCACACAAAGCCTGTGAACAAGGGCTGCTCATCCGTGACCTCACCAGCGTGTCTGCTTCTCAGGCAGAGGCCTTAGACCCACTCGGGGTTATCTAAGGCCAGGAAAAAATTATATAAGTTTGAATATACACTATGTCACTTGTTAGATCGCGGAACTTGTAGGCTTGGCTCATTTAACAATGGCAGCTGTAAAATTAGGTGACATGTAGTTAAATACAATCTCAAAAGTTAATGAGTCCATTAGCACGCTCGCTTGGTGTTAAGTTTTCCTCCTTCACACAGTGTGGATACACACAGTGTGCCTACAGCCTCGAGACGGTGGGCTAAGTGTGTGGGGGAAGGGGAGGCAGTAACCCCCCAAGAGCAAAACCACATACATCTCTGCGAGAAGGGGGGCTATTGCCCGTCCACACCGTGGCCACCGCCTAGGTCTCAGGGAAGACAGCCCGCCTCCTCCTAGGCCCGTGACGGCGAACCCATGACACGCGTGTCAGCATTGACACACGTAGCCATTTTCAATGACACGTGGCCACATACCAGAGAAGAGTGGGGCCGCATGCCGAGAAGGACGTTTCTTCCTCGGCTCCTGCACCTGGCTGTGCAGGAGCCGAGGATAAAACATTTGCTGTAGTGTAGACACTCTGAGCTGAGGTCTGTAGGCCAAAACAACAGAACCCCGGCACAGAGCGTGTAGTTCCGGGACTTCCGGCCAGGCGTTAGGGGATCTCTGACCTCACTTCTGGCCGGCGGAGCAGGGAGCAGCGGAATGCCAGGGGAACACATCTCTGGGGGCCCTGTGATCGCCATTACCATCAACCACATAACCACAGCAACCATCACCCAATCTACTGTTCTGGGGTGTCGTGGATTTCTAATTGACCATCATTACTGAGATAAGTGAGGGGGAGGCTGGGAGAGGCAAGGGCCTGTGCTATGGGTGCCGTTTCCGCCATTAGAAATAGCGGCAGCCATCTTAATTTACATAAGATGCAACTTGCAGAATTTCAAGACAGCATCTGGGCTCAGGTGTTTGTCGACTTGAGGTCAAAGCTTGAGAATCTGGAAAGGTGCCACTTGGAGAATCAAGAGGAGTGCCACTACGAACAGGAAATTAGGAGTGCCTGGAACTGATTACCAGACACTTTTAGCACCCTGAAAAATATAGCAATGGCTTTACTCACAGTTTTTCCCTCTATGTACTTTCGTGAGACCTTATTCTCAGTGTTAAATAATATCAAAACCAACAAAAGAAACAGATGAAGTTAGTAGTGCTTGCTTGGGCTTGAAGTGTACAAAATACCAACCTTCAATTGAAGATTTAGCCAGTGAAATTCCAGCAACAAAAAAGTCACTAATAGGCAGGTTAGTTAAAAGAATTCCCCCTCCCCCTCACTTATCTTAGTTCACGGCACCCCACACAAGTTAAATAATATCAAGACCAACAAAAGAAACCGACTGACAGATGAACAAAGAAGTCACTAAGCAGGTAAGTTAAATAATTAGTTTTTGGTTTATTAAATATAGTATATATTACAATTATACATTTTTGTTATTTAAACTATAAAAATCATGAAATTATGTTTTTTTTCTCAAAGTGACACAACACCCAAGTTATGTTTAGTTTTTTGGTGAATTTTGACACACCACGCTCAAAAGATGCCCATCACTGTCCTAGGCCCTCTGCTCGTTAACAACCAATACGTGCATTATATACACACATGCACAAACCCACAGACATGCGTGCTCACGCCACGCCAAAAGCCACGCTGAGCACGGGAGAGTCTCAGCTGTCACTCTCTCAGGTGCGCGGCTGTCTAACTCCACCACTGCGTCGGGTCTGAGAGCATTTCTGTTTGCTAACGATACAGCTATTGTTATACTTCAAAAGCTTTTTTGCTTTGTTTTTTGCTTTTTGCTTGTTTCCAAATTTAAAAGTATAAACCAGGTCTGTCCCCCAGGCCAATACGTCATACGCAATAAAAATTAAAACGCAACTCTAAAACCCAAAAGGTGCTGAAAACACAGTTTTAATTTTCTTCTCTAAATTTGGCATTACATTTCACGGATGGGAAACCCGACATTTACTGGCATAACATTCTTTCCAGTCTATATTTATCCATCTCAGTGGGACAATTCAAGCTCTTCACTGCAAAATTACTATATATATATATATTTTAAAATGACAGGGTACAGACACTCCTAGAGATATTTCAGAGCTACAATATACGAATTGCATAATCTTTCTAAAATAAAAAATACAATTTAAAATTAAAAACCTGCAGGGGAGTGCATTCCAATAATGTCTGAGCGAGTAACTCCCCCACAGCGGCGACAGGATGGCGGTTGTGTGTGTCCTTGTGTTGGTGTGGACGTGGGCACAGCCTCTCCTTCAGCTCTGTAGCCTCGCCAGACAGACTGAGGGAGACTATGCCCATCATCCACACTGTTCTCTGTTTCCCTCCACGGCCGAAGCTCTCACGGGCTCTCACGAGGTGTGAGCCTGGAAAAGCGTCCGGGCATCCACGCCGTTGGCGAGCTTCACGTTTAAGCCAAGCTTTCAGCGTCCATTCTCACGTAAATATCAGGTCTACCGGAAAGTTCTGTCCGTTTCTATCACAACAAGTTTCGACACGTAAGCACGTTTATTTGGCGCATGTGTGCCTCTCTATTTTTATCACTTAATGTATACATACTGACGTAGCAAATTAACTAAAACAAAGTTGATTCACGTTAGTCTTACGGGTGAAGCGATAGTGTACCCATGGCTAGTGATAAAGTTCATTTACTCCACTGTATTTTTCCGAATTTCAACAAGGAAGAAATGCTACAGAAGCATGTAGAAATTTATTGAAAGTGTTTGGTGAAGGTACAGTTTCTGATAGGACATGCAGAAGATGGTTTAAAAATTTTGAAACAGGTGATTTCGACCTTTCTGATGAGCCACGTTCTGGGTGACCATCTTTGATCGATGACGATGTTGTTAAGACCATGTTGGAACAAGATCCTTTTCTGACAACATCGGAGATGGCAGAAAGGCTTAATTCAGCTCAGCAAACCATTTCGGACCATATTCGGAAGATAGGATTGGTGTGGAAATATATTACTTAATAAAGTTTATATTGACGGTAAGAAAAATTTGTATTTTGTTTTACTCCAAAAACGAAGGTCTGGTAGACCTTATAAAACAAGGTGCGACAATATTTTGTGGTTAACAGCACATTTCCTTTCTTAACCCTCCCCTCCAGTTACACGAGCTGAGCCCCTACAGAGAGCATGCAAAGGGACACCTGTTAGCTGGTCATCACTTGCAAGGAACGGAGGAGGACAATCGTGGTCTTGAACACTGACAGGGGCTCAGTGTCCCCAGATGAGTGGTGTCCTCGGCATGTGTTAGGCACCCTCTAGATACAGGCGTCCCCAAACTACAGCCCGCGGGCCGCATGTAGCCCCCTGAGGCCATTTATCCGGCCCCTCGCCACACTCCCGGAAGGGGCACCTCTTTCATTGGTGGTCAGTGAGAGGAGCACTGTATGTGGCGGCCCTCCAACGGTCTGAGGGACAGTGAACTGGCCCCCTGTGTAAAAAGTTTGGGGACCTCTGCTCTAGAAGGTGACAGGCATTTATTCTAAACGTGCGAAAGCTTATTCTAAACAGCAATGGTCCATGACGCAGAACTACTTCATCATGTTCCTGGCGACTTATCGCCCGGCCCAGCCCCATAGGCAGCCTCTCCCACCTCACCTGCCTCTCAGGACCCCTCCCAGTCCGGCCTTAAAGACCTCCCGTCGCCCTGGAAGCTGTGCTCTCAGGTGCCTCTGGCCCCTTGGGCACGATGACCCCCTGAACTGCCTTCCTCCTCCACCGTCACCCCTCCTTCTGCCTCTCTAGCCCCCAAGTGCCTTACAGGCCCCCAAGTGTCTCAGGGGCCGTGTCGCCAGCCCGGGAGGCCCTCTGACTCCCCAGGAAGGGGGCAGAGGCGTTCATGTGTCCCCGGGTGTCCCTGTCCTGCTCTCTGCTCTGTGCCCTCCAAGCCCGCGGTTCGTAGTACTGACACCCCCTGCTTGTCTCGGGGACCCACTAGAAGGCAAGTAGACTCCGGGGCACTTCCTGCCCAGGGCCTGGCCCACAGTGGGGGCACAAGTGGGTGAAAGGACGAGCTGTCTCGCGTGTTTGAAGAGGAAGAGGGACACGTGTGGCACAGGCTCTGGGAACTAGCGGGAGAGGCATGCAGAAGCAGAGCCTCTGGTCTGCCTGGGCTTCCGGCCTGTCCTGGGCTACTCTGCCAGCTGCCTCCACTTTTACTGCTGCTTCCCCTCCTGTTGCCGAGTCCACCGCGCTGTGGACGGGGAAGCCTGCCCCCTCCCGGGACAGGGGCTCAGAGGAGGCTGTCACGCTGCTCTCCGGCCGGAGGCTGAGAAACGCAGCCGCTGCAACTTCCGACGGTTCAGTCTGGGCTCGGAAAATGCAGAAGAAACGGCCTTCTCGGCAGTGAATTCACACACTGATACGATAATGGGATTCTGGCTACAAGCAAAGAGAAATATCGAACAATATAAAAAAAAATCCGAGCTTTAAAACATTTTAAATGACCTCAGACTTGGAATCGAAACTCTTTTTATCCCCCTCAGAAGTCCCTGTTTCTTCGGCGAGTGGGATTTAAAGCGTCTGTTAGGTCTGGTTCCTTTATTGCAGGCGCCCAGCGACCGTAAACACTCCGCTCCCGCCGGAACGGGGCAGAGCGGCGCTGTCCACACTGTGGCCCTGTAAGCAGTTCTCTGTGTTTATGCGTTTCCTTACTACAAGAGGAAGGCTATAAAGTATAATTTGTATGTTTACCCACAAACTATACACACACAGCAAAACTAAGATGAATAAAACTACTAAATAAATGTCACAGAGAGATTTTTTTTTGAGACTTAATGTTTTAAAGTAGCTTTAGGTTCACAGTAAAATCGAGAGGAAGGCCCAGAGAAGTCTCAGATAGTTCCTACCGCCAAACCTCACAAACATCACCTCAGCTCTCATGACCGCGCCCCACCTGGGGGGTACCTCTCCCCTCTCATGACTGCGCCCCACCTGAGGGGTACCTCTCCCCTCTCATGACTGCGCCCCACCTGAGGGGTACCTCTCCCCTCTCATGACTGCGCCCCACCTGAGGGGTACCTCTCCCCTCTCATGACCGCGTCCCACTGGGGGGTACCTCTCCCCTCTCATGACCACGCCCCACCTGGGGGGTACCTCCCCCTCTCATGACCGCGCCCCACCTGGGGGGTACCTCCCCCTCTCATGACCATGCCCCACCTGGGGGGTACCTCTCCCCTCTCATGACCGCGTCCCACCTGGGGGGTACCTCCCCCTCTCATGACCATGCCCCACCTGGGGGGTACCTCTCCCCTCTCATGACCATGCCCCACCTGGGGGGTACCTCTCCCCTCTCATGACCGCACCCCACCTGGGGGTACCTCTCCCTCTCATGACCGCGTCCCACCTGGGGGGTACCTCCCCCTCTCATGACCGCGCCCCACCTGGGGGGTACCTCCCCCTCTCATGACCGCGTCCCACTGGGGGGTACCTCCCCCTCTCATGACCGCGTCCCACTGGGGGGTACCTCCCCCTCTCATGACCACGCCCCACCTGGGGGGTACCTCTCCCTCTCATGACCACGCCCCACCTGGGGGGTACCTCTCCCCTCTCATGACCGCGTCCCACTGGGGGGTACCTCCCCCTCTCATGACCGCGTCCCACTGGGGGGTACCTCCCCCTCTCATGACCGCGCCACACCTGGGGGGTACCTCTCATGACCATGCCCCACCTGGGGGGTACCTCTCCCCTCTCATGACCATGCCCCACCTGGGGGGTACCTCTCCCCTCTCATGACCATGCCCCACCTGGGGGGTACCTCTCCCCTCTCATGACCGCACCCCACCTGGGGGTACCTCTCCCTCTCATGACCGCGTCCCACCTGGGGGGTACCTCCCCCTCTCATGACCGCGCCCCACCTGGGGGGTACCTCCCCCTCTCATGACCGCGTCCCACTGGGGGGTACCTCTCCCTCTCATGACCGCACCCCACCTGGGGGGTACCTTCCCCTCTCATGACCGCGCCCCACCTGGGGGGTACCTCTCCCCTCTCATGACCGCGTCCCACTGGGGGGTACCTCTCCCTCTCATGACCGCACCCCACCTGGGGGTACCTCCCCCTCTCATGACCACGCCCCACCTGGGGGGTACCTCTCCCCTCTCATGACCGCGTCCCACTGGGGGGTACCTCCCCCTCTCATGACCGCGTCCCACTGGGGGGTACCTCCCCCTCTCATGACCGCGCCACACCTGGGGGGTACCTCTCATGACCATGCCCCACCTGGGGGGTACCTCTCCCCTCTCATGACCATGCCCCACCTGGGGGGTACCTCTCCCCTCTCATGACCATGCCCCACCTGGGGGGTACCTCTCCCCTCTCATGACCGCACCCCACCTGGGGGTACCTCTCCCTCTCATGACCGCGTCCCACCTGGGGGGTACCTCCCCCTCTCATGACCGCGCCCCACCTGGGGGGTACCTCCCCCTCTCATGACCGCGTCCCACTGGGGGGTACCTCTCCCTCTCATGACCGCACCCCACCTGGGGGGTACCTTCCCCTCTCATGACCGCGCCCCACCTGGGGGGTACCTCTCCCCTCTCATGACCGCGTCCCACTGGGGGGTACCTCTCCCTCTCATGACCGCACCCCACCTGGGGGTACCTCCCCCTCTCATGACCACGCCCCACCTGGGGGGTACCTCTCCCTCTCATGACCACGCCCCACCTGGGGGGTACCTCTCCCCTCTCATGACCACGCCCCACCTGGGGGGTACCTCCCCCTCTCATGACCGCGTCCCACTGGGGGGTAGCCCTGTGTTACATCAGTGAACCTGCAGTGACACATGACAGTCACCCAGAGTCTACAGTTTACACCAGGATGTCCTCTTGGTGTTGCTCATTCTGCAGTTGGGAACAAACATCCAAGAATGTATCCATCATTGCGGCATCGCACAGTGCATTTTTGTCGTCCTAAACATTCTCTGTGCTCCAACAGTTCAGCCCGCCCCACCCCCCAGCCCCCAGCCCCTGGTCTGTTTACTGTCTCCATAGTTTTGCCTCTCCCCAAACATCATACAGCTGGAATCATACAGTGTGTAGCATTTCCAGGTGGGTTTGAGACGTGCTCAAACCAGCGACCTTGGGGTTTCGAACCTGGGTCCTCTGTGACCCAGTCTGACGCTCCTTGCACTGTGCCACCACCTGGTCAGGCTTATTTATTTAATTTATTGATTTTAGAGAGACATAGGAAGGGTGAGAGATAGGCGAACAGAAACAGGGATTTGTTCTTATACATTGATTGATAGATTCTTATATGTGTCCCGACCGGGGATCAAACCTGCAATCTTGGTATATCTGGACGACATTCTAACCAACTGAGCTACTCGGCCAGGGCAATAGATTTTATTTTTGTCTTTAATTTACTTTCTCTGATTTATAGCCCCTCTTAATAATCAAACTTATAGATACTTGGTGTAAGTAAAATTCAGTTAATTATATAAAGAATAGCAGATTCTTAGAGAGTAAATCTTTTGATTGGCCATAATTTTAAGAAAGTAATATTAATGTATATTATTGTTTCAATACTTTTATGCTTACATAACTAACAATACTATTTAGCATTAGATAGTATGTTGGAAGGGAATATTGTAAGTATAAAAAACATTCTCCACCCCAGAATGCCTTTTGCCCACAATCTCATATATCAAGTATTAGCCTAGAGGAGATATTTATGGTTAGGCTATAAAATCTACTGGGGGAAAAAAAGTGTTTATAATGAACATGGAGAAAGCATCTAAATCACCTTGCTTGAAAAGAAAGTCATGTTGAAAACAACCCAATCACAAAATGTGTCTCCTGACATTGTCCTCTTGTCAACGGGTAGCTCCCAGCTAAAATGACCTATAAATCTTGGAATCCTCGTCTACCTCTGTTCAGACAAAACAGTGGGCCTCATTTGAGCTCATGAACAGCGGCACGTGTTTACAATGAACTATCTAATTAACTGAGCTCTCGGTGACTGGCACAAAGTGTTCTATGTCAGAGACATAGCATTCTATCTGTTGGTGCGTAAATTAGATGAAGTTATTCTCGTTAGATGCAGAGATCTATATACTCATTAATTATAGTGACTTCTGCAAAAATGTATTGCTATGCTGCAGTGGAAGGCCAGAAAAACATTAATTTAATGTTACCCGGGGAGAGGTGTATCCTGCAACCTTCCACTTAGAACAGGAGGTATACAAACCAGGCATCTGGGTTGTTGCTAACTCTTCCCAACTGCGAGGGGCTTGATCTAAGCCATTCAGCCTAACCAGCTACAACTCTATCTTGTGGATTCTGTGCAGTGTCCCTGTGCCTTTCTGCATGGGACATGGTAACAGGAACAGCGGTTTCTTTCCCCCAGAGCCCCGTCTCACCCGTGCACCTCAGGGACCCTGGAGCAGAAGACTGGTGGGTGTTGCTCAAGCCAGTTGGGTCAATCAATCTACTCCGAACTGAGTCAGACCAGGCACCCACTGCTCATTGCTGCTGGGGGAATCTTCCTCCTCACCCTACGGCTGTAAATCCAGTTTCTTTCCGGAAAGCCAGCCATTAGTTAGGGATGTACTTCTGAATGAGACGCCTTCCCCAAAGCTAATATACATAAGTAACCTCAGGTTGGACGGCACTGTCAATATTTTTTGGCTGCAAACATTCTTTCGATCAAGCAGCACCTGGTGCTCAGTGAATAGATCATTATCTGGCTTGTTATATATAAGCCCATCTGTGCAGAAATGGCCCAGTGCCGGCTCTGAGTCGGCCAGACCTGCATCCTAAAACATGGGTGCCAGGCGATGATGACCTTTCATACCCTATGGAAGCAAGACAGATGACAGAAATGTTTTATATGAGGCGATAATACAGGAAACACGTCATGGGTTATATTAAAACATAAATATTGACAGCCATATGGCAATTATAAAGCCCTTTTAATACATTATTTCCTCTTATCTTTTCTTTACAAAGACGTTTGTGATGTGAGTTTTACCATTTAAGATTTAGGGAGGTGGTAATACCAAAACTAGATAGATCATCTATCGCCATGGAAGTCATGAGTTGGTCATTTTTAGCCCATTACCAGCCTCAGACCCTGTTCACCCACATCCAATACCCTGGCACGGCTCTTTATCTGTGCTTGCAATGTCTGCTAGAGCAGTGGTCTCCAACCCCCGGGCCGTGGACCAGTGCCGGTCCGTGGGCCATTTGGTACCGGTCCGCAGAGAAAGAATAAATAACTTACATTATTTCCGTTTTATTTATATTTAAGTCTGAACGATGTTTTATTTTTTAAAAATGACCAGATTCCCTGTTACAGCTGTCTAAGACTCACTCTTGACGCTTGTCTCGGTCACGTGATACATTTATCCATCCCACCCTAAAGGCCGGTCCGTAAAAATATTTTCTGACATTAAACCGGTCCAGAAAAGGTTGGGGACCACTGTGCTAGAGAATTCTTTACATGTAGTCCTGACAGGAAGTCATGTTTTATTAAGTAGTTTATAACCCCCTTTATAAAATCCGGAGTGCACTGGCTGGACAGGCAATGCCACGTGTGTTGGAATATAAATGAATGTGTGTATGTTTTGTCCCATTCCTATGTCTGTCTGACGGTCAAGGACAAACCAGGCTCCTTGTGGACCTCCGCACGTGGCGTGTGGGCTGCCCGAGACCCACGCCGACTCTCCCTCTGACGGCTTTCCACTCCGCACCAGGTTTCATCCGCTACCGGTCGCCCACCGCGCTGAGACTGCCGCACTTAGAAAGCATTTATTCACACATTAAATGAGAGGAAAATTTAAATGAATTTTCTGGACTCCATTAAAGTCTCAAGAGACGAAGACAGCGCATAACAAGTCCAACCGCCGCGCGAACATTTGCAGCGTGAGTTTGTCAGAGGGTCCATTTCCAGCAGATCCCCCCCGACCCCACAAAACGCCTCGATATACACGGGATCTTCGGGGAAATCACGCTGCGGATAGAAGTGATTTACGGTGTCAGTTTATGTTTCCAGAGCGGAGGAGTGTGAACTGAGTATGTGTGCTTGGTAATTTGCCCCACAATACCATAATCATTTTTTTGGGTCCTCTGAGAATGAAAGCCATTCGATTTTATTTTGCGCTCTTGACACACAAAAGTGCTTGATGAAAAGATACGAAGACTCTCACCAGACTTAGGGGAGGGGGAGGACGGAGTCCCAGGGACCCCGACACACAACTGCACTCGTTTGCTCCCATCGCAGCGGATTTCCCCATCGGCCCCCCATCCCTTTCCCAGTCATTGCCACGGGGGGGGGGGGCTACTATGGCTCAGAGGTAAAGACAAAACTGCCGTCCACAGCCCACAGAAGACACCACCTGTGTGGGTGTAAATTACCGTCCACAGCTCACGGAAGACACCACCAGTGTGGGTGTAAACTACCGTCCACAGCCCACGGCAGACACCACCTGTGTGGGTGTAGAGTTGACAGGCAGCCCAGAGGGGATGCCTCCTCATTGACATCGGCATGCCAAGGCCGCGCGTGCCCATCTGCCCCCTGAGCTCCGCTGGCCCCTGAGTGGCTGCTCGTCTGGTGTTAAGAAGCGTGACTGTCCCTGCCCTGGCCCAGCTCCACAATTCCTGGAGAATGAAAGGTGAGTCGCAGTGAAAACGCAAGAGCACACATCCGCAGACCCTCCCCTGCGCGTGGCTGAGCATTTCATCAGGCGTCTGCTGGGGCAGTGCCCTTTGTTCGGCTTTTCCACCGTCAGGCCACTGGCTGGACCCTGGGGGTGGCGGGCAGGAAGGGGGAGCAGGTCTGCAGGCACCCGGCCGGCCGAGAAGGCGGGGGGGGGGGGGCGCACAGTGACTGTAACACTGCGCCTTAGGTCAGGCGCTGTGCGGTGATCAGAGGGCGGAAGAAATGGAGGCCGGACCATTTCCAGACAAGGGCGTGGCAGGGATGTAACCGCACCAGTGATGCAGGGTCACCCCTCTGCTGAGGAAGACAGGGTGCTGCCGACCGAGGGGAGCCCGCGGAACCCAGGCTCCTCAGGCAAGCGGCTCAGGACTCGGGACTGCCTCCAGCCCAGACTGTTCGGTTTCACAAGAAAAATGATGCTTACAATAACCTTATAGAACTGGGCTACTGACAACTTCTAAAATACTGATTATGATACTTCATATAAATACTAATAGCAACATGATGGTTATATTAATAGTAAGATATGGTAGGCTTGAAATTTTAATTTAGAATAAAATTTTTGTTTTACAGAAGTTCTGTAAAGTGTTTTCTTGCTCTGAGTTTATAATTTGGCAGTTTAAGTTGACAAAGCAAGACTATTCACTTTATTTTGGTGCCTTATTACACTATAATTGACATGCAGTAATGTGCACGTATTTAAAGTATGAACCGTGCTCGCCACAACCCAGAGAGTGACTGTACCGCTCACCCCGCGGAGTTCCCGTGTGTCCCTGGCAACCCTTCGACCTGCCCTTGCCAGAGCCTCTCACATCCCCAGTTACTTTCTGACCTCCTTCCTGTTACAAGTTAGTTTAAATTTGCCATAATTTAATATACATATCATGCAATACACACTATTCTTTTTCAGCCAGAATAATTTTAAAAGATACATCCATGTTATTAATGTATCGACCATCCATTTTTGTTGCAGGTACCCTGTCACGACATGACTGATCACAGTTTGTCTGCACTCATCCATTGATGAGAACCTGGGTAGTCCCACTAGGCAGCTGATCTCGATAAACATTCCGTGTGTACTTGATAAAAATATGTATTCGGCTGTTGTTGGCTAGATTTTTTTTTTTTTTTTAGATTTTTATTTATTTTTATTCATTATATAGAGGGGAGAGAGAGAGAGAGAGAGAGAGAGAGAGAGAGAGAGAGAGAAGGGGGGAGGAGCAGAAAGCATCAACTTCCATATGTGCCTTGACCAGGCAAGCCCAGGGTTTTGAACCGGCAACCTCAGCGTTTCCAGGTTGACGCTTTATCCACTGCGCCACCACAGGTCAGGCCGGCTAGATTTTTTTCTACAAATGTCAATCAGGTCAAGTTGTCCACATTCTTACTAATTTTCTATGTATTCTACTGTTGAGCAAGTTGTATTAAAATCTTCAACTTTAATTATGAATTTATCTTTTTTTTGCAGTTTCTGTTATCAGGTATATAAATGTTTAGATTAAGATCTCTATAAATCGATCCTTTATCATTATAAAGTTCCTTCATTATCATATTCCTTGCTCTGAATTCAATTAGTCTGTAATTAACAGAGCCAAGTCTGCTTTTAAATCTTTTAAAAAACTAATGTTAGCATGATATATCTTTTTGTTTCATCTTTCTATTTTAACTCTTTGTGTCTTTATATTAAAAATAGGTTTCTTGTAGTGTAGTCTGTATGTTGGCAGGTACGGCTTTTTGGTCCAATCTAAAAACCTCTGTCTTTAATTGGGGTGTCCAAAATATTTGTATTGAATGTGATTATTTACACAGTTGATTCAAGTCTATTATTTTACTTTTTGTTTACTATTTTTTCCCATTTACTCTTCATTCTTTTTTTCTTTTTTCTCTTTTTCTGCCTTTTTCTGTTAATTGTGTTTGTGCCTCCATTTCTCTCCTTTCCTAGCTTAGCAGCAGCAGCTCTTCATGGCTCCAGCTGTGGCTCAGCGACAGTGCTGTCCACTGCAGTCGTCACCCTCTGTTTGGAGTGCTGTCATCGCTGTCCACTGCAGTAGTCACCCTCAGCTTACTGAGGTCTGTTCGGAGTGCTGTCACACCACTGCTCACGTAACAACTTTCAAAAATAGTCTTCCAATTCTTATGCCCAGCTCTGGTTATCATACATTTTTACACGTTATAAACCTTACATTACATTATTTTTTTTTGTTTAAAGACTTGATGATTTTATAAATATTTAAGTAATAAAAATATGGTATGTTTAATCATGAAATTACCTTTCCCAGTGTGCTTTATTCCCACTGTTTCCATCTGATATAGTTTTCCTTCTGCTTCAAGGATGTCTTTTAGTATTTAGTGTAGTATAGTTCTGCGAGTGATAAATTCTTTCAGCTTTTCTTTTTTGTCTCCAAAAATTCTGTTTCACCTTCATCTTTTGAAATTCACTTTTGCTGGGTATAGAAATCTAGGTTGAAACATCTTGTTCTTTCTGTAGTTAAAGCAGGGTATTTTTCATTTGAGGCAGCGTAATTTTCCCCATTAAAGGTTTTACTTAGGTCTGTTTTGTATCTGTCATGTTTCCATTTAACTCTTTGAATGTATGGAATAAAGTTATAGTGAGTATTTAAAAATCCTTGTGTGCCATTTCTAACATCTGGGTCAGTTCTGGTTCATTTTTGATTGATAATGTTTCTCCTTGTTATTGGTCATATATACTTCACATGACTTTCAATCATTGATCCATTTTAGACATCATTAATTTGCCATGTTGCTTGCTGAATATTTCTGTATTCCAAGAGATATTCTTGAGCTTTTTGTTGGAATATAGTTAATTGGTAATGGTTTGATCCATTAGGGTCTTGCTTTCAGATCTGTTAGTTGTGTCCAGAGAAGCATTTATTTCAAATTATTTCCCACTGCTGAGGAAAGGTCCCTGTGAGTGTGGCAGCCAGTGCCCCATGAATTATGAAGTTCCCCGGTCTGGCTGCAGAGGGGGGGATTCCCACCCAGTCCCTGTGGGGCTGGACGCTGCCTCTCCAGTGCTCGGCCGCAGAGAGGGGGATTCCCACCCAGTCCCTGTGGGGCTGGACGCTGCCTCTCCAGTCCTCGGCCGCAGAGAGGGGGCTTCCCACCCGGTCCCTGTAGAGAGGGGGATTCCCACCCGGTCCCTGTGGGGCTGGACGCTGCCTCTCCAGTCCTCGGCCTGTGGGGCTGGACGCTGCCTCTCCAGTCCTCGGCCGCAGAGAGGGGGATTCCCACCCAGTCCCTGTGGGGCTGGACGCTGCCTCTCCAGTCCTCGGCCGCAGAGAGGGGGGTTCCCACCCAGTCCCTGTGGGGAGAGGGGGATTCCCACCCAGTCCCTGTGGGGCTGGACGCTGCCTCTCCAGTCCTCGGCTGCAGAGAGGGGGCTTCCCACCCGGTCCCTGTGGGGCTGGACGCTGCCTCTCCAGTCCTCGGCCGCAGAGAGGGAGATTCCCACCCCGTCCCTGTGGGGCTGGACGCTGTCTCTCCAGTGCTCGTCTGCAGAGAGGGGGGTTCCCACCCAGTCCCTGTGGGGCTGGACGCTGCCTCTCCAGTCCTCGGAGCCTCACACAGCTTCTCCTCTCCAGACTCTGCCTTGCGTCCAGACTCTCAGATTTATCTTTGTGACTCAGGCCATCTGCTGGGCTCTTCCCTGTGACAGAGCCTGGAAACGGTCTCAAGAGACTGATCGGGGGTGATCACAGAGCTCACCGCATTTTTGTCATCTCTCAGGAATCACTGCTGGGATTGTCACCGGTGTCTGAGAAACCAGTTTCATATGTCTTGTCTAGTTATTTGCTTATCTGTTTCAGGCCAGGCAAGAGGAGCTCTAGTCCCTGATTCACAGTCTTGGTGGGAGTGGACGACAAGCATGTTGTTCCTACAACAGTTGTGAGAAACCCAGCTTGGCCGGAATGTGCTGATCGGAACAGAAACAACACTCTTTTTCTAGTGTCGTTCAGTTCAGACTCTTCCCTTTGCGAGGGGCGCTCTGCCTTCCTGTTCTTCACACGCCTGGCTCTTTCTTACCATTTCGGTCTCTGTTCAGGGGCCCTGAGGCTCAAACTACAGCAGCCCCCCACCCCCCTCTAGTCTCTTTGGATGGCACGATCTCATCTTGACTTCCATCACAGCCCATGCCGTTGATTACCCGACATCATCTTAATTAATACGCACAATGATTTATTTTGAAGCGCTTCTCGCTTCCCTCACCCTGAGAATATTCAAGGCCCACGATGAGGCCACTGACCCGCTCTTGTTCATCACTGTATTTTAGGAACTTAGATCGGTGCCAGACACGTTGCAGGCTTCCTTAGCTAGAGAACAGAATGAGGGAACGCAGGAATGAAAGGATACAAGGATACACTGTCAGCCAACATCCAAAGGATGGCGGAAAACGAGGCTGTTTTAGAAACAGATTTCAACAAGGTTGCTACTAGTCATTCGCTCCCTCTCTTTAATAAAGGGCTTTGCCTTTAAAGAAATGCCATGGGTCTCAGAATACAGTACAGTGGTCATGTTGGAATGACAGGGAGAAAAAAGCATCTCGTGGGAACTGAACTATATGACATTAAAAGCTGTTGGGTTCATTCTCAGATGATAAACATTTAGAGAAAATATTCTATAGTAATATGAATAATAACAATCACAAGCACAATAGTACACATTTTAGGCAAGAATCCAAGCTATTTAAAAAAAAGGAATCTCACCATCTCAGAGAATAACTTTATAGCAGGACATATGTTCCTTGAGTTAGGGATGGAAGGTGTTCTGAGAATGTTTCAAAATAAACACAGATAATGTAAAAACCAGCTTAATGGGCAAGAGTTTCTTAGTCTCCAAGACTAAAATTAATAGGTGCCACTTCAACCTTTGGCAGGATCATCAATTAAGTTTTACAGCAGATCTGAGTGAGAAATAAACCAACAAAATATTATTAATCCATCTGCTCATCACAACGAATGCTGGCAGACAGCGTTATTACCTTAATGGTACGGTGCTGGGAGGGGGAAAAGGAAGAAAAATGGCCCAGCGTCTCCCAAAGGCAGGCGATACGGTTCCAAACCAATTAAAATTGATAGCTATCCTGGGTTGTCTGTAATAACCTCATGCCACAAACACCGCACTTTGAATACCTTTTCTCAGAAGCCAGAATCGATACACATTCAAACAACCAGGTGCCCTATGTACAAGCCGTTCTGATGTAGCTGAGCAAGGCTTTCCTTGACAAGCCCAGTTTGAAAGCGAAAGCTGTCGGTCTGTTCCCGGATGTTGCCCGGGGACTACTTCTAAGATACTCCGTACTTAAGCAGGACACGAGAATAAAATTGAAATTCGACTGAAAAAAAAGGTTCAAAGGGAAAGGAGGCATAGAACTAAATGGTCAAAGACTGAAAAATTGCGCTTCTTTTGGCAATGTTAGGGAGGCAACCGCATAGGTGACCATGAAAACCCCCGTAAATTCTCATCAGCTGGTCAAAGTTCAGCAACAAGAGGCAGAAGGCGCATATGTATTTGTGCCAGAAAGTTCTGCACAGCGTGATGACCAGCGGAGACATGGACTTGGAAACTGCGTGTCTGCTGCTGTTGCTTCGGGGTCTCTTCCTCCCTTTCTCCTCTCTGCTTCCCGCCCGGGAGGCTGGCCTGTCTGGCTCCGTTGGGCCGCTGGGCGGTTTCGGTCAGTGGGAGGCCCCAGGGGCGAAGGAGAAGGGGGCAGAGGCGCTCGTTTCGCAGGCCCCACTCGGCGTAACAGCCGGGGCCGAGACCTGAACAACGTACGTACCAACATGCCCTACATGTAGGGTTGGTTTTATGCAATTACCTGCCATCGAACAGAAGCTGAGACTGGAACCAGACGCCCAGAGAGAAGCTGGAGGAGCTAAGACCACCGTGGCCACACTCGCTGCCTTCAGACAGTCATCTTCGCCTTTAAAATGAAATACCAAGGGACACTTCCCGATTTAAAGTGAAAGGAAAGAGACAATAGGAAAAGAAAAATAAATTCAAAGAACAAGTCACCGGAGGAAAAGGTACTATGGCCCTCCCTGGGTATTTATTTAACCTGACAGTACTTGAAAGAGATTGTATCAGCAGAGGTAAAAGACTGATTGCTGTTGAGAAGGGTTTAACAATCTTTGAGACTCAAAAGATACCCTTAAAATAGTTCTGTGGGCTCGTGAACAAAACAAACTAGATAAGCAGTGTTATAGAGAGGTGAGGCGCTCGGTGCCAGAAGCCAAACAGAAATTGGGACATAGAAAGTGGAAAAATGGGAGTCAAAGCAGTTCTCCCCCAGAACCAGAAAGGGAAATGCTCCTCTTTTCATACAAATATGCAGAATTTCAGATAAATGGAAGTGAAACCATTACCATCGGCACTCCCCCTCCCCCCCCCCCCCCAATAATTAAGGTAAAAAAGGAGGGAAAAATGTAACGTCATTTTACACAAGGAAGAAACACTGGAACTGGAACACACGCAAAGGGGTGTGTGTATGTGTTTTAATTTTTGTAATAACACTGAAGGTAAAAAAAAAATCGCTCTCCACAGACACAGCACATGTGTAAAGTGAAAAGTCTTCTGGTTTATGACAAGGTGCCCTTGTAAAATGTTGTCTGTAAATTTCACTCCCCCATGCTAATTGCCCTCTGAGTTAGAGTTAACTGTGTACTGAAAGAAACAGATAGAAATCTTCTGGGACGAGTTGAGGAACATTGTGAAACGTGGATACACTCTTCCCGTGTCAGCACAGGCAGACGGCTCTCGGAATCACATCCTTGCCTCTCAAAGCAACACTCTGATTTATAACGCTACTCAAAATTTTAAATTTAAAAATTGGCCTGAGATTTTAATCATCCTTTTGACTGTTTTCTCCAGGGCTATGAATAATTGACAGATGGCTAAAATATCCATCCTTACTCTAACAGCTAAAATGTTGATCGCTGTGTTGACTCCATTGTGTCTGTTTAAAAAGTTATACTTCAGAGGGTTGCGTTGGACTAATGACCTCTCTTTGGATTAAATTTATGTTTTAAAAATATACAACAGTCTGTGTATTCCAATCATAAGAAGTAACTAAAAGTGTACAAAGCTCTTTAAAATGGCAACTATTGGATTGCATTTTATTTCTACATATCCAATTGTTTTACTGCCTAGCAGAAGTGTATTTTAATGGAGAAATGCTTTTTATTTTTTTTTGCATTTTTCTGAAGCTGGAAACAGGGAGAGACAGTCAGAGACTCCCGCATGCGCCGGACCGGGATCCACCCGGCACGCCCACCATGGGGCGAAGCTCTGCCCATCAGGGGGCGATGCTCTGCCCATCCTGGGCGTCGCCATGTTGCGACCAGAGCCACTCTAGCGCCTGAGGCAGAGGCCACAGAGCCATCCCCAGCGCCCGGGCCATCTTTGCTCCAATGGAGCCTTGGCTGCGGGAGGGGAAGAGAGAGACAGAGAGGAAGGCGTGGCAGAGGGGTGGAGAAGCAGATGGGCGCTTCTCCTGTGTGCCCTGGCCGGGAATCGAACCTGGGTCCTCCGCACGCTATGCCGACGCTCTACCACTGAGCCAACCAGCCAGGGCTTGGAGAAATGCTTTTAACAACTTCCTTTTGGAGAAACTAGACGATAGCTAGGTAGGTACATAAATGTAGGTAGAGAATAAATGTGTAGACAGACAGACTGCCATATACTGTACTGTACTATGCTATATTATAATGACATACTGGATGCTTTCATTGCATTTCTATGTGTAGCCTCTTAAAGAAGTCTATTATGTGGGTACTTGCATTTTACCCTATAACCATACTTCAGATTTATACAAATAAAGATTCCCCAGTGCCTGGCCGGTTGGCTCGGTGGTAGAGTTTTGGCCCAGCGTGTGGATGTCCTGGGTTTGATTCCTGGTCAGGGCACACAGGAGAAGCAACCATCTGCTTCTCCACCCCTCTTCCTCCCCCTCTCCTCCTGCAGCCATGGCTCATTTGAGCAAGCTGGCCCTGGGCACTGAGGATGGCCCCATAGCTTGGTTGCCTAGCAACGAAGCAACAGCCCTAGATGGGCAGAGCACTGCCCCCTAGTGGGTTTGTGGGGTGGATCCCAGTGGGGTGGATCCCGTCTGGTCCCATGCTGGAGTCTGTCTCTCTGCCTCCCCACATCTCACTTACTACTACTACTACTAATAAAAAGACTCCCCAAATGTTGGTATTTTACCACATTTAGTCTCTCTCTCTCTCAGTATACAATATATACCATATATAGGTACATACACACACATAAAAATGCATTCAATTTTTTCCAAATCTTTTGAGAGTAAATTGTAGACACGACGTTCTTTACCTCTAAATACTTCAGTTATTTCCTGAGAATAATAAAATAGAGTTATCAAATCAGAAAATATTGATAAGAACACTTTGAGTCAATTTAACAAACTTAACTTTTATTTGCAGATCGTGCCAACTGTATCAATAACATCCATTATATCCTGCATGTGATTCTGGCCCGGAGTTCAGTCCAGGATCAAGTGCGGCATTGGGTTGTGCTGTCCTTCTGATCTCTCTGACCTGGCAGTGTTTCCATTTGCCTTTTTCTCTCGTGACCTTTTCATGTTCTGTTGACTGGAGGCCAGTTATTGTGTAAGCTGTCCCACAGTTAGGGTTGGCCTGACATTTCTTCACTTCAGGAGACACACGATGTCAGCTTGTTCCATTGTTAACTGTGATCATTTGCTGGTGGTGGTTTCTGCCAGCTTTCTCTACTGTTCAGTCGCTATTTTTCCTTTTACTATGAACAGGTGCTTTCTGGGGGGGTGAGGCTGAGCACACATCCTGCTGCTAGTCAGACTTCTGCTCACTAGTTTCCACACCCACTGATGATCCTCGCCTGAGTCAATTATTACTCTGATGGCTGCCAAATTGTGATTTTTCAAAACGCTTCATACCCTCTACACTGGGCCTTTGTAAGAGCCCTTGTAACCACTCGTTGACTTACACATTTACTCTGTTTCATCAATTTGGATGCATAGGTTCTCACATTTTACTGAGTTGTGATCTGTTGACTATAATATCATTATTTATTTATTTTGATGCTCAAATTCTCCTTAGTGGTCAGCAAACTCATTAGTCAATAGAGCCAAATATCAATAGTACAACGATTGAAATTTCTTTTGAGAGCAAATTTTTTAAACTTAAACTAGATAGGTAGGTACATTCCTTATCGAGGTGGCGCCCGCACGTGGTACTTTGTGGAACAGCCACAGTCAAGCGGCCAGAGAGCCGCCTGTGGCTCATGAGCCGCAGTTTGCCGACCACTGTTAGACTTACCCAGTGGGAGCCCACCTCCAGCCAGATTCTGCATATTTCTGGCACATTTACTTTCTGGAGAAAGATGTTCCTGGGTCATGCCGTCCTTCTCTGGGAATCAACCCTATTCCAGAATCAACCCTTTCTTCCCAAAGTCCAAGTGTTTTCCTGGAGGAAGTGTTGAGAAGCTGGGCCCTGAGCGGTAGGTATGCTCATTGCTACCAGGATGCTGGTGCTTCTAGACCCGCTCAGGAGATGGAGCCAGGGGTTCTTGGTTTACCTCGCGGATGGTCCGATGCTAAGAGGCTGTTCTGACACCTCGCAGCTCTCTCCCCCAGCTCAGCGGAGCTCTTGAGGATTTCCCATTCACTCTTGCACAAAGGGTGACTCAATGTAGGCCATCTTTGCCATTTTGCTCTATTCTTTATCTAGGAATACATTCTATAAATGACCATTGTGACTGTGTATGGATCTTTTTCCCAGCTGCATAGTTCTCCATCAGGTGGTTATACTTATAGATTCAGGCCTTTAGGTTGTTTCCAAAATGTTTCAACTATACTCTATTACCTTGTGTGTGTGCATCTCCATGCTGGTGGACAATAACAAGTTCATATTGTCTGGAAAACATGTATTTAAAAAAACAAACAAAACAAAAAACGCTTGCAACATGATTTCTAGAAGAGCTCTTGCAATCAATCCTTTCAAAACCAGAAGTCGACGGTTCAAGTTTGTCATCAGGGCTCTCGGTAGTGCAGTGGTGGCTGGGTTTCTCCGATGGTGAGCTCGGAAATTCTCTGCAAACAAGTCACCGCACTGCGCTGGAGGAGAAAAGAGACCCACACACCAACCACGTCACTGGGCTGCACTAGGGGATGGTGGAGGGAGGGGGCGTTTCTTGAGATTATAAGATTGTTTTAATCCTTGATTGCAGTAACAAGTGTTTGGGCTAAGGATGATGATCAAAAACTCAAGAAGGAAAAAGAGAGAGAGAGAGAGAGAGACAGAGAGAGAGAGAGAGAGAGATATCAAAGGTAATTGCCAAGGGAAAAAGCCATACAACATTCCCAGCTGTCAGTCAAGAGAGCAAAACCAACTTGTTTCAGGGCTGAGAATTCTCGCCTGTGAGGTCCTGTTCCAGCGTCCGCCTAATTTTTAACAGCAATGACATTTGTAAGTGGGAGACGGGCAGCTGTGTTCTTATTTCTGAAGCCTGCTCTCAGTGCTGTGTTCTTCCTGGCTGGCTCATGCTCACCTTTAACCACTCACCCTGCTGCCCCGTGAAATGGAAGCAGATTGCAATGTATTCTGTAAGCTCTGAGCTGAAAGACTCCAGGAGTTATTCAGATATAAAGAACATAATCTAGCCAAGTCCTTGGGTGAGAACATAGTAAGCGGGGAACTTTCCAATCACAGGACAGAAAAGTATGAATGCTTATAGGTTACCATCAATGTCCAAGGTCAGAAACCAAATGCAAATGACACATTCGTGGGAAGTATCTACTTGCAGGGTGGAATATTTTATTCTTAGGGACGGAAATCAATTTGTTTTCAATTGACTGGAGTCCATTTACAGAAAGCAGAAGCTTTGCACAATGGAGCATAAACTGACAAGGTGAACACTCACCCCGAACCTTTCCGACAGGAAGGAATGGCTCACCGGGGCCAAGGTGAAGGTCTCCGCCTGGCATTTCCGATGTGCCGGCACTTTATGAGAGCCAGTTTTATGTCGAGGGCAACTCTCTGCCAGGGAACAAAAGAAAGGACCAGTTCTTGCCTTTTTTTTTTTTTAGTGAATCCATAACAAAGGTTAACAGATCCGTTACCTTTTCTTTAAATCGTGGAAGTCATTTATAAGCCACACACACAAATCAGATTCCTATTAGTATAAGATTCATCGAAATACAGAGAGATCAAATGAAAAGGGGCCTGTATGGCATCAGCCCCGTCCCACACACGGGGTGTGACTGCGCTGGGAGCTCCCAGACTCCCCGTGGGCCGAGCACCCACCCCCAGGGGTAGGCGAATGCTGCACACGCTTCCTCCAGGTCCTGATGGGTTTGGAGGGCACAGGACTACTGACTGTGGCTGCCCGGCCCTTGCCAGCCTCCTGCACCTCCCACCACCACGATGGCCAGCGTTCAGTTACCTGAGCTGTGTGTGCTGTAAGTGGGGTCAGTTACAAGCAGGGTCTGAAAGGGTCATTACAAGTCACCCAGGACCCCTCACCTCATGGTCCGAGCTAGCTGGTCACTCAGTGATGGAAACCCTGAGGTCATGAATTATACTTGGTCTTCTCTGGCCTCAGGCCGGCCCAGGCCCTGCGGGTCTCATCTGTCCACACGGTCCCACCTGCCCACGTGCTCTCTTCTCCGCCCACGCGCTTTCCCCGCCCACGCGGGCAGACCCGTGAGCACTTGGGGCCAAGGTCCCGCCGACAATAAGGTGGTCCTTCACCTTTTATTTCCTGGTTCCCCAGGGACATGTGGGAATGTGAGGGTGTGACACCACGCCCACCCACACCCTCCCTGGCTCTGCCACCAAACTCACACCCGCCCCTCACGGCAGACTGCCGGCGTGACTCAGTCCTGTCTTCCCCGCAGCTGCGCCAGCTGTCCAGTTACTCACAAAGGATTCGTCTTACAGAGTTAAACTCATGCCGAGCGGAGGAACCTATGGTGTTTAACAATTTTTAAACAAATGGCACTGTTCTGTAAAGCTTTATAGAATTGGGGCCGACCCTTGGGAAAGAGCTGTTGAGAGACTTTTACGTGGAGATGAGACTTAGGGAGTCAGCCCCGCACCGTAGGTAAGAGTCGGTTCTCTGGATTCCTCCGAGCTGGTTTCAAAGGCAGCTCTAGGGATGCTGGCGGTGGCACATGCGTGACTGCTAGCGGAGGCCTCGCCTCCCCATCGTTACAAAGAGGACAGTGCCACTTACCACATGGGGTTTCTGTTAGAACTAAATGGGATAATGCATGAAGAATATGTGACATGTGCCTGACATAGTAAGGACCCAATAAATTGTTATCCATCATTGTCATGTCATGAATATACTGTGAAAAAAATATCAGATTCAGACCAAATGATAGAAAATCACCCTCCATCAGCAAACGGAAAGTTTTAACTGTTAAAGCTGCTATAATGAAATATTCCAGGCGTGTTTGATAAACAAGCTTGGTTTTAACAACCCTTGTGAGAAGCCTTCACTGAAAACAGTTTTTCTCAGCAGAGGTTCAACAGCTCTGGCTTTTGTGTCTAATTAATTTGATGTTTTCTCCACCGCGTTGAAGAGACCCCTTTGAGAAAATCAAATCTATCATTTTCTGAAACTGCCTGTCACAGCAAGAGACTCGGGGCTTCTGCATTTCATAGTTAACCTTTAGCTTTTCTTTTTCTTCTCTGCTCCCTGTGAGACAAGTGGTATTGTCTCAAAATAAACCAGTCCCGGCGTGGGCACAGGAGTCCCGGGGGAGGCTGCCGCCCGGGAGCCCTGCAGAGGGACGGTCTGTACAGCAGCACGAACCAGCCAGGGAGCTCAGGAGAGGGCAGGGAGTGCGGGACCAGCTGGGGAGCCGGGAGAGGGCGGGGAGTGCGGGACCGGCAGGGGATCCCGGGAGAGGGCGGGGAGTGCGGGACCGGCCAGGGAGCCCGGGAGAGGGCGGGGAGTGCGGGACTGGCAGGGGATCCCGGGAGAGGGCGGGGAGTGCGGGACCAGCTGGGGAGCCGGGGAGAGGGCGGGGAGTGCGGGACTGGCAGAGGAGCCCGGGAGAGGGCGGGGAGTGCGGGACCAGCTGGGGAGCCGGGGAGAGGGCAGGGGTGCGGGACTGGCAGGGGATCCCGGGAGAGGGAGGGAGTGCGGGACCAGCTGGGGAGCCGGGGAGAGGGGGGGGGGTGCGGGACTGGCAGGGGATCCCGGGAGAGGGCGGGGAGTGCGGGACTGGCAGGAGATCCCGGGAGAGGGTGGGGAGTGTAGGAACAGAGGCTCCAGCGCCCTTCCAGAGGCAGGGGGGCCTCGGCAACTCGGGGCCCAGGGGCGGCTGGAAACCCATGCATCAGTGCACATTGTTTTTCTTTGCAAATGTGGGGGGGTTTTTTTCCTAATTTTTTTAAATTGAGAGGCAGGGAGGCAAAGAGACAGACTCCTGTATGCCCCCCAACTGGGATCCACCAGGCAAGCCCACTAGGGGGTGAAGCTTTGCCCGTCTGAGGCTGCTACTCTACTGCTGCTGTTGCCCATACCACCTGAGGTGGAGGCCATGGAGCCATCCTCAGTGCCCGGGACCAACTGCTCTAACCATTTGACTATGGTTGTGGGAGGAAGGGAGGGAGGGAAGGAGGGAGAGAGAGAGAGAGAGAGAGAGAGAGAGAGAGAGAGAGAGAGAAAGGGAAGAATGGAGAAGCAGATGGTCACTTCTCCTGTGTGCCCTGACTGGGAATTCAACCCAGGACATCCACATGCTGGGCTGATACTCTACCACTGAGCCAACCAGCCAGGGCCTGCAAATTTGGTTAAAAGAAGATAATTGACACTAACCATGGGAAAAGCCATTTCTGAACTATTTTCAGAGTCCAGATTATAAAATACAAATTCAGCTCCTATAATATTGACAGATGTCTCTTGGGGCAGGCTTTAAAAAAACATCAGGAGTGATTTACAGTTAGTACGGAGAACTCCTGTATATAAACTGAACCTTTCAGAGTGATTTATAAGTTTAATCAACCTTCCCTAACTGTCTCTAATAATCCCCATGTACTTAGGACTCTTCTTCCCCCCCCCCCCCCCCGAGAACATAAATGTATCTTGAGTGCGGCTCTACACCACTGATTAAGTCCTAAATGAGTGGGTGCTACAATAATGAGATGACCACAAAGACTCTGTCAATCCCATCTGAAACTCTCAGTGCAACCTGAAATCTAAAGCACCACAGGTAGCAAGGCGCCTGCCGTTCCACTGTTACTCTCCCCTAAGGTAGCCTTGGCGCACTGCCTGGGTATCACACCGTTCGACGTTTGTATTACTGCATTTAAACATCACACGTTCTTCTGCAATGCATTACATACTTCTTCTGCCCGCGTCAGTGAACAGCCACAGTCGGTTTATTCACTGGGATATACAACATGTTAGGATGAGCTACCAAGACTATCTTCCTGCTATCAGAACCATACTCACTAGGCTGAAGTTCTGTGCCTGCATTTATCTTCTACATAAAAAGGTGAGCTCCATGGAGACGGGCGGGTGTAATCACCACCTACGCCCTCAGCGCTCGCTGTCTTCTCTGGGCTCCTCTCTTCTTTGATCCAGGACGCCTGAGGCTTCAAACAGTAAATTAAAGGTGCTCTCGCTGTTAGTGCGTCATTAGAACCATGAGAACCGGGCACAGCCTGGGCACTCTGGTGGGCACTGGAGTGCTTCCAGCTCTCACATGCCTCAGCGCCTCCTCAGGGCATGAAGACCTGGACCGCAAGGCGCGGTGCACATGCCTACGTGCGTGAGCCACAGGCCACTGAGATAACACACCGCAGCCCCTGCCCGGCCCCAGCACGCTGAGGGCTTACTGCTGCTGCTGTGTGATTAATCTGCCGAGCAGCCGAAGGGACCGGGACTTGGCGGCAGAGCCGTCTGAGGCTTTGACATTCCTGCATGCCAGGGGACGCTGGGGGAGTCCTCGGTCTGCGCTTTGTTAGCACAACAGACTGTGACAAACCTTTAATCTTGATCCCACATATGCTGGATAACCTGGCTTATTAACAATCACAAAGAGGTTATGCTCAGCTTTAGTCCAGTACCAGCTTCCTGTGAGTGCATCTGCCTTTGCACCTGCGCAGCAGGTGGGGCGGCCAAGGGAGGGAGGGAGGGAGGGAGGGAGGGAGGGCGGGGGGCGGGCCCGGCTCCCCGCAGAGAGCAAGGGTGGTCCTGCAGCGCCTCTCAGGTGAACAGAGCTCATTAAGCTGGCCATCGCACCAACCCATGAACTAAGTGCCACTGTGGATCCCTATCTTACAGACGAGGGGAACAGACCAGCAGCCAACCATTTCACCCACGGTCACGGCAATTAGAGATTTGGGATTTCAGCCTTTTCTTATAACTTACCTCTGACCCCTCACTCCTGACCACCAGCAAGGCTCCATCCCCCTCCCCACCCCTTCAGCTAGTTGAGTTTCAAGGCTGTTAGAATCATTGCTTCTATGTCAATAAGTTAATATTTTTAGGCTCCATATTACATGTAAATTCAATGTAAGATTCCCACATGTTGGGAGAATGCCGGTTGCCGTTGCTCCAATGGAAAAGGACACGCGGTCAGGATTACTGCAATAGCAGGTTATGATTAGCGCGGTAACTGTATTCTACGTGCTCAACCGTACGGGCATTTGCTCACCCCCTGTATTCTGTATGTGATGTAACCGCTGTATTAGGTTTGACCTGTTCCAATGTTTGTAATCATAAAACATCCTGAGTTGAAGCTTTGCAACCTCCCCCGAAAGTAATCATTTCTAAGGTCCCCCTGGTTGATGGAAAACTGTTCATTTCTACTTATTTCCCATCATTTCCTGCCGGCATGACAAACCTCTGTATATTCTCATTTATAACGTGGTCCTTGGGTGTAAAGCAGAAGAAATAGGAGCACCTGCTTGCGTATTGGAAACTAAAGAAACGGGGCAATTTCTTTGAGTGTAAATTCATCTCCCTTCCCTTCCCTTCCCTTCCCTGCCTTCCCTTCCTCCCTCCCTTTATTTCTTTCTCCTTTTTGAACTTTCCAGGTAATTGTCTCAGACTCTTGCAGAAAAACTCCGCAGAAAAGGATGGGACAGCGGCACTGCACGTTTCCTACGCAGGACTTGTCTTCTGCATTGTATTTTCCGTCTGGCTCACCAGGTAGGTGAGCTCGGGAGGTAAGTCTCGGCCGCCCTGCGTCTCCCCCCGCAGGTAACGTGGTGCCTACCTGCGCAGAGGCAAACCAGGGCTTGCGCGTGCAAAGCGCTCCGCGGAAGCGCTCCGCGGCTCCGGTCGGTGCTGTCGTCTGTCCCTGGGCGCCGGGCGCCTGGTAACCGGCCTCCCCGATGCCGTTCTGACGACAGGGTTGTTGGTCGGCACGGGCTCCTTCCCTGTCCTGCTGTGCCCCTTCTTTTATTCCAGGTCTTGGCTCTGGTCTGCTTGCTTTTCTACTCACTTTTTTTTTTTTTTTTTGTATTTTTCTGAACTGAGAAGCGGGGAGGCAGTCAGACAGACTCCCTCATGCACCCGACCAGAATCCACCCAGCCTGCCCACTAGGAGGTGATTCTCGGCTGGTCTGGGCTGATGCTCTGTTGCAACTGGAGCCGTTCTAGCACCTGAAGCAGAGGTCATGGAGCCACCCCCAGCACCCGGGCCAACTTTGCTCCAATGGAGCCTTGGCTGTGGGAGGAGAAGAGAGAGACAGAGAAGAAGGAGAGGGGGAGGGGTGGAGAAGCAGATGGGCGCTTCTCCTGTGTGCCCTGGCTGGGAATCGAACCCGGGACTTCCACACGTGAGGCGAGCTCTGGTCTGCTAGCTTTTACTTTCACTAGGTGCTGTGTCAACTTTGTGCCTCTACAACTGTCCAGGACTACCGTGCAAACCATTCATTCTTCGTCTTGGATTATGCCAACTACTTGTTGCTAGTCTGACCATAATCTAAAATAGCATCAATGATATCATCTTAACAATTTATAAAAATAGCAAAAGCTAGTCCCACTGGTCATCACTGAGAGACCAGACCAGGGTGTGGGCTAGGCTGGACACTGAGGTCACTGCCACTTTCTGGCTGCCCCATGAAAGTAGATTTTGAATGTTAGAGAAGAAAAAGAAGGGAGGTTCAATAGAGATTAAATCTATAAAGACAAATGCAATGTAACCATTTGTCACAGTCCAGCAACACGGACATCCTCACTCATAGCCCACGGTCCCTGTCCATCTAACCCTGTGTGTCCGGCTCTTCCTCTGGCCCCACCTCCAGAATGCCCCCTTTCTAATCTTGGCCTCACCCTCACGGCAGGCCACTGAGTGTCACTACATACTGTCACAAACTAAGTCCAGGGCCAGTACTGCCCGTGGAGTCATGGCCAGCTGCTCAAAGTTCCCACACCCTTTCCTCAGCACGTTTTCCCCGAATGCCTGGGCTTTCCCAGACAGCTGTCTGAATCCTTTTACACCCTGCTAAAATGCCTTTCCTCCCCACCCCGTGATGCAGTGCTCCGGTCGTCCTTGCCTCTCCATTTAAGAAAGCACTGGTGGCAACGGCAGCTGCTCTGCATATCAAAAAGCCTGATTCCCCTGGCAGGTTGGCTCAGTGATAGAGCGGCTTGGCGTGCAGGAGTCCCAGGATCGATTACCAGCCAGGGCACACAGGAGAGGCGCCCATCTGCTTCTCCATCCCTCCCCCTCTCCTTCCTCTCTGTCTCTCTCTTCTCCTCCCGCAGCCGAGGCTCCATTGGAGCAAAGTTGGCCCGGGCACTGAGGATGGCTCTGTGGCCTCTGCCTCAGGCGCTAGAATGGCTCTGGATGCAACAGAGCGACGCCCCAGATGGGCAGAGCATCACCCCTAGTGGGCATGCCTGGTGGATCCCGGTCAGGTGCATGCAGGAGTCTGTCTGGCTGCCTCCCCGTTTCCAGCTTCGGAAAAATGAAATAAAAAAAAAACCCGATTACCAGAAACAGCTCAGAAGCTGCTGCTCCTCCTGTTCGTCCCGTGCCCCTCGGTCACCGCAGCACTGCACATGCATTTTCATCTGTGCAACTTGCGGACACCCCTTCCTTCCTGGATGTAAGCCTCCTTTCGTCCTAGACTGGGTGCACGATCCTTTCTCCATGCTCAGGTCCAGGGCATACCCTGTGTTTGCCATACCCCTTCCCCGTCTACGCCAACATCCTTCTATGACACACTCTAGTCAGGACACGGCACAACCCTTCTGGACGCAGACCCCCCATCCGTCACGGGCCATTGATGGAAGGCTCTCTGAGCTTCTGCCCAGGAGGGGCGTTTGCACACGTCAGCGTCAGCCTCAAGCAGCCCTACGGCCGACTACCTGGCTCACTCTGAACACCTCGGAGAGAATTTTCATCGTTCTCCCTCTGAAACAAGCTTGGGGCTCGTGCATGGACTCGGACAAGAGGTGGATATCACAAAATAAAGAAAGCCCCGTGGTTGAAGACCTCTGCACGATGCACCACGATGGAGGCAGTCCTGCTTCTGACCATGACGTGCACGAAGCTTGGCGCAAGTTCTCTGAGCTTCTGCATGTCCCTCGTCCAACCCTCCTGTCTTTTCTTGGTTCAACCAATCTTTCTGCCTCCTTCTTTCCAGATACTGGTCCTGGCTCATGCATCCCATGTGTTCTACCTACCTCCCCTCTGCCACTTTCTCTGTCCTCGAGACACAAGTGCTGACCGTAGGTCACCCTCAAGCGTATCAGGGACCAGAACAGTGAGTTCACATTTCCTAGCTCTGACCTCTGCTTACCTGTCTAAAGCCTCCCTCTTCATACACGACATTTACTGTCTTCACTTACACACTTCTGGCAGAGCAGAACAGGACATTGGAAGAGGAACTGTTTACTTCATATGTATGTTCACTAAATACATTAAATCCTAACATATGCTAACCGTGCTCCCAAGGACTCGACGACCTTGCCGAGTATCGCATGATAATGTACGACCTGTAATTTGCCATGTACACTTTTATATTTGTGTGCCTTAATTATCTTATAACTGATATGTTTCTTTTTTCTTTTAAAAAATACAGAGATCACTGAGATTTAAAGTTTGTAGGAAATCTGCAGAGCTCCTAGTCCCAAAAGTTCATTCCATAGGGGAAGAGTTTATGCAGCTTAATCGATAGCTTGGCAAAGAAGCAAATGGAACCAGGTTTCTGATCATTCTCTTATAGTTAAAAGGTGATTTTCTTTTTATTAAGTGAGAGGCAGGGAGGCAGAGAGAGAGACTCCTGCATAGGCCCTGACTGAAATACACCTGGAAAACCCTCTAGGGGGTGATGCTCTGCCCATCTGGGGCTGCTGCTCCACTGCTTGGCAAAAGAGCTATTTTAGTGCCTGAGGTGAGGCCATGGAGCCATCCCCAGTGCCCAGGACCAACCTGCTCAAATGAGCCATGGCTGCAAGAGGGGAAGAGAGAGAGAAAGAGAAGAGAGAAGGGGAAGGGGAAGGGGTGGAAAAGCAGATGGTTGCTTTTCCTTGTGCTCTGACCAGAATCCAACCCAGAACATTCACACACTGGGCTGATGCTCTACCACTGAGCCAGCTGGCCAGGTCTAGAAAAGGTGATTTTATACTGTCTTTTGTCTTAGAAATTCTTCCCTCTTAATCTTTTAGAAGCATACAGATAAGAGGCTTTTGGGAAACTATAGCAGTTATCATTTGAAATTATTCTGTTCATTCATTTATTTGTATATAATACTACATGTTTTCCTTTTATTTTTTATATCTTGTTTAAATATTTAGCTCTAGAATCTAGAAATATGTCTCCATATTCAATAAATATTTACTGAATGCATGAATCAATATGCTTAACACAATGAGATCTTTCTTTTAACTACGATCTAGCCCTATGAAGTATTATGGCAGATGGAAGCTGCCCTTTTTATGTAAGTGCTCCTAACTAAATTAATTGATGCAATATGGCAATTAATGACCATAAACGGTCTGGAACTATGGCTTTATAATGTCTGAGAATTAGAAAAAATAAAGGAAAGTAAAAAAAAAAAAATACAATATATTTTTGAAAGCGTTACACAATACCAGCCTTAGAATGTCATTAGATTGCATAATAATGAAAATAGCCAAAATTTAGAGAATGCCTGTTACATGTCAGGTAGCATTAGTTGCTTTATATGTATATCACCTAACGAGAGGCTCAAAAAAATAACTAAATAAAAAGCCATCATGGCCTGACCTGTGGTGGCACAGTGGATAAAGCGTTGACCTGGAAATGCTGAGGTCGCCGGTTTGAAACCCTGGGCTTGCCTGGTCAAGGCATATATGGAAGTTGATGCTTCTAGCTCCTCCCCCCCTTCTCTCTCTCTGTCTTTCTCTCTCCCTCTTTCTCTCCTCTCTAAAAATGAATAAATAAAATTTAAAAAAAAGCCGTCATGGCGGATACTGTTGTCATTCCCTATGTTAAAGAGAAGAATTGAGACTCTGTTCAAGGTCACCCACCTAGAACTACCTGGAGGGTCCCCTGAATCTTGCTCCTTCTTGCTCTCATGCTTTTCAGGTTCTACTCTGCTGCCCGTCTTACTAAATTGATCCAAAAGAGATACAAATAAAAACAAGTATAGTTCTCATAAATTATTAATTTCTTCTCGCTTGCATGCATTTCTGGAAAGTTCTATTTACTTAGGGAAATTACCTGACAGTACTTGAAAGATGGACAGTCGAGTACGTGGTACACAGAACAAGTAACAGTGAAGAACACTGTAGTGCTACTCTTACCAATGCTTAACTCCCCTAAAAGTAATGTTATAAATCAAATAGAAATAATACATTTTTAAAAAACCTATGATAAGACAACTGATAGCACACTTCATTCAAGTTGGAACCTATTCCAAATCTGTAACTCAGAGGATAGTGGTTTTCAGCTAACTGTAGCCAGTACTCTACTTTGTCAGGCGAGGAAAACGAGCCCCCAGCATGGAACGTAAAAACTTTCAGGGAATAACAGTGTGGTGGTCCGGAGCTGCTGGCCAACCAGGAATCCTCGCCAACAGCTCGCACTATGTATCTAACAAAATGCTGGAGAGTTAGTCTGGGGGAGTTGATTTTTCCAGACACAGCTCAGAAACTACACCTGAGCTACTATATAGTCAGGGCTTAAATAACAGTCTGTCTTAACAGCACTTCTCTGGGAAGACATGCTTACCTCATCTATTCAGAATAAGTTCATGAAATTTATTTCTCAACTGTATAAAAATTTTAGAGTATGCAAGAAACAATAGAAAAACAAAACACTAATCTGTGTGAATACCAAAGAAAAATGTGACAACAATTTGGAGCACTTCTGGCATCAAACATTAAAGATGTTATGACTTGTTTTAGGTTGGAGTGATCCAAACGGTGTCGGTTTGAAGGTGGAATAAGTGAATGAAGGGAGCAGGAAATAAGATCTTAGAAATAAGATCCCAAAGTTAATACTATGTAAAGAAGGGATTTATTTCAGAGAAGTGGGGAGGCGGGTGCTAGTCCATAAACAATGCAGGAAGAGTAATCCCTCGAGTTTGGTGGGTGGGATAAGTAAAATTAGGTTTGTATAAAATCCTTCCTGCTAAAATGAAATGTATGTGGACAGAATGTTTTAGAAACTTAAACCATAATAAAAAGCACTAGAAATATCTGCAGTCGAGATCTATAATGATCTTGAGTGTCGTGAAAATCCTGCTAATAAGAATGCCTGCAAGGGCATAATCCTATAAGGAAAACAACACCGTTGACTCCATCAAAATGTATAGAGTAAATAGTTCTGAAACCGCATAACTTTCAAATTAAATTACTTGGCCCTGGCCGGTTGGCTCAGCGGTAGAGCGTCGGCCTGGCGTGCGGGGGACCCGGGTTCGATTCCCGGCCAGGGCACATAGGAGAAGCGCCCATTTGCTTCTCGACCCCCACCCCCTCCTTCCTCTCTGTCTCTCTCTTCCCCTCCCGCAGCCAAGGCTCTATTGGAGCAAAAGATGGCCCGGGCGCTGGGGATGGCTCCTTGGCCTCTGCCCCAGGTGCTAGAGTGGCTCTGGTCGCGGCAGAGCGACGCCCCAGAGGGGCAGAGCATCGCCCCCTGGTGGGCAGAGCGTCGCCCCTGGTGGGCGTGCCGGGTGGATCCCGGTTGGGCGCATGTGGGAGTCTGTCTGACTGTCTCTCCCCGTTTCCAGCTTCAGAAAAATACAAAAAAAAAAAAAAAATTAAATTACTTACTGGTAAAACCGTTGGCAACCTCTATGACACACAAAGGGTTACTATACGAAACGTTTATAAGTGCAGTTAGAACAAAATGGCCGTAATAATGAGCAATAAATAATAAAAAAACACACTCAGGCTTCCTCGTAATGGGAGACAGGCAATTTACCACGAGGTGCTATGTTCCACCTGAGTACCTGGTAGAGATGAAAAATAATGAAAGCAAAGCACCAGTTTTAAGGGACGGGAAGAAGGGGTCTGGTACAGGGTTAGGGTGCTAACCGGTGCAGACATTCTGGAAGGCCTTTGGAACCGAGGGGCCTAACACTGCGAACGTCAAATCTCTAGCCACAGCGACTCTTCCTCTAAAACTGAATTTTAAAACTGTGACGAGACAAGTGCACAGAGGTGTGTGCGAGGAAGAACACAGACATGCTGCTTTTGCAGTCAAATGTGGAGTAGCTTAAATGCTCATCAATTTAGAAGCTTAAGCAGAATACAATAGTATCCGTCACTGACATTGATCATAGAGAGACCTTTACCAATTGTTAGACCAAGTGAGTACAATGTATGAAGCAAAGATACAAGTTACAAAATAATATAGAGAAATGATTGCATTGAAATGTGTGTGTCTGTACACACATGTGAGCATACACATACACACCTTTAGAAGAGTCTAGAAGACCGTCCACAATATTAACAAGAATTTTCTCCATGTGCTTTGATCAAACATGTCTTAGCCTTTTCTTTATGTGAAAGAATGCTGGCTAATTTTTTACAGTCAACATTATGTTCTTTTTTTTTTTTTTTTTTTTTTTTACAGGGACAGAGAGAGAGTCAGAGAAAGGGACAGACAGGGACAGTCAGATGGGAATGGAGAGATGAGAAGCATCAATCATCTGTTTTTTGTTGCGACACCTTAGTTGTTCATTGATTGCTTTCTCATATGTGCCTTGACCGCGGGCCTTCAGCAGACCGAGTAACGCCTTGCTTGAGCCAGTGACCTTGGGTCCAAGCTGGTGAGCTTTTTGCTCAAGCCAGATGAGCCTGCACTCAAGCTGGTGACCTCGGGGTCTCGAACCTAGGTCCTCCATATCCCAGTCCAACACTCTATCCACTGTGCCACCGCCTGGTCAGGCATTATGTTCTTATAATCAGAGAAAACCACATATACTTTAAAAATAACGAAGTCAATGAAAACGAGGTATCATAACTTTAAATTGGACTTCTAGCATGACATTTAAACATGTGTGACATTATGATAATAACCATGTTGCCACATGGCTCTCAGAATAATAACAACCAAGAACACTTTTTCCCAGTCATTATAACAGTTATATTTTTCCTTACAGATCTGTTATTGAGAAGTTTATCGACGCCTATGTGAGCCACGGTCACGTATTAGATAATGTGCAAATCGAGTACATTTTTATTACAGGGACTACAGATGTTACAGTTTGGTACGAAGTTATTATCAGAGCAACTCTGTCAGTTTGGATACTTGATGTTATCTGTAGAAACTGCAATCGGCTGCACAGCATCCATCGTGCTAAACTGCTGCCAATCCAGGTGCGGAAAGTTAGAGAAAAGCCAGTCAAGTGCGCTGAGATCAAGTCCCGTCCAAGTCAGCACGGCGCAGTAACGGGAGGTGATGATGACTACAGTTTATTGCTTGTTTACAGAGAGAGGCTCCGAGGTGAGTACTTACACCCTCCGTCAGATTCCATCCTCCCAGCAGCTGGGTATAGAAACAATCAGCATCCATGTCCCCAACGAGGAAAGTGACAGGGGTGGGGAGATTCTGTCCAAGGCCACCAGCCTGCACGGATCAGAACAAGAATTCCAATCAAGCGTCCTTGACGGAGTGGCCCACGCTGCTGTCTGCCAGGCCACACACTGAGTTCAGGCCTCTGTAAAAGTGTGACTGTGGTGAACAGTGAGCCTTCGGGTCACAGCGCTGGTGAGTATGCTGTTCATGGTGACTTGGGAGATACGCACAGAAACCTGAGGGACCAGGGCGTCACCTCAGGGGTCGTGGCAGGATTACAGAAACCTGAGGGACCAGGGCGTCACCTCAGGGGTCGTGGCAGGATTACAGAAACCTGAGGGACCAGGGCGTCACCTCAGGGGTCGTGGCAGGATTACAGAAACCTGAGGGACCAGGGCGTCACCTCAGGGGTCGTGGCAGGATTACAGAAACCTGAGGGACCAGGGCGTCACCTCAGGGGTCATGGCAGGATTACAGAAACCTGAGGGACCAGGGCATCACCTCAGGGGTCGTGGCAGGATTACATCGGACAGACAGACATCTGCACTGTAATGCCCCAGGCACGGGTGGTGAATTGGGCACCTGTACAGAATGACAGAGTTGACTGGAGATGCTTGTGAATGTTTATCCCGTATTAACCCAGGTAAAGACGTACTTCAAGTATAAAAATAATTCTAGCCCAGCACCAATGAACTCTCTCTCAAGTCTGTATAATTCCACTTCGACACCTTCACCATCAAACCGTTGTCTGATTTGTCATTTGAGCCCCCTTTTCAAAACCCAGGGGCACGCTCACACACCCACAGAGCAGAGAGAGCGTAGTGCTCTCTCCGTATAATTACATGATCACGCAGGACACGACCCACTGTGCTCCCGTTACCTACCGCTGTGCCACAAAGCACCCGAGTGTTCATGGCTTCTCTTCTTTCATCTATGTTACTCGTAACCCTGCGGGGTGGGCGGAGTCCCGTGGAGACCGCCCAGCTCTGGTCCCCTGGCAGCAGCGGGCGGGGCGGGCAGCGCAACGAAGGGGGGCGGCAGGTGACCGCAGGTGACGGCAGGAAGGCCGACCTGTGCGCTGCTGGGACACGTGGGCTCCTCAGTCCCTCCCTCTGTGTCCCTGTGGCCTCACCATCGGGCCCCTCAGCATGGTGGCTTTAGGGAATCCAGGCATTGTCCCCACGTTGGCCGAAGGCTCCAGATGTGTATGTCCCCAAAGAGAAAGCCAGACAGATGCTGCCCTGCCTTCTGGGGCCCGGCCTCGGGGTGACACGCAATCACCTCTGCTGTTTCCAGTCCCAGCCCAGGGCCGGGGGGGGGGGCAGAGCTCGACCCCCGCTTTGATGAGAGGAGTGTCAGAGCAGGTGCAGACGCACTTTAAAATAACCACACAGGATGCCCAGCCTGATCATTTTTGTCAAGGTCAAGATAGCTGGGGACTGTCAGAGAGAAAGAGAGTGACAAGGAGACAGAGAGAGACAAAGCAATCAATGAACAACAAAGGAGCTGCAACAAAGAACTTCTCGTCTCTCTCCCTTCCTGTCTGTCTGTCCCTATCTGTCCCTCTCTCTGTCTCTGTCACACACACACACACGCAAAGATATAGTTACTAAACCTGACAATGCATCTGGCCAGACCCATGCAATTCCTATTAGCTGGAGGACTTTCTTGCTGTCAGGTCTTTAAGTCACAAAGCAACATCTGATCGAGATGAGTAATGGATTCCTATTCATTCAGCTAGCCTTAATTCTTACCCCCACCCCCCACCTCCTTCAACTCCCTCTCTTCTTCCAAATAGAGATTGGCTGTCACCACTATAAGGATTTGGGTTGTTATTTTTATTTTTTTAGTGTAATTATGTGTTTTGGAGGACCACCTGTGAAGTCTCAAAGAGAATCCTTCAGAACTGCACCAGCTGTGACAGTTGGAAAGAAAATGTGGAAAACTCAGACTAAATCCTAGTCCTCAATCTCGTGTTATGCCATAATTTCTTTTTAAAAAGGATGCTTTATATAGGGCATAATACCCAGCCTTCGTTGAATAAATGTTAGCTTGTTGTAGTAATAATGGTCACTCTGTAGTGACAAAGCTAACCTTCTCGGCTGGGTGACCTCTCTCTGAATGGCTCTCCTGGGATCTGATGGCCACGGAGTTCATGTAGTCCCCTAACTGTGGCTGAGGGACACCATTCTATCTATAGTGGCCGCTTCTGTATAAAGTGTGGTTGACTGATTACTCCCCAGAAGGAAGCCTCAGCCGTCCCTGGAGCAGCCCCCCTGACAAAACGCGCCTCTGCCTTTCTACTTGTAGTGGCTTTGTTCTCTCAGGGCCATTTCCCGTCACCACTGAGCCGTAATGACACTGAGCATTCCTATCCACTTACATTTGCTGTAACCTCAGCTCTGAAGTGCACGGCTCAACTGGGTCCTCGGAGTGAGCGTATTTAAAAGATTTCATTGTTCAATCAAGAAAATGTCCAAGTCTAAATGCGTGCCCCTGTAATAACTGATACTGCTCGTTATGAAACACTGAATTAGAACGGGTGCTCTAAAGGGTCTTTATGGGGTGGACATTGTGCTAAGTGATGAGAGTGTTTTACCTGCTCAACCTGAGTCACTTAATGACATTTATAATTCTTATGAACATCAGCATAAATTTTAATGAAATGGTAGGAGCACACGGAGAAGTGGTTCTTTGCTTGATTGAAACCGTCCATGGAAACGGTCCAGGTGAGATGTTAATAAATTAGATAACCCTGAGGAGAAAGGAGGATTCTGGGATCCAGGAAGATACAGTAGCTCCCCCTTCCCTACGGTCTTGCTTTCTGTGGCTCCAGTGACCCGAGGTCAACCGCGGTTGAAAATGTCAGATGGAAAATTCCACAAATAAGCAATTCTTGGGTTTTAAATTGTAAGCCGTTCTGAGTAGCAGGACAGAATCCTCTGCTTTTCTGCTCCGTCCCCGCCCCCCTCCCGCCGACCTGAATCGCCCTTTGTCCTGCGTCTGCACCCTGTACACGCTGCCTGCCCGTGCGTCGGGGTCATCACACGAACTGTCACGGTGTCGCAGTGCTTGTGTCCACGTCACCCTTGTTTTACTTCATGATGACCCCAAGTCCCAGGCGCAGCGACGCTGGTGATTCAGACGCACCAAAGAGAGGCTGCACAGGGCTTCCTTCCAGGAAAAGGTACGAGTCCTCAACTCAGTAAGGAAGAAAAGCCCCTACGCTGAGTTGCTACGATCTACAGTGAGAATGACTCTCCTACCTGGGAAACTGTGATTCGGAAAAATTGAGAAGGGTGAGGACAGTACAATCAGATATTTCCAGAGAGGGCGAGAGACCACATTTACATAACTTTCAGTACAGATTATAATTGTTGCACTGAATTATTAGTTATTGTTGTTAATCTCTTCTTGTGTCTAATTCACAAATTAAACTTTCTCATAGGTGTGTATGTATGAGGAAAACAACACAGTATCCTGAGGGTTTGGTAATTACTGTGGTTTCATGCATCCACGGGACTCCGGGTACAGGTCCCCACAGACATGGGGAGACTCCTGTGTAAGTACTTCCGAATAAGGCGTGGAAATCTACAGATATTTTATATTATTTAAAGTCAGATGTGTCATCTCGACAGAACACCTTTCATTCTGGAAACCCAGGAAGCTTTGAGTCCTGAATCCTCACAAACACGGCGCAATTCCAAGAGGGCTGCACAATCCTTGTTTCACAAACTGGAAACAGACAGATGCTGATAAGCGAGCATTCCAGTGCAGGAGGGGTTACAGACAGACTTCCCGGCTCCCATTCCAGAGAGCTTCAAAGCCCTGGTCGGCTCAGTTAGCCTGGAGGTCCTCACAGTCTGAGAGTTTACTTCACCTGGAAGCCGCTTCCTTCCTCCTCGAATATCTATCTGCATGTTCTCCAGGCAGGTGGAAAAAAGTAAGTGGTGGGGAGGGGAGGGGATCGGGGGAGGGGAGGGGAGGGGAGGGGGGAAGGGAGGGGAGAGGAGTGGGGGAGGGGAGGGGAGCGAGGGAGGGGAGGGGAGGGGAGGGGGGAAGGGAGGGAAGGGGAGGGGAGGGGAGAGGGGAGCCCCTACCTCTGGAGCACCCACTCGGAAGTGACAGATAACAGAGCCGCCGATGAAGACAGGACCTCCATCAGCCACTGAGCAGACGCCCACGGAGGAGCATCCTGGAGAAAGTGAACAGATAAGACAGAAGACGACCATACGGCTGCTCTCAAGGACCCAATAAATACAAAAGGAGTGTGGTGCTTCTAGTCAGCTCTGCACCGAGGTTTCCTTTGCGAGTTTCCAGTTTTAAAGGAAGGCGGAATGCCAATTCTCATCGACCTCTACAATATTTGCGTGTTGCCGGGACATACAGGACAGCAAACAAAATTGCATAAAAATAATCTACTGTTTTGTTACCATTGAAATGGTCTTTCTCGTTCTTTGTTCCTTATCCCAACCAGCTCAGCTGGGATCTCGGCCTGCAAAGTGGCTAAACTCGCAACCTGCTAGAGTCTTTTTGGTACTAGTCATAGCCCTCTACGTGGAAACCCACAATCCAAGCAGTGAGAAACCCAGAGAGGAAGCTGCCTCCTGTCCTCCAGTCAGCACGAGATTCCAGATGCTTCCCCAAGGGCTCCCTCCCACGGCGAGGCTCCTGAAGAGGGTGCTATGCTGGCCGGCACCTGTCCACCGACTCCCCGGAGCAGGGCTCAGCCCGCACAGGTCAGCTCGGGCCTCTTATCCCTCCCCAAGTGCCCACTTTCCGGTTCCAGGAGGTCGCCTCGTTTCATGACCTCATAATATCTTGCACTATCCATTTTCAAGTCTAAGGCTCTGGGGCTGGAGACAGGAAATGGTGGCTTTGTAACATGCAAGACTGCTGAGTGCACTACACCATCGGACAGAGAGAAGACAGCTAATAAAAATTCATGGAATAAATGAATCACATATTTTTTATCCCTTTGTTCTTGTCATTTCCTTTGCCTCAGAAAACACTTCCAACTTTGCCAAGCATCACTGCCTGTGGGAATTCACCACCCATCCCTCGGGCGCCTCCTCCTCCGAGAAGCCTTCCTTAATCACCTCTGTGGAGGGAATTCCCTTCTCTGAATCCCCGCAAGCACTTTGTGTGCTTGTCTCATGCTGTTCATAGCACGTCAATCCATCTTATTCCCTCCTACTTACCCACAAAGCCCAGACCTTTCACCGTCCTTCACGTCCACCATTATCAACATTCAGTTCATGTCACAGTCATCATGTGTCTATCTGTCCCCTCTCTGAAGGGCTTCCCACGCCGTGAGGGCCACAAGTAGAACATCCACCTTCCTGTCCCTGGTGCCGGCGCAGAAGACATCCTCCAACTCTTTCGTACTTGCTCCTTTGTATCCAAATCGCAGTCCTATCTCCCCAACTAAATCTCCAGAGAGAGCGAGAGACCACATTCACATAACTTTCAGTACAGATTATAATTGTTGCACTGAATTATTAGTTACTGTTGTTAATCTCTTCTTGTGTCTAATTCACAAATTAAACTTTATCATAGGTGTGTATGTATGAGGAAAACAACACAGTATCCTTAGGGTTTGGTAATTACTGTGGTTTCACGCATCCACGGGGCTCCTGGTACAAGTCCCCACAGACATGGGGAGACTCCTGTGTAAGTACTTCTGAATAAGGTGTGGAAATCTACAGATATTTTATATTATTTAAAGTCAGATGTGTCATCTCGACAGAACACCTTTCATTCTGGAAACCCAGGAAGCTTTGAGTCCTGAATCCTCACAAACACAGCACAATTCAAGAGGGCTGCACAGTCCTTGTTTCACAAACTGGAAACAGACAGGTGCTGATAAGCGAGCATCCCAGTGCGGGAGGTCTTTGTTTGCTGCCCAGTGAGCAAACCCACAAATAAATACCTGGTACAAAAATAACTATTTCTTTTGATGGAAAGACGCAGATTTTGAAAATCAGATTCTGCCTTCCAATCTTCGAACGCAGGGGTTTCTCGTCTTCTCATAAACACAGTCCTGTAAGATGGTCAGACCCGAGTTTATTTCCCAGAACTCTTGAGTACTGACGGGGATGACAATTACCTGCTTTCGGAAACGCACATCCGAGAATCCCAAACTACGTCTGTCTTCTGAGAAACAGCGGTGGAAGAAGCCGCTTCACCACATGCAGGTCAATAGCGCCTGAAATTCCTCTCGGTGTTTACTTTACTCTCCACGTGTTTACATTTCCATTCTAAATCTCAAGTTTGGTAAACTGGCTTTCGGCATGGCTTGTGGCATATAGCTTAAAAACAAGTGTCATCCCGGCCCTTGATAACTTTTGGAGAGCAGGCTTGACCTGGAGAGGCGGTGGCTTCTCATGACGTCACCGGGACATGAAGGCGGGGGGACTTCTTGGGCCGTCAGTCGCCTGCTTGAAGGGTCAGAGGGCTGTTTCCCGGCTGAGAAGCCGGTCTCACTGGCTTGCCCCCTTACTCTCTAACCCTCCTCCATTCTTCTACCTCCATCAGCCTCCTGAGAGTGGGACAGAGGCCATCACCATGTGACCTCCGGTCCCCAACATCTGGAACTTCCATGAGGTCCAAGCTACCGACCCCAACGCCACAGGTGGGGATGTTTACATCTGTCTTTAATCTTTCTTAGCTCCAATTCTCAGACTTGCATTTAGGAATCTCTTTGAAATTGTTGTTTACGCTATTGCTGCTCTGCTGGTCTGACACACCTTCTCCCTGCTTGAAAGCCTCAGGTCTGGAAGCCCATCTCTTTCTGACTCATCATGATGCATTCCTCTGTTGGGCCTTTGTTGTCTGAGGCCCTTGTCTAAAGTCTAAACACAACCTTCAATACAGACTCTTACCGACATAATTGACTTTGGAAACCATTCCAGGGAAAGACAAAAAAAAAAACAAAAAAAAATTAAGTAATTTTTGAAGCCTCTGGGAATAAGAAACAGGTTTAAAATTGCTCCTATCTAAGCGGCGCTGTGGTAATCTGCATGATTTTCTTCTACTGTGTGTACACAAAAGACAAATTACAGCACAGTGAATCTCAGATCGGCAAGTGGAAAAGAAAATCTTGCAATTCATGCAGAATAGGAGTTTCCTGCAATTGAGGGTGCAAGAATTAATTTCAGTATTTAAAAAATAGGTGAGGGAAACGGCACACTGGTTTGAAAACCGGCATCGTACAGTAAACCAGGGTGACTCGCACGGGGCTGAGTGTGCGTGCTGGCTCTCCCCGTGGGCGGGCGCTCGCTCCAGGGCACTGAGCGCCGGTGCCTGACCTCCCGTCCTCACAGATGAGTTTATTCTTAGAACGGCGCACAAGAGTCTCGAGCAAGGCCGTGGAGAAGAGAGCTGATGGTTCAACTTCCCCCTGAGTTGTAAAGGGCCCGGATAAAAGGGGCCATGTCCCGGGAGAAGAAAGTCCCCTTGAACCGACTCTAGGCTTTGGTGCCTCCTGCTGCCCCGGGCTCTTCCTTTCTACCTCAATCTCTTCAGCACTCTTGAAAATTGACACCTTTTTTTCATAACAGACTAATTTATTTTTATGTGTAGCCTTTTTTAAACGTTTTAACTTTGCAAAATTTTAGCTGATTCTGTAATAAAAAAAAAGTTATCTATCTTGTAATTCGTAACTTCATTTGAAAAAAATGTCACTTTTTGTTATCAAGTGCTAAGAACGTGGTTTAGAAATGAACTGTCCTTGAGCCTGAATACTTGATTGGTTTTTGAAAAATGTTATAAGAAGTTTCAAGTTTGTCACCCAAATGGCATGTCAGACAACAGAGGACATTTTGTCACGGGTAGGTACCCTTCAATCATAACCTGAACTTGACTTCAAAGCTTTCACAATTCCGTTTTACTCAGAATTAAGGAAATATGACTGGGCGGAACAGTGGGATGGACAGGGAGACCGTTTCCCTTTGGCCAAACATCACAGCCAGGACGGGAGGGACATAGGAAGGCCCTGTCCCCTCTGACTGCTGTTCCCGCTGTCCACCCTCCACGTGAAGTGCTCAGCGGGGCTCCCGGAAGCCACAGGGCTGGCACTGTTTAAACACATGTCAGGAGAGGCCTGTGCCCGGGGTGGTCACTGAGTTGTGTGCACGAGCTGAGCTGCACAGGAGCACTGAGCTCACAGTGTCCTCTGTGTCTGGCGGGTAAGAGAGAGGTCCTCTGTGACCAGCTCATGGAAACTTGGTCAACCTGAGATCTTTCATTGTTCTTTTGGTTTGTTTTTTGTTGTGTTTTTTTTTTTTATTACAAAGGCAACCTTTAATTATTATTAGATACTGGATAAAATAAGAACATAGAGTCTACACCAGAAAACCATCCTGAGAAATCCTGAATCTCATCCTGTGAGATTCTAATCAACAAGTCTAAAATAACAATGCGAACAACCAAAAAAAAAAAATGCCGATCCCTTTGGGGACAGTAATTTCATTGAAACTAAAACATTAATAAGGAACTCTGTGGATATCACATATGCAAATGCTTTATAAATAAAAATTGTTCCTATTTGCTATTCATTTCATTTTAGTCAGCATCTCCCGAGAAGATGAGATCGGAGATCGAGACTATGAATATTAACATCTGTTCACACCAGTGTCCCAGCTGACATCTCGTGAGCCCAACTGGGGGGAAATGTGAGAAATAAGCTCCATGTTGAGTAAGATGAAAACTCTCCATTGATTACATTGAGTTTAGTAATTGTTCTGCATTTGAGTTCAGGGGATAGTTTTTAGTACCTAATTTTGTTTGAAATAAATCTTTGTGCTATTTTAAGAGGTTCCTCTTGACTGTTTTTGCTAAGAAAAAAAAAATTCTATGTGGAAGACTTTAACTCCTGTCAAAATAAAATAAACTAAAAAAGAAAATATTACATTATTTCTCATGGCACTTTAGGTAAATATTACTTCTCAAAAACAAAATATAACGTGTGTTACAGGCTGTTCAGTAGAAAAACCAACACGTCCCCTACAAGTATAAAGATAATGGCGCACTTGCGTCACCTCCACATTCCTGTGTTGAAACCTCCCCCCTGTTGGGATGGTGTTTGGAGGTGGGGCCTGAGAGCCAGGGCGTCCTCCTGGATAGGGTTCCTGTCCTCGTGCCACGCGGTGGCCCTCTGAGAACCAGGAAGGGGGCTGGTGCTCTGATCCTGACCTTCTCAATTTCCTGCACTATGAAGAAGAAAGGTTAGCCACTTACGTGCCACCTGGTTTATGGTATTTTGTTACAGCAGCACAAACAGACTTAAAAGAGGCATGCTTCAATTTTAATTTTTTTCCTCTTTTATACAAGAAAATATCCCTTTATCCCAGGGGTCCCCAAACTACGGCCCGTGGGCCACATGTGGCCCCCTGAGGCCATTCATCCGGCCCCCGCTGCACTTCCGGAAGGGGCACCTCTTTCATTGGTGGTCAGTGAGAGGAGCATATTGACCATCTCATTAGCCAAAAGCAGGCCCATAGTTCCCATTGAAATACTGGTCAGTTTGTTGATTTAAATTTACTTGTTCTTTATTTTAAATATTGTATTTGTTACCATTTTGTTTTTTTACTTTAAAATAAGATATGTGCAGTGTGCATAGGGATTTTTTTATAGTTTTTTTTAATAGTCCGGCCCTCCAACGGTCTGAGGGACAGTGAACTGGCCCCCTGTGTAAAAAGTTTGGGGACCCCTGCTTTATCCTACACTCTGCTGTTCAATGGTCAGGTGTGAGGGAGGAGTCTGGCTCTCACGGGGGGGGGGGGGGCTGAGAAACTCTCTATTGGCGGCAGGTCCTCACAGGGGAGCGCCCGTGACTGGGGATATTCGCTTCTACAGGTTATGATGGGGAACTCGGGACTGACGCCTAGAACAGGGCATCTGGTTTGCCTTAGCTCATGTGTATGCAAATAAAAAAAAAGAAACATATATCCCTCAACGCATGCAGAAACACAGAGATCTTTGTTGTTTAAGGTATCATAGGGATACCTTAACATTTTTATTTTAAAATGTAAAAGAAAGATTGACACAGAAAATCCAAAGTCTTATGTCATATCTACAAGTGAATTAATTTCACTAACAGAGAAAATCCTAATTGGTTTTCCCCCTCATTTAATCTCAAGCAGATTAGAAAATTAATAAAAAAAAAATAAGATGCCTTTCAGAACAAATGCTACGTTCCTTCCTGTGATGATGACACCAATTACTGTAAAATTGAATTAGGTTCAGATTCCTCTGTGTAAAGGTCAAGTTTATATTTGTACTCTTAAAAACCAAGGTTAAACTGCACTGCTATTTCAAATGAGCTAGTCAGATTATGGAAGTGCATAAATATTAATTAAGAATACATTAGGAAAACCCTGCTCTTTTGAATTTTAAGTATGTGGGTATTTTACCCAAGTGATAGAAGTTAAATGTTTTTTATGAGAATATACTATGTGGTGTACAAAGTGCTGCCCAAAATTCAAACTGCCCTGCAACCTTAAGGACGATTAAACGCCTCTCTTCTCACCTCCTTGGGAAACAAACACCACACATAATACCATAGAAAATACGGAAGGGCCCGCCCTGTGGTGGCACAGTGGGTACAGCATTGACCTCGTCGCATGAGTCTGATTTTGAGTTTCTATGTGATGCGGCGTGATGTCCACCGGCTCGCGAATCCCCTCGCCTCCATCTGCCCTGCCCCAGGCAGTGACCAAGGCTTTATTGTAAGCCCTCCTTCATTCTGGGTGTCCGGCTGGCTGCCCACCGCAGGGGACAGTGCTCAGTGCCAGCGGCACCTCCTGGGGGGGGGGGCCCTGAAGTCTAGGAGTGCCCCTCCGTTCCCTTGTAGGCACCCGGCCACGTGGAGGGCTCCAGAGAGAGAGCCTGGGGGGAATTCGGAGTTAATTCTGAGCCCGGTCCCCACCCGGGCTGGGGGGATGGTCTGCAGTCCGAGAGATGAGGCGGTCGCAGGGGCTCCCTCACTCTGATGGGGTTAGTACCGCCTTCACTTCACTCCTTGGGATGCACCTGTTTCCCGAAGTCTTAGAAACTGTGTAACATCCTGAATCATGATCGACTTCTATGTTCTCTTTCCATCATTCTCTATTATTTTCTTCCAGAAATCCAATATTTGAAATTTCTTATTCTATCCTCCATGGTGTTAAGCTTCTCTATTTTTTATTTTACTTTAAATCAATTATATTTCCTGGTAGCGTTTTGAGTAATCTAACCAGGTGAAATTTCAGATGTAAGTTACAATTTCTCTTTGACCTTTCCTTACCTGCTGTTTAACCCATTTAGTCCGTCTCGTGTCAGTTATTTTATAGACGTTCTTGTGTCTGTGTGTGCGTGCATGTGTGTTTGTGTGTGTCTGATTGTTTCATAGGACTGGATATTCCCGATAGTGTTTCTTAAATCACTTCTTACATGCAGTTTCATCTCTTATACACAGTATGCATGTTTGTATTCTCTGCCTGACAGCCTCAAGTTCTCTATTCTTTCCAGGTTTGATCCCTGCTCACCCTCATTTATGACAGCGTGTTTCCACGTGGGATTTTTTCTGAGTGTTAGATCACGCTCCTCAAAACATGACTTGAGGGAGATAGCTGAGGACCCAGTTGAGAGCCCCAGCCTCCTGGGAACTTCTCGGTAAGTTTAGCCCACTTCCTAGCTCCACCACTTTAAACGCCATTCGTGCTTCAGGACCATGGGACATGCAGTAGACGTGAACACTGATTGGCTCCATGTTCCGGTAAAGATGGGTTCATGCTTACAGATTCGAAGGAGTGACATTTCACCTCTACCTGCAGTAAAAGCAAAACAGGCCACAGCTCCGAGCACCTTCCTCTCCAGTGGATCCAACAAGGGTGCTAGCTTTATGTGGGGGTCCAAGGTTCTGTTTCCCCCCTTGATGAGGCCCTAAACTCCGCTGTGACCTCTGGTATCTGAGGCTCAATGCCTCAGTGGTCAGTGGCTACTGTTTACAATATTTCCTCTCTGAAGTCCGGCTTCCCTGAACTTTTGGCATATAACCTTTTTTCCTTTTCACTGAATTTATTGCGGTGACGCTGGTTAATACAGTTAGATGGGTCTCAGGGGCACAATGCTACAACACATCCCTGTACACCATAATGTGCCCACCCCCCTCAGGTCAAGTCTCTGTCCATTCCATCACCATCTATCCCTCCTCCACCCTCTTCCACTCCTCCCCAACAGTCACCACTCTGCTGTCCGTGTCCATGAGTTTTTTCCTCTTTTTCACTCACGCTCTCTACCCCTAATAGCTGCCAGCCTGCTCTCTGTGCCTGAGTCTGTCTCTATTTTGCTTGTCAACTGATTGTGTTCATTGATCCCACATATGAGCGACATCATATGCTCCTTGTCTTTCTCTGGCTTATTGCACTTGGTGAGTTGATAAACACCCCAGGGTACATTTACACCGTGGAATACTACTCGGTCATGAAGAGTAAAGAAGAACTCTCGCCCCCTGCGGCAGCAGGACGGCCGGGAGAGCAGCCACACGGTGTTGTTTACCTTGTTGTCAGCACCGCCATTTAATAAAATATATGTGCTTGCAATTTAACCCAGATTTGTATATGGAGGGAGCTGTAGGACTTTTGAGGGTATTAGAGCACCGAGCAGTCGGACATGGAGCTGCCCCCTAACCTAACTGACGTGGAGTCCCGTGTATGACAGACACGGAGCCGCCCCCTAACCTAACTGACGTGGAGTCCCGTGTAGGACGGACACGGAGCTGCCCCCTAACCTAACTGACGTGGGGTCCCGTGTGTGACGACACGGAGCCGCCCCCTAACCTAACTGACGTGGGGTCCCATGTGTGACGACACGGAGCCGCCCCCTAACCTAACTGACGTGGGGTCCCGTGTGTGACGGACATAGAGCTGCCCCCCTGACGTGGAGTCCCGTGTGTGACGGACACGGAACTGCCCCCTCACCTAACTGACGTGGAGTCCCGTGTACGATGGACACGGAGCTGCCCCCTCACCTAACTGACGTGGAGTCCCATGTGTGACAGACACGGAACTGCCCCCTAATCTAACTGACGTGGAGTCCCGTGTATGACGGACACGGAGCCGCCCCCTAACCTAACTGACGTGGAGTCCCGTGTAGGACACGGAGCTGCCCCCTAACCTAACTGACGTGGGGTCCCGTGTGTGACGGACACGGAGCCGCCCCCTAACCTAACTGACGTGGGGTCCCATGTGTGACGACACGGAGCCGCCCCCTAACCTAACTGACGTGGGGTCCCATGTGTGACGACACGGAGCCGCCCCCTAACCTAACTGACGTGGGGTCCCATGTGTGACGACACGGAGCCGCCCCCTAACCTAACTGACGTGGAGTCCCGTGTGTGACGGACATAGAGCTGCCCCCTAACCTAACTGACGTGGAGTCCCGTGTGTGACGGACATAGAGCCGCCCCCTAACCTAACTGACGTGGAGTCCCGTGTATGACAGACACGGAGCCGCCCCCTAACCTAACTGACGTGGAGTCCCGTGTATGACGGACACGGAGCTGCCCCCTAACCTAACTGACGTGGAGTCCCGTGTAGGACACGGAGCCGCCCCCTAACCTAACTGACGTGGAGTCCCGTGTATGACGGACACGGAGCCGCCCCCTAACCTAACTGACGTGGAGTCCCGTGTAGGACACGGAGCTGCCCCCTAACCTAACTGACGTGGAGTCCCGTGTATGACGGACACGGAGCTGCCCCCTAACCTAACTGACGTGGAGTCCCGTGTAGGACACGGAGCCGCCCCCTAACCTAACTGACGTGGAGTCCCGTGTATGACGGACACGGAGCCGCCCCCTAACCTAACTGACGTGGAGTCCCGTGTAGGACACGGAGCCGCCCCCTAACCTAACTGACGTGGAGTCCCGTGTAGGACACGGAGCCGCCCCCTAACCTAACTGACGTGGAGTCCCGTGTATGACGGACACGGAGCCGCCCCCTCACCTAACTGACGTGGAGTCCCGTGTAGGACACGGAGCTGCCCCCTAACCTAACTGACGTGGAGTCCCGTGTATGACGGACACGGAGCTGCCCCCTAACCTAACTGACGTGGAGTCCCGTGTATGACGGACACGGAGCCGCCCCCTAACCTAACTGACGTGGAGTCCCGTGTATGACGGACACGGAGCCGCCCCCTAACCTAACTGACGTGGAGTCCCGTGTATGACGGACACGGAGCTGCCCCCTAACCTAACTGACGTGGAGTCCCGTGTATGACGGACACGGAGCCGCCCCCTAACCTAACTGACGTGGAGTCCCGTGTATGACAGACACGGTGCCCCCTAACCTAACTGACGTGGGGTCCCGTGTGTGATGTCTGAGGTAAGCTGGATGTGCAACAACGTTCAGCCATGATTTCAACCCTCTCCACACAGCTCCCCCTCTGACCGACTTGAAGTTAAATTTCACAGATAGAAAATTCTCTACTCTGTGTGATCAAATCCTTTCAATTATATAATACCAGGTTGCTTGAGAGGCGGGCAGACTGTCTGGGACTGAAGTAGATTTTCAAAGAACCTCCCATTACTGTAAAGAGGATACAGAGACCATAGTGTTACCCGTGTCACGGGATATGTATCTATTATTATTAGTATTAGTATTATTAAAGGTAATTATATCTACATATTGTGTACATTACAATATACACATATTATATTTGTACACAGTCACATAAATATAACCACACTCACAAATGCTCCCCTCTAAAATATATGCACTTTAATTTCTTTCTAGCAGCAAACTGACAAGACTGTCTTAGGCTCAACTGGTATGAGTCGCAAAGGAGTCATTATTTTTCTGCAGGTCTGGCATCAACCAGAACCTATTCCTGGTCCCCACCCCGCTGGATGGAGGAGGACTGTGGCCATGTTGCCACTGCCCACTGTGGTGCCGTGCGCAGCCACCTGCAGGCAGGGCGGGGGGCTCGTCTCATGATCCGGGCTCGTCTCATGATCCGGGCTCCGGCGCCGCACCTGCAGGCAGGGCGGGGGGCTCGTCTCATGATCCAGCTCCGGCGCCGCACCTGCAGGCAGGGCGGGGGGCTCGTCTCATGATCCGGGCTCCGGCGCTGCACCTGTTGCTACCGACAGACTCTTCTCCTCGGAGGAGATATTAGCTGCCAGCTGGCTGTGACAGTTTGTGAACTAACAATGACATTTGTGTTGGCACCGAAACAGTATTTACAGCTCAGAACAAATTAACACTCAGATCATGATGCACCCAGGGGTTTTTGAGGTAAAAAAAGTTTTAGCCATATTCAAATTACAAACACGACCATAAGAATAAAATTATTTTAATATAACTTCAGTAATCAGGGTCTCTCTCTAGACACCTCTGCTCTTTATGAAACACAGGGCATCTGTTTGCAAACTAAAGGGACAGCAGAGGACAGAGGAGGGCAATTCACTTGTACAGCTGGTCACCTGCACTCACCTGTGTGACAGTCCACTGTGTCAGAAACTGCTAAAGAGACGCAGGACGAGATACCGTACGTCCCCAAGTTACAACCACCTGACTTATCTACCACTCGTACTTCTGAACAGAGGGCATCATGAGGGCTACTGGTAGTAACTGCAGGTGGACACCAGTGAAAATGATATCAGAGAGTTACTCGACTCCCGTGGCAGAGAAGTAGCCAGTGAAGACCTCATGGACCTAGAGACAGATGACAGCATTTAGGGAAGAAAACAGGGACCTAGAAACTCCAGAGCTGAAAACGTTTTCTACAAAAGAGCTAGCTGATGCTTTTCGTCTCACTGGACCAGGAATGGCAAAGTTAGAGGAGCAAGATCCCGACACAGAGAGGTTCACCAAAGTTTCCCGTGCGGTTACCGAAGGCCCGAGATGATACAGGACCGTTTGTGATGAGAAAAGGAAAAGCTCTGTACAAACCTCCCTGATGCCGACTTCGAGAAACGGACCCCAGCCGCGGAATCAAACCCTGACTCTCAACACCAGTCCCGTCCTCTCCAACAAGTCCGTCACCTTCTGCATCACCCAAGACTGGTTAGGGTTGTATTTGAAAATGTTTAACTTCCATATGTACAGAAAGGTGAAAAGAAATACTATGTTAAGACAAACATCCATTTAATTGCATTTCACTGGTAGATGTACCAATCCACGTGCAGATTCAGCTGACCTACAGGACCGATCTCGCCCGCAGCCCGGGCACTGTCTGCACAGGCGGAACGTGGTTTTGAATGCCATGGAACAAAGGTATAAACTGTCACAGCATCAGGAAAACCATCAACACCACGTCTTTGCCATTTTCAACAGCTCTGCGCTGTTGTGTATGTCCCCTGAATATCCCTGTGTAAGGAGTTAAAACTGTCTTGTTTGAACACAGTCACCCAGTGTGGTTAAGTCTCTAGGACAGGGGCACTGGGAGGCAATGAGATGGGGAGGTTTTGGCGAATATTAAAAACACTTTTGAATCTTGCAACACTTTTGATGAATATTATCAGATGGAAGAAAAGTCAGTCGGCATTTTCGTCTCTCCTGTAATTTCCTGGTGAACACTGGCGGCGCCACCACGGAAAGCGCGGGTTTGACCGGGTACTCACCGCTCTTGTGCCAGGGCAGTTCACAGACTGGCATTCACCGCTCATCCGGTTAGGGACTAAGACATCCTCCCAGCAGGACGGGCCCTGTGGTAAAAACAAAAGCAAACAAACATGTCCTTGGGGCACCAATTGTAATGGAAATGTTCTTCCTAATGTAGTCTCTAAAATCTGTCTACTTATCTTACAAAATGGCAGTGAAATGAATACGTACCCCAAACATTTTCAAGGTATGGTCCATAGACCCTGGGAGTCCTCAGGACCCTTTGGGGGTCCAGTAGGTCAGGACCATATTCATAGATGTCCTAACGTGACTTTTGACATATCACTCCAAATATATAGATCACTTACATGTGGTAATCTCCCCATTACAGTTTGATTTAGTTGCTTGAAAACTTAAATCTTTCTCTTAAGTTTATTGTAATTTCAATGGACAACTTTAAATGAAAACACACATGTGCATCACACTCAATAAGACTGTTTGGGCAGCAGTGGAACCGGACGTGGCACGCGGAAGGACCGCCTGTCCCAGCGGGCAGGTTGAGCAGCTCAGCTCTCCGCCTGCCGCCGAGGGACCCCGGGAAACATAGGTAAGAACTAGCAAACCCATGATGCCAATGAGAAGATGGAGCCCTGGAGAGAGCTGGCCATACTTTCCTGGAATCGCGCGAGCAGAGCCAGGCCCAGTGCCCTGAGGACCACACGAGGCAGACAGCTCGAAACCAACCAGCCAGCCAGCCAGCCAACCAGCCAACCAACCAACCAGCCAGCCAACCAGCCAACCAACCAACCAGCCAGCCAACCAGCCAGCCAACCAACCAACCAGCCAACCAACCAACCAGCCAGCCAACCAGCCAGCCAGCCAACCAACCAGCCAACCAACCAGCCAACCAGCCAACCAGCCAGCCAACCAGCCAGCCAGCCAACCAACCAGTCAACCAGCCAACCAGCCAGCCAACCAGCCAGCCAGCCAACCAACCAGTCAACCAGCCAACCAGCCAGCCAACCAGCCAGCCAACCAACCAACCAGCCAGCCAACCAGCCAGCCAACCAACCAACCAGCCAGCCAACCAGCCAGCCAGCCAACCAACCAGTCAACCAGCCAACCAGCCAGCCAACCAGCCAGCCAGCCAACCAACCAGTCAACCAGCCAACCAGCCAGCCAACCAGCCAGCCAACCAACCAACCAGCCAGCCAACCAGCCAGCCAACCAACCAACCAGCCAGCCAACCATCCAGCCAACCAACCAACCAGCCAACCAACCAGCCAACCAGCCAACCAACCAACCAGCCAGCCAACCAACCAACCAGCCAACCAGCCAGCCAACCAACCAGCCAACCAGCCAGCCAGCCAGCCAACCAGTCAACCAGCCAACCAGCCAGCCAGCCAACCAGCCAGCCAGCCAGCCAGCCAACCAGCCAGCCAGCCAACCAACCAGCCAGCCAGCCAGCCAGCCAGCCAGCCAGCCAACCAACCAGCCAGCCAGCCAGCCAGCCAACCAGCCAGCCAGCCAACCAACCAGCCAGCCAGCCAGCCAGCCAACCAACCAGCCAGCCAGCCAGCCAACCAGCCAACCAGCCAGCCAGCCAGCCAACCAACCAGCCAGCCAGCCAGCCAGCCAACCAACCAGCCAGCCAGCCAACCAGTCAACCAGCCAACCAGCCAACCAGCCAGCCAGCCAGCCAACCAGCCAGACAGCCAACCAACCAACCAACCAGCCAGCCAGCCAACCAACCAACCAGCCAACCAACCAGCCAGCCAACCAGCCAACCAAGGGCAGGAGACAGAGTTGGGTTGCTGGAATTGGTGAGAGAGTGGACAATTGCAGCAAGAGACGACATTTGGGGATCTGTCCTGACCAATATCACCACTGACTAAAACCTATAAAGTAGAACGATACTTATATCAATAGGATGCATATAGATCACGGATTCAGAAAGATGACTCAGTGGCATGACCACTTGTTGGAAGGACTTTTTGTTTAGGATGAGACCTAAGGTGTGAGTAGAGGAGCGTTCCACCATAGAAAGAAGGACCATGAGTTTGGACAACAGGACCATGTGCCACCAACCCCCAGACTGGTTTCTGGGGTGTAAATCCCCAACCAGATGATACTGGTAATTGATTGACAAACACATCATTCCTCTTGTACAGCATTCTAAAGATCTTACTCAACGCTAGGACAACAGTACTTAACCTGATTCAATTAAACACACAGTTAAACGTAATATTATGCAAAGTACTGATTTCAATGCCATGAGGATGCTAAGACAATACACAATGTCTTCATTCTTTGGAATCAGATGGACTAAATTGTAAACCGAATTGACATTACCTGCCATGCGATGATGGGGAAGTTACTCAACCAGAACATTTGTTTCTTATGTGTAATGTGGGGATACAATTGTACCTCCCTCAGAGCACTGATGATTAGATGAGATAAACTACTTAGCATAATAAGCATAATACTAGGCACATAGTTAATACTCAATAAATATGATAGGGTACTGCTGGATTCCTATAGCTCAGAAAAATGCGATCAGGAGAGAGTGCCCCAACACACAGAGCATCAGAAGATCTAAGTTCTAGACACAATTAAAGTAGAGTTTAGGCAAATTGATTTCACAACCTTATGCCTCACTTTCTTATCTGCACATATGGGTAATAAGGGTCTGGGGTCACATAAAACAAAGAGTGAGCTAATTGATGAGAAAGCCCATTGTAAACTATAGGACGCCATGGAGACGTTTGTCAGTGAAGAGACAGTGGGGCGCATTGTTGGGCTCATACATTCACCCCACTTTAGAGGGCCCCAAATCTAATGCTACTTCAAGCAGAAGAGACGCTTAATACATGAGGGTGCGGCTGCTGCTGCTGCTGCTATCAGCAACTACCCACAACAGGCGTCTGCGCCGGTATTGATTGCCCGACCCTGCCCGGTAAACCCAACAGCTGTTTAAACTGCGTATCTCAGCTGCCTCGGAGCTACTCCCCAATACTGGGTTATCGCTGCAGCTTGTAAAACATAATTTGGCACAAAACAAATTTCCTTCCAGGACTAACATGTGCTTCATATTGTAAAAAGCAAGCATTTCACGATCTAATACGGGATAACACTGTTCCTTCCCGAGATAACTATCGCAAGAGAGAATCATCACGGCTCCTTAAGAAGCCTGCGTCGTTGCCGGTGGAACAAGCCATGGTCTGCCGCACGGCAGCTCCGCTGACTGTGGACGAGGTCAATCGCTGTCATTATTTACGGAGAGTCCCTTCATGAAGGGTGCCACCCCGCTAAATGCATTAAATGTCACACAGTGTGCTTCCTCCTCCAGGACTTCCAGTTACCAGCGTCTTCCTAACCCACAGACGCCCCCAATGTCAGGAGCAAGTGCTGACAGCCCTGCTGTAGGCGCAGCGCGGGGACCGGAGACTCAAACAGCAGTGGGTTGTTTCTGTTCTTTCTCTCTGTTCTGTTTCATAGAATTTGAACAATGGAGACAAATAAAGACTTAGAGTGACTCACTTTCCTGCACTCTTCACGGATTTAATTTAGGAGAACCCTATGATTATCTTCATCTGTTCGAGCTGTTTGCTACGGCGAGGCCTGCGTTTGCCACAGCTCAGATGAGAGGCAGTTTGGGGCGGCAGAGTAGGGTTCTAACCGGGGAGAGGGTAGCTCTCATTTCAATTCCAAGCATGCAAATCTATTTGAATAACAACATTTGTTATCACGTAAAGCTTCGTAGCAGGCTTTATATCTTGATAATTAGGACTGGACCGGACTATGCTTATTAAACGAGATAAGAAGTTTATTAGATTTCTAGTGAATGCCCAGATGCCATCATCATCATATAAGTATTAGGATTTAATTTGCAAAACAAAACTCTGTGCATAAGACAAGGCACTTTGGTGTATACTATACTGCTCTAAATTCCCAACGGGCACCGGATGCAACCGGCCACCTTTTCTCAAGAATCAGAAAGGATGAAATAATGCAGGGTAATGGTTAAAACTGTAAGGAGATCATATCTGAATCTGTCTGTTGCATCAGTGTAATTAATTGCCGTAAAGATGCATCAGGAGGGGTTAACGGTCCCGGCCAGCCCACAGAACCTGCCCAGTGTGCTTGTAGGACTGAGGAGGGCAAGTGCATGGACAGGAAGTGGGCAGAGACCAGGAGGAAAATCACTTCCCGCGGCTCCCAAAGGGCGGGGAGCTGGGGTGGGCCTCCCTCCATCAGGATTAAACACGTGTGGCACGAGCAAGCTGCTCCTGTGCCTGGAACCCGCCGTGTCTATGTGAACCGTCACGTGTCCACGAGGGGCTCTCACTCCCAGGAACCCGCTGTGTCTGTGTGAACCGTCACGTGTCCACGAGGGGCTCTCACTCCCTGGAACCCGCTGTGTCTATGTGAACCGTCACGTGTCCACGAGGGGCTCTCACTCCCTGGAACCCGCTGTGTCTATGTGAACCGTCACGTGTCCACGAGGGGCTCTCACTCCCAGGAACCCGCTGTGTCTATGTGAACCGTCACGTGTCCACGAGGGGCTCTCACTCCCTGGAACCCGCTGTGTCTATGTGAACCGTCACGTGTCCACGAGGGGCTCTCACTCCCTGGACCCGCTGTGTCTATGTGAACCGTCACGTGTCCACGTGGGGCTTTCATTCCCTGGAACCCGCTGTGTCTATGTGAACCGTCACGTGTCCACGAGGGGTTCTCACTCCCTGGACCCGCCGTGTCTATGTGAACCGTCACGTGTCCACGAGGGGCTCTCACTCCCTGGACCCGCTGTGTCTATGTGAACCGTCACGTGTCCACATGGGGCTTTCATTCCCTGGAACCCGCTGTGTCTATGTGAACCGTCACGTGTCCACGAGGGGCTCTCAACCCAGGAACCCGCTGTGTCTATGTGAACCGTCACGTGTCCACGAGGGGCTCTCACTCCCTGGAACCCGCTGTGTCTATGTGAACCGTCACGTGTCCACGAGGGGCTCTCACTCCCTGGAACCCGCTGTGTCTATGTGAACCGTCACGTGTCCACGGGGGGCTCTCACTCCCAGGAACCCGCTGTGTCTATGTGAACCGTCACATGTCCACGGGGGGCTCTCACTCCCTGGAACCCGCTGTGTCTATGTGAACCGTCACGTGTCCACGGGGGGCTCTCACTCCCTGGAACCCGCTGTGTCTATGTGAACCGTCACGTGTCCACGGGGGGCTCTCACTCCCTGGAACCCGCTGTGTCTATGTGAACCGTCACGTGTCCACGGGGGGCTCTCACTCCCAGGAACCCGCTGTGTCTATGTGAACCGTCACGTGTCCACGAGGGGCTCTCACTCCCCGGAACCCGCTGTGTCTATGTGAACCATCACGTGTCCACGAGGGGCTCTCACTCCCCGGAACCCGCTGTGTTTATGTGAACCGTCACGTGTCCACGAGGGGCTCTCACTCCCCGGAACCCGCTGTGTTTATGTGAACCGTCACGTGTCCACGAGGGGCTCTCACTCCCCGGGACCCGCTGTGTTTATGTGAACCGTCACGTGTCCACGAGGGGCTCTCACTCCCAGGGACCCGCTGTGTCTATGTGAACCGTCACGTTTCCAAGAGGGGCTCTCGTTCCCTGGGACCCGCTGTGTTTATGTGAACCGTCACGTGTCCAATGTGAACCGTCACGTGTCCACGAGGGGCTCTCACTCCCTGGAACCCGCTGTGTCTATGTGAACCGTCACGTGTCCACGAGGGGCTCTCACTCCCCGGAACCCGCTGTGTCTATGTGAACCGTCACGTGTCCACGAGGGGCTATCACTCCCTGGAACCCGCTGTGTCTATGTGAACCGTCACGTGTCCACGAGGGGCTCTCACTCCCTGGAACCCGCTGTGTCTATGTGAACCGTCACGTGTCCACGAGGGGCTCTCACTCCCTGGAACCCGCTGTGTCTATGTGAACCGTCACGTGTCCACGAGGGGCTCTCACTCCCCGGAACCCGCTGTGTTTATGTGAACTGTCACGTGTCCACGAGGGGCTCTCACTCCCTGGAACCCGCTGTGTTTATGTGAACCGTCACGTGTCCACGAGGGGCTCTCATTCCCTGGGACCCGCTGTGTTTATGTGAACCGTCACGTGTCCACGAGGGGCTCTCACTCCCAGGGACCCGCTGTGTCTATGTGAACCGTCACGTTTCCACGAGGGGCTCTCGTTCCCTGGGACCCGCTGTGTTTATGTGAACCGTCACGTGTCCAATGTGAACCGTCACGTGTCCACGAGGGGCTCTCACTCCCTGGAACCCGCTGTGTTTTTGTGAACCGTCACGTGTCCACAAGGGGCTTTCATTCCCAGGACCAGCCACCTCTGTGGGCCGAGGGAGGGATGGGTTCTTACTCTGTCCCTCACTCACTCAGGGTGTGCAGAGCTCAAGAGAGCAAGGCCTTCTTAGTAATACTGATAATCATGGTCGCTATCCTCATCATTCACAAAAACAAACAGGAACGAACATGCTTGCTGGCCTGAGGCAAGGCCGTTGGTCCTGGGATGAGTAGGCGGCCGGCTCTTTTTTTTTTTTTTTTTTCTTTTTTCTCACCGTGGTCCAGTTAATAAGCACTGAACACGCTGTAGTTTATAGGATTCCCCAGGCTTGCATCTCCAGGCCCTCCCACCATTTCTCTCCCTCCCTCTCCCTGTCTCTCCCTTTCTCCTGATTCTCTTAGAACCAAGGTCCAGTCACCTCTAAAAATCACTCTTGCCTATTTACTTACGGCCCAATGAGAGAGGAGAGAAAAAGTCTGAATTCTTATTAAAACCAGCTAAGTCTGTAGACAGATCCACACTGGCTCAAGTTCACCCCGAAGGTGTTCGCCCCACACCTTTCTGTGAGGGTCCCCCAACCCCAAATTTAGTTGATTATGTTTCCTCTCCTTCAGCTCTATGCTTTTGACTCGTAAGACTAACTTAATAAAACTAACTTATCTTTCTGTCTACATTTCTTCCATCACTCTTGGTGAAGAACAAAGTAGCTCTTGGTTATATGTCATTCTAGTACCTGATTTTCTTAAGTAATGCTAGTTTTAGGAGGACGCGTTGATCTCCGCACACGTGCTCAGAGGACCGGGCCTCCCATTTCTTCTCGAGGTCCCTTGCTCCCTCGTCCCTTCAACCCCCCAGTGACCTCTCCGTGAGCAGCAGCCGCAGCGGCGGTGGGGACAGGCGCTGCGCTCCCAGCACCGGCTGCACCAGCAACGCCAACCTCCTGGCGCCTGCTGACTCAACACGCACTGCCTGCTGGTTCAGAGGCACAGGAGGAAGGTATGGCAGGAGGCAGAGGACGTCAGGTTAACCGACTTCCTAACACCGTGAGGATGCCTGCCCGGTGCTGACGCAGTGGGTGAAGCATCGACCTGGAATGTGGAATGCTGAGGTCGCCGGTTCAAAACCCGGGCTTTCCGGGTCAGAGCACATATGAGAAGCAACTACTACGAGTCGATGCTTCTCACTCCCCTCCCCCCCCCCCCGCTTTCTCTCTATCTCTCTCAAATCAATAAACCTTAAACAAGCAAACAAAACACCTTGAGGACAACAGCAGCAACTGCTCCCTACGAGCATCGCCCCGCTGGACATATCCGTGGCCCACTGAAGCTCCACCCACCAGCACCCCGTTCCTCAGTTTGGGGGGCCATCGGCTTAGCTCCTCTACTGGTGTGGATGTGAGCCCGGTATACTCCTCTGAAGGCAAGCCTAGGCCCACCGGCTGCAGAACCACCGACCTTCCCGTTTGTTCCCAGCAGACTGAAGCTCCCCCCCAGGCAGCCCGACAGGATGTCGACACTCCCGTGTGGGTTTGCCACATCATAGCTGCCTGCGTGTTCTGCGCATTCTACTGACAGGGCAGAATGAATGCACGCAGATAGACAGGCCTGGTCAGGGCCTCTTGTCAATTAGCTGTCGTGATTAGTTCCGCATTGCTTCAAAACAGCTCCCTCCCACCCCCATCCACCAATAACTAGTCCATGAACCAACAATTTTTAACAAACAGGAAACACCCAGGAGAGTTGATGGTAAGCAAATGAAATAAGATCTTGCTTTAAATGATTTGTTCTTTATTCAAAGAACAACATCTGCCTAAAATAATTGAATTCTATTTTAGAGTCTTGTTGGATTTTTATGTTAACACCTCAAATTGGCTCTATTTAAAATATGTATGATATCAGTCAACGGATCAAGGGTTCTGAAGTTCAATGCTCTCTCATTTCTACAGTTTCAAGTCTCGTGATTTCAGTACATGTATCCAACTGGTTCAAATTCCTTCCATCGATGATAATAAATACAGATTAGGATTCTTGAAACGAGTCTGCCGGCTAAGGCACGGACACACTTGGTTTCGATACATGCCACAGTGACAAACACGTTCATCTACTAGTTGTGACATTGCTCAGGGATCAGGAGGCAAAGGGAGACACCCAGCATGTTTCTCACCCAAAATGATGCTTTGGTTTAAGGAAATATTTTCTCAAAATCATGTTACTTGATTTTTAGCTAATTTAGAACACATCTGCCATCACCTTACCCAAAGCCAAGGAAAATAATACTGTAATATTGAAATTAGAACTTAAGAGTCAAACTTTTCCCAAGCTTCATAATAAAGCTACTTTTCTGGACAACTTGGCAGGGTCTCCTCCTTCTGCCTGTGAATGACTGAGCCTCGGAGAGCTCGCCTGGCCGTTCGTCTGGGAAACAACAGATAACGTATCAGAAATAAATGTGGATGCGTAAAACCTCACGCGCTTGTGAAAGGACTCCCGTTTTGCTTGTGTGAATAAGATAGGGCAGTGACGACTTTCCACGTCGGTACTCGAAGGAAGAGGAAGACAAGAGCGGATTTGACAGACCCATCACCGGACCCTCCTGCACACAAACCCACAAAGCCAGATGGGACCCAGTCTTCTCTCTGACTTCTTCAGTAGTTGGCAGGCTGGGAATCATGAGCTGTGACAGCTGGTGGCCTGGCACCCAGGAAAGAGGTAAGACAGTTATCAAAACCTCCCCGGAGCTCCTCCCTCAGACCTTGTCACAACTGTTCAGGGTGCAGTAACCCCTGGGCTGCACCGTCCCGTTAGAACAGATCAAGTTCAGGAACAAGGGCGCTCGAATGCGTGGTCTAAGACCCCACGGGATCCAAGTGCCGACTGCCAGATGGCAATCTGTTGGAAAAGCAAGAAGGACATTCAGGAACAAGTAGGAATACTTAGGCAGATTCTGCAGCTCAAAAATACATGCTTTTGCTGTGCCCACCACCCAAAGTCAAATCTTCTTCCATCCCCATGTATTCCACCCCCTTTGTCCTTCCCCTGAGATACACAGACGATGTGTCATAAAATTGTATGCCGAAGCCTAGATAATCTTATTAACCGATGTCACCCCAATTTATTTCATTTTAACAGTGAATTCTCATTTAGCGGCCTGGTCTCAGTATTTGTTGATGTTCTCGCCTTCTTTTTAGACTCACAGCTGCAACCTTATTTTGAGACTTCACTCGCTCTTCTGGATTATTGCAGAACTTGTTAACGAGCTTCCTACCATACATGTGAGTTCCTCCAGATGTACTCTCCACCCAGCTGCCTGTGGGGGGTCTCCTAACAGGAACTAGAGCCAGCACCTGAGCCTCTCCTGCTTAAAACCCTCCAGTGCCGCACCCCCTGCTTGGGGCACTCTGAGCTCCCTTTTCCCCAGTTTAGCCCCTGCGGCCATTCCTGAGCTGACCACTAGCCCCCCCACACACACACACACCCCCACTCGCCTAGGTGTGGATTTTCTAGCCATCCTCCCTGATAAAGCCGCAGGAACCCTTACTGGGAAACTGAGTCACACATTATTTTCATTCTTCCTGGAACTTTTCTGTTTAGAAAACCCTTTGATTTCCTGGTGTCTTTCAATCAGAAGGTCTGAGGTTGTGCTGAGTAATATCCAGGGTGCCTTTCTAGAACCAGCATCATGTTGCCTTTAAGTTCTGTTCATTGGAAAACAAATTCTCGTATTTCTTTATCAAACACTCCTCACCCGCTCTCTGCTATGGTTTATTGCAAGCTCATGTGTCTTCAAGTCTAGGTGTCACCATCTGCTTTGCCGTTCGCCATTTTGTTGCAAGTGTAGGGCCCCAGGGCTGCTCCCCAGCCCTCCAGACTGATGGGGACACATGGGGATGCAGAGGCATGGACCCCATCCTACGTGTTTATGGAGCCTGGGGACCCAGGTGACTTCTGAAGAGAATGCTTTAGAACAACACAGAATACAGAATAACGACAGTAGCTGAGTTCACCTCGCACTGTCTACGGAGGGGTGCCCTTGGGCAAGTCATTTAGATTCCAGGGTGCTGGATTTCCCCAGGAGTCATAGCAGCTTTATCCACACCCCGCAGGTTTGTTGTGAGAATAAAACAACAACAAAAACAGGAAAAGTGATTTTCCACCTTTAAAACACCATGTGAGGGCAGTTACCTTTTTTCCTCAATAAGCCAAACCATTAGGATCACAATATAAAGCACTGCTCACGCTACTCTGAAACGTAGAGGCAGAAAATCCACAAAACGAGACTAGCATGCCCAGTGCTTTATATTGCAATTTAAAGGTTTTACTTCCCAAAATAGAAAAAAGAATTTTCTTCAGATTGTGAATTAAATGTGTCTTCTCGCCTAGTAGTCGAATATCAAACCTCTTTCCTAGACATCCAACTTGTCTTTTCAGGAATGAAAAATAGTCACAATTCATTTATTGTTACAATAACTGGATGCCAGAAAGCTTTTGGGGAAAAAAAACAGTAACATTACCATTTTATTTTACCTTAGGAACTATTTACATTTTAAGCAAAAAAACCCAAAACAAACAACTCTGACATACTCTATCTACTAAGAGCACCTGTAACAGAGATTTGTAATCTATACATGAACTCATATTTAAAAATAGAGAGGTTGGTATTTCTTCACTTCTCTTGAATGTTAACAACTACTGGTTACTAAAATAGTTATTTGTCCAGAGATACAAAGACTATTATAATTAAAAATGTTTAAAGAATTAAAATGAGTAAAATAAACATAAATTTCCCATAATAATAGAAATGATCATCAGGATAACCACTTAATTTTTCACAGGGGCCAAAGATATTAAATGCATTATATTCATATTTTCCAAAATATTTGAATGGCTAATATAGAATCTTTTTCAATTCTGCTTGAAATGTGTTCATAGTCTATTAATATGCTCGACAGGCAGCTGCGTGGTGCAGACATCAGCAGAGCAAGCTCTGAGGAGAAATGGGTCCCCGTGATGCGAAGACTGGCGGCTGGTCCCTCTCAGCTCGGCTGTGGGACAGCGTGCTCCTGTTCCGGAAAGTTCCTACACACCGTGGTTGCAGTCGGCAGATCTGCATCTGCCATGACTGGAGAGGTACCTGAGGCCTGCCACCACGGCGTTTCAGGTGTCACTGTTTAGCATTACTTGAATGTTTATTAAGAATAACATTTGCATGATGATCCGAAAATCATGAGCATGAATACATTCATGAGGTGAATGTGACAACTGTGTCATAGGGTTACAGTAGTTGCTATGTAGGTCACTTGAGATTACCGTACGTTACTGATGCTTTTAAAAGCGTAATTTATACTAATGCTCTAGCCAATGAAAAGTCTACACTAATCGATTCTCCTGTGTTGTGCTGCTAAGTGGAGTATTCTGCACTCCAGTATGGGTAGGATAGCATCTCTAGTGCATTAAAATAAAATTCAAGCAGGCTTCATTATAAGGCAGGAGACAGTTACTCAATAATAATATAGAAACACACTCCTGGGACAGAATATTCAAGTCTCTGGGCTGTCAGAGAGCCCAGAATTACGACCACTGAGCCAAACTCCACTTAGCGTGAAAACAGATTCTCCCGAGTCCAATGTTGTAAAAAAAAAAATTAAAAATAAGGTCTAAGGCGACACACTCTGCTATCATCAGCAGCTGCTGTGTTGGGACACGCTAGCTGGTCGGTGACCTCTGTGAGCGTGCGCACAGCAGAGTCCTCACGTGGTGGGCCAGTTGGAATAGAGCCACAGGTGGCTCAGCAGACCACTCCCTATGGCAGGGGTCCCCAAACTTTTTACACAGGGGGCCAGTTCACTGTCCCTCAGACCGTTGGAGGGCCGAACTATAAAAAAAAAATCTATGAACAAATCCCTATGCACACTGCATATATCTTATTTTAAAGTAAAAAACAAAACGGGAACAAATACAATATTTAAAATAAAGAACAAGTAAATTTAAATCAACAAACTGACCAGTATTTCAATGGGAACTATGCTCCTCTCACTGACCACCAATGAAAGAGATGCCCCTTCTGGAAGTGCTGCGAGGGCCGGATAAATGGCCTCAGGGGGCCGCATGTGGCCCGTGGGCCGTAGTTTGGGGACCCCTGCCCTATGGGGTGCAGGAGGGAGGCGTCAAAACGGCACGGAGGCCAGAATGTTGCCACGTGTGCGGAAAGTAGGGGAGGGAGAGGAGGCTGCTAGCAGTCTGAGGAGGTAAGAACAGCCTCTGGACAGAACCAGGGGCAGGCCTGTGTACAGACAGGGAAATGATTCTAGATTCAACCACGTTATGTTGTATAAACGGAGACGGAGAACAAGGCATTCGTCCCAGGTGCACAAACGGGTGAGCTGAAATGAAGGGATGATTATGTTACAGATTCCCATCCCAGGGTGTTACTGTTAATTATATTACTTTATATGAACTAACAGGCTTCGATCTACACACGGTTTCACAGAAGCACTACAGACTAGGTCATGCAGTCACTGAATCATTTGTCATGCGTCTCCTGTGTGCCAGGCTCTGTGGGCGGTGTTCGAGAGGAACGACGTAAGATTCAGCGCCGCATCCAAATGTTCCATGATTTTAGTAGAGGACGTAAAATACCAAACATTTGACAAAGGAATGTGTAAACAGACCGAGGGAATTCAAATAACGGAGAGACCAATCCAACTCTGTTTCAAACTTGAGTAACTTCAAAGCAAATGGTATAAAGTACTCTTACCAATAGTGGGGGGTGGTTGTTAAAATGTTTTCCATTTATTCTCATCTTAAACTGGTCTGGTCAAATCCCAATAAAATGAGCGTAGACGTGGGTTACTTGTTCAATCCGCTGGACAGCTGGAATCCAGGGGACAGCTGCGTGTTCCGCTCTCATTTCTGCCCACCCCAGTCTAAGAATATTCTTGTTACAAAATTCCGCCTATGTTTTCAAAGTATTTTGGGATCTCAGGACTGGGAAACTTAATGTAAATAAAAATGATTGATGGCAAAAAGAATATAAAGTAACAAAGGTTATAAAAATACATTGACATACCATTACCCATAACATGGAATCGCCATTATATTCTGCCCACTGAATTAGTTATGTTAATAACAGTTTCTTTTGGAGGCTGCAGACATGTCTCCATGAAAGCCCTAATATTAAGTTCGAGAATTTTCTTAGACAACAAATAATGAACTCACAATTAATGTGTGTCCTTTTCCTTTTAGTAAAATTTATACTCTCATTCTCCTACTTACAAATGACTCCGTGGGGAGTGTTTCTCTCTACTGTTTACAATGAAGCCGCCCCAGTTGGTGCTCAACTATTTTAAATGTTTAATGAGTTCATAACGAACCTGGGCACTTCTCAGAACGTGGCGGCTCTGAGCGCGTGAGCAGGGTCCTTATCTGGCCGTTTTAACATCAGAACCCTGCAGATATGTTGTTTTTTTTTTTGGTTTTGGTGGCTTTTTTTAAGCACAAATAAACAGATAATCCTTTCCAGGGTACAGAAAGCCGCATGGCACACGCACGCATGTTCTGAGGGGGCAGCCCTGTCACTAATGGAGAGGAACGAAGGGGAGGAGATAGATGAACGAGATGATAAGCTGTTACCATGGTAGCAACATCTGCACTACAAAACACAACCTTTAAAAATGAATTTTTTTTAAATTTATATGTGTTCATGAACAGATTATCCCAGTGCCAACCAAAACCAGGTATTGGGGATGGAGACTGAACCCTGGACAGAGACCAGCATCTCAGGGAGAGCTGGCCTACGCTGGGGAAAAGCCTCGCTGAGCCGGGGGACAGGGACGCCGTCACAGGCACAGCCAGGTGTCTACCCCCGGCTTCTCCGCCGCCCCTCTGCAGCTGTAGCGTCACCCAGCCTGCCCTGCGTCTGCGCGGACGCATTCGGTGTGGGAAAGTCATCTCTCCCGCTGGAAGGCAGGCTCCTTGCGGGAAGGGACCTCTCCTGAATCTCAGCGGCTGTCGTGCATAAAATACGCACTTAATACATATCTGATGAATGACATTGGTGAATAATTGAGGACACCTGAATGAAAGCTAAGCCTAAATTGGGATAAAAATACGGAAACGCCAGGAAAGGAAGACCGATTGTAAAATGCAGGATGCGTTCCATGAGGGTTCGCTGCGCGCTCCAGCTGACTGGCCTCGCGTCTTTGAGAACCTCCTTTGCGGAGAAGATTCCGGAGCCGGGCTCCGCCGCCACGGAGGTGGGTGCGGGAAAGGCACCCACGGGCACAAGGAAGAGAGAGTCTGTTTTGTTTTGTTTTTTCTTCCTCTGACTAGCACTTATCTTCCCATCTGTGGCTGGACGTTCCCACTTCACGATACAAGGAAATGTTTCAAACAGAAACGCCCCTGGTTGTAACATAATGACGAAAAATGACATGAAGACGTCAAAATAAAATAGCATTAAAAACTTTTCTTAAAAGTCAATTTTAATACATGAGGACTGTGTTATAATATGGCAAGGGTAGAAGAAAGAAATATATATCTTTGAACTTGGTTAAAAAAGTTCAGAGCTGCAGACTGGAGCTTTATTTTGTTTAGATTTAGTTCAGAAATGAGCACTTAGTCTGAGTTTGGCTCTGGGCTTCACAATTGAATGAGGCATGGTGACCACCTCAAGGTGCTTACAGACTGACTTGTAGACCACAATAATTCAAAAGCACATCACAGATGTTTCCCACACACAGGAGCTCTAATAATACTCTACGCTGAAAAGCAGGGGTTAGAATACAGACACGGAAGGAATCAGCAATACAGGGGACCCTAGGGAGGCGGTGCATCCCAGTACGGGCCCAGATTCCTTAACCTGCCCCACATCAGTGGGGAGAGGCTGTGGTATTATCCACTTTCTCATAATTCAGAAAGGAATTACACTAAGCAAAACATCGACCCTGTGGACTAAGTTGATTCTGAATTCCAGTTGAAATTCCAAGAAGGTAGAAATCCCAGAAGTCCAAGGATTACAGGAGTATCCTAACAACCCAAGGTTGGGATCCAGGGCCACCCGGGACCTCATCATTCCTCAGCAGTTACTGGACTAATGAGGAGCTGGGAAGAACATGTTTCCCTGGGTCATAGAAAACTACAGTGGTACCTTGAGAGACGAATTTAATTCATTCTGTAACCGAGCTCGTAAGTCAGTCAACTCGTATATCAAACTGCCCATACTGGACCCGTGCGCCAGTGTGCCAACGTGTGTCAGCTCCCGGAATCAAGACTCGTACCTTGGAATTTTGCTTGGATCGCAAACAAAAATACGAACCGAGTCACAGCTCATATCTTAAAAAAATTTGCATGTTGGTCTGTTTGTATCTCAAGATACCACTGTACAAACGAATAATATGTGGCAGGTTTCTAAATTCTAAGATATCAACTTGTCAAACCATTTGTCATACCTCTCTAATTTTAAAGGGAATAGCATTTATCAGAAAAAAGTTGAAGTGGCTTAGTAAAATTATTTGGTGTATCTTTTTTATTTTTATTATATATTTATTTATTTATTATTTTAGGAAATGCCTCACACAAAGAGATTGGATTTTGGATGCTGATAACTGATTTGTAAAAGCAGGTAATGTTTTGCCAACAAATTAGATAGCCTTATGAAATGGATAAATCCAGAAAAACATACACTCCTGGAACTCATTCAAGAAGACGTAAAATATGAAGAGACCTGTAGCAAGTACAGATATGAATTCATAGTTCTACAGTTTCAACGAAGACAAACCTAAGCCCAGGGGGATTACAGGTAAATTCAACCAAACACTCAACTGGTTTTCTACAAGGGTACAAGATGATTCCATAAATAACAGTAATCTCCTCAGCAAATGACGCTGGGACAGCCGGATGTACATACAAGAAAATGAAGCTGAGATCCTACATCATGCTGTATATGTAAAAATTCAGTTAAGTGGGTCATAGGCCCACACGCAAGGGATAATACTGGAAGACTCTTAGAGGATAACTTAGAAGTACACCCTCATGACCTTGGGATTGGAAATGGTTTCTTAGATAGGACACAAAACGCAGAAGCAAACAAAGAAAATATGGATGCACTCAATTTTAACTTTTGTACATCAAGAACATCACCAATAAAGTAAAAAGATAACCCATCAAAGGGGGGGAGGGGAATATTTGCAAATCACATATCTCATGAGGTATTAGTATCCAGAGCATATGAAAAAATTCTTGCGGCCTGACCTGTGGTGGCGCAGTGGATAAAGTGTCGACCTGGAATGCTGAGGTCGCCGGTTCAAAACCCTGGGCTTACCTGGTCAAGGCACATATGGGAGTTGATGCTTCCTGCTCCTCCCCCTGTTCTCTCTCTATCTCTCCTTCTCTCTCTCTCTCCCCTCTCTCTCTAATAAAAATGAATAAATAAAATCTAAAAAAGTAAATAAATAAATTAAAAAAAAAAAAATTCTTGCAACACAACAAGAAGACAACTATCCCAATTGAAAAAGTTGACAAAGGACTTGACAGGACATTTCTCCAAAGAATGCATAAATGGCCAATAAGCGTATGAAAAGTTACTCATTACCATTATTCATTAGGGAAATGCAAATCAAAACCAGGGCTACTACCACTTTTCATTAGGATGGCTATAATAACAAACAAACAAACAATATTGGGTGTTGGTGAGAATGTGGATGAACGGTAAGCCTTATTTCTTGCCAGCGGAAATGTAAACTGCTGTAGCCACTCTGAAACACCATGTCCGCACGGATTCTTGTGCAGAGCCATTCACAACAGCACGGTTGTGGTAGCAGAAAAGTGTTAATGCAGATAGATGCACACCAGCTGACGAAGAGACAGACACACTGCAGCGCAGTCACACGGTGGAACAGTATTTGGCCACGAAAAGGAACGGAGTTCTGATACATGTAACAGACACGGATGAGCCTTGAAACATGACGCTAAGTGAGAGAAGAAAATTACAAAGGACCACCTATGACAGGTTCCCATTTATAGACCACAGCCCAACAAGGCAGACCCACAGAGAGGGGAAGAGGATTCCCGGGGGGCGGGGGATGAGGACGAAAATGGGGGGGGGGGGTGCGGAGCACTGCTAAGGGCACAGGCTTTCCTCTCAAGACAGTGGGAGCGTTCTCCAGTTAGAGGGTGTTGATGGCTCCACAGCTCTGTACGTGGACCCAAAACCACGCACTGTATATGCACTTTAAAAATGTTTTCTGATGAAAAATTTCAGACACGCACTAATGTCAGAATGTGTCATGGACCCCTGGTACCTGTTATGCGGCTGAAATGTACATATTGATGCTTTGACAATCTTCCTGTGGTATTAGATGGCACTGTTAGGTATGTCAGGTATGATGAGGTGTGATAAAATGTGTTTGTGTGTGTGTACATATATAAGTATATATAATATACATGTAGTATTTATAATAATGATACAGAATTTATGCCTAGAGGTAAGGGCACATCATGCTTTGTATATTCACTATACATTGTTATTATATTGTAATAAAAAGTAACAGACTGGTAAAAAGTAAAAGTAGTTGGCCCAGTTAAAACTGATTTCTGGGAAAAACTCACATTGTATTTAAAAAGTATTCCTCTCTTTATCAGCATTAGAAGTATTCTGGAACTTCTATAGACTCTGACTCAGAGTCTAAGGTCCAAACATGATTATCCACATTTCCCTGTGGGCAGGAAATAAGTCTGAAAGGGAATAATCAGTCTCCAGCACTACTGCAGCGGGTCCCTGGCTCTGCCTACGGTCCACGTGTCTGTGTCCATAGATTACCCATTGATCTAAATACAGAGAAGCCCGATTTGCTCTATTTTCTCATCTTATGGTCCAGTGGCTTCCTTCTCAGTCAGATCTAAATACAGAAATGACCGAAGCTCATCTACACAATTATGAAACTTAAGGATCGGGTGTCTCATTGATGGACAGCAGGACATCATGACTGCTGATGATAAGCTTGCGATGATACTGGACAATACTTATGACACAACATGAAGCCGAAAAACCAGGCTATGACAGGGACTGACATTCCCATCCAGAACAACAGACCCGTGAAGGTGTTTTCCTCTGGGGCTTCAGGTTTGGAAAATTCCACACCCTAAGATTCACCATGGAATTTGACTACCCATAGCAAACATAAAAAAGTAAAGGCCATGGTCTCAATCCTATTTGGTACTTCCTGTAATAGAGATGTGTCCCTTATTGATGTTAGCTATATACACCCCCTATTACAGTACCTGGTCTTTATGCGATCATGTGACTGTACTTTTTAACAGCCTCAGAAGCCGTGCTGGGACCTCCCAAACTATCATTTGTAATATGTATCTTACTAGAAATATTACCCCCATTTTGTTAAAGACTTTTTCATTTCTTTTGTTCTATTTTTTCTCTAAGGCTCATTAGTGCTATGTGATCATAAACATCTTCTAAAGGTTTGGGAGGGATCGTGACCCAGCTATGTTTTGTGCTGTTATATGATATTAAAACAAATATGTTATCATAGTTAAACAATAAATCTTAATAAAAGGAAAACATACAAAATGATGCCATTTACTGAAATGAGAAGAAGAATGGAAACAGATGAAATTATACAGTTCACTAATAAAGCTCATGCGTCCCCATTCAGCTTATGAATGCTTTTAACCACTCAAGCTGAGATAAGTGTCAAAGCCACCAGACTTTACATAGAGTGCCATCAAGCTCTAGTTGTTAAAATGTAGAAAGTGTGACTAAGTCTCCAGTCAGGGGCCTACTTTGTGACTGACCTGCTGCAATTCCTTTGTGATGCATATTGAACAATTGTTTCATTCAAATGAGCATCACCAGGAAAGCTTAATGTGTTCTCTCTCTGCAGCATTTATAGTCAGGAATTCCCCTTGATTGAAAATAAGAAACAAGCCATGCGGACACAAATGGCAGTATGTCCTCTTTTCTTAGGACCCAGCAGTATTCCATTGTATATATGTACCACATCTTCTTTCTCCAGTCATCTATTGAGGGACACTTTGGTTGTTTCCATGTCTTAACCACTGTGAATAATGCTGCAGTGAACGTGGGGTGCATAAATCTTTGCAAATAAATGTTTTCAAATGTTTTAGTAGATGCCCAGAAGAGAGGTTCCTTCCTGGGTCATATGCTAACTCTGTTCTTAATTTTTTGTGAAGCCTCCAGGCTGTTTTCCATAGTGGTTACACTAGTTTATATCTTGAGAATATCACGCTGTGTGAAGTAAGTCAGACAGATAGTCAATCCCAGTAATACGTGGGGTATAAAACTCAAAGCAACAAACAAGAAAAAGCAACGAACAAAAACTCATAGACACAGACAAGAATATGGTGGTCGTCAGAGGGAAGGAGGCTGGGAGGCATCAAGGTTAAAGGGGCTTAAATACATGGTGACAGAAGGAGGTGCAATTTGGGGTGATGGACACACATGCAATGGACAGATGGTGTATCATAGAACTGCACACTTGAAACCAAAATAATTTTATTAGCCAGTGTCACCTCAATAAATTTAATAAAAAAGAAAATAGAGAACCAGGTATGTTTGAATCGTCAACCTCCACCATACTGCATTCTATGTTCTGGTTAATTTTATGAGTAAAAAAAGGACCATGTGTTTTACTTATTCGCAGTCTAAGTAATAAATCTTGATTCGCTGAAGAAACATTCATGGTATGTATTATAAAAACATAAGAAATAGAATGTTTGGTGTAAATTGTTGTTTACAATTAAGCTTCCATCCTTATGCAAGCCTGTCATTCTATTAATGTGTGATTATTTTGGTCTTATGATACCACATGGCAAAAAATATATACATGTGTTGTGGGTCACACTTGTGTTTTTTTTTTCAAAGATACAGTTCTAGGAGCTATCCAAGTGTATGCAAATAAAAAAAAAGTACAGTGTTATCATCCTGTCTGCTGTTATATGTTTTAATAGCCTCCAGTTCTGATGTTTAAAGTCATACATACACATGCATGCTATGCAGAGAGCTACCCCTCAGTTTCTAAAATCGCTGGCCTTTCAGACATTTTTTCCTGGTGTTTTTCTAAAAAAAAATAAGCAGATGAATGTTGCTAAAGTGGAAACTTAGTCTTCTGTAGATCCTGACGAAGGAAGCAGACGAGGAGAGTGGAAGCTGCACTATCGAGGCGCCGCAGGGAAGCAAGCCCTTCTTCCCACACGTGTGCATGTCGGGTCAGCCCTCAGGGCCAGGGCTCCGCCGTGGGGCCAGACCCGCTACCCACAGGCACTTCACGACTTGAACCAGAGCTTTCGGGTCCTCATTTCAGCGAATTCCGCTACTTCTCATTCCAGCAGGACTTAAACTCTTATCTCTGGACACCAGGCCTGCAGATAGGGCCTATCGCAGCAGCTCCAATTTCCAGAGACTACGCCACGCCGTGACCCAAGTGAGATTAAATCCCTCCAGACAGGCTGAGTAAATGGTCCATAGCTCGTCCCTGTCACTCCTGCTAATGCCTCCCTGCCGTGAAAGAGGCTGGCACGGTGTCAGTCTCCTCACATTCTTAGCTGTCCTCTCTCTCCCTTGCTTCTGTGGGCGATTCCAGCACCGGGCTCTGTAGGGAGAAGGAGACACTCAGAGGCAGCAGCTCCTGAACTCTCTCTTCTCAAGCAGTTAGGAGTCGGTGGGCAGGTGTCAGTGTATTGCTGGTTATGTAAGAAAGCCCGTTTCTCTTTGACATCTTTCCGGTAAGGTTCTCCCGCCTTGCCCTGTGTACCCCCTCCCTCGGGAAAGACCCTGCAGTCAGTGGGCACAGACCCTGATGCCACTTAGCATAGTATCGGGATCAAACAGAGTTTACTTCCATAACAGGTGTCTACAGTGGAGGGCCAGTGGGATGGGAGGTGGTCATGGTGATATGTTTGACTGCCTGGTGATACCTGATATAGGAAAATTAGATAGGGAGACAGACAGACAGGCAGACAGATAGCTAGACGACCACTAGGAAGAAAGACAAAGGAGACCCAGGATGACTAGGATGGGACTAATGGAGGATGCTGTTTTATACAGTGTTGTGGACCATAAATAGCAAAAAGCCATTGCAGATTCGAGGCTTAGCAAAAGGCTAAGTCAGGGGTCCCTAAACTATGGCCTGTGGGCTGCATGTGGCCCCTGAGGCCATTTATCCGGCCCCGCTGCACGTCCAGAAGGGGCACCTCTTTCATTGGTGGTCAGTGAGACCACCGTAAAGCGTAGCGTCACTCACGTACAGTACTACTTCTGGTGAGGTGGGACGCACGCGTCACAGCTCTGGAAGCGCGTCATATCACTTGTTACGGCTAGCAGTGACAAATACGGAACCAGACATTGACCATCTCATTAGCCAAAAGCAGGCCCATAGTTCCCATTGAAATACTGGTCAGTTTGTTGATTTAAATTTACTTGTTCTTTATTTTAAATATTGTATTTGTTCCCGTTTTGGTTTTTTTACTTTAAAATAAGATATGTACAGTGTGCATAGGGATTTGTTCATAGTTTTTTTATAGTCCGGCCCTCCAATGGTCTGAGGGACAGTGAACTGGTTCCCTGTGTAAAAAGTTTGGGGACCCCTGGGCTAAGTTCTACCCCCTTCACCTCCATATTGGCTGTGATGCTGAGTATTTACACCCACTTCACTTGCTTCCTTAAGTTGCTGGAAGCAATTTACATGCCCTTCCTCTTACTCTTTGTCCAGATGTTGGTTGATTTCACTTATGCAAGGTGGGGGGATTTCTGTTTATGCCTTGGGAGAGTTCCTGTTTTAGTCTCAGATGTGTAACTTTGTAACAAGGACTTTCTTGATTTGCATATGGCTAGATAATAAAGCAAACTGGGGCTATGGGGCACTCAGATATTGCCATCAGCATTTGAAGAGTCCTCCCGGTGCCATTTTTTCTTAATAATTTCCTTAATTCTGCACCGTTATTAGGAGCCGCGCTGGTCTGTGGCAATACAGGGTCACCAGGGAAAGCCTCTTCAACAAGGTGGCTTTACAATCTCTGCAAGTGGGTCCTGGCCAGTTGGCTCAGTAGTAGAGCATTGGCCCAGTGTGTGGATGTCCCGGGTTCAATTCCCAGTCAGGGCACACAGGAGAAGCACCCATCTGCTTCTCTACCCCTCCCCTTCTCGCTATCTCTTTTTCTTCCCCTCCTGCAGCCATTGGCCCTAGGCACTGAGGACTGCTCCATGGCCTCCACCTCAGGCACTAAGAAGAGCTCTGTTGCTGAGCAATGAAGCAATGCCTCAGATGGGAAGAGCATCGCCCCCACTGGACTCTCTGGGTGGATCCAGGTCGAGGTGTATGCAAGAGTCTCTCTGCCTCCCCTCCTCTCACTGAATAAAAAATAAAATCTTTGCAAGTGAATTATAACTGTATATGAATTTAACTTTTCTGGGGTTAGGTCTGGTCAAGAGAATATTTTAAAAGCAATAGGTTCCTGGCCACAAACCTGTCATTTCAGAGACAAATGAGTCCTCATGAGACCCGTTCACCTCTAGGACTTCCCTTAAAAATCAACAAGCTGAGTGGATCTGTGAAATCTGGGGCTTTCTTCTTTATTGCCCTTTGCAGGGGTGCCCTAGAGGTAAACGGAGGCTCGTGGGTGATTAGTATGATGCTGTCACACTGGCAACTTGGTGTGTAGAACACCATACTTTTTAGAAGTTATTTTGTCTACTTTAGAAAAAGCATTGAAAGCTGCAGACTATTTACAGTGTACCTGGAGATGTGATCTTTTTTATTATAACATAAAATCTGATTGAAATTTCAGCAGTTACTATCTTATGAGGTATTCATTTGAAAGCTAATGTAACGAATATCAATAATTTTGCTGATTAACTCATATTTCTGTGCCATGTTTCTGACACCTGTCCTCAATGTGCCTACTTACTCATTTTGCATTTCTTTCCAAAGGCTCTGACAATTCAAAGGGCGTACTGATGCAAGGTGGGTGTCTAGGAAAATCTCTGACGCAGGCAGGGTTTGATTAACGAACACGGGCTCTGGGATTGGACGGACGTGGGTCTCAGGCCGCCCGGACTCGGCATCGCTAGGAGACCTTCAACTTCAGCCCAAGGTTTCCACTGGATCCCTCTGGCCTTGGACAGCCACGCATGACACTGTGGTTATGAGCTCTTTTAAAAAACAAAACAAAACAAAACACACACACAACTATTTTTAGTGAACTTGACCTCTTTAGGGCATTTAAGATGATTTTGAAATATATAAAGTAATAAAACTAGGGGCTTTCGTCAGCATGACCAGTTTTCTTAAACTAGGAATTTCCTTGTAGCTTAATTAAATTTCATAACTGCAGTAGGTTAAATCCCTTTTGTTGAAAGTTGACTTTTGGACCAAACACGCTCCCTCTGGAGAAAGAGTCCGTTGGGACGAGGTGTAGGTGACACCGATGACTGACTCCGGCACTTCTAATGTCTGCGATTGTGTCTAAAGCAGAAAACAGGATTTTTCATTTGAAGGGTTACTTGAAGGATAGCACTTACACATTTTTTGAAATCCCTCAAACTTGAAGCTGCAAGTACAGAGAGTAAGTTGTTATGTGAATGCCTTATCACACCCGAAAACTTTTGAGTGGATCTCTCGCAAACAAGACATTCTCCTACCTAATCACTGTCCATTCATCCAAATTAGGAACGAAGGCTGAAGCATTCCAATCCTTCCATCCGTGGGTCCCTGTTATGTCCTCCCTACCGACAGAAACTGGCTGAGACCCGGACCTTGGGTTTCCTGTCACGGAGCTTTAGAAATTTAGTCTGGAGAGGTTCCCAGCCCTTCCACGGCCATTAGACCTCGGCGCTTCTCAAGATTACAGGACAGTTCCTTTACAGAATACCTGTCATTTGGGCTCACACGCTATTTCTTCACAATGCTGGTTAGGCGTCTTTGGCAGGAAAGCCCAGCAGTGATATTGGGTCCTCCCCGCTGCCTACTACCAGGGGGCCCGCAGCCCCCGTGCCCCCATCGCTGGGGAAGCTCACAGGGATACTTACTGAAGGCAACATGTGCCAAACTCCACACTGCCAAGTGTCCTTGGTAATTAGCGTTTCAGGGGAGACTTTGAAAAGCTATTTATGTTCTGTTCCTTATTAAACTCTCAGCTTATGCACAATGGACTTAGGGATTTCCATTGTATTTTATAGGATCTATTCGGTTACGACAGCACTTTTTGTTATTGCTGTTGACCAGGTGGAGCCTTTCCAAGTTGGTTCCTGTGTCCTCTGTCACACGTCTCATGATGTCAGAGGCACAGCTGACACAAAAGGAGGCTCCAGGCCCATCTTTTTCTCTGCCCTGGTCCTGCAGTCAGCTCTGGTTACTTTTAGTGAAAAATGATGTTTAGACACCAAGACTTCGGTGCTAGGCGTGCTTAGTGCTTCTGAGGCATCACTGCTTCCCCAGCCTCGCTGTGGACTGAGAGAGGGGACAGACATACGTGTGTGTGTGATATATATGTATACATGTGCATACATACATGCACACGTATGTTAAGTCTATATTTCTCTATCTAGTTGTATTAAAATCAGAAATTCACACCAATAATCCAAATTCCAATCTAACTCGAGTAGGGTTTATTTTCAGGCACTTTCCCTACTTGTGACTTGTCCTCTCTGATGACAAGGAACCCGGCTGCTGGCACCACTAGTGTTGTGCACTTGATGAGTCCCCATGTCCCCACCAGCCCACGCGCAGCTGCTCCCTCCACACATGCCTTTCATACGCACCCGGGCTCCGACACCCTGGCAAGCCACCTTCCGGAAACTGCCCTCCCTCCGCTCGGGTCTGCCTGCCCAGGGCAGGCGGTCAGCCCTCTGACCACACCCCTCAGCCGTCTGGGCTCTCCAATCCTGCACCAGGACCGCCACCCTGCACAGGGGCCCTGGTCACCTCCATGCAGGGTCCTGGACCCCGTCACTGGGGTGCCACACCGTGTAGGTGCACTTGTCACTTGTCCGGGCTTCAGGCATGCCCTGGGCAGTCGCATCCACCGATGTCCCGCACCTCCATCTGGGACGCCACGGCTTCCCCCTCCCCCACTGCACACGCCCCTTCCCCTGCCCTCGGAACTGAACTGCGCAGAAAGGCAGGGGAGAGCGGAAGACAGACGGGAAACGGGAAGTATACGCTCAGCACAACATTTAAGTGACAAATTTAGGTACAAATCCAATTAATTTGATTAATTACTGCTAACACCAATAACTCAAGTGAAGTACCATTTGTACAAACAGACACTGGAAGCCTGGTTAAATTTGTATATAAGCAGGCAATGAAAATGAATGGTAACATAGTAATAAATTCTCTTCCTTTCAGCTGGGTGTCTTGAGGCATTTCAGAAAACATCCCACAGTTAGCAGTCTTAAAACAGAAGGGAAATACAGTATTACTCACAATAGAGGAACCCAGGTATACACATAAATATCTCCTTGGACTTCCCAGGTTGCATTCTGGAGATTAAATTCCCAGTTCCTGATAAAACGCTATTTTAAAAATATACTATATGCATTTACGTTTATTTTCTCTAAATGTTTCGAGCTACCTTCAAGATAGCCAGCTGGGGAGGAGGTGGTAGGCCTGCCAGACCCCGCCGCCCAACCTCGGGAAGAAACAGAGGGCGTGGCCCGCTGCTGATGAAGCATGCAGGAGGCCCAAACCACAGACCTGCTGTTTCTCATCGAAATCATCGCCATTTGCCACCGGCATTCCATGGTCCCCAACTTCAAAGACTGGAGTAAATACAAGTGAAAAAAGACAGAAGTGCTTCCCTTCCCCCTCCTGTCCCTGGAGTACCAAGCTCAGTCCCAGGGCAGCGCCCGGCACCTGGGAGGGACTGGACATCACGCGTGTGTGCCACACACGCCCGTGAGCTCTCTCATCTTTCTGCAGCGCTGACATAGGCACAAAGTGGAACTCCAGAGGACAGGAGCCCACCCCGAGTCACAGAGGCTCCCGGGCGTCACTGCTGAGGCAGAGGTGACATGAGCACCCCAGGCCAGACCCAGCGTGAGGCCCGAGACAGGCTTTGTCTCATTCTTCCTTAATTAAAGCAACATGGTTTCAAAGGCGGTCTCAACCCCTACGGAAAAAGACACACAGAATTCACTGAAAAGATTTTTCTCGGAAAAACCTGCCTTCCTTTTGGCCCCAGCGTTATTCACGGACGGGTTGGCAAAGGTCGGCTTACGGGTGTGAGAACGCAACATTACTGTGCTCACGTACTCACAACTGTGAATGATTGTATTATTTCCATAGAACAACTGTAAACCGACTTCTGCCCAGCTCTCTGTTTAGACTCTTACCTTTTATGCCTGGAAATTGATTTTTTTTAAAGGACTCCCCAAATGTAGCTACATGCCCTCCATTTCTACTTGCTTCAGCCAGATCTCTAAAGTAAAGGCAGCGACGTACATCGAGCTCTGCGCCACACTGGACAACAGGGTAGCACTTTGCTTCCGCTGGCTCCAATGTGTTTTTTTGACCCCAGTGATGGTGCAGCCGACGCCCACGGCCTGGAAAGAGCAACCCTGCTGGGACTGTCACACAGGACGCCCCCGGGACGCCGACCCCGTACTGAGGAGGAAACAGAAGTCGGAGACGCGCGGGGGAAGGCCTCAGACCACACGTGCTTTCTCAGGACGGGCGGCGGCGCGCGTGGCGGGCAGGGGAGCCGGCTGCGCAGACTTGAGGTCTCAGCGGTGACCTGCTCGGCAAACCGGGCAGAGCGCACCCGGTCCGCCTTCCTCGTGCTTGTCCGCCCTGCTCCCTCGACGCGGTGCTGGCTCTCCCGTTCCCCATCGTCCGCCCGACGTCATCACGGAGACAGGTTTACGCAGCATTTGCCACACGGAGAATTTCTCTACGTGCCACCAGCCCACGTGATTATCACGTGGGCAGCTCTGTGTCCGCCGGCGGGTCGAACTCGGGGAAGGCTTACTTTTATGCTTTTCTGGGTGGTTGGCTTTGGATTAATAAAAGGGGAGAGACAAATCCCCTCTACCTTGGACAGATAACACAGTGGACACGAGTTCATTGCAGACTTTATCCCCGGCTTGCTGGCTTCCTCGTCGCGGCACCAAGAGCAGAGGGAAGCCGAGTCCGTGTAAGATGAGAGGGCGCTCAGACATCTTTCTCCTGCAGACAGCGGCATTAAGGATTGAAAGGAGGAGTAACAGAATCCGCTCTCCCTCATTTGCTATGCGGGGGAACGCCCAGGGTCGTCCTCCGTTCCCGGGACACTCCGCAGCTAGCCCGTTTCTAGACTGAGCGGGACACTGCTTTCCCACACACCGGGTGTCGGCTGACACCGGCCTCCCATACAGCCGCACCACAAAGCTTCCAGCACCTTAGAGCAGGGGTCCCCAAACTTTTTACACAGGGGGCCAGTTCACTGTCCCTCAGACCGTTGGAGGGCCAGACTGTAAAAAAAACTATGAACAAATCCCTATGCACACTGCACATATCTTATTTTAAAGTAAAAAAACAAAATGAGAACAAATACAATATTTAAAATAAAGAACAAGTAAATTTAAATCAACAAACTGACCAGTATTTCCATGGGAACTATGCTCCTCTCACCAACCACCAATGAAAGAGGTGTCCCCTCCGGAAGTGCGGTGGGGGCCGGATAAATGGCCTCAGGGGGCCGCATGCGGCCCGGGGGCCGTAGTTTGGGGATCCCTGCCTTAGAGGCAGCTGGATGTCTTGTCTCCACCGAGGCTGCGAGGTCTCCACTTGCCCAGGGGTCTGTCTCCACTGCCACATGTCCTGACTGTGATTTAAGTTGTGCTCCAAGCCTGTACTTTTACAGACATTTTCCATGGTTGGACATGAATCCCTTATATTGAGCCAGAATTACCCATCTGGTGATTTACACATGCTCATCCTAGGCCTGCCCACAGGAGTCAGAGAGATTGAATTCAGGCGGTTTCTACACAGAGACAACAGAATGCTCTGCCTTCCACACCCATCAGTGCCCCCGCGAGACCGGCGACCCCACCCTGCTAGTGGAGCATGTAGGTGGACGATGTTTGCTACACGTATGGACAGTAAGACCCTGAAGAATATCAGTCTGTTTCCATTTAATCTAGAGGAGACAGATTTTGCTACAGCACTGTGTAGCTGTCTTTCTCAGAGAAAGAAAATGGTTCAGAAAATAAATCAGTAAATAATTAACACAGGGAAGATTGATATAAAAAATGGGAATTTTGCAAAGAGTATTAAAGTATAAAACTTCTGACACACCTGATTCAAGAGATAAAAGTCAAACAACCAGACCTCGAATAAGAAGTAACTATCGACAAAGCACAGGTTTCCTGAAACCACTATTGCCTAATGCATCCCTAGACAAAGCGGACAAAAACCTGGAAAAATATCAGGTGTCAAAATCAGGACAAGAAAAAATAGAGCTAATAATCACACCTACTTCATAGCCTCATTAGAAGGACAAACCGGTTAACAGAGGCCAAGCATTAGCCCTCTGTTCTCGCAAAACAGAGGCTGCCTGGGACAGGAACCCACTCACGCACCCCAGAGGTCTAGTTTAGGGCACAAGATACTGGTGTTCATACGCCTACAGCATAAAACAGTGCCTAAATGTAACTGCCTAAATGTAATTACTATATCATTTAGTCATAAATATTCATGAGCAAGGATCACCAGATTTGGGGGGGGGGGCGGATTTCTGACGTTTTCCCAAGGACTGAGACAGAAGCATTTCAGGGGTAGGTCTTGAGTGGTTATCGAGATTCCTTGCCTAAAATTAAACTGTCATACCACATAGTGAAACATAAAATAGCTACCCTTTTAAAGGAGAAGAGAGAGAGTAGATTACCACCTTGGAGAGTAAAGTACAGTCGAGTCATCAGGTTTGCAATGCTGACCAGGGGAGGCACGAAGCCCAGCAAACAGCCACCACGTCGGACCTTTAAGGGGATTTGATTCACTACCTTATTGTCTTTATACCTGCTACTAGGAGCCAGACTTTAGGCAGAATTGTCCAAGTTATTGGCAAAACTGCAAAGATGGGGGTGTCAGCCAAGGGCAGGCTGACTCCTGACCCTATGGTGCTGTCCAGACTTGCCTAAGACAATACTTCCTGTTCTTTGTTCTCCGTTTTCTCAAAGCAGACATTGGTCTGTAGCCTTTATTCTAAACTAAGACCCCACCTGTTTTTCCACTTTTTGCCTCAGCAAAAGTACGCATCTCATGAAATGTCCATGTCTCACCCAACCACAGTAACAGTAACAGCAAAAGCCAGAGTGTAGCAGGACCTCAACTCAGAATACTTAAAATATATCATTGTGATGGGCTGGTTCTACAGACGACCACAGACGCAATATGAAGAAGGCAACTGAACTGTAGGTAGAAAAGGGGTCCCGTTTAAACAAAAACATCCAGGCAGGACACTCGGTGCAGTGACAAAGGAAGGGGTGGGCGGGGGGCTTATTTCTGAACTACGGGGACTTAGGGAAACTCAGCGGCACCTGCGAGTAAGTCTTCACCTTCTGAACCAGCAGAAGAGCAGACGTGTCCCACCAGCACGGCGGAAACAGGACTCCCTGACTGCAGAGCCAGGGCGGAGGAAGCCACAGAGCTGGGCAGCCGCACACCCAGAGGGAACAGCCACCCCCAGGACACAGCAGCTATTTTACCTGGAAAGTGAGACCCTCTTCACGTGGGGGGGGGGGGGGCTGCGTGTGCCGGAATCCGGGACTCCCTACAAGACACAGCAGCTGAGCATGCAGGGTCGTCCCGGGCAGGACGGCGATGGGGCGCAGGAGGGTGCAGGGACAGCAGGTGTGGCTTCTCAGGCTCGGGACAGACACAGGGGAATTCACTGAGGCGGCTGGATTTGATTCCACGCACCTCCTGGGAGATGGGCTGTTTGCTTCTCACCCATTTCTTTTAGTGAGAGGCTGGAAGTTAAAGTTAGAGCTCCCTGTTTATTATTTACAATATGATATAGTATGAGCGCAGGGGACTGTCTTCAGCAAGCTCATTCCTCTCTACAGATGCTATCCATTAAACACTTTCCAATATCCAAAAAGCACTCATATAAAAATTGCTTTTTCCTTTATTTACTGCCTTTCTCGGCTGTGCGCGAGTCAGACCGGGCTCCTTTGTGCTGCTGTAATTTTAGATCGGACATGACTCAAGATCTGAAGCTTGTACAGCATCCCCACGTCTAAACAAAGCATCACCCCCCTGATCAAACTCAACTCATACCATATACCAGTTAGGTCCTATGAATCCTCGGCCGAACAGGGTCTAGAATTTTTTGTTTTTTTTTTGTATTTTTCTGAAGCTGGAAACGGGGAGGCAGTCAGACAGACTCCCGCATGCGCCTGACCGGGATCCACCCGCCACGCCCACCAGGGGGCGATGCTCTGCCCCTCCGGGGCGTCGCTCTGTCAGGACCAGAGCCACTCTAGCGCCTGAGGCAGAGGCCAAGGAGCCATCCCCAGCACCCGGGCCATCTTTTTGCTCCAATGGAGCCTCGGCTGCAGGAGGGGAAGAGAGAGACAGAGAGGAAGGAGAGAGGGAGGGGTGGAGAAGCAGATGGGCGCCTCTCCTGTGTGCCCTGGCCGGGAATCAAACCCAGGACTTCTGCACGCCAGGCCGATGCTCTACCACTGAGCCAACCGGCCAGGGCGGGTCTAGAAATCTTAACATAAATCCCTGTGTCTTACTTTAACAATATGATGAAATCTGTTCGTAAGTTTGTGGAGGTTAGTGGTTTGGGTTCCGTCATTTTAAAATCTTCTGTGTGCACTGTGGGAGAACACAAGTGGATCGATGGATACATCGGTGCCTCTGGTCACGCGAAGACAGATATGCATGTGAATAGGACCTGGGGACGGAGAATTCTGTGGGGTTGGCTTTGACCTGGAGCCACCTGGCTGAATTTGTGGGTACACCTGCATGTCCACAGACAGGATGCGTGAACACACGTATTCGGAGACACTCCGGAAGCACAGACCTGGAAGCAGTGAACACACCCGGTAGCCAGGCTCTGGGGCGGCCAAAGAGGAACCTGGCGCATACTGTGCCAAAAAAAAAAAAAAAAAAAAAAATCAAGGTCGTCCTCAAGGACAGACAGGTGGGGACACATTGAAAGTTGGTAGAGGCAGACTTAAAGGAATAACTGGTGGCCACATTTTTTATTACAGAAGAATGTCGAATAGTAACTAGAGAGGGAATGATAGACTCATATACCTTTCTCTAGTTATATATTTATTCACAACCATGTAATGGTCCTTAGCGAGACTGTGGGGAAGAGGAGATTCCTATGGTTCTCAGGGTAGCACCCTGCATCTTCCTTATGATCACACAGGAAAGGCTGCCTTAGGACAGAACTTGGCAGGCTTTACTTCCCCCACGAGGAGACAGGTCTCACGGGTGACCTGCCTTGTTGTGCCCGTGCATGTGACGTAGTGTGAAGTGCAACCATCTCAGAACAATTCTCATCACATGCCTTTAACCTGAATACAATTATATAAAACAAAACAAAACAAAAAAACTTCAGGAGAAATCTGGATTGTGGGGCATTTTAACAGTCAGCTGGCCTGAAGTCCTCAAACATGTCAGGGGTTGTTTTAGATTGAAGGCGCACGAAATACGGCACGGCCTGAGGCAGCAAGATAACCAAGTGTGGTCTTTGCCTCAACCTGGAGCAGGACAATAGGACATCGCGAAGGACATCTGAGTGACAGGTGTGGTGGTGATGTGCACGTGACGTTCACATGAAATCATCTGAGTCCGTGTTCAATGCCTTGGACGGCAGAGTCAGGGCATCATGTGCGAGGATGGATTTTTCCTTAAGAGATTGAGGCTGAAATAACAGGATGAAGGTGGTACAGTACCTGCAACTTACTTGCAACGAATGGTCCCAAAGCAGAGCACACACACAGAGTGACGCACACTCACCCCCAGGGCCACGGATCCCCCGTTATGTGTGGGTGTGGGTACAAGATGTATGAGGAGTGACGGTGTGCGTGTGTAAGAATGAAGGCAAATGTGTCAAAACATAGAGAGACAGTGAATCTATGAAAATATGGTGGATACTAGTCATTCAACTTCCCTACGGCTTTATGAGTTTTCAGTAACGTAGGTGGAGAAAATATTTAGCTGCAGAGGAGGGGGAGGAATCTCGGTTGCTGGAATTTCAAGGTCACTTGTCGGTACGCCGAGCGTGGGGACAACCGGACGCTCCCACTGTAGCTGCGTGCACGGGTGTTCCGTCTCGCTCTCAGAACCCCACCGAGTTCTGCGGCCCGTTGTGGAATCCAACGTGGCTCCCCAATGTGTGTGGGAGCAGACACAGAGAATCAAATGAGTGACGAATGTCAGCCAAGATACTCTCAGGGACCCGTGACGCTAAGCCAGCTTTCTGACTTTTAAGGCCAAATTGTTTATCTCGACTCGACACCCACAATGCTTCTATCTCCAAACACATTGTACTGACTCTCAGCGTATTTCCAGGTTGAAAAATTTGAATAGATGATATGAAAACTTGAATAATATTTGCATCAGTTGAATAGCACTTAAACATTCAAAATCCATTTATGAACTCGACTTTTGTGCCAAATATTGTGGTGACATTCTTAGGGATCAAACAGCTTCATGTGGAAAATTTTATCCTGATCTATTTTTTTTATAGGATTTGCCATAAAACAAAGAAACTTTAAAGAGTACTCGTGTGTATAATAAACTAGGACCTTTAAAAATAGAACACTTATTTTTTCATCCCATTTTTAAAGTTTGTCAGTCAAACACTCCATGTAAAAAAAAAAAGTAAACAATTTGCAGTCACAAAAGGATGTAAGTTAATTGTTTCTTATTTGGCCCAATGTGGTGCCCCCTGGAAGTCTTTGTCGTTGCTAAGATACAAAGCTCGTTTGGACTCTGTCCCTCCCGTCTGAACAGAAACACCTTGAGGGTAGGAGTTAAGTCTTCTGTCCACACTTGAGATAATCTTCTCTGTGTATCTGGCCCGCGAGAATTGACGGACTTCACGATTTAAAATAAATGAAACATATTAAAATAGGTGAAGAGTTAATGTCACATAAATCTCACAGATTTTGAGGACAAGAAGCTGACACCTTCCTATAAAGGGATGGGGTGACATTATCCCTCGTGTACCAGACCATTTCCATGAATTAAGCCATAGGAAAAACATCTTTGCTGAGCACAGACCATGTTGAGAGATACTCGATTTAAAAGAATGCTTAAAGGTCATCAAGCCTGATTACATTCTGTTCAACACTATAAAATACAGTCAAGTGTAAATGATTATTGAAAAAAAAATTATGACTGATTCATTCGTGGCAGATTTTTCATTAGAAAATAATGTCTCCTTTCCTGTAAAGTCAACATTATGATCCAGGGTGCCATTTATTAGAGTGCATGCTATTAAACAAGATATGAAAAGAGGATCTTTTTGAGCAGCTGGCATCAGTTAAAGGACTTTCCACCTAGGGGTGAGCACACACGACGAGCTCGTGGAGGGAGACGGTGTGCCCGGCGCGTGTGATGAGAGAGCCGTGTGCGTGCACGCAGGTGTGCCCAGTGCGTGTGATGAGAGAGCCGTGTACGTGAACGCAGGTGTGCCCGGCGCGTGTGATGAGAGAGCCGTGTGCGTGCACGCAGGGGGCTGTGCACGCAGTTTGCATGATCGGGCTTTGATTCATGACCGAGAGCCAGTTATATCACACATAGTAATTTCTTTGGTTTCAAGTATTGGGTTCTTTAAATGACTCCAGGATTGATAACCAACGTATTCATCATTATAAACAATTCAAATGGGATCTGTGGATATTCTTCAAGTGTTAGCGGAGACAGGCTTTGAGAGAAAAAAAATCCAGGGGCGTTTGTAATGAGATTTGTCCGAAGCAAGGTTCTCGAGCGCGTGGAAGATGATATAACCCCCTGGAAACATCGGTTGGCAAGAGCACCAGAGGGTCCAGACAGCTTCGGGGATGAGATAAAGTGGACGTCGGAAGCATGGCCCCCACTTCCCAGCCTCTGCTGGGAGGGGGATCGCTCAGGCCGAGGGTCCTTCGGCATTACATGTATCAGCAGTTCTAACTAAGGAGATTTATTGGAGTAATAATCTATGCATTTTGGAGTTTGAAATACATTCTGTACTGCATTTTTTTTTTGCCACCGAGAACTAAGAGATGCTTTCACTTCCTGTCTCTATAAAAAGCTACTCACAATCCACAGGGCCCATTGCACACTCTTTATATTTTGAGAGATGTAAATAGAAACTTAAAATAAAAAGACAAAAAACCTCTCCTATCTGCAAATGAAATTTGCCCTTCAGCAAACTTCCCGACTGATGCCCTTGAGCCGGGATTATAGCTACCTCACACTGAGAACGTGGTCCCCAAGTATTTCAATCTGCTTGCTTGCACAGGCTCTTAATTCTTCCCAAGGCGTAGAGCAGATTAATCAAGTGTAGACCAAATAAGAATCTGGTAGTAGGTGGCTTAACGTGTGCAGCATATGTGGCTTGTGCTAATTTAATTGAATTCACAGAAAAGTTTCTGAGCGAGCGACCGACCGACCACAGCAGGTAGGCAGGTCCGGATTGGGGGTTCCAAACCTCACCGTCTCGGGCCAGGTGTGCGTTTCAGTCACTGATGAATTTCTGTACTGTGATTCGGGCCCTAAGCAGATCTCCAGGAAAGAGAAGAGACCTGGAAGGTGTAGGGAAAAAAATAAAGAAGAAAGAAAAGGAATATGGCTCGAGCCTGTGCGCCCCACTGTCCTGCTTCAGCCTGAGACAATCCAACCCAAAAATGGGGCGTTCACAAGTTCACAGAGCGTGTGCTGTGCCCCGGAAAGCTCGTCAGTCCCTGAGGGTTCAGGGAGGAAACATCCAGCCCCTACGAGGGGCTCGCGACCTGGCCAGGCAGACGTCAGGAGCTCAGAGCCGTCGATTCCGATACGTGAAGGGCAGAGACAGGCGCAGGCGTGCGGAGTGCAGAGAAATGGAGGCGTGGAGGAGTGCGCTGTCGCTGAAATAGGGCAAGTGCTGGGAAGTAAGACGACATGAAACTGCCAAGATCAAAGAGCAACAAATCAAGGGACCGAGGGACGGGTGCTTTCGGCTGCATACCTTAAGAAGTCACGGACGATGTTAAGGAACTGAGTGGCAGTACCCGCTCTGAAGCTCACTAGGTAGCAGGCTAGAAGGCAGAATTTCAACTCCATGAAGTACGTGTTATCAAACCGTACAGGGTCGTCGCTGAGTAACACGTTAAAATGTAAATCATGGAGGGAAGGCAGCTGTAATTCACGATGACATTAAAAACCACTTTAAATAGGAAATATATACAAACCACACAAAGAAAGGTTTTTTTTTTGTTTTGTTTTGTTTTTTGCATTTTTCGAAGCTGGAAACGGGGTCAATCAGACAGACTCCCGCATGCGCCCGACCAGGATCCACCCGGCATGCCCACCAGGGGGCGATGCTCTGCCCATCTGGGGCGTTGTTCTGCAGCAATCAGAGCCATTCTAGCACCTGAGGCAGAGGCCACAGAGCCATCCTCAGCGCCCGGGCCAACTTTGCTCCAATGGAGCCTTGGCTGTGGGAGGGGAAGAGAGAGACAGAGAGGAAGGAGAGGGGGAAGGGTGGAGAAGCAGATGGGCACTTCTGTGTGCCCTGGCTGGGAATCGAACCCAGGACTCCTGCACGCCAGGCCGACGCTCTACCACTGAGCCAACCGGCCAGGGCCAAGAAAAGGTTTTTAAAGTGGAAATAGGGCAGGGATTAAAATCCATCTTGAAGAATGACTTTAAATCTCTTCCTCCCAGCATGCAAACTCTAGAGCAAGTGACATGACTTCAGGAAGGGTTACAGTCACGCGGTCTAACAGACACTTGTCAATTTCGTAGGATGACCAGGCACTTACTTACCTAAGGTTTGAGCACCCTGTCCCCCACCCTGCAGCCCCTCCCCTCACAAGGGTGTGACTTACAGTACAGGACAGGCAGAAAAGGAGACTGCAAGACAGCCCTTCTCACTGCTGAGCCGAGTCTCCCTGCACAGCTGGGGAAACTGGGGTGAAGCTATGCACCAAGCTCCTGACCTGAGCACCCAGCTCCGCCATGCCCACAGCTCTGAGGGTCCGGTGTCTCCCCAGTCAACGCTCTCACACGCACATCAATCCCCAGGGGTCTGTGGGTTTGGCTGTAACTGTGTTGGATTCCAGGTTTCATTTTCCGCAGGTCAGGTGATATCGGATTGCTAGTATGCGGTGGTGACAGAGAGAAATGAATTTCCTTGTCCAGTACTGTAGTACTCCAGCCCACTGGGAGTTTTGCGTGGAACTAACCTGCTCAGGACACAGAGTTATGTCAAGAGGAAGAGGGGGAGGCCTGCCGAGGGAGGCGAGGAAGAGCTCCTGAATGTCCTGCCTCGGCTTTTATGATCAGAAGCCGAACAGAGGGACCAGGATTATAGGGAGGGAGAGCAGGTGACAAGGGGAAGAATGATTAATGGTGGCTTTGCTGACAGGGAAAAAGGGCTAGTTTGGGTCAGTCCATTCTTTTTCTTTTGCTAATTAGCAAGCACAAAGGAAGGGGAATCTAGAACCTTTGGCTAATTTTCTGAAGCCGTTCACTGCATTCCTCTGTGTCTGCACAAAGGTCACCCACTCACACTTTCTTGGTGTTTGCATCCAAGAGACGTTCACTCAGGGCTTTTAACTCAAGTTCCCAATCCAAGTCATAGAGGGTTCAAGGTGAGATGGGTGATTCCCTACACAGTAGTAAAAGTTAATGAGGACTGTGGCAAACTAATACAGATTTCTGTATTTAGAGCCATTAGAAATGAAGATTTGGGTCGCCCTATAAAATAAAAAAAATAAAAAAAAAACAAGTACAAAGTTGAGATGACGGCTGAGGGAAGAGGTAACACAAGATGGGTTGTAGAAATGAGAGGTTACAAAGAAATCTACAATCTCATTACCAGTTACAGAAAAGTGGACTATCTCAATTAGGTGTCCTGGATAGATCCATAGATAGATATAGACATACACACATGCATATATTATAACTTATATATATACACGACCTATATGTGTATGTATTATATGTCTGTTATACTAATAACTTTTTTCCCTCCTTATTTCCTCTAGTTATCTAACATGTTTGGATTCGGGTGGTTCACCTTCTACCTTTAGGAGATTCTTTAGCCTGTAAGATCCTCTTCTGGAACTAAGAGCAAAGTAAAAGGAGAACCAGCAGGCCCAGAAATGGACAGCATGGTTGTTGAAACTGGATCTTCCGTTTCCCAGGGTGACTTGGAGAGCTCAGGGATGAGCAGCTGCCTCTCGCTAGGTTTACCTCCGAGGGGCGCCCGGTTGTGGAAAGGAATTCAACCCTGCGAGAGGCGCCCGGGCAATCTGGGGGGCAGACGGGGTGCTCCTTGCGGACTCCTCAACTACCATCTCAATTACAAACCTGCCCTCTCGTCTCCACTCTCTGGTGGTCGGGGTTTAACACATCGCATTACCCAGACTCTTTCACCAGCTGGCTGCTTGTTGGATTCTGCCAAAAGGAGGCCCTAGAAGGGATTGAGAAACGGGATAGGGAGCTTCCTTCTTCCAGGTGAGCTGATGCTTCCTGAATAGCAGGGAGCTCGTCTGGCTGCTGGCTGCGTCTTCCCTCAAGCACTACCCTCTGGCCCTTTCCGGGAGCTGAGCCCACCTCCGAGGCCCCACCTGCAAACTCCCAGCTCTGATGATCTGGTCTCTACCCTTTGCTCCTCCAACACCAGGCGGGGTAGTGTTTTCTTGCATTGCCGCCTCTCAGGGTAACTAAGCCCCTATGCTGAATTCACTCTGAAGGGACCCAGTGGGATTCCTGTCCTCCGTCTGGGAAAGGGAGAGGGCAGTGATTAGATCTGTGAGGCCGGAGCCGACATGTCACCTTAAGTACCAATAATAAAGAGTCGAAGCTACCGATGAATACAATGGCTTTTGTGTAAGGAAAGTCAATAAAGCCGTCAGGCTGGATCTGAAGTGCAAGTGAAAGGGGAGAAAATCAAAGATAATGTTACGTTTTGAGGCCTGGTGAATGGAGTCTGAGGGTAGAGATGTTGGGTGTGGTTGCCACACATTGAATCTGACGTGTTTTAAAGGCATTTAGTGAAAGTTATTCACAGGCAAGTGCAGATTTTCTCAGAACTGAACATAGAGATTTGAGAGTAATCTGCACATAAGTCTGACTCCGCAGCAGTGGGGAGACCACTGGGGAGAAGGCAGAAAATAACCCGAGCACACCACGTTCAGGAGGAAGAGGGGAAGGAACCACAGGTCAGGGAGAGAAATAAGCAACGCTGGATAAAGCATCCAGAGGGTCAAGGGCGCCGTTTAAAGAGGCGCCTGGAGAGGAAGGAGTGCCCCGTGTGTCACGTGCCTGCGTAGGAAAGCTCGGCCGTCACGTAGGTTTATTATAGAAACTGAGTAATTCTCCAAAATGCCACATTGCAACCTGCCAGCTGTCCTGTGGGAATGTGACACATCATCTAGAGCTCTCATTTAACGAGAGTGACACCAGCAGTGTGCAAACACAGACGCTGGGAAAGGCTGCCAACTCCGTGCTGCGCATCCCTAAGTACAACCCGGACAGCCCCTCTGCAGGCGCTCCGTGCCGCGCGTCCCTAAGTACGACCCGGACAGCCCCTCTGCAGGCGCTCCGTGCCGCGCGTCCCTAAGTACGACCCGGACAGCCCCTCTGCACGTGCTCCGTGCCGCGCGTCCCTAAGTACGACCCGGACAGCCCCTCTGCAGGCGCTCCATGCCACGCGTCCCTAAGTACGACCGGGACAGCCCCTCTGCAGGCGCTCCGTGCCGCGCGTCCCTAAGTACGACCCGGACAGCCCCTCTGCAGGCGCTCCGTGCCGCGCGTCCCTAAGTAGGACCCGGACAGCCCCTCTGCAGGCGCTCCATGCCACGCGTCCCTAAGTACGACCCGGACAGCCCATCTGCATGAACTCCGTGCCGCACGTCCCTAAGTACGACCCGGACAGCCCCTCTGCAGGCGCTCCGTGCCGCGCATCCCTAAGTACGACCTGGACAGCCCATCTGCACGCGCTCCGTGCCGTGCGTCCCTAAGTACGACCCGGACAGCCCGTCTGCACGAGCTCCCTGCTGCGCGTCCCTAAGTACGACCCGGACAGCCCCTCTGCAGGCGCTCCGTGCTGCGCGTCCCTAAGTACGACCCGGACAGCCCCTCTGCAGGCGCTCCGTGCTGCATGTCGACCCGGACAGCCCGTGTACACAAGCTCAGTGCAGCGCGTCCCTAAGTAGGACCCGGACAGCCTGTCCGCACGTGCTCCGTGCTCTGCCGGAGGGTCCCCTACAACTGCCCAGGGCTCTGTGGGCACACCCGGCCTCCCAGGAAGAAATAGCTCCTCGACGGCTCTCCAGAGAACAAAACTTTCAATGACCCCCCCCCCCCCATTCTTCACTGGTGCAGTACTTTGTTCAATTTGATAGGTAACATGTAAATATTAATATTATCATCATATCTTCATTGGCGACAGTTTTATTTTCCCTACAGAGGAGTTCCGCGGGAGGAAAGGAAGCCCAGTGCCAGGGTCGGGAAGACCCCTGGTGGGCCTGGAAGGAGGACGAGGACAGAGTCACCTCTGGGAGACGGGGGTGGGGGACACAGCACGACACACACGCAGCACCTCCTTCCCGTCTCTCCGCACTCCACCGCGCATGAAGGCGGCAGGCTGCGAGGACACCTCTTCCCTGTCCGGCGGTGCTCGATGGTCAAGGCCATGAAAGGCGACACGCTTGATCCTTCCACAACTGTGCTAACATTCAAGCAGAGCGACACTCACGTTCAGGGGCGACGGATGGCAGGCACTCCAGAAGTTATGTGTTGAGTGGAAGTGTGAACGATTGTACCGTGGCCCGTGGGACACTTCTTGTCTAGAGACGTGGCTCCTTTCCAAAGAGAGGATGAACTGCTACATTGAAAACAGACGCAGAGCGTCGTCCGAGTCAGCACCCGCCTCGAACTGTCAGAGCGGATTAGACATGGATGACCTCTCACTGCTGGGAACGGCTTCACTTACTGGCAGCGACAGAAACGGGGTGCTGCGGACCGTGCCGTCTGAGAGGCCACCCCCCTGTGGAAAACCAGACACGAGGCTGACTGACACAAATGTGCGTGACGCGCTTATTTACTGTTCTCGCACTGCGGCGGGCACAGCGGGAGGAGGACGTAGGAACCGTAGCTTCTGCCTTACACACACTCACTATGCTGAGCTGGGCTCTTGTCATCAGACACACGTCATTCCGCCTCTTCAGGGCCAGTGTATATTCAATAATTAGAGTGATTTCTATGAATTTCATTCATCGGCAAAAATTACCACCTACGATTCGTTTTGGCAGGGATTCCAGATGCCCTACGTTCCGGGGTTCAGAGTCCCCATCGGGCGTGTCCCCATTCGGCTTTGCTGTGGCCCTTCCTGCACGTCTTCAGGGCTGGACAGTCATGAGGGCTGGATTCCCAACGCTGTCACTCACAGGAGCATTGCCAGCACCTCGCACAACGCCCAGCACGCAGTAGGGAGTACAAATATGTTCAATTAGTAAATGAAAATAAGAAGTAGATGGTAATAAGTCATCACTGTATATCACAGTATACCACGGAAATGGTTCTTTCCCCTGTTTGCATATGTTTGTGTTTGCAAGCTACGGTGCAGCGTGGAGAGGAACTATCCTGACCACAGATGTCGCACAAGGCTACGGATGTGGGGGAGGAAGAGCCATGCCCCCGCGCCCAGGTCACCGTGTTTGGCAGGGGCAAGAGAGGGGGGAAAAGGCAGAGATGGAGAGCATGTGTCCCCACCAGCCAGCTTACACCCAGTGCCACCCGACACCCAATTCCACTGCAAATCACCCACAGCTCCTGCCTTCCATTGTTAGGCTAGAAGTATCCTAATGAGACAAGTTGTCTCCAAGCAACTTTTACAATAAGACAACTGAAATGCCTTTCAACAGGACCCAATTATCTTAAAAGGTATAAATGGGTGTTTTAAAATGCGCATTGCACTACTGCTCATCTTTCCCAAAACCATCTAAAGGGCCTTGTTACATAGTTGCCGATAGAAGGATTTTGGTAAAAACTAATGGCAGTGAAACCAGAGGCTACACAGTCTCAGAAGCAACAATGTTTGATCCTCTAGTACCAAGATTCACTCCATGGCTTTAGATAAACTCCCTCACCATCATTATTAATCCATCAAAGTTTTGTTAAATAAGCTTTCATGTTATTTGTAATTGATAATTTTTTTTGGCATCTGTAACATTTGGGGAAATATTAGAGAAAGTAATCTGACTACAGTTAATAAAAATTCAAATCCAAATGCTTGCAACTGGTAATAAAATATATTTATCAACACAGTATAAACTGTGCATTTTGATATCACTACTTATACAACACAGAACAGACAGAAGACTGGATTAACAGGCACAAGTACTCAGACTGTTCTTCTCTGGCCTGACATGTCCCACAGTAATCACCCCGGGAGAAGGGTAACGGGAACAGGATGCTATCTGAGAACAAACTGGAAAGGCCTCTTGATGTTCGAAGAGAAAGTGACTGAGCCATTTCATTAGAAGGCGGAGGAATTTATAAAAGAAAATTAAACATGCTAATTTTATTTTCCAATCTCTCATGGTTTAAAATTAAACTTTTCCTATGTGATGAATGACTCAGAGAACTTAATAAAATTAATTCTAATTTTGTTAAAAAAACTTTAAGATATTATAAAATGGACTTCTGCTCAAATTGTAGAACAAATAACTAAATGCAAAACTATTTTGGAGAATAATAATTCCCTGACTATTATTTACGTGGAAGCTAAAATGGCCAGGTTATAAAGTTAAGGAAACAAATAAATAGGAAATAATATTGACAAATTAAAGGAAGAGGAAAAAATGACCTTGAGAGCTTCACAGGTTTCAAACTTGAAGAGAAAAGCATTAAACCAAACATTGGGAGGCATAATTAAGACTGTACCAAGTCTCTAAGATGGGTGACATCTTATCATGTGTCCCTACCCAGGCAACTGTGCCCTGGGGCCCCAAAGCAGAGCGCTCACACTCCCCATGGACCTAGCTCACCACCCAACAGCGGCTTTCATCTTTAGAGGTAAAAAAAATGTTTTCTAATCTTCACAGGGAAAAAAATGTACAGTCATATCCATATGTGTACTCTTAACTTTGCACATCGTTTCCAAGGGTTGTAGCCAAGGCTCAGGACGGGGAGAAAGTGAGAGTGCACCATTATATTCCAGACATCCAGTGTGGCTTGGCTCCATTGTGATAGGCTACAGTGTCCATTCTGATTAATAGTGCCCCTGACCATGTTTGATAAGTATTTTGAACAGCATCCCTCCCTGGGAATATGGATCCTTAACTGGACAACAGTGTCAGAACAAGGGCACTGCCCCGTCTGTGAGGACCGCCCGTCACCACACAGTATGTGCCGAATGGAACTCAGAACTGGGAACTGGGGACATCCAAGGCAGAATCCTGGATTTACCACTTCCTTGCTGTGCGATACAAGGACCTTTACTTATCTTGCTGAACTTGAACTTCTCACCTGTAAAATGGAGATGATAATGCATTGTCACAGGGCTGCATAAAGGGTCATATGAAAGGCAGAGGGATGTGCCCAGCACAGAGCGGGTCCTCACCAGAGGTGATGATGGTGATGATGATGGTGGTGATGATGACGATGGTGGTACTGATGGTGATGATGGTGATGATAATGATGGTGATGATGGTGATGATGATGACGATGGTGGTGCTGATGGTGATGATGATGGTGGTGATGATGATGATGGTGATGGTGATGATGATGATGATGGTGATGACGATGATGGTGATGGTGATGATGATGGTGATGATGATGACGATGGTGGTACTGATGGTGATGATGATGGTGGTGATGATGATGATGGTGATGGTGATGATGATGATGATGGTGGTGATGGTGGTGGTGATGAATGATGGTGATGATGATGGTGATGATGATGACGATGGTGGTGCTGATGGTGATGATGATGATGATGATAATGGTGATGGTGGTGGTGGTGATGATGATGGTGATGATGATGATGGTGGTGGTGATGGTGGTGTTGATGATGGTGGTGGTGATGGTGGTGTTGATGATGGTGGTGGTGATGATGATGGTGGTGATGATGATGGTGGTGGTGATGGTGGTGTTGATGATGGTGGTGGTGATGATGATGGTGGTGATGAATGATGGTGGTGATGGTGATGATGATGATCATGATGGTGGTAGTGATGGTGGTGATGATGATGATGATGATGATGATAATGGTGATGATAATGATGGTGATGATGATGGTGATGATAATGGTGATGGTGGTGGTGATGATAATGGTGATGGTGGTGATGATGATGATGGTGATGATGGTGATGATGATGGTGATGATGGTGATGACAGTGATGATGGTGATGATAATGGTGATGGTGGTGATGATGATAATGGTGATGATGGTGATGATGGTGATGATGATGGTGGTGGTGATGATGATGGTGATGATGATGGTGATGATGATGATGATAACGGCAGCGGCAGCAGAGATCATGCTGAAATACCTATGATATCCCTCTTCACAGTCTAAAACGCTCTGGCTCTTGAGTGACTGAGTTTATATCTTTCCTTAACATTACATTGTATTCACAACAATTTCTATTTCAATATCCATCTTTCACCTAAAATCACAGTTTTATGGGATTCATGAATTATGAGGCAGTTGCCACAACGATGACATTCTCTGTCTTGCAAACACATGGGACCTCTGAGACACTTTTAGAGGCTCATCGATAAGCGTTCACTGAGACTGTGCACGTTGCCAGTACCATATATGTACACAAGAGCTTTACGCGTGATGTGTTATCACCCGCAGTAACTGCAGCCTGAGGGGTAGCCGCCTCCGATGAGAATGAGAATGTGTTTACAAGGCAAATAATGCCTCAAACACCAGCCGGAACATGCGGGAATGCAATCCTGGCCAAATTAATTTGAGTTGTATAGATGTTCTTTCTTTCACACTGTTTCATAGGAAACATTCCTAGTCTCTGTTAGAATGTGGCCAAGTGATGAAAAGCAACATCTATTATCTTCGTTTACATTAGTAACTGGATTTCCCTTAGGACTTCCCTAGATGTGAGGGATTTGGGGGCTGAATTAACAGAGCTATTTGGGTAACAGTTGAAATAAGATCCATGAAAGAAATAATGTGCCTACAAATCTTTCCCTATGTCTGGAAAATGCTGCAATCCCTTGAGCTAATTTTTTTTTTAATAGATACCTGCAGGAGAAAATGATTATTTTAATTTTAAGCCAGTAGGTGCACCGGGGAAGTTTCAGCAGACAGACAGGAGAGGGATTGGACCGGACACCTCAAGGACGATGGATTCATTTAACTAGAGTGTCTGCGTACGAACCAGTGAAGGCGGGGGGAGTTCAAGACCCTGGATGGTCTAGTAGTTAAAAGCTTTGAAGCGGAGAGTGAGGATTTGGACCTGCTTTTCTTTAGCGCGAAAGCGACGCTGAGATCAAAGCTCTAGGTGGAAAGGAAAGCTGACAGCAGCACGGAGAACGGATTGGGGAAAGTTTTTGATGGAGGCAGGCAGTGTCAGACAGAGCGCGCGCATCTCAGCTAATTCTCCCGCAGAGTAATTACTACAGTGACCCCATGCTCGCTCCGCGAACACTCAAGATTAGAGCTCATTATTACAACAGAGCTATTTGCACATGAAAAAAAAAGTCTAAGTTTTAATAGAAAATGTTCATTGTTACTACTTATATGAAATAGGCGTGTGTAATTATGAGAAGAAGGCATTGCTATCACTGGATAAATAACTCCCAGTGCGTCCTACCTGCCTTATGGTACCCTGTTTTTCGTAAGAAAATTTTATCTACTTCATAAAGTATACTATCTTTGGGGGAGTAACAAAAAGCTGTTCATGAAAGATGCCCAAATAATTTTTACTTTTATTCAAAAATGGTGAATCTAACTGGAATTTAAAAAGAAAATCATCTAGGATCTCAGAAATCAAACAACAGTGATTTCAAGCCTAGCTCCTGAGGGATTTAGAAGGGGAAGCTTACTTTATCCGCTCAATTAATAAACGCTGATGGCCAGAGATGGGCAGAGACAACAGAAAGAACAAAAAATACTTTTTAAGAACTCACTGACTTTCAAAATACTTTTAAAAAATCAGAGTTGTAACCTTTCCTTAACAGTTCTGAGCACGTCCTTGTCTAGTGATGGGGTTCTTGGCTGGGTCCCACACCTGGAGACGAGAGGGTGCCCGCACTAGGGCAGGGAGGGGCGGTGACAGGCTGACATGCAGAGGGAGCGGTGGGAAGGGGTGTCAGGCCCCTTTGCTGAGATCACTGGCCGTTTCTGGTCACAAAGGAAAGGGACTCCTTGGAACACTAGAACAACTCTCTGAAGATCAAAATTCCAAATAGGATCAACTAAGACCACTTACAAGGTGGCAGGTAATACCCTCACATTGTACAAAATTGCTCAAAATCCAACCAACCATAACTGCGAAGCCCACCTCTGGTGAACCACCTCTCAGAAGCCTTGTCCAAAACCCAACAACTGTCCTCACTCAGTCCAAATCCCCACAACACTCTGTGTGCCTGTGTCAGGACAGCAACCTAGACTGTGGTGACGTGACTGGCTTTCAGCTGGTTTCCTCAACTACGGTTTAAGCCGAATGTGGGAAAGACTGAACTGTGACCCGTCTTAGCACTTTTTAATTTTTTTGTGAGAGACAGAGAGAGGGACAGATAGATAGAGACAGACAGACAGTAACGGAGAGAGATTGAGAAGCATCAATTTTTCATTGTGGTACCTTAGTTGTTCATTGATTGGTTTCTCATATGTGCCTTGATATGGGTGGGGGTGGGGGCTACAGCCAAGCCAGTGACCTGCTGCTCAAGCCAGAGACCATGGCTTTCAAGCCAGTGATCTTTGGGCTCAAGCCAGCGATCCTGCACTCAAGCTGGATGAGCACTCGCTCAAGCCAGCGACCTCAGGGTTTTGAACCTGAGTCCTCTGCATCCCAGGATGATGCTCTATTCACTGCACCACTTCCTGGACAGGTCTGACATAGCTCTTAAGTTTATAAAAGAAAGCTGGCTTAGTAAATAGGGTCCTGAGTGAATACTGTCACCAAGAGATTGTTATCTTCTAGCGACAAAAACATAACTGAATTAATTCAGATACATTTTACTGTATCATGTATACTACACTACATAATAATTATGTAATCTATTTTACTTACTTCGAAATATGAACATGTAGCCAAAACCTTGACTTCCCCTTTAGTGGTATTTACTGGCAAGGGATAACAACACCATGTGATACATGTTAGCTGTTCAGGTATAACCTAGTTACTTAGTAATATATATATTTTTTGCAAGTGTTTGATTGTTTTAGAATCAACTTCTGTAAGCCCTGCGTTGCTGAACTCAGCCTTGTGTAAATGTCACTTCATTTATTGACTTGACACAAGTCCCACATTCTTTAAGGGAATGCAATAGATGACTAAGCACCATGTTCTTGTTTCTGAGCCATCAGTTACAGGTCTAAATTCAGACTGGAAGTTGGCAGCTATGTAATTGGGGTATGTTCATTAATTACGATAAGTTAATTAACTTTCCTAGGCATAAGTGTTGCCATTTGTAAAATGGGGACTATACACCTCAATAGTCCTCTGTTGAGAGATGGCTCAGGATAGCATTTGTGAAGTGCTCATTAAAAAGCAGCCTCTGTGGTCATCATCCTCACCCTCTTCATCATGGTCTATTGAACTGCTGGTTTTAGCTTTAACTACTTGAACTGAGTAGAAAAACCCAAGTCACTTATATACTCATTACTTTAGAGCAGCAATTTTCAACCCTTATCACCTCATGGCGCACATAAACTAATTACTAAACTTTTGTGACACACCAAAAATATATTTTTGCCAATCTGACATAAAAACATAGGTATAATTTTTAATCATTCATACCGAATGGCTACTGTTGTGTTAGCTGTTTTTTTTTTTTAATTTGACAATCTATTTAGCCCTGATTAAATAGTCAACTATGGCATGTTTTAATAATTCTTGTGCCACACCAGTTGATATCCCTGCTTTAGAGAATTAATTCCAAATTATAAAGCGAGGGCTTGAACAGATTCTTTATAGCTCTTTGCCTGACTGTGAAATGAGGTAAAGAACACTTTGTGTAATGACACAGATAACTTCAAAAGAAGAGAATTAAATCAAATTTACTAAAATATCTACAGTGTAAATATTAAAATTGAAAAACAATGAAATCTTTTGTGAATCAAGTGGTTTAGCAGTGATGCAGAAAAGAAGAGAGAGAGCAAAATGGATAGAAAAAGAATTTCTCTAGCAGTATTTTGGTTTCTTTTTAAATGTGTAAAGTAATACTCAAATTATTCCAAGAACAATATAATAACATGGCTATAAGACAGGCATTTAAAAAAAAATCCCTCATGTTTCAGTCAATTACTTTGTTAATGAATGATTTTTATTTCTAATTACTTTGGAAATCTGACTGAGATATTATAAGAAAGAATATTATCGTGTTGCACAGGCTTTGAAATCAAACAAACCTGGTCTGTAATCCTGTCTTGTCATTTAAGAAATCAATGATCTTGGTAAAGTTAAACTTTCACAGGGCCAGTCTCATTATTTATAAAATAAAGACAATATTAGTATCTATCTCATAGAATAGGTGTGGAGACTTTCACATCTCCAGTTGAAGCACTGACTGGGATAGAGATGGCCCTTCCATGTAAATGCTAGAAACCACTCAGACAAACCATGGCTTTCTGACACTGGGCTCCAGGTGGGGTGGAGCTATGATGCTAGTTAGAAACAACATAGATGGAATCTAGCTCACTCCTTGTGGGGTGTGAAACTACAGCACAAAATCTAGAAGTTTCATTAACTAGAGAGACAGGAAGCAAAGCTTAGGACAAACTTGTGAGGGAGGGAGGGAGGGAAGGAAGGAAGGAAGGAAGGAAGGAAGGAAGGAAGGAAGGAAGGAAGGAAGGAAGGAAGGAAGGAGGGAAGGAGGGAGGGAGGGAGGGAGGGAGGAAGAAAGAAAGGGAGAGAGAGAAAGAAAGGAGGAAGGGAGGAATGGAAGGAGGGAGGGAGGGAGAGAGAGTGGGGGAAAGAGAAAGAGAGAAATAAAGAAAAGAATGGAAGAAAGGAAGGAAGGAAGGGAGGGAGGGAGGGAGGGAGGGAGGGAGGGAGGGAGGGAGGAAGGAAGGAAGGAAAGAAAGAAAGAAAGAAAGAAAGAAAGAAAGAAAGAAAGAAAGAAAGAAAGAAAGAAAGAAAGAAAAAAAGAAAGAAAGAAAGAAAGGAAGGAAGGAAGGAAGGAAGGAAGGAAGGAAGGAAGGAAGGAAGGACGGAAGGAAAGTTTAGGGAGGCTAAGGATTTGTAGGCAGAAAGCCTGAGACAAGTGAGCTGCACAGAGAGACCCTGGAAAAGCAGAGACGTTACTGTGAATGTAACACTGACTATTCCCATGTGTGTGTGTAACATTCACAAGTTCCCAAACTCACAGAGCTGGGAGAGTTTCCATTCCTGCCAAAGGGAGTGAAGACACTTCATGACACCGGAGGCATCTTGAAGAGTCATTAGAAGAGTATTACCATCAGAGTGACGTTAACTCACTGCTAGAGTTATGGCAATTCTTGAACCCACCAACAAAGCTTAAATGCAGATTGATCTCAAATAACTCATCTGCTTTCCTGTATCAAGTTCAACATTCTTTAAGGGAATGAAACAAAATCCAGCACCAAACGACATAAAACTTAAAATGTTTGGAATCTAATCTAATAATAATAATAATAATAATAATACACTATTAAGGGTTCAAAGAAGCAGGACAATATAAACCATAAACAGGAGAAAACATCAAGAAACTGAAAAAAAAAATCCAGAAATGACAAACACAATAAAAATGGCAAGTAACAAGTTCAGCTACCATTACAAACATGTTCCACATGTTCACGGAAGTGAAAGAAAACATGGCCAAGGTCAAGAGAGAAGTGAATGTGGATAAGTCCCAAATGAACACATGGAGAAGAAAACTGTAATATCTTAAATACACATACGCAGATGGGATTACCACCTGATTAGACAATTCAGAAAAATCGGGAATGAACTTGAAGACACCGCAAGGGAACCATCCATAATTGAGCTCGTGGAGGAAAAACAGAACACAACATCAGACCTCGGGACAATACCGAGTGGTCCAACATGGGAGAAACTGGACTTGCCCATTCAGGTGAGGTGATAATGAGGACAGTTAAAGCAAAGGGTCAGGATATTTTTTAAGTTTGGAATGACCAAAAGTTGACTTAAGAGAACGGAAAAGTGAGAGCTGAGAATGCGGAGAGGGGGGACGATGGATGACTCCAGTTCTTCCTTGGCAGAGAGATGGGCCAATACCTCCTAAAAAGTAAGTTTCGAGTGGCTTATTACCATTTGGCACAATACTAAAAGTGTATTATTATCCATACACATATTGTATCTTCGACTGTTACTCTTTAGGGGGTGGGGTAGCAATGACAATTAAGCTCACCATGCCTTTGGCACCACCAGTGGTATTTCCTCACATTCATGCAGGTACCCTTTAATTATTCACTTCATCACTGTCTTATGAAATATACATAAACAAGTGCTTCTTAAGAGTAAAGTATCTACAGAAACAGGAAGCTTTCCCTTGATCACAGGAAGCCTGTGGTGATGCGCACAGAATTGTAAAATCCACTAAGAAGTGAAGTAGCGTAGCGTCACAAAGGGTCAAATCCAGGCCCAGGTGATGGACAGCTATGATCAGAGAGAGGTTCATGATGAAACAGGGGGCGAGAGGCACCTACTTCAGGATAAAGGGAGTCAGCACACATCACAGCGATGTCCAGACCTGGACCATGGGGACCAGTCTGCCTAATGCCAGCATGTGGCATGGCAGGCTGTTCTCCCATCTCAGCTGTGGATTCATGCTTAGGGCACAGGACGTGCCACAGAGAGAGATGTCTCTCTGCCTCAGAGGGCATCAGTTAAGGTGTAATAACATGTCCAGATCGAAACATAGGGGTCATGTGAACTGTTCCCTGGTACCGATTACAGTGACATGGCCCACTGCAGAGAAAGGACAGTGTCTGCAGGTTTACCGTGAGTTGTTTAAGCAGACATATCTGCCAGTATTCTGAATTGATGTTACTTAGTAGAGAGACACCCTAATGGTATTAGCTTGCCCATTACACTGTTTACAAGTCACTGTTACCGATTACATCACTTACGAAATGGGCATTTGCAAGACAGTTTTGGAGAAGGGTTGGGTATTTGAATGATTTTTAACTAAGTAATTTTGTAAAAATGCTCAGCAGGGCTCGCTATTAGACTAAGTGACGTCCTTGATGATATGACTTGGAACATTCAGTTTGGGATTTATGATCGGGCTCTTACGCTGCAAAATTTGTCACCTTTCTTACCGCATCCTGGTTACAAAAGCATAATTTCTAAGACTAAGTGCCACAATTTTCTTTCTACCCTTGTATGATATTTTCCATGATAATTTAGGAAAAAGAAATTGAGAAACATATTATGACAGGTAATCACTCGCAAGCACATGGCTCTTTCAACGCGCCTGCCACGCTCAGCTTCGTTTTATAGCATTGGTGTCGACAGCATAAACTGTGCTTGGCCGCAGAGAGGGTGGCAGGAGACAGGGAGGAGAAAACAATTGTGACAACTGAAAATAAAGCGTGGCGTGTGTTTGTGTGTGTGTGTGTGAGTGTGTGGGGTGTGTGTGTGTGTGTGGGCTGTGTGTGAGGGTATGGGGGTATGTGTGTATGTGTGAGGATGGGTGTGTGTGTGTGTGTGAGTGTGTGGGGTGTATGTGTGTGGGTATATGTGTGTGGTTGTGTGTGTGAGGGTATGGGGGTGTGTGTGTGTGGGTATGTGTGTGTGTGTGAGGGTATGGGTGTGTGTGTGGGGTGTGTGTGTGTGTGAGCGTATGGGTGTGTGTGTGTGTGTGGGGTGTGTGGGGGGGTATGTGTGAGGGTATGGGGGTATGTGTGTGTGAGTGTGTGGGGTGTGTGTGTGGGTGTGTGTGTGAGGGTATGGAAGTATGTGTGTGTGGGTAGGTGTATGTGTGTGTGAGGGTATGGGTGTATGTGTGTGTGGGTATATGTGTGTGGTTGTGTGTGTGAGGGTATGGGGGTATGTGTGTGTGGGTAGGTGTGTGTGTGTGTGTGAGGGTATGGGGGTATGTGTGTGTGGGTATATGTGTGTGGTTGTGTGTGTGAGGGTATGGGGGTATGTGTGTGTGGGTAGGTGTGTGTGTGTGTGTGAGGGTATGGGGGTATGTGTGTGTGGGTATATGTGTGTGGTTGTGTGTGTTAGGGTATGGGGGTGTGTGTGGGAGTGTGTGTGTGAGGGTATGGGGGTATGTGTGTGTGTGTGAGGGTATGGAGGTATGTGTGTGTGGTTGTGTGTGTGAGGGTATGGGTGTGTGTGTGTGTGAGTGTGTAGGGTGTGTGTGGGGGTGTGTGTGTGAGGGTATGGGGGTATGTGTGTGTGTGTGTGAGGGTATGGGGGTATGTGTGTATGGGTATGTGAGTGTGTGGGGTGTGTGAGGGTATGGGGGTATGTGTGTGTGGGTAGGTGTATGTGTGTGTGGGTAGGTGTGTGTTTGTGTGTGTGTGTGTGTAGGTGGGTATGTGGGGGTGTGTGGCTCAGAGCAGAGAAGCCCTTTGCCTTCCAGCTTCCTTTCAGGGAGAAAGATGGGATTTGGGTTGGCTCCCTGCCGTCTCCCACAGCAAAGTGCCACTGGCGGACAGAGACAGCTGTGGGCTGCCAAACAACCTCCGTTCAGTCGGAAAGGATCTCCCTCACCGCGGCGCAGAAGGAGGCAGACTGCGCCGGCACACAGAGGGGCCATGTCAGGAGGTGCTGACTACTATAAAAGCGTGTATAACGTGAATTCTGTGGGGCCGTGGCACAGGGATATTGTGACACGGTGACAATTCAGGAGCAAACCAGCATGTTCGTGTTTCTGCAAACTCTTTCCCGACTCTGACACCTTTTCAAAAGATTCACTGAAAATATATGCTAAAAATGTTTTGTTTTTTATTTTGGTCATGCACAAAAATCTAACACTTGAACAGTACACATGTGGACCTTCAAAACAAAGTAAAATTTGCATAACTTTTTATTTTTCAATTGGTTTTGGTAAAGAAACACATTGGGAGTCCCTCAGATGTGAAATCTATTGTTAACTGTATTCAAAGAAACACCCCAGTCTACGGCCACACCACCCTGAACGCGCCCGATCTCGTCTGATCTCGGAAGCTAAGCAGGGTCGGGCCTGGTTTGTACTTGGATGGGAGAAACACCCCAGTTGAAGCAAGTAGTCACGTGAGCCTGACTTGTCCATTAACATTCCAGTTAACTATCTGCAATTCAACCTGTTTTGTTTTATTGAGTATTTACTTTAAGATGACATAAAAATGAAACAAGGGAGACATGTTTGAATTGGAGACAATATGCATACATTGTCTATAAATATGATATAAAATAAACAGAATAAAATAAAAGAAACTTGGAAGCATCCAGAGAATTTAAAAATAAATCCCTAACGCTGTGAGGTGCTATATTTTTTATAGAGACTGACACTGCAGGAAATAAGGGAGTGGAGCCGGATGGAGTGTGGAGTGACCACGCAGGAAGGACGTCCCGCCCGTCACCCCACCAGGTGGACTTTCTCCAGCAAGTCCGAAAGAATAACTAACTGGGATCTGTCTTCTCGTCTGCTGTGGAAACGGCCCTCCCCGACGAGACGATTCCCTGACCCTTTCCATAAATGCACGCGGCAGCGCACCACGGAAGAGCTGTTGGTTTGCCGGGTTAGACTGATTTAGGCAGTTTAACCAAGAGCACACACACATGACTGCCTATATCAATGCCCGTGTATATGACACTTAAGTCATTTTCATTCAAAGGCTCAGATACAACGTTTCAATGACCCTTAAAGGTACCGAGGCAGGAAAAGAGGAAGTCAGACTATTAGGAAGTGGACAGAGGAGAGAGGAAGGGCGGACGGCGGCGATGGAGGAGACCGGGAGGAGACCGGGTTATCCCGCCCCCGGCGTTGGGGGAGACCGGGTTATCCGGCCCCGGCGTGGGAGGAGACCGGGTTATCCCGCCCCGGCGTGGGAGGAGACCGGGAGGAGACCGGGTTATCCCGCCCCGGCGTGGGAGGAGACCGGGAGGAGACCGGGTTATCCTGCCCCCGGCGTTGGGGGAGACCGGGAGGAGACAGACCGGGTTATCCCGCCCCCGGCGTTGGAGGAGACCGGGTTATCCCGCCCCGGCGTGGGAGGAGACCGGGAGGAGACCGGGTTATCCGCCCCCAGTGTTGGAGGAGACCGGGAGGAGACAGACCGGGTTATCCCGCCCCCGGCGTTGGAGGAGACCGGGTTATCCCGCCCCCGGCGATGGAGGAGACCGGGAAGAGACCGGGTTATCCCGCCCCCGGCGTTGGGGGAGACCGGGAGGAGACCGGGTTATCCCGCCCCCGGCGTTGGGGGAGACCGGGAAGAGACCGGGAGGAGACCGGGTTATCCACCCCCAGTGTTGGAGGAGACCGGGAGGAGAGGAGCAGGAACCCTCCCAGCTGACATCCTGGGCGCCGCCCCGCCCGCGGCAGGTGCTGGACGGTGGCCGTGGTCCAGGAGGTTAACCCTCTGCTCCTGCGCTCTCTGCCTGTAAAGGGGGCACTGGGCCCCCAGCGTGGGCTGTTGTACGGAAGGAGCAGGCAAAGCTCAGAAAGGACTTAGAACTGTGACGAGACCACAGTAAGGACGACGCGCCTGTTAACCGAACGGCTGTCCAAGTCCCTTGTCTCTTTCATTTATGCAACAAGGACGATCACATTGACCCCAAAGGGTATTTATAGTGATTATACTAGTTATACGGACAGCATTGCTCATAGGGACTGAAACAGGGTGGGCTTCCGGTAAGTGTTTAACAGTTATAATTATTGTTACTATAGCGAAGAGCTAAAATTTAATAAGTAACTACCATTTGCCTAAAACTGGTCTAAGAATTTCACATTATAAATTCATTTTATGGTAACAGTTTTTGAGGCAGATTTCTCATTATTTCTATCATAGAGATGGGAAACTGGGACCATATAAATAATCATAATAAGTAATCCTAATCTGAGTAAAGCTACTAGGCTTGAATATAAAATTGTTTTTTTTTTTTTTTTTTTTTTTTTTTTTTTCTTTTTCATTTTTCTGAAGCTGGAAACAGGGAGAGACAGTCAGACAGACTCCCGCATGCGCCCGACCGGGATCCACCCGGCACGCCCACCATGGGGCGACGCTCTGCCCACCAGGGGGCGATGCTCTGCCCATCCTGGGCGTCGCCATGTTGCGACCAGAGCCACTCTAGCGCCTGAGGCAGCGGCCACAGAGCCATCCCCAGCGCCCGGGCCATCTTTGCTCCAATGGAGCCTTGGCTGCGGGAGGGGAAGAGAGAGACAGAGAGGAAAGCGCGGCGGAGGGGTGGAGAAGCAAATGGGCGCTTCTCCTGTGTGCCCTGGCCGGGAATCGAACCCGGGTCCTCCGCACGCTAGGCCGACGCTCTACCGCTGAGCCAACCGGCCAGGGCCTAAAATTGTTAAAAACCAACAATTCTTATTGTTAAGAATAAGAAACCTAAGTAACTTAGCCAGTCAGCACTTCTGGAGTTCTGTGCTACCTAGTTCTAATTTGTGAATGAACTGATCAAGACAGTTTCCTGTGTTGGCACTTATAGAAAACAATGTTCTAGGAGAGGTTCTTGATTTATTGATATTTATATACAGAAGTGTCACCATACACAATGGCAGAAGCTAATTGTCTCACCAGCACACAGTTCTGCCTTCTTCCTTAGTGAGTAATAAAATGTTTGAGGTGGGAAAGTGCCCACAGCACCCCACCGTCCAGCCTCCCTTGCAGCTAGAAAGAATGACTCATCTCTGGCCAGTAAAATGTGTCTATAAAATTCCTTCAATACAAAGGATAAAGACAGCTGTGGTAAACTATCCGCCATCCCCTTTTCTTTCTTTTTTTGTTTTTGTTTGCAATATGGACATTGATGGATAATGTCCCACACAGAGCATCTTGGACCAAAAGGTGACCTTGAGAAAATTAGGATGCAGCAAGGGCGATGAGGCAGAGAGAAGAGGGGAACATGGACGCTGGATGTCAGTTGTGATGCATACCAGCCTTGGACTACCTAATACCAAACTTCTACCGGAGAGAAAAATACACTTTGTGGCACTGCAGTCACTGAGTGCAGTTCCTGATACGGCAGCCATGTGAACCAGACATCAGGGCAAACAAAATATATCTGAAGAAATAAGAATGCTAATGATTAAACGCAGCAAAGCATTGCACGTGTTACACAAGAAGTGGCACAGGGGATACTGTGGTTATCCAGGGGAAACTGTTCAGTCTATTTATGTCAGTTCTCAGAGCAGGTGAAGCTTGGATTGAGTCTTGAAACATGAGAGGGCATTCAATTCAACAACGTCAGAAAGGAGGGAGCGGTGGAGCCTTACCAGCTTAGAGAGCCCACGGAGGAGAGCCCACAGGGGAGAGCCCACGGGGGAGAGCCCACAGGGGAGAGCCCACGGGGGAGAGCACACGGGGGAGAGCACATGCACACGGGGAGAGCACACGGGGAGAGCGCACGGGGGAGAGCGCACGGGGGAGAGCGCACGGGGAGAGCGCACGGGGGAGAGCATGGGGGAGAGCTCACGGGGAGAGCGCACGCACATGGGGGAGAGCGCACGGGGAGAGCAGAGCACACGGGGGAGAGCACACGGGGAGAGCGCACGCACATGGGGGAGAGCGCACGGGGAGAGCAGAGCACACGGGGGAGAGCACACGGGGAGAGCGCACGCACATGGGGGAGAGCGCACGGGGAGAGCAGAGCACACGGGGGAGAGCACACGGGGAGAGCGCACGCACATGGGGGAGAGCGCATGGGGAGAGCAGAGCACACGGGGAGAGCACACGGAAGCATGAGTAACCCCAGATGCTTCTGAATCACACTCCTGTTACTCACGAGGCTCAAAATTATATAATTCAGTACAAAATGGATAGCATATTTCATTGAAGAACATATTATCTGGCTCATTTAAAGAAATCTACATATTCTTCTCCATTTAATTTGCCTAAAAGTGGTTTGAGCTTCAAGAGGGTGGGGGTGGGGAGAATTCTCCATCACAGCTTTTTTCTCAAAATGCAGATGTTGCGTAACCCATCTGGACCCTTCACTCTCCGCACTTTGGACGAAGCGAATAAAGTTGGCTGAGAGAGAACCTTAAAGGCGACCTTTAGAAAAGTACAAATCTCCAATAAATTAATATTCTCTCATCATGATAAAAACAACATAAAATATGCAGGATGGATTTTAATATTCATGTCTTACATCTTTTAAAAGATTGGCGAGATATCAAATGTATTAAGAAACAAGAAAGCACTTTGTAGAGGTTTTTGAAGTGCTTTGCAGCATTAATGAATTCTTCTAATATCCTTGTGAGGAAAGAAAGAGGCAGGAATTATTCCCAAAGAGTTAACAGAAAGGATGGAAGGCTGAACATTGTTCTCAGAAGGTCATCTGGCTGGCTCGCTGGTGCTCCAAGCCTTCAAGACACTGGGGCGTGGGCCCTGGTTACACCTCGGTGGTAGAGTGTCAGCCCAGCGTGTGGGTGTCCCAGGATTGACTGGCAGTCAGGGCACACAGGAGAAGTGACCATCTGCTTCTCCCCCCTCCCCCTTCCCCCCCCCCTCTCTCTTTCTCTCTCTCTCTTCTCCTCCTGCAGTCATGGCTCGATTGTAGCAAGTTGGCCCCAGGTGATGAGGATGGCTCCATGGCCTCTGCCTCAGGCACTAGGATGGCTCCAGTAACAACAGAGCAGCAGCCCAGACGGGCAGAGCATTGTCCCCTGGTGGGCTTGCTTGGTGGATTCTGTTAAAAAGCATGTGGGAGTCTGTCTGTGCCTCCCTTCCTCTCACTGAATAATAATAATAATAATAATGAAGAAACTGGTCCATGGACACTGGCTTCGCCACAGCCTCTGCCAGGAGGGCCAGGTGACAGGTAATAGGGTGCGGTGCTGCGGGAACCCCCCACGCACACCTGTGACAGGCACCTGGCGGTTCCACCATTGCAGAACACGAGTGCACATTTGATGTCAAGCACGCTGGGCTGATCGATCTGGTTATTATCTTAGAATAAAGTTGAAAGTTAACGCCTCACTTATGCCACCAAGCCTCATTTTACTCTTCGGCACCCGTAGAGCTTGCTTTGTCCCTGAAGCCTGACCCAGAGCACGGGGACAGCCACCCCTCTCATGGGCACCACCCGGACCGGCTCCTGCCCCCGCACTGCCCCGTCCCATACCCAACAGCAATCACGATGTGCACCTGTCGGCAGACACTACGGGCCGAGGATCTTTCTAAACACTAACCGTGTGGGTAGCTCAGTTACCCTTCCGTTAAACTCACGAGCTTGGCTCTCCAGGTTAAGGGGGAGGCGGGGCCCAGTCACTTGGCCAAGGTCACCAACAGCAGAACAAGGCTACAGACCTCGGCAGTTTGGTTTCAGACCCCAGGCTCTCAGTACGGGTCCCTGACCACAACCTTCTCCTGGGACCTGTGACCATGACTCTGGGATGCTGTCAGGTTTGGGCTCAGTGAGGAGTTTCCTGTGCTCCACATTGTATTTGTCCTGTATCCAATTTCCCAGATGGGGACTTTCACAAACATCAGCCTCTGACTGAAATACATGCCTTCTGAAAAGTAATTTCAGTGAATCTTTCTTCTAAAACTATTTTCCAACACTTTAATCCTATGCTATGGATAAGTTGAGCCTTATTTTTATATTTATGTACCCCCCCCCTTTTTTTTTATCAGTTTGGTCATTGGATCCTGTGGAATGTTCAGTGGTGGCCTCTTGCCTGTCCCAACCCTCTCCACCCCCGTCCCCACCGGCCAGGCGACGTCCTCCTCCCGGGCCTGTGCGCAGCCGCGCCTCGGGGTCCTCTAGGCCTCACTGCGCAGGCTGTCTGTCCGCTGGGCCTGCAGCGGGCTCCGTCCACCCCACCCCACTGCTCTGCAGTCATGGCTCCCAGGTATCTCCTCCTACACACTCACCTCAACCTCTAAGCAATGCAACCAACACAGAATCCAACCTGTGCGTTTGTTTGTAAGTTTCTGGAAGAGGTGATGTTTACTCCACTGTGCTCGGCGCAGCCCCACACAGGGCCCTGCGCCCTGCTGGGAAACCGCAGTGTTGTGTTGAATGAATCCATCTTCTCCTGGCTCCTCACAAGAGCTCTGACCACCCTCCCTAGTCCTGAAATCTACGTCGGCTTCCTTCGTGAACGGCGACACCGCTCAGACCCGACCTAGGGACCCAGACTCCACGACTGCCCCCGCCCCCCAGCCCCCACACGCGGCCAGTCGCCCAGCCTTGCCGGTTCTACCCCACTGCACACTTCGCAACCTGGCCACTGCCCACTTCTCCGGCCCTTTGTCTCTCGTGTCCCTTCGTGAGACCCGGCTCCAGCCATGCAGAACTCGTCCCGCTGCCTGTGTTCATGCTGACTTACTCCAGCCGCTGTTTCTTATTCTCATGACCTTTCCTATACCGATGCAGTGTAGATAGTCCCAGCTCATTCTTCAAAATGGAGTGTGTAGGTTTCACCTGTGGGTTCTCTTGGTTTTTAAAAAATCTTTAGTCACAACACCTAGGCGGACTTAGGTGCCTTTCTTCTTGTTCCGCGAATCCCATTCCTGCTTACTTATCACCGCAGGGACCCTAGACAAAGCTGCCGCCCGAGCTGTCTCCCATTCGCCTTGAGCTCCATGTAAACAAAGCCAGTGCCTCCCACCCTCTACCCGCTGGGACTGGATGCTGCTACCCAGTGGCTGATGCAGAGTGGTACACAAGGTATGGCACGGTGCCCCTCAGGGATGCCTTTAGGAGACCAGTGAACGTCTCAGGTATTAGAAATGGAAGTGCAGGAGGAGAAGCAGAAGAGACGGATGTTTGCCCACAGAGCACTTGAATCCACCCTGGAAGTCACTGAGCTCCCACTGTAATCATCCTGATCCTTTTTACAAAAATAGCTTTTGTTGAAAAAAATGTGTCAACTGTGTACACAACTAAACAGGACTAAGACTTATCTCCCTCACCCAGGATGTTATAATGTCACCGGGCAAAGAAATATATCAAGTGGCCATAACACAAGGCAGAATTGTATAAATGTCAGACGGAGTCACAGGGAGGCACTGTGAGGAGGCGGGGCGGGACCGTGCCCACTCCGTGCCCACTCCTCAATTCTCCCTTCTCATCACAACATGTCACCTTGGTCCTCTGCCCACCTGCCTGTGACAAATCCAATCTGAGTAATATGTCACCGACACCACTCGCCTCCTAAAGTAATTACTTTTTCCATTTTTATCAAGGCGTAATTTACATAACGTAAAATTTTATCCTTTACAGTGCACACAGTTCTGCAAATTTGGATAAATGAATACAGTGGTACAGGTACCATCAAAGCCAAGCTCTAGAACAGTTCCCCGGAAATTCCCCTCTGCACTTTTGCAATCGACTCGACCCCCGGCTCCAGCCCTTGCTGGTGACCACGGCTCTGTTTATGGTCCCTACAGTTCTGCCTTCATATAGAGCACGTAGCCTTTTGAGTCTGGCTTGTTTCACATGCAGATGCACCTGTGATTAATCTGTTTTGTGAGCATCGATGACGCACCTGCTTTTCTTAGTGCTCAGTCTCCACCGGCTGAAGGGCATTTGGAATGTTTTCTCTGTTCCAAATAAAGCCGCTTTAAACATCAGTGCGTAGGCTGCTGTGTGAATGGAAGTTTTCGCTCCCCTTGAGTAAGCGTCCCAGAGTGAAAACTGGGTCACCCAGTAAGGACTGTAATAACCGCGTCACCGTGCGCCCCACCAGCAGTCCAGTGGCTCCACGTCCTGTCTCCTGTTTGCTTGAGTTTTTGTTGTTACTGCCGTTCTAACAGGTGGGTCGTGGTCCCTCGCGGTAGTTCTCACGTGCACTTCCCCACTGACTGATGGTGCGAGTATCTTATGTTGCGCTCACCTGCTATGTTCATATTTTTGGGGACGTGCCTGTTAAAATCGCTTGTCCATTTTTAAATGGTTCAATACTTTCCTTATTTCTGTCTTGAGCACTCTTCGTATATTCTGGACATGGTCCCGTTAGCGGGTGTGACTTGTGACTTTTCTCCTGGCCTGCACTTGGCTTCCATGCTCTTGAGAAGCAGGAGTTATTCATTTTGACGGCGTCTACTTTAACATGTTTTTCCTTAAACGGAGGGAGCTGTTGGTGTTATCTTTGCTTAACCTGAGGTCACAAAATGTCCCCCTATGTTTTCTCTTAGAACTTTTTATAGGTTAATGGTTTACACTTAAACCTATAATGCATTTTGAGTTAATATTTGTATATAGTGCAAGGTACGGGTCAAAAAAATTTTTTATTAATATCCAATTGTCCCAGCACCTTTTGTTAAAAGCACAATCTAAGGTAATTAATTTTAATTCAAACAAAGGATATCAGTAGCCTCTGAAAAGTTTTCATTAAAATGTAATATATGTGTATTATAAAAATTAAGAGCCACAGGTAAACACAAAGTAGAAAATAAAAGTTATGAGAGGCAGTGGTAATAACTTGGCTGTACACAGTTCCGGTATTTCTTCAACCCAACGGGCAGCAACCAGCGATGCGGAGTGAGAACAGCTCGCTCCGGGTCCCTCGGCAGCGGCAGCGGCAGCCCGGGGCGGGACCAGCCGGCTCACACCAGAGACGCGCAGCGACTCCCGCCATCCTGCTAGCTCAGGGTGCGGGCGAACGACGCTGACGATGGACGAGCTCACTCGGAGAGATGACGCCGATGAAGAGAGAAGAGAGAAGCGGAATGGCTGGAACAGCCCCGTCCCTCATCTCCTGAACGGGGTCCCTGACACGGCCCCTTCCCCTATGAACCTTGTCAAGCGCCAACTTCTGTGCATTTCATATAAATTCCCTCCTTTCTGTTAACTGACCGCTGTTTAATCTGAGGTCTCCTGCACCTAAAATATCCCAAGAGTGTCTCAACTCACCCTTCAGCCCCGACACCCCCGACGTCGAGTTGGCCGACTGAAATAAAGGTAGCTTGGTCAAATTCAAATTTCAGGTAAACGACAAATAACACTTGAGTGTGAGCCAGACGTTGCGTGGGACGTACTTACACCAAACATGCTTTCAGCTGGAATGCCGCGCTAACCGCTGGCCTGCACTGCCGCTGCTAATCCCTACAGCTCTGCCCTCAGCCCCAGCTGCTGGGGGAGCCGGCGCGGCAGCGGAGGGGTGAACGAGTCAACGGGCGGCCTCCGGGTGAATGGCGGTCTCGGAAAGCAAGCACGTGGGTGAGCCCTTGAAGGACGGGATGCTTCAACTGGAGGAAGAAGAAATACCAAAGGCAAAAACAAAATAAAACAAACCAAAAAAAAAAGTAAGTTCTTTATGAATCTTTCTTTCACTATCAAATAAAGGTCAGACTAATGTGTTGTGTGCAGCTCACGTTCAGTACGTGTGTCGCTGGAGTAACTGTCTTTTGCGAGACTTTCATTTTATTGGAGGCAGACCATTTTTATTAAGTAAAGAGCACTGAGCATTTAGACACGTGTGTCCCACTTGACCACAGGCAGCTCAGAAACAGCACCGACGTCAGTCTGCTGTACCGTCTGCCCTCCCTTGAAGTCGTGTTAGCCTGGACGCCAGAGGGCTAGGGCGACCGTGCCATCTCCTGTCTTTGGCGTCAGCTCTGACGGGGCCCTATTTCTATTGTCCACCGCGTCTGGCTGTGTGGATAAATACACCTGTGGGCAGTGAACACGGACCAGCTCTGTTGAAGAACCCACGTGCTCCATTTTCACAGGACTGAAGGCTACAATTGATGGGAACTCTGAGGGTAAACATAAAAGGGCTCAGACATGAAGGGATGCGTTACCATAGTACTGATTCAGCATCTTCAGTTCCCTGAACTTAATCAGGAATTCAAGCTTTTCTCACCAAGCTCCCGTTGGTCATTTGTTTTAAGTCACTAATTAGAAGAGAGATCAGATTGACTTTCCAAGGGGGAAGTCCCCGCTGCCTTCCTGGAGTGAGGGCACTCACATCAATGCGGTCGAACTCTCCTTCAGAGGGTAGGTAAGAAACCCTTCAAATCCATTCTATACATGTCAACAGCAAGCTTTGAGTTTTACCGCTTTGGGCATCTAGCTGTCTAAAGTTTAAATGGACTGGGTGCCAACCACACTGGCCTGCGTTCGGACGGACAGACTGTTCCTCATTCAGAGTAACCACGTGTGGGGTAGAATAGCAGGGGTTTCCCCACGTGAGGCTGTGGTAGCGGGGGAAACGGTCTACCAGGGAGGACTGCCTCCCGCCTCCCTCGTTGGTGCTAACTCTGATGTGCCCTGGGCTGTGCCCGGCCCACTGTGCCTGGGGACAGTTACGCAGAAGGATGCGCCATCTCTCTTTACACGGGGCACACGTGTCCCCATCGAGCCCGCATGAGCTGAAGAGGACAGAATACAGAGACAGAGAAACCAGGCCATGATGTCACTGAACAGTGATTTCTGCGACCTTGGCGTCTCTCTGTCTCTGAACTTGTTACGTGATATGAAGAAGCCTGCTGGTACACAAGGCTAAAAACACCCTGCCCGGCACGTGAGTCCGCAGTTCCTTCTCCCTGGTTCCTTTCTTTCCCTGTCGGTAGCATCTGCCCTTTTTCCTGTGTTGTATATTTTATATTAAATGAATTCCTCACCCCTGCCGTTTATATAGATCATGTCACTAAACTAAAATGACAGATTCGGTCAATAGTCTACCTTTTTTTTTTTTTCTAAACGGACACAGGATCATACCATGTCATGTTAGCTATTTCCAATCCCTTAGTTCAGGTGACTTTATATTGACATCCCCCCCTGTGAGCAAACAGGACATTCGCCTGACATCCAGCGCAGAGGGGGACTGGTGATGCTCGGAGAGCAATGTCACTGTCGTTTTTAAAGCAGAACCAGTATTACAGGCGAATCTCACCACTCCAGATGCCCAGCTAAGTAGGACTTCACGACACCTGGCAGCGACAGCAGCACCATCACTCTTCTTTGTCTGGATGAAAGAGGAAGTGGTCTTTTCAAGATCGCCTCGACTGACTTCCCATTGTAAGGAGTAGTTAGCACTTGAAGGTAAAAAACAAGGTGGTAACCACACCGAATTTTAAAGTCACGCTCTTAAGAATGAAATTAGGCATAACCAAGAGGTACTCCGTGCTGATCTCATAAACAGTCACAGTGGCCTGGCACTGCGGGGGGCGTTCCTAGGTTATAAATTCAACTAAGAAACTTTCAATCAAGGTAACTGCCTTGCCCATTTCTGAAGAAATGCTTTACTCATGATGAAGGGATATGACCTCCCTGAGCAGTATAAAAACAAATCCCAAGGGAAAACAGTTAAGCAACAAGTCTCTGCACCACCCGAAGGACAGACTGACAGCCCCAGACAGGTCACAGCTGGGGGCCGCCTGACGACAGGGAGGGGCGGACGCCTCAGGGCCACAGTTCTGAGAGCACTTCCCCTCAGCATGACCCCTAAGTACTCTGTGGGTCCGCGTGTATAAAATAACCGTCAGTTACCACTGAGCTGTCCAAAACGCTGGTCAGAATTAGAGAATGTGCTGATTAGTGAACACAAAATCTGCTACTTCAGTTGTTTTTGGTTCTTAATTTACTCTAATAAACTGATATTCAAGTTTTTAAAGAAAGGCATATAACAAGTGTGTCCCCAGTGATTCAGCTCTCTGGAGACTGCTGGCTTCCGGAGCTTGCTAACACTGGGTGTCCTGAGACTACCCTCGAGGAGGGAGCAGGTGTGGTAGATGGGGCCGTCCTCATGCACTGTCGTGCTGTCAGGACCTTTCTGAGAGGCCGGCTCTTCTCTCTAAACCAGGGGTCCCCAGACTTTTTACACAGGGGACCAATTCATTGTCCCTCAGACCGTTGGAGGGCCGCCACATACAGTGCTCCTCTCACTGACCACCAATGAAAGAGGTGCCCCTTCCGGAAGTGCGACGGGGAGTGGGGGGTGGATAAATGGCCTCAGGGGGCCGCATGTGGCCCGTGGGCCATAGTTTGGGGATGCCTGCTCTAACACTGCCCTTCTCAACCAGGATTCCTCACCTGCACCACAGAACACAGAGGGTGGTCTGAGTGACTATTTCCTCGGTTCCCCTAGGATGGCACATAGCAACTAGCACACTGGATGCACTGAAGGAAGCTAATTTATCGATGGGGGTCTTAGGGTGTTACGGCTCCATCCTCCCTAGAAACCCCTGCTCCACACTTCCAAACGGGACATGACACAGCACCTGTTCTCCCGGGATGGGCTGAGCTGTTCTGTAGTGACTGTCGCATGTGCACGGGACCGTGAAGTGAGCCGCTGACGGCATGTTGAGTCAGCTTGGTTCTCGGAGGATCAAAGCGCAGGCTCGGAATGGTATTAATGATGGGTCCATTTTTAAAGTCATTACTGTCTCCCAAGCAGACTCCAGGCTGCAACCAGAATAGCTGACCCAAGGGTATAAATGCTCTCCTACTAGAGTAGCGTTGGTTGTAGCTGGACACGCAGCTGCTCACACACCACACTTCTCCTCCCCCTTGCAGCCAGATGTGGCCGTGCGACCAAGCGATAGGACGTGAGCAGAAGCAGGGTGTGTAATGCGGAGGTGAGACCTTTCAAAGGGACGGAGCCTCCATCTTCCTCCTCTCCCCTCCTGCCTGGAACCTGGCCTCCCTGTCACGTGCGGCCACGTGAACAAGGGCAATGAGCAGGTATGGCGATGACTCACGAAGGAAGGGGCCGAGGGTCCCGACACTGTGGAGACCCCCCGTTTGCTCTAGACCAGCCCCCAGAATGTTCCAGATGAGCGAACTAAACTTCTATCAGGACTGAGTCAAATGTATTTTGAGGCTCCTGTAACGGCAGCCTTGATCAAACACTAACTCTCAAGGACTATCTTCTTCTATCCTCACAAGGGTCCTATGAAGTGAGTATGAAAATATTAATAATTGAAAGGAAAGGTGAGAAATGCTGGAATACAAACAACAATCAGTTACCACCCGTCGGGAAAGGTAAAAAGAGGCCTCCAATGAAGGAGCAACACCCAGATGAAGACCCACAAGAAGACAGCACCGTGGAGCCCACCTGGAGTCCACGAGCCCCCCCCCCTCCCCTCCAAAGGCCAAAGGGCTAAGGGCAGCTGAGGTCTGCGACAGACCGGCAGGCAGGATTTACAGGGAATTTTGAGATATAGGTCAGATTTTCATCAACGACGGGTGTCCGTCAAAAAGCAAAGACAACGTGCTGTAAGGTTTCTTGTCCAGACAGAAACGGACATCAGTTTTTAGATGGACTCGGGTCCAAGAGGGTTAACAAGCGAGGGAGGGGCACCGGTCAGGGCACTTCCACTTCCGGGGGAGGGGCACCAGTCGGGGCACTTCCACTTCCGGGGAGGGGCACCAGTCGGGGCACTTCCACTTCCGGGGCAGGAAACACCCTGCTGCTCACATTAAGCCACAACCTGCTCCCGCATCCGACAGGTTCTGTGGCCTCAAGTCAGTCGCACTCTGAATCACTTCCCCGTAGACAACCCACTACTATTTCACACCTTCAAGGTCACCTTCAAGGTCATGCCAGGGACAGAACTGGCTAGCTGGGCTTACAAAAGAGAGGATCTATTTTATAAAAAATAAAATATAAATAAATGTTAGTTATAAAAATTCTAGAAATAAATTACTTATGAATAACTTATTTTATACATATAGAATATAAAAGTTTATAAATATAAAATATTTATAATTTATATATCTAATTTATAAAGATTTGTAACTATTTATAAAATATTTTTTGTTTATAAAATATTTTATTTTATAAAGTAATGCATAGGGTTGTATATTATTTAAAGTCAAATCAATTTGGGATGGTAACCAGGAAGGTGATGAGCAAAATCAAAGTCTTAAGGTCAGGAGGTGAGTGCAGTTCATCTGGAGAAATGGGACCCCAGAAGCAGGGGGTCACATGGTGCGGATGTCAGGGGCAGCGGCTCAGAGAGAGCCGGTTCCAGCCCGGCTCGGAGAGAGCCGGTTCCCGGGCTGGGTCGGGGGCAGCGGCTCAAAGAGAGCCGGTTCCAGCCCGGCTCGGAGAGAGCCGGTTCCCGGGCCGGGTCGGGGGCAGCGGCTCGGAGAGAGCGGGTTCCCGGGCTGGGTCGGGGGCAGCCGGGCTGGGTCAGGGACAGCGGCTCAGAGAGAGCCGGTTCCCGGGCTGGGTCGGGGGCAGCGGCTCCGAGAGAGCCGGTTCCCGGGCTGGGTCGGGGGCAGCGGCTCCGAGAGAGCCGGTTCCCGGGCCGGGTCGGGGGCAGCGGCTCCGAGAGAGCCGGTTCCCGGGCTGGGACTGTCCGCTCTCCAGTCTGGGCAGGACCCGAGTGCACGAGGAGATGCAGCCGGGAGTGGGGAGGGGTCTGCAGGCAGAGAGGCCGGGAGAAGGCAGGCAGGGGGCTGGGATTCTGCAAAGGCACCAAAGAGAGGCCCCGGCAGTGTGGGGGGTGGTGGCTCTGAACACATAAGCCCCCCATGAATGAAAGCTTTTCTGGGGGAAAGCATTTACACAGTGTGAGCACTCCGCACACACGGGTCTCAGGACAGGCATTTTAGCCCACAATGAAGAGCATTTGGGTCGATTCCTCTTCTCGACATGTAGACTCATCATTTCAATGAAATCCAGCGGGACTAGAGCGAGCCTGTTCCATGGTAACATTCCCAATACCAAACAGACGCGGCCTGGCGGCAGTGAGCTTCCAAGAAAATGAATGTGTAAGTTCAGAAGGAGATGGATATTTAAAATATATACATATACATATATATCTGATGGATGATCTTACTGATGGAAGACCCATCACAGCCACAATTCAAGAGTGGGTAAAGCAGGAATACTATCTTTAGCAGACACTGTCAAAATGCTTTTAATGTGAATTTTAAATATTTGAGTTTGCGGGGGGGAGGGTGGCTTTTCTGTTTCTGCTGTTTTTCCCTCCCGATTTCTATGCCGTCTGAGCTGGAGAGTGCGACCCATTTCCTGAAGGCAGAGTCTGCATCCGCTCCCCACACTCGGGCTCCGTGATCATGGCCGGCTCCGGAGCGCCCCGCCCCTGGCGGTGTGCGCTTGGCTGAAAAGAACATCAAAGCTGTTATTTTGAAAAAAGACACACTCCAGAAAAAGGCAGCACACTCCGGCTTCTGCGACAGATCTTGCAGCAGGGAAAAATAAATCCCACGCAATTATATCTGGGTCCTGCCTTTACAGAGGCTCGTTAGCACCTCCATCGTTCAGGGGATATTTAGGAAGGGCTGGAGTGGGCGGACGCTTTGCCTGCTGGCCTTGCAGAGGTAATAGGCTCCTGGTGTCTGGCTACCAGGGACGGAGGACATGTCCAAGCCCCTCTGGTTTGCTCATGCTTGATGCAAACTGGAAACTGGGAAATATTTCTTTTCAGGAAACTGTCCAGTTGTATTTTCTCCCCCACATCATATGGAGTGAGTTGACCAATTACTGGGCTGCTGTTCATGGCCATAGAAAGCTATAAAAACATACTCAAATGTCACCTGAGACTGTGGGCTATATAATGTAATCGAGTTTCTAGTAGAAGGAAAAGAGAAATTGGCCAGGCGTGGGAAGCCCGCCAGTGAAGATGTAGCATTCTAGCTGAAGCAAGCAGCCAGGGGCGAGCCCCGCGTCAGGACAGAGAGAAAGGGGGAGAGCACGGCGTGTCCCTCCTGCTGGGATGTGTCAGGAACCGGGGAGGACCCAGTGGATGCCTGCCTCTCTTCCGTCCCCTCGCCGACCTTCAGGAGGGGGCCCGTGCCAGTCACACTGAGCTGGCCAGCGCAGACGGGCGGCCAGGCTGGCGAGAGCCGGTCTCCGAGCTTGGCTGGCACGAGGCAGACAGGTGCCCGGCAACCCGTTCCTCTGTTCCCAAGGGCACCTTCTTATAAAATAAAATTTCATGCTCAAACTTCAGAGGCGTGTGATTTAAGCATATGCCAGTCTCCTTCTCCATGTCGACAGCTTCTCGGGCCTCCAGATCCGGGCCCCTTCTTAAAACAGCTTCTGGCGGAACTACGATGCTGAGTGGAAAAGTGAACTTCCTGTTTCTATCTGGTCCACAGAAATCTTTCAGCAGAGAACTGGGCAGCCATGGGAAAGCCGAATTAATGACATTTATAATGTGATATTTTATGCCTGAGACTGTTATCGGAATTACAAAGGAATCTTTCATTTGGAAACACAGTCTTCCAAAAATAATTTCTCTTTTATCATGGACCATAACGAATAAACCCAGGACGGACTGTGTCTCGCCGTCCCTCTGGGGCAGACTTTTAATGGGGTGGGGGTGGTTATGAAGATAAAAATATCTTAAAGCGACATAATGTATATAATTTGAAAGCAATTTTTTACTCACATAGAGTAAGAATTCATTTCTACAATATAAGATGAAAAAGGTATGAGACATAAACACTGTCTACAGTTAGTTATATGATAATCCGTTTAGATTATTATTAATTAATTGTAAAATACAAAGTTCTTCAGCAAAACATCATTAAAAAAATTCAGAGGATTGTCACGTGCGAGGTATCTTTAGAGTAACACATCAGCAGTGCATTATAGCTCAGGTACGTTGTGTGATGAGGACTCCTTTTTACCCAGGTATAACTGGGTGCTCAGACGGCGGGCTGAGAGAGGTGCTGAGAACAGTTCTTCCTGGACCACCCCCCACCGAGGAAAGACAGCAGCAAAATAAAACATCACCCTGCCAAGTGCAAACACCCCGCCGGGAAGCGCTGCCCCGACTAACTAAGGTCTCGTTGTGACTGACTCCCATAGTTTCCTCACCTTCTCAACTCTTCAAATTCTCCCTCACTCCCTCCAAGCTTACCTCCTCCTTCACTATGGACCACTGTGGACGCCCTCCTGACTCCCCTGGCCAGCAATAATCCCTGCGCTCAGTGGCATCATAACTTAGCATTTAACAGCTCCTCTCTCCTTCCTACCCAAGCCAGCCCCATCTCTTCAACCAAGGTGACTGCAATTAAGCGGGAACTGAATAAATGGCTCACGCAATCCGGGGCCACGGTCTGCAGTTCTTGTGCGTATGCACTGCAGGAGCTCAACGTGCACTTCACAACAACAAGTGACCCTCTTGGGAGGAATGGGGACTTGGGACCTGCAGGGACTGTGCAGTGACGAGGCTGTCAACGAAATAGAAGGTGATGCTGAGGACACACGTGCCCAACTTCACAACAGTGTGTAAATGCTGTAGTTTCAACTCAAGGGCTAAGAAATCTGTAAAGGGAGGAGCCAACACTTCAAAAATGAAACAGACTGTAGGAAATGCCAGATTGTAGCGCACACGGAACGAGTAGATTATTTCCTAAAATCTTTGTTTCTGTGACCCCTGTGTGTATGCTGGGTCCTGAGGGGAAATCCACTCCTGGCTCAGGGACCAGAGCACAGAAGTCTCAAACACACTGACTCAGTTTCTGTTTTCAAATGTGCTCCAGAGAGCAGCAGTTCAGTGAGGTCAGGGGGACCAGGAGAACAGAGCTCTCAGTCAGTGATGTACATATTTTAATGCCTGAATTACTAACAGTTTCAAAATGCTGATATGATCGCACATGTCCTAGACTAGAAAACAGTATAAGGCACATTCTACATGTATCTGACCATGAAACCCTGGAGAGGGGCGCTTTGAGGTACTGTCCCATCACATTCCGGACAATGCCGGCCTCGGGCCAGGACCTCGGGAGATGTCTCTCTCTCCTCTGACGTCCACCTGCCCTGCACAACAAACCCGCTCTGCACGACACACGTGCCCAGTGAGCAGCTACATCTGTGAGAAAAAAGCAGCAAGAAAATGCTGAAATTTTCGTTTCATCTTTGGAAGGAATGAAACGTTCATTTCAACATAGCCCCCACATCTTGCAATATAGCTTTCTGAGGGGACCCTTTGGTAAATCACATAACCAAAAAAAAAAAAGAAAGGAAAAAAAGGCAGCATAGTAAGAAAACGCTGGAAGCCCTGAACTGTAGCTACAGGCGAGCGGAGCGGAAGGAATGGAGGAGCTGCGCCAGGAGAGCGCTGGTTGGAGGAGCTGCACCAGGAGAGCGCTGGTTGGAGGAGCTGAACCAGGAGAGCGCTGGTTGGAGGAGCTGTGAGCCAGGAGAGCGCTGGTTGGAGGAGCTGAGCCAGCAGAGCGCTGGTTGGAGGAGCTGAGCCAGGACAGCGCTGGTTGGAGGAGCTGAGCCAGGAGAGCGCTGGTTGGAGGAGCTGAGCCAGGAGAGCGCTGGTTGGAGGAGCTGAGCCAGGAGAGCGCTGGTTGGAGGAGCTGAGCCAGGACAGCACTGGTTGGAGGAGCTGTGAGCCAGGACAGCGCTGGTTGGAGGAGCTGAGCCAGGACAGCGCTGGTTGGAGGAGCTGTGAGCCAGGAGAGCGCTGGTTGGAGGAGCTGTGAGCCAGGACAGCGCTGGTTGGAGGAGCTGAGCCAGGACAGCGCTGGTTGGAGGAGCTGTGAGCCAGGAGAGCGCTGGTTGGAGGAGCTGTGAGCCAGGACAGCGCTGGTTGGAGGAGCTGAGCCAGGACAGCGCTGGTTGGAGGAGCTGTGAGCCAGGAGAGCGTTGGTTGGAGGAGCTGTGAGCCAGGAGAGCGCTGGTTGGAGGAGCTGAGCCAGGGGAGCGCTGGTTGGAGGAGCTGTGAGCCAGGGGAGCGCTGGTTGGAGGAGCTGAGCCAGGGGAGCGCTGGTTGGAGGAGCTGTGAGCCAGGAGAGCGCTGGTTGGAGGAGCTGCGCCAGGAGAGCGCTGTGAGGAGAGGGCGTGCCTGTCTCCAGCATTGTCCCGGACACCTGTTGCTTCTGTGCACCTGCCTTTACCCTTGCCCCCCCCCCACTGCTACTAAGTTTGGATGAGCCCAAGAGATGTTCTATGAAACCCAGAAGGAAAACAGTCAGCTATGCATCAGAACCGACTGAGGTAGCAAAAAAAAATATTGAAAGCAACCCATTTGATTTCCTTGCAAACTCATAGGCTCTTTCTTAATGGGGCACAGTGACTTTTATTTTTTATGTTTACGGAAACTTTTCATACAGACAGGCTTCCTTTCCTTGACGGACATTCTCACGCGTCTACAGGAGGGTAGCCCTCCTCACGGAGCAAGATGCCCGTACGAGGGGCGCTGGTTCACCTCGGGGCTCGGGCCGCGCTGTCATCTTCAGGGTCCTGGAGGCCCTTCTCAGCAAATGATCAGCCCAACGGCTTCGCAGGCCCCACAGAGAAACGACTCTCCATCGGGGACCAGGACAAGAAGTAGCGTGTGCTCAGCTGCCGGCTCTGGCTCCCGGTTCCTTCGTGCTTTTCCCTGCACCCGCTCGGTTCCTAATACCACATGTCTTCCACCTTGGCTTATCCCTGCTTTAATTACAAAAACCAATCAAGTGAAAATCAGTTTAAATAATCAAGTGAGGCGGGGGAGAATTCATCTTGAGTCTGCACACACAAGTCTATTGTATCAAAAATTCCTGCCTATTCTCACGAGAGCATTTGGGATTGTAGTTAAATTTTCTTTCTTTAAGCAGAGCCATTTGACGGCCCGGGGTACAGACAGGAACTACTTCTGAATTTCAATTTAAAAAAGCACCAAGCAGAATAGCATCATTTTATGGGTGAAGCCTCATGACTTTCAAGGTGACGTCTACCAAGTGGAACAGAGCAGAGCTGAATGGTCTCAAAGGACTGAGGCATTGACGATAATCTCAGTTCTTGGGAAAACGTCCCTTTGTTTATCCTAAGGAACCATTTTCAAAGCCTGAGCCGCGTTCTGTAAATCTCGACAACCGGCTTAGTGCTCAGAAACTTGCAATAAAATAAAAATAGCCAAAGGAAACACAAATTCAATTAATGAGTTAAAACCAAAAAGTGCTAAGAGAAGATAAACAGCTTTCAATAAGCAATGCAGAAGAGTGTATGATCTCTACAGAATGCAAGACACTGGAGCAAGTCAGAGCTGTTCATTGGCTCTTCCAAACTTTTTGAATTCTCTTGGATAAACAAATATGATGAGTCACAAATACGCTCCTTGACCCCAATCTCATTTTTTCTTCATCAAATAGACGTTTAGATTATTTCTATCCCTATATACCATATATATTTTTTGCTATGCTACCATAATCAAAACTACTAATACAGCAATACTACTTGAAAATTCTAAAAATACAGGTGCTATTTAATGGAATTACATTTTATTGTCTGAAACTTCATCAGCTAGGCAGAGAATTTCTTCTCCCCTTGCCCATCGGTGGGACAGAGCCGGATGTCATGACCGTGAGGTCTGAAGACCCCCAGGCCAAGTGTCCCCCTGTGGAAGGGCGGCTCGCCTAACCGCTGCCTCCCTGTGGTGTCGGCTCTCGGCTCTCTAGTACTTCCTGCGGGAATAACATTTATGAGCATCTCCAGGCGTTAACCTTTGGCAGCATTGCTCATTATTTCTTCATGGTGAAGCTGAAAAGATCAAATGATTGGGTCAGCAATCAGGACTCGTTTTCAGCCTCATAAAAATTTTAATCTGGCTGATTTTAAAAACCTACTAGCAGGCCTGGAAAAACGAGGGCAGCATTTCTGTTCCCGGACCCCAGATCACCTTCCCACTGTCCTCTGAAGTCTGGTCTTTCCCAGCGTTCCCCCCCCCAGCCCTGTCCCACACCACCTGACCTCTGCAAACCACACTCCATCCGCAGTCGGGGAGACGCGGTGGGGCCCCGACTTCTGCATTGGTCGTCGGTTCTGTCTGTCTTTACCTGGAGCCCCCCACGCCCTTCCCCCCTTTCTCCTCATCCAACTCCCCTGACTCAACCCGACAGATTCAACTCCCTTCCCCATCAAGTTTAGTGAAGCTCCCTGGCCAGGCTCGTGTGTAGCAAGCACATCTCACACTCTTTAGAAAGGTGTCACCGACAGCCGTCCCGGTGAGAACGGGGACTCTACGAGCACAGATGAAACCGCAGTCGGGCTCCATGTCACCAGCCGGCACAACAAGGCTGGGCACACCTTCCATCAAGGCTCAGGACCTGAGATTAGCACAGTTGCCGTATGCCGATCACGTATCATAGAAATGTACACTTGAAACCTATATAAGCTTATTAACCAATTTAAAATAATAATAAAAAAAAGACATCAAATGGGTCTAGTTGATAGTCTTTCAGGACAATTTCTAATTTGATAATGTTAAAATCCAGTATTATATAGAAGGTGGTTTAATTAATTTCAACATGCTGGGCCACGGTTTCACTCGCTCTTTCCAGAACCATAATGGCCCAAGCTGAGTCAGTCTGAGAGCTAAGGTTTCCTCCTCCACACTGCCACCAAACCCCCCACACTGCCACCAAACCCCCTTCTCACTGTGCCGAGGCAGGCATGTCCCAGACATGCGGTGTTAGTGGCCTCCACATTTTACCAACAGCACGTTTCATAATGACAATCTGTCTTAATTTCTTAATGTATTATCTGATTCAATATGAATTGTGATATTTTTTCTTCTAATTTCCTTCTAGCAGTCTGTTGATTTTGATCATCCATCAGAAGCCAAATCATGGGCCAGGATGTCATTGTCCGAGTGGAACAGATTTTTGCAATAATTTATATTTAGTTGATTAAACCAAGGTAGTGTAAAATACTGAATTCCGTTTCCTGTCTCGGGGTTGGTCTGATCTCTCATTAGGAAGTATCCCGGAGCACTGACTGGCCCCCACCCCAGCGCCTCTGAGTGTTGGAAATGTGCTGCTCAGCTGCTCCTGGCCTCACTGAAATCAGGCGCTCACCTGCACAGGAGGGAAGGTCAGAGTTTCGAGAGAGCAAAGCCATCGTGAAAAGAAGACAAAAGGACTCTTCTACCCATCACAATCATCCCACTATAAATGAATCACCAAGCGTGTGATGCTGGTCACGTCCGGCACTGTTCCGGGTGCTACAAGATCGACATCTGAGACACTGCCCCTGCACCTGTGGAGAAGAAGTGTCCCACCGAAAACAGCCTGTACGGCTGCTGAGAACCACGTGAGGCTCCGTGTGTGGATACGACTTAAAACTGGTTCCAGCTAACTCCCTCACCTATATGAATTAGCTGTGCACATTAAATGCAACCTTAATGTATATTATTCGAGTGGAGATGGCACTCAAATATTGTGCAACTATTTTATAAATGGTAACATTTTTAATCTTATTGACAATCTGGGAGAATTTTAAAAAGAACTGCCTACTTTGGTCTTCCTCCGAACACTCTCCACAGAATGTGACGTGGTCCCCCACCTCTGTTCGGACCTGGTTCCCCTGACTTCCACCGGACCGTTTCTCTTCTGCCTCCTGCCTACGCTCTTCTTCCTCCCCTCACCTTCTAACCATTCCAGTCCCTGTGACCTGTCCCTGGGCGTACTCCATCGTCACCGGCAGTCTGCTCCGTGTCCCCCGCCTCCCATCCATGTTGCAGCCCATCGCTAGTGCGCTCACGCTAAGCACAGAGGCATCAACAGCACCCCGTTCGTGACTGGTCATCAGCTTTCCTCCAGTGAGCAGACGGGGGTCAGTCCCCATGCTGGCATTCAAGTCACCACAGTAACTCCAACCCGAACCCTAACATACCTACACCGTGCACTTCGCTCCCTAGCGCGCTCTAGCTAGCGCCCACCCAGACCACGCTCCGTGCCTATGGACGCCAGATGACCTGCTGTTTCTACACCTCTGTCCTGCACGTCTCCACCCACTGAGGTCCACCTGTCTCCTCCAAGTCCACCCGAAACACTCCTTTCTGTTCGCTGACACTCCAGGAGGGTCAAACAGGTGCTCGTATGGGAGCACCCCCTTTCTAAAATGCGAAAGTACCCAGCGCTTATTTTTGAAACTGGCCATGTTCTTATTCCCATCACCCTGACTTATGCACTGCCCCCATGACTAGGTCTTCACGTCCACGGAGATGGGCAGCTGGCCCTGCGTCTCGTCCGGATTGCCGGCACACGCAGCAGAGTGCTTTGCACATTGTAGGAACAAGACAGATACTCACTGAATTGACACTTGAATCGTGTTTCCATATTCTCGCTAGGGATATGGTTCCATAATTGAAACTAGGGCACTGACTGAAAATCGTTAGTGACAAAATAAAACCTAAGAGTGGCTTTGTGGGAATAATAAACAGTCCTCTTACGGGTCAATGACGCTGTAAGGATGGGGGGAGGTTCTAGACCAGGGGTCTCAAACTCGCAGCCCACGGGCCGCATGCGGCCCGCCGAACAATTTTGTGTGGCCCGCAGACTAATCCACGAAGTTCAAAATATTTTGGATAAAATTAAGTAAGCCTAGGGGCCTACTTGTATTTTTCATTTCTCTAGCATCCTAGCTAGATATTAGCTTAGTTAACAGCAGTTGTGATGCGAACTACAGTTTCTGGTCGTTTTGTGACACTGAATAAACTGCATGTACGATTGTGCTTGTTGTACTGATTTTTTTTTGTTTTCAACTGCAGTGAGAAAAGTGTTGCGTAACAGTTGCCTTTTATAGACCTAGTGCGGCCCGCCTAAGGGCTGTGATCTTGCTCTGCGGCCCACATGCTGAGTTGAGTTTGAGACCCCTGTTCTAGACTTAGTGTTCAGGTTTCCTGAGCCCATGAGCACTGACATGATGGCTTTTCCACATGGCACTTTTTTGCAGTTCAAAGTATCACTGTGAGGTCACGTGCTCCACAAAGTTGTACCCCAGGATCCAGACCCTTCAGGAGGGGTCACCTGTGTGCACCCGACACCGGCCTGTCAGGGACTGGAACCCCAGCTCTCTGCGGCTTTGCTGCTGTGATTATTGGCACTTTTATGGGCTTACTAACCAGAACCATGAGGCATAGTGACATGAAGAATTAGATTTTCCCAAGGTAACATCATTACAAAGAAAAAATATATCTCTAGGACAGTATCTTCAATTATCCTGGGACAACCCAGCAGTGCCAATGTCCCGAAGGCTCCCATTTAGGGCATTTGCAATGTGCTCATCTGATTTATTGAGAACTAATTGAAGCAGCCCATTATCCTGAAAGTTAAGGAGCTACCCTTTAAATTGGTATTTCCTGTCGAACACAGCTAGCAGGCCCTTAGCTGAGGAAGGGGCCCTGCTGAGTAGGAGTCTGTGTCCGAGTGCTCCAGCACACAGGCCCTGGTGGCTCCGGACCCGCCATTGCGAGAGAGGAGACAGCCCAGAACTTTTTCATGTCTGTGCGAAGCAGAGGAATGGCAGAGGCCCTGCTGAGTAGGAGTCTGTGTCCGAGTGCTCCAGCACACAGGCCCTGGTGGCTCTGGACCCACCATTACCAGAGAGGAGACAGCCCAGAACTTTTTCATGTCTGTGCGAAGCAGAGGAATGGCAGGATGTTCCACCTATTAAGACAGACCCCCAGAACTCGGGTCCTTCCTTGGGTTCTAAGGCAGAGGCGAGGCAGTCTGACTCGGGTCAAGTCCTCATCCACAGAGCTCACGGGTGTCCCCACCGAGGCCAGCCATGGCTGATCACACGCCAGGGACCCCTGGAGCTCCGGGTGACAGCACAGTCCTCTGGAAGGAGTCCTGGTGTCCGGCAGCAGCACATGCCCTGGGAGTGTGTGCCCACCTGAGGCTCCATACATGGCACGGGCAGAACCTTATCCTCTCCAAGGTAATCAAGACCTTTGATTAAGTAGAAACAAGACTGCTTTTAAAAATTCACTAATTTGGCCCTGGCCAGTGGCTCAGTGGATAGAGAGTTGGCCTGGCGCATGGACGTCCAGGGTTCAATTCCTGGTCAGGGCACACAGGAGAAGCGACCATCTGCTTCTTCCCCTCTCCCCTTTCTCTCCCTCTTCTCCTCCCACAGCCAGTGGATCGACCGGTTTGAGCGCCATCGGCCCCAAGCTCTGAGGATGGCTCCACTGGAGCACATCAGACTCAGGTGCTAAAAATAGCTCAATACTGAGCATCAACTCAAGATAGGGTTGCCAGTTGGATCCCAGTTGGGGTGCATGCAAGAGTCTGCCTCACTATCTCCCCTCCTCTCACTTAAAAAATTCACTAATTCAACAGGTGTGAGTGAAACATAATTTGGAATATATTATCCCCAATAGATAGTTCTCCCTCCTATGAAAACATAAAACTGGTTAACACACACAAACACGCAAAGGATTTTCTCTAAATATTACCAACTTGTATTAAAGAAACATTCCTGATAGGACCACAGTTCATCTGAGATACTATTATTCTTTAATAATGTATCATTCATGGACTGAACACTGACTTAAATTTCTCAAAATGCCATGTGGGTCTGGGCTTGGAAGTCAGTTATGCCCATGCCTCTAACTCTCTGTGTCTGTCATACTTGTTTCCGTGTAGAAGAGGCCATCAATTTTATGTCTGTGCTAAGGAGAGGGATGGCAGGATGTTCCACCTATTAAGTCACATCTATTTTAGGGAAAGGAATATAGCCAGCACATTTTCTGTATAAAGAAGCCAGTCCATCATTATTTCTCATTAATCAAAGGCAATGTGTAACCAGCCAAAAAGCCCTATAGCATTTTCCTAATAATTATAGCTTCTAATCAGTATAACATGATGCCTTGTTTTAGCCCAAATCACTTTTTTTTTTTTTGACAGAGACAGAGACAGAGAGAGGGACAGATAGGAACAAACAGGAACAGACAGGAAGATAGAGAGATGAGAAGCATCAATTCTTCATTGTGGCACCCTAGTTGTTCATGGATTTCTTTCTCATATGTGCCTTGACCAGGGGAGGGGGCTACAGCAGAGTGAGTGACTCATTGTTCAAGCCAGAGTTTTGGGGCTCAAGCCAGCGACCCCGCGCTCAATCTGGAGACCTCGGGGTTTCGAACCTGCGTCCTCTACTTCTCAGTCCGACACTCTATCCACAGCGCCACCCACCTGGTCCGGCCAAAATGACCTTCTTGAATTCTGTAAGTACCAAGTGTTATGAAGAGAGCAAAGACGATAATGTGTGTGATGGTGACCAGCCTGGGAAGAACAGAAACGGAGATTGAGAGACAGATACCGCTTTGCACAGGTGAGTGATACAAAGCATGCACATCGTTCCTGGGAACAGCCAGGAAACCATTTCTCTAGAAACAGTGTGAAACGGAAGAATTATCTAGAAGAGGACGGCAGATGTCACATTGCCCCGAGCGGCCCTGTCTGGCGGTCTGGTGCCGTCCAGCAGCGCAGGGACGAGAGCACCAGACAGAGGGCGCCGCGCACAGGGCTGTCCGCTCTGCCACAGCGCGCCCCCGTCCCCGCGCCCCGCGAGCCCCCTGGCCCGCACCCCACCTGGAAGCAGGCCCCACGGGCACGGGCCTGCTGGCACAGCTGCGGGCTCTCACACCCTCATGACTCCCACTGAGGAACTGAGGACCGCGCACGGGGAGGCTGGGATGAAAGCAGGTGGGGATGATTGACGCGGAAGGGCACAGCGAGCTGAGCGCGTGTGTGACGCTGAGAAGCTGCGGCCCGCGTAGAAACGGCGGAGGTGCTGGCTGACCTCTGAAACGCCGGTCGTTGAAAGGCTGGGTCAAAGCAAGTAGAAATCGAATCGCTGTTACTTTGCCATGGCCAGAGGGAGCGTGCTAATTAGCATTTATCAGAAAGCTTTTGGGAGTGGCCAGTCTTTGTCACTTTTCTGTGCAGAGCGGGCGCCGTGGGCACAGGGATGCCCTTCTCTGTCTGTTACTCTGGGTGCTTCTTATACAACAGAAGACCTATCGGAAGGTGCCACCATTTGGAATTCAGACATGGCGCTCACCCTGAAATGTGTATTATGATGAAGCAGGCAGAAAGGGCCGTGAGGGGAGGGAGCCACGCTAGACAGGCCGAGTGCCCCCCGAGGCTCTCCGCCAAGCTTCCGCCAGCACCGGAGACAGACTTCTACCAGAAACACAGTCACATTGGTTCTGACATCTACTGTTAGAAATGAAGTACTTTCTGTGCAATCTGTGCCCACACTGGGGATCCCACAGCGTCCTGTCAGAGACTCTGGAAAATCCACGACAAAATCAAACAAACAGAACGCCATCTCCACTGCGTCCTCACACAGAGGCAGCCACTGTGAGCTTCGACCTGCACAAGGACGCGCACCAGACGGCAGTGAGCAGAGTCATGCAAGGGAGAAAGAGGACGGCGTGCCCATGCCAACGCCCGCACCCAACGCTGTCACGAGATGAATGCGAGCAGGGTCCTGAATTTAAATGCAAGAGCCACAACTGACTATAAAGTGTCTAGAGGAAAACATAGGAGAATATTTTATGACTTGGGATTATGCAAAGGTTTCTTTGACAGACTCCGGCAATAACCATAAAAAGGTAATAAATTTAAAACTTAAAACGTCTGTTCATCAAAAGATATTAAGAAACTGAATTAACAACCTACAGGCTGTCAGAAAATAGTCATAAAGCATCTATGTGACAAAGTACTGGCATCTAATATATACACCAAAGATTCTGGCAAGATATATATACATCTTCCCTAATAAACCTAACCTAACAGGGAGCAGAATCTAGGAAGACATCACAAAAGAAAAGAATACATATATGAACCACCAACGTGCACAGGACAAAGGGATGACATGTCCAGTCATTAGGCAAACCCAGATGAGATCCCATTGCACACCCACCAGAGTAGCAGTGACAACAGCAGTGACGGCAGCACAGTGCTGCTCTCCTCCGGCTGGCTGGGAGCGACCCCTGGCACAGGCTCTCTGAACAAACTTTTGGCCTTTCTTATAAAACTGAGTACAAAACTACTCTTTAGAACAGCAATTCCACTGGTAGATATTTACTCAAGAGAAATAACATCTGTCCAAAAATCATCCATATAAAAAATGTTTAAAGCAGCTTTATTCATAATAGTCAAAAACTAGAGATAGCCCAGATGCCCGCCTGCAGGAGAAGGGAACACTACTCAGCGGTGAAAAGGAAGGAATGGATACACACAACCACGTGGATAACCCTCAGATACATTTTGCTGAGTGTAAGAAATCTTACAGCAAAGAGTGTAGACTATATGCGTCTCTTTGTCTGAATTCTAGAATAGGCAACAATTACCTATGGTGGGAGGAAAAAATCAGAAGAGTTGTTGCCCCACTGGCCGGTGGATGGGGAACTGGCTGAAAGGGGTGGGAGAGAAGTCGGAGGGGTGCTATTTCTGTGGCTTTCTCTGGGTTTGGGCTGCATGCCTTTCCAAAACTCACAGCATTTGTCTATATTATGTACCTTAGAAAAGCAAACTACAAACAAGCATTAAACACTATGTAATAATGTCTATAATCAGGTATTTGGAGATCAAGTGTACTCATGTCTCCAACTGACTTTAAAATGCATCAAAAATGGGATGGGTTGGTTAAGTGGATAGAGATGGATAGACAGTGTTTAGGTAACAAGGCAAGTGCAGCAAAATGTCCATGCAGAATATAGGTAAATAATAACAATAACATCTATGGATGCTCACTGTATAAATCTTTCAACTTTTTTTGTATATCTGAAGGTTTTCAAAAGAATCCAAAGGTTCAGGAGCCATTGATATCATTGGTACCTGGCAAGGCTCAATTTCTATTCTTTGGCACATGACCTGCCCCACCAAGTAAGACACACCTGCTCTCCTGCCTCCTGTTCGCTCCATCACACAGCGGCCTCAGCTTTCCTGCCTCCCATCCAATCCCACTTCCTTTTCTCAAAGGGTGAGATGGTGCTTCCGCCCTCCTGAGAGCAGATTGGGGGTGCACTGCCCTGGCCATCAGCTATCCCAGTAGGTCTGACTTCGCATGGCTGGTATGTGAGTCCTGACTGGTCAGTTTCCCAGTCTATCTGGGAGCTTCAGTCTCTCTGTTCAATCTGGTGACCATCTTGTTTCAGCTGGTCCTGCCTCACCACACCAAAATAAGACAGAGCATAGCTAACAACAGGACGTTCTACTCTACACGAAGACCTCAGGCACTAACTGTGTCATCACAGGCACTCTTAACCTTAAAACCAAGTGTCAGGTTTGGACTTGCATATGTGATTTATGAAAGCCCTCAAACAGACCTCATAGTGGACATGCAGGGAAGGACCCTTATTTCTACTCTAACTGAAGTATTTATATATATATATATATATATATATATATATATATATATATATATATATATATATATATATTTAAAGAATAAAAGAACCAGCTTAACATGATCATTATTGCATCAGTGAATGCCTACACTGTTTCTATTTTTAGAAATTCATCACAATGGACCATCTTTGCTGTCTAGTTAGACCCATGTAATCACTCCTGCTACAGCAGACAGCAATGACATTATCAATGTAAGCCATGTCCAGAAGCCATGTCCAGTGGTGGGATTCCAACAATTTAACAACTGGTTGTCTGCCCTAATGACCGTTTTAAGTATAAAAAAAGATATACCAAAAGGTAGTTTATTATTTCATGCATTTAATAGTTAAATAAGAATAAAAGAGGTACACAAAACTACATTGTTATAAGAGTTTTAAAATATTAATGAAAGATATTAAATAATACTGGATAAAAATCAATGAAACTTATTTAAAATATTTCCATATTGCTCCTTGATTGGTCTCCTCACTTGCCATTTTCTTCGCTTTTATCCAGGCATCACTGGCTGTGTGATTTATCCTTAACCATCTTTCCACTGTAGGAGTAGAATCCCATTCCTTTAGAATGTAAATTGGTGATTTCCACATTGGGCAGCTGCCCAGGGGCCCACCTCAGAGAGAACCCTGATAACAAGTGCCATCTTAACTGGTTTGCGGAGCTCAATGAAAAAATTAGGTACCAGTTCTGCCGAACCAGTGCGAACCGGTGGAATCCCACCACTGGCCGCATCCAGCTCAGCCAGGCCGTCTGGCGCCCGTAGGAAACAGTAGCCTTTCGCCGGAACTCTTCCGGAGCACACCAGTGTGTGGGAAGGCAGGTGTTAAAGCCCCCTCTCCCTCCAGAAGGTCAGCTTTGTTTTGTATGCTGACAGCTAATGACACTGTAGGCGACTTTCTGGAGCTGCGCACGGCCAAAAACTCCGTGGTTCATTTGACTTGGCGCCCACTGCATTGCCGATGGCAGAACGAATGAGGTCTCAAGACTGAGGGGAGGGGTCCCGGACCCCTGCAGAAGACTGCGGACCGCTGAGCGCGGCGCGATCGCGCGGGAGACCCGTCCCCCACAAGCGCGGTCTACATGCTCAGAGAGCAGAAGTCTGTGTTTCAACCACTTTAACGTCAGTGGAAAGGAAAGCACATATAAAATACATCAATAACAAGCCCACAAAGAGAAAGAAAGAGAGAGAGAGAGAGAGAGAGAGAGAGAGAGAGAGAGAGAGAATCTTATAAATCAGGCTTCCAACACAGGAATTTAAAAACCCTATAAATTTCTTTTCTAATTCTTTATTTAAAAAAAAGTGATTATGACAATATGAAGACATGAATTCAGAAAACTAAAGTGAAGGAAAAAAGCAATGTGATAACCGCAAAGAAAGGTACGTATGTTTTACAGAAAAGAGGAGAAAAGACCGTGTGTAAACGTGACCGGGAGAAGTGGTTGGCTTGTCGGTGGCAGAAGCAAGAATGTTAGCGAGACTCTGAACGTGGAGGGATGGCCCCCGTGTGACAGCGGCCTCCCAGGGGAAACAGCCACGTGTGGTCTAGAAATCCCGTCCCCACTGTGCTCCTTGAAAGAGGCCTCAGGATTTAAAGAGAGAAAACGATACAATGGAGGAAGAGAGCCAGTGGGACCCTGTGGTGACGGAGAGGTGACGGTGACGTTTCCCCGCAGAGCCGCGAGGAGCCCCTCCACGCATGCGCGGTGTGTGCAGGAGGAGCCGGGTCGCTCCCAGGCCTGAACTCGGTGATGGGCACTGGAGGCGCGTCCTCACAGAGCGGTCAACACCAGGGCCGCCCGCACTAGACAATGACTGTGCTAAAAGTCCATCCGTCCTTTAGGGCAGAAAGGCAGTCACCCAAGAGACTTGAAAAGATGTGCGTGTGTGTAGGGGGGAAACTGGAGTGTTATTGACCAGAATGCACAATGTTCAGTACAACCGGCCACGGCGCGGAAGAACGGGCTGGTGCACGTTACTCGTATTTATTACAGGGTCCTAGAGAAAAGACCAGGGGTCAGAATGCTCTGCCGTGCTTTCAGCAGGATTGCCAAATGTCTGGTGAGCAGTAACCAGCAGGAGCAAAAACCGTGTGGTTTTGTAAAAACAAACAAGAAGTAAACCCCTCTAACACCAGGTAGGGCTCTTCACCGTTAAGTGAATGGGGCTCTTCAAGCACTCAATGCAGTATTTATCGGGCGCCCTGCGCAAGGAAGACAGCTGTGGACAGGAGGGAAACTGCTCTTGTGGGCTGTATATTCTCGTAGGAGGAGGCAGATCATCTCATTAAATTAACAAGATGATGTTAGCAACGGATAAATAATACAAAACCAGAAACGTGTTGGAAAGTTGTCGAGGGAGATGCTTTAGAATAGGTGACCAAGAAACTTCTCTGAGTGCGCAGCATAAGCCGCGTGATGTGAAGGTAGTACCCACGCCGGGTCCGAGGGCCAGCGTCCTGGGCGGAGGCAGCTCAGACACAGCGCCTACGGGAGGGGCGGGCTCCCAGCTGGAGCAACGGAAAGGGGGGCAGTTGTGGTCAAAACACAACAAGCAAAGGACCAGCTGGTGTCCGAGCTGGCCGGTCACATGCACTTCCAGCAGGTAGGTCGGCCCATCCGGTGTTCAGGTGCTGGGGACAGAGAAGAGAGCAACACTGACCCAGCCCCGCCCCACCTGACGCTTAGCTCTGAGTGACTCTCTGGCGGGCCCCCAGAAGAAGACGGAGCAGATCATGCAGGTTGTGACCTTCTGGCCACAGGAAGAGTTTGAATAGTTTGCTCGGTGGCTGTGACAGACACGTGTTCTGCCCTCACTGCATCTGAGCACACCCGGTCCCCCCAGCTCTCAGGGAGAAACACAGGTGGTCTGTGAACGAGGAAAGGCCTCGTGCAACACTGAAAGAAGCTCACATGCGGAGCCAGAGGGGTGCTTTGCTGAGAGCCAGACCCTGGGCTTGGTTTCCAGGGTTGCAGACTACACAGGAATCTCTCCTCCGGAGGACCCGGTGGCCCACCCCCGCCAGAATGGTTTTCCTTGCCTCAGTGCCAGCACACCCCATTCAAGAGCCTCTGCAGTGCCTGATGCACCCAGATTGGATCCCACCTGCCATTGCATGAAAGCAGAGAGCTCTTCTCATGGTGAAGGCGGGGAGGCAGGGGGAGCAGAATCAAAGACGGCACTGACTCGAGCCCGTGCCGCTCCGCGCGACAGCAGCCAAGCTCACAGGACGTTGGAAGGGGCTGCTTACTGCTTAGCTAAGGGGCCAGCTGGGTGCACTCAGGATGTCAGATACCAAGACTCACACACGATGCTGTGTCTCCAACACCTGGAATGAAAAGGTCTGGGAAATGAGAGGCCAAATGGAGTTGTCCAGTCACCATAACTCCTCGAGACTGACTTGCAGAATCGGTGTTCCTCATTCACTGAACTCTTGGTGCAGCCAATGAGATGTCCTGCTTTCTGACCTGGGGCCCTGGGACCCAGGGAATAGGGCAAGGGCTCCACTGAACCTGAAGCCGTGGCCACTTCCTGGTCACTCGGAGCTCTGCTTGCAGTTAGATGAAAAGAAGAAGAAACAAGTCAATCCACCGGATTCTTAACAAGTCAATCCCTGATAATTACGAGGAGCTAGGCTTGCTGCTACTTAGTGGTGTCAAGGACGACATTTGGAACCTGGGCATTCACTGGAGCATCTTTTGATGAAAATGTACACCTAAGATTTAGCACTGTCAAATGCAAGGCACAGCATTTTTAAGATTTAAAAAAGAAAAAAACTGGCCCTGCTCAGTGGTAGAGTGCCAACCTGGTGTGTGGAAGTCCAGATTCGACTGCCGGTCAGGGCACACAGGAGAAGCAACCATCTACTTCTCCACCCCTCCAGCCCTCTCCCATCTCTCTCTTTCCCCCTCCCGCAACCATGGCTCAATTGGTTCAAGCAAGTTGGCCCTGGGTACTGAGGATGGCTCCATGGTCTCATCTCTGGTGCTAAAATCGCTTGGTTGCCGAGCAACGGAGAACCAGCCCGAGACAGGCAGAGCATCACCTGGTAGGCAGCTTGCCCAGTGGATCACGGTCAGGGTGCATGCAGGAGTCTCTCTCTGCTTCTCTACCTCTCACTTAATAAAATAAGAAAAAAGAAAGAAAAACTGTGTGTATAAAATAAGGCTCCGAACTATCTGCTGTGATAGAGGTGAGGAATCGGAAAGGGCCCCTGGGTTGTTCCCGGAGGAAACGGTCCCTGGTGACGGCTTCAATGAAAGCAGCTGAAGAAGCCGTAGGTATGATCAGTAGTAGTTACAGTAGTGTTGTGGACTTACAGTTAATAAAAACAACCCCACACATCTGCTAAAAACACTGTCGGCCATGACGCCGTTGGACAGCTGAGCTAGAACCAGACCCGGATTTGAGTCTTGGCCCCGACACGGGCTTTCTGTTTGACCCTGAGAGAGTCACTCTGGGCCTTTAGCTGAAAAAAAGGGAATATGATAAGAATACTTTCATCATAGCAAGTGCTAGTTCAGTGTTTACTATTGGTTTTATTATTGCTTGGAAAACACCAAGGAGCATTCTATAAAATTAGCGACTGATTAGGAGTTTTAACTAAAGGAAAGTCAGAGATCCAGAAGGTTGGTATAGAAGGACTCTATCACTGGAGGGAAGAGAATAATTTCCACAAAGAAATCAGGATCTTGGATAAAGTGAATTTTGGCTTATTTACTGATTCTGAAATACAAAGCTACAAGGGCATTTATTTTTTCAAAATGTGTAAATTTAGGACAAGTAAGGATGATGTACTACTTCACACAGGAGAAAGAAATGTATGGAATTCATTGCTCCTAAGAGGTGACAGGGCTTTAACCAGTGTTTGTGCAGATACTGGGAAAGGAAGTCATGAAACACTACTAATAAGATCACCGAGGCTTTGAAATCGGCACAGGGTCTTCATGAAGCAGCACCAACAATGTCCCCTGTTGATTCTGCTCAATATTTCCTTCTGTATGATCTTGCTATGAATACTTGCATGAGACACATACTGTCTTTAAAGCAAGAGCATTGGTAGCAGTTTCGCATCTTAGAAAGACCTTTAAGTTAAAAAATCCATTCTTTCACTAATTCAAATGGCATTTGTTGAAATGTGTTCAAAATGAAGTCTTTGAAGACAAAATTGCTCAACGAAGAGGGGCTCTTGCTATTAGTGAAATTCAAGGGCCTTTACAGAATATAAAGTTAAAATTATAATATCAATCAGAAAATAAATAATTCCAATGGAACTAATTAGAATAAAGTTGCACATTCGTATAAGAAAAATTTCTTTCTCCCCTTATCTCAGAGAAATCATGTATTATGACTTGAAAAAATGGCTTAGGAACTATTAAGTCTACGTAGTAGCAACTAGCAATGCTTTATCACGGCCAGGCGCACTCACACTTGAATATTTCTATAAAACCCAAGGCAGTGAAGTGCTTTTTTATTTTTTCAAGTTTTTTCTTTGCCTTGTCTCTCATCATTAATAACTAGAAGAAGTAAATTTGAAACTTGCATTGGTTACCTGAATTGGGACCTTTATTGTATTATGTATAGGTCTTGTCCACGGTTTAAAAATCAAAGGGGGATTATGACATTTGCTATACTATCTCTGTCCATGTTATTATGGATGACATAAATCTTAAGTATATTTTTATACACTACAAAGTAGTAGAAAGGACTGATGTTTGTGGTCCGATACCATAATGCAATGAAAAAATCATAGTATGGGTACCAGTCCGTATAAGAAAGAACCGGAAATAAGAAAGATTGACCGGCAAAAGCCTACCTGTGTAGCTACAGATATGCTCCAGGAAAATGGACCAAAACAGAACCAAATTAAACAGCTAATTCACATCTGCTATTCAGGTAGGGGTTTCTATTTTCCTGGAAGGCTTTTACTGGCCCTCGGATTGCTGGGTTCTGTACCCACTGTGGCAGGGAGACGGCACGTGAGGCCACAGAGCCCCTGAGCACTGTACAGGTGGACTTTCTTGATAATAGGAAGGAAGAAAAATCATTTGTCATATTCCCTAGTTGGTTTGACCCTGTTATTCGGTGGGATTTTCCTGTTGTTGTGTTCATTGTTCTGACTGGCCCGCTGAGGGGTTCAGGACTCTCTCTGTGAACTTGTGTGAAGACCAGCGCTCTTCCCAGGTGAGTTTCTTCTCTTGCGAGGTCCTGCCTTTGAGAGGCAGGGTGAGAGCTCCGGGGAAACCACCCTGGACTTGGAGGACGGGAGAGAGACTGAAGGGGGAGAGAGGCAGGGTGAGAGCTCCGGGGAAACCACCCTGGACTTGGAGGACGGGAAAGAGACTGAAGGGGGAGTCACTGCTTACGTATCACGCCATGCTCTCAAAATACCTAAAGTATATTTTTCTTAATTATGTTACTGCTGAGTTTAAAGAACCAGTTCAGCTGGTGGCTTAAGTCTGACTAAAAGACAAATGTTTAGATGGTCAAAAGTGAGATTTGATCATTTTGGGGACTTTTCTATTTATAAATACTTCCTCCCAAATATTTCCTTATTCTTAAGTTAATTAAAAAACCATCTTCCACCTGTAACATAATACTAAAAAATGAACAGATGTAAGAATGAATGAATATTACTAAATTTTTTAAAACGTTCCGTTTCGTTGATCTGATAGCATTTGGTATAAACTCATTTGCCTAGATTCTAGAGTGTTAAATTCATAGATGAGAGAAAACACAGGCTTCAGATCAGAAACCTCAGACCACAGCCTACTTTCACTTTTTATTTTTTTGTAAGTATGAGGACTTTGGTTTAAATCATTTAACATTTCTGTGCCTTCATTTCCTCATCCATTTAATGAAACAAACCCAGCTATTTCTTAGCTCTCGTTCTGTTTCTGGATTCTATAACCATAAACCATTAGGAAAGTCACCTTTAAGTTTTATCAATTAGCTTAAATTACTGCAATGGTATACAGTGACGTCAAAAACATTTTAAGATTTTTTTAAAAGAGCATATATTAATATTTTTTAAAATTATCATCATTTTTTGCATTAAAAAAATCCCACAGGCTTCCCAGACACAAAGTATGGACACTGTCTGACCCTCTTCTGTTTTATTCCATAATAGACATGGTACAGCTATGGCCACTGGGTTCCTAGGTTAAAGATACACAGTGATATTCTGGAGGAAGGGCTGAATGAGTACATTTCATTTTAAATCTGCTCCCTAGCCCAAAATTGTTCATAGACATTCGGCCATAAGACATATATACCAACCTTAATGACTCAGCTGCTCATTTCTATTTATTTCCAAAAAAAGGTACAAGTTCTGTGAAATTGCTACTGACTACTCCTTTTTGTCTGCCATTTTATTTTCAGTCAAAGGTTCCCGCAGTTCCACCATTGTTATATACAACAATGCTTTGCTTGTGTCTGAGAGGATATGCGGGGAAATAGCAATAAAACAGGTGGGCATGGCATTCTGATACCAGAGAGCAGCTACCTAACACGTGTCCTCCAGGAGGAGAATGACTTTATCGCATGGCTGCCTACCTCATTACAAAGTGAAATTCACCACCGCACACTCCCAGGTGCGCCTGCGTCTCCTGCCGCCCAGGAAGGCAGCGCCCAGGTTTCCCTGTAACTGTGTTACCATCAATCTATCAAATACTTTGTTTCCATTCCACTTCCCCCTCTCTCTCTGTCTCCATGCCCCTCTGAGGCAATTGCAAAAGGGGGATGAAATATTCTGTCTCCTAATTCTTTCATTATTTATATCCGCTGCAGGGAAAAGAAAATAAAGACTGTGGAAAAAATGAGAGTGATTCACACATCCATGTCTTAAATAAGATCCTGTGCGGCCACAGAAGACATCTTCCCACAGGCACTAGTTACACAGCGGTGAAGACCATCTTCCCACAGGCACTAGTTAAACTGCGGTGAGTTCACCTGAGCAACCGTTTTCTATTTTCCCTTCTCTACCAGACGTGTTCCTTTTTTATTTAATTTGAAAATTATCCTTATCCCCCTAAACAATAACAACAACAAAAACAACCCCCCCCCCCCGAAAAAACAAGAAACCAAACAAACCAAACCCAGTAAAGAAAGGAAGAGAATAATATTAATAATATTAATACTTTGGCAAGACATCCTTTTTCCCTAATTAAACCTGCTGCGTTTTTGGAAAACATTAAAGAAAGAGGAGATACTAGGTATTTGTGAGGACAGACTGGGACCTGTGACAGAGAGCTTGGTGTCCACCTCCATGGTCATGACAAAGAATTTCTAGATGCTGGGCACCATTAAAGCTGGTCACAGTTGTAGTGACACGGCTTCTGTGTTTTACATGGGACTTTACTTTGGGGCCACAAAGAAGGACAGAAAACACAGAGGACACATCGGGGCTGCAGAGGGCTTTGGAAAGTCAGAACCCTGAATGGTAGCTACGTTTTCAGATACAACAGCACGGTTCGCATTCAATTGTTTTAAAAGGGAAGGTCCATGACGTCACAAAGAGGATGCCCGTAAGAAAATAACGTGGCTAACTCGACTCTCCATTTAACAAGAGATCAAACATCTAATACGGAAGATCAGTGCTAACCACTGGAGGGCTCGTTTGTATTAAATACAGTTCCTGCAAGAGTTTGCAGTGTCCTGAGCACACAACATAGGGACAGTAAGTGTGGATGTCCCCGGCTGGTCTGGAGCTGGGGGTGCACAGGCTGGTGCACTCCCAGGGAAAACCTACAAAGATTATGTCACAACCACAGGGTGCACCATGGACGAGAGAGGGGACCAGGCGTGGTGGGAAGAATCCAGGAGGAGGAAGATGGAGTGAACAGGTGACCCCGGCTGAGAGGTGTCCCCCCAGCGCAGTCTTCAGAGCAGAGCGTCCTGGAAGACACTAGTGCCCTGGGGAAAAAGTCAGCACCGACACAAGCTAGTCTAGTGATCTACCCAGAGACGATGCCACACAGTGAGATTCAGGGGTGTGAGGGCAGGGCTTTGCCACGGCCGGAGGGGTTGAAACCCTGCCTCGCTCACAGCTGAGCTGGTGGAATGGCGCTGAACACACACATCTCTGTGCGTCTGACTTCCCATCTGGGAGGAAGCCTGCATCTGCAGCGAGGGTGAGGAGTTCCATGACGAATGCAGGAGCCCTGAGTCTCTGCACCAGGGAGGTCACATGGGCTTGCGCTGGCGGCCACGGGCGGGCAGGACTCAGGAGCAGACTGGGGCATCTTCTGGGCCCTGGGAAGACAGAGCCCGTTCACTCCGTGCAAACTTAGAAAATAGAACTGTTACTTCACATGTGACCGGGGGGTCTCAGCCTGCAGGTATGTGGTGTGTGCCCTAGTTTCGGTCATGCTGATAAAACGGGACGAGGAGATGGAAGGGGTTGGTGTAGCAGTCACCTTGCAGGACAGTGAAGGGTTACCTGGGAAATACTTTCCGCTAAGTGAGGAGAGCGGCCCAGCACCCACACGTCAGCCAAATATGGGGCTGGAGTCTGAAAGACGGGCGGCCAGGGACAACCCCCGCTGCCCTGGCTCACGGTGGCATTCCAGGAGGAGTCTGCAAGGAGCACCAGTGTGCTGTTTTCCGTCACTGAGACATGTATCCGAAGCTGCTCACGAGAGTGCATGCTGGGACAAGCACCAGGGATGTGCCAGCTCTGACGCCCGGCTGTTTGCTTCGATGCTCCACTTGGACGTTGAGAAGGCAGCTGAAACCCAGAGCGTCCGAACCCATGCTCAGCGACCACGCCCCCAAGCCCACTGCTCAGCGACTGTGCCCCCAAGCCCACTGCTCAACGACCGCGCCCCCAAACCCACTGCTCAGTGACCGCGCCCCCAAACCCACTGTTCAGCGACCGCGCCCCCAAACCCATTTCTCAGCGACCGCGCCCCCAAACCCATTGCTTTCTCAGCGACCGCGCCCCCAAACCCATTGTTCAGCGACCGTGCCCCCAAACCCATTGCTTTCTCAGCGTCCGTGCCCCCAAACCCATTGCTCAGCGACCGCGCCCCCAAACCCATTGCTCAGTGACCACGCCCCCAAACCCATGCTCAGTGACCGCGCCCCCAAACCCACTGCTTTCTCAGCGACCGTGCCCCCAAATCCATTGCTCAGCGACCGCGCCCCCAAACCCATTGCTCAGTGACCACGCCCCCAAATCCATTGCTCAGCGACCGCGCCCCCAAACCCACTGCTTTCTCAGCGACCGCGCCCCCAAACCCATTGCTTTCTCAGCGTCCGTGCCCCCAAACCCACTGCTTTCTCAGTGCTTCCCTTCTTCACGAACGACCTCAAGGTCGGCCTGGGCTCCCGAACCACCGCTGCCACCTTTGCGGTTTCTATACCGAACTCCATGTCTCCTGTCCCTTCCTCTCTTCCCCTTTCCCGTCTCTCTTAGTTTGCTGACCCTGCCGTGCCTTCTTGCTCGGGGCCGCTGCTTTGTGACACTTCTTCCATCCAGAAGGCTCCGCCAAGGCCTCTCCCCCCCAGCAGGCATTGGTCCACCCCCTCAGACCCGGTGGAGAGCAACACCCACGGCTGTACCTTAGGGTCCGGTGGGCCGAGATGACGTCTACACTGCCGCCCTGGGACTCGCCTTGTGAAGGTTCTGCACTCCTGGCTGGTTAAGAGTAGAGGCATGGTTTGTAGCGCATGCGTGTGCCAGAGAGCTTCTCGGGACTCCTCCCGACCCCCTCCGTACGTGTCCACACAGCTGTCTGCCCAGAGCGCTTGCCGCACACAGGAGGTGGCGAGAGCGCAGGGCTCTAGGCCGTTTCGGATGTGGCCCACTGGCCTGTCGACTGGAGAGGTGGACAGGTTCAGCCTACCCCTACCGGGGCCGCTGTGGAGACGCCCGCCCAGAGAGGATCCCCGCCGCATGGCCACTGAAACTTACAGGACCCGGGCAGCCTCCCTGTTCTGTCGGGATCCTTTACAAGCAGGAGTGCCGCGGGCCCCTTCTGTAGGGTCATATACACCAGTGGTCCCCAACCTTTTTTGGGCCACGGACCGGTTTAATGTCAGAAAATTTTTTCATGGACCGGCCTTTAGGGTGGGATGGATAAATGCACAAAATAAAATTATGCAACCGGCGTAAAAACTCTGGTATTTTAAAATATAATTGTCGAACTTATGAGACAAGCGTCAAGAGTGAGTCTTAGACGGATGTAACAGAGGGAATCTGGTCATTTTTTAAAAATAAAACATCGTTAGACTTAAATATAAATAAAACAGAAATAATGTAAGTTATTTATTCTTTCTCTGTGGACTGGTACCAGTCCGCGGCCCAGGGGTTAGGGACCACTGATATACACAGTTAGTGTTTCATCAGGGTGCATCTCAGTAATTGTTCCTTACCAATAACTTGCGTAATTGTAATCCAACATTTGTTGGTGTCTTACATTTAATTCACAAGTGAACAATTATGGTTTTATTTGAAACAATTCAAGTAAGGTCCTGTGCAAACTACTTTTTACCTCCTTCTAGAGCCTGTTATTGTTGGGTCACAAAGCATCTGACTGGTTACTATTGGCACTTTCCTGCTGGTCTGAATAGAGCATTACAAGAGGATTTCTGTAAACACCTGAGCGTGAGCACCGGGGCGGGGCACAATGCATTTCACGGAGAGCACTGTGTTCTCCCAAACACATGGCATCCAGTAGGTAAGACTTCCTGCCCTGCACTTTGCTTTTAAATGTGGGGGTCACAGTGTCTTCCCACATTGAGAATCACATGCATCAGGCAGGTGGCCGTTAACCAAGTGGGGAAATCCTAAGGAGGTGGAGAAGGAAGAAGGTCTTCGGGAGAATGGTGTGGCCTCAGGGGCCCTTTGGCCACGTGAACCTGGCCTATAGCCAAAAGTGACCTGAGGCATGGTTCCTGTGGACATCCAGCCTCCCTGGGCTGCACGGGCCCAGCTCTGGTCTGGTAGATAGTCTTCTGACCTAGTGTCCCTGCTGAATCCCTCTGGGGAGGCTCCTGACCCCTAACAGGTGGCCGCCTAGGCAATGGGTTCCTCTGTGTATGCACGGCCTCCTTCCCTACCTTGCTGTGGGACGGGAGAGATGGTGAGCCACTCTATCTTATAAGAACCAAGGATTTCTGGTCCCAAGTTTCACATGCCAGAGCACACACATCTGAGGGAATTCAACACGATGACTCAACTAAGCTGTGGAGCAAGCAGCCTCAGTCCCAGCTGCTGAGCTGTCACTACCGGCTGTGATCAAGGGAGGTTTGAGCTCGTCTGCGGGCTGGGACTCCCTTCCCACAAAACTCCCCTAAGCGGATCACTGCAGTCTGACTCCCCCCACCCACCATCCCTGAATGGCCAGTAGTCACGGCCATCACAGCCAGGCCGGTGCAGGTTCCCATGAGATTCGGACAGATGATAAAGAAACAGTGGAGCCAAAAACTGGTGGGCCATTCCTGTATTCTAGCCTTGCACCTGCAGGCGAGTAAACACACAGGGCCCCAAAACCCACTCCTCCAGTGCTCACGAAGCTACTGACACATCAGGGGTCTCCTAGAATCAAAGGTCCCCACCAGTTTTACTCACTCTGGTTCCCCGTCTCCCTTCTCCTCTCTCGGCCATCTTGACTGCCTCTCTCACTCTGCAAACACATGGTCTCCTTCCCTTAAAACTTTTTGGTGTGAAAACCCCTCCTCCAGCATACACTAGCATAGCAAAGCCCCTTCCCAAGCAGGAAGGTAATTAGCAGTATCACCTGACAGCATCATCCAGGTGGGCAGTGCCATTTTTAACAATCAAAGTGAGCAAAATCAAATAACACAATTTTACAAATGTATTTGCCCAACAGCCCCTCGTGGCAGCGGAAGCCAGGGAACCACTGCACTCTCTTCTTCCTCTCCTCCTCGCTGTCTTCTTAGTTTTACGAAAATACACTTAAAACTAAAAAATAATCCAAATAACTCACCTCACTGACCCGACCAGAACCCCCTACACTCGAGAATTCCAGGGTGACCGGAATGACTTGTGTTTAGAAGGTACCACAGGGCAGTGTCTTTTGAGCCCTTGGAAAGCTGGTCACTCCTTGGCTGAGAAGCCACTTAATTTAATTCATTTTAATTCATAAAAATGTCAAGAGCCATGTGTGGCTTGTGGCTGCCATGTTAGAGAGCAAGCCGTGTGCAGCGTCCTGCCAAGGCATGCAGACCCCCGGGGGGCGGGCTGTCCAGCCCCTCGGTCAGACACTCGGCAAACGAAAGTGGAATGACCACACACAGGGAAGTTCTCAAGGACTTAGAAGCGAGTGACAGAACAAATGCACACACTGTCACCTCCCACCGGGTCACTCGGCCAGAATGTCCCTCTGTGAGCATGCTCGTCCCTCCCTGACTGGCCTTCCCTCCTGACCCCTCCCTGGAGTCAGAGACGCATGACCCACAGCTGCTCAGGAATGTCAGAAACCCACAGACCTGAGGTGGGACGGGCTGTGCCGGGCAGTCCTGGTCTGCAGATCTGGGGGAAATCTAAAGCAAACCAATTTTCTCCCCTTTCTCACAACGCCAGTTTCAGCCTCCTGGACGAGGCCTTTATTTCAAAACTGCGATACATAAAACTGTAATAACGCGAAAGGACACCACAGCCCACCCTGGTCTTCTGTGCTGACAAACCTTAATAAAGCCTCAGCCAAAAAGGGCAAAATTGACACTGTTATGAGATCTGTATTGGGCTCCGCTTTTCTGAACATATAAATTGACATTTCCCAGATTTGTGGTATTATTTAGCATATAATTCACCTAAACTATACACCACAGCACATTTTCCAATCTTACAGATTTTTTTTTTCTAAACTCATTGGTATTTTCAAAGTTCAATATAATACATAGCCATTTGAAAGCAAATGTGTACTAAATTTCAAGTTGTACCCGATAAATTTGCAACGTCTTCCCAATAAACGGCAGGCCAGAACCGGCTATAGAAACCGGTATTTGTACCAAGTTACTCTCCTGCCCATTCTCCTCCAAAATCGTGATTTTCCAAATGAAAGACACAAAAATTCACAGCTGAACATACGCTCCAAATTAAACTGAGAGTCTTTTAGGTCCTTATTAATCTTTGAGCAGTACGAACGTTCATGCATGTCCTCACTCAGAGGGTTAACAAAGACTCGCTACTCCAAGGGTGAAAAGCCTCGCGTGGATGAGACAGCAGGGAGGACAAGACGCCAGGCGAAGAACGTCAGATTCCAGCGTTCTCCATGTCCTTCGTTATCAGTGATTTAAAAACCTCTTCCTCGCCGGGAAAGACGGGTGAGTAACAGCTTTGTCTAAGTGACAGCCACTCTGTGCTACCAGGGCCCTCATTTCAGCTAATTTTCAGCTCTTATTATTGTGATACTGTGCGCTAGAATTGAACAGCCGGCTGGAACATCTATAACACAACACCCAGCAAAGGACATGTCAGGGCGTCCACAGCCTCGGCCCCACACCCACATCAAAGGAAATACAGGAGCATCGGGAGCAAAGCAGGACAGGGACCCTGCAGGCTGAACTCTCCCAAAGGCCTCAGGGAACACGGGGAGCAAAGCAGGACAGGGACCCTGCAGGCTTAAACTCTCCCAAACGCCTCGGGGAACGCGGGGAGCGGGCAGGACAGGGATCCTGCACGCTGAACTCTCCCAAACGCCTCGGGGAATGCGGGGGGCGGGCAGGGTTCGAAACCACAAAACCACGAAGTGCCACTACAGGGGCTGCGCTCCGTTCAGACAGGAGGCAGGCGGCCGTGAGCAAGCCGGAGACTTCTTCCTCAAACGGTGTGGGTTCAAGCCCCGGCCCCACCTCAGGCTGGTTCTCGGAGACTCTGTTTTTCTCTCTGCACCGTGTGGGGTTTTCTCGGGTATACATACCTGTCCCGATTCACACGGCTGTCATGTAAACCACCACTACATGCAAGGACACGCTTCCCACACCGTGGAAGGGCTCTGGGCTCGGTTTATGAAACATGCGACATTGCGCTCGGGTTTCACCTGGAACGCCAGGTACCGAGAAGGGGTCCCGGTCCCATATGCAGGCTTATAAACCTCAGAACCAGCGACTGGATTTGCTAAATGCTGTATTGCTTTAGAGCAGTTTGGGGTTCGTGGCCATCTTGGGTGGGAAGTACAAAGCTTCCATTTGCACCCCCCCAGTCCAACACACGACACAGTTATGGACACCCCATGCTGACCGAGTGTGTGCATGGCTGGTGTACTGCAGACTGGGTGGGGATCACTGGGGAAGATAACCCCTTTGTTGAAAACTGTCCTATCAGCGCCTCATCCCAATGGGACACAGCCCTTTATCTGAAATCGGGAGAGAAGGGCTTCAGTGCAGTGGCCCAGAGGGACTGATGTGGCCCTTCCAGAGTTGGGGGGACATGGTGACTCGGGCTCTGAGTCCCATCCGTAAAACTGATACGGAAAGCCAGCTGCCCGTTGGTCACGGTGACGCCGGGTGACGCCGGGCGCCGCCTGCAATCCCAGAGTTCGTTAAAGCACATGACGTGCGGATGCTCCTCCTTGGAAAGTGAGAAAGGGCTTCACAAAGACCTTCTCCCCACAAAGGCTTCCGGGAAGGCTGACAAGCTGCACACGGAGAGAACACAGGTGGAGAACAGACCCTGGGAGCTGAGGGAGGAGTCACCGCTGGAGTGAAGGTGACGTGTCCCACGGTGGCCTCTCAGCAGCCTGCACGGGAGCCGGGCCAGCCAGCGTCTGCATGGAGCGCCCCCCAGAGCCCAGAGGCAGCCGCTGCCGTCCCCGCTGGGGGAGAAGCCCCCCTGCCTCTCCTTCGCGTCCTCCGGGTGCTCCAGCGTGCGACCTCGGCAGCTGGCCGGAGCAGGGACGGGGAACAGGTGACGCTCAGAAGGGAAGGAGACTCCCGCGTGCGACGTCGGCAGCTGGCTGGAGCAGGGACGGGGAACAGGTGACGCTCAGAAGGGAAGGAGACTCCCGCGTGCGATGTCGGCAGCTGGCCGGAGCAAGGACGGAGAACGGGTGACGCTCAGAAGGGAAGGAGAGAAGGATGCCGCCTCCCCCGGCCCTCCGGCATGTGCCCTGCCCGGCACAGGCCCCAGCGGGAGGACGGGGACAGCTTCTGGTTGGGTTGGTGGCTTGTCTTTTGTGTGACTGGACACTTATTTACGGAACTAAATCTGTATTCAGACTGGCAGTGCCTCTAGGGAGCTGACAAGGACAGCAACACAGGTCCCGCCGGACAGCTGGTGCAGTTTACGTTGCAAAAGGCCTGTTCTAGAACCACCTGGAGCGGCCGTATAAAGACCACCACTCGGCACGCAGGGTCCAGGGGCTCAGCAAGCCTCGTCGGGAACAGCCCTGCTTCTCCGTCCCTGACGGGCCCCCACACCTGTTCTCACTGAGCCGCCTTTCCTGCCCACGCGCCTCAGTTCTCTAGCCTTTGCTATTCCAGGAAGAAGTGCCCATGGACATGACCCCCTCTGACCTGTCGTCCACAGTTCAGGCTTCTTCTCAGGAACATTCTGGACGGACCCTCGTCTGTCCACACCAGCCCTACCCAAGTTCCACCTGCGGTCTGTGGGCGCTCCACCCACCCCCACTCCCACGGGGGTTTCCCTCTCACACTCATGCCACACCTGCCCTGACTCCAAAGCTGTCCCCGGGAAGGTGAGTTGCTTTGTGGCAAGGCAATGCTCTTGGCCTTTCTTACACTTGAGACTCATACGTTTAGTGGAGAAAGGGGACCCAGGAAGTGAATCCTTTCAGCCGTGCAAAGCGTACGGCATGCTGCTGGGTAGGAGATTTCTTGGGTATTTGGTGCTTTTCCCAAAAAGCACAGCTAGAAGTCAGGGGTGGAGACAGATCTCAGGTGAAATAACTCGCTGCCAGGAAGGGCTGTGTGAGCGGAAACAGCTGGCGGGGAAGGCGATGCGGCCTCCGAGGCTCAGGGAGCTCTAGCGGACGGCTGGCGGCCAAACCCTGCGCGTCCATCACAGGAACAAGCTCTGTATCGGGATGGAGTTTAGAGCGGACGGCTGGCATCCATCACAGGAACAAGCTCTGTATCGGGATGGAGTTTAGAGTGGACGGCTGGCGTCCGTCACAGGAACAATCTCTGTATCGGGATGGAGTTTAGAGCGGACGGCTGGTGGCCAAACCCTGCGCGTCCGTCACAGGCACAATCTCTGTATCGGGATGGAGTTTAGAGCGGACGGCTGGTGGCCAAACCCCACGCGTCCGTCACAGGCACAAGCTCTGTATCGGGATGGAGTTTAGAGTGGACGGCTGCACGGTCAGTCCTAGTCTAGGATCACGGGTAGGTCAACGGCACCCGGTGGCTCTGACGCCATTGGTGCAATTACTCGCTCACTCCACAACGCGAGTGCAAACCTGTCCCCTGCACGTGTGCCGTGCCGGCCCAGAGAGGAGAAGGTCTCTCGACCCGGGGCCTGGGTCCAGCGACACAAGGAGTAGAGGGGCCCCCGAGTGAGAGTCTGAGACTTCTGGTCACACTCCATTTACTTTGTGGGTATATGTATAGATGTATTTACATGGATGCATATATGTACATGTATGTATGTATAATCTTTCTTACATCCCCTTATGCGAAGCTTTAATACCTTAGCATCACAGCTACCCTATACAACTGACCGGTGACAGGACATTTGATCACACTGACCCTGTACCTAAGTGACTTTAAATGGACTGAGTTGGTAATAAAGAGAAATTACATTTGTTTTTAGCACATTGTGGAGGACAAAGCTCGTCTGTCCGTGAGGGGATGCCACCAGCTTCAGACAAGGGCTGTATCCGGTCACTTTCACTGCAGGTCCCTCCCGAGGCAGTGGGTCAGCGTGTGCTCACTAGGGCAGCTTTCTAAATCAGGACGGAATTGCCAATGTACAAACGAAAATCTGGAAGACACAGAGAGAACTCGGGGCCATTCTGACACTAGCTAGAAACACAGTCCTTTGGAACTAGCTGGGAGGACCCTTAGTTTAATCATGCCGGCGAGGGACTGTAGGCTAGGACTGCCCACAGAGGCAAGGGCCCCTCGCAGGCTCAGGCTGTGGACTCGAACCTCGTCAGTGCAACATCCGCCCACAAACCAGTGCAACACCCACCCACAAACCAGTGCAACACCCGCCCACAAACCAGTGCAACACCCGCCCACAAACCAGCGGAGCCCACGAGTCACTTAGAAACAGTCCTAATCCAGAAGGGCCTGCTCTTCCATTTTCCTGGCTTCTTATTTTCCTATTTTTATAATTTTTTTTAATTTACTGATTTCAGAGAGAGCGGAAGGGGGACAGAGAAAGAAACAGAAACATCGACCTGTTCCTGCAGGTGCCCTGATCGGAGACCTCACCAGCAATCTCCGCAGGTCGGAGACGCTCTAACAGACCGAGCCGCGGGCCGGGGCCTGGTGGCCTATTTTTTGAGGACACTGGAACTCTTCTATTTTCTCTTTACTAAAGAAAAACATCCACTTTTTTTTCTTATGCAGTTCCTGGATTTCCGTCGAGGGCTCTAATCCCTACCCCGCTCCCCACGCCCTTTCCTCATGAGAAAACGAGCATCACTCAATGTGAACGCCCCCAACAGGACTCTGAGCTCGGGTCCCCGTATTTAATTCTACGTTTTTGCCTCTTTCTCACGGTGAAGTCAGTGAAGCTCTGCATTGCTCGTCTGGCTTCAAGGATGCATTTTTGCAGGAAGCTGGATATTCCCAAATGGAAGCGCGTGTGTCTTTATCAGGTCTTCTGTAAAATAACTGTGAAGAAAACACCCCCAGTCCTGGTCTGCCCCGCCCGGGTGTAGGGTTTCCGTGTGGCCCTCTGCACTCACACTGTACAGAGCGAGGTAATAAACTTGTTCTTTGTGAGGCATCGGCAAAGGGTAATCATGCAGTAAGACAGGGCTTCTGTGTTCTACTTCTTTCCCCAACGAGGCTTTGGGGCCATTTACTTCCTAAGCCAAGAACAAATAAATTAACCTGGTGCCCTAAAGATCTCTTGTTTCTTTCCACAAATCTCGATAAAGCTTCTATGTGGTCACATAGATAATTTATCAATTTCATTCCAGAGAAAACCAGAGAGCTACATTTATGTGTAGAAACAAATGCTAAAACAACAGTGGCATTTCACGCACAAAAACAAGTTCAAGGTTGGCCATATATCCCCACGATAGCCATAGTGATACAAATAGATAACATAACAGCACAATTTGGACCCAATAATGAAGTCAATGAGTTCATGAAAACGATCTCAGATAAGCAGGCATTTACCAAAATGGCAGCCGTGATGATAAGTGATTACATAACCAAGTTAGAAACAATGAGATGTAAAAAGAAGCCTGTAGAGAGTTTTCTAAAATGTATTAACGCTACTATTTCCTTTTCCAAATAAAATAAGCATGGCTGTACCCCACCATCCTGCCCTGCCTGCAGACTGGGGGCCACGAGGCCAGGCTGTGCCACGAGGGATGTGGCCAGGAAAGCCACACACAGCCCAGGTGGCGCCTAAGACAACAGGCACAGGCCCTGTGGGTAAGCCCGTGTGAGGCGTGAGTCCCATCACTGCCTGTGGTCATCACTGCCTGTGGTCATCACTGCCTGTGGTCATCACCGCCTGTGGCCATCACCGCCTGTGGTCATCACCGCCTGTGGTCATCACCGCCTGTGGTCATCACTGCCTGTGGTCATCACTGCCTGTGGCCATCACCGCCTGTGGCCATCACTGCCTGTGGCCATCACCGCCTGTGGTCATCACTGCTTGCCAACCGACGCAGCGACCCCACTTTAAAACATGAGATGAGTAACTGAGACTTAGAACAATATAAAGTATATGGAAAACTTCCTTTACATAAAGCTTTTCTTTCCCTTTGTGTTTTTTAAGTATATTTAGTTATGTGATGTTGTCAAAACATTGTGTGTAGTCCCTATGAATATTTCTCTTTAAATGTTTTAAACGGTATCATCCTGAACAATGAATAACTGAATAACGTTCTAGGTGGCTAAACTGAATTCCAGTTAGATAATCAGGGTGTCCTGCCCAGGGTCCTGCTGGTGCCCAGTGACGCAGGGCTCCCACTCCCCTTGGCAGAGGTGACTGCTCTGGCTTCACCCAGACTCCCACACGGGTCTGATGGAAATCCCCTTCCGTCCACTCTTTGCTCGGGCCGAGTGCAAGGGCCCACTCAGTTCTCGCCCCCCTCTCCCCGTCTGCAGCTCCTCTCCCACCAGAACCTCGGCCGAAACACTAGGGGGACCTTTCAGAGCCCTCAGAACGACCCAGAACTTTTCTGAAAACCTCAGTCTTCAGACAGACAAGCCTGCTGCGTCTCAGACACGTACATTCTGGGCCATTTGCAGGAGCTGGTTGGTTGGAGGTGAGTCCGCTGACAGCCACTTCACCAGCAGCTGGTTCCCTAAATGAGCGAATAGCCAGTTTCTTACTGTAACAACCTATTCAGAACGTATTTGGTTATAAAACGCGTAGCCAGGTCTTCGGGGCTCCGAGCTCCTGGGCTCCATCCCGGCTCTCAGCACGCGGGGTGTGGAGGGCCCTGCCTTTGCCTCTGTTCGCTCCGACGCCCCACAGGATAAGGCGCGAGGAGAAGGACGAAGGAGTCTGACATCTCGGGTGCTCTGGGGGAGACCACATTGTCCAGCGCACACTGAGATGCCTCTGAAAGCCGCTGCCAGGATCCAATTCAATATAAGATGCTGCAGACTTCACAACTGTTGTAAAACACACACACACACATACTTTTTGGTAAATGAGTGAATCTTTAGTAGAAGGAAGTGGTTGGGAAACTTGAAAACATTTCTGGAGAAACAAAATGCTAAAAGAAAGACGAAAAGAAACCAAGTATAACCCCAAATGTTGGAATGTTAAAGCTCTGACTGTATTCATAGAAATACATGCACAGGGCCCTGGCCGGTTGGCTCAGTGGTAGAGCATCGGCGTGGCGTGCAGGAGTCCCGGGTTTGATTCCCAGCCAGGGCACACAAGAGAAGCGCCCATCTGCTTCTCCACCCCTCCCTCTCTCCTTCCTCTCTGTCTCTCTCTTCCCCTCCTGCAGCCGAGGCTCCATTGGAGCAAAGTTGGCCCAGGCACTGAGGATGGCTCTGTGGCCTCCGCCTCAGGTGCTAGAATGGCTCTGGTTACAACAGAGCGACGCCCCAGATAGGCAGAGCATCGCCCCCTGGTGGGCGTGCCGGGTGGATCCCGGTCGGGCACATGCGGGAGTCTGTCTGACTGCCTCTCTGTTTCCAACTTCAGAAAAATACAAAAAAAAAAAAAAAAATACATGCACAGATACAATGGAGAAGAAAACTTTCATAAGATGAACAGCCGGGGGCTCGATGTCAGTGGTGGGCAGGCTTGCACTGTGGGCCTGCTCCCTCTCAGCCCTGACGTCTTCATGGGGCGTGAAGCCACCCACCCGGTGGCCTCTCTGTAGGCCTGACGTCAACACACACTGAACGTACTGCAGGCTCCGTGACACCCTCACCATTGGGGCATTCGAAATGCGCCTTACAAACGAAAACTATTTCATGAGCACTAAATAAGTGGCAATGACTCTTCCACTAAACTCTCCAAACTCAGAAGGACCCAGTAATTGAATCGATAAACAAAAAGAAGAATAATGCGCGCTTACTGCTCAGTAAGCTTGGATACATTTCAAGACTTTCCTACATATGCGAGACTCGGTTTTGATACTAAGAGAAGTAAGTAGGCTCTTGACCAACAATTAATCTCTAACAAATATTAAGTTTAGGGATGATTATGCATTTAGACTATATTTCTTAATAAATTTCCTCACATAAATTACCCTTAATCTATAAACCAATTTCAAATAAAATCCATCACGCCAGGCATTTGCCATCTTACCCTATTTATTGCACTATTTCTCATCAGAAACCTTTTAGCTCTAATGCTGTTCCATGGCAGAGTATCTCATTACAGTGGCAAAGATGAAGTTCTTTTTCGGATAAAGTAATTACAGCGATTGTAGGGGAAAGCCATCCAGAGCTCTTGGCCTCCGCAATCACTGTACACATAACACGCCAAACCCGGCCATGTGGGGGCGGCCAGAGGGAAAGGCGGTGGGGGCGGGGTGGCCAGAGGGAAAGGCAGTGGGGGCGGGCCAGAGGGAAAGGGGGGGGCGGGGGGGGCGGGGGGGGCGGGGGGGGCAGAGGGAAAGGCGGGGGGGGCGGGCCAGAGGGAAAGGCGGGGGGGGGGGGGCCAGAGGGAAAGGCGGGGGGGGGGGGGCAGAGGGAAAGGCGGTGGGGGGGGGCAGAGGGAAAGGCAGTGGGGGGGGGCAGAGGGAAAGGCGGTGGGGGCCAGAGGGAAAGGCAGTGGGGGCGGGCCAGAGGGAAAGAGGGGGTGCCCAGAGGGAAAGGTGGCGGGGGGGGGGGGGGGGGGCCAGAGGGAAAGGCAGTGTGGGGGCGGGGGCGGCCAGAGGGGGCCAGGTGGCAGCAGAAAGAGACTCCGCTGGGGCGATGGGCACAGGGGGCAGTGTGTACATGATGCTTTGTTGAGCTGCACGCTCAAAATCTGTACGGTTTTGTGAAACAATGTCACCCTGATAAGTTCGATTAAAAAAAGATTAATCTAAACTGGGTGCAAACAAAAAGATGTTAATGGTGGATGACTTGGGTCCAGAGTGTGTGCAAGAGGGACCCACAGTTTGCAGCTCGGTTGGTACAGAAGAGCTCGGGGGGCGTGAGCTCAGGGTGTGAGTTCGGCAGCTGCGCTGATGCGTTTTGGGTAGACGGCTGTTCACCTGGACAGGCAACAGGACGACCCGACAGCTGCTGTTTATTAGGTGCCTGGCACAGTATAGAACGCTTCCACGAGTTAAGTCACATCTCTGCTGTGACTACAGTGAAATGTTCACTTCCATTTTACGACGAGGAGATTGAGACAGAGAAGGTCAGCAACCTGCCCAAAGTCACACAGCTAGGACATGCCAGGAGCAGAATTCCAGCACCTGCAGCGGGGGTGAGGGGGAGGACCACGGGCGGCCACACCCGCCATGTCTTTGTTCCGAGTGGCCCCGGGCCCAGGGCGCCAGACAATGCTGTGTGCTGTCCTACTGCGCGCCTGCATTCATTCTGTCTTCTGTTATGATCGGAGCCAATACACACATTACTCATCAATATTCCTGCTGCATGTTAAGCCTATGTCCTGTTAGAAGAGCTGGTTCTTTCTGTCAGGGGAGCTTTATTTTCCATAGGATGCACCGTCCACCTAGAACATAGGCAGTGATGGGCATGGTGGCCAGATGCAGGAGGGAGCATCGTCGGACAGTGCCCACCATATGGGAGGGGGACCCTCAGACATAGGGCACCCACGATGTGGGATGGGAGACCACCAGACCCAGAGCACCCACGATGCGGGAGGGGGGACCACCAGACCCAGGGCACCCACGATGCGGGAGGGGGGACCACCAGACCCAGGGCACCCATGACATGGGTGGGGGGGCCACCAGACCCAGAGCACCCACGATGCGGGAGGGGGGACCACCAGACCCAGAGCACTCACGATGCGGGAGGGGGGACCACCAGACCCAGGGCACCCACGATGCGGGCAGGGGGACCACCAGACCCAGAGCACCCACGATGTGGGATGGGGGACCACCAGACCCAGAGCACCCACGATGAGGGAGGGGGGACCACCAGACCCAGGGCACCCACGACATGGGTGGGGGGGCTACCAGACCCAGAGCACCCACGATGCGGGAGGGGGGACCACCAGACCCAGAGCACCCACGACATGGGTGGGGGGGCCACCAGACCCAGAGCACCCACTATGCGGGCGGGGGGACCCTCAGACCCAGGGCACCCACGACGCGGGCGGGGGGACCCTCAGACCCAGGGTACCCACGACGTGGGCGAGGGTGCTGTTGGATGCAGTGAGCAGACACCTGCAGAGCTGAGGAGGAGGAACCCTCTTGGAACGATCCCCAGGATCAGACCTCCTTCATCAGCCTAAGATTCTAATGGAACTGCACCAGCCTGGGAAAACTGCTGAACGAGTCCCACTGTTTCTGGTTGTCTGTGTGTGTACAAATCAGTGCTGGCAAATCTCTGAGCCCTTGCGCTAAGAGCTGCCTCTGCCTCTCCGCCGGGCTCCCTGGCCAGAAGGCGCGCGCTTCACCCGACACCTACGATAGAACCGTGGGACAGACGGCAGAAGGCACCACCCCCCCGCCATTCCCATCGCCAGTCTGGTGGGATCCACGGGAAAGGGAGACGGACAACCATCTTTAAATCTCTTGGTGCTAATTTTTTTTTCAATAGGAATTGTTTCCTTAATTCTAGTTATTTTCCAAAAGCAGTGTATGGTCCCCATATCTTGAGAACCCTTTCTTTTTCTGCCCACTTTTCTGGATTAAGAAAAATAAAACGGCCAAGGATGATGTAGGCAATCATTTGATTGTCCACGCTAGCGAGAAAAACAGTGATGACGTAGGTTACCTTAAGTCACCTATCTCACTGTCCCAGAACCCAGTCAGAAACCTGTGAGCCTGGGCAAAGCAGCCTCTCTTTTGTGCTCACAGCCGGTGCCGTTCTCGTGTGGACCTCCGTGGACAGTCCTGGAACAGGCAATTGAAAACTGGATGCTTGCCATGTTTTCCCAATCAGCCGCTGCTCACTGGTTTTGAGTGAGGGCTCCTTTTTTTTCTATAGGCTATTTTGAAGAGTGGAAACCCTGGTCAAGGTCACCGTGAAATGAAAAGGTAATTTGATTTGGAGAGAAGAAAAACCTTGTCCCCAAGGTCGTGCCAAAACTTCAGACATCAGTTGTCCCCTCCTTAACACCAGGACGAAACGGCTATCCATCTTCCTTGACAACTTTTTATTAAGTAGCAAACATGCAAACAATTAAACGTTGCAGAATTACGTATGGAAGCCAGGTCATTATTACTACATGCAAATTTTAAAGACTGTTGAGGAAGTGTTGGCTTATGCATAAATACCCCAAAACAACTATAAAACAATTTTAGGAGGTTACTGTTAAGACTTGTGAAAGGCACGGGGCTTGTGGCAGGCTTATTTCCCCAGACCAGAAAAAATACAACTACATTTTAAAAAATAACCCAGGTGGCTACATAGGTTCCAATTTTTCTCCTTGTGTGTAAAAAGCCCCTACGGAAGTTCAGATACCCCGCCCACTGCTCCATCATAACTAGTCAGACAGATTACATCTTATTTCGTTTCTTTTTTTCCCCCGACCAGACGAAACTGTGTAAGTTGCAAATCTTTACAAATCTCTGGAAAATGAAATTGAGCACTTGTGTATCCTCTATATAGGAATCCTTCCTCAGGACAAGTTCAACACTTGCTACATCATTGTCAAACTGTAGCTGGCAGGCCAGTCAGCCGTGTGACTGGTCACCTGATCCACAGAGGTACCATCTGAAGGCTCTATGAGTGTGTATTTGTTGTCACTAATAAAATATGGAAATGCCTGTCTATTTGCTTGCTAAGAGCCAGGTATATAATTTCTAGAAACTGGACTAAAATTCTAGATTAAATCATCTTTAACTAGTCTTAGAAGATTGTCATTAAAAAAAAAAAAATCCTTAAACATGTTTTTCCAAGAATACTTCTGAAGGATCTTCTAAGTACACAGGTTTTAGCTGGATAATGGGACCCCGATGATCAGATTTGTACAGCGAGCCATTGCCCCCGGGAAAGCCCAGGGCTTTGGAGAAACGGAGATGGGGCTGCTCACTGCTGGGCCAGCCAGCACCGGCTCACCGTGCAGCGTGGGCTCACCGCTCAACCTATGTGCTGACCCTGATGGGTCACAGGGTCACACTGCAGGTCTGTCAGGAGAATTAGAGAAAAATACTAGTACCAGAAAAATATATATAAGAAAAAAATCAACTGTAGCAAAACAATCAGAGTTGTTATGATTAGTATAATCAAAATACCAACTAGGATTTCTAAAGCATGTAGATCCGTCAAGGCACGTGTGAGAGTTCAAGTACAGATGACAGTCACGTAGCATTATTAGTCTGGTGTCCCGTTACGGGCCAGGCGCTGTGTGAAGTGCTGAAAATGAGCCAGGGACCCACACTGGCAAGTTATCTGACTTTATGAGGCTTACAGTCTCTGGTCGACTGCAGAGAATATAGAACGTAAATTCAATGATATCTGTAGTAACGCAGTTGAAGTTGTGGCCTGTCAGGGGAGGAGAGGAAAACTCTAGAAAAACTTAAGAGAGGAGTCAAGGACGTGCAGAGCAAAAGGCAGCGTAGGGGGAATAAAGTCTGAGTTTAACAATCAGTGTGCAGCAGTTCTGGGAACTGGCAGAGTGCGGGACGGTCACGGGAGGGGGCGCCAGAGCCGGGGGCGGGGCCGAGGCCGCGGGGGTGGACGAGGGGAGGGGGCGCCAGAGCCGGGGGCGGGGCCGAGGCCGCAGGGGTGGACGAGGTCACCCCTCAGAAGAAGGCCTGGGCCCTGTGAGCAGGGGACGTGGCTTCAGCACAGCGCTCAGTGAACAGGCTTTGCACTTCTCTACAAGAATGAGACAAAGCCTGGACTGAGTTGAAGGTGACGTGGACGGTGTATGTTTCTGTTTGTGTGAGCCTTTATAGAAATATATGTCAAACACAATAACATAATAATATAGCATTTAAGGTTTTTATGTTCCAACTAGCATGCTCAGTACTCTTCATATATCAATAATTGTCACAAGAAGTAAGAACTCGATACCACGTCCCCGTTAACGGAGGTCCCCAAGCTTACACTGGTGGGAACAGGGACATGGGGGCTTCGCCCCAGGCAGTCTGGTTGCGGCCGTCTTGGGCAGCTCACACCGTGCTGCCTCTCAGCGGTCACTCGCGTTAGTGGGGCGCCTGCTCGAGCCAGGCCCAGCTAAGCCATCATGGGCAGGTGCCACGGAGCCCTCAGACAGGTGCTGCTGGCTGTGCTGCCCTTTTGTCTGTTTTCTGTCCCCCCCCCCCCCCCGTGGAGCAGTGTTTCAGTGAGAAACTTCACATACAGTGACACATTTCTATTTCTCATTACATGAACGACTGAGCCACCCAGCACCGGGCGGGAGCCGATTCCTGTCCGTGGGCCATGACCTTCCCCGTCCCTGCCACCACGGTCCTCACCACCGCACTGCCGACATCTGACTTAACCTTTACGTCACCTCTCTGGTCACCCCGGGGACATCTGACACATGACCTCTGTGTAAACACACCTGTGTGGTCAAAAGGGGACAGAGAGAGCCTACAGGTCTGGAGCTCACAGCCCAGTTCACACCTGCTCCACCGCTTACAAGCTCGTTTACTTCATCTCTTTTTTTTCCTTCCATCTAAAATAGATTTACTAACACCACATAACTCAGAATGTTAGATATAATTAAGTGTGATAATTCATGACAAGAATTAAGGCTGGAGTTCAACAGGGCCTGGCTATTGCTCTTTCTACTGGGAGCAGTAGGAGGTGAGTGAAGACGGGTCCCCCCAACCATGTGCGCGACTGGGACTGGGTGTGGGTCGGGACAGCAGAGCTGCTGACCGCTCTGGGGCAGCTGGCGGCCGAGGAGAGTTGGGGAAACCTCCCATCTCCCAGACAGAAGAACTCTCAGCGACAGGCCCAGGAACAGGGCCAGGTCAGGGGGTCAGAATGAACCTGGACTCTCCCACAGGTTTGCTCCGCTACGTGGATCTGCCCGTGCAGCCGGAACGTGGTGCAGAAACACGGACTCACGCTCTGACTGTGCCGCTGCTCCCCCCAGGCCTGGGGCCAGGGCGGGCGGGGGGCTCCCACAGGGCATCCTGGGGGGTTCGCCATGCTCCTTACACACATTCCTCAGTCTCCGCCCACATCTAGGCCCTCAGAACCCTATGGAAGGTTCTTTCATTGACCGACCTCTTTGCCTTCAATCTGTCACCGACTTCCGTCCCAGGGACAGACTGCCACCACGCTTCAGAAGTCGTGCGAAACCACCATTTCAAGCATCGCCTTCGGTTTTAACATTTTGCCTTGGCTCTCCAGTGCCTGCAGAGCCAAATCTAAATTCTCGAGCCATCCTGGGCCCGGCGTGGGACCGGGACACTTGTCTGCACTGCAGCCCCTGAGCCCCAGAGCTCTGTCCTGGCCGGCTCCTAGGCAGCGCTCACCTCTGCGCTGACCACCCTCCCCCTGCACCCCTGCACAGTCACACCCACGTCAGGTGCATCCGGGCCCGACACACGAACTAGGTGTGTCCACGTTTTACGTGGGGATCAGCAAACCCTTCCTCTAAAGAGCCGGAGAGCGAGCCTGTCGGTCTCTCAGGCCATCCAGCCTGCCTGTGGTGACGATGCAGTCCTGCCCCGGGGCACCAGCAGCCACGCCCGCCTGTGGCAACCACGCAGCCCCGCCCCGGGGCACCAGCAGCCACGCCCGCCTGTGGCAACCACGCAGCCACGCCCCGGGGCACCAGCAGCCACGCCCGCCTGTGGCAACCATGCAGCCCCGCCCACCTGTGGCAACCACGCAGCCCCGCCCCGGGGCACCAGCAGCCACGCCCACCTGTGGCAACCACGCAGCCCCGCCCCGGGGCACCAGCAGCCACGCCCGCCTGTGGCAACCACGCAGCCCCGCCCCGGGGCACCAGCAGCCACGCCCGCCTGTGGCAACCACGCAGCCCCGCCCGGGAGCACCAGCAGCGGAGCCCGCGTGCAGAAATGGGCAGGGCCACGGTCCTGTTACACTTCAACTTCACGCAATAGTCACATCACACAGATTTGTTCTTCCGGTGCTTCCCAACCACTTAAGAACAAAAACGTTCTCAGCTTGTGACCTTATACAATCACGCCGAGGCCACGCAGACGTGAGTTTGAGGCCCCGTTTCAACGGCGCACTATTGGCCAGCTCACAACTTTCCTGCCACATTGTTTTGAGGTATAACTTACGTTTAGCAACAGCGCGCCAATCCTTTTTTTTTAAATGATTTTAACTTGTGTCTACATAGATTCAAGTGTCTTACCGAACATTCTTAAATGAACAGTCCACTGAATTTTGACATACGTGTACAAACTAGTTACCAACACACAGATCAAGACACAGAACATTTCCAGTATCTTAGCAAGCTTGTAAAAGACACCCCACCAAAGTCTACCCTCTTTTTGTTTCATAAACAGAGTGTCTCTCCTGCCTTTCAATCGTCCTGCACTAAAGAAATGGGGCCATGGCCCTGAGCCGCCTGAACTGTCACAGAATTATGTAGCTTTACATGAAACCGCAGACACCGTTAAGCATCACAGCCGCACGGAAGAACGTCTGTGTGAGAGGCACGGGTGGCGGCTGATCAGCAGCTGCACAGGCAGCTCTGGAAACACACGTTCATTCTTCCGGGCAGCCTCTGCCCGGCTGGGTCCTTACCTGGGCCAAGGTGAGCGTCGCCAGCCGGCAGGTCCCACACCGCACCCTGAGTTTTCCTGGCTGCACGCTCTGACAGGGGGCTTTGCAATAGACGTAGAAGCTCTTGTAGGTTGGTCTACCTGCAGGGAAAACAAAAAAAGCAGAGGAAGTAGCCAATCAGTGCAGAGTTCAAACTGAGACAAACTTCAGAACCAATTCCTCGGGACCTGGTAGAAACATTAATGGGATATAGATTACAACGAATACACCAATTTAATTTGGGAAATCTAGTTGTCTGCTCAAAAGGGTAAACCTCTTTTCTCCTCCTTGCCAAAAAGCCCTGGGACTTCGTAAAGAAGGCGACCTGTCTCCACGAGAGCAGCCACATCGATCTGTAATGCGGGGGAATTAAATGCGCTCTTTACTGTTGATGATTCAGAAAGGGCGGGAGATGGAGACACTACTGGAGACTCAGAAACCGGTGCTCAATTCTACTCCAAGCTTCTGTGCACCATTTTGGAGGCTCCAGATTTTTCATCTTACAACCTCATCCACAGGGACACAGCAGCCCCTCTCTCACGACAGGACAACCATCCCAGCATGTGGGGATTTCAACCCATAGTCACACGTGAAGAGAGACAAGAACCCTGATGGCTCCGCAGACGCACGCACACACGGGTGCTCTGCGCTTCGTGAGCGTTCCCTAGTTGGAGACACGCCGCACAAATAACACCCTTCCAAGAGTCAAAGCCGGGCAAAAGAATACAATGAATAAAATCACCAATTAAATGCTCTGATCATTTCTGTCAAATGTCACCATATGGAACAGTATTATTCCCTCAATGAGGGGTATCTTTCTAAACAGTTTCACACTTCCATGTCTGCAAATAACTAATTTTATTCAGAGGCACTTATCAGTAAAATAACCACCTGTATACATTTCTAAATTTCTAAAATTTTAAAATACTTCTGTTAATCTTTACCTTACTTCTTGCTGAGGAGGACTCATACCAGGTCATGGCATAAAAGTTTGTTTAAAAGTTTACTGTTATCATCAGGAGCATTTAGAAATAATATCTAGTATTTTTGATCATTAGAAATGAAAACCAAATGCATATGTTTTTTTCCAAAAACAATTACTATAAAAATAATAGAATACAAAACTAAAACACCCTAAAGTCTTACACGGCTCCACCTGCTTTTCTAACTTACAAGAAGACCCTTTGCAGACATGGCATCGTCATTTGGCGAGCCGCCTTCCCTAATACTATAGGTGACAATACTTCATACAAGGTAAAGCACAATCAAGATGTCAGGTTTCCTGTTTTTATCATTTATTGACAACACATTTTATAATCTTTGGTCTCCAGAGGTTAATATTTGGCTTCTGGTTCCCAGTGTGGAAGGGTAGATACGCATCTCTCTTTGGTAAGAAGCTATGAGCTCCTGACAGTTTTGTAACTTTAGTGCCTTAATGCGCAAGATAGTCAAGTCCGTGAATATCACGTTGTTATTAGCAATATTAATAATCACATAAAATGTATTCTTAAGGTTTTATCTATATCATAAATGTCATGATAGAACCATACATGAAAGTTATAAAAATACCATAATAACTGACAGAGTATCAGCAGATCACAAGAACTGTGACAATTTTAATGTGTACCAAGATAAACTTAGTAAATGAAGGAGGTAGAAGCCTTTATTGTTAAAACTTTTCTCAGCAACATGAACAAAGCCAATTTCACAATTTTTATAACCTACTGTAGAGGTTAAACAATAAAAAAAAAAAAAAAAAAAAGGAAGAAAATAAATGGGTTAAAGGAAACGCTTCCACAGGGAGCCAAGCTTGCAGGCTCCGCGTCATTGGTGAAAGACCATTATTAGCAACAGTTTTTAACTGTTAACAGTAGTAAACCAGGCATCTCAGAAACTGCCCGAAACTAAGTGACTCTTTTTGCTCCCTTAGGGCAATAGCCACGTTTGCAATATTGTTTCAACTAATGATATATCCAGGCAGACTGAAGTGCGAGGGACCTATCCACCTATGTGCTACACCCTTCACTAAATGTCCTTGAGAAGTGAGTAGGAAAATACAGTATGTCATTGCGGTGACCTAGACGCCGACAGGATGACATGCCATCTATTACACCGAGCTTCCCAGCGCTGCCGCTGGCTGGGGATTAATGGCCAGTCGGAGAGAGATCAAGGTCAGGTCAGTCCTGGCTCCAGCAAATTTCAAGCTGTTGGCTCTACTTGGTTGAGCAGTTGAGGCTTCAGGCACATCTCCAGACACTCTTTTTTCAGAATGGCTTCCCCACCTATTTGGCCACGGAACGCTGTTTGAAGTTGGCAGCTCCTCTGTGTCACACTGAGCTCTGAGTGCAGAGGACGGAAGTCAGAACAGGCACCCTGGCGGCGATCTGTGCTCTGGGCAGTGTTCCCAGCGGCCTCCCTGAAGGTCTAAGGGACAGGCTTGAGTATGGAACCATAACTCCTAAGGGAACAGCGAGGCGATCCCAAGGCCCAGAAGGCTTTTCTGTCCGTGTGCAGCTGGCCCCAGTCAGTCGCACGGATCCTGCCTCTCACTTCCCTGTGGATCTTAACATCTTTTTTCCTTCCAATCAGTTTCTTCCATATGACAAACCCTTCCCACCCAAAATAATCAAAGCAGCTTGTGTTGGCAGATTTCCCTCTTTGTGTTATAAGTTTTCAAAACTAGAGAAATATTTCAAAAAAATTTATAATAATACCCTTCAATGTAATCTACCAATTGTGAATAATTTGCATAGTTTAGCATGCTATCTCATATGCAAATAGACACATATACTACACACAGATATTTTCTCACTGAACCATTTGTCATTCAGCTGCAGATATCCTAGTACCCACCTCCAAGTTCTTGAACATCCTAAGAAATGACGTTTTCCCCCCAAATAAGACCACAGCGCTTTCTGGGTGACCTGTTGTTTCTGAAGTGCTATTCACAGACTGACCTAGTTCTTTTTTTTTTTTTTTTTTTTTTTTTTTTGTATTTTTCTGAAGCTGGAAACGGGGAGAGACAGACTCCCACATGCGCCCGACCGGGATCCACCTGGCACGCCCACCAGGAGCAACGCTCTGCCCACCAGGGGGTGATGCTCTGCCCCTCCAGGGAGTCGCTCTGCCGCGACCAGAGCCACTCTAGCGCCTGGGGCAGAGGCCAAGGAGCCATCCCCAGCGCCCGGGCCATCTTTGCTCCAATGGAGCCTTGGCTGCGGGAGGGGAAGAGAGAGACAGAGAGGAAGGAGGGGGGGGTGGAGAAGTAAATGGGCGCTTCTCCTATGTGCCCTGGCCGGGAATCGAACCCGGGTCCCCCGCACGCCAGGCCGACGCTCTACCGCTGAGCCAACCGGCCAGGGCTGATCCAGTTCTTTGAGTCTGCCTCACAGAACCCTGCAGCGGTCTGCAAGCTGTGAAAAGGTACGGAGCCAGCCCCGGGGGTTCTTTAGTGGCAGGTGACGCTAAGTGACGCCAAGGTGAGGAGTCCTCCCTCCGCCAGCCCTGACAGACTCTGACGACAGGGACCACAGGGCCTAGCACGCCCCACATTCTATCCGGCCTCAGAAGCCCTCCTTTCCTGAAGCATGGTGTGAGGCTGTGCACCTCAGGAAAAAAAGAAAAAGGAAAAGGAAGAATCCAACCCCCTGTGTAGACTTGATCTAGGCGAGCCAAACTGCTGGTGCTTATACACCCAGCTTTACCAAATGCGCCTAAAGAGCCAGAGACAATTAAACTCTTCCCTCCACCCCAAGCTTCCCATAAACTTACACAATTATTACGCCAGGAGCCAGGAGAGTTAGCCTACAGTTGCGATGATTTTATAAAGCAAAATATATTCATTGCATTCTGAAGCTCTTTTTTCTTTTCCTTGACAGAGGTTAAAAGCACAGCTGATGATCGGGACTCTTGAAAGCGTGAGTCACTGTGCATTCAGAGCCCCGCAGACACTCCGTTCCCCAGCACCGTGGTTTCCCCGTTACCTGCAGTTCCTGCCCACTCTGCCTGGTCCGCAGGCTGCCCAGTCAGGCCTCCTCTTCTCCTGACTTTCTGTTCCTGGTCCACAAACAGCTGGAAGCAGCCACAGTATTCACAGCACAACGAGCCGGGTCCCCAGTCTATGTATCATTTGCTTTGGCTTCTGAAAAGTCATTCTTTTTCTGTACAGTTTACATTTTTCTTGTATGTATCTTAAACATGGAGCTTACGGCCTGAAGACAGTGTTTTAATAAGACAAATGAATACTTATGGAAGAGCCTGATTCTGATGAAAACTTTTCAGCGACCTCAGAAGTTTTCATCACCGCTTGTCACAGAGACCCAAGAGTCTGATTGCTTGGGGTAATTTGTTCTCTGGCGGTAAGGGGACAGCGTGTGTGAGCTGCCACCTGCCGTGTTCCCTCCGCTCCGCCCTGCCCCCCAGTCTCTGAGAAGGCAACCTCCGTCTCGTTCGACACCTGTGGGCTCGCTGTGGAGCAGAGCCACGGCCAGAGTTTCTGCACCTGTGCCCGGCCCCTGCGACAGGGAGCGAAGGCATCGAGAACCCTCTCCCCCAACATCCGCTGAAATTCTTGTTCTTCTAGTTCTAGGCGGTGGGCATCCTGCAGCCTCTGCTTGATGACCTTTGCTGGAATATGTGTCTCGTGAGCCAGGAACACAACAAAGATTATCAAATGAGCAACCCAGTCCTTCTACATGGACTGGCAGCGACCCTTCGGTTCCAGTCCGAATGGTACATCCTGCGTGAGCCCCAGGCGGTGCCACATGAAACCCCTCTGCTGTGTGCTGCCGGAACTGTCTCTCTGAAAGGCACCTTGGTTAGGCCAGCAAAGGGTAAGGGCCGTGTCCACACCGACGTGACGCAGATTTCTGGGTAAAAGATTCTGCCTTGCCTTATCCAGTACCGGCTTGTCCCACCTGTCCTTCGTCACAAACTTCCATATGTGCCCCAGTGCCGTTTCACACCTGGACCGCTAGAGCAGTTCCTGTATCTGCGCCAACAGCAAGTATCTGCCAGGTCAGAAAACTCTCCCACATTTTAAATGCTGTGGAAAGTACCAGGTGTGGCTGTGTGAGCGCAAAACGTACATAAGAGAGAATGCAGCTCTGATACCAAATACGTAGAGCATCTTTCCACCGACCAAGTATGCCAGGCTGACTTCACATACCCCTCAGGAGGTCGACCTAGAACATTTGAAATCAATAGCAATATTAGGTTAAGATCACAAAAAGATGGTCAGTATAAAAAATGAAAGTAATAAAAAAGAAAAAACACTTTAAAAAATTTTTTACATAGGACTTTGGATAACGGAATGTTAAGAGGAAAAAAACTGAATTCTGAATCAACAGTTCAAATGCTATAGAAACATCTACCTGAAACCTATGTATTCTTTTTTTTTTTTTTTTTTTTTTTTTTTTCAGAGACAGAGCGAGAGTCAGCGAGAGGGATAGACAGGGACAGACAGACAGGAACGAAGAGATGAGAAGCATCAATCATTAGTTTTTCGTTGCAACACCTTAATAGTTCATTGATTGCTTTCTCATATGTGCCCTGACCGGGGGGCTACAGCAGACCGAGTAACCCCTTGCTTGGGCCAGCGACCTTGGGTCCAAACTGGTGAGCTTTGCTCAAACCAGATGAGCCCGCGCTCAAGCTGGCGACCTTGGGGTCTCAAACCTGGGTCCTCCACATCCCAATCCGACGCTCTATTCACTGCGCCACCACCTGGTCAGGTAAACCAATGTATTCTCATTGATCAATGACACCCCATTCAATTTAATTTTCTCAATAAAATTATATAAAAAAATAGAGTTCTGAAAATTCGCGAGGAGAACTACTCTCAAGAAGATAGTCACGGCACATAGACTGATTGCAATGCTTACCCAGGGGGCCAGTCCTCCCCACAGAACCTGGCTGCACCACCCTGCTGCACCACCCTGCTGTACCACCCTGCTGCACCACCCTGCTGTACCACCTGCTTCCACAGACACAGCCCTGCCTCCCGTGGGCCAGTCCTCCCCACAGAACCTGGCTGCACCACCCTGCTGTACCACCTGCTTCCACAGACACAGCCCCGACTCCCGTGGGCTGGTCCCCCCACAGAACCTGGCTGCACCACCCTGCTGCACCACCCTGCTTCCACAGACACAGCCCCGACTCCCGTGGGCTGGGCCCCCCACAGAACCTGGCTGCACCACCCTGCTGTACCACCTGCTTCCACAGACACAGCCCCGACTCCCGTGGGCTGGGCCCCCCACAGAACCTGGCTGCACCACCCTGCTGCACCACCCTGCTTCCACAGACACAGCCCCGACTCCCGTGGGCTGGGCCCCCCACAGAACCTGGCTGCACCACCCTGCTGCACCACCCTGCTTCCACAGACACACCCTGCCTCCCGCCGGGCAGCGAGCGGATGCTGTGTTACAAAAGGCTTCCAGCTACAGAACCACCCAGCTGGTGTATGGGCCTTTCAAACACACTTAGCAATCCCTAAGGAGACTCTACCCTTAAACGTTATAACTTGATTCTCAAATTGTGTGTGTGTGTGTGTGTGTGCGCGCGCTAGGACTTTTAATTAATGAATCTGCACAATAATTTCATCTGGTGAGGGAAAAACTGCTGATTAAAGCTAATGCCTTCGCCTGGGTTTTTGATGTTGTTGTTGCCAATATATCTTTTCATTATTCATTTTTAAAGTAATAACCAAACGTCCCATGACAAGACAAAAAATGCAAAGTGATGCACAATTTAAGGATTGGTTCTAAATAAGTAACCATGTTCAAAGCCAACCGGGTGAATTCAGTCACTCTTTCTTCCCTGAAATGGACACCTGCCATGGGGGGCGGGGAGGGGGGCAGAAAAGTCACGGCTCTTCAAGAGCTTGAGGAATCCACAACTCACACGTCGATGGGGGATATCACAGACGCTGCAGCAGGTTGGGTGAAATTCCCTCGGAAAAAAATCTTTAGGAAACCATCCTGGGTGGATGCTTGGAGCCCAGCTTTGCTGTGTCACCTTCGGCCAATCAGATGACCCTCATCACTGCCGGTTTTCTCCTCTGCAAAATGACAACTAATTCATCAGCTGTCGTGAGGATTTCAGAAGGAAGAAGAGAGGCCAGGCCCTCAGCAGGGCCCGGCAGGTGTGGCGCTCCGCACACTCTCAGCACGTGGGGGCCACGCAGCACGTGGGGGCCGATCTCCTCCGCCGTCAGAATGTGTCGAGTTCCAGTTACTCCTGGGACTCTGCCTGTGAGCCTAGCACGTGGGGGCCGCGCAGCACGTGGGGGCTGCTCAGCACGTGGGGGCCGATCTCCTCCGCCGTCAGAATGTGTCGAGTTCCGGTTACTCCCGGGATTCTGCCTGTGAGCCTAGCACGTGGGGGCTGCTCAGCACGTGGGGGCCGATCTCCTCCGCCCTCAGAATGTGTCGAGTTCCGGTTACTCCCGGGACTCTGCCTGTGAGCCTAGCACATGGCGGCCGCGCAGCACGTGGGGGCTGCTCAGCACGTGGGGGCCGATCTCCTCCGCCGTCAGAATGTGTCGAGTTCCGGTTACTCCCGGGACTCTGCCTGTGAGCCCAGGCAGCCCCGCCCCTGCTTTGTGTAAAGTTGACTTACACACTATTTACACACTACATCCAGCTCTAAATCTGTGAAAACAGCCGAGGCATCATTCCTCTTAAAATGGCTTCGAACTCAACCCAAACCCTTCCTACTAACAGTTAATAGTATGGCGTATAAACCATGCTGGGACCCCTTCAATAGATTTACTGTTTCCTGGAATCATAGCAGCTTTCCACGAATCCCTCTCTTATTTCTGTCAAAGAGATAAAGATGGATTATCAGAAATTCAGGAGCAGAAGTCTTGAGCAATTATAGGGACCCAGTCTACTGGTAAAAAATTTCCAGCTGGCTAATAATGCACTTTAAAATAGAGCATTTCTGGCCTGACCTGTGGTGGTGCAGTGGTTAAAGTGTCAACCTGGAACGCAGAGGTCGCCAGTTCGAAACCCCTGGCTTGCCTGGTCAAGGCATGTGTGGGAGTTGATGCTTCCTGCTCCTCTTCCCCTTCTCTCCCCCCACCCTCTCAAAAATGAATAAATAAATATATAATTAAAAATAGAGCATTTCCGAAACCCAAACTGCTCATTGTGTACTTGTATGACGGTATAGAAGAGAACCCAAGATGGATTCCAAAATTTCACTCCAATGGCGGATTCGCTTACGTAAGTGCCTCTTGAGTGCTTCTTCTTTAAAAAAAAAATACAACATATCTTAGCCATTTTATAAATGAAACAGGTTCAGAGGTGGGGGGGGGGATTTGCATATAAGTTTCTCGGTTACAAAGTCCGCCCTTCCCCCCCCCCCCCAGCACGTGATCACAGCCTTGAGCCAGAAGGCCGCTGTGTTGCACGCTGCGGGGGCTGAGGACTCCGCTGCTAAGCGGCTGGGCTGGAACACAGGTAGGGATCCGGATGCAGCCCCCGCAGTCACCGCGCGCCCTGCCAGGCACTGGCCTTCTCGCCCCATCTCCCACCCTCAGTCCACGCTCAAGGTTTCACGGACTCTCCATGAATGATTTACAACCCCTGGCATTCGAGCGAGAACACACCCAGATGGCGATTATTGGGGGTGGTGGGGGGCGATCTCCTTGAGGAGGCTGGCAGGCATTCTGACACTGGATGTTTTACCAAGAGATGGTAGCCGGTGTCAGGATCTGTGAGTCCGCTGAATTTCTCATTTATTTTTACAGAAGAGATGCCTTTTATACTATTAAAAAAAATAATTTTAAAATCTTATTTTAAATGTTCTAAACGTTAGTGAAAGCTGTTAAGGAAATGAACGTACAGAGGAATAAAACAACAAGGTGGGGCCCTCCTCTGATTTCATCTCTAACAGCCAATATAATTGGTTCATTATAAATATTTCATTTAATGATAATATTTTCAATCCACTGCTACCGTGAAAGAGCCTCTTAGAAATTCTGGTGTTTTAAAAAGTAACCTATTTAGCTTTTAACAAATGATAAGACAAAACTTACAACCTTAGTAAATCTTATCTTTCCTAATATTGCTTTAAAAAAAAGTCCTTGGTGGTAATTAAGACTGATGAAGATTGCTACTACGGTACTTGTTAAAATATGCAAAGAATTATTTTTCTTCGGTGACATTGTAACGAGTTAGAAATGTTCAGTGATGACATCACGCTGGGGAATAGGACAGAATTCTGCTGTGCTCTGAATGTAGGCTGACCATGCTGTGAGTTCTCACGCTTGTAGAAGCATCGCCCGCTGCCACCCTCCCGCCCGCCTTCCCGGACGCCAGCCCCAGGGCAGTCTTTCCGCTCAGGGAGTGCTCAAGCAAAGGCCTCCGGCCTCCGGGACCCGTCTGAGCCCTGGCCGCGTGCCAAGGAGCCACCTCTCTCCGATTCTAAGTCCCCACAAGCTCAACGGCCGTATCGCACGAAAGCATCCCGTCTTCTGTTGTGGCTTCCTGTGTTGAAGTCAGATTCCAAGCTCCCACGGGCAGGTTGATGTGACCCCGGGTTTCCTGTCTCTTCCCTGCCCCCACCTCGGACCGAGCGAGCGTTGTCTGTGGTGGACTCTCGTCCCCTTGAACGACGCAGTAATCGGGGAACGGGGAGACTGAGCAGGCACGCTTTAAGCTAGTGCTGTGCAAGGACAGGGTGTGGCAAGGCCTGTGCAGCGGGTGGCAGCCACCTGTGTGCCACCTCTGGCTCTGCCTAGGCCTGGGAAAATAAATCCTTATTTTTAGGATTCTACAGAATCACAGACCAGAATATATTTGTCACCACCACCACAAAAGGAAAACATAGAGACAAAATTACATATTAGTATTCAATAGAAAGAAAATATATACACATTTATAATAGTTTAGGAAACAGCTGGCTTTCTAAACTTATGTATATCTTGTCTGCCCAAGAGTCGGGTTGTCGGGGGAGGGGAAGAGAGGAAAGGACACAGGGTGGTGGCCACGAGGAGACAGGGGACCATGAGGATCCATCAAGGTTCTAGCCATCGATACAATTAACAACAAACACTGATGGAAATCTCTAGTGATATGTGAGAAAATCATAATGACCCTCCTCAGAGCAGCTTCCAATCCAAGAATAACTCTGACATGGACTTATGCCCACCTGACAGAGGATCTGGCAAAGGCATGCCCACTCGCAAAGGGTCCTTGTGTTCTGAGTCGAGGGAAGAGTAAACCCAGAGGGCGGTAAGAATATACATTGCGAACACGGTCTTTTCTTTGAAAGTTCTCTGGTTTTCCAAAGCTGCATATCCCCACAGGCGCATGGCAGAGGGGAAGGCACCCCCAGACCAAAAGGAGCCTGCTCAGCACCGAGGCAGCGAACCCCCAAATACCCTCCACAGGACTAATGAGAGTCGGCTCTGGGTCCCGATATCACAGCGTACACACACGTCATGGAGACCAAGGTCCCAGGAAATAACTTAGAGACCCCTGCAAATGCATGTGGATGAAACCCAGAGCATATCAGTTATGGAGAGACAGGGTAGAGGGGGAGCTAATTCAACCTCTGGAGTCTCTCTCTCACACTCTTTCAGCTTTTCCTTCGGAAACCTTAGCCCCTCGAGGGTCCCACATCTCTCAAACAAGTGAAGTGGTGGTCAGACTTTTTAGCTGTTTATTCCTCCCTTCCCTGTGTCTGCTTGAGAGGTGCCACTAGAAATGATCAGGAGTGATTGGAAGTGAGGGCACACTAGGGCACAAGAAGATGAGAAATAGTGCCGTCAGCCTGGAGTGCGGGGTTGACTGCTCTTCCTGGCTTGCGTGTGGTGTGCGGGTTAGATGCACCCTCGGCTCAGAAACCTAATTTGACTCGATCTTCATGTTTTGGGCAGAACTTATTAGTGGAATGAATACAGGTTGCTGGGGTAGATGAGTTTTCTCACTGAATTTTCCCTGATGGCTGTTCATTGTTGTGGCCTGGTCAGTCTTTCTCTCGCCCTTCACTCCTTTAACTGTTAACCCTTTTACAGTTACTTTCTTATTTTGATTTCGTGAAGGATTAATGAGTACAGATGGAGATTTTTTTTTTACCTGGACCATGTTGATGGAGTTTGTTTTTGGTTTTGTTTTTTTGAGCCGACTGTATATTTGAAAATGGTAAGTAGATAATATTTTTTGTGCAGTATGATCAATTTGCTGAGAATCAGAGGGTGGGGCATTGGGCGTGTTAATGGGTTATCTGACTCGATTCGCTGAAGCACGGTCCCTGGGGGCATGGACCCCAGAGCCATGGCCACCTCCGTCCAGTGATGCCACGCTCCCCTCCCTGGACCTTCGCGGCATCCTCAGGACCCCGTGGCCCACGGTTCTTCTCACCTCCTTCCGCATCCTCTGCTGACACGGACCGTTTCCAGTGCATCCTCTGCTGACACAGACCGTGTCCAGGGCCCGACCGCCTCCCAGGCTCTCTCTTCCTCTGTCCTCCTCTCCTCCTGCGCAACAGACTTCCACGTTACTCAAAGAATTATCCTCAGTGAACACATCATGCCCTGGCCGGATGGCTCGGTTGGTTAGAGTATCCGCTCGGATACACCGTGGTTGTGGGTTTGATCCCCGGTCAGGGCACACGAGGGAATGGATCGATGTTTCTGTCTCCTCTTTCTCCCTCTTTCTCTAAAATTAATAAATAAATATTTAAAAAAATACATTGTACAATCGTTTGGGCTGTACAGGAGATGTACTCATTGTTTAACATTGTATATTTTTGTCCAGTAGATAAGAAAATAGTGACTTTTCAAGAAACACATAATCTTAAGATGTTTGGTCTATTGTACATTTGGGGTGGGGAGAGAAAGAGAGAGAGAGAGAGAGAGAGAGATCCCTAACTTCTCAAAGGCTCTTTCAATTGATCATAACATCTTATCATGTCCCTCATTTATTAATGAAGTAAATCAAACATTTTTTGTGTTCATTTTATATGTGGTTGAGGGTCATGACTTCACTTCTGTAAATTGTACTTTAACTCCTTATTTTTAGGGAGAGGGAACCGTGAAAGGCCTTTTAGGAGCTGTGTCAGAGTCAGTATGCGGTAAATATTCATCCCATTCTTCCCCTTTACCCCCAATAATATAAAAAAAAATGCATCACTTCCACCTATTTCAACATGTCTGAATTTCCCTCTTCCCAATCTTCTGGAGCCCAGATATGCCACCTTCTCCAGGAAGTCTTACTTGATTCATCTATTAAATGTAAATCTTCTGCCCTAAGTTCCCATTGCATTTTATTTACGTTTTTCTTCAGGTACTTAAACCGCTCTCTGTTCCCCAAGGTCCCACAGATATTTAATCAGCGCTGCTAGACTCTGGATATCTGACGGCGGACACTGCACCATTCTGCGTTCTGCCTGTGTCGGTGAATAACAAACGGCGAACCCGCGCGGGGAGTCAAGCGACCAGACGGAGGACAAACACTGAGGGGCGAGACCACCTTCGAGCCAGCCGAAGATAAAATCGCAACAAACCGACCTTCACTAACCTCATCGCTGTGCCGATCTGCAGTGAGGCCTGTTCTTCCAGGCTCATTAAGACGACATGCAGTTGGGCAGTTATTTCCGCAGTGTCGGGGTTCTGAGACGAAGTGTTTCTCAGCTTCTGTTATTGGGCCGTGCGAAATGAATGTTGTCAAAAGATTAAATATGAATTGGCTATGCCTCTTCATTTGACAGCATCGGGTAGGGAGGGCTACAGGACAACACCCACGTGCCTGTCAGCACTAAGAAACCAAGTCTTACCTTAATAGCATTAAGACCACTGAGATGACTGTTTATTCTGTACGACAGCCTTCGGTTTGGGACTGACACATCGATGGTCATCGCTGAATCTCTGAGCGAGGCTGGCACTGAAGGCCGTGGACTGTCCCTTCTGGACTCCGAGTAGACAGAATGGCCTCGTCCCAAAGGCGGAAGTCCCCATTTGCAGGGCGCAGTGTCCTTGCCCAGAAAGTAGGCTCACCTGGCTAACCAGATTTTTCCGAATTGACCGAAGAATCGGATTTCAGAACAGTCCCTGGCAATTCCAGTTTGCCCGACTATCTTGCAATGACCTGTGGTTTGATCACCTGTCCTAACCACCTGGTGGCCTGGAGGGTCTAGGTTCTAACCTTGCAAACGGTCTCCCGGAAGCTCAGCACCACCCTTGAACTCTGAGGCTCTGCCGTCGCACAGCCTGGAAATCTTGATGAACCCCCTCCCTCACGCGGTGAGCTTGTCACCACGGGGTGATGGGACCATGATGCTTACCATCATTAGAGGAGTCAACAAAATCTTACTTTAAAATAAAACTCTTCTTCTGGCTTTGTGTCGCAACCTTGGGGAGGTCGTTTTAAGGGCTCAAGGAAGGGCTTGGTGAGGAACTCATGCTCCAGTGATTTCAAGAAGACTTAGTATGTTAAGTTCGAACTGCAGGGATCATCTTGACGCAGAAATCACGCCAGGAGAAGCCTGCGATAGACTCCGCCCCTGTGGACTCCCTCCAGCTTCTCACAAGAGAGGGGCTGGGGTGCGGCGGGGACGGAGCAGAAGACCACAGAGCTCACAGAGGCCCCAGAGGCAGCGGAGGCAAAGCCACAGGGAAGAGACCCAGAGGGCTGCCTGGTGGAGGTGCGCACACCAAGAAGACCACGGGAAGTGAGAGGAACACGGAGGAACCGAGTTGTTTCATGAAGTGACCCCCTCCGACCCTGTGGCCCCTTGCAATGTCGCTACACCCACTCCAGGTCCCCTGCTGCCACGCAAATAGGGCTGTTTGCTCCCGATCGCTCCCCACAATCCCTCCGTGGGGCGCAAACCAGCCCATCGCTGCTTCCAACAGCCTTTGTGTGGGAGGTGGGGGGAGGGGGGACTGTACACACAGATCTTCAGTCTCATTCCCGTCCCTTAGGTTACACACTGTAATTACTCAGACACCGGCTCCTACCTCTATCAAAGGAGACTATTAACAAAGGCATCAGTTAGAGGAGTACTTCAATTCCCATGGAAAAGAATGATTACTTTTAGCTCCAGAAGACAATACTCCCACGATTTGACTACGTCCTCTAAGGAAGAAGACGTGGAATGCAGATGGAACCTCAGCCGGACCCCTGGCGAAAGGAGGGCCGGTTTGTGTATAACCCAGATTGCAAGCACCACCTGCAGGACTCAGACTCGGTATTCCGCCCTGGCGGGGGGGGGGGGGGCAGGCAGGTCAGAGTGCCAACCAAGAGAGTCACAGCCACACCGTCCAGACAAAGGCCCGGGGCCGCAGGCTGTAAGATGCCCGGGCGCCCTTCCTGGAGGGCGCGGTGAGCTTGGTCTGAGGAGCTGAGCAGCACCGTCTCGCTCCCTGCAGAGACTCCTCGGGCAGCGCCACCTGCGGGGAGGGCCCGTCCCGGGCTGGGCCGGCAGGTGGATCCCTGCAGAGACTCCTCCGGGCAGCGCCACCTGCGGGGAGGGCCCGTCCCGGGCTGGGCTGGCAGGTGGATCCCTGCAGAGACTCCTCCGGGCCCGTCCCTGGCTGGGCTGGCAGGTGGATCCCTGCAGAGACCCCTCCGGGCCCGTCCCGGGCTGGGCTGGCAGGTGGATCCCTGCAGAGACCCCTCCGGGCCCGTCCCTGGCTGGGCTGGCAGGTGGATCCCTGCAGAGACTCCTCGGGCAGCGCCACCTGCGGGGAGGGCCCGTCCCGGGCTGGGCTGGCAGGTGGAACTGCCCACAGGGAACTAAGCCAGAGTGTGTCATCCCAGCTCAGAGCTTCTCAGCCAGGCGGGGTGCCCTCCTGCTGAGAGGGGCCACAGCCACCGGGCCCCCCAAACCAGCGGGCTGCTGGGAGGGCGCATGGCCCGTGTGGCAGGCCAGGCGCCCGGGGCAAGGACAGCCCACTCTGGAGAGCCTCCTACACGTCCACACACCTGGGGTCGGAGCCTGGAAATTGGTTATTTATTCAGTGGTGGCTGGGTGTTATTTTTGAAGCTCGCCAGGTCATTCTGATGCACAGGAGTCATGGAAACCGTTCACGAAAGGATTCATGAGATTCAGGTGTCAACTCAGAGGACAGAGAACCGCCTTTCTGGGGAGCAGATAGCGCCCTACTGCATAGGGTCCCCCGGAGACAGTGCTGGCCCCTGACAGGAAGGCCCCCTGGGGTCCCTGGCGCAGCAGGGAGGGGGTGCGGTGCTGGGCCCGTCATCTTCTCCCCTCCGGTCTGTTTCCCAGCAGTCCAGGGACTGCTCTGCTCAGACCCTTCTGTAAAAATAAGCCAGAGATTCAGCTGCTTTTTACAGAAACTTTCCCATAAAATCTACAACCTGGTCAACTCGGAGATCAGTAAAATATCCCTTTATCCGATGACCGCAGGGGTGGTGACCGTGCTGTTTAGTCAACATGAGGAAAACGGACAGCAGAGCGCTCTTCGGCTCTCAGGGTCCTCCACCGTCGTTGCAGGTTTATGTCATTTCTAAATTGAACTGCATATTGCAAAACCTGGCCGAGTGGGTCCTATGTCTCGCGTCTGCCAGGAATGATTCCCGTTAAGGATGGCCAGGAAAAGGCAGTAAAACGCACTGAGCTTTTAAAATAAAAGTGCAAAGCCACAGGCACCGTTCCACAGTCCTCCCCAGCACGAGGGAGGAAGCCTGCGTTACGGAGACGTCTCCTTCACCCCGTTTCACAGACGGAGAGCTGCAATGAAACCGCCTCTGTTCAGATGGCTCGTGTTTCCTCGCTTTGATTCATTGGTCAGGAAGCAGTTACATTCCGGGGAGCAGATGAGGCCTGCACTGGGGGCGTGCCGTCGAAGCGGCCATACATGTCGCTGACCCGCAGGACACATGCACTGCTGTGGCCCTGCTCTCTAACTGCTCCTGCTTTGTGTGGAGATGAGTGACAGCGCCTCTTGTGCTGACTTGTATGACCCAGAGATCTTGCTTTCCGGGAAGACTGAGAGGGAGAGCCTCCGTGTTCTCTACCTTATGAAACTTGGTCATCTTCTTTCTTTTTTTTTTATTTTTAATTTTTCTTGAGAAGTCGGGAGGCAGAAAGACAGACTCCTGCATGCACCCCAACAGGGATCCGCTCGGCAAGCCCTCTATGGGGTGACAGTCTGCCCATCTGGAGCTGTTGCTCTGTTGCTCAGTAACCAAGCTATTTTAGTGCCTGAGGTGAGGCCATGGAGCCATCCTTAGCACTTGGGGCCAACTTGCTCCAACTGAGCCATGGCTGTGGGAGTAGAAGAGAGAGAGAGGGAGAGAGAGAGAAGGGGGAGAGAGAGAGAGAGAGAGAGAGAAGGGAGAGGGGAAGGGCTGGAGAAGCAGATGGTCACTTCTGTGTGCCCTGACCAGGAATCGAACCTGGGACATCCACATGCTCGGCTGACAGATGCTCGACCACTGAGGTAACCATCCAGGGCCATTACTCAGTAATTTCCAATGGCACCACCCATGTCTAGCAATCAGACGCCACATATTGAGTGCATGCTATGGTGCTTGCCTGGCGTTAGATCCTGCTGGAGATCCCAGCGATGTTTATATCTATGTTAGGAGTTTTACAAATGAAAACTCTGGGTTTCAGAAACATAATCTCCCTGGAGTCCCGGTGGCTCTGTGGCTTTGTCAGCGTCATCCGTTGGATTTGGACCCCCTCCCTTTGACTCCAGTGTCCTTGTCCTTTCAGCCGCTGTGCACCCCAGCTTTATGGAATTAGGTTTGATTGCTACAAAGCAGCCTCTCTTAGAGAATAAAGGCAAACTTACAAACTGGAAGGGGTGAGCATCTGCAATGAATATCATTGTGGATTCAGGAATAACTGGCTGAAATAGCAGTTGGGTGATTCACAGTAGCGTGATTTGGGACAAGTGTTTACATCTTCCTAAGCCTCGGTTTCTTCATCTATAAAACAGGGATAACACACGCCTCAGACAATGGCCAGAGCAATAAACAAAAGACAACGTTTAACAACTGGCCTGTATTTCTAAATCTTCTGACTGAGAATGGTCAGGGATGAGCCCAGCCAGGCCAAAATGCAGGGGGGGAAACTCCACACAAAGGTAAAAACAACATCAAAAACGGACTACATCAATCCAGGGTAAAATGTCACGATTCAGGGTCAAAAGTACAAGGAAATGGGCAAACCAGACCACAAAGTCCCCACGGGTCCAGAACTGGCCGCGGTGGCAAGGTCTGGGAGAAGCAGACCTCGGGGGCACCACTAGGGGACAGCACACATCAAAGTCATGAACTGTTCAAAGTTGCGGAGCTCCGCAGGGACTCCCAGGAGGGCCGGACACAGGCCAGAAGGGATTGAGTCCCCAGGGAAGGCTAAGCATCGCCCTTCCACCCCGGTCCTGAAACCGGGTGGGCTGTGAATGCATCTATAATAGCATCTACCCCTGAACGATCTTGTATGGCGTTGGTCAGCTGCTCGTTCTCTTGCTAGCGATGATTTCCAAGGAGGTAAATGAGTCAGGAGAGCAGAGAATGGCCACCTGACGCATCTAGAAACCTTCCCTCATTCTGTCAGAACGCATTGGTGTGAAGGATTCGTTCCCGCTGGCCTACTTTCCTTTTTTAGGAAGCTAATGTACCAATAATGCGTATTCCGCCCAGTTTCCTCCTAGGATGTTTCTTTATTGTGTGAGGAATTATCTCTTTTCCTCTTGCTCCCTTTTCGTCTTCCTCCCCCCCCCCCCCCCCCCGGGCTGCGCTCAGTCTCGCGCATGCGCTGTTTGTTGAAGACGCCGAGTGCGCTGTTTGTTGAATTGGTGGCAGCGCAATAAGACAGACCTCCTGCAAGGGGACGCATCATCGTCCCGCATCTGTGCGTCTCTTGGACGGCGACATGGCTGATGAATGAATTTGTTGGACAACGAAGAAGAATGAGAATTTCCGAAGGCCTGGTTTCTGACGTTGGCCGCTTTCTTTAACCAAAGCCATCGACCTTTCCAAATCATCAGGCCTTCCTCAGCTGTTCTGGGTGGCGCCCAGGTCTGGAGCGGCAGTGAACACTCTAACCAGGGCCCAGGGCCCAGGGCACCGTCTGTGTGAGGCCACGGCGGCGCGGCCGGAGTGGACGCGACCGCTCCCATGTTTTCAGGCCAATATCGTTGTTGCACAAACCATGGTTTGACGCAGGTTCTGCTGGCCTGGCGTTATTCTATCACTCAAATTCAGATGATTGAAAACAGATATAGTTTACATGATATAATACTGTCAGGCCAGAAGACAAGAAATGCCCACAGATTTCTGCAATGGTTTTTGAGATGTAAACACGACAAGGTTGAAAAGGTTCTGCAAGAGATATTAACAACTGCAAAGTAAGGGAAAATGGTAAAATAACAAGTATTTGCTTTACCATTTTGAGATCTCAGCTTGACAGGGGCATAGTTCCTAAAAAGAAAGCATTTTCAAAAGAATCCACAAGATGTTGAAGGTGCAGAGAATTCAGGTGCTGACGCCCTCACAGTCTCGCCTGACCGGCTAACAGTTTCTAACGGGAGATTCCTGTGGTGTTTGTGTGTGTGTGTGTGGGGGGGGGGGCATGTGATGCAAAGATAAGAGTAGACTTTATGGGCTGTTTCGTAGTCAGAGAGACTATGCTTTGAATCCCAACCTTTCAGTTTTATAACCCTGGACAATACGGAGGCAGAATTATATGGCGGTCCCCAAGCTTCGGGCCCTGGGTACACATGTCCTGTATGATCCTCTCCCCCCCTTCAGTGTTGGTGATCAGATGTCACTTCCATTATTAGCTTTCATCATATGGCAAAAGTGCAGGGGTTTCTCAAATATACAGAATGTTGCAATCAATGGATTTGGACTTAATTAAAAGAGAGACCCTGGGTGAGCCTGGCCTAGTCAGGTGACACCCCCAGGAAAGACCGAGGCCTTTTCTGAAAGAAGGGAGGGAGGGGAGTCCCCTCTGGCTTCGCAGTGAGCTCCCCATTGTGCGGGTGTCCACGGCGGGGCCGCACGGAGGGCACTGCCGGGGCCTCTGGGAGCTGGGGGCGCCCCCGGCTGACTGGCAGCGAGAAAGCAGGGACTTCAGTCCTACAGCTGCAGGACCCGACTTCTGCCAGCAGCCAGGTGCGCCCGGTAGAGGACCCAGAACCCCACAGGTGAACAGCTCTATTACACCCTGGGAGCCCCTGAGCAGAGGGCCCGGGGAAGCCGGGCCAGACGCCTCACCTACAGACACTGGGACATCATAAATGGGTGTTGTTTGACGCCAGTATTTGTGATAATTTGTTAATAAAGAAGACGAATACAGGCAAGTGGTTTACTCAGCCTACATAAAAGGCACAGGTGTTCACATACACACATGGGGGTCATAACAGAAAGTCACTAAGAGGACTTGATGTGATTAAGCAACACTCCCAGCACACGCCTGACAGACAATAAGAGGTCAGGAAAGGCAGCTGACAGCACTGGAGGTGGTGTCACATGACCTGCAGACCACCCAGTGTGCCTGCACACACACAGACAGAAACTGGGATGGACGACAGTTGTGTCCTATAAACTGGCATCTAAGTAAATTAAATAAATATCACCTAACCCATCAACATCCACACGTGTATATACACTGGCTTGCCCCCATATAGACATACACACACACATATACGCGCAGATACACTGTTCCTGGTCTACAAATACTCTTCATTCTCCCACCTTTCTGTCTGTTTCTCACGGGCCGCTCCTTCCCCCTGAAACATCATTCCTGCATCTCTACTAGTCCCATCTACTCGTTCCTCAAAGCCAGGCACAGATTACATGGCATTGACAATGTCTAAGGACTGTCTAGTCACTTTGTATCGATAGATAGTACCTGACTCAATAACAATGATATGAAATAGACATCACCACCATGCATTCTTATCTCTGCTTTAAAGGTCGGGGAGGAAGGCCCAGTAGACTAGTGAGCCCCAGGTCGTGGCACAGAGCAGAGCTGGCGTCCGGGTGGCATTGCTCCAGAGCCTGTGTCCTCACCCCGCACCGTCAGGCTCCAGTGGACGGCCTCCTACATACTCTCCTTCTGCCCCACAATGAACTGTCCCCTCTTCTGATCTGGGATATAGAGGGTGGGTCAGGAAAAGGTAGGTTTGCAGTTGTCCCTATGGAAAATAATACAATAATGAACAGGTAATAGCACGCACCTGACCAGGCGGTGGTGCAATGGATAGAGCGGCGGACTAGGATGCAGAGGACCCAGGTATGAAACCCTGAGGTCGCCAGCTTGAGCGTAGGCTCATGTGGTTTGAGCAAAGCTCACCAGCTTGAGCCCAAGGTCACTGGCTTTAGCAAGGGGTCACTCCATCTGCTGTAGCCCCCCGGTCAAGGCACGTATGAGAAAGCAATCAATAAACAACTAAGGTGCCGCAATGAAGATTTGATGCTTCTCATCTCTCTCCCTTCTTGTCTGTCCCTCTCTCTGTCTCTGTTACAAAAACAACAAAAGAAAACAAATAATAACATGAGAATAAACTCTGTGTTTCGCATATTCATACCTGTAAACCCACCTTTGCCCTCCCCTGTGTCTATACATCTTCATCCGGGCACACTGCACAGACCCTACCCTACCGCCGTACACACGGCGGGTGTTCAATAAATATGCATCGCCTAAAGATGAAAACAGTATCGCAGCCAAGTCGCCAGTAGATGTAGCTGATGTGTTTGATGTCAGAACACACGGACGGGGAGCAGCAACCCAGCTCAGTGGGCATTTACTTGGGAAGTAGTTATTACCTAGTCCGCAAACAAACTCCTGGGTACAGAAGAGGATTGCTGCTTGTGTCGACTTGGGAATCTGTGTGCATTTTTCCCTACTGTGAAGAAAAGGAACACAAAGTCCAATCTGGCTAATGAGAGGATACTGCTTTAAAGACAAAGAATACATCTGAACAGTGTTTAGGGTTGATAGCTATGAGACGAAACCAAACTGATCTTACAGCCCATGATATCCAACAAAGAAAATTTCTGGGTAAAACTGACTGCGATAGCATTTTAGATTTTGTGTGTTTAGCAATGGCTCCCCTTCCTTTTATGACCCTGTCCCTCATACTCTATTCTGATTTCTAACCCATATTGTATATAACCTCATCCCATGCCTGCAGTTCTACTAAACCTTACTCTTCCTGATGACCGTAGTAAGTCTTGGTCTAAATCTTTTGATCTCCGGCACCTAAACCCGCATGACAAACAGCAGGATCTCTTTAAGTGCATACCGAGTGAATGAAATACTTTAAGAATTTTACCAAACTCGGAACTTTCCAAGCGGATGACTTGGCTTAATGTATTCTTGATAGGCAGAGTGGGGTCTGGCCCTCCCTGACGACAGCGGCGTGACGTGGGACGGCGGGTGTCGTCAAGAAAGGGGCACAGGACTGACGCTGGCTTCGCGCAGATGAATGAGCCCCCAGGAGTTGTCAGGGCGACCTGTCATTGTCATTTCGTGAGCTCTGAGGTCCTTCACGGTTTACGTTCTGAGAATATTGGCTCCAGGAGGACAGGGACCTGCCCGTCCCGTTCGTGGCCACATCCCGTGACGCAGCTGGCCCCACCGGACTTGCTGAACACACGACCGCGCCGACACGCCAGGGACCCGGCCCTGCCTGCTCCTCCGCCGCGCCCATGCAGTTCCAGTCAACGGCGCTGGGCTTTCTGTGTCCGCACATGAAACAGGTGCACGCGCTCTCTCATAAATAGTTCCTCACCTTTTAAATCCCATGTGTACGTGTTTCTGCAACGTGAACTCTTATTAGGGACAGAAATCGATAGAGTCTTCATATAATTGTTAAGTGAACATTATAACAAACTATTGTTTGTCCGAAGAGATGTCCCCAAAGGCTTCACTTCACTGACTTCTTGTTAGAGCTGGAGGAGGTTTTGTATTAATTTTTTAAAGAATTAAGTTGGGGGTCTTCCTGGCTTTTCCTTTTATTATTATTATTATTATTATTTAAGAATTAAACTTTGGTGGGCCTTAATGTTTAATTTTCAACCCACACATGTAATAAAAGTAATGCATCGTCACTCATAATGGCCATTTATTTTTTAAAAAGCAGTCATTAAATGTGTGGTCATTCAGCAACATAAAATAGAGTGGGACTTTTACTTACTCTTTTAGTACTAATTTCTGGGAATCAGTGAGAATATCTAATCATAGTGCCGATAAATTATAAAATTGAAAAATAAGTTTGAATTTATATAAACATAAGATATATAAAAATTCAAATTCTGAATAGACACCTCTCCAAGGAGGACATGCAGGTAGCCAATAGACATAGAAAAAGATGCTCAATGTCACTAGTCATCAGAGAAATGCAATGAGATGTCACCTCACACCTGTCAGAGTGGCTATTATCAATAAATCGACAAACAACAAGAGTTGACAAGGGTGTGGAGAACAGGGAACCCTTGAGCACTGTTGGGAATGCAAACTGGTGCAGTCACTGTGGAAAGTAGTACGGAGTTTCCTCAAAAATTTAAAAATAGAACTGCCCTATGACCCAGAATTTCACTTCTGGGGCTACATCCAAGGACCCCCAAAACACTAATTTGAAAGAATACATGCACCTCTGTGCTCCTTGCAGCCCAAGCGCCTTCAGTGGACGAGCGGATAAAAAGCTGCAGTACATTTACACTATGGAATACTACTTAGTCTTCAGAATAAAAGAAGGAAATCTTGTCCTTTGGGACGGCCTGGGTGGACCTGGACAGCATTGTGCTCAGTTAAACGAGCCCATCAGAGAAAGACAAATATCAGGCAAAGTCACTCATTTGTGGACTCTAATGAACAAAATAAACAAAATACAATAGAAACAGACTCACAGACACAGAGAACAGACTGACAGCTGTCAGAGTGGCAGGCAGAGGGCGCTGGGTGGAAAAGGTGAAGGAATTAAGGAAAACAAAACAAAACAAAATTCCATAGACACAGACAACAGGAAGGGGGAGAAACGGTGGTGGAGGGAGGCTCGAACTTGGGGTGAACACACAGCACAGTGTACAGACGACATATTATAGAAACATGACTTTATCTGAAACATATAACTTATTAACCAATGCCACTCCAATCAATTCAATAAAAAAGAACAACGTAAAAAAATTCAAGTCATTTTATAAAAATCATGATCACCCCATATCCGTTAAAGAATTAATTTTATACAAAACCATTAGAATTAAATTTTTATAACACGATTAGGCCTTATTTTGTGTAAATTAAAGAGATTTTTTTCTAAGCACTTAGGATCTAAGGATCTAACACACTTCAAATAAGCCTTTGATTCCACAAAATTAAATTAATATATTAAAAATAGCAAGTTTAACCAGAAAAGACTATTTGCATGTTGAAGGGCAAGGCTGGGTAAAGAACACGCCTGACTTGGGACAGCTGAGGAGTGTGCTCAGGACGCAGCCTGGACCTGGGGCCGGAGTGGCAGCATGCAGACAGAACTGACAGTCAGCAGAAATCAGCAGGGACAGCCCCAGCCTCGACCTTGACCTTGACCTTGACCTTGACCCTGACCCTGACCTGGGGCCGGAGTGTCAGCATGCCGACAGAACTGACAGTCAGCAGAAATCAGCAGGGCCAGCCCCAGCCTCGACCCTGACCTTGACCCTGACCCTGACCTGGGGGCTGAGTGTCAGCATGCGGACAGAACTGACAGTCAGCAGAAATCAGCAGGGCCAGCCCCAGCCTCGACCCTGACCTTGACCCTGACCCTGACCTGGGGGCTGAGTGTCAGCATGCGGACAGAACTGACAGTCAGCAGAAATCAGCAGGGCCAGCCCCAGCCTCGACCTTGACCTTGACCCTGACCCTGACCTGGGGGCCGAGTGTCAGCATGCCGACAGAACTGACAGTCAGCAGAAATCAGCAGGGACAGCCCCAGCCTCGACCCTGACCTTGACCTTGACCCTGACCCTGACCTGCTACTTTCATTCCCCTGCAGTAAGAGAACCCAGTTTTAGCAATTCTGAAACATTTAAGAGTAGCAGCAATGTCACATCCTGAAGAAATTAGGTTACTGGGGATGAGAGAGAGTGTAAGACACTCGCCAGGGGGAGGGGGAGCAGATGTCAAGGACAGGTGGCCGGCAGCCCTGACCACCCTTGGAGACGGTAGCCGGGCTCGTCCATGCACGTCCGTGCTGGCTGTGGCCACGCCCTGTCTTCCCCTCCACCACCGTCTGCTTGCTGGCACATACACGGCCTCACCCCTACTTTTGGACGCAGACAAGTTCCTACAAATAAAGCACAATTTCATGCAAAATAAACCCATAATATACGGGCGAGCCACACGGGCTCCCTGGGGGCCTATGCATGGTGCTCGAGTCAAATACGCATGGCAAGAACACCGTATGATGTTGGGGAAGAAGCTGTCTCAGAGCCTAGGTTCAGAGGAATGAGACCCCCAGCCTCAAGGTGCAGTGGAGGATTTACTCGACAGAACATCTGTCAAGTGCCCTCAGAACCCGCACTGTCCATGTCCCCTTCTGCGTAATCACGACGATCCCACTGCCACTGGCAGGCTTCCAGAGCAGGGCAGGGTCCCCTCTACAGACCTGTGGGCGGCTCCCTTGCAAACTGTCCAACCTTTTCTTATAGTGAGAATTGTAACAGGAACAAACACAGCGCCACAAACAGAGGACGACGACTGGTGTCTGTGTGTGAACACTGGCGGCACGCACACAGCCCGGATAGGGACACATAAACTCAGCTTCTTTTTGCTCACGGGTGCCACACGTTTCTGCTGATGTCATCATGTAGAGATGCCCATGGGCATCAGGCGTGCTCCACCTGTTCAGTGCAGGGGACTGGGTGTTAAGCTGACACCAGACACCACAGAAATGTGTCCTCATGAGGATGGGAGTGAATATCCTAGTCACGTATTCTTTAGAAAACAAGGTAGCCCGTCCTTTCCCGTGCAGGCTGCGAGCAGGGCGAGCCCAGGCTCTGGCGCAGAGAGAGTGACGCTCCGTACTGCGTGGGGCAGGTGTACTCCCTCTCCCTGACCCTCAGCGTCTCAGCGTGAAAATATCCACCTCACAGGGGGGTGAAAGCTGACACGTGTTAACTTATATTTGTGCCCAGAAGTTAGTTCCGTTAAGGAAAACAAAAAAATTAGTGACTTAACTGACTTCAGTGTCTTGCAGGGCGGGCTATTTTCCAAAACGTGGTTGTGAATGTGCAAAGTGCAATACATTAGTGTGGACAGGCTTCCCCAAAGTAAACCGGTGGGAACCTCACTACTGAGCTCACTAAAGGAGTTGAGCATTAGTGCACACAGGACACAATCTATAGATGATGCAAGATAGAATTGTCCATCTGAAACTTAGGAAATTTTATTAACCAATGTCATCCCAATAAATTCAATAGAAAAGTAAAAAATTGTTTAGTTTGGTATAGTCACTTTATTTTCTTCTTTGTTTTCTTTGTCCAAGGCAAGGAAAAATATCGCCTTGAGCTTGTCCAAGATTTTACTGCCTATGTTTTCTTTTAGGATTTTTATGGTTTGGATCTAACTTTAAGCCTTTAATCCATATTTTAGTTTATTCCTATTTGTGTGTCTGGTTTGGAAAGGTCGTCTAGTTCATTTTTGGTACATACCTGTCCAATATTTCTGATACCATTTATTGAATAGACTAACTTTACCCCAGTGTATGTATTTGCCTCTTTTGTGAAATATAGACTATAAAGTTATAGGTTTATTTCTAGGCTTTTTATTCTATTCCACTGATCTATATGTCTGTTTTTATGCCAGTACCATGTTGTTTTGATTACAATGGACTTGTAGTATAGTTTAATATCAGATAGCGTGATTCCTCCAACATTTACTAATGATATATCTGATAAGGAATCAATATTCAAAATTTATAAAGAACTTACAAAAAAAGACAAACACATTCCAATTAAAACACAGGCAAAGAACCGAACAGACACTTCTCCAAAGAGGACGTACAGATGGCCAATAGGCATATGAAAAGATGCTCCACATCACTAATCACCAGAGAAATGCAAATTAAAACCACAGTGAGATATCACCTCACACCTTCCAGAATGGCGCTCACTAACAAGTCAACAAACAAGAAGTACTGGCCAGGGTGTGGAGAGAAGGCAACCCTTGTGCACTGTGGGTGGGAGTGCAGACCGGTGCAGCCACTGGGGAGAACAGTATGGAGTTACCTCAAAAAATTAAAAGTAGAAATGTATGATGACTCAGCTATTCCACTTCTGGGAAGACATCCAGAGTTTGCAGGAATATACGCACCTCCGTGCTCCTGGCAGCCCGAGGGCCCGGCAGTGGACAGGTGGGTGAAAGGCTGCAGTACATGTACACGCGGAACGCTACTCAAGGGGGCTGTAGAAAGGAAGGAACTCGGCATGGACGGACCTGGAGGGCATTGTGCTGAGTGAAAGAAGCCAGTCGGAGGAAGACAAGTACCAACCATGCAATACACTTACATGTGGAATCTAATGAACAAAGTACACTAACAAACAAAGAGAAACAGACTCATGGACACACAGAGCAGACTGAAGCTGTCGGAGCAGAGGGTGCTGTCAGAGTTGGGGGAAACAGCTGTGTGGAAAAGATGAAGGCATTAAGCAAATAATAGTAATAATGTTGATAGTAAAAAAGCGTTGAGCATTAAGCAACATTTCTCTATGGGCAGGATTGACCATATAATAAAATAGATGTCTTTCATCTTTATTTCTATTTAAGAAGGTGTTTCTGGTAGACATAGTTCAACCAAAATCTAAAGATCACAAAAGTAGTAAATTCAAATCAAATTATTTCTAAAACTGGTTATAAAAGCAGTAGAACTGATTCTATAAACCCTGTTTTGTTGGACACAGAAATTCAGAGCGTCACGTTTGAACTCTAATGCGTAAAGGAGCCCTTAATGTGGCACCGACCATCCGCAGGGACAGACGGGGCTGGACACGGTCCCTCCCTCTTCGTAAATGATAAATATCATCACAATCGCGGCCACGGAACAAACTCTCAGTATCAATGTGGACGTTCATGTAAAATGTCGACACTTAAAAGTTATGTCATTAAAATGGAAAGCAAAGCATTCAGCGTGTTCTTAGCCCAGTGATCTCTCACTTTGCGGAGAGAGAGCTGAATTCATGCCTGATAGGTATGTGAGCTGATTGAAGTTATAAATATCTTCAAAGAGCTATTCAAAGCTCATGGAAATCCTTTTCTAGTGAGGTGAACACATGAAAATTAGCTCTCCTTAAATGCCTAGGAGAGCCCAGTACCATATGTGACATATTGGTTTACAAACATTATTTCCAGTCTTCTTGAAATGGAATTCCTATCTTGCATTGTTCTGGTTCTTTGAGTTCTTCTGGAGCTCACAGAGTCAGCCACAGTCACTAAGAACATCCTTCGGGACACAAGCGGGCCCCGGGCTCTGCGAGCCACACTGGGGCGGCCCCTTCACGGAGCTCCCTGCAGGGTCCTTGCTGGCCTCCCAATGCCGGGAGGCACAGGGTCCAGCCCAGGACGCCTGTCTTCTGTCTATACTCCCTCTTCCGATGACCCCAGCCAATGCCATGGCCTCAGATACCTACACTTTGATTTCTGCCACATTTACATGTCTGCCTTTGGGCTCCAGATTTATTCAGCAAATTGCCTCTGTGACTTGTCTGAGTTAATTGGCTTCCCCAAACATATGTCCAAATGAGAGCTAAATATTACTCCTTAAGAAAGCCTGCCCCTGCCCCGTCTTCCCCATCTTAATGAAGAATGTCACCATCACCCAGATGTTCAACATGAACATCCATGGACCACCCTTAATTCCTCTGTTTCCCTCATACACTCCATCCAATCCGAGATGGATACAATCTTCAAAATCCCTCCAGAACCGACCACGTCTCACCACCTCCAGAGCGATCCATCCCCCAGCCGGCTATCACCATCACATCTCACCACCTCCACAGCGATCCATGCCCCAGCCAGCTATCACCATCACTTCTCACCACCTCCACAGCGATCCATCCCCCAGCCGGCTATCACCATCACATCTCAGCACCTCCACAGCGATCCACCCCCCAGCCGGTTATCACCATCACATCTCACCACCTCCACAGCGATCCATCCCCCAGCCAGCTATCACCATCACATCTCAGCACCTCCACAGCGATCCATCCCCAGCCGGCTATCACCATCACTTCTCACCACCTCCACAGCGATCCATCCCCCAGCCGGCTATCACCATCACATCTCACCACCTCCACAGCGATCCATCCCCCAGCCGGCTATCACCATCACTTCTCACCACCTCCACAGCGATCCATCCCCCAGCCGGCTATCACCATCACTTCTCACCACCTCCACAGCGATCCATCCCCCAGCCGGCTATCACCATCACATCTCACCACCTCCACAGCGATCCATGACCCAGCCGGCTATCACCATCACATCTCACCACCTCCACAGCGATCCATCCCCCAGCCGGCTATCACCATCACGTCTCACCACCTCCACAGCGATCCATGACCCAGCCGGCTATCACCATCACATCTCACCACCTCCACAGTGATCCACCCCCCAGCCGGTTATCACCATCACATCTCAGCACCTCCACAGCGATCCACCCCCCAGCCGGCTATCACCATCACGTCTCACCACCTCCACAGCGATCCATCCCCCAGCCAGCTATCACCATCACGTCTCACCACCTCCACAGTGATCCACCCCCCAGCCGGTTATCACCATCACATCTCAGCACCTCCACAGTGATCCACCCCCCAGCCGGCTATCACCATCACGTCTCACCACCTCCACAGCGATCCATCCCCCAGCCAGCTATCACCATCACGTCTCACCACCTCCACAGTGATCCACCCCCCAGCCGGTTATCACCATCACGTCTCACCACCTCCACAGCGATCCACCCCCCAGCCGGCTATCACCATCACGTCTCACCACCTCCACAGCGATCCATCCCCCAGCCGGCTATCACCATCACGTCTCACCACCTCCACAGCGATCCATCCCCCAGCCGGCTATCACCATCACTTCTCACCACCTCCACAGCGATCCATCCCCAGCCGGCTATCACCATCACATCTCAGCACCTCCACAGCGATCCATCCCCCAGCCGGCTATCACCATCACATCTCACCACCTCCACAGTGATCCATCCCCAGCCGGTTATCACCATCACGTCTCACCACCTCCACAGCGATCCATGACCCAGCCGGCTATCACCATCACATCACCAGGATCCTCATAACGACCTCCACCCCTGCTGTTGCTCCTGACCAAGCCACTTCTCCACTGGAGCCCAGACTAGTCTTTCAGACACGTGTTAGACCCACCCTGCCCCAGCTCAGTGTCCCCTGATGGCTTCACAGCCACATCCCTTACACACCTTCAAGTCCGACATGTGCTGGCTGGCCCCGCCCCGCACTCACCGCCTCCAACCCGTCCAGCTGCTCCGGCCCTCCTTGCACGCACACCCTGAACCGAATCCCCTGCCCTCCCTCACGGGCACGCCCTTCTCCTTGAGGCTGTTGCTGTCAGCCCTGCATGTGGGCTCCCTCCACCCACTCAGGGCTCTGCTTAGAGAGACCACCCGTTCTGAAGAAGCTCATTTCCACGCAGACCACACCCACCTCACTTTCCAGTCTTCCCATCTATTCTCCAGGTCTTTCTGGCACTCATGCCCCCCTCAAATGACATAACAGATGAACTTATCTACTTGCTTGTCGCCTGTCTCTGCTCCTACAGGGTCAGTTGCATGGGGTAGGAATCCTGCCTGTGGCGTTTACCATTACGTCTGAGCACCTAGAACCACTGAGCAGGTGCTCAATAATTATTTGCTTTATTGAAGGAAATATTAACAAATGTATGTACTTTGTCACAGACTATATAACTAAACAGTTCTTACAATCTATTATTGTAATATAAAGTAGAAATAAATATGACTTTGAATAGCAGTTATTACTTTTAATCAAGTACATATATGTACAGGTATATGTGTACGTCTTACTTATGTGATTATTTTGTCATGTGTCTGTTTGGGACCAGTGGACTCATGGATCCGCAGTAGGTGTGTGGGTGCACAAAAGCCTAGAAGTAGCTTTGAGAACAGCAAACGCTCAGAGGACGGTGAGCCCAGATGCATGCGGTCTGTCCAAGTCTCCTCCTGGGCAAGACACATCCGCTGGGACAGAGTGGGAAAGAAGGAAGGACGTCCCCCTGTGAAGTGGACACGTCTGTCCCCCTGCTCTGCGGGGGGTGCCGCATCAGTTAGAGGACCAGTGGCCGTCAGGAAGGACTGTCTGCAGGCAGGCGGCGGGGCGTGGCGTTCGGTAGGAGCCAGGAAAGGAGCCAAGAGAAAGGCACTTGTCTGGTAACCAACTCCCTCGACGGTTCCACTTACTTGTAATAATGACAGCTCCATGCTTGTTATTGTTGCGATTTTAATAATGCTCCCGAGGGCCTTCATCTGAACAATGTGTCCCCTAGGACTGGTCCACCGACTTCAGCTCTCATTTGATTGTTACTACAGAACAGTCTACAGAGCTGGGGGATAGGACTCTCGGCACAGCTGTTGACAGCAGAGGAGTCACAGACAGCCCACGACAGCCGGAGGAAAGCACGTTCTGGCCCTGTCGCCATGCCCTCGACTGCATCCCACAGGAACCCTTTCCTGTTCATTCACTTCTCTCTTGTCCCGGGCAAGCCCCCTCCCAGCGAGTCACGTCTGCCCCTCCCAGTGAGTCACGTCTCCACAGCTTTTTGAAGCAGTGCTTTATAAAAATTCTATGCATGCTGACCTGAAAATAACTTTAAATCTCTGCTGTCACTTTCTGGTTTTCTTTCTATCCCATAAATGTATTTGAAAATAAAAATAGTAGATTCAGACATCTGTCTGTCTAATGGGCTATAAATCCACAGGTTGACCATTCATATACCGTAACAATGCTGTAGACGGTGGAATCAGGGCACAGACAGTTTACCAGCCTTCTCAATAAATAAGGGAGAATTCGTTCTTTTCTGGACCCAACAAATAAATGTCCCCACCTCTTTCTCTGGGCTCCTTTCCCTCTCTCTCTACTGCAAGTCAAATATGCTTTCAAAAAAGACTTGAGTGCTAAGAGACAACAGATACACACAATCCCCCCAATCACCCTCCATGCAGGTCTTTTTATGATTGATTGATTTTAGCAAGAGAGAGGAAGGGAGAGGGGGAGAGAGCGGAATAGAGGGTGAAAGACAGCGAGAGAGAAAACAAGAGAAAGAGAGAGAGAGAGGAATGTCGATCTGCTCCAGCATGTGCCCTGACCAGGGTTCAAACTGGCAACCTCTGAACTCCGGGATGATGCTCTAACCCGCTGAAGTCTCTGGCCAGGGCCATGCAGGTTTTCTTATTGGCCATGAATTTCCATTGAAATATCAACATCTCTCATTGTTTATGGAGAAGTTTCATTCATTCATTCATTCATTCATTCATTCATTACTTTTTTTAGTAAGAGAGAGAAAGAGGCAGACAGACAGGAAGGGAGAAAGATGAGAAGCATCAACCTGTAAATAGTTGTGGTGAGAAATTTTATTTTTTTAATGGGAAAACCTAGTTCATTGCTCCAGTATTCTAAAGAATATTTGTATTTCAAATGGATTTGAAACAAGTAAAAACTATGCCCTCATAGACAAGCACACTTTTTAAATGAGGAAGGAATCCTCGAGGAAAATAATTAGTTACACGTCTTCCCACCAAAGTCCCCCAGGTTTGTGAAGACAAAGAACTGCCTTTACTTTTGCCTAGAACCACAAGACGGCGGTATGGGAACTGACCCGGGAGAAACAGAGCCCACGCTAACAGCTACCTCCCTGATCCGCGTCCAGAACAACTGGGTATTACCTTAGATCGTCTGAGCAAATAGCAGTCCCGCCATGGCGTGGTCCTAGAACAATTACTCCCGGGTGACAGCTCCGTTCGATCAATTAATATTAAACATGCCAAGGTTTTTGTATTGTGAAATTAAGGTATTACCTCCTCGTTCATAAATCAGAAAACCTAATTCAATCACATTAACCATTGTCCCAAATGATTAAATTCATCCCAGACACAGAAAAACATAATTAAACCAAACAAAGCAATTTCTCACAGAGAAGACAGGAGGAGAGAAAAAGGCCTTCCCGGGCTCAAAGTCCTCATGCTCTGGAATTCCAGGGGCCCCGCCCCAGACAGAGGGACAGCTGGGCTCTGGCTGCTGTGTACTGGGCACCTGTTGTGTATTCTTGGTCCTCAGACTGCAGTAGCACCCTGGTGTCACCACCTGCCACACAGAGCTCTGTGGAGATGGAGACCTGTTACCTGGACGACTTTCATGCCCCTTTGCGGCCTGGCAGGTTGCACTGATGACCCCTGGAGAGCTACCTACCGCTAACAGGCTTCAGAGTAAGCTCTCCCAGTCACAGGAAGGGGAGGAGAGGAACAGTGGGGAGGCGAGAGGCGGCTCAGGGACTGAGCTGGTCTAACACACTCCCACCCTTGGCCGCAGGTCCCTGATCCTCTGCTGCTGTCCCATGCCGGCCACTCCTGTCTGCAGTGGCCCCTGGCTGTGCTGAGGGGTGGGTGTCAGGGAGGCGGCCCGCACAGCTCACGGTCGGTCCCGTCCCGGGCTCCCCGCCCCGTCCTCCTCTCTAAACACAGCGGAGCTTCCTGAGTGGCGCGTCGGATGTCAGGGGAGAGTGGCCTTCTCCCTCGGAGCTGGTGGACGGGTCGCCTTTCCTGCCACATCCCCGTCCACAGGCAGGTGACACAGCCGTGGTGTGCCATGAAACCATCAGTTGACCCCCGCCGGGTCAAACCAGACATCACTTGAAATATTTCAGTGTCAGCAAAGTCTCTGTAGCTTTCTTCCTGTCTCCTCTGTCACTCTCTTCGAGGTCTCGAGGTCTCGGGGGCTTTGTCAAGTTCCTTAGTGACCAGGGGCCACATAAACAAGTAAGAAACTCCCGCCAGTCCTCATTACGCATTCCCACGTCACAGGACCTTTTCGACGCAGGGTCCGCCCACACGTGCCCGGGAAACGACGGTCCTCGGACGTCGCGGATGAACTCGGATGGAGGATGCACGATGTGGCTCACTGACTGCGAGATCAACGTCATGCTTCAGTTTTGGGTCAAATCAACATCATGGTAAATACTTGAGTAAAAGGGGAAAGAACAGCACAAAAATGTGGGTTTTTTTTACATAAATATCTCCACAAGAACAAAAAAAATAGATTTCCTTACAAAATATTAACATTGCCATTAAATAATTCAACATCAGGGGAAGACCTCTAATCTTTGACACAGTCACATAGACATGTCATTTATCTGATTCTGAGAGTCATATAATACTGCAAAGAGATGTACCGCTCATTATTCCAATATTCATTCTCAACAGCAAGGAGACTTTAAAAGTGTTCAATGTCTATGTGAAATGGCTATTCAAGACTGCTGACTAATATGTGAATCTAGTATTTTTCACAATAAGGTTGTTTTTAAAGTGTATGTATTTATTATTTTTATTAATTGACATAAATGGACCTACCAGGCCCTATCAGTTCACCGGGCATATTTATTTTAGATTGCACGTGTTCGAGAAAGCAGTCAGTATTTGTCGCTTTCAGTATGACTTGTTTCACTCATTATAACACCCTCCAGGCCCACCCACATTGTGTATCACACCCTCTTTGCCTGACCGTCCACCAGTGGACGTCCAGGTTTCTTCCGTACCTTGGCTGTTGTAAATAATGCTGTGAACATAGGAGGGCACTGGTTGCCTATGCGTCGAATTAGTTTTATTTTTCCAGCTAAATATGCAGGAAGTGGAACTGCTAGACACTATGGTGGTCCGTGTCTCATTATTTCAGGAACCTCTGTAGTGGCCGCACCAGCAGTGCAACGGGGTTACCTTTTCTCCACGTCCTCGCCAACACTTGGTCGTCTCTTCGATAACAGCCTTTCTGACGGGATGAGGAGACAGCACGTTGTCGTTTTGACTGGCATTTCCCTGAGGGTCAGTGATGGCGGGCGTCGCTTCATGTGTCTACTGGCCGTCTGTGGGTCCCCTTGGGAGGGGTTTCTACTCGAGTCTTCCGCCCGTTTTCTAATCAGGTTGTTTGCTCTTCTGAGATTAAGCTGTGTAAGCTCTCTGCGTGTGTTCTGGATATCACTCCTCATCAGATATATGGTTTCTAAACATTTTCGCCCATTCAGTAGATTTCCCTTTCATTTTATTGACGGTTTCCTTCTCCGTGCAAACGCTTTGTAGTGTGATATGACCCCTTTGGTTTATTTTTGCTTCTGTTGCCCTTTCCAGAAAAGACCGTCCAAAAAACTATTGCTAAGATCCATGTCAAAGGGCTGACTGTCAATGTTTTCTTCTTGGCGCTTTATGATTGCAGGATTTACACCCAGGTCTTTAGTCCGTTCTGAATTTATTTTTCCAGGTGATGTAGGAGGATGCCCAATCCCACTTCTTTGCATGCAGCTGTCAGTGTTTCCAATGCCCTTTACTGGAGAGACTGTCCCTTCTCCGCCATCTGCCCCTCCTCCTTTGTCGTGGAGTACCTGACCATGTCGGCATGGGTTTCTTTCTGGGTCTCCACTCTCCTCCGTTGATCTGTACATCTGTTTTGGTGCCAGTCCCACAATGTTTTGATTACGATGGCATCGTAGTACCGTTTGGAATCAGGGATAAGGCAGTACCTTTAACTTTGTTCTTCTTTCTTAAAATTACTATGACTATTTGGGGTCTTCTGTGGTTCCATATGAGTTTTAGAAATGTTTGCTCTATTTCAATAAAAATTTCCAATGGTATTTTGATGGGGATTGCACTGAATTTAGTGGTATGGACATTTTAACAATATTCATTCTTCTGATACATGAGCACAATACGTCCTTCCACTTGTCTGTGTTCTCTTTCATTTTTTTCATCAACGTCTTACGGTTTTCAGAGTGTGGGTCTCTGACCTCCTTGGTTAAATTCATTCCTAGGCATGAGTCTACCCGCCATCCTTCTCTCCGCGGAAGCTGTCCCGCCAGCACCTACTTCTCCCTCCGCGAGAGCTGCTCTACACGGAGACGCACATCCGCGTGTCGATGGGAGGAGCTGCGTGCGCGGCTCCTGTGTCGCCCTCTCGCCTCTGCATTTACTCTTGGGGTTCATTACTTGAATTAATGTCCACGTGGTCTGAAGCTCAACCACAAATAAGTGGGGCACGTCCCCTCGTTCTGCTACTGTGGGCAAGTGGCATAACTCCCCGTGAATAACACATGTCAAGGGCTCGCATGGACAACGTAGAGTTTCCCAGAGAGAGAGAGAGAGAGAGAGAGAGAGAGAGAGGAGAGGGGTGGAGAAGCAGTGGAGGGGAGAGGTGAGGGGCGCTTCTCCTGTGTGCCCTGGCCGGGAATCAAACCCAGGACATCCGCGCACTGTACCGCTGAGCCAACAGGCCAGGGCCCCAGAAGTATTTCTTATTTGACAATATTTACAAGGAATGCTTTCTTAGGAGGTCAGAATCGTTTCAACTGTTGTTTCTTAGTCTCTCCTAACTTTCCCTCTAAAGACTTGGAAAGACATGCTTGGTATGTAGGAAAAAAACAAAACCTGGGATTATTACACACACAAAAAGGAGTTCCTTTAAATCACCAAGTTAATTTCTACAAATCACACAGCAAGAGCTAGTACATTGTTTTTAAAAGTCAGTGAAACAAATACACCAACGACAACAGAACTGCCTAACCACAAAGGGAAAATGATTTACATAACCATTTCATGCTTTTTGTCTTCGTATCATGAAAGTTTCTTTGTTCACATTATCTCCAGTGGTCTGTTAAATGTTTGCAATGCATCACTGCGCTTCTGAACAACATTGTTAGGAATAAAAAGTGCTTTACCTATAAGAAACAAAGGCAGCTGAAAGATTGGTATAGAGACACGAGTTTGTCTGAAATACTTACGTGGTTGATGCCTACCTCACAGCCACAGGAAGGAGGCAGAATAGGACGCTTACACTTTCCCCTGGTAGTCAGAGCACTGTGGCAACAAGCACGTGGTGACAAGCGGATTTAAAAATGTGATGATTTGGTGGTTTTAGTATCACTCTGAAGGTGAGCTGTCCAGTAAAACTCAGATAATGCTCCAAAATCTCTAAATAGTGACTTTATTTCAGTACCAAATACTTGGTACAAAAGAAGGGTGCATTCCATGAACCCTTACAGCCAGGTGGTAGCCACTGGGAGAGGGGAAAGAAAGCTGGCATCCCCAGGCCAGGACTTTGGGGGTGTCCCCTGTCCCTGTGGCAGAAGGCATACACCACATTGTCCAGGCTGAGAGGCGGTGGTGTGCTTCCAGCCTCTAGGTGTGTTGCTATTTGTATCCTCATTAGCAAATGAATAGGTCACACTTAACACTCACACTTTTGTGTAATTACACAGTGTGCATGTGTGTGCACACTGTTTATGTTTATAATGTGCAGAAACACATACCGAGCCTGTGACGAGGACCTGAAGCCATTGCTCTGACCAGCGCCTGGACAAGCATCCTGCAGACAGCTTCCTCACAACACACAGGTGGGGGGCACCCTCATTTCTATTTTGATGGGGAAAGAGCCAGGACTCTGGGAGTTCAGTGACCTTCTGTGAGGCCACACGGCTGAGCTGGGACCAGCACCTGCCTGGCTCCAAAGCCCGGGGCCCATAACCCTGGCCACTCTGGGTTCCAACCCCGACGTTCTGCTGTGTTCCTGGCTGTTTAGGGTGGGAAAGAATGTGCAACTAGGAGAATTAAAAAAGCAAACAAACATCACATTCTTCTCTGACTCTTACTAGTAGGCATAGAAGGCATGTGGCAGTTCAGTTGAAGACCCTGTCACCATCCTCTACAAAGTGTAGACTCTCAAATGTCCACCCCAAACAGTGTGGAAAAGCATCTGAGGTGGGAGGCGAACCAGAGGCTGGATGCCCCCCCTGTGGGCGGGACCTGAGGCTGCTGCTCATGGCAACATCCCAGATCCCCTTGTCACTCACTGTCCAGGTGTTGTGAGAAAGGGTAACTCACTACAGGACTGAGATAATCAGGGTCACCGACAGTGCCCACCGCGGCACACCAAACGAGCAAGTGCGGTGCACACACTCTCCACGGGATGAGTCTCTACACAAAGCACTTCACAGAATGTATGGTTAAGAGAGGGAAATGCTTACATTGATGCTTTAAATAAATGATACAGTTAGTGTAAGAAGTAAGCTATGGGCCCCAGACGGCTAACTCAGTGGACAGAGCTTTGACCTAGTGTATGAATGCACCCCAGGCTGGATCCCCGGTCAGGGCACACAGGGGAAGCCACCGTCTGCTTCTCTCCCCCTCCCTCTCCCCCCCCCCCCTCTTCTCCTCCCACAGCCAGTGGCTCGACTGGCTCGAGCTCTGGCCCTGGGTGCTGAGAATAGCTCAGTTGATTTGTGGACCGTGGTGGGCGTGCATGAGGGAGTCTGTCTTTCTATCTCACCTCTTGTCACTTAAAAAAAAGAAAGAAACTATGGACTTGATATTCTGTATGAATAATTGCCTGTGGTAAACTCACTCCTACTTCCTGGAAATCCGGCACTAAGTTTGCAGATAAACCCTCCTCATTGAACAGGAAAGGCTGGCTTGCCGATTAGCAGACTAATGTCCCCAGATTTTATTTTCTACTTCATTTAGATTTTTCCTGACTCTAATTTGTTTCTATTTTGTTATATGTCATGTATTCTTTAGATATTTTGTGGCACAATATATTATGAGCATAAATACCTAAAAGATATATTTTTACATTATAAAACCAAATTATGATGGCATACTAATAGTTACTAAGTTACTAATATAGAAATAGAACCACAGTTATCATGAATTTCGTGGTTATCATACCAAAAGTTCTAGATAAAGTTCTTCACAAAGTTTGCATAGAAAACCTCTCATTTTTACTGCTTTAGATATGATAAAGTGGAGGGCTAGGGTGTTTGACCAGCAAGCCTAGGGTCAGCCAGCCAGCCAGCACAGAGCAGAGCTCAGATCCCGTCCGCCTCCCAACTACAATGAATTTCAGTTCTGTGGGAGTCAGCAAGTGGTCCTCCACTCCTTCAACCCAGACTGTGCATCAGAAAACCCCGGAGTCAGGGCGGAGCCCGGGCCCACGGTGCAAGTCCAGGGGACAAGTGGAAGATCCCACAACTGGCTGGGCTGAATGAAGACTGGGGGAGACCACCCACAGAAGCGAACCGACCAGCGTCTCCCAGGGGCTATAATATTACTTCTAACACTTTGACCCAATCACCGGTCAATACAGACACGATATGTCTATCCATATCGAACATCACTGTAAAGCTTCTTCACCTCCATTGGAAACAATGGTCTTGAAAGGCAACATGTCGCCAGCAATACCAGCTAATTTTCCCGCACAGATATATCAGGGGTTCTTCAATTTAGATGATGACATTTTACTTAGTTTCAGTAAAGTAGAATTCTTTCTATAAGCAATAAAAGTAACAAGATGAATTTCCTGGAACTTTTGTTTATGTACACGCACCTACATAATTTATCTGTCTACATTCCAAGGCAATTTATTTGTTTATTCATACTATATCCCTGGGATATTTCTAAAATGGAGTTTCACATTTTGAATTAAGAAGCTGCAAAAGAAGTTTTGAAAATAAGATAAGAAACTGCATTAAAGAAAGGGGAGCCTGGGTAGCTATACAGAAACTATCCTGCTTAATTCAGCTCTGACCTTCCCGGTACTCAGAGTGAAATACGGACACGGACACATGCCAGACCACAGCCTCCCCGCACGGGGTGGTTGGTCCGCACTCCCCGAACAGAAGGCAGACGGGCAGCACCCTTTGTGTCTACCATGAACATGCAGCTCCCCACAGGACTGGTACCTATCGGCAGCAAAAAGAACCAATGTCACCGGAGACTAAGAAAGTGGTTCAGTCATCACCGAAGCCAGAGGGTCTTCAGTGACCCTCCCAGTATGTTAATTTTGATAGTGTTCCTTTATTTTCTAAGGGGTGCTCTTCCTTGTCAATCCTACCCAGGTATTTCCCACTTAGGGGGACTCTCTCTGCAAATGAGTTGCCTCCCAGATGCAACACTCCTTTACACAGCAACAGAGAATTAATTAATTAAAAATAGTCTCTGGATTCACAGTGTCCTGCCAAATGCAAGTCTTCACATCTGCAGAAGGCTTCACTCTGGGTGCAAACGTTCTGAGTTACATACAGACAGAAGTGACTCACAGTTGCTCTTCTCTCTCCACCCCTCCCACGAGGAGGCACCAGGGAATTGCAATCAACTTCAATTTACATGAAAGAGCCTTAAAAATAAAACAACAAAGTAATTAGATATGTTCATGAAAGGTAATTATGTCCTGTGATGACAGCGATTCCCAGAGTGCTGCAGGCTCCATTAGAAAATGCATTTCTCCTCCTAGATTCCTGCAGTCTGGTCGGAGAGCAGGGAGAGGCCACATTCTCATTGGTTACAAGCCTCTGATACGAATGGGGTCCCCCACGTGGCACGGACTGCAATAAATTACAGTGTGTGCTCTGTTTCTGAGATGGGCTCCATTTATCATTTTAGTGAAAGGATTCCATTATGCTAATGTCTTCCAAAATCACATTTTGCTGTTGCTGGAAGGTGACGAGGGGACATGAAGTTTTACGTTTAGAACCAAGAAGTTGTCTAGCGGGCACACTGTCCAAGGGTTAGTAAGAGGCCAGGAGAGTACATTGAAGGACTTATCAATGGCAATTCCTTAGGCTGCTTTGTCCTCAGAGGACAAGGGGGGAATATTTTTGCAAGTTAAGTGTTAGGGGGGGAAGAAAAGAAATGAATGCTACTAGAATGGGGGTATTAAAACTTGTCTTTAGGTAGAGGGGGGAGATTATTTGAAATCTTCATTAAAATTGTGATTTATTATTGATCTAATGTATCAGTAGAATAGATACCTATTAAATAGTCTCTACTACATAGAAACTGGGCTGTCTGAATTATTTACGTTCTTCATCTACCATGTTCAAACAGTTTCAGAAATAAGTTAGCTAAAGATATACAATGTATACAAGGTTAATATGAATATTTTGTAACCTCACTGTGTAGATAAGCAGGGTGCTTAGGTTTTGACTAGTCCCAAATCCCACATCCCAGTTCTCAGGAAAGAGAAAAATGATAAGCTAATTATTCTGTGCAAACTACATATTATTCCCTAGAGTAATGTCTTATTTCCATCTTTCCAAGAATTATCGATTCCCTCCAATCACCAAGGACTCTAAACATAATTCATGAATATATTGCATCATCAATCCATCAATAATTTGTAGTTACGAGCAACAACTGTCAAACAGCTGAGTAAAGACACATTACAACCAAATAGCTCCCTTTGGACCATTTATTGTAAATCAAAGCAACACCGAGGAGAAGCAGCTGCTCCTTAGAAACACTTGTGCGCTACACATTTGGCATCCGACTTTCTAATGTGGCCGAAAACGCAGGCTGTGCTCAGCAGGGTCTGTGTGGCCGGGCTGGGCGCTCTGTCGTGTCCGGTTCAGCCGCTCAGTGGCTCCAGAGTTTTCTGTTCTACAATCTGAGTGTTCTTTAATTTGGGGGAGCTGTTCTGGATGGCTCACTGACCATGCGGGGATGCTGTTCCCAAGGAGGAGAAGGAGAAGACGCCAGGTGTGGTCCAGGGCAGGGACCGTTCTCTCTTAGGCTGTGTTACAGGTACAGAGCTAGGGCTTCTCAACACATTTTGTCGCGACCGGGAGCTAACAGGACAAAGAGCTTTAGAAATGTGTCTAAAGTAGCTTAGAAGCCCAGTTCACAAAATTGTGTTTGGAAAAAAAAGTTATATAACTTCTTACCAAATTCAAATTATAAAGTTTCTTACTGATGAACTCCAAATAAATATATTGAAAGTGGGTTTTCTAGACTGTTGTGCATTTTCTGCCACCTTGTTTGTTTGGGTTTTTTTTTCCCATCAAATGTCAAGCTGCGGATAGTATACACCCCTTATTTTGGGAAAATACTCAGGTACAGTATTTTAGAAAAGTGGAGATATTTGTTGAAGGCCTTAGAATATAGTATTATTGTTGATTTCACAAACCACGCAGAGTCTAAGCAATTTTAATAACACACGTTGACCCAATCAATTCAAAGGGAATAATATTTGGAACCAGAAAGACTTTGGTTCAAATCTTAACCTCAATGCTTTTTAGCTGTGGGATCATGACCAAGAAATTTAGTCTTTACTGTCAGTTTCTGTAAAAACAAAGGAATAATAATTGTTCCTAATAAAAATCTAATAAGATAAGTGCAAAAGCTTCATAAACTAGTAAGTGTTTATGGAAACTAGGAAAAATTTTCATTATTCTATGGAGAGTAAAAAAAAAATGTATCTCTATGGTGGATTTAAGATAATCGTTGGCAGGAGAAAATACTATTTTCTGTGACAGTTCACACATTGAATGGGACTACTGTAGCTTCATTCTCAAAATAGAAAAACATCTGAAACTTGGAATTATGCTGAAGAGATTCCGATGAGTTCTTCAGTGCTATGGAGATCTCCTGGTTGGGCCATTCTATAACTGCACAGGGGCAGGGTTCACTTCATTCCCAGAGAGGCACAAAGAATTCTGTCCAGTGGAGAAGATGGCCCAAGCGTATGGTTTATTGCCCTGTACGAACGTGATATTTCTTTTTATCTAGCTTAGCAATATTAGCCTAATTTCTCTTTCTATCTATCTATCTATCTATCTATCTATCTATCTATCTATCTATCTATCATCTATGTATTTATCATTATCTATGTATCTATGTTATGTAAGTATGTATGTATGTATCTATCATCTATCTACCTATCTACCTACCTACCTACCTACCCACCCTCCTACCATCTGTCATCCATCATCTATCCATCAACTAACCTCTTAAAGTTCTTTGAACCAATTTAGAGCTCCATATTCCCCTGCTGAATAAAATGTTGACAACTCTTCGTTATATTTTTGCATGACAGCCATAATTTTGCCTTTATGAAATCAGATGTTCACAATATTGGCGGTGCTGAGAAAGCTGCATCGTCCGAGACGTTGGCCCCCTAGGCGACGAGGCAGGGCGCGTCTTTTCTTGGTTCCTGAAGTAAATCCTGGCCAAACAGAAACTGACCCCCACTAATCCCGTCTCTGTTCCCCCTTTCTCTATGGGATCACATGATGATTTACGTCTGTGGATCAGACCCCCTGTTCATGGTCGCAATGGCTGGAAGACAGGCTCTACGTTCTGATGGGTGAGCTATGAAGATGGAGTAACTCTTCTCTGCTGAGTAAGAGACAACGGACGTTCGAGTCACTTCTGCTTATCTGTCTGTGACCTCAAGCCCATGTTCGCCTCCTGGGCAGGTGAGCAGCTCTTTGGAATTGGACCAGTAGGTTTCTGTGCTTCTTCTATGCTTACTGTCGACCTCTGGCTGACCTTGGGGGATTGAAGCTCTGAGCCATCCCCCCACCACCCCACCCCTGTCTGTGTCTCGGATGGGCTTCTGACTACAGTTGTTATGAAATATTCTCCTAGCACCTGGAACTGTTAATAAGCTAAATTATCACATCACAAATTAAAGAAACTTGGTTCTGATTGGTTTAGAGAAATAAACACTTCTGTAAATGAAATATTCTCAATATTCAGAGAAAATAAAGAAACTGTTAATAAAAATTGAATACTTTAAATGTTCTAGACATTTAAGGAAGAATCCTCCCTACAGAAAGTACTTGCTAAGAAAGAGTTGCATTCAGGTTTAGACAATGAAGGAGACTCTTTGAACTCTTGCATCGTTTTAATAATTTGGATTAAAAAAAATAAAAGCTACACACATTTTCTCTGACCTATCAGTGTGCCAAGATTTTTATGTTACATTTTCTTTTCTTTTCTTTTTTTACAGAGACAGAGTCAGAGAGAGGGATAGACAGGGACAGACAGACAGGAACAGAGAGAGATGAGAAGCATCAACTATTAGTTTTTTGTTGCAACACCTTAGTTGTTCATTAATTGCTTTCTCATATGTGCCTTGACTGTGGGGCTATAGCGGACCAAGTAACCCCTCGCTCAAGCCAGCGACCTTGGGTCCAAGCTGGTGAGCTTTGCTCAAACCAGATGAGCCCACGCTCAAGCCGGCGACCTCGGGGTCTTGAACCTGGGTCCTCCGCACCCCAGTCCGACACTCTATCCACTGTGCCACCGCCTGGTCAGGCTATGTTATATTTTCTATAGCACAGCAGGACCAGCCAATGGCTGTCACCTCCTGAAGACCACACAAGCTCGTCTCTGAGTCCACCTCCCTGAGGTGACCGTCAGCTCCGATCGCCTCCAGAGCCCCCGACCCCCGCAGGGGAGGACACTTGTCTTAGCCTCCTCTCCTCTATGTCATCCCCCCCTTGACTGCTGAGTTGCCTGTTTTTCAGACTTCACTCCACTTTAATTTGTACGTTAGACCTTCTAAACTGTGAGCTAGTCCAGGGTCTGAGTCTTCTTAGTCGCCTTCTTGGTCATCCTCTATCTCCTGTTGCCAGTTACGGTTTCACACAGAGAGCTCGCCAAGGCTCTGCCACAGGCAGCAGCACGGACGGACCTTGATGACATCGCGCTGAAGGAGACAAGCCAGCCACACGAAGATGACTACAGTGCGATTCTTCTCACATGAGGGATCTACAGGCATCCACTTCACAGAGACAGAACGCAGACGGAGATTCCCAGGGACGGAGGGGGAAGGGGGCAGAGTTTCCATTCTGCAAGCGGGGAAAGCGCTGGAGTCTGGTCCTACGACAGTGTGAACATCCTCAACACCGCTGAACAGCCCACGCTCCAGGCCATGGAGGTGCTACGTGGATGCCACCTGCCCGCCGCCAACAAGCACTCCTGCAAAGCGGTGGGCAAAACGACGACCAGGAGCCACCCGGTGGCCTCGAGAAAGGGCAGCAAAGAGGAAGAATCAGCCCGTTCTGCTTCTGGAGTCGTGTTTGGACTTCTGGGAATGGAACATAGCACGCTCCCCCTCCCTCAGAAACTCACCCCTGAATGTGTCAGGCTGGCAGGACCCACTACTGGGCAAGCTCGCCCTCTGCGGGTTGACTTATGTTTTTTTTGTTTGTTTGTTTTTGTTTTTTGTTTTGTGTGTGTGTGTGTGTGTGTGTGTGTGTATTTTTCTGAAGCTGGAAACGGGGAGAGACAGTCAGACAGACTCCCGCATGCGCTGGACCGGGATCCACCCGGCACGCCCACCAGGGGCGACGCTCTGCCCACCAGGGGGCGATGCTCTGCCCCTCCAGGGCGTCGCTCTGCTGCGACCAGAGCCACTCTAGCGCCTGGGGCAGAGGCCAAGGAGCCATCCCCAGCGCCCAGGCCATCTTTGCTCCAATGGAACCTTGGCTGCGAGAGGGGAAGAGAGAGACAGAGAGGAAGGAGGGGGGGTAGAGAAGCAAATAGGCGCTTCTCCTATGTGCCCTGGCCAGGAATCGAACCCGGGTCCCCCACACGCCAGGCCGACGCTCTACCACTGAGCTAACCGGCCAGGGCTCTACGGGTTGACTTATATTGGAAGGGCATATTATGGCAAAAATGTCTTTGCTGGAGAAAAATTAAGTTCTTGGCAGAGCCATAATGTATCTTTAGTAATTTGATGTGATAGCGAATTGAAGTCGCTCCAGTAGGACTGCCAACATTTTGTCATTTCAGGGGAAGGTTTATACAAGAAGCTCTCCTTGAATCTGTCCGACACACCAGAAGATTCACCCTCTGGCTTCAAGTCATTAGCACACACGCTACACATTTTCAAGCACTTGAGATGTGGTTTTCGGATAAAATGAGAATTAAGTCTGAAGTTTATCATTCTATTTCATTAGTAGGCCTCCATGGCTGATTTGTATCTGGCAGGTGGTAACTAATTTATAATCCTAGAATAATTTTTGTCTGGTACTGCCTACGATGACTGGCAAAAAAAAAAACAAAAAAACCCCAAAAAACTGCTGATAGAAACATATCCTCTAATAATCATGATGTATCTATAACATGCATTCAGAGCTCGAGCCTTAAGAGCAATTTCATTTATTTTTTAATAGCCTTTATTTATTAGGAACACTTTCAGGTCCACAGTAAAATGGAGCATAAAGTTCCGGGGTCCCCAAGGACCCTCTTCACTGACACACACACACACAGCGTGCTCCATTACCGACACGGCACACCCGCGTAGCGAGATGGCACGCTGACCGACCCTTCATGATCGCTCAGTGCCCATAGTTTGCACCAGGGTTCGCGTCAGCGGGGTGTCCCCTACGGGTTCGGACTAATGGATACTGGCACGCCTCCACCGTTGCAGTCTCACACGGAACAGAACTTTTGTCCTAAAAGTCCTCTGTGCTCTGACTGGTCGTTCTTCCCTCCCCGCAGTCCCTGGAGACCACATTTTTCATTGTCTTCATGGTGGCGTTTTTTTCCAGAATGTCATTTAGTTGGACTCACATAGTATGCAGGCTTCTCAAATTGGCTTCTTTCACTCAGTAATATGCAGTGAAGTTTCCTCCATGGTTTTTAGTCATTTGATAGCTCTTTTGTTTCTAACACTGAATAATATTTCATTGTCTGAATGTACTACCGCTTATCTATACATCTACTGAAGGACATGGTGGCTGCTTCCAAATTCTGTTAATTATGACGAAAGCTGCAATGAACACGTGGGTGCAGATGATTACTTAGACATACATTTTCAACACATTTGAGCAAACACCAAGGAGCACAGTTGCTGGGTTGCACGGAAAGAGTATGCTTAACTTTGTAAGAGACTGTTAAACTATCTTCCAAAGTGGCCGCACCATTGTGCATTCCCACCAGCAGTGAAGAAAAGTCGTGTTGCTCCACATCCGTGTCAGCATTTGGTGGTGTCAGTGTTCTGGATTTTGGCCATTCTGATAGGTGTGTGTTGTGGTATCTCTCTGTTTTGGTTTGCATTTCCCTAATGACATATGTTATGGAGAATCTTTTCATATGGTTATTTGCTACCTGTACATGTTCTTTGGTGAGGTGTCTTAACATCTTTTCCCTATTTTTTAATTGGGTTGTTCATGTCATGGCTAACTTTTCCAAGTCCCTTTCATATTTTGGATACCAGTCCTTTATTAGATGTGTCTTCTGTAAATATTTTTTCCCAGTCTGCAGTTTATCTCCTCATGACCTTGACACTGTCTTTCAGAAAGAAATGTCCAGTTTAATAAAGTCTAGCTTATCATTTATTTACTTCATGGATGCCTGTGGTGTTGTATCTAAAAAGTTATCACCATCTTCAAGGTCATCTAAAGTTTTCTCCTATGTTATATTCTAGGAGTTTTATAGTTTTGTGTTTCACATTTAAATACATGCTCCGTCTTGAGCTCATGTTACAAAGTGTGAGGTCTGTGTCTTCATCCAGTTGTTCCCACACCATCTGTTGTCTCTTCTCCTTGGTCAGAGATCAGCTGACCATACTATGTGGGTCTATTTCTCGGGCTATTTTATTCCATTTATCTATTTGCCTATTCTTCCACTAAAACGACACTGGTTTGATTATTCTAGCTTTATAGCATGGCTTGAAATCGGGAGCCTCAAGTCTGACTTCCCTCTTCTCCTCCAATATTTCGTTGCCTACTCTGGGTCTTCTGCCTGTTCGTATAAACTTTAGAGTCCGTTTATCAATATCCACAAAATAACTAGCTGGGATTTTAACCGGGGTGGTTTAGAGCAAGTTGGGAGGTTGACGCCTTGAATATTGAGTCCTCCCCACAAACATGGAATGTCTCTCCATTAATTTTGTTCTTTGGTGTCTCTCATCAGTGTCATGTGTCTTTCCTCATCTGAGTCCCACACATATTTCTCTAGGATTCCCTCTAAGATTTTTCATTTATGGGGTGCTAATGTAAATGGTATTATGTTTTCCATTTCAAACCACTTGTTCATTGCTGGTAATAAAAGAAAGCAATTGACTTTTGTATACTAACTTTCTGTTCCAGCACTCTTGATATTCGTTCCAGGAGTTTTCTTCTTCTTTTTCTATTTTGTCAATTCTTTCAGATTTTCTACACAGACAATCATGCTGTCTGTGAACAAGGACAGTTCTGCGTCTTCTTCTCGACCCAGATGCCTTCTCACTTCTCCTCTCGCCTCACCGCATTAGCTGAGACTTCCGCACAACGTGGGAACGGAGTGTGGGAGGCCAGCTCTCTCTAGTCTTCTTCAGATTCGTCTAATTTTAATTACTTTCTTATTTTATGTTTTCGAGTCATAGTTCAATAATGTATTCCAGCATGTAATGCTTCATCAAAAGTAGTGTCATTCCTTTACTAAGAAGACATATTTCTGTTTTATTATAAAACGTTCTTCAACGTTAATAAAATGCTTTCGTAGTAAGCTAGGGCACTAAGACTTGAAAGGACTGCATAAAAGTAACAAAAGTTTTATTTTTAAATACTAAAAAAAGTATGAAAAAATAGTATACCACGTGACATAAATGTCGAGGTTTAAATATTGACTAAATTAACGATTCTTCAAAATGACCTATTGTCCGACTGTGTCTACTTCAACCAAAACATCTAGAGGAAATGAAGAAAAAACTCACTCGTTTCTTTTGCTATCTGTGCTTAGAAGAATATAGCCTAGTGCACACTTGCAACACAAGCTCTGAAGTGAGACAGTCCCCGAAAAGTCTCGCCTTGTCTGGGTCAGTTTCTCAAACGGTTTACAGGTGGCTCTTTCCCACCTATAATAGGGACACTGGCACTCTCCACCTGATGGGGCTCCCACAGGGTTCAGGAAGGCCTCTCCCGGAGCCGTGCTCAGAGCAGCGCTAGTTCGCAGCAGGCGCTCATGGATACTGACTATTACCATCCCCACTGGTTCCTGAGGCATGGGCGCTGCAGCATTTCCCTGATTGGAAAAGCTGGTCCTGCTGCGTCCACGCTGGCCTCCGACAGCTAATTCCTTGCAGCCCAGGTGAGCCTTCCCTGGGGCAGACCCTTTCCCTCCATCTCTCAGAACCCCTGCAGCGGCTCCTGGCTCCCAGGGCAAACCCGGAGCCCACACCTGGAGCACAGCCCGCCCCGCCGGCCCCTTTCTGGGTTCCTGGCCTCCACAGGCTCCGCTCCCGGGCCCCTGCTGTGCGGAAAACCTCCTGCGTTCTGAGCATGGTCCCGTCTGCCTCCGGGCTGCAGCCCCCCTGCTGAGCTCCCTGCATGGGGGGGGGGGCTCTCCTCAATGTCACTTCACCAGAGGGGCCTCCTCGCCACCTTACAGGAAAGAGCACCCGCCCAACACACTCTCTTCCTTCTGAGCTCCCTGCATGGGGGGGGCTCTCCTCAATGTCACTTCACCAGAGGGGCCTCCTCGCCACCTTACAGGAAAGAGCACCCGCCCAACACGCTCTCTTCCTTTTCTCCCACCAAGTTTGTCACCAGAGGACACACTTCTTAGTTATTTGTTTCTTTATCTTCTTCCTAAGTGGAATGGGATCCATTCAGGTAAACTTTTTTCTCTCTGTTTCTGTTTCCTGCTACACCCCAGCACCTAGAACTGTGCCAGGCACAGAGCAGGAATTCTCTCTCTGTTTCTGTACTTAACTGTGTGACAAATGATGGAGAATATTCCTATGTTTCTTCTAGGTCCAATAGCCTCACCTCATCTGACCTTTATGGGGTCATGAATGGCGCCTCGTTAAGAAAACTCGAACATAACTCGCGGCCTTAGGTCAGGCATGGCGCCCGGGAATCGCCTACGCGATGCCCTGATTCAGATGTTTATAAGATGATGTAATGGATACATTCACAATATTATAGACAATGCAGTCTCTTCGTGTTTGGGACTCCACGCTCCTCAAAGCCTGGCTCTAGAACCACGCTTTCAGCCGGACCTGGGAGCTTGTCAGAAATGCGGGTCCCACCCCCCCACCCCCCCCCACTGCCGGGCCTGGCCCTCCCTCAGGTGACTGCTGTGCTCTGAAGCTTGGAAACCCCTGCTCTGAGGAATACTTCAGTGGCTCATCTCAGTTCTCCAACTTCCTCTTCTAAACCCTAGCACACCACACCCTACCTACAGCCTACGTAAAACCGTGCACTGAGGGCTTGACTCTACTGTCCATCCCGGCATGAACTCTCATACTGGCCAGTATGGTCTTTTTCATCGGTCAACTCCCAAAAGTCACCTTCTGAGGTTTGGAAGCTCTGACTTGTTCCAGCTACTTTGCTGGAGCCCAGTGTTTAGGAGTTCGAGTCCCTCCATCTTCAGTGGTCACCTGCGTTCTCCCCCGTTTAATTAGAACGTGCTGGAAACACACAGAATGGGGACTTCTTTCTCTCATGTTTCTCTAAGGCAGAGGTTTTCAAACACTTTGTAACCGGGGATTTGTTTCCCAAATGAAACGCGCTGTTGGTGCAGAACAGGTAAAGCCGGCCCATAGAGGACTGCTCTGGCTCCCACTGATGGACTCAGGCTGTTCCTGTCTCTCCCTGACCCGCCCCTCCTCCCACCCGGTGTGGACACAGGGTGGGGTCCACAGTTGTAGGTCAGAGAAGCTGCACGGTGGGCAGGGTCTCTCAGAGTGTGGTCGGCACCAGGATTTCTGGGCTTCGGCGCTGGGCCACCCCAACCAGAGGTCCTGGTCCTGGAATACACACGGACAGGCACCGCGTCAGTCTCACCCGCGGGTGTGGGGTCTGCTCTAGAGCTCTATCCGGAGTGTCGTTCTTCTCAAAGGAATAATAATCACACAAGGAGGGTGCCTGCCCACAGTCATCCCCAATTATCCCGCTCAAGGTTCTCTAGCCATTCAGACAGACACCCCGAGGGTCAAGACATTTTAAAAGGTGAAGTCTCATTTTCTCTGAATAATTTTAACTAGAGCATTTGTACTAACAGTTAAACACACAGAAATTCTGATAAATGGATTACTACATTTACAATGTTAAGTAACTTAGTAAACGTTTATCAATCACCACTTTTCTAGGATTTGTTAGGGAAAACCACAGTAGTTTGGACGAATGTCCCACCCTCGACGATACAGCTCCAACAGCAGGAAGAAAAGCACAGAACAGACAGCAGGACGAGGTCTGAGCTGTCTAGAAAAGGTCCTTTCCATTCTGGAGTAAGGGGTGGCTCTCCCCATTTCTCTACATCATCGGGAACACAATCAACCAAAATGTGTTTTAATTAAATAAGAAATAGTAGAGAAGAAAGACAAGAGCTGACAGGGATATGTCTGTGCCTCAAGCATCTGTTTTGACCTTAGCACAAAAGTAGCTCATGCTCCCACCACCCCTGGCTCCTTGAAAATAAATACAATCGTTATGGTCATAAGGGCTCCGTCCCTTACGCCCTTTCTCGATGTGAAAACCTTTATGTTGTTCTACTTATTCAATGCATCGTCTCGCATTTTATATCCAAAGGTCTCCTCCTGGGGAGGTCTCCCCCCAGTGACAGAACTGCACACAGACACAAAGACCCCTTCTCGTTGGGGACGTCACCACACAAACGCTTACCTGGGCTTCCGGCTGGCGAGGCCCCGCTCTCTCCGTCCTCGTTCAGAATGACAGCCAGGCCCACCGAGTCGGTCGGGAGGACGGAGCTGCTGAAGTCCACGCGAGTGAGGCTCTCCGGCTCCCGGGCGGGGCGTCCTGCCGCGCTCCGTGGGCTGTCCCCGCCGGGGGTGGTCATTCCTGGGCCTTCTCGCCCGGGTCTCAGCACGACGTGGACGATGCTCTGCTGGTCCAGGTCACAGCTCTGCGTGGGAACAAGGACAGGCACACTGAGAACCGCTAGCATTGACGCGCCCCGGGATGCTGAACATGCCCTCGGTTCTCGAGTGTGTAAGAGATTCTCAGATCTGCTTCCACGCGATGTCTGTGTGCAGTCACGGTGTGCACAGGAGAGTGGCGTGTGTGATGGGCCGAGTCAGGCGTGCCCACCCTGCCCAGGGGCCACAGCGCTCGCCCGGTGCCTGCTGCACACGCAACACGGAACCGGGCCAGACACTGAGAAACAGGGATAAAGGAAACATAGCCACACAGAACTAAAGTAACATTCAAAGGGATGTGAAATCTCATATAGACAAAATTACGTAGCATGCACAGGAAAGAGTAATGTTCATTTAAAACTGATTTGCTCAGAAGTGATTATGTTCTCATAATTATCAGCTTTGAGGACTGGCATTCATCCCTATTTTAAAAAGTAAAGAGAGTTGCTTATTACCAAACACAGGGCATTTTCTCCAGAAGTTAAGATACATGTGTTTATGATAGAACCTACATACAGCCTTACATCACAGCAAACACACTGTCACCCCAAGGGGACCCGGGAGTCATGGTCTGCTTCTTCCGGCTTCACAGGGGAACATGGGACCCGCTTACAAAAATGTTCTGCATCTATACATGGATATGTACCAACAGGAGGCTTGAAAACTCAGTGGAATGAAAGTTAGACATCAAGATTATGTGCTAATACAAAAATTAGACTACATGGAATCCCAGGTTCATAATATCTACTGGACAGAAACTGTCACTCCTCTGCCCCCGCCTCCCACAGAGCGAGGACCTCACGCAGGCTCAGAAAATGCCCAATCTCAATGTCTTCAAACCACCTGTTGCCGTTCGCTCTCATTTCACAATGAATTCCGCCTCCCGCCTCCTGCAACCCCAGCCAGCGCGTCCTGCCTGCATGATCAGACTTTCTAGACGGGTGTCCGTCACTCACAGGCACTGCTGTGGTCTGAGTCCTTCACTCTGGAAGGTCACTGTGATGGCTCTGGTCCTAAGTACCAATCCCACCAGCCGGGAAGTTTCCTGGGGCCGGAGACATGGGACAAAGGCTGACAGCTCCACCTTCCGTCAGGAATGTCTGAAGGAAACACACAGACGAGGCGGGTCTTGGGTTCTGGGTAGACCACGTGGATATCCTCTGTCCTGCGTGGTGGGGTGCAGGCTTCTGACCCACCCCTGGAAGGGGCCACACCTCACATGCTCGGCTGGGGCAGCGTGCCGCCCGGGTGGCGCAGACGTCTCTTCCGGACTCATGGGAGCTCGGGTCGGCACCGCCCCCTCCTCCTTCTACCCTTTGCCACCACTGGGCTCCGGCGTGGACACAGGTGAGCACAGGAACTTCCTGAGGAGAGTCTCCGTGCCCTGGTGTGGTCGGCACAGTTCTGAGAGGACCCGCAACACCCTTGTTTAACCCCTTCCTGCGAGTGCGGGAAGAGACCTACGATGTGATGGCAGGTCACCCCCCATTAGATGACGTCGTATTGCACATGAACTTTAAGGATTGATCATCTAATCTGGGTAGGCCTGACGCAATCAGTGAGCCCTTTAAGGATATGGGTTCTTCCTGGTGAAAACCAGGTGAAGCATGAGACCCACTCAGCAGGAAACGGGTCCCCACGCTGGCCGTGAACGTGGAAGGGGCCATGTGCCTCAGGTCTAGAAATGCAGGCAGCCTGTAGGGGCTGAGAGTGGCCCCTGGATGACAGTGTGGGGGAAACAGCTGTGTTAGGCTTGCTCACTGGCGTCCCGGCTGCAAGCACATTGCACGATTAGTGCATGAGCACGTGGCAGAAAGCCACGTGTGTGTCTATGAAAAACTATGGCCGCTTTCCCTCGGTGGGGGCGATTCGCCCAGATCGCTCTCCTGCCCCTGGGAGGTGCAGTTCCCCGATTCCCTGAGCCACCACCGTGAGGGGCGGTGTACCTGACCCTTCACCCTCCACTGCGCAAAGCGGTTTTCCTTTGCTTATTTGCTCGCCCGTCTCTGCCAGCCTCCGATAAACGGGTGTGGCCTGAGTCTTTCCAGCTCCGCGGTTCCTCTCGTCTGCCCAAGTCCAATGTGAACCTGCCTGGCCTCGACCACCAGCATTACAGACAGCAAGAGATCTGGGTCCCTAACCCTACAACTGCAAGGAAGCCAGTTCTGCCAGCACCACGTGAGCTTGGAGAAGGACCCCGAGCTCCAGAGGAGACCCAGCCCTGGATGACCCTGAGACTTCAGCCGGGGAGGACTTCGGCGGGGGAGGACTTCGGCGGGGAGGACTTCGGCGGGGGAGGACTTCGGCGGGGAGGACTTCGGCGGGGGAGGATTTCGGCGGGGGAGGACTTCGGCGGGGAGGACTTCTGCGGGGAGGACTTCAGCCGGGGAGGTCCTGGCCAGAGAACACGCCTGCGCTGTGCCGAGACTGCCGAGCCCGGCCAACCATGGGACCGTGAATAGGTGTGTCCGCCCTGAGGTTCTGGTCATTGTCGTGCAACAAGAGAAAACCAGTGTCACTGGCCACCCCCTCTAAGCCTCTGTCACTGCCACCTAACATTCCTCACCCGTCAGCTCAGTATGAACTGACTTGGGGTGCTCTGCCAACCTCTTTAAACATAATCATAATGTGAAGGCCTCTGTCCCCACACCACACACACACACTCTCTCTCTCTCTCTCTTCCTAGAGAAATGAGATGTCAGGTGGCTTTTAGAAAGATGAGCGAATTGTCAAAATATCATGACACCAGTTATACATAGTTTGAGAAGTAATTCAGTTCTACTCGTTCTGCTACAATTTTAAAAAATGCAACATTTTAATGAAAGCAGTTAGTAACGCAGGAAATCGAGTGTTTCTGGGGCACCCCCACGTTCACACTGCTGTCCACATGGGTCCAGCATGCGGGCCACCCTCCGCCACGTTGAAGCAGATGGCCAACCCGAATGTCCTCCAAGGACACCCCTTTCCATCAACCTCCTGGCCGGCTCGCGGGGGTGTGGGCACGTCTCCCAGCTCCTGAGAGACAGAGGCTGACAACCCCGGCCTTCCGTCCAGAGTGTCCCCAGGGAACTTACACAGGAGGTGTCTTGGGCTGTAGGGACGCAGAGACCCTCCCGGCAGGGGGCAGCAGCTAGCGGGTTACATTCAGCCCCAGAAAAGGAGAGGTGTCTTCCTTACTGCTCGCCAGCAGGGCCTGTGCCAGCAGGCAGCCGCCTGGCACGGGGCGGAGCTGCTCCGTCTCGGGGGCCTATCTGCCCTCGCCCCCTCAGCTGGCTCACAAGCCCTGCAGCCGTCCCCTCATGGGACAGCCTCTCCTCCGTCAGACCGGCTGCAGAAACCAGCTTTTCCCCCTGCCTCCTGTCCTCACAGCCCCAGGACCGCCCCTCCGCAGCCTCGGTCATCCTGGGCCCCTCTGTCTGCCCCTGCCTGCTCCACCGTGTCCGTCCAAGCCCCCTATCCCCCAGGTGCTGCCCCGTCTCCACCAAGAACTCTCAGTATCCCCGCGTTTCCCAAGCGCTTCAGCAGAACCACCACCCTGGGCTCCGCCTCCCACTGTCACCTCTAGCTGGAGGCCAAGAGCGACGGATGCCAGCCCAGATACACGCGTCCACCTTCAGCTCCTTTCCAGCCCACGGTCACCTCCCGTTTCAGGCCCCCGCCCTGCATGGGCACTGGGATCGCTCCAGCACCGCCAGCCGCCCCTTCCGTCCGGGCACCGTGTTCGGCAGTCCGTGCGGGTGCTGCACACCTTCCCAAACGCCTCGCTGTCTATCGCCTGCCAAGGAGACCTCACAGCTCACCGTCCTCTTCAGGTGCGTCAGGCTGCCCTCTCTTCCAGAGCACCTGTGTACACCTGTGTACGCCTGTGCAGATTACAGGAGTCTTCAGAAACAGTTGCTGTCCTCTGCCCCTCTCCCGCCCTTGGGCACATTAGCAGATGTGACTAAACCGGGGCTGTAATGTGTATCTGCAGCTCCGCCGTGGCCATGAGAAGAGCAGGCTGGCTGGTTTCCACGTGCACGCGTTGCCCAGCCCTGGGCCCGGGCACAGAGCGCAGAGCCGTCCGGTGGACAGCGGGCAGGGCCGCGGGGTCCCGCTGGCCCGCAGACAGGGACGGTCCTGTGACCGCAGGGCTCTGAGATGCTGCAGCTGTTCTGTGCGCAGCAATCGCCTGCAGTGCTCTAGTTTCCATTCTAACGGGACCGAAGACGGACGTTCTATCGTCATCTGTCTCCAGGTCAGTGCTCAGACAGCACTCTAGGAACTGGACGCAGCCTCCGGCCCAAAGTCATCCGAACGGCCCCCGCCAAGATCTGAGGACGCTCACAGGTGGGCAGGTCGGCGAGGACGTGCCTGACGGAGAGAGGGCGCAGAGCCAGCCCCCCGGCACGTCCTGGGTTCTCCCCACAGTGAGCTCTCTCCCAGGAGGCCCAGGAACCCGGGCCGAGGAATCCCCTCTCCACACCCGGGGCTCAAGCGCCCCCCGAGAGCCTCCGGATGAAAGCCCTGCCGGAGTCTGGTCTGAACCCTGATGTGGCCGCCTGCTGACTCTCCTCCTGCGGGGCCGGAGCGCGGGCACCTGCGTGTGGGCGTCTGGTCCCCGCTGGCACCGCGGGGTCCTTGAGAGCCATGGGGGGTCCCACTTCTCTTATTAACCAAGTTCCTGGCACGCATGGCGCTCTGAACCTCGCAGGCATAGAAAACACGGCATGAGTTGAGAAGGTGAATGACTAAGGGGAATAGAAACACGAGACTGAGGTCACAGAGTCATGGGCTCCGCAGCTGAAGTGCTCAGAGAACAGACCACGGGGATAAAGCCAAAGAAATGTCATTGACTGGCTGCAGGGTCTTCGGGCAAATGGCTTTTCTTCCCTAAGCTTCCGTCTCTACATCTGCCACAGGCAACGGCACCGCCCATGCCGAAGGGCGCCCCGCAGGGTCACGGAGATAATGGGGTGCAGTCCCCCTCCTGCCACAGGCAACGGCCCCGCCCATGCTGAAGGGCGCCCTGCGGGGTCCCGGAGATGACAGAGTGCAGTCCCCCTCCGAGGGAGTGCAGTACCCCTCTGGCCCGCAGCGAAGGGTCAGCATGGCGCTGTGAGCATCGCCGCTGTCACCTCGGGGGCTGGAAAACTAAAAGGGACAGATCCCTTACCTGGCACGTCAACACAGCCACTCCACTCACACAGTCGGATTTGGAAAATGTACAAAGGTGGAGCTGGTGGCCCTGGCTGGTTGGCTCAGCAGTAGACTGTTGGCCCAGCAAGTGGATGTCCCGGGTTCTATTCCCAGTCAGGGCACTCAGGAGAAGTGACCGTATGAGTCTCCTCTCCTCTCCCTTCTGTCTCTCTCTCACTCTCTCTCTCTCTTCCCCCTCCCATGGCTCAACTGATTTGAGCACTATGGCCCCAGGTGGTGAGGATGGTTCCATGGAGCCTCCACCTCAGGTGCTAAAAATAGCTTGGTTGCGAGCAAGGCCCCATATGGGCAGAGCATCGGCCCTAGGTGGGTCTTGCTGGGTGGATCCTGGTTGGGCATATGCAGGAGTCTATCTCTCTGTCTGCCTTCCTCTCACTTAAAAAAAACAAAACAAGAAAAACAAATAAAACAAAGGTGGAGCAAGCAGAAGCTATTGATGGGACACCTACTCTGGTAACGCCCCAGCTTTCTGTGAACTAGAAAATGATGCAACACCCCTCTATGCCCAGACGCCATCGAACACACGGAGAATCTGAGCAAACCCCCAGGGCTGCTCACGGACACACGTGGAAGAAATCCAAACTCTGAGATTCCCTTTCCAACCCGATGTTCCCAGTGCTCAGAGAAAGCTGCAGACAGCAGGACAAGGCAGGGCTCCAGACAGATTTCCACGGTCACGGTGATAGGTGATACTCTGGGAAGGCATTTCCCAGTCCCTGCCCATGGCTCTGAGACCACTGCCGGCTCGGCCTCTGACGCTCAGAGGAGGCGTTGGCATCAGGAGCGGTCCCCTCGGTGGTGGCGTGACTGGATCGCCACGCTGGTGCAGCTCAGAGCCCGTCCACAGCACACACTGCGAACAATGAACTTGGAAAAGTTCAGGTCTCCGGCTACGCCCAAGCCCCACATAAAATGCAGTCTCGCAGTGCACACAGAATTCTTCCTGCGGGGAGACATTCTCGGCGGGGAGGCAGCGGGTTCTCCCCACCCCTCCTTCTCCGTTTAAAACTTTCTCAGGACAAAACAATGTCTTATTTCTCTGTGTTTTCTCAATAACTTGAACATTGTGTGTGTGACAGAGGAAACAATACAGTTGTGTTTACAGTGATAACAACTTATTAGCAAGGGAGGCAGTGACGTAAGTTGTGTACTGTGGGCAAAGTGAGTAGTTCGTTGCCCGCTGGGCTTGGTCCTTGGCTGTCCTGGGAGCCACCGGTCTCCTGGGCCCTGAGAGCAGCACCCTGGGCTCTCTCCGGGACCCGTGAGAGGGAGACATGCAGGGAGTGACCGGATGTCCACAAAACGTCTGTGTGGCTGTTTGCCAACAAATGACCTACTCCCAGCCAGCAGGCCATCACCCCACAATATCCAAGACGTGGATGTACTGTTATTTTCCTGAAAGTAGGAAAAGGACACATCTGAGGATCCGGTCATCCCATCAGAACACTGAAAAGGAGCAAAATTGGAAAAACCTGCTGATGCCTCTCAACCTATTCTTAACTTTTTAGATCTTGTACAAGTAAATAATGTCACTCAGACCAACCGATCAGCCAGCCAATCAGCCAACCAGCCAACCAGCCACTGGGATTGAAAAGTTATTGCCATGATTTCCAAATCCTTAAAGAAAGGGTTAGACAGATAATCCCTAAAATAACAATTATGGTAGTAATAAAAGTGATATAAATGCATGATACTCTGGCAGTCTAACTATCCTCTGGATGGTACCATCAGGTCTTTAGATGTAATCAGTTGTCTACCACTCCCACAGTCCTCTGAGGGGCGTGTCGCCACCCTCAGGGGAGTTGTGTGAGAGGCCAGGGGAACTGTGCCCCTGTGCCCGGCATGACAAAGCTCGTCACATCACTTGTTGTCACTGCTGTTCTTTTCGGTTCTACAGAGAGGCTCGCATGAGAGGCCCAGCTCTGCAGGGTGGCACTGAGAGGGAGGGACGGTGGCCGGCTGGCAGGGGAGGACCACCCACATGTCCGGGGTGAAGAGCGAAGCCGGGAGGCAGCAGGGGTTCTGTCCCACGTACGACTAGGGACAGAGGGACGACTAGGAGGGGAGTGCTGAGCACTAGATGTCCCTGGGGCTGCAACAGTTTGAAAGTAGCAAAAGAAAGTTCATGTGAATCTCATGAAAAAAAAAACAAAGAGCCTGACCAGGCGGTAGCACAATGGATAGACTGTCGAACTAGGACACGGAGGACCCAGGCTGGAAACCCCAAAGTCGTCGGCTTGAGTGTGGGGTTGCTGGCTTGAGCAAGGGGTCACTGTTTTGAGCAAGGGGTCACCGACTTGGCTGGAGTCAGCAATCAATGAACAACTAAGGAGCTACAATGAAGAACTGAAGCTTCTCATCTCTCTCCCTTCCTGTCTGTCTGTCCCTATCTGTCCCTCTGTCTCTGTCACACACACACACACACACACAAAAAAAACAAGGCGACGAGTAAGAACCTTGCCAGGTATGGAGGTTTCCGCTGGAGCATGAGGAACAAGAACAAAGGAAGGTGCCGGGCGCCCAGCCTCGCAGCCCCGCCTAGCCTAGCAGCCCCGCCCAGCCTCGCAGCCCCGCCCAGCCTCGCAGCCCCGCCCAGCCTCGCAGCCCCGCCCAGCCTCGCAGCCCCGCCTAGCCTCGCAGCCCCGCCCAGCCCCGCCCAGCCTCGCAGCCCCGCCCAGCCTCGCAGCCCCGGAGGCCTGGCCGTTGTCAGCTCAACGCCCCTCCCCAGATCCCGACGCCCACGCCAACAGCACTTGTCACCTGGCACCGCGCTGCTGTGCGCTCCTCTCTGCTGCCAGACAGCGCCACCTCCGAGAAAAGATTCTGAATCTTTCTGATGTCACGTTTACGGCATCTGCGCTAGGAACCTGTTCATAATGCACGCTGCCCCTGTGTTTGTTAAATGACTAGATGATCTTGTGAAGCACAGACCTACCGTGGCAGCCATTTCAGAGTGGGCAAAACAAGACAGAGGATTTAGTGATGCACTCACACAGGGCACGTGTTTGGTCCTAAGCCCATGGCTCTTTCAAACACCCACAAGACCTCCCCACCTGAGTTCATGACACGGGTAGATATATTAACCAGAACCTTCCATTTTATAAGCATATGGATCATCTATACTCATCAATACAATTACTGTGCCAATTTCTGTGACCTTTAGATTAGACTGAGCTTTCTTCAATGTCTTCGATGTTACTCATTTGTTTTCAGTTCCAAGTCAGTTACAACTCGATTTTATCCGACCAAATGCTTAAGATATTTCAGTTAAAAGCTGTCATGTTTCCTATTGTGTACAAACTTTACATGCTGAGGCCTTACATTCTCTGTTTTAAATGTTTAATAGCACACAATTTTTTCCTGTAGAAAAACAATAATGATTGACCAGCAATGATAAGGTGAAAGATTTCCTAACTTAATAGTCAGTGATGTTACGCGATTTTAATTTAAAAAATAATCATTTCGACATTAAGGAGCGCTCCCTTAGATAATTTTGAAGACACACTTTTTAAAGCAACCTAAATTTCCTGCCTCTTTCTGCTGTTCAACCTTCGGAAGGCCTCTTCTGAAAATAACTTCCAACAAACAGGTGCTTTTGCAAGCCCACCAGCGTTTTTAGCGGCGTCATTTCTATGTTAAAGGAGAAAAATGGCAATATTTAGGAAGTTATTGAAAGGTATTTCTTTTTAAATAATGGTTAAGAAATGTGCTGTAGGGCTACCGCCAACAAGGCGGCCGCGCGGAGGAAGACGGCGTAGGCCCGGCGACGCCCGGAGGGAGTCAGAACACAGAAAAGGGGTATTTTTTCCCCTTGGGTTCCCGCCCACAGCTTGCAGTGTATATCAATTGGATGAGAAGAAAACCTCTTCCTTCCATATGATCTTTCATTTAAAAAAAATATAGTTTTTAAAAGATGATGCTTTGTGGTTTATGCCATAAATTTACTGCACATCGTGTATGACTGGTGATCGTGGTAAGCAGAGATACCACGTGGCACAGAGATGGTGGACACCACTCTGGGGGCCGAGGGCCGAGCGACATAATTACCGAGGAAGGCCAAGTAGCCCCACAGTAATCGCCCAGCGTGGGCCTGCGCCCTGCCACCCCAGTGTGCCTCCCAGAGCAGGCCTGAGACCACGGCGCTGCTCCTTAAGTCACAATCAGAGGGCGCTCGCCGGGGCAGGAAGGAGAAGCGGTCGCTCCGCTCCGCGTTAGCTGTGCAGTGAATGACTTCCTGTAGGAGGAGGTAAGCGCTGTTTGTGTCGCTGAGTGAGGTCTGGGGTCCTGTTTACCCTTGCTCGCCCTTTCCCAAACACGGAGCACAAGAGATAATCTGCTACCCGTTAAAACCAAGTTAGTACCATACAATATTGGCCCTGGCTGTTTGGCTCAGCGATAGAGTGTCAGCCTGGTGTGCAGAAGTCCTGGGTTCAATTCCTGACCAGGGCACACAGGAGAAGTGCCCATCTGCTTCTTCACCCTTCTCCTTTTTCTTTCTCTCTATCTCTCTCTTACCCTCCGACAGCCAAGGCTTCATTGAAGCAAAGTTGGCCCGGGCGCTGAGGACGGTTCCATGGCCTCAGACTCAGATTCAATAATGGCTCCAGTTACAACAGAGTGATACCCCAGATGGACAGAGCATCTCCCCATGGTGGGCGTGCTGGGTGGATCCCGGTCGGGTGCATGCGGGAGTCTGTTTCTCTGCCTCCCCGCTTCTCACTTCAGAAAAATACAATATATATATATATAAGGTCTACCAGAAAGTTCTGTCTGTTTTTGGAATAAAACAAAATACAAATTTTTCTTACCGTCAATAAACTTTATTAAATAATATAATTGCCATTATTATTAATGATTTCTTGCCAGTGTGAGGGCAATTTGTATATCCCATTTTTGAAAAATGTTTTATCTTTTGATGTGAAAAATTGAACCAGTGCTTGTTTGATATCTTCTTCATTTTTGAATTTTTTGCCCTTCAAAAAATTTTGTAAGGACAAAAACAAGTGATAGTCGGAGGGTGCTAAGTCCAGGGAATATGGTGGATGCAACAGACATGCTTCTGTAGCATTTCTTCCTTGTTGAAATCCGTAAAAATTACAGTGGCGTAAATGAACTTTATCAGTAGCCATGGGTACACTACGGTTTCACACATAAAAGTAACGTGAATCAACTTTGCTTTAGTTAATTTGCTACGTCAGTATGTATACATTAAGTGATAAAAATAGAGAGGCACACATGCGCCAAATAAACGTGCTTACGTGTCGAAACTTACTGTGATAGAAACGGACAGAGCTTTCCAGTAGACTATATATATAGATATATATATAGATAGATATATATATATATCATGTGATCTCTCTTATATGTGGCATCTAATGAACAAAACAAACTATGAATGAAAGAGAAACAGAGGTGTGGACACATGGGACAGACAGCCCTCAGAGGGGATGCGGGTTGGGGGCCGGATGAAACAGGGTGAAGGGAATAAGCAAAATGTCATATATATGTAACACATCGGCACAGACCCTGTGGCGGGTGGGAGGGAGCGGGGGCTGGGCGGAGGCAGCACTAAGGACATCTGGGGATGGAAGGAGACTCCGCCGGGGGCGACAGGCACATGATGCAGCGTGCAGGTGATGTTTTACTCAGGTGTACACTGCAAACCTGCACCCTAATAAATCCAATAACAATTTTAAAACTGTGTTTTATATTGCTAGCATTTAGCATTACAAGAACTATCCCACAGTATTTATCCTTAAATATGACTTTATTACTAGTTATGGTAAATATTATAGTCAATTAAAATATTTATAGATCTTTTCCAACAGCCTTAAATTAATGTTTACAAGTCATTGCATACACTTCTTAGTACTCCGGTGGGGGCTGGGGTGGTTGCAAACATACTCTCGTTCTCATGAATATGTGGCAAAAAGAGATGAATCTTCAGCAATAATAATCTCTTTTACACTATGCCTGCCTTCCTCCTAGAGATATTTTAGTCTCAAGTGGTTGAACCCTGGGGAAAAAACGTGAAGCAGGCAAACTGTCATCCCAAGCTCGTCCGTCCACACACCACGTCTCCCTCCCCGGGTCTCCACATCCCCAGAACTCAGCAACAACATCTGTCATTCCCACAGACATTGTACCAGTAATGGCAGAAAAGATATTTTACAGCAGTGGGGCTGTTTTCAAAACAAATAAACAAACAAGCAAAGCCACTAAGAATGGAAACACATTTATATCCATTTGTAGGGGCTAGTCTTGCGCGGCACTAAAGATCCAGTCTGCCGCCATTTTGTTCTTGCTGTTTGTTTCTGGTTTTCTGTCTTCATCCCTCTTGTGATTCTGATTTCTAAGAGGATCCGATGGCCTCTGCATGAGCTCCCCTTCCCCCCTCTCCTCTGCCTGCTGTCTCCAGCCCTTTCCCTGTATTTCCCATCCGTGCTTTCTCTGAGTGGGCACAGGACACTCATCCCTGTCCCTGCCTGGTCGGAACTGACGAGAACTAGGAGTGCCCTTTGCTTGGGATACAGCCGGTGCTGGCTCTGGGGACCCGAGAACCCAGTAACAATGCTCAGGAAATAAATTGATGTGTTCGAAACTGCAATATATGGCAGCCAACCTGGAACAGAATAAGCCTCTTCCCTGTCTTTAAAACACATTATTAGACAACACGAGAAATGCTCATCTCAAATCAATGGAAAGCTGAAGTGATAATTTTGAAATATGGATTACTTTAAAATAGATCCCTCAGCCCTGCCTGGTTGGCTCAGTGGTAGAGCATTGGCCTGGTGTGTGGATGTCCTGGGTTTGATTCCTGGTCAGGGCACACAGGAGAGGGGACCATCTGCTTCCCCTTCTCTCTCTCTCTCTCTCTCTCTCTTTCTCTCTTCCTCTCCTGCAGCCATGGCTTGATTGATTCAAGCACATTGGCCCAGGCCCTGAGGATAGCTCCGATGAGTCTCTGCCCCAGGCACTAAAAATAGCTTGGTTGCAAGCATCAACCCCAGATGGGCAGAGCATCAGCCCAAGATGGGTGTTGCCGGGTGGATCCCAGTTTGGGTGCATGCAAGAGTTGGTTTCTGTATCTCCTCTCACTCACCTAATAAAATAAATCAAAAAAATATATAAAATAAAATAAAATAGCTCCCTCTCTGCTCAAAAAAAAAAAAAAAATCATGAAAAACAAAGTCTCTCTCAGGAAGAAACAAGAGAAGGAGTTACGTTCCCACGCAGTCACACACGCAGCACAGGGCGGTGAGAAGGGAGTGTGGAGACGTGGAGTGGAGGGAGACAGTCAGGGGCAGCGGATTCTTCCTTTAGCCATGTTTGTGGTGATACACCAATGCACTAAATATCAAAAGTACAGAGTACGAACTTCCCCCTTAGGGTTATAACAAACGATCACACCTCGACTACTGTGCTTGCTCTGACCAGCCTTCTCTGTCAGCTGTGCCGACATGCTAGTCCTTTACCGGACAATAGGTTACGGTCTCACACTAGCGACGCACCTCTCTGCCCAGAGCCACGTGCATTTCATGTCCCTTGCCGGACACGGAAGATTTTTCCAGTGGTCAAGTTTAGTCAACATATTACATAAAAAGAATCTTGATTTTTAAAATGAATCTTTTTAGTATTATTATAGCATGATGGCTTTCACTGAACAGTTGAAGCATAAGGATTATTACATTGTACAGTTTAAAATAATCCACAGCTGTAGGAAAAGTTTGGTTTTTAAAATATAACCTCTAGCGTGCGGAGGACCCGGGTTCGATTCCCGGCCAGGGCACATAGGAGAAGCGCCCATTTGCTTCTCCACCCCTCCGCCGCGCTTTCCTCTCTGTCTCTCTCTTCCCCTCCCGCAGCCAAGGCTCCATTGGAGCAAAGATGGCCCGGGCACTGGGGATGGCTCTGTGGCCTCTGCCTCAGGCGCTAGAGTGGCTCTGGTCGCAACATGGCGACGCCCAGGATGGGCAGAGCATCGCCCCCTGGTGCGCAGAGCGTCGCCCCTGGTGGGCGTGCCGGGTGGATCCCGGTCGGGCGCATGCGGGAGTCTGTCTGACTGTCTCTCCCTGTTTCCAACTTCAGAAAAATGAAAGAAAAAAAATATATATATATAACCAAGAGGAGACCGCATAGTTATGAGCAGTAAAATACCAGAACACGGTGAATAAACAGGATGAGTTTTCATCAGTGGCCATGAATGATTTTGCTTTTAGGAAGCTGGGAGAAATGGCCTTCTTTGAGAGAGAAATGTTCTGGTGAATCTAGTCATGTCTTAGCTTCCTCGGTATCACCCTGAACTGCTGAAGCAAGTGACTCCAGAGAATCGAAGTTTTTTTTCTTCTGGTCTGAGGTGGCCAGCGATGGCCACACTGAGGATTTCCCCATCGACGCCCCCTTGGAAGGCACGCGTGCTCTGAGTTCCACGGACCTTTTTATTCTTGTAATGTGGGTTCCATCCTGTGCTCACCACTGTCTACAGACATCTCCACTTCCAACACTGGCCCATCCGTAATAAATGCCAATGGGTCCCCCAGCCAGGAGATTGTCTCCTCCTCGTTCAGGAGGGTGAGCTGCTTGGAGTCCCCACACCACTTGGCCACCTCAGAAGAAAGAACAGGTGCTTCCTGACGTGGTCCTTTGGGATGTGGCTGCCTGTGAGTCCACAGGAACCACAGTTGAGGCGGTGCCCAGACGCCCTGACCAGCTGGGGACATGCCAGGGCGAGCCCCTCACGCTGCTGACCCAACAGAAGCTACCTGGTGACTCCAGGGGCTGTGTATCCTTAAATACTAATGGCGTGCCCTGGCTTGAGGAGAGACCCAACTGACCTACATGTAGCCAGGTGCCCCCACGCTCATCTGGGGTCACTCAGGGAACGTGGTCTCCCTGTCGCTGCGCCCTGGGGGGAGCTCTGGGGACCCAGTGCCAGGACGGGGGCAGGGAACGTGGTCTCCCTGTCGCTGCGCCCTGGGGGGAGCTCTGGGGACCCAGTGACAGGACGGGGTCGCTCAGGAACGTGGTCTCCCTGTCGCTGTGCCCTGGGGGGAGCTCTGGGGACCCAGTGCCAGGACGGGGGCGCTCAGGAACGTGGTCTCCCTGTCACTGTGCCCTGGGGGGAGCTCTGGGGACCCAGTGCCAGGACGGGGGCAGGGAACGTGGTCTCCCTGTCGCTGTGCCCTGGGGGGAGCTCTGGGGACCCAGTGCCAGGACAGGGGCACTCAGGAACGTGGTCTCCCTGTCGCTGTGCCCTGGGGGGAGCTCTGGGGACCCAGTGCCAGGACAGGGGCAGGGAACGTGGTCTCCCTGTCACTGCGCCCGGGGTGGAGCTCTGGGGACCCAGTGCCAGGACGGGGGCAGGGAACGTGGTCTCCCTGTCGCTGTGCCCTGGGGGGAGCTCTGGGGACCCAGTGCCAGGACAGGGGCAGGGAACGTGGTCTCCCTGTCGCTGCGCCCTGGGGGGAGCTCTGGGGACCCAGTGCCAGGACGGGGGCAGGGAACATGGTCTCCCTGTCGCTGTGCCCTGGGGGGAGCTCTGGGGACCCAGTGCCAGGACAGAGGCAGGGAACGCAAGTCTAGTCAAGCTCTTTGTGGCGAGGGAGAGACAAGAGCTGACCGGGCACCCGCCTTTATTATTTTTTTAATCAGACACAAACAGTTCCACACCTCGTCTGTTAAATTTCTTATGTTTACAGCCTTACATTTAAATTTTAAACATAAATACAGTAGGAGATTGGTGGGCATCACTGTAGAAAAGCGGTCATTCTAGCGTCACCAGTGACAAATCACTCAGTGTTGATGACAGAAATGTGTAACTGAATCCACTGACGAGCAAACGCCAGACAGACCCAGCCGCAGCCCACGCAGCCAGGCCACTGACCGGGACCTTCGGAACGGCAGTTTTGTAAAAAGACAGACAAACAAACAAACAAACAAAACAGGAAAGATACTTGTGAGAGATTGTTACAAACTATAGGAGACTAAAGACGAGTGAAAACCAAATGCAACGTGTGATTCTTAATTGAGTTCTTAATTAAAAAGAATAAAAAGAAACCAGCTATAAAGGACAAGCTGGGAACACTGGGGAGAGGCATCGGATACAATGTGGACTGCATAGGAAATATCCCTGTGTCGACATTAACTTTCTTGACTGTGATTAGGAAACACGGATCTGTAGAAAGCCGTCCTTACATTTCACAGATACAGACAGAAGTGTTTAGGACCAAAACGCCCTGAGGTCTGCATCACAAGTAACATTGGAGGGGAGGGAGAGAAGGAGAGAGGGAGGGAGGGAGAGAGGGAGGGAGGGAGAGAGGGAGGGAGGAAGAGAGGGAGGGAGGGAGAGAGACGGAGACACAAAGCAGGTGTGTCCAGTGTCGGCATTGGGGAGTCAGGGACGGTCACACAGGTATTCATTTTGGGCAGTCCCCAGGTGATGAACAAGCCAGGTCCTGTAGCTTTGTTCTTAAGTTGAATTTGTGTGTAAGTTGGAACAAGTACATTCACCTGTTTATGAGCCCGTACAGCTATAGATTGTATATAATTATGCATACGCATTAAAATCCTTGAGCTTCTTCCTCTTCGTTAACAATTATTCTGCTCAGACCTGCTGCTCCTCCCCTCGGGTTCCCTCTCATTCCTAACATCAGACATCTTTAAAATAGATGTTAGAGCTATGTGTAAAATGAAAATGGTGGAAGGGGACATAGCTTTGACGTAAATGTATATATTCTGAACAAGTAGACCCCTGCCTTATCACTGCTTTTCAGGGTTTAAACAACAATCAAACATCAGTGATATCTGGTTTTCATGCAATTTATCAGTGTCACACACAATGATCAATATAAACGCTATTTTCAGAAAAAAAAACCCCAACAGTTATTGAGTACACATACCAAATTGTGATTACCTCTGGAGAATGGAGTTGGGTTATAAGAAAGAGAAATTTGAAGTTTTTACTTTATATACTTCTGAAATTAAAAAAACACAACTATAGACACTTGTTACTTTGATCATTTCAAAGGACATTTAGGAAAATATTAACAAGTAAAATATCAATTTAATCCCTAGCAACCTTTTTTCTTTCTTTCTTTTAACAGAAAAGATAATAACAGAAAATGCTGTCCGCACCATCTTACTTTTTTACCTTCCTGTTGGGCACTGTGTCCAAATTACATCCCCAGGTTTTTGGAGTGTAAATCAGCTTTCTGGAGAGTACTCTGCACTAGCTAGAGGTTACAAATGATACCATATATTCAAGGTAAAATTAGTAGGTTGAAAGGGGAGGTTTTCTTTCTAAACAAGGCTGTAAATTTATAGAATGACAGATTAGAGGATAGGTTTTTATGATATTGATTTGCTGTCTAATTGTTGAATCCACTGCCTTCATAACTTTTGTTGATGTCTTTGTAAATTTTGTTTCAGTTATCTTTCTAGCTGTCAGCCGGATACTCATGTTTCCTTTCTCAGAAATCAACCACCCCCTGTGCCACTTATCAGAGCTCGTCTTCTTCAGATTGCCGAAACCTTCACCGATGTGTCGAACTCATTGTCACACGATATTAAGCCCGCTGACATACATACGGTGCTGGCTCCCGTAAAACCTGTTGTTTCGGATTAGCATAACTCCTAAGCAAAATCCTCAAACTTCTAATACATTTCTCCCAACAACGAAACACTAGAGCCTCCTGCAAGTGTTTTAATAAGTTGACAGTCTGCGCTGAATGGTTGCTATGACAACATCCAGCTCTTTGAGAAAGACCATGATAAGGCATTCATTAGGACAATTCCGTTCTTTGCAGCAGTGAAAGATTTTTTTTTCTTTTTCTTTTTTCCCCCAAAAATATCTGGCGGAGAAACTGGCATTTCAACCGATCAAGCATTTTACCTACATTCTCTCATTTCAAACTTCACAACAACTCTGTGAGATAAACATCACAGATGAGAAAACCAGAGGTTCAAAGAGATGAATGGTTTACCCAAAGATAAGTGGCTGCCTTTGAAACCAGGTGTATCTTGTGCTGAAACCGCTCTTGACTATTGTCCTTTCCTGAGTAAATGAAGAACAAGAATTAGAGCAGCGACATCCACCTACAATGAACACATCCGGATCTCGCTCCGCTCTGTGACCAAAGCCATTACAAAGGCAGCGTGTGCATGCGCTCAGGGTGACACTGTTCTAGATCGTCTTAGACGGCGGTTTTATCTAACGGCCCGGGTAGCTGGGACTCCGGGAAATGACGACAGAGTGCATGAGACACGAAGAACGTCGTACACCCAGGGCTGTGGCCGGGGCGGTGGCCGGGAGACAGAGAAGGCCGTGCCCGTCTGGGGGACGTGACCATTCTGATGCACGTCAGTGGTGGAGGCGTCCTCTCTCCCTGGTTATAAACCACTGCATACAGCTGAGATACTTTTTGAGGAAGTTGTATTCTTTTTGTTTATGGTCTGCACTCGTGAGAACAATGGTGAAACGCTGTGCTTTCCTGGTGAGCCACCCTTCGGGCCCGCGGGGTCTGTCGAGTGACGATTCTGAACACAAGCTCACACACTCGAGCAGAGCTCGACGGGAGCATCAGAAAGGGTGTGAGGGCGCCCATCTGTCCAGGACAAAGCAAGCGGCTTTTCTGGTTGGTGTTTGTTTTTAACTTTCAAAACAGGCCCTTGAGACTCATTTCAGTGGTACCATAGTGAAATCTCACGTTTTTCACTTCCCGGGTCATGCGAGATGGAGAGAGAAGGGCTTTGTTGTCCACAGGGGTGATCAAAGCTAGGATGCTGGGCACGACAGAAGGGACGTTTTCCAAAGTGTATCAGTTCACTCGGGCTGATGTAACAAAGTACTACCTCCGGCAGGGTGGCTTAAATAACGGAGATTCGTTGTGTCACAATTCTGGAGGCCAGAAGCCCCAAACCCAGGTGTTTGTGGGGCTGGCTCCCTGTGAGGCTGAGTGAGGGTCTGTTCTGGGCTCTCTCCTTGACAGCCGCCCTCGTCCTGCGTCTGTACATCAGCTTCTCTCTGTGTCTCTCTGTTTCCGTATCCAAATTTCTACTTTTTATAAGAAAACCAGATATATACACTGACCTCATTTCAACTTGATTACTTCTGGAAAGACCCCATCACCTAATAAACTCACATTCTGAGGTACTGGGTGTTATAACATCAACATAACTTTTTTTTGGTGGGGGGTGGGGAGAGACACAAATTAGCCCACAGCACTCAGAGCAGAGGAAAGAGACCAGCACCCTGGAAACAGGAGCGGTGCCTGGACTGCAGGGAAGACTCCTCCCCGCGGAATCACCTGGCGGGACTGGGCAGGGCAATGAGTAACCAGGAATCTGAATTTGATCGTGTATTTCCAAGCAACCTGGATGCAGGGAGATAGCGATTTCTCCTTCTTTTGAAGAGGGTAAATCAGAGCATGCAAGAACGTTAAAAAACAGAGTTAGTTTCATCTCTGATGAGATGAGTTGTGGTGTGTAAATATTTTTATTAGTGGCAGATGTCCTAGCAAGATTCCGGCACTCGGCGGAAGAATCTAAGACTCACACTTGCCCTCAAATCCAAATCAATGAACACTCATTCTCTTCCATTATGTAGAGAAGAATTGGGTACACTTAACCATTGTCTTATGTCTGGACAAACCTAGAGCAGGACCAATAAGGTTGTTTGTTTGCTTGCTTGCATACAGGATATCTGATTACTAAAGCTTCACTGAAGAGGCTTATTGAACAGAAGGGCCAGTCAGCTTTTCCATTCATAACTGGTTTCTTAATGAGTCAATCATTTTGGAAACATAAAAACAAATCCAACACAAAGTATCACAATGCTTTCCTTCTGAAAATAATTTAAGTCTCTGATTTGAGACATTATACTTTATTCCTCCTTTAAGTTTCACCTGTCAGCTAATGCCTTTAATCCTAGCTTAGTCAATTCAGGCAATGACATGAATGACTAATTCTCTCCGAGGTTTAATGCCTCCTATACGTTGGTCAATTGGCTTATGAACAGTACGCCAACACTCCTGCCATAAGTTAGCAGACTAAAGCGGAATTCATATTTTCAAAGTAAAAAATTAATTCGTAAAATTAAAAAAGAAATACGATCCTTAAAGCATTCATGGCAACTTCCTCCTTTCAAACCACGTCCACTGTCTGCAGCGCTGTCCTGATGCCCCAGGACGAAGGATGGAGGCGGAGCAGACCTCCTGCACGGACCCAGCAGAGCGCGGGGCAGAGGTCCCCGGGGGCCGGCCGCCGCTTCCCAGACTCAATCAGGACGAGAACACACTTGACACAAGGGCGGCCTGTGGGTCCGTCCCAGACCCTCTGGCGGAAGTGAAGCTGCCAGCACGACACACTGAGTACCTTCTCTTGTGCGCAGAGGGGCTGGGATGGCCGCCGCACCCGAAGGAAGGCAGGGAGCCATGGACGCCCCAGCTGCACAGAAACCGCAAGCACCCAGGCGCGAGCCGAGCTGGAGCAGGGGGAGATGAGGACGGGGGGCTGGCGGTGGGGGGCAGGGGGAGATGAGGATGAGGGGCTGGTGGGGGGGCAGGGGGAGATGAGGACGGGGGGCTGGCGGTGGGGGCAGGGGGAGATGAGGACGGGGGGCTGGCGGTGGGGGCAGGGGGAGATGAGGATGAGGGGCTGGTGGGGGGGCAGGGGGAGATGAGGATGAGGGGCTGGTGGTGGGGGGGCAGGGGGAGACGAGGATGGGGGGCTGGTGGTGGGGAGCAGGGGGAGATGAGGATGGGGGGCTGGTGGGGGGGCAGGGGGAGACGAGGATGGGGGGCTGGTGGTGGGGAGCAGGGGGAGATGAGGACAGGGGGCTGGTGGTGGGGGGCAGGGGGAGATGAGGATGGGGGGCTGGCGGTGGGGGGCAGGGGGAGATGAGGATGGGGGGCTGGCGGTGGGGGGTCAGGGGGAGATGAGGACAGGGGGCTGGCGGTGGGGGGCAGGGGGAGATGAGGATGGGGGGCTGGCGGTGGGGGGCAGGGGAGATGAGGACGGGGGGCTGGTGGGGGGCAGGGGGAGATGAGGACGGGGGGCTGGCGGTGGGGGGCAGGGGGAGATGAGGATGGGGGGCTGGCGGTGGGGGGCAGGGGGAGATGAGGATGGGGGGCTGGCGGTGGGGGGCAGGGGAGATGAGGACGGGGGGCTGGTGGGGGGCAGGGGGAGATGAGGACGGGGGGCTGGTGGTGGGGGCAGGGGGAGATGAGGACGGGGGGCTGGCGGTGGGGGGCAGGGGGAGATGAGGATGGGGGGCTGGTGGGGGGGTCAGGGGGAGATGAGGACGGGGGGCTGGTGGGGGGGTCAGGGGGAGATGAGGATGGGGGCTGGCGGTGGGGGGGCAGGGGGAGATGAGGACGGGGGGCTGGTGGGGGGGTCAGGGGGAGATGAGGACAGGGGGCTGGTGGGGGGGGGTCAGGGGGAGATGAGGACAGGGGGCTGGTGGGGGGGGCAGGGGGAGATGAGGACAGGGGGCTGGCGGTGGGGGGCAGGGGGAGATGAGGACGGGGGGCTGGCGGTGGGGGGCAGGGGGGAGATGAGGATGGGGGGCTGGTGGTGGGGGGCAGGGGGAGATGAGGACGGGGGGCTGGCGGTGGGGGGCAGGGGGAGATGAGGACGGGGGGCTGGTGGTGGGGGCAGGGGGAGATGAGGACGGGGGGCTGGTGGGGGGGGCAGGGGGAGATGAGGACGGGGGGCTGGCGGTGGGGGGCAGGGGGAGATGAGGACGGGGGGCTGGGGGGCTGGCGGGGGGGTCAGGGGGAGATGAGGACGGGGGGCTGGTGGTGGGGGGCAGGGGGAGATGAGGACGGGGGGCTGGCGGTGGGGAGCAGGGGGAGATGAGGATGGGGGGCTGGTGGTGGGGAGCAGGGGGAGATGAGGATGGGGGGCTGGTGGTGGGGGGCAGGGGGAGATGAGGATGGGGGGCTGGTGGGGGGGTCAGGGGGAGATGAGGACGGGGGGCTGGTGGGGGGGTCAGGGGGAGATGAGGACAGGGGGCTGGTGGGGGGCAGGGGGAGATGAGGACGGGGGGCTGGTGGGGGGGTCAGGGGGAGATGAGGACGGGGGGCTGGTGGGGGGGTCAGGGGGAGATGAGGACGGGGGGCTGGTGGGGGGCAGGGGGAGATGAGGACGGGGGGCTGGTGGGGGGGGCAGGGGGAGATGAGGATGGGGCGCTGGTGGTGGGGGGAAGGGAGCCATGGACGCCCCAGCTGCACAGACACCCACAAGCACCCAGGCGCGTGCAGAGCTGGAGCACAGAACACCCGGCTTTGCGGTTCCAAGGGGAGAGGGAAGTGTGAGCTGTCACCACACGTTACGTCACAAAGTGGGCCGAGAACACCACACGGACGTCTGAAAACTGAAATGTAGCTTGAGGCCTGCCAGGTGGCCGTAATGGGGCTGCGGGGACACCCTCCTGTAGCCAGTCTATCCGCACCTTGTATCTGCCGTGCCCAGACCCGTTCTGCAAAGCAGACTTGCCACAGACGAGCCTCTTGCTGCTACTCTTGTCCCTGAAGCTCACACCCCCCTCTCTAGGCTGGTGGCTGAGAGAGCATGTCACCAGGGTGGAGAAAGGGGGCGGAGCAGGAATCACAACACTCACCAACCTTAACGTTTTTGATGCGCACCCCCAGCCCACCACTGCCAGCCCCCCGTCCTCATCTCCCCCTGCCCCCCACCACCAGCCCCCCGTCCTCATATATACCTGCCCCCCACTACCAGCCTTAAATAAAAGCACTATTGTTCAGTGCACCAAGTTCTCAGTGGCTTGAATTAATGTGAAGTCACTAGAAAACACAGGCACCCTTCTACTGAATTAGAAATAATTTCTCATTGAGAAATTGGCCCCTAATTATATACATAAAGTCTGTCATACATTATATTAATATATTTATCTATAAATGAATAATTAAATACAAATGTAAAAATTAAATTAAAATATAAACATAAGCCATATATAAACGATACATAGATAAAGTACCATATTTCCCTATGGATAATACGCTCCATGTATAAGACACACCTTAATTTTGGGTCCCGAAATTTGAAAAAATATGTCTTAAAGTTACTAAACTCAAGTTTTATTCATCATAAAATTCATACAACTTCTCATCGCTGTCAAAACTCCCATCCATTAGCTTGTCCTCATCTGTGTCTGATGACAAATCACTGTCTTCAACAATGAGTGCAAAAAAAAAGCGTGAAAAAGTGAGAAATGCAAGTAAAAAATCTATAACCACTGTGAAGATGCACCCACTTTTTAGACCCCAAGTTTTTCGAAAACTGGTGCATCTTATGCATGGGGAACTACGGTATATTTATATATTATATTCACATCTTGCACCTATATATTATAATTTATATACAAATATTTATAAATAAAATATAAAACAAGTGAAATATATATAAAATGAATTTAAACTATAACAATATATAAATGATACACAAGGGCACATACACACTATTCATACGCACACACACTATTCATATGCACATATGCACACACACTATTCATACATACACACTATTCATATGCACACACACTATTCACAAGCACACACTATTCACACGCGCACACTATTTATACGCACACACTATTTATACATAGACACTATTCACACGCACACACACTATTCACACGCGCACACACTATTCATACGCACACACTATTCATACACACAATCATGCGCACACACTATTCATACGCACACACTATCATGCACACACTATTCATAACACACACTATTCATACACACACACTATTCATACGCACACACTATTCACATGCACACACACTATTCACACACACTATTCACATACACACACTATTCATGCACACACACTATTCATACACACACTATTCACGCACACACACTATTCACGCACACACACTATTCATACACACTATTCACATACACACACTATTCACACACACACTATTCACATGCACACACACTACTCATACACACACTATTCACATGCACATACACTATTCATGCACACACACTATTCATACACACACTATTCACATGCACACACTATACGCACACACTATTTATACATACACTATTCACACGCACACACACTATTCACACGCGCACACACTATTCATACGCACACACTATTCATATGCACACACTATCATGCACACACACTATTCATACGCACACACTATTCACGCACACACACTATTCATACACACACTATTCACACACACTATTTACACACACACTATTCACGTACACACACTATTCACGCACACACACTATTCATACACACACTATTCACACACACACTATTCATATGCACACACACTATTCATACACACACTATTCACATGCACATACACTATTCACACACACACTATTCATACACACACACTATTCACACACACACTATTCACACACACACTATTCACATGCACACACTATTCATACACACACACTATTCACATGCACACACACTATTCACACACACACTATTCACATGCACACACACTATTCACACACACACTATTCACATGCACACACACTATTCATGCACACACACTATTCACATGCACAGCAGAACCCTCCTCTTCCCTGTGGCTCTTGACTTCAGCACATGGTGGGTACAGGTGTGTGTTCTCACCTCCCCGTGTGGGCTGAAGGCTGATTTCAAAGAATTCCTCCTCACTATGCTTAGTTATTTTTGACAGCAGTGCTTCAACGTTACCTCTGATAAGTAAAATAAGTACCCACACTTCTGCCTTGTTTGTCATAAATCTAAGTGCAGCTAGAGAAAACCTCCTCAGTCGTCTTCTGTGGGACAGAAACGAAGACGGGGTACACTCTGCACCTGCGTTTCCCCACACAGAGCCTGACTTCCCTTCACCCACGGGAGGTGGCCCTTGCCAGCCCCGGGAAGGACAGCCGGGCACCTCCGACACAGGTGCTGGCTGACGGTCACCCGTGATTTGCACTCTCTGCTGGTCCCTGTCTCTGTAATGCAGACATTTCCAAACAAAAATCAACTGAGCATGTATACTAGTGTTCTAGAGACCCAGCAGTATGTCAGCTGTAATTGAAACATAGAAAAATGATTTTAAAAATCTGGAATGCAAACGTGGACAAGAATTCCTACTCCATCCAGTATGTTATGCGGTCTTTCAAAATAAATGATTTCTGAGAGCTATGGCTTTTCTCCTTTTTAAAAACACCTTCTATTCAACCCAAATCCATCTGAACCATTGCAGGGATGTGAAAAGCTGTCATATTCTTGGAGACCGACAGAGAAAACGATGTGACAGCTACATGCTCCACTTCTGGAGGCCGGAGGGATATTTTTAGAGCAAGTCTGGACGTCTGGAGGGACCGTCCTGCGGAAGCGGCCCAGCTCTCCGCGGTGGGGGCAGAGGCACGCTCTCCAGCCCGATGCAGGACACTCCTTTTTTTTTTTTTTTTTTTTTGTATTTTTCTGAAGCTGGAAACGGGGAGAGACAGTCAGACAGACTCCCGCATGCACCAGACCAGGATCCACCCGGCACGCCCACCAGGGGGCAACGCTCTGCCCACCAGGGGGCGATGCTCTGCCCCTCCGGGGCGTCGCTCTGCCACGACCAGAGCCACTCTAGCGCCTGGGGCAGAGGCCAAGGAGCCATCCCCAGCGCCCGGGCCATCTTTGCTCCAATGGAGCCTCGGCTGCGGGAGGGGAAGAGAGAGACAGAGAAGAAGGAGAGGGGGGGGTAGAGAAGCAGATGGGTGCTTCTCCTGTGTGCCCTGGCCGGGAATCGAACCCGCGACTTCTGCACGCCAGGCCGACGCTCTACCACTGAGCCAACCGGCCAGGGCCCAGGATGCTCCTTTTTTAAGGCTGAATGATTTGGCTTCTTGAAACCTTTCCCCCGAATATTTCCCAAGCAGGAGCCCAGGAGCAAAGGTGAACTGGGAGTCCACGCATAGCAGGAGGGCTAACTGTGGTGGGGAGAGCAGCCGGGTCCCTAACCCGGGTCCACGCACAGCAGGAGGGCTAACTGTGGTGAGGAGAGCAAGCCGGGTCCCTAACCTGGGCCCAGGCTCCTCAGTCCCTTGTAGACAAAGTTCTCCCTGGTTTCTAACCTATACATTGACGTCACAGAACAGGGGGCTGGACACACCTGGGCAACAGGAGAAAGTGAGAGAAGTTGGCAGAGGAGCCTGTAAGAACCAAGATCATTTTATATGGATGTCACCACAAGCCACAGTTCCAGAAGTCCGGAGGCCACTAAATAATCACGTCCATGTACCCAGTGCTCCATAGCTCAGGGGAGAGCTTTCTTGGTCGTGTCTCTACGTCAATCTAGCTTCATGACGAAAGAAACTTACTGAAACCTCCCCGTGGCCAGGGAGGTGTATGCTATCATCCCCACTTTCCGGGTCCAGACTCCGAGAGCGTGAGTCCTGCCAGCGTCACAGTCAGTCAGTGCCGTCACTGAAGGCCACAGGCGGGATTCCAGGCCCTGCGGCCCCGGCCACTGATCGTCTGGTTTGCCTCGGTGTCGACGTGGCGCCCGGAGCCGTCTGGTGCTTTCCACTCACGCTGCCTCTCCTGCCTCTGCAGAACGCGTTTCTCTTTAGAAGCGGTACTCAGGCTTTGCATCAGTCAGCTCAGGTGGCCATAAAAAATGACCAATCTGGGGGACTTAAACACCAGACATGTACCGTATTTTTTGCTCCATAAGACATACTTAGGGTTTTAAGGAGGAAAAAAAACAACATCTGAACCAAATGGTGTGTTAAAATACTTAATAAAATACCATATTTTTCGTTCCATAAGACGCACAGGCATTTTCCCCTCCACTTTTGGGGGGAAAAAGTGTGTCTTATGGAGCAAAAAATACAGTATGTTCTCCCTGCTCTGGAGGCTGGAAGGCCACAATCAAAGTACCAGCAGGGCTGGCTTCTGCTGAGGCCACAGTCCCTGGCTCCCCACCGTGCCCTCGATCTGTGCCCCTTCCTGGTGTCCCTCACTCTTCATATGAGGCACAGGTCCTCTTGGGTCTGGGCCCCGCCCTTGTGACCTCACTGAACCTTAGTCATCTCTTGAAAGGCCCTATCTCCAAACACCATCACACTGCGGACTTGGCTTCAACATACGAATTCTGAGGAACAGAATTCAGTCAGTAACAGGCTTCCAAGCCATTTTCTTTCCTGAAAAGTAGATTTATTTTCCAAACTTCAGCTATACCTCTAAAAGTGATAAATGCCAAACCTGTTTCCTCAAGCCTGAGTTCTTACCTGTGCTGCAGTAATACATGGTGACAGCGGCCTCAGAAATGTTCTCTTTCTGATGTCCTGTCGCTAAACAAACTCAGTGCCCTCCTGGTCAGAGAAGCTGTCTGTCCTCCTGTCTTTGCCTTGGTCAATGGCTCAACTTGGTTCGAACCATCTCTGACCCTTTTTCTCACTCTCAGGTCAACCGGCAAGTCCACTGACCCTTCCTGTAAAATACATTTGCCTCTCTGGCTTTACTCCTTTTTCCCACCCCTGGGGAAAAAATACGTGAAGCATGCAATAGACTCGACAGGAAACAGGTCCTCCATTGTTGGCTGTGAACTTGGAAGGGGCCATGTCCATGTGTCAAGGAATGCAGGTAGCCTGTAGGGGCAGTGGGTAGCCCCTGGCTGACAGACAGCAAGAGAGCTGGGTCCCTAACCCTACAACTGCAAGGAAGCCAGTTCTGCCAGAGCCACGTGAGCTTGGAGAAGGACCCCGAGCTCCAGAGGAGACCCAGCCCTGGCCGACCCTGGGACTTCAGCGGGGGAGGACTTCCGCGGGGGAGGACTTCAGCCGGGGGAGGACTTCAGCGAGGGAGGACTTCGCCGGGGAGGACTTCAGTGGGGAGGACTTCAGACGGGGGAGGACTTCAGCGGGGGAGGACTTCAGCCGGGGGAGGACTTCAGCGGGGGAGGACTTCGCCGGGGAGGACTTCAGTGGGGAGGACTTCCGCGGGGGAGGACTTCAGCCGGGGGAGGACTTCCGCGAGGGAGGACTTCCGCGGGGGAGGACTTCGCCGGGGAGGACTTCAGCGGGGGAGGTCCTGGCCAGAGAACACGCCTGCGTTGTGCCGAGACTGCTGAGCCCGGCCAACCATGGGACCGTGAATAGGTGTGTCTGCCCTGAGGTTCTGGTCATTGTTGTGCAACAAGAGAAAACCAGTCTTACTGGGTCACCTTGTAGGGGGCCAGTGGAGTAGGTCCAGTCAGGGCACATGTGGGAGTCTGTTTCTCTGTCTCCCCGCCTCTCACTTAATTTTAAAATAGAGAGAGAGAGAAAGAAAGAATTGTTTCGATCTTAGTATACTAGTAATCCCAAAATATATATCTACAACTTGTTTCTCTCTCTCTCCCTCACTACTCCTCCTCCTCTTCCTCCTCCCCCTCCTCCTCCTCCTCCTTCTTCTTCCTCCTCTGCCCTTCCTTCTCCTCCCCTTTCTTCTTCTTCTTCCTCTTCTTCTTCTCCTTCTCCTCCTCCTCCTTCTTCTTCTTCTTCTTCTTCTTCTTCTTCTTCTTCTTCTTCTTCTTCTTCTTCTTCTTCTTCTTCTTCTTCTTCTTCTTCTTCCTCCTCCTCCTCCTCCTCCTCTTCCTCCTCCTCCCCTTCTTCTTCTTCTTCTCCTTCTCCTTCTCCTTCTCCTTTCTTCTTCTTCTTTTCTCTCTCTCTCTTCAGAGCTGCCCAGTACCCCATGCATTAAATGCAAGCTGGGTTTCTGAGTTCTGACTTAATCAGAACATGGAAAGCTCAAATAATGGTATAGGTGCTGCATTCAGAAATACATAGTGATGACTTCTTTGTAATCTTCCCACTCAAGATTTTTCTCAAATCTCCATTGCTGCACGCTTCTGGGGTGTCAGTGTGTTTCATACAACGCTTCCGGTCCCTCCTCAATACCCGGCTGTTTTCACCCCATCCTGGGTCAGAGCAGGAGCCTCAGCAAGCTTCTCCTTTATTTCCAAGTCGTCATGGGCCATGCAGTTAGAAAGCCACATTAGCTAGAATTTCGTATAAACTGAACAAGAAAACGGTGAGTGCGTGACGTTCTTGTGAGAAAAGTTTTATGTGGTGTTAGTTCCACAATCAGGCTTTATGAGGTCAGTGCTGTTGGCTCCAAGTTTTGTGTTTGTTTTTTTTTAATTTACCACTAGATTCACTAATATTTGATTGCTGAAGAGTTATTTTATGAATTTTAAATCATTATCACAAAATATGTATATATACATATCAACTATTTCAAAATACATTGAAAAACTAAAGTTTTTATTCTATATGTTTCTATGTTAACATTCTATCTTTTTCTTGCTTAAATCCTTGAATAGTTCACAACTGAAATGAAAAAGGAAAATAAATTTAAGTTGCTAAGAATCAATTCTTCTAAGACTTTAAGACTGGGATGTTTTTATTAATTTTTAAATATATATTATATATATATATAATATATATATATATATATATATATTATATATATATATATAAAATAACCTTCATAAATCTCCTTATCCCCAAATGGATACTTGAAGTATTCTTATATAACTAAATACAGGAGCAGAAAGAGCATTCTGACACAGGTTATTCCAAGGGCCCCTAGTCTGGGTGACGAGAAAAGCTGTAAGCTGGAGGGAGATGCGAGTGATGGTCCCCGGGCGATGAAGAAAGGCTTGCAGGCAGGTGAAAATGGTCCCAGAAGGCTGCAGGGCTGCAGGGAGACTGGGACCCCTCTTTGGAGAGGACACAGCACCCTACGGTTAGGATGGGCTGGCCCTAACCCCTGTGGGGCGATTTACTATAGGTGATTACTTTTTGTGTGTCTAAATCTTCCCTGAACATTCGAGTGGAAATAGTTTCATTAAATTGTTCTCCTTGCCACACCATAAATTAATCCCTACACTGTACACATCCCTCCTGAGTCTGAAGAGGGAGCTGTGAAGATTAATCACTTAATTGTGTGAACTGTTTGGGGATTACTTCCCCGGAGCTCTTCAGGAAGCTCAGTACAGGCCCAGCCGCACACAATAGATACAGTTTAACAAATTAACTTATTGAACAACTTCTCTGTGCATGATACTGTGCTAGGCAGTGTGAGAGCAGAGAGAAAGTAGAAGGCAGTCTCTGACTTCAAGGAATTTATAACCTAGTCCGGCGAACAAAATTCTAAAAGGACACCCTCCCCCCCCCCCCCCCATCACAACCTCAAATGCATGCAGGCCTGGGAGAAAAATTAAATAAAGTGAACTGTGTGCAGGGCCCTGGGAACTGGAGACCCACTGGCCCGTGCAAGGGCCCACACCTCAGCGCCAGCCAGTTCTGCCTTACGGAAATGAGAGTCCCGTGTTGCCACATGTCGTCAGACTCAAGTGAAAGCAGGAATCCAGAGTTCTGGGTGGAATCAACCAGTTTTCAAATGTTGATGCCTAATTCAAAATTTTTATTTTTAATACTATCTCTGAGCCAATCCAAACACACCCACAGGTCACCTTCAGCTCTTGTGAAACCTCAGATATGAAACGGTAATGACAAGACCGAGATAAAATCAAGCACCAAATTGGATATTACAAACAATATGTGCAACGTAAGAGAAAATGAAACCGAGTCTCAGAGTGGGGCGTGTCAAGAAAAGGAAGCCCTGACTTGTGGTGGCACAGTGGATAAAGTGTCGACCTGGAAATGCTGAGGTCGCCGGTTCGAAACCCTGGGCTTGCCTGGTCAAGGCACATATGGGAGTTGATGCTTCCAGCTCTTCCCCCCTGTCTCTCTCTCTCTCTGTCTCTCTCTCCCTCTCTCTCTCCTCTCTAAAATGAATAAATAAAATAAAAATTAAGAAAAGGAAGCCCTCACGTGCATTTTGAAGAAAAATACTAAATAATATGGAAAAATAAAAAAAAGTTTACAGACACTTCAAAGCTAATAAGGCTCAATTGTATGAAAACATAACCATGATGGGGAAGAAAAGCCTAGAACGTGTCACAAACATTAAAGAAAACAACAATCCCCAAGTAAACTCACTTGTGAACCGCATCTGATATTACTAACAGGCTCTCCTTCGATTGAAGGATGTTTAGGAAAATGAAAATTAGCACTGCCTTCAACTTTTAAGATATAAAAAGTAGTCACTGCATTTTGAGATCGAGGGAGTTATACAGACAAGAACGATGACCTTAACATTTGCTTTTAGGAGGTTTGGAGACACTTGTCGAGCTGAAAATTGTGTGATGGTATTTAAGAATTAAATGCTCCTTGAAAAGCCCCTTCTCCTGCAAGTGCCTGGCCTGCTGAGCATCTGCTGCAGAAAGGGTGCAGGCTCGTCTGTGTGACCCGCACGTGTCCCCTTGAACGCCACCGCCGCCGGGAGCTGCGGGTGATTACACGCCGCTCGGTTGTTTGTAGCCCCGCAGGGTCAGGACTCCTCTGTCAGACCCACTTTTTATTTCCTGGTTGGTGGAGAGGCAGCCACAGCGGAGTGTAACATAATATTCATGCCCCTCTGCTAAGAAGGAGAAGTCAAAAACAGAAGGGGAGGAAAGAGGTTTCTGTGGGAAGAGAGAAATTGGAACAAGATTGATTGGAATGAAAGATTGATGAGGAGGTAGTCAACGCTTGCGGGGGTAGGGCGAATGGTGAAAACAATTGATGTCAGGAAGCTTTGGAAAAGACACTCAAAAATTTTATTTTAATATTTATCGCTTGCAGTGAAATTGATTGGTATCTCAGGCATGATGAGGTCATGAAAGAGGAGACTGATGTGGGCAAATTCATTATTTCTGCTTCTGTTCTTTCTATTTTGATATTAGTTTATTTTCCCTCAATAAACCATCCCATTGCATCCTTTCTCACTTCTGCAATTCCTTTTGGTAATGTAATTTTCTTGTCATCTTCTATAAAATTCTGAGGCACCCATCTGTTGTAAGGTAGAGATAAAAATAGCTTCTTCTGGATGGAAACGGCGTTCTAACCAGCGGAGGACTTACACCGCACACCACAGGGAAGACAGTCAGCCCTCGCGCGCCTTTACCAATTTACTTTCTGGGGCTGGAGCAGCCCACCTGCCTTGAGCTTCTGAGAGTGCTCTGATCTCATTGTCGTCGAGAAAATCAAAATGGAAAGAAAAATCAGAACAAAAGCTGCGATTCAGTCAAAGACCTGGAAAGACCACTGACCGAGTCCTGTGTCTCAAAGGCTGGATTCAAACGTCAGTCTGGCTCCTCGTGCACGCCCCCCACTTCTACGCTGCAGTCCCTCAGCTGGCCAGGGGGGCTGACAGGAGCCCCCTCCCGTGCAGAGTGGGCGTCTGAGATGGGTCGCGGCAGACATCTCCCTGCGGGGAAGGGACCCGCGGGGCTCACTGAGATGGCGTACTGCAGGCCAGGAAGATGTCTCTCTGACGCAGTAGAAGCGGCTTGAGAAAATGTCCTTTGTCTGCATTGTCTGAGTGAACCCAACGGAGCCACAAGCACCTTTGCCAGGGTCAGGGCCAGGGCCAGGGTCAGGGTCAGGGTCAGGGTCAGGGCCAGGGCCAGGGTCAGGGCCAGGGCCAGGGCCAGGGTCAGGGTCAGGGTCAGGGTCAGGGTCAGGGCCAGGGTCAGGGTCAGGGCCAGGGTCAGGGCCAGGGTCAGGGTCAGGGCCAGGGCCAGGGTCAGGGCCAGGGCCAGGGCCAGGGCCAGGGTCAGGGTCAGGGCTAGGGTCAGGGTCAGGGTCAGGGTCAGGGCCAGGGCCAGGGTCAGGGCCAGGGTCAGGGTCAGGGCCAGGGTCAGGGTCAGGGTCAGGGCCAGGGCCAGGGCCAGGGCCAGGGTCAGGGCCAGGGTCAGGGCCAGGGTCAGGGTCAGGGTCAGGGCCAGGGTCAGGGCCAGGGTCAGGGTCAGGGCCAGGGTCAGGGTCAGGGTCAGGGCCAGGGTCAGGGAAGCAGCTGTGAGGATGCCAGTGGAGGCCCGAGAGCTGCAGGCGCAAACCAGACAGAGCTGGTGCCTCCAGAGGCCGAGAAATCAATCAGCACGGACCCCCCGACGGCCCGGAAGGGGCGCAGTCCTGCCATCCCTTGAGTTCCACTCTAAGGCTACCTTCTGGCATGCGGGCGTTCAGAACTCTGAGAGAACAAACTTGTAGTATTTAAAGTCACCAAATGTGTGTTAATTTTTAAAAGCTAGAGACAGACTCCTACATATAGAGCAGGCTGAGAGGTGTTGGCGGGGGTTGGGTGAGGAGGTGGAGGGACCCTGTCAAGAAGAGAAAAGACTCAGGGACACAGAGGACAGTGTGGTGATTGCCGGGTGGGGTGCAGGTGGAGAAGGGACTGAGGGGACACGTGGTGATGGACGAAGGCTTGACCTGGGGGCTGCGCACAGTGAGGTATGTGTAGTAGAATTGTGCCCCTGAAACCTGTATTATTCTATTAACCAGTGTTATCCCAATAAATCCAATTAAAAATAAAGTATAATTTAATATTTTTTAAAATAAATAAAACAGCAGTAGAAAATTATACATAAAACCTTTGCATATAATTCAAAGGGAGCAGTGAATTCAAATAACTGACACACTTTTAGGTCAATCTAGTTTGAAGCATCCCTAGCAAACATTTTGGCTAAGTGTCATCTGCATGTTAATGACCTATTTATTAATAAAAATATGTATAGCATCCTTAAGCTTCCGGTATTGAGGGGAAATTTGAAATAATTGAATCAGAGAGGTTGTCTGGCAACCATCTGGATCTTTTTCTATCTCTGGACACGTCTTACTTATATACGTAGATACAGAAAATTATACACGCCATATTCCTTTGGAAGGGCCTCAGCTGGAAATGAATGACAAGGTCAGAGATGGCAGGCAAGCCTAAAGTTCACGGCTGAAATGCAAACCAAGAAAGATTACGAGGCTCAGACCACAGGCTATGACAAGAAAAGTTTCTGCCATCCATTAACGAATAGAAGGAGGCTGATGGGTATTTAATTCCAGCTACTAAGTTTAAGTTAAAACCAAACTGCTTACTTGGCCTGACCTGTGGTGGTACAGTGGATAAAGTGTCAACCTGGAAATGCTGAGGTCGCTGGTTCGAAACCCTGGCCTTGCCTGGTCAAGGCACATATGGGAGTTGATGCTTCCAGCTCCTTTCTCTGTCTCTCTCTCCTCTCTCTCTCTCTCTCTCTCTCTCAAAATGAATAAAAAATAAATAAATAAATAAATAAAGAAAGAAAGAAAGAAAACTAAACTGCTCACAAAAATGAGGGGACCAGGGAACGTGCAGATACTCCAGCACTTTCAAGCCTTTTGTACAGTGCATTTTCACTAATGAAATAAAGGTTGGTTTTGCATCTCATTTGCATAATTGGACTTTTTTTTTTACTTATCATTTGCTTTTCTGATGTTTTTGTTTAATAAAAAAAAAATCAAATGCTTCTTTTTTTAATCCTTTCATATTCATTTTGAAATATCCCCTAATGTTTGTGAGCAGTATATATTTATTTGGTGTTTTATCAAAAAGTTGAGTTTTATTTAAGTCTCTTTGCTAAAACTGGCAACTAATTTTCCTGTAACACTTGAAGTATTGCTACATTGGCTTGAAGGACTGTTGATGTATACTTTGTGACTTAAAAATATGTTTTTATAAAAATAGATTTATTAAATGTTGACTGTGGAAACTATGTTTACCAAAATGTAGGATGTTTTGTGGGAGATGGCTTTTACCTGGCAACTCATGATAATAATTAACTTGCAACAACTCATCTGGATCTAATTAACTGAAATTGTCAAAAGGGCTGTGAATCCTGACCTGTGGTGGCGCAGTGGATAAATTGTGGACCTGGAAATGCTGAGGTCGCCGGTTCGAAACCCTGGGCTTGCCTGGTCAAGGCACATATGGGAGTTGATGCTTCTAGTTCCTCCCCCCTGTCTCTCTCTCCTCTCTCTGTCTCTCTCTCTCCCTCTCTCTCTCCTCTCTAAAATGAATAAATAAAATAAAATTAAAAATTAAAAAAAAAAGGGCTGTGAAGAGTCCCTTAAAACTGGGAGCGTGGCTAACGTATCCCCCTTGTAAGATCCATCTCACACATGGAAGTAGAAGTGCACCGACTGCACTATCCGAATCTGTTTGGATAATGATTAGACTCAGCACTGTCCTTCTTCCAGCGACCACTGCGAGGGGACACCATGTGCTCTCGGTCCCCCCTGGGGGCGGGGAGGGACTCTGTCCTCCCAGCACGATCACACAGCGCCTACCTGCCACGCTGTCTTCACCACACACATTCATTTTCTGTCCTGTGAGACGATCAGTCTTCACGTTGCAATATCCCCATTCCTTTCTTGTCTGCTTCCCTTTCCTGAATAGTTTTTCAAAAATTCTCCAAGCATTCATTTTAAGCTTTGGAGACCCAAACTATGATACAAAGCACACAGCCAAGCCTCTTGCTGATGTGTACCCACACGTGCGCACGCACACACACACACACTTATACATGATGGATACATGTACAAGCATCTCTGTGCACAAAAAATTTTGCTTCATACATAGAATGATTCATGTAGATAACTACTTAGGAGTCGTCAGTATTCAGCCCAACAGAGGGAACAGCTTGGCAGTTCAAGATCATCTTGGGGAGAGGCCATGCCCGTTTCTCTGCCTGTGGCCGCGCTGCAGGAGCAGGCTCATCGTGGCAGTGGTGCCGGTGCCTTGGCCCCCAGCCGGGGCTTCACACGAGCCTTGGGGTTCCCCGGCCCCGAGACGTGCTGGCCTGCACCACGAGCCTTGGGGTCCCCCCTGCCCCGAGACGTGCTGGCCTGCACCAGGAGCCTTGGGGTCTCCCGGCCCCGAGATGTGCTGGCCTGCACCAGGAGCCTTGGGGTCCCCCGGCCCCGAGACGTGCTGGCCTGCACCAGGAGCCTTGGGGTCTCCCGGCCCCGAGATGTGCTGGCCTGCACCAGGAGCCTTGGGGTCTCCCGGCCCCGAGATGTGCTGGCCTGCACCACGGGCCTTGGGGTCCCCCGGCCCCGAGACGTGCTGGCCTGTGTTCCCTCCCCGGTTTCTACTGTCCTGCTCTCGTCCCTGCGGACCTCGCTGGCACTGGCTGCTGTTCGCTTCTCCGACCTGTCAGGAGCGTCTGGAACTCCAGGGCTCTCCCCTGGGTTCTGCGCCCCACCTGACTTGAGGTGAGCATGTACCGAGCCCGTCACCCGCTCACTGACAGGCCGGCCCTCCTGCGTCTGCCAAGTTAACCGTGGGCCGCGATTAATTACTCCTTAGGAGGGGCGCAGAGCAGGCCAGCGGAGACGGACCTCCAGTCGCCCCAAACCTTGAAGCGACAGCCTCCTGGGCTTCTCTGCAGGTCATTTACATAAGTGCTTCCTGACAGGTCAGAGGTCACAGAGCCTTTGAGAGTCAGATGAAAGCTATGGATTCTCTTTCTCAGAAGAGGCACACACATACTCTAATATTTTGCACAAAATTTCAGAGGATTCAAGCTCTTTGCTTGAAGCACATTCTGGAGCTCCTAGAGGCCCAGGGTACTCAGGTGACGGATAATGACTTAGATACCTTTCCATTATGCAGTCTGCACATTGTCTTGGAAAGTAATGCTCTATACAGTAGATGATAGAAGAAATTATAATTTGAAGGGTATTATTTAACATGAATGATATCACGGATAAACCTCAAAATTCTCTTGATTGGCCTATACTATCTGACAGAAGAAGCAATTATTCATGCACTTAAATAAAAGTGAATGTGGCCCTGGCCAGTTGGCTCAGTGGTAGAGCATCGGCCTGGCATGCAAGGGGTCCTGGGTTCGATTCCCGGCCAGGGCACACAGGAGAAGCGCCCATCTGCTTCTCCACCCCTCCCCCTCTCCTTCCTCTCTGTCTCTCTCTTCCCCTCCTACAGCGAGGCTCCATTGGAGCAAAGATGGCCCGGGCGCTGGGGATGGCTCCTTGGCCTCTGCCCCAGGCGCTAGAGTGGCTCTGGTCGCAACAGAGCGACGCCCCGGAGGGGCAGAGCATCGCCCCCTGGTGGGCAGAGGGTGGCCCCTGGTGGGCGTGCCGGGTGGATCCCGGTCGGGCGCATGTGGGAGTCTGTCTGACTGTCTCTCCCCGTTTCCAGCTTCGGAAAAATACAAAAAATAAAAAAATAAAAATAAATAAATAAATAAATAAAAGTGAATGTTTTCTCTGGAAATGAAGTGAAATTAATTTTCCCAATTGTGGTAAAATACACATAATATAAACTTGACCATCTAAACCATTTCTAAGTGTACAGCCAGATATGCCTAGTGTAGTCACAGTGTTGTGCAAACAATCTCCGGAACTTTTCATCTTGCGAAACTAGAACTCTCTGCACCCATTAAACAACAACTGCCCATCTCCTCCTCCTCCCAGTTCCTGGAAGCCACTGTTCCACTTTTTCTCTTTATAATTTGGCTAATCAAGATACCTCACATAAGGGGTTCATACAGTATTTGTCTTTGTACTTGACTTAGTTCACGTAGGTAAGGTTCACTTGTGTTATAGCATGTGTCAGAGTTTCACTTCTTTTTTTTTTTTTTTTTTTTTGTATTTTTCTTAAGTTGGAAACGGGGAGAGACAGTCAGACAGACTCCCGCAGGCGCCCAACCGGGATCCACCCGGCACGCCCACCAGGGGCGACGCTCTGCCCACCAGGGGGCGACGCTCTTCCCACCAGGGGGCGACGCTCTGCCCCTCCGGGGCGTCGCTCTGTTGCGACCAGAGCCACTCTAGTGCCTGGGGCAGAGGCCAAGGAGCCATCCCCAGCGCCTGAGCCATCTTTGCTCCGATGGAGCCTTGCTGCGGGAGGGGAAGAGAGAGACAGAGAGGAAGGAGAGGGGGAGGGGTGGAGAAGCAGATGGGCGCTTCTCCTGTGTGCCTTGGCCGGGAATCGAACCCGGGACTTCTGCACGCCAGGCCGACGCTCTACCACTGAGCCAACCGGCCAGGGCCAAGTTTCACTCCTTTTTAAGGCTGGATCATATTTCACTGTACGTATATTCCAGACTTTGTTTATCCATTCATCCATCAGTGGACAACTGGGTCACTTCCACCTTCAGGCTACCGTGAATAATGCTGCAATGAACGTGGGTGAGCATAATTAAACTTTTAATATAGAAATCAAACTGTTTATAAAAAAGCCACTTTGCTTAATATTTTCAGGGTTTTTTTTGTTTTTTTTTCTTTTTTCTGAAGCTGGAAACGGGGAGAGACAGACAGACTCCCACATGTGCCCAACCTGGATCCACCCGGCACGCCCACCATGGGGCGATGCTCTGCCCACCAGGGGGCGATGCTCTGCCCATCCTGGGGGTCGCCAAGTTGCGACCAGAGCCACTCTAGCGCCTGAGGCAGCGGCCACAGAGCCATCCCCAGCGCCAGGGCCATCTTTGCTCCAATGGAGCCTTGGTTGCGGGAGGGGAAGAGAGAGACAGAGAGGAAAGCGCGGCGGAGGGGTGGAGAAGCAAATGGGCGCTTCTCCTGTGTGCCCTGGCCGGGAATCGAACCCGGGTCCTCCGCACGCTAGGCTGACGCTCTACCGCTGAGCCAACCGGCCAGGGCCTCAGGTTTAAGTTTTAAAAATACTTTTAATCATTCTTAATTGCTAAGCTTAACAGACATGCAGAAAAGTACACAAAGCAACTCAAAGGATTATTACAAAATGAACAATCACATAATCGCCCTCATGAAACACACAGCCAAGCGTGCTGTGTGGGACTGACCTTCTGACAGATGTTTACTACATGCTGGACACCTACCCTAACCCTAAACCTAACCCTAACCCAGACTCCTACCCTAACCCTAACCCTAACCCCCATGAAACGCACAGACAAGCGTGCTGTGTGGGACTTACCTTCTGACGGAGGATTACTACATGCCAGACTCCTACCGTAACCCTAACCCAACCCTTACCCTAACCCTAACCCTTCTGATGGATGCTTACTACATGCCAGACTCCTACCCTAACCCTAACCCTAACCTAACCCTTACCCTAACCCTAACCCTTCTGACGGATGCTTACTACATGCCAGACTCCTACCGCGCACGCAGAGTTGATCTGGCCCCCCCAGGAATGCTGCCAGTCAGGCAGTTATCCCCACGTTCTGAGCTGAGTAAAGGGAAGCTCAGAGAACGTTGGACAATGTCCCACAGCTGGTAGTCAGTGCACTCTGGACCAGCCCCTTGTGCACACCTCCACAGCTGGCTGGACTAGGTGGCCAGCTCACTTAAACCCTCCACTGTGTTAAAAATGACCAAGGCTACAAGACTGACCAATATTTGGTTAGTGGACACATTGTTTATCTTTTGATATTCTTCATAGTAATTGCTACCCCTGCTTGAATGTATCCTCTGGAGTCACTGAAATGGAAACACTAACATTTCTACCCGAGAGCCCCGAAATAGCTGAAGAACGGCAGCACCTCCCCATGACCACTCATCCCAGGGCTTCTCCCAAGACCCGCACTGACACTGGGTCCCCAGGCCCCTTCCTTCCCTAACTGTCCTCTGGTGGCCACTCTTGTTTGTCAAGGCACCTGCTAAAGTGAGGTGCTACCCAGAACTGACACTGTATTTCAGACGTTCACCATTCAGTCTGGCCACACAACTCGCTCAGTCATTCCCCAAATAGTTATTCAGAGCTGTCCATGGGCCAGGCACTGCTCCTGTCTGTCCCTCTCCAACAAGGCTGTGATCGACTCAGGGCAGGTGAGAGCATGTTTTAAGGGCTGTGCCACCCTGCTCTCTCATACTGAGCTCCGCATCAGCCAGAACGCCGGGAGCGTTGCCCTGAACTTCTGCCAAGCAGGTCTTCATCAGCCTATGTCTGTGCCATTGTTTTCTTTTTCCAAAGCAAATCCTTACTCTGTCTTCATAGATCTCCAGGGCTTACTGCAGTAATTTCTATTTTGGTTTGTCAGCAGAATCCAATGATATTTTTAAACGATTTTATAGGTGTCATCGGTTTAATATGGATCTGTTTAAAATAATTCTTCCCTCTTTTATATACCTTTTTCTCCTTAAAAACAAACAAACAAACAGCAAAAAATCTTTAGACTTGTTGCCTTCGGTCAGGGTTTACACCGTGCGGTGGTTATGACTCCGAGTTCCCAAGGCAAAGCGCACAGACTCCAAAGCAGATAGAAAGAGAACGTGAGTAGAACACTTAGTGTTTCCTTAAACTGAAATCGTTTTTTTTTTTTTCTTATGTGCTAGAAATGGTTATTGATCTGACTTGATTATAATTTTTCAAAACACAAAGAACCAGTGCTTGAAGCAGCTTAATTTTGCGAGGAAATACCTGGACAGCCAATGGGAACCTTTTATTCCATTAGTTCAATGAACACAGCGAATGATTCAGAAAGTTTAAAAATAGTAGTTTCAAGTAGCTGAGACAAGTTATTAAGATTGTGACCCGTGGGAAGGCAGTGATAACCTACGACCCATTGCCAGGAGAGTAAGCCTGTCAGATTTGGCAAATAAAAAAGACAAGACATTAAGTTACATTTGAATTTCAGATTTGTTGTTCATCTGCAATGGGTGTTAGCTTTATGTTATCTGCTTTTAAGGAGACAGAGGCATATAAAATCACAGACAAGACTGTTTCAAATAGACAAAATTTTAACCTTTAATGCCTACAGAAAGCATTTTACAGTATCGTGGACTCTGTTGGCAAACCAAAACACCAATCTGAGAAGGCAACCCTAGGCAACAGCCTTGCGCATGGCAATTATTAATTAACAAAGACATTAATATCAGAATTTATTTTTTGCTGTCAGAATTAATTACCTGAAAAAAAGGTTAACTAATATAATTTTGTAATTTGATATTAAAGCCAGTTTTTTTTCTAAAATTACTCAAAAATAGAAAGGGCTTGAAAAGACCTCAGAAATGGCACCTACCGTGTTTTTACTATAGCAATAATTTCTTAAAACAACAGGGCACAAAGGTTACTTAGTCTATATCTACATTTTTAAAATATCTGTAACATCAAACGCACCACTTTACCCATTGTGGCTGTGCAGTTCTGTAGCATCAAGGACACTTGCTTTGTTGCTATACAACCATCACTACCTTCTAGTCCCAAAGATTTTTCATCTTCCCAAATTAAAATTTTGCATCCATTACATATGAATCCCTTATTTTCCTTTATCTAACTCCTGCTTATACCAAGCATCATATATAAAAATTAATTCAAAATGAGTTTTAGACCTCAATGTAATTCATAAAACATTTCAAAGAAAATATAGGAGAAATTCTTTGTAACCTTGGGTAAACAGTTCTGAGACATGACACTACAAGTATTATTCATATCAGAACAAACATAGATTACATTTAATAAAAAATTAAAATTTATTCTCTTTGAAAAGTACTGCAAGGTAATTAAAAGGGAAAAGATGGATAGAAACTACTTGTAACTATATATCTTATAAAACTTGAAACTAAAAAATATGAAGAGCTCTGAAAAACCCTAAAAAGAAAAATATAAACATCAAAATATGTGTGTGAAAGATTTCAAAAGATATTTCACCTAAGAACATATATGGATGGTAAATGAAAAGATGTGCACCCTCATTAGACATTTAGAAAATGCAAATTAAAAACCACAAGACAACTACAGAGCCATTAGAATCACAAAAAATAAAAAGACTGACAGCACCAAGAATTGGCTGGACTATACTGCTAATTGGGAATATAGAATGGTATAACACTTAATAAAACTGTCTAGCACTTGTAGGCATTACCCAGGGGAAATGAAAGTATATTCTGAAATATTAGGAAACTGAATTACATATTTCTAAATCAATAGGGAATTTCATAAAACAATGAAAATGAATATATAACACATCAAAATGTGTGGGATGCAGCTAAAATGGTATAAAGAGAAACATTTGTGAGACTAAATATCTATACAAAAAGAAGTTTCAAATCAATGACTTTAGGTTTCACCTTAAGAAACTAGCAAATTAAATGCAAAGCAAGAAGAAAATGGGAAACAATAAAGATCAAAGTGAAAAAAAATCAATGATTAAGAAAATAGGAAACAGTTGGGAAAAGGCAATGAAAATAGAAGCTCGCTCTTTGAGAAGATCAATAAATTCATAGATGTCTTGTAAGAATGATCAGGAAGAAAAGAGAGAAGACACTAATCACCAATATCAGGAACAAGAGAAGGGACAGCACTACAGACAATACAGACATTAAAAGTACAATAGCAGAATACTACGAACAACTGTATATATACCCTGTATCTGACAACTTAGATGAGATAGACAAATCCTTGAAAGACAAAGGAAAACTACAAAACCTTAAGCAGTAAAAATATATCTGAACAGTCCCATGTCTATCAAATAACTGAATTTTTAGTAAAACAAACAAATTATCAAACAAAAAAAATCTTTCTCAAGTTGGAAACGGGGAGGCAGTCAGACAGACTCCCACATGCACCCGACCGGGATCCACCTGGCATGCCCACCAAGGGGTAATGCTCTGCCCATCTGGGGCGTTTGCTCTATTGCAACCAGAGCCATTCTAGCGCCTGAGACAGAGGTCATGGAGCGTCCTCAGCGCCCGGGCCAACTTTGCTCCAATGGAGCCTTGACTGCAGGAGGGGAAGAGAGAGACAGAGAGGAAGGAGAGGGGGAGGGGTGGAGAAGCAGATGGGCGCTTCTCCTGTGTGCCCTGGCCAGGAATCGAACCTGGGACTCCTGCACGCCAGGGCAACGCTCTACCACTGAGCCAACTGACCAGGGCCCAAAAAAATCTTTGCACAAAGAAAACTCCAGGTTAAGACTAAGATGTCTTCAGTGGTGAATTCAATCAAACATTTAAATAAAAAACAATACCAATTTTACACAAATTCTTGAGAAAATTGAAGACAAGGAAATATTTCCCAACATATTCTTTTCACCCAGAATTACCTATATTCAAGAACAAGAGAAAGACATTATATGGAAAATATTTAATGTAACTAATATTAACAGACTGAAAAAGAGAAAACATATGATCATCCAAACAGGTTTCACATAAAAGCATTTTACAAAATCTATCACTCATTCATTATAAAATCTTATAGCAAATGAGAAATAATAAAGACTTTTTTTCAACCTCACAAACAGCATCTATGGAAAACTACAGTTAACATCATATTTAATGACAAAAGGCTGAAAAATTTTCCTATAAAATCAAGACTTTTATGTTCATTCTTACCACTTCTACCTAACACAATACTGGGGGTTATAGACTGTATAATAAGGCAACAAAAATAAACAAAGGTCTTCATGATGAGAAAAAAAATAAAACAAAGCTTTTATTTCCTCCTTAGACATTCCTATAGAATCAACTAAAAAACTACTAGAACTAATAAGTGAATTTAGCAAGACTCAAGTTATAAAGCCTATATATATAATATATAATATATAAAATTTAAAGGAAACCATTATTATATACAATAGAATAAATATATTAAATACTCAAGAATAAAATTCACAAACATTTTGTGAGAACTGAACATTGGAAAGTACAAAACATTGCCAAATTTAATTAAAGAAGATGTTAAAAAAAATGGGTTAATATATCATGATCTAAAATTGAAAGATGTAGTATTATTAAAATATCAGTACTTTCCAAAGTCATCTATAGATTCTTAATCAAAATCCTAGAAGAAATATGGTAGAAATTGAAAGTTAAAGCCTAAGATTCATATAAAAATGCAAAAAACCTAAACTAGCCAAAACATTGAAAACAAGGAAAAGAGTTGGAGGACTAGCACTGCCTGACTTCAAATCCTCTTATAAAGCCACAGAAATCAAGAGAGTGTGATACCAGCATCAAGAGAGACAAACAGGTCAAGGACACAGTGACAGTGAGCTCACACATATGTGGAGAATCAATTCTTGAGCAACCGTTCAAAGGCAAGTCAACAGATTGTAAAGGATTTTTTTCCCCAACAAAGGGTACTGGAACTATTGTATATTCATTGTTAAAAGATGAACTTGGATCTATTTCTTGTTTCCTACATATAAATGAACGCAAAACAGATCATACACCTAAATGTGAAACCTAAAACTGGAAAAATTACTTATAAAAATATAAAGAAAATCTTTATGACCTTGGTTTATGCAAAAATTTTGTAGACATCACACCAAAAGTAAAATCTATAAAAGAATAAATTGATACATCAGAGTTCATCAAAATGCAAAACACCTCTCTGATAGATACAGTTAAGGGAATGATAAAAACAAGCCCTATTGGGAGAATGGCTTTATAAGAAACACATTTGATATATCCAGAGTATATAATAACCCTTAAAATTTAATAGTAAGAAAACAAACAGCCTAATTAAAAATACTGGCAAACGTTTGAATACTTGCCCAGAGAAGCTACCTGGGGGGAGAATTAATGCATGAGGGATGGTCCCCATCATTCGTCATTAGGGAAATGCATTTTGAAACCACAGTGAGACTACAACCCTATTAAAATGTCTAAAATTAAAAAATACTAATCATGCAAAATATTTATGAGACTGTGGACTTACAGGAATTTTGATGCCCTGTTGTTGGGAATATAAAATAGTGACATTTTGGAAGAGTTGGCAGTTTTTTACATTTTCCGATACCCTCATCACATGATTCAGCTCATCTAAAAGTGAAAGCATATGTGTGTTCCATGTCTACAAAGAGCATAGTAGCTCTATCTCACAGTGGAATAGCCCAAAATCAGATAGAAACAAACATCTACCAATAGGTGAGTGAGTCAACATGTGGCAGTTAATTCCCACAATAGGCTACATTCAGCTGTAAAAAGTAACGATATAGCAACAGGAGCAGATCTCTCAAAATACCAGTCACGATCAAACAAGCCCGACTGAGGAGTATGTACTGTTTGGCTCCAATTACAGTACATACCATTCTAGAAAATGTGTGTGTGTGGGGGGGGCAGAGTGGGGGTAAGAGCCAGGGCAGGTGGAGGAAGTTGTCACAAAGGGCACAAGGACCTTTTGGGAGTGATGTGTCTGCTCATCTCCTTGCCCACGACGGTTTCCCGAGGATACACACACGTTGAAACTTCCAAGTGTGTGCTCTCCAGGCATGTGCAGCTTAGTGTATGCCAGTTACAGCTCAGTCGACCCAAGACGAGCCCGGCCAAACCAACAGCTCTGCTCATTTGCTTTTTTTATGGATAAGACATAGGCAGTAAAATATGGGCGGATTGGGAGAACCTGAAATCGTTACCAAGATCAGCAAAGCTTTCGGGATTGCACACAGGGTCCACGGACGTTCAGCTCCTCCTACATTGTGTGATTACATATACTGTAAACTTTTTTTAATCAAGTGAGAGGCAGGGGGGCAGACTCCCACAAGCACCCTGACTGGGATCCACCAGGCAACCCCTGTCTGGGGCTGATGTTCTGCCCATCTGGGGTCATTGCTCCGTTGCTCCACAACTGAGCTATTTTAGCACCTGAGGTGAGGCCATGGAGTCATCCTCAACACCCAGGGCCAACATGTTCATTCCAGCCATGGCTGTGGGAGGAGAAGAGAGAGAGAGAGAGAGAGAGAGAAGGAGTAGGTGTGGGGGGGGGGAAGCAGATGGTTGTTTCTCCTGTGTACTCTGACTGGGAATCGAACCTGGGACTTCCACACGGTGGGTCAATGCTCTACCACTGATCCATCTGGCCAGGGCACATTGTAATCTTTTATATGTATAAAATTACACACACACACACACACATATATATCACCAGTCCTTGTACACAATTCCGTTGATCTGCATTTTACAATGACGTATATGCGTGTGTGTGTGTGTGTATGTGTGTGTGACACACGGATGACACAGTGGATCTCAGATGAAGAGACAAGAACAATTAAAAGTTATCTCACCTGAGCAAATGATAATAATAATGTGCTGTGAACTAGTAAGTAAGAGTAATTCAATTCTTTGTGTCTGATATGAAAAATAAACAAGTAAAATCACTGGTGTTTAAATCCACTGGTGATTTCCCAGTAGCTTAATTTAAAAATCAAAATTAGCATACAAATCTAAGCGGATGGGGGTATTTTAATTTGGAAACATTACATCCATATCTACCTAAAGAGTTACATTACTCTAAAGTGAAATGCCCGATCACAGGAGGAAACGTTTGTTTCCAGCGACTGTCTCGGTGAGAACTGAACAAGGGGTGAGCTACAGCGCTCACGCCGCAGCCACCGGAAACGTCTGAGCTACAGCGCTCACGCCGCAGCCACCGGAAACGTCCAGGCTCTCCGTGTAAGCTCCTCGAGAGCAGAGGGGTCCAGACAAACAGCTTTTCTTCTCGAACACTCCATCTGGCTGGTTAACACAAGTTATCGATTCTGGGATTTACAGTCACCAAATACTTCCTTAATTAAGAGCTCTGGGCTATTGACTCTTTCCATTGCCTCTGTGTCCCTTCCTTCATCCCGAGTAAAATGAAAAGTGCTCTCTACCATTTTTCAACCCATCTCAGGGGAAGCAGCTTCAATTTACTATAAAAATGGCAAAGCTCGCTAGTGACCACATCTTCAAGGGGACACCAACCTGCTCCCAACAGCTCTTGTCTATGTTTCCAGGGTCAAGCTATACCTACAACTGGATTTCTAGGCCCAGCCTGTAGCCCCCTTGGGACTATGGGACGTTTCTGGTGACACCCATGGGTTGAGTCAGCGCGACAAGCCAGCCGGGCTCAGACACTGTTCTGAGTTTTCATATTTTTGTATCCACTCTAGACAACTGTACATGCTGGTAGATATTTTTCTAAAGCACATCAAAATAGTTAGAGAAAATCAGTCTAGATAGCATTGCTAATATTGTTAAAAAATAAGTATTTTGGAAGTTAGCCTGCATCCTTCAGCCCTTTAGAATCAACCTTACACCAGTTTTCTTTTTTTGTTTGTTTGTTTTTTGTATTTTTCCAAAGTTAGAAGCAGGGAGGCAGTCAGACTCCCACATACGCCTGACCGGGATCCATCCGGCACGCCCACCAGGGGGCAATGCTCTGCCTATCTGGGCCATTGCTCTGTTGCATCCAGAGCCATTCTAGCGCCTGAGGCAGAGGCCACAGAGCCATCCCCAGCGCCAGGGCCAACTTTGCTCCAATGAAGCCTTGGCTGCCCGAGGGGAACAGAGAGAGAGGAAGGAGAGGGGGAGGGGTGGAGAGCAGATGCTTCTCCTGTGTGCCCTGGCCGGGAATCAAACCCGAGACTCCTGCACACCAGGCTGACGCTCTACCACTGAGCCAACTGGCCAGTGCCAACCTTATGCTAGTTTTAAATACTATTTCCGTCAGAAAAGAATCATATTTGAAAAGAGGAAGCCAAAGTTCAACTGTACACAGTTTTAAATTGGTTGAAAACCTTATTCTCAGGCAGTCTAAACCTATGGAAACCTTTTCAAACACCCACTATGATGAAAACAAGGTCCGTATATAAACCGATGATGACTTGTGAGATGTCTACTGGACAAAGAGCATGTCCACAGCTCAGTGAAACAGAAACCACTGACTCAGGGGGTCACTCTCAGCAGGAGGTCAGAACTCCTTAACCACCGACTGAGTAATGTTAACACCCAAAGCACAGTTACACACTCAGGTCCTCTGAATAAGAAAGGTCAACAGAGCCGAGAAGGAAAAGGAAGCTGGCACCATTGGAACTGCAGTATTGTTCAAGTTATGCCAGTGAGGGCAAAAAACTTATAAGAGAAGACAACTCAAATACATGAATCACAGCATAGAAAGAATTTTTAAAGCAGCAATATTCAAATGCTCCCAGGGATTATGAGTCAGATAAAATTGTCATGCCGTATTTTTATGTCATGTTTTGTGTGGTACATTTTCCTAAAGGCTAATCCTAAAGCAATATGTTTCTGCTTTTATCAATTTGCCTGAGAATGGAAAAGTACCAGTGATTTTAGAAAGTTTAAACCTCTTTTAATATTTGTGTGATATTATATGGGCTATAATCACACATGAAGCTACCTCCTAATGAGTTTCTGAGAACTGCTTTTGCCGGCCGTCTCTGGCACTAATACTGCAAGAGATTAGAAATACCTTCCTTAGAAAAGAGTTCTCTCTTTGTCCACAGAGATCCAACAGGTCCGTTAAACATGCAGAAAAGGAGTTGTAGTAAATCATTGATATTCCTGTTAATTGCCCAAGGTTCTAATCACACATTAAAAGCATCCACCTGGAACACTGAGGCCTCTGGTTCCAAACCCCAGGCTCCCCCGGTCAAGGCACATGTGGGAGTTAATGCTTCCTGCTCCTTCCCACTTCTTTTTCTCTCTCTTTCTCTCTCTCTCTCCTCTCTAAAAATGAGTAAAGAAAAATCTGAAAAACAAATGCCGATCCCCCAAATAACAAGCTCCACAGCCACGTGTCTGTCACAAGCCCCGTGTCCTGAACGGAGGAGGGAATACCTGAGCTCAGGCTCTGCACCTGCTCCTGCGCACTCAGTGACAGGGGCTGCGACTTCTGCTGGGTGTCAGGACAGTGGTGGCCGACTGTGACCAGAGCCACCTGTACAGTGAGGAGGCAGTGAACGCGCTTGACGGCACCGTTTCTCCGTGTTGCGTAGCACGGTTTCACGTTAGACATTTCACCTGCCTCCATCCATCATCACATCATTTTTTCTTGTATTCCTCTTAGATATTTCATTTCTCTTCTATAAACAATTTTTTTCCTGTGGTTAAAGCACCGTATTGCTTTCTGATCTAACAAGCACAGGACTGCAATCACAGTCACCTGCCGTGACACTGACTTTCCATCACATTTATATGCTTTGTTCCCTGAACGTAAAAAAAAATTAGGGCCACTTAAAAGCTGCATACTGATCAGAAGCAAAAAACAGATGAGGTATGAGTTCCGCTCCGACTAGCGATTTTCCATTCAGTCAGAATTACTCATCGCATCAGTCACTTCATCTGCCGCCTAAGTTCTTTTTCCTTTATGATGAAAAGTTTTTGTGGCTTTCCTTTTCCCCAAAGAGGACTAAGTGATTTGATTTTCTTCAGAGTTCGCAAAATCCCAGCAGGAAGATTTACTGAAAACTCATTGCTCAACAATTTTCGGGCTTCCGTGATGATTTCCCCGACGGCGGTCGCGTTGGGTTTCAACAGGCTCCGCGCGTGCCCGTGCCTGGGAGCTCGGAAGTGTTGACATCACGTGTGGGCGCGCCCTGGTCCCTGGGGCCGCTCCTCCTTTCTGACTCGTGGGCGGGGCCGGGAGAACCCAGGGGAGCTCACCCAGCTGGTCCCGGGGGTTCCCCACGGAGTGCAGACACTGGGAGGCGCTGTGCGTTGCTAGGCTTCATGGGGATGGACACGGCCATTGTCGTGGGCAGGCTCGGGGATGCTGACCACCCTGTGATGCCGCAGCAAACCTCCCCCCCCCCTGGGGAGAAAGAACTGTCCTTCAAATGGCCCCTGGAACTGCAGCAGATGCTCTGCTTGTTTGGTGCAGAGAGACTCTCCTGTCCTTCCTCCAGTCATCCAGAAGATTCTACGGAGCAGCCACTGCGCACACAAGGACCCAGCGCAGCCTGGGGTACAGCCGCCAGCCCCTTCAGGGACGGCCCTGTCTGCAGGGGAAGAGACTGTGAACCAGGGACCTGCAGACGCCTTCTGTGGGGGCCGAGCCAGCAGCAGGGGCCCAGGAGAGCAGGGACACACAGGCGCTCTGACACGGCAGCTGCTAGTTCCTCCTGGGGAGAGGACGGAGCCTGAGAAGGCTTCACAGAAGGGGTGACAGGTAACTGGGCCCTGAGACCCGAGAAGAATGGGCCGGATGGAGGAGAAAGAGCAGCGAGTGGGCCGTGGAGGGAGGGCGCGCCCCAGCCACAGAGAAAAGCTCAGAAAAGGCCCGGCCTGCCCGGGGACAGGGTGAGTCACAGGGGCCCCTGGGAGGAGGAGGCAGGGGTGGCCCCTCTGGCTCAGTGTCCACCACCCTCGTACCCATAACAAGGACACTGCCTTCAGGTGGTGGCCCGAGACAATCAAACGGTCTGGATAAGAAAGCTCACACTTGGTACAAGGCTACTATTTCTATTAATACGTATGTGTGTGTGCGTGAATATAGGTGTGAATGTATCTAAAATCTGCCACTGAACTTCCCAAGTACGGAGGCTAGCTCCTCTGTTACTGGAAAAAGAAGTTAATGGTTCTGCAGACAGGCCACAAGCAGCGTTTGATTTTCCTGCTGGTGAAACAACCCGTTCGTTTGTGGGAAGGCGGTGTGTGAGTGAGTGCTGGGGGCGGAGGGCTGGGGGGGTGTCGGGCTTAGCAGGCCGGAGGTCCGGTACCTCGTTGCCTTATCCATGGTCCATCCCACCACTGAATAGCTGTAGTTCTCAGAAACTGCCTCTCTGTAGCTTTTATCCATCAACCAAGTCCTCCCAGACCCAGCAGTTCTCCGGACTGGGGAGCTGATCACGCCCTGTGTCATCCACTTTTCCAAGCTTTACAAGCATGTTCTCCAGGTGATGTGGGATGTGCCTGGCCGCAGCCTGGCATTCGCTGTGGAAGTGGTACCGGCTACGACGCTGTCCTTTGAAATCACAGAGTCCGGCCCGAATGGGTGGTGGCAATGGAACCTTATTTATTTATGAACACGTTTCTGTACTTATAACATGGTTTTCTCCTATCTTAGATTGCTGCAGTACCTTTTTGTAAAATAATGACCTTCAACATTGTTCCTGCTAAATATCAACCTGCTGTTTGAGCCCAAAATTCCAGCTATAAAGGTCTAGCTGAATTCTGAATACCAAGTTTGTCACCCAGAGGATACATTGTTTGTTCTGCTTCTCAGAGTCAAGTCTCAGAAACATTCTTTCTCTCTTTTCATACAAGCAGACAAAGAGTTTGAAACAAAGAACAGAACATGCCACTAGACACTTCCCTCCGTTTCAACTGCGCAGTCATATTTAAATGAAGTTACTCCAGGACCTTTCGTTCCACCTAACAAAACTCTTGTTCTATGGAAGACGGGAGTGGGTGCACGGGATTAAGCTGGCACTGCATTGGTTAGCACAGGCAGTTAGCTAGTTATTAAGGGAGGAAAAGGTAGTTGGAAGAAAGAGCCAAAATATTAAAGTTGGCCCTGGCTGGTGGCTCAGTGGATAGTGTTGACCTGGCGTGCGGATGTCCTGGGTTCAATCCTTGGTCAGGGCACACAGGAGAAGCGACCATCTGCTTCTCTCCTCCTTCTCCCTCCTCTTTTCTCCCTCTTTCTCTCCCATAGCCAGTGGCTTTATTGGCTTGAACATGGCCCCAGGCACTAAGAATAGCTCAGCTGGTCTAAGAGCATCAGCCTCAGGCACTAAGAATAGCTCGGTTGATTCGAGCATTGGTCCAAGATGAGGTTGCCAGGTGGATCTGGGTTGGGCTGCATGTGGGAGTCTGTCTCACAATCTCTCCTCTCATGTTACAAAAATGAATAAATAAATTTTATTAAAACTAGAGCACTCTAAAACCATTTCTTTGATAGTCTGTTCCACAATTTTCCAGGAATCAATGTCAAGTCACCAGGTGGTAAAGCTTCTGTGAAACAGGAAGAACACTTATCGCTGTTCAGCCTTCACCGTCCTTCTCAACATCTGGGCATCATCGAGGAGGACAGACAAAAGTATCTCACCTCTTCTGTAAATCTCTCAAGACCCTGCTAAGTAAACGATCCACACCGACTGATTTGAGCTCTTTATGGGGCAGAGTAGCTTACTGATGCGACATCAGACTCAGAAGAAATGTTGGAAGCCTGGTTTCACCACTTTCTAGGACAAACACTTAGACCTACTTAAACTTCAATGTCTCCAGCTACACAATGGGATTAATGATAGTAATTATAGCATAGGTTTATTGTGAAAAAGAAATGGGGTCATCCTTGTAAAGCACTTAACCCAATTCCTAGCTACCGCAGGCTCTCAAAATACCCGCTCTTATTTCAAGCAGCTAAATGTTCTTTGACTTTTTATCTTTTCACTTGAATAGAGTTTTTGTTACCTTTGAAATGTTTGTTTTACTTTATTTTTTTTTTTTTTTTTTAAATTTTTTTTTTTTTAAATGTTTTTTTTTTTTTTTTTTAATTTTTATTTATTCATTTTAGAGAGGAGAGAGAGGGAGAGAGAGAGAGAGAGAGGAGAGAGAGACAGGGGGGAGGAGCTGGAAGCATCAACTCCCATATGTGCCTTGACCAGGCAAGCCCAGGGTTTCGAACCAGCGACCTCAGCATTTCCAGGTCGACGCTTTATCCACTGCGCCACCACAGGTCAGGCTGTTTTACTTTATTTTAATTATTTATTCTTTTCTTTTTTTACAGATAACAGAAATAAGTAAGTTGAATAGCACTGATTTCCTTTTCTTTTTTTTAATTTAGGTATAATTGAAATAATATTATACTCATTATTTTTCTTAAGTATCCATTAACATTACACCATCAGTCCTACACAGTGGGCTTAACTCATTCTCAGGTCTCATGAAAAGTGCATAGGACGTAGCATATGCTTGCGATCATCTCCTCCGTTCGTTCATGTTATAAACAACGTAAACCATATCTCCCTTCTTGCTCCCACTCTACATGGATTTTTATAGCTTTCTATCTTTCTTCACACGTGGCCTGGGCTACCTGCCATCTGCTTCAGCATTTGTACTTCCTCTTTCAAAACGTGAACTCGTTAGGCAGCATCTAAATTGGTTTTGTTAATACAATATATCCCACTGTTTGTCTTTCCTAATATTATCCCTTGTGAGTGACTAGTTAGAATTCCTCCCTCCCGGACCCTGTGTCAAAGGCCTCTGCATTGCTTGAGCCCAGCTTCCTCTCTCTGGCCCCACCTCCTCTCTCTGGCCCCACCTCCTCTCTCTCTGGCTCCACCTCCTCTAACTCTGGTCCCACCTCCTCTCTCTGGCCCCACCTCCCTCTCTCTCTGGCTCCACCTCCTCTAACTCTGGTCCCACCTCCTCTCTCTGGCCCCGCCTCCTCTAAGTCTGGCCCCGCCTCCTCTCGGGCCTCGGAGCCAGTGCCCCTGCCAGCCCAGGCCTGTGTCTGGTGACATTGCATTTCTTCCCCTGCTGGCTGATACCTTCATAACGAGGGGCTTACTGTTCCGTTTCCCATGCTGCGACTCAGCCTACAATAGGCAGTCCCATTGGGGGTTCCCCTACCTTTTTTTTTTTAGAAGGTATTGTCAACAAGTTAAATAAAAAATTTAGCATATTTTAGCAGAAAACATTCAGACATTTGCTCATTCAATAAATATTAAACTACAGTAATCAATACTATATTGTATATTTGAAAGTTGCTAAGAGAATACATCTTAAAAGTTCTCATAAAGAAAAAAATGCAACTGTGTGAGGTATATTTTAATTTATTATGGAGATTATTATATTTATACATTAATACATACATAGATCAACTCATGAGATCTTTTTTTTTTTGTATTTTTTTTTTGTATTTTTCTGAAGCTGGAAATGGGGAAGCAGTCAGACAGACTCCCACATGCGCCCGACCGGGATCCACCCGGCAGGCCCACCAGGGGGCGATGCTCTGCCCATCTGGGGCATCACTCTGTTGCAACCAGAGCCACTCTAGTGCCTGAGGCAGAGGCCATGGAGCCATCCCCAGTTCCCAGGCCATCTTTTGCTCCAATGGAGCCTCAGCTGCGGGAGGGGAAGAGAGACAGAGAGGAAGGAGAGGGGGAGGGGTGGAGAAGCAGATGAGCACCTCTCCTGTGTGCCCTGGCCGGAAATCAAACCTGGGACTTCTGCACACCAGGCCGATGCTCTACCACTGAGCCAACCATCCAGGGCCAACTCATGAGATCTTATACCTTAAATTTATACAATCCTATATGTTAGTTTCATCTCAATAAAACCAGAACATTAAATATCTTAATAATTAATGTATAAATAAATATTGACTGAACCCCTAGGACATCTAGAGATTGCTGTGCCAGGCTCCTGACCTCTGTTAGGAAAGGGTGACCCAGGTGCCTGTCCACCTAGAAACTGCAGTCTGACCTGTAAGAGTTACAAATGCTCATCCAGTCCAGACTGAACGGACCCTGAGATGTGCCCTCTTTGGCTCACACAGAGCTTTAAAAATTGAAGCCACTATTCCAAAATTCAAGAATTTCACATTGAAATCCATATGGGGCTGTCCCTGGAAAAACTGGAATATCTAGCGACTCGACCCAAGGATGGCGTTTCCACAGGGCGAACACCGTCTAGGGACAAGCAGCAGCCACCCCGTCAGAGGGCACAACTGCTTCATGTACAGAAGATGTCTTCTGCAGGGGGGGTTCATCAACCACTTCCGGCCGGCCACCCCGCCTGCTCCACGGGACCTCCCTGAGCCCTGTGGCTCCCACATCCGTACTGCCTGTCCTACACCCGCACCTCCATTTCCCTGTCCGCTAGGACTCCTATGAATTATCTCTGCGATTCCTGCTCCCTTAGACTTGTGAATTATCTCAGCGTAAACCCAGGCCACCGCAGTCCATATGGCCCTTTGTGAAAAATTGGAAAAAGGCACCCTAGTCCACGTTCAATCCATCTGTTGCAAAATTGTTGTGAAAAATTGATTTTGTTAGAGCAAGATGCGTGTTTACTTTTTGCCAAAAATTTGTCATATTCCAATCTGTGAAGTCCGCTATGTGAACAGCGTCTGTGTCCGTGTGACACTGTTGGGCACGGCCCAGCCAGCACAACCTTGCGGCACGGCCCTGACACGCACCGTCTCGTCACCTGCGACACCACCAACGCCAATGCTTGCTGTCGTACACTAAGTGCCATGAAGGCCACAGTGCCCGGGGGGTATCTGCTCCTCTGACCATCTTCCCATGAGATAGATGTTCTTCTTGCTAACATCGGATCTCTGGCTGTTGTGCCCTGCGAGGGGCGCTGCACGCGCTCTCTGAATAACCAGCAGCCGACTTCCACTACGTCCCGGTCTGTTTTCTTGAGATCACAGTAAGAGAGTTTGTTGCTCTGGTTTACAGGCATACGGAGCCCTGTCTATGCTGTTCCTCCTTTTACTCATGTGCAGAAAGGGATGGGTACCTTCTTCAAGTACAGGAGGATGAGTTACTCTCCCCCCCAAGTCTTCTCTTTCTCTGCTCCTTCTTATAAAAAATAAAGCAAATAAAATGCCACATCAAACATACTTCTGAAAAAAAAATATATATATGTGTATATTATAAGCTATACCACACCTTTGGTGATGGCGTTAGAGACAGCTCTCATGCTGCCCGTGGGTGGGTGAAACACCACAATGTTCTGTCCCTTTCAGATGTCACCTACCAGAAGCCACCACATTCATGTGAGCATGGCATCATCCTTCCTGGGAAACTATACTGCTCACAAAAATTAGGGGCTATTTCAAAAATGAATATGAAGCGATCAAAAAAAGAAGCATTATGCCTGGCCTGTGGTGGCACAGTGGATAAAGCGTCGACCTGGAAATGCTGAGTTCGCTGGTTCGAAACCCTGGGCTTGCCTGGTCAAGGCACATGTGGGAGTTGATGCTTCCAGCTCCTCCCCCCCTTCTCTCTCTCTGTCTCTTCTCTCTGTCTCTCCCTCTCCTCTCTAAAAATGAATAAATAAATAAATAATTAAAAAAGACCTTTCTTTAAAAAAAAAAAAGAAGCATTTGATTTTTTTTTTATTAAACAAGAACATCAGAAAAGCAAACGACAAGTCAAAGAGGTGCTTGATTATGTGAATGAGATGCAAAGCCAACTTTTATTTCATTGGTGGAAGCGCACTAGACGGGTAGTCAACCTTTTTATACCTACCGCCCACTTCTGTATCTCTGTTAGTAGTAAAATTTTCTAACCACCCACTGGTTCCACAGTAATGGTGATTTATAAAGTAGGGAAGTAACTTTACTTTATAAAATTTATAAAGCAGAGTTACTGCAAGTTAAAGCATATAATAATTACTTACCAAGTACTTTATGTAGGATTTTCACTAAGTTTGGCAGAATAAATCTTTATAAAACAACATATTATAGTTAAATCTATCTTTTTATTTATACTTTGGTTGCTCCGCTACCGCCCACTATGAAAGCTGGAGCGCCCCCTAGTGGGTGGTAGGGACCGGGTTGACCACCACTGCTCTAGACAAAAGGCTGAAAGTACTGGATGGAGTATCTGCACGTTCCCTGCTCCCCTCATTTTTGTAAGCAGTGTAAATCGTGAGGCAGATGCTCACACCAGGACCTGCTGACAATGCCAGTGCTCTCCCACCTCCTGAGCTTCCCAGCCAACAGAAGAGCTGAGAGCTGGGGGGGTGCAGTTAGCGCCTGGGAAAGGGTGCATAGAGTCCACAGACACGCCTCTCTCTAAGGGACAAGGCAGAGAGCTTGGGGTTCTCTGGGGCACAGCCTGGCCGGGCACAGCCTGGCCACGGAGGGGTGGGGGTGTTCCTGCCCTGGTTCCCCATGTCCCTGGGAAGTCAGTGGGAGCGTTCTCTGTCCCCCTGGGTCCCCAAAGGTCCCCATTCCTCCTACCAGGACAGCACCTTGGCGACTAGGTACCCCTCACCCCTAAACAATTCCCTCAGTGCCAGTGCCCGCTCCAGACAAGGCATATATATACAAGCACCCGGCATGGTGGGCAATCTCCAAATGTGAGCTGTTTCATCTAAACTCTGCATCATTTTATTTAAAAACGCTGTTTATGCCAACAAAGGAGAGCACACTCATTCTCAGAGTGAGATCAAACGCTTTACCACAGGGCAGTCTTTTGAGTGGAGTACAGACTGCAGAGAATCATTTTACAGAGTTCTGATTCTTTTCTCTGACTCAGTGGGGGTCTGGGGACCACCTTTCCCTCCTCCTGCTCCTGGGTGGTTTAAAGTCGGCCAGGCGTCCAGCCGGCTTCCCATGCCTTCAGATGCAGAGAGCTACACACACAGGAGACCCATGCCAGGCGGAGTGAGAGTGACAACCCTCCCAGGCTGAGGGACAGGGACATGAGGCTTTGGTACTAAAGCCGGAAAAGTCCTCGGTGAACTGGGCTGAGTTGGTCACCTTAGAGACTAGACTCGAACCAGGATAGCAATCCAACCACCTGCCTTGGGGTCCTCTGAGCAAAGGTGCCCATTGATCACGCGGGGACCCTAGATGCCACAGGAGCTGAGCAAGGACCGTGATGACACGTGTGGATCGCCCCCATGTGTGGAATGCCTGGTGGCAACCAGGAGTATTGGGAATACTCAAAACAAGCTCTGAACTTGGATTGTGCCATCGCCTAACATTTAATTCTGTATTTCATAAAACAACAGAAAATGCACATCAAAACTTTTTAAAAGTATAAAATATTCATATTACTCTATCTTCAACATTTTTTTTCCTGGAATTATGCCTCCACCCACTCTCAATGCCAATTTCAGTACACGTTCTGCCTAACGCTGTCCCCCCTCTCGGGAGCCTCAGGGGACGTTCGGGTAACAGGGAGCCTGGATCCGAACCGTCTCTCCAATGTTAGAAGCAAAGCCGCCCATCTGCTGCCCGTCACCGTGCCAACCACAGGGACAAGCTGATCAAGATTCACGCCGTGATGCCCGGTCCCTGCATGAAGGCGGGATGCCAAAAATTTTAAAATGATTGATGCCCGCCACCTCATGAAGACTGTCTCTCGCACTTAACTTCACCTGATTTAGGTGACACCGGGGAAGGACAGCAGGTGTGTGCGGGTGCAGAGCTGGAGTGACATTGCTGTAGCAAAGGTCAGACGGAGGGGTCCCCACCTCAGACCACTCCCCGGGAAGCTCCTGGGACCACAGCCTGGCTCGGTCAGCCCCGGGGTGCTCGGCCAGTTCCCGGAGACACCCAGCCCTGTGCTGCAGGGCGAGGCTCGCAAATGCAGCCTCGCTCAAAGGCGCTCTTGTGTCCAGGGATGCTGAAGTGTGGGAACCGCTGCTCCGGCCACTGCCCAGGCTGCGGCTGCTTGGATCAGGGACAGAACTTACACTCAGGAGGAGAGGTGAACGGTTTTCCTGCCTGTCGGGTCGAGGCTGCTAAAGGCTCCTGATCAGAGGTGTCCAATAAGAAAAACAACTCTTGACTTAAATGATGATTTCCAAAGCACACAGTGCTTTTTAAACCTTCCTCTTATAAATCCTGTTAGTGCAAACATTCAGTTCGTAAATTCTTACCTCTAAAAAGGGTCTCCAAATGTTGATTGGACATAACCCCTTTCAGCCACAAGATTTATAAACTCAACCTGGCAAATCATTTAGTAGGAACTGACCAAATATTTCTACTACAGACACCGCTTAACGCACCAGCCAGGAAGTGTTACCTGCTCTCCCCCTTCGAAGCGGGGCATCTGAGGTTGTGCTGTTTGCATCAATATTTAAAATGTTTTTGTCTGTAACAGAACGGGTGACCAGACAATTCGCCATCTTTCCCCACAGTTCAACACATTTGGGTCCCTTCCTTAGGCAAATGAGCTCGTTTATGAAAATGTACTGTTAACTCCATTCCATTAGCACATAATGAATAATCCAAGTAATTTTCAGACTTAATTGGCTTCTAGTGCGCTGTGTGGGTTTGGGAGGAGCAGAGACAGGGCGGAGGCTCTGGTCAGCCCTCGGGGCAGAACGGGCCACTGTCCTGAGGAGCTGGGCAGCTGCGGGACCCGTGGGTGGCTCCAACATCCTTACTCCTCTCCCCACACTGGCTGGGGACACGGGTCTCAGAACAACAAACTAACGACTTGGCACTAAGATGAGAAAAAGACATAGGAACTGAAAGGAATTCAGGGGAAATGAACCCGATCATTAGAAAGACAGATAAGAAAGATTTACGCTGAAGGGAGTGGAATTATAGACTGTTTTAAGGAAATGTGGGTGTATTAACTTTTAGGACAAAGTAACAAACCATTTCTTTATTTTTTTTTTAAGAGAAAACCTTTTAATCCATTGATGGAATGGCTATAAATTCAACCAAGTTAAGAAACAAAAACAACACTAATTTCCCCAGTCCTGAAACCATTGTGTTTTTAATTATAAGAATATGTTTATTTATAACTGACTGGAGGGTCTTAATTCCACTGGCAGTGAAATTTTATAATACAAAATAAATCACTTCTAATAACAAAATACTGCCATACAAAACTGCATATTAATGCATTACGCAACACATATATGCTTCCTTCTTTTTAAAGATTTATTGATTTTATTTTATTTTTTAGTGGGAGTAGAGAGAGAGAGAGTGAGAGAGAGAGAGAGAAGTGGTGGCAAGGAGAGGGAAGCATCAACTCATGGTAGTTGCTTCTCAATTGTGCCTTGACCAGGCAGGCATGGGTTTTGAACTGGCGACCTCAGCGTTCCAGGTCGATGCTTTATCCATTGCGCCACCACAGGTCAGGCCATTTATATTTCTTTATAAGGTATTATAAATGAGTTTTTAATCATTTTTTAAACTTTGAAGAAGATAAGTCTGAAAACTAATTTTAGTATAAACTTTTTTAAAAAGATACGGAGATGCACACGTTATAAGTAACAGTGTCCTGGGCTGGTGACCTGGAAGATGGAATGAAAGTCAGGGTTCTTCCTAACTCCACGGTCCTGAACATCCTCCAGGAGAGACAAAGGTATGTCTGCAACCACCACAGAGGACAGTAAGGCCAACGGGGAAATTGCTAAGGGACTGACTCGTGGCTTTTACACTTGTGTAACGGTTCCTGTGAACCCAGGACGTCAGAAGAGGCTAACCCTGTCAGCCTTTATTCTTCAAGTGGCTCACACTTCCGCCACTCCAAGTAAAGTGGGTGTAACACTCTAACAGGATCCTGTCTTGGTAAGTATTTATTAATGTAATAAATAATTCTAAAGTTTAAACCATTGTTCTGTACATTGGTTGGAAAAAAATGTAATGTTTTAAAGAAGTGTGAATAAAATAATATAGTTGGCAAAAATAAAATTCTTCCTGACCAGGCTTTCCCAGTAGAATATTAGCATATTTCTGAGAGAGGACAGTCTCTGAAAATGGTGACGCCATCTACCTGTGTAGTTCTGGGTAGGAAGCCATTCCTGGTGTCACTGACACCATTCAGAGTCAAATGTCCCAGTCCAGTGCTCAGCAGTTGAATTAGCATTGTAGAGAGACTGGCTGCTTCTGTTCTTTCTAATGAGGTTCTGCTTTGGTGAAGCCTCACAAACTGGCCCAGTGCTTCTTCAGTGTGTCCTGCATAAATACACATATTGCAGTCTGAATTACAGCTAACTTGTTTCTGTAAGTCAACAGCGGCCACGTTCTTGAGTTCTGAGTGAGTCCCTGTGGGGTAGAGCAGCAGAGGGCCCACGTGAGTCCCTGTGGGGTAGAGGGACCACGTGAGTCCCTGTGGGGTGGAGCAGCAGAGGGCCCACGTGAGTCCCTGTGGGGTAGAGCAGCAGAGGGACCACGTGAGTCCCTGTGGGGTAGAGGGACCACGTGAGTCCCTGTGGGGTAGAGGGACCACGTGAGTCCCTGTGGGGTGGAGCAGCAGAGGGCCCACGTGAGTCCCTGTGGGGTAGAGGGACCACGTGAGTCCCTGTGGGGTGGAGCAGCAGAGGGACCACGTGAGTCCCTGTGGGGTAGAGGGACCACGTGAGTCCCTGTGGGGTAGAGGGACCACGTGAGTCCCTGTGGGGTGGAGCAGCAGAGGGACCACGTGAATCCCTGTGGGGTGGAGCAGCAGAGGGACCACGTGAGTCCCTGTGGGGTGGAGCAGCAGAGGGCCCACGTGAGTCCCTGTGGGGTAGAGGGACCACGTGAGTCCCTGTGGGGTAGAGGGACCACGTGACCCTGTGGGGTAGAGGGACCACGTGAGTCCCTGTGGGGTAGAGGGCCCACGTGAGTCCCTGTGGGGTGGAGCAGCAGGGGCAGGGCCCACGTGAGTCCCTGTGGGGTGGAGCAGACGCAGGGCCCACGTCTCCACACCTTCCCGCTGGTCCTCAGCAGTCTCTCCACCATGGACTTATCTCGGAACATGGTCCCCGCCGTTCTCTCGGTTTTCCCTTTCCACGCAATTCCAGTATAATTTTCCATAGTGATGTAAGAAATGCAGAAACTAGTTCCTAACCAAAGGAAACATTAAAAGCCCTGGTGTTGACAAGGGCCCCGGGCTCGGACCTGCCAGGCGCCCTGGGATTTGTGTCACCCACACGGTCTCATGTCTTCTGCGCAGCTTCCCGAGGCACCGTGGGGATGCGTACTTTATGGCTGAGAAGGACTAATATTTAAATAAGTGAGGTAATGTGCTAAATCATAAACGGCCAGTACATGGTGGGCCCGGGCTTCCGACTCCTGACTCACTGATTAATTGGTTTACTCCAGAAATGAAGAGGTGTCCACTGTGTACCCCACACTCTGCCCGGCACTCATGACTCCGAGGACAGGTCCACACCACTGCGCCGCTTGCCGATTTATGATGTCGTCTGCCGCACGACACAGACATGGAGACTAGGGTGACTGCACTGTCACATCCAATAATGGTCAGGATGTCTTTAATATTATGAGGAGTCACTTTTGGCTTCTGATTATCAAAGAAATGTAATTATCTGTTAATTAAAGACATTCTTGCTTTAGCTTTACTTTCCAAGCAAACACAAAATGTGATGGTATAAAAAAATAAGAAAAAAGAAACAGTTTGGTTCTTGATTTTATAGATGGAATCCTTAGGTTTCCTCTTTACCGAGATGCAGAGCATGGCACCATGGAGACAACACTGTCCGTCAGTGACCTCAACCATTAATACCAGGAAGCTGTAATGAAGCCATCTTTTAAGACAAGGGACAATTATAGTTCACCCAGTTACAGAAGTGCTTAAAAAAAACCCCCATGAAATCCATGAAAGCGAAGTTTTGTAACATAAATAACCAATGGGAAGAGCCTGCTGTCAAGAGGAGAAGTGGAATTTGTTTTACCAAGACAAGGGAAAACCTTTTAAAAGTATCTGTGATACCCAACAAATATTTCTCCTCAGCAGAAAGGTCTGCTCCTATCTGTTTTCTATTTTTCTAATTAAAATTATATCCTTCCTGACACCCCTCTGAAAAAAAACAAAACTCAATAAACAAACAATGTAAATAGCATAGGGACAAGCCTGTTAACCTTGACGAGAGAGACTGTTCACTTGTTTTTTTAAAAATGACGGCCAAATGTGAATCACCTAATGCTAAGGCCGGGTGCTAGGGGGTCTCACATTCTCCACCCTCCCTGACCCTGCTCTTTGACGCTGAGGGGGACGTGGGCGAGTCCGTGGAACAAGCCACAGCAGTCCTGGGTGGCTCTTCCTGAGTCCCAGCCGAATCCACCCTGAGCCTCCCACAGGGACGGCAGAGGCGCACCCTTATCCTGGTTTTCCAGACCCAGTAAGAGGGACAGTCCGAAGGGTAACAGCAGACAACTTCTGCGGCTCTCCTGCTGGGCGGGGTGACTCGGCCTGACACCCAGAGGGGGAGGCTCTTCCGGGCTCCGTGCATTTGATCAATCACCATGTAATTTTATGAATATGAATCAGGAAGAACAACCATGAATATTTGTGTGTGTTCATCTTCATGGAAGGTGTGCGTGTGTGCGTGTGTGTTCAAGACAAGACACCACGGCGGGAGTAGAACACCATCAGACACGTGTGGAATGCAGGCTGTTGACATTTTCGGAAGCCTAAATGATCTCTAGAGCAGTTGCAAACCAGATACAAAGCTTCTGTTATTAAAACTGACACATCCAAAGCTGTTTCTTATGAAATCGTGTCCACAGAGAACTAGTGTAGGTTTCACCAATAAATAGCGTGTGCGCGCGCGCGCACACACACACACACACACACACACACAAGCTATATTATGAAACTATGACCGGGCTGGTCAGTTGGTCACTCGCTCCTGGCGCCTGTGAAACAGCTCTGACTCAGACTGGGCTGCAGTGAGTTCCCCGCCGGCTGCACCATCTGCTGCTGTCTCACCAGCAGAATAACAGTCTACGAGGAAAGTGGGTTTGGAGGTGGATCCCCATATGGGCACGATCCACGAACTGCCGCGTGTCACTGTGGATCAGCCCAACACCAAGCAAGTCTTGGGTTTTTTGGAAGAGCACATTGCACACCATTTTCTGGAAGTGCTCCCAACCTCAGATGCATGTCACGTTTGCATCGAAACATATGGTCTTCCACGTGCATCTAAAATCCCTGACGGAGACTGCCATTGGGGGGGGCCTGTCTTATCCTGCTTTTATGAGTCGATTGTCACTTAGAGAATCATCATGCTGGTGATTTGTAGCCATTATTTTTTATGAGAAAAGGGGAGATAGTGAGATAAACTTCTTCATGCGCCCTGACCGGGATCCACCTGGCAACCCATCTGGGGCCGATGCTCTAATCAATGGAGCTATCTTTAGAGCCTGAGGCTGATGCTGGGACCAATGGAGCCATCCTCAGCACCTAGGGCCAATGTGTGAACCAATAGAGCCACTGGCTGTGACAGGGGAAGAAGGAGAGAAAAAGAGAGGGAGGAAAAAGAAGCAGATGGCCGCTTTTCCTGTGTGCCCTGCCCTGGAATCGAACCTGGGACATCCATACACCGGGCCGACACTCTATCCACTGAGCCAGCTGTCCAGGGCCCTGGAGGCGTTACCTTAATTTCTAATGTAAAGTTGTTTTCAGTACACGTGGTCCTGTGAATAATACAATGGTAAATGACACCTTATTAGTTATTAGGTGGAATTACTCCACGGGGCATGAGACTGTAGTTGTCAGAGAAACGAGCAGACCCGAGAGCATCAGCCCCGGTGCTACTGCCCCTGTAGGGACGGACTCCACGGCTCGCCAGTGTCCTGAGAGTTGAGAGGGAGGTGGCCTGTTTGTGATGCCCTGCCCCCAGCCCATGCGCAGACACGCTGCCCGCCCTCCAAGCAGCCCTGCCCAGGGGGAGCTGGCTCTGAGGGTGTGAGGGAGGAGGAGAGTGTCTACGGCCACGTCTAAGGGCATCTTGTCTTTGCTGTTCCCCCACACGGAGGCACGTTCCGGGGACGTGAGTACAGTGCGTTCTCAAGGGAATAAGCGAGTTTGGTTTTGTGTTGGTTTGAGCAGTTGGCTTAAATGACATAGAGAGAAGAAGTTACAGATTTTGCTGGGATTTAACAAAATGTGCCCATATAGAAATCTGTCCTTATAAGGATCTCAAGTGGATTGTTCTGCTAACATTTTAAACAGAAACACAAAATGGGCATAGAAAGGTGAGCAGTTCCACCGGCACCAAGGAAGCGGTATCACCTCGTTCACGCCTGAGCTGACGAGAGGTCCCCGAGAGGAGCCCGCCGAGCTTGTCAGGACGCGTGCAAAACTCCCCTCATGCATCAGCCCCTTCTTCTCAGTCTGCTACTAAGGAAATGGACAGAAACCACAGCGTTCTCTTCCCAGCAGCCACACCGGTCCTTTCCAGAGGCCCTGCCGATGTGGGCCACACGCGGGAAGCTGCCAAGGTGGAGGCTTGAACTCCGAGGGTTCACTCGAAGCAAAGACATTAAGAAAACCACAATGCACTGTGGAGTGGGAGGAGACAGGACTGATTACAGCGACGAGCTTGCATCCTTTCCAAGTAATTAGGTATTGAGTCAACCTGCTGATTGCACATTGTGGGGGCTGCATGCGTCCCGCGATGGCTAACAAGAGGACTGATTGTTCATGATTCAAAGTGCATCTCTCCACTTGCTGAGGTGTTTTGCTTTTTTGTGTGTGTGACAGAGCAGAGAGAGACAGAGAGAAGTACAGAGAGGGACAGACAGATAGGAAGGGAGAGAGATGAGAAGCATCGATTCCTCATTGTGGTACCTTAGTTGTTCATTGATTGCTTTCTTATATGTGCCCTGCCTGGAGGGCTACAGCAGACCGAGTGACCCCTTGCTCAAGCCAGCGACCTTGGGCTCAAGCTGGTGAGCTTTGCTCAAACCAGATGAGCCTGCACTCAAGCCAGCGACCTCGGGGTTTCAAACCTGGGTCCTCTGCGTCCCAGTCCGACGCTCTATCCACTGTACCACCGCCTGGTCAGGCACTGAGGTTTTATTTAACCTCTAGGAATAAAGTTTTGTCAGATTATTCACAAAGGCCTTATAAATGTTTTGTTGGATTAGTCTAAGGCTCAATATATTTTTGATGGAAGCAATTATAAATGATAACTTAGAAAAATCACATTTCCTAACTATCTGTTGCTAGCTTATAGTAATGCAATTGATTTCTGTATGTTGGATTGTACTCAGCAAAGTTACAAATTCCCTTATGAATTTATATGACATCATTGTCTGTTCTTCTGGGCTTTCTACACGGTAGTTATATCAGCTGTGAGTAGAGACAGTTTTGTTTCTTCCTATTCCAGGGGTCAGGAACCTATGGCTCGCGAGCCAGATGTGGCTCTTTTGATGGCTGCATCTGGCTCGCAGACAAATCTTTAATAAAAAAAATAATGTTAAAAATATAAAACATTCTCATGTATTACAATCCATTCATTTCCTACCGCTCATGTTCATGTTTGCGGGTGGCTAGAGCCAATCACAGTTGTCATCTGGGACAACACCAAATTTTTATTGGATAATGCGTAATGTACACAGGTCATTGTATGGCTCTCAGGGAATTACATTTTAAAATTATGGCGTTCATGGCTCTCTCAGCCAAAAAGGTTCCCGACCTCTGTCCTATCCAATCACAATACTTTTTGTTATTCAAGTGTCATCATTATTATACTAAGTATAGTTATCTTTTTTCCTTAATCTTAAAGGGAAAGGTTGAGTATTTTGTCATATTCACTAGTATTTTAAATAGATCTTTTTAATTAGATTAATAAAATTCTCTTCTATTCCCAGTTTGAGTGTTTATGTATGTGTGCTTAATATTATTTAATAATTTTTAGCAACTACTGAGATCAGATAACTATGTTCTTCTGTTAATCTGGTGAACTACATTATTGATTATTCCATGTTAATCTAAACAAGTATATCTAGAATTAACCACATTGGGTGGGTCATGATCTGTTACATATATACATATATGAATTCCTAAATATGGTTTCTCAATATATTAAGTTGCAACTGTGGTCATAAAGGAGACTAAGCTATAACTGACTTTTCTCTACTGACCTTATTAACTGTAGAAATAAAGGTAATCAGAGTACCAGCTGGAGAACGACATCTCTGCAGTACTGAGAAACGTGTGCTGTTTGCGGAACTATTGGAATGGAAATTTGATACTTGAGTATCAGTAAGACTCACCAATGCCTATGACACTCTGTAGGCCTGATGTTTCTTAATCAAATGTAATTCCATTAACAGAGTATTCACAATATACTGGTCACTTTTGATAATTTATATTTTTCTTAATAAGTATATATGTCATACCAGTTTTTAGATTCACTGCATAAAATTGGTTTAATATCATTAATATCATTTTGATTTCTGAATTATCTCAGTGGTATATACCTTTTTATTGCTAATATTGTTTATTTGTATCTTTACTAATTTTTTTGTGAGTCAACCTATAAGACGTTTATCCATTTTCTTTGTCTTTTAAAAAACTAATCATTAGCTTAGTTGTCATCTTTATTTTACCTTTGTTTCCTTGGTTATTAATCTCTGATTTTATGTGGATTTAAAAATTATTTTTGAGGGGAGGCATCATTCTGTTTTTGTTTTTGTTTTTTCCTGGTTTCTAAGATCCTGGCTATCAAGCAGAAGTGACTGGTAGTCCGTACGGGACAGGAACATGTGAGGTGAGCCCCACAGTCCCCAGCCTGTGGCCTCGGAGAGTGTTAAGGCTGGGCCACAGGGAGAGACCCCAGACCAGGCCTGAAGAAGCTCCGAAACTGAGGACATGGAGCTGGGGGTTGAGGAAGACCAAGGCAGGGAGCATGGAGGTCCCCTGGGAGGATGGAGGCCCCAGGGCCCACGCAGGGCCTGGAACGGCACTGTCCCAGCTCCCGGGCTGGGACCCCCGATTCACACCCAGGCTGTGGGGCAGGCACAGGGGGACCCCTCAGTGGTGGGAAGGAAGGCGCCCTGGCCACACTGGCTCTGGTCCTGCTGGCCAAATTCACCTGTGACCAGGACTCCCAAGCAACGTAACTGTGCCCCCCCCAAAAGCTCACAAATATTTATAGAAAAATACCTTTCTTAAATCCAGAACTGAACAATGTATAAATCACAATATATAATGTCCAGTAAAGAATGATCAGCCATTCAAAAAAGCCAGAAAATAAAACCCATTATGAGAAGAAAACTTAGTCTATAGAAACTGATCTAGACCCGACACAAGGCAAAGACATTAAAACAGTCATCATAACGGCACTCCATATGTTCAGTGCATTCAGACATGGAAGATATAAAAAGAAATCTGACTTACAGGGTTGGAAATGATAATGTGTGAGATAAAAAATGCAGTGGATAGAATTACGGGCAGGGGGAACAGTGCAGCGGAAAATATTAACAAAGTCAGAAGCAACACAGCAATAGAAACTCTCCAACCTGCGAGCCGCAGAGATAAACAGGGAACCAGAATAAAAATGCAACCAAATAAACCAAAAGAAAAAGACAAACAGAAAGAAAACAAAGGAAAGGAGGGGTAATAGAAGGTGACACCTCGAGGGATCTTTATTTCGCCAGATGCCTACATTAGAGAAGAGGCTCTGAAATAAAGGACATTTTCCCACAATAAAAAGCTAACGAAAGAAGAGCAAATTAATCCAAAGTAGGGAGAGAATTAATCCAAAGTAGGGAGAGTGTTGCAGAAATTAATGACATGCAAACGTTTGCCTGTAAAGGGCTAAGTAATAATTGAATCTTTGTGAGTCTCATGTGGTCTCTGCTTGCATGTTCTTTTTCTTATTCTTTTTTATAACTCTTTAAAAATGTAAAAAGCATTTGCAGATACCAAGGCCCTACAAAAAAATGGATGGACTGATTTTTTCCCAGGCTGCAATCTGCCCCACAGATGACACAGAAAGCAGAAAAACGACAGGGAAATCAGTGAGATCAAAGACCGATTCTTTGAAATCAATTAGCATGATAAACCTTTAGAAAGAGAGAGAAGACATAAATGACAATATCAGCAATGACAGAGGGGACATCATTGTAGTCATGCAGACATTAAAAAGGTAATAGATCAATATTACAGGCCTTTTTACGTCGGTAAATTTGGAAACTTAGACAAGATGGCAGATTCTTTTAAAGACACAGTCTACTAAAGCTTGGTCAAGAAGAAAGAGACAGTGTGAACAAATCTTTTACTATAAATATTTATTGAAGAGATTACATTTGTAGTTAAAAGCCTTACAGTGAGTTCTACAAAACAGTTAGAGAAAAAATTATTTTGTTTTTATACAAAATTTTCCAGAAAATTAAAAAGGAGTAACTATTTCCCAACTCACTCAATGAAGTCAGTGTCACAATAGTATCAAACTGAGATAAAGACTTCACAAGAAAGCTATGGACCAATATTCCTCATAACCACAGATACAAAAATAACAAAACAGTGGTAAATGTTCAAATATTAGAAACAAACTGATTTAGAAAAATATATGAAAAGAATAATATATTATGGCAAAGTGGAATTTATTCCAGGTATGGAGAGTTGATGCTATGTTTAAAAAAAAATTATTCACTATATTAACTATATTGTCAACCTAAAAAAGAATTAATTAAGATTGGCCCTGGCCGGTTGGCTCAGCGGTAGAGCGTCGGCCTGGCGTGCGGGGAACCCGGGTTCGATTCCCGGCCAGGGCACATAGGAGAAGCGCCCATTTGCTTCTCCACCCCCCCCCCTTCCTCTCTGTCTCTCTCTTCCCCTCCCGCAGCCAAGGCTCCATTGGAGCAAAGATGGCCCGGACGCTGGGGATGGCTCCTTGGCCTCTGCCCCAGGCGCTAGAGTGGCTCTGGTCGCGGCAGAGCGACACCCCGGAGGGGCAGAGCATCGCCCCCTGGTGGGCAGAGTGTTGCCCCTGGTGGGCGTGCCGGGTGGATCCTGGTCGGGCGCATGCGGGAGTCTGTCTGACTGTCTCTCCCTGTTTCCAGCTTCAGAAAAATACAAAAAAAAAAAAAAAAGAATTAAGATTATATTAATAGACACACAAAAGGCATCTGAGAAGCATATAATATCCACTTCTGATAAACACTTCTCAGCAAGCTAGCAGGAGAAATTATCCTCCTCAACCCGATGAAGAGGGTCTACCAGACGGCCACAGCTCACACAGTACTTCTGGTGAGACTACAGGCTACACCAGGAACACTGTGGGGTCTGTTCTTGCCATGGTTATTCAGCATCGTACTGAAGGTTGTGGCCAATGCAATAAGTCACAATAAAGAAATAAAAGACATCCAGGTTGAGATAGAAGGAGAAACACCATATTCATTCAAAGACTTCATGATTATTTATGTAGACAATTCTATGACATCTACAAAAAGCTATAAGAAGTAATAAGTGAATTTAGCCAAGTTGGAAAATATAAATTCAATAAACAAAATTAATTGTCTTTCTATATATTATCAACAAACAGTTGGAAATTAATATTTTAAAAATACCATTTATTGTATCATTAAAAATGTGAAACACTTTAAATAAATTTGATAGAAGATGGGGAATGATGGTACACTGACCCCAAAGAACATCACTGAGAGAAAATGAAGAGGACTTGCATAGATGGAGAGAGTACTGTGTCTATGGGTTAGAAGACTCAGTATTGTTAAAATATCGATTCCCTCCAAGTACATCTACAGATTTATTGTAGTTCAAATCTAAATTGCAATAGGATTAATCAATTGACTGGTTGAGTTTAGAAATTAAAAGAGTGAGTCGAAAATACAAATGACCTAGAATATTTAAAACAAAGTTAGAGAGCTAACGAACGTCACCTGATTTCAAGACCAATCAGGCGTTCTGGCCACAGGAGGGAGGAAGACTGTCCACATGAAGACAGTGGATAAACAGACACAGTGAGAACAGGCTAAACACACAACAGTCGTATCCCTGTAAAAGCCACTCCCCTCTCACGAATGCCTACTTGTTTTCTACTGCTCTTTTAAAATTAGCACCTGCTCAGTATTGGAAGCATCAAGAAAGGACAGGGGGAGGGGGGAGGTTAGAATTCCAGCAATCGAGGCCAGCCCTCGCATTTTCTAGGTTTGATTTCAGGTATTGAAAATATAGGCTTCTTTTCCAAATTTAAATGGCACCACGACGGCATAATTTATCATTTTGAGAGAAAAACAAATGTTTAAATGTTGCTCACAAAGGCATACTTTACCCAATTGCTCTAAGTCATAGATGGTTTAAGAGAAAACAAGTTTTTTATAGCTTTGGGCGTCTCCACGCGTGGCTCTCTCAGGCGTGTGTGTGTGTGTGTGTGCGCGCGCGCGCGTGTGCACGCATGCACGTTGAGCAGGGAGCCCTCCGTTGAGTTGGAGCTGTTCAAACTGCTGACACGTCAAGGGGACAGACCAAGGGGACCCCTGACCCTGTCACCCCTGTGATGTCACCCCAGAAAGAGCATAGTTTAAACTTCAAGTAGGTCAGGTAAACAGATGCTGATCAAACACGGCATGCTGAATTTAAAACGTCAACATTTTTTGTTTTTTCCTGTGGAATAAACAAAATTAAACTTGCTCCATCATTTAAACTGCTGTGCTTCATTTTTATTATTTTTAATTTTATGTTGGGTAAGAAGTTTTTCATATGATAATGTCCACTTTAAATGTTTTCAAAAGCATCCGCACAGTAGTAGGACTAGACCACCACCAACCACCACATTGTCTGTCTCATAGTTCGGGATGTTTTCCCGCAATGTTTGCTTCTCAATGGCCATGCTGAGAGCCACCCGCCTGGCTCTCCCTGTCCCTGGAGGCTCCCCAAATATTTCTGCCTTCTGAGTCAGTCAGCTCGGTATTTCACCACATGAAAGGTGTACAGTGACCTGCGGATGTCAAGTTTTTGTTTCTACTTCTTGAAAAATTAAAAATTATTTTCTTAAAATAGCATTTTTAGCTATGGGCTTTTAAGTATGACAACTTTATATTTCTCTGTTCATAAGAGAACTTTGTTTATGTAGGTTTTGTACCTTTAAGCCAACTCCTATTCGTGATAAAAACACGGCTTACTGATTACGAAGTAGCTCCGGTAGAACTACTCAAGGTCATTGAAACTCTTGCCCAGCTGCTGGCGGGCTCCCTGAGCTGGACTGAGTGCCCGGAATCCACAGTGCCCTCTCTCCCATTTCTCTCTATCTCACAATTTGGAATATTTTTTCATCAAAGTATTGAGGCATCTCAGAATTGTCTTGTTCACGTATTTCCGTACTTTCTGTCTGAATCACCTGCCCTACGTCCCCACCCCACGCACCCCACACAGGCACACACACTCACATGGAAGCTAAATTAAGGGATCACTGCCAGGCGAACAGAGATTACTCGGTGACTGAACACATGACCTAGATTTAGCTGACAAAGACACTCAGAACATTTGGTGCCATTACGCTGTTTGTTCTGGCTCCATGACCGCACAGACATTGTGGTGGAAGTCAGAATTCGGATTAGGTGGGGTTTTTGGGAGCCCTGAACTGGTCAGTTCGTTTACTGGTGGAGCTAGACAGTAGGGCTGACTGACGTTGGATCACTTTGCTCAGAATCTTAGTGACGGGACCAGAACAGAACCCAATCACTTGGCTTCTGATCCAACAACCTTGTACTAAGAGTTAACTTGCTCCTTAGCATCTTCTCGAAAACAAAATAAAACTATGAGAGTTCCTGCTTTTTTTCCCTTTTTATTTGTTATAGCTAAGTATACCTTTTTAAATTTAAAAACCATTGTCATAAAGGATCTCACGTCCTGCCTTTCAGGTACATAAAGCAGTCAGCACCAGTCTCTTAGGATGCTCTAAGGAAATAGTGTCCCTTGGCCAAATAAATTTAAGCAGCATTGATTATTAGGTGGAGCACAGACATTATTAGTCTATTAGTGGCCCCAAAGTTCCACAGTAAAGATGCATGTGTAATTAAGAGTGTCCCCTCAGTCCACTACGGCGACCTCTTGCAGAACCCAATACCCTAGAAAACAAGCCCCGCCAAACACGTTAGGACACAGTGACTCAGCAATCTTTGGTTTAAACACATGCTAGGACACAGTGACTCAGCAATCTTTGACTGGTTTAAACACATGCTAGGACACAGTGACTCAGCAATCTTTGACTGGTTTAAACACATGCTAGGACACAGTGACTCAGCAATCTTTGACTGGTTTAAACACATGCTAGGACACAGTGACTCAGCAATCTTTGACTGCTTTAAAAACCTGTCACAAGTGTCAATCTTCAATAGTTTTTCTAAACTTTAACTTCTAGTCCTCCATACAATACTTATTTTCCTATTCTCGCTACTGAATTATGTTCTCATCATTAATATGTGGCTACATAGAATGTCTGTACGTGTGTCTGGCACAAGACCGGCAGAAAATAAAAGGCTGATTTCCTCTCTCTTTGCTCTTTGCATTGTTAAAAATTAAAAGAAAAAACAAAAATGAAAAAAATTGTTCTTTCCAATAGTGCAAGTTATGCTCAATTTATGCTTTCATTATTTTGATTCACGACGCTCACTCTTTGGTTTTCCAGTTAGGTATACTTAAACAGGTCCCTAGTATGTGCATTTATTCTGTTTCGTTTGAAAACAAGTGGCGAACAAAGCAATGGACTTTCGGCAATGCAAGACCGCCACTCAAAAGAAGCTCAAGGTCTACATGGTTGTGCTCAGGAATCTCCCACAAAGCATCTCTCTACTTCCTGGTCTCCACAGACACCTTTTCTTCTCTTTGGAGTCCTAAAGATAGCACTTAAGGAGAGTTACTCGTTCTTTAAAACCCTCCACTCCCACGACACTCTGCAGCCATGGCACCGGTCAGAGAGGGCCGAGCCCAGGAGGACTCTGCCCAGGTCAGGCCCCGCGAGGCTCTCGCTGCCCCCCGTGGGGTCCTCATGCTCCCTGCCCACCCGTTGCTGCCCGCTGGACTGCTGCTAGTGACCGAGGTCAGGGGTCTGCAACTCTGCTTTCGCTGGGTACGGGACATATTAACGAAAAAGCCAGGAAAAGAAAGGCAACTGACCTTTGAAAGACAGCACAGATAAATGATGAGTTTTCAAATTAAATTTTTGACAGCTATGAGATTTACTGAGAATTAGAATGAAAAGAACAAAATTAGAACAAAACAGGGTCCTGGTTTCTTAGAAGTGGCTTTCATCTTCAGTGAAGTATTCTCATCAGAACTTTGGCTTTTATGAGCTGGAAAGACACGCCCCTCCCCACTGGGCAGAGTGGAACTTGTAAACATCAGTCAAGTTCATAAGGCACATTCTTCCTACACAAGTTGGCTTTGTATTTCAAACAACTGATTAGAGAGAAAGAGAGAGAGAGAGTCAACTTGTTATGAACTGAATAATGTCCTCCCGAAATTGACAGGTTGAAGACCTAGACCCCAGCGATGGAACCTTTGGGAAGTATAGACAGTCATGAGGGCGGGGCCCTCGTGGTGGGAATAACGGCTTCATAAGAAGAGGAAGAGATAAAGGGATTGATTTCTCTCCGCCCTGTGAGGACACAGACAGAAGGTGGCCGTCTCTGAGCCAGAAAGAGGCCCCCTCACCAAGAACTGGCAAGGACCTGGATGGCTACCTCCAGAACTCTGAGATATCAACGTCTCTTCTTTAAGCCACCGAGCCTGTAATACTTTGTGAGAGCAACCCAAGCCGACTAATACAGACAGACAGATGGATAAAAGACAGGGAACTTCTCTTGTCTGTCTTTTAAACCACCTACTCCTTTATCTGTAAAAAAGCTGTGTTGATTTTGCAACCATGATGCAAGTATGAAATGCACAGGTTCGGTATTCTGTTAAAATTAGTTTTAAGTTTTTCCACTAAAGAGAAAGAAGGGGGATGTATAGTATTAATATGTCAGGAGTCCTATTTGCTCCTGTACTTTCAACCTCTGAGCAACTGTAGCCGGGGACCAGACTGAACTTCCCAGGCATCAAACATCACATCCTAGGGGAAACGACGAAAGATCTGCTAACAAATAAGGACCAGAAAAACCAAAGCTGGAGACTACAATTCCGCCATGACAACATGGACATCAGGTAGATGAATTATGGAACAGAGGGTGGGCGTGGCTCTCGGGATTTCAGCGACGAGTCACTCGTGTTCTAAACTGGGCACGAGAACTTGAAAACTAAAGGACCCAAATGCATCTTGCCCAGTAAATTGTGCAGCGTTCCCAAGCAAAGCTCCAGAGGATACTCATTTATAAAATTAGAGTCAGGTAGATAAACGATGTAGCCTCAGACACCAGGCGGACTCCTCCTACTGGTCAGTGTGTAGGTTGGCTGGACAAATCTAACGTTCATTTATGAAAAACCGAATCATCTTAAACGTGTTAAAATCCAGTCTTTTTTCCTCCTCTACATAAAAAAAGGTATGATTTAAAAGCTGCCATCTGTAAACTCAAGAATTTAGCTGCATGCAACAGGTGAAGCACATTTCTAGAGCTCACAATATTATAATGCTTATATTTACAATATTGAAGAAAGTAATAGGAAAGCACTGAGATAATTTGGGGGTATTTAATTTCTACCCAAACCCTCACTTTTTTTTCTCAATTTTATCTTTCTTCCTGTACGGACAAAACAAAATTCTATCAGCTGAACGAGACTAACTTGGAGGGTATTTTAAGTACTGAGAAATAAATAGTAGAAAGAGGCAGATTTATGTTCAGGCACTTATTCCGGGTGGTTGGGTACATGGGTTAGCCACCCCTAACCAACCAGACACATTATTCTATGAGGACTTTCCCTCGTAATTAAAATGGCTTTTCTACAGAAGTCCTGAAGCAGCTCCCATCACCCAGAAGCCCCCGGAGGTCGCCGTCCCTCTGGGCGCCCTGGCTGCACCCCCACGCCTGAGCCCTGCGCAGTCCGCCCAGACCTCCGTTCCGTGTCCTTCTCTGCAGTGTGAATTCAGTCTGGTTTCCACGTTGAAGTTGAAATTCTGAGTTACCGCAAACCCCCCTTTCATATGGAAGCTGGTTTTCTGTACAAAACCACACATTCCACGAGGCAGCCTGTATGTTCATGCGCCCCCCCCTTCGTGGCTAACGAATATAGCCACCGGGAAATTCTGTTTATTCTTCACAGTGAACTTAGTGACGCAGGAACAATGACAATGAGATAGTGTCTTTCATTTCTTTGTTTGGCTCCATTTTTTTTTTTTTTTAAGAAATAAGCAGCCTGACCAGGTGGTGGCACAGTGGATAGAGCACTGGACAGGGACACAGAGGACCCAGGTGTGAAACCCCGAGGTCACAGGCTTGAGCCCAGGCTCATTTGGCTTGAGCGTGGGGTTGCTGGCTTGAGCGTGCAATCATAGACATGACCCCAGGGTCGCTGTCTTCAGCCCAAAGTTCGCTGGCTTGAAGCCCAAGGTCGCTAGCTTGAGCCCAAGGGCCCACGGCTGTGCAGTAGCCCCCCAGTCAAGGCACATATGAGAAAGCAATCGGTAAACAACTAAAGTGCCACAATGAATTGATGTTTTTCATCTCTCTCCCTTCCTGACTGTCCCTAGCTGTCCCTCTCTCTGTCTCTCTCTGTCTCTGTCACACACACACAAAAGAACTAAGTCTAGGCATCAGCATTATTCACTTCTATTACATGAGTTAAAAAAATAATGATTTAAAAGACTTTTAAATGCATATGTATGTGTGTGTGCATGAACATAATTATTACAGATCAGTCAGTAAACACCGTGACGTACAATGACAGTCCAGCTGGGAAAGGGCCCCGGCCTCTCACTGGGTTTGCCAAGACGGCAAGGGCCCGCCCACTCTCTACCCACCCACGTCTCAGGGCTGGTTGTGACACTGGCCACCCGAGGAGATACGGGGGGCACACCCACTCCGAGAGGGGCCTCCCCTGTGCCACGCCCTGGGACGTGGGGACGCGGCGTGCTGGGGCGGGCCCGCGGCCGCTCGCGTGGGCTGCTGTGTCGTGTGTGACACAGGGCGCTGCCTTTTGCCCGTGGAGCCGGTGTCCCTAGCCGGCAGCCTGAAACAGCAGCCGGCAACCCCACTGGTTTGTGAGTGGGGTGACATCAGACCGGCCTGCGGCACACTGTGTGCCCCACCACGCCCAGGGTTGGCTCGGGGATGTAACTGACTGGCGCCCTGTGTCCTCAGGGACAGCCCTGGTGACACTGGCTAGGGCGGCATGCTGGGAGACAATATTAGAACAATTCCCTCTATTAGCGTCATCCCCTGACCTGTTAATTGGACAGTTCTTCCAATCAAATGTCTAGAGTTGCCGTCAGTTTCATAATATAGAAACCTGTCTTTTCAAATTCCACAGTAACGTTCAAATGAAAGAAATCCCAAACCTTTCTTCCTCCTGACTATACACTTAACCCAGGAAAAAAAAATGTCCCCAAGGATGAAAAAGGCATCCACTTTGGCAAGTGGGAGGCCAGAAGACAGAAGTTTGAAACATCAAAGTGAGCCCTCCAAAGGCACTTTCAGATGAAGAAAGGCCCCCTCCCGGGGCCTTATCTTAGAAAGCCACACTGGTGAGTGGGTCCTTTCAAGGATTACCGCAACATGTGAGGGACTGGCCTTCTCAGATGTGCTCTGAAATCCACACGAGAAAACGGCTGGGCGGCGGACATGCTTGGAAGATGCAAAGATGGGAAGGAAATGGGAGGAGAGGCTTAAAATGCAAAAACAAACAAACAAAAAAAAACCTGAGTTCAGACAGGCAGCCCCGCGTGGAAACACGAGCAGACAGGGGCAGGGCAGCTGGCTGTGGGTCTGCAGAGCGTGAGCACGGGAAACACCAGCAGACAGGGGCAGGACAGCTGGCTGTGGGTCTGCAGAGCGCGAGCAGGGGAAACACGAGCAGACAGGGGCGGGACAGCTGGCTGTGGGTCTGCAGAGCGCGAGCACGGGAAACACCAGCAGACAGGGGCGGGACAGCTGGCTGTGGGTCTGCAGAGCACGAGCACGGGAAACACCAGCAGACAGGGGCGGGACAGCTGGCTGTGGGTCTGCAGAGCGCGAGCACGGGAAACAGGAGCAGACAGGGGCAGGACAGCTGGCTGTGGGTTTGCAGAGCGCGAGCACGGGAAACACCAGCAGACAGGGGCAGGACAGCTGGCTGTGGGTCTGCAGAGCGCAAGCACGGGAAACACCAGCAGACAGGGGCAGGACAGCTGGCTGTGGGTCTGCAGAGCGCGAGCACAGGAAACAGGAGCAGACAGGGGCGGGACAGCTGGCTGTGGGTTTGCAGAGTGCGAGCTCGGCCCGTGCTCCGGCGCTCCGACGGGCAGCCATGCGAGGCAGAGGGAGCCACGAACCCGGAGGCATGCGTATGGTTTCGGAATATAAATCCCTTCTTTGCCAATACGGGAAGAGAATGTTCTAAAAACCACCTAGTTGCCCCCGTGTTCAAATATACACCTTCCTGAACATTTCCTTTTTTATAGTTAAGGTTAATTTTATTTTTGTTTATGTGGACCCATAATAAAATGAATGTTCCTCACTTAACAGGAACAAAGTAGCAATTAAGTGTTTGAAGTAAAAATCCTCGTCCCTTCCCGCCACCTCATTCCACGTGACCTGCACCTCCTGCCACTAACACAGCATCTGGGGCTCACCTTCCGGGCCTCTCTGCGTATTTGATATTGTTGCCTTTAAAAAAAATACAATGTATTATGTTCACTTAGTAGCGCACGTTCACATTGTTCTCCATCTTGCAGTGTGACTTCAATAAATTACCATGCCTGTACTGATGGGAGTTGTGGTTTTTCCCTAGTTTTTTCCTGCTCCAGAATAAAATGCTACATTTAATCTGCAATCTCTTTGCCGGGGCCTGTGGGTTCTGGGCGGTTCGGAACCTGCCGTCCTGACACCCCTATGCCAGCTCTGCCCCTGGGGCGGGGACCTTGCTGCGGGCCCAGGTCTCCGCCAGCCGGAGCCTCTGTGTGGCGTGCCCTGTCCCAAGGTCAGTCGCGTGTGCTGGCTCTGTGGCTCTCCCCTCCCCGCTCGCGGGCCACTTCCCGGGTCAGCTCCTCTAGAGCTCCTGAACCAAACCATCGAAGGAGCCGGAGTCAGCTGCTGTCACCCGTTTGCTTTAGGGGAGCCCGGAGTCAGCTGCTGTCACCCGTTTGCTTTAGCGGAGCCCGGAGTCAGCTGCTGTCACCCGTTTGCTTTAGTCCTCTTATTACTCCTCCTTCTCTGAAATGACCTTGTTTCTGTATTTGCTTACGTTCTCACTGCCTCCGCGTGCTGTAAGTGAAATCATTTCCTGGTGTCCCCGACGCTTTCTTTATGACCAAGTGTCTGCCACACAAGGATTCTCAATAGTGTTCTCTAAAATATTGGGTTAATATCGCGAGCACATCCTCCATTTGAAGCACAGCACATCTACACACATTTCCACAGGGGATGCACCTGGGGACTCGCTGTCCAAAACGGGTAACGTGAAGCATTTCTGGGTCCCTTCCAAGTGTACCCCAGAACAGGAAACAAGCTGTGATGGCAATTTACAGTCCACATCCCCTCCAGCCCGCAGGAGTGGCTCCTTCTCCCAAAGGCGATGTGTTTATCTATGCCAGTCTGATCGATTAAAAAAAAAAAAAAAAAAGATTTCATTTTTTGTAAATTAAAAAATTACCCTGAACTCAAGAATCTTTTTATATGTTTATTATATTTATGTTTCATCTACAAATTCTTCATTGCTAATTTTTTTTTCTATTCTTTCTTCTTTTGAGATTATAGAAATGTCATTTTTTTTCTTCTTTTACTGTACAGGATTGGCAATTTTTTGGTTAGTTTGTTTAGATCTTAAATCCATCAAAAATTACTTCTGTAGACTGTATGATAAAAGACCACTGTTCTTTAAGAATGTACATGGTGCATTTAATCAAAAAATGCTCATGGTAGACATTTTAGAAAATTCCCCCAAAAAAAGCATAGCAAAAAAAATAAAAGTCACTCAGACAAAATCATTGTTTCATATGTGATTTCTTTCCACTGTTTTTTTCTATAAATGTGTGTCTATAGAAACGTCTGTTCACTCATACAACATATACTCTTTTTATAATATTTTATTAATTTATGCTATAAGCATTGCATTTCATCAGTAAGCTCTAAAACTTTAATTTTTAATAATGGTATAGTATTTTAAAGTACAGGTGTATCAAAACTGTATGAACCTGACTTTTGAGTCCCTATTGTTGAAGAGTTCATTCCCTTTTTTAAATATTTTAACCAGTAAACCCATTCAGGAGACCCCTTGCTCACAGAATGTCCGGGCCAGCTCTGACTGCACCCTGCCTGGGCTCGGACAAGCGGACGCCCCGAGAAAGGCGGTGTCACTTACACCCTGGCTCCTTTCTGAGCCTGGGCTCGGACGAGCGGACGCCCCGAGAAAGGCGGTCACTTACACCCCGGCTCCTTTCTGAGCCTCCCGGGACAGACCGTGTTCTGTTCTGCTTGTCCCACCAGGTACCAGACAAGGTCCCAGCGGGACTGAGGAAGCCATACTCACTACTGTGTACGAGTGGACTGGATGGAAAAATCCCATTCTAAAAGTGCTAAAATAAAAAGAGAGAGAGAGAGAAAGAAGGAAAGAAAGAGAGAGAGAAAGCGGTGTGAGATTTGATGACCCTGCAACTGCAGGAACAGCCACTTCCCTGAGGACTGCGGACACCCAAGAGAGGCAGCAGCTGTATCAGAAGTGACCAGGGCACTGAAGAGGCACAGCCACCCTGGGTGCTGTGGCCGCAGGATGGGCTGTCTGACTCAGGACCTGCCATCCAGATAGGGAGGGGGCAGGAAAGGGTCACAGACACTACAGTGGCAGGAGGGAGGGAGGAGGGTGAAGGGGGGAAGGAGGAGGAGAAAGGAGGGAAGGAGGAAGGAAGGGAGGAGGAGGAGGAGGGAGGGAAGGAGGAAGGAGGAGGGAGGAAGGAAAGGAGGAGAAGGAGGAGGGAGGGAAGGAGGAAGGAGGAGGGAGGAAGGAAAGGAGGAGAAGGAGGAGGGAGGGAAGGAGGAAGGAGGAGGGAGGAAGGGAGGAAGGGAGAGAGGAGGAGGGAGGAGGAGAATGGAGGGAGAAGGAGGAGGGAGGAGGAGGAGGAGGGAGGAAGGAGGAAGGAAAAAGGAGGAGGGAGGAAGGAGGAAGAAGGAAGGGAGGAGGAAAGAGGAGGAGGAAGGAAGGGAGGAGGAAAGAGGAGGAGGAGGAGGGAGGAGGAGGAGGGAGGAGGAGGGAAGAGGAGAGGAAGGGAGAGAGGGCGGGAAGAAGACCAGGGAGGGGAGGAGAGAAAATGACAGTGCTGGCCCCACTCACCTTCGGCTGTACAGGAATGTGCTAACAGGAACCGGGTGGAGAGGGAATCTGGGAGGTGCAGTTACTGCCCAGCCAGTGTCTAGAGCCCGGCCAAGCACGACAGAGGGACACCCAGGGGCACAAAGGGGCAGGTGTGGGGCTGAGGGAGGCCTGGCTGGCACACCTGCGTGTACAGGTGCGTGCAGACCGGACTTCCCAGGGTTGTAGAGAATCTAGGACAGGTCAGGATGGTACTGAGCCTGCGTGATGACACGGAGCCCGGACTGCCTCTCAGCACTGCACAACCTGACTTCTCGTCACCGAAAACCAGTCACTGCCCTGTAGACTGCGATGAGGACTTAGAATTACGGTTATTTCATATGACACAGCTGCTTTTGAAGACATGAATGGTCAGAGGGCTGCTTTATTTTGTGTCCCTCTCTCTGGGACTCCCATAGGATTGTCACAGAGAATCCTACATGTCCGACCTGTCACTGGGTGGGCAGTGACAGGGAAGCTCACACAGACACAAGTCCACATCTGACCGAAATTACATGACATCTCGGAACAGAAAGTCAGATGACAGGCAGAAGTATCCCTCCTTAGTACAGACCACCAGCCGCCCCGCCCACTCTCACTCCCCAGTGTGGATCCAATGCATTTGCCAGTGGACACACGGTGGGTTAAGCCAACAACCAGGTGACTTTCCTCCCTGATACTGAAAGCCAGTCCTGCCTCTGGCTCGGCCGGCTCACCAGCCGCATCCCATCGATGGCCAGCATGGTTACTGCACGACTAAGAAAATATCAATATGAATTTCTTCCTTAGCAGTTAGGGCCGGTGTTGCCTGGATACCATGGTCAAGGGAAGACACTGAAAAAAACAGTTTTAGGAACAGAAAAAGTTAAGGGTGCTGCCCCCAGTATGGAAAATTCTGTTTATATAAAATAGCATTCTGCTTGAGCAAATTCTCTGGGTGATTCAAAACTATGAAAGCCACGGTCCTGCCCTTAGACATCAGGTGTGACTCTTAGGCTACCCACTACCCCCTTACAATATCTGGATCATTAACCTGTTGGTGTGGACAATAAATTGTCCACATTCCACAGAAATACTAACTGTTTTATGATTCAGTATCTGGTAAGGTCCGTTAAAGTAAGGGTCTTATTTATTCACAGAGAAAAAAACCCAGCAAATAGATCTGTTTCACATGAAAACTATTTATTGGGTACATAATTTAAACATATTTAGGTCTTTTTTATTTTCTTTTTCCCAGGGTAGAGATCCCGACGAACACAGATACTCAAGAACTGCAGGGCCCACCACAGGCCAGTCGGTGATACTTAGGCAAAGTCTCCCCTTTTCCAGTGACTGGAAGGTGCCCCTACTTTCCGAGAAAGCCTGTCGATATTTGCACAGAGGCTCAGAGGACGGCAGGAGAGAAGCCCTAGTTAACCTACTGGGAGGCGCTTTCTCGGAGGCGCTGCCGTGCAAGAGAGACGGGAGGAAGGGTCCCTGTGACTCAGGGCCGACTTCAGAGCGGAAGCTTCTCGTCAGGTAACCTTGGACTTGACATTCCTGAAGAATGGACGTGCTCACAGCTGCCCTCGTGAGCAACAAACGACCACCTTTGGGGGTTTTAACTCTTGAAACATACATTTTTGGTTTATTTTTTCCATTAAGAAAGCTTCTGTTCTCAGTTATAAAAAAGCCTGACACCGGATTTCACTGGAATTAGAGCACTGTCTGCGTCTCCTCCCTTGCGGACACGGTGAGCTCACCTGGCACGCTGTTCGAATGCTGCCTTCACGAGAGGTGGATCCTGTTGACCTTTTCAAATTCAACTTTTTCTTTCCTCAGCATGGTGAACGAAGGAAAAATGGCACAGTATTATTTTCATCTAAATGTGACTCGAGGCAAATGGCAGGAACACAGGATTAAGAACCTGAAGACGTTTTTTAAATATCCATCTTTGTTCCATCATTTCATTCTCCTTGAGGTCTAGGGGCCGACGTCGGTTCCCTAAACTACCTCTCACCGCAGGACAGAAGGTGGTGAAAGGTTCTGTTTGTCCCGTTAAGACAACATAACGGTTACTGTGGTATTTCTTGGGGTGGGGAGGGCGGTAATTAAATTCAATTAAATTTATTTCTTGGAGAAATAAGCCTGTAAGAGGGAGAGCTGGTGCCAGAACCCGAGTGAGAGTCACGTGTGTTTATTCCATGCTCTCCGTGCTGTCCAGCCAAGCGCAGCGTCGGTGACCGCAGTGAGAGCAGGTGGGTCATCCGCGCTCCCAGGGCAGATCGCGTTCTGGCGCACTCGGGGTGGCTCCCTGGGATGTGCACAGGTCACAGAGAGCCACCGGGACTTCCTGTCTCTGGAAAACAGCAGTGCAGTGGCTGATACGGAAGAGCAGCAGCGCGGCCCCTGGGTGTCTGTGCACACGGCTCTGTGCACACAGCTCTGTGCACGGGTGAAGCACACGGTTCTGTGCACGGAACACGGGTGTCTGTGCACGGGTGACGCACACGGTTCTGTGCACGGAACACGGGTGTCTGTGCACGGGTGAAGCACACGGTTCTGTGCACGGAACACGGGTGTCTGTGCACGGGTGAAGCACACGGTTCTGTGCATGGAACACGGGTGTCTGTGCACGGGTGAAGCACACGGTTCTGTGCACAGAACACGGCCCCTCTGAACGCACGGGCCTGCTGGGCGCGTCTGCACGCGCTGCTCCTCCAACTGCCGGTGCGCCGGGCCCAGCAGCCGTGACCGGTTATCAGATGTCCCGGCCCAGGCCACACAGACCGGGACAGATGGCCGAGCGGGGGGTGGGGAGGGTCATTTCACTCTTCGGGCAGGATGATCATCTGGTGCGCATTCAACCCATTTGTCCGACATTTGCTCCTGCGAGAGGCAGAGCGCTTCCTGGGGACGGTTTGGAGAAGAAGGGACTCCGGGAAGCGCTCGTGTGCTATTTCAAGCAGGTCGGCTCCGAGCCTGGACCCGGGGGCTCAGGCAGCAAACCCGCACCCTGCCGGGAGCGTGCACCAGCCATCCCCGTTCAGAAAGCAGTTCCGGGACCAGGTGCTGCTGATCACAAACGCCCCTGGGCGCTCACAGCTCCCCTCACGCAGCTCTGTGACTTCTGAGTGCCAACGCACGCAGGCCTCTTCCTAACGGTCATTGGGCCTGAATCCTGGCGTCAGACTGCAGGGTCTGACGCTGGCTCCCCCATGTGCTAACGGTGTACATCAGTACAATGTGCCCGTACAAGTCACCACGCTTCTCTGGCTCCGGTCCTCGCATTTATAAAACTGAGCTCAGTCACACGGCCTGCCTCCTGGGTTGCTGGGAGGACCAAATAAATGAACACGACGCATGTGGTCAGCACACAGTAGATGCAGCTGCTATCTGTCGTGCCCACTCGCCGTGGCACGTGCCCCTGCAGCCTGGCCGTCCTTCTGTCCTGCCGTCCCCGCCAGCCCCCTGGTCTGTGCTGCCATGAGGCTGGACATCACAGTGACCCCCCGTTCCCTTCTGTACAGGCCCCTCCCTCCCGCAGCCCTGGCAGCTCTCCAGGATTCTGAACCCCGTGCTGCCCAGTCAGCTGCTGGCATGGTGACACGAGAGGGCGTGGCAAGTGGCGGGTCACTGTGCTCAGCACCTTCTGTCTGTTTGTTTCCAGAACTTTATTTTCTGTCCACCCGATTTCCATCCTGTGGAGGGATGGCGTTAGACCACTCTGTGGTTGTCCTTGCCCGCTCCGTGGCCTGAGCGGGGCCTGCAGACCAGTCCTGGGGGCAGCTGAGCGCTGCAGGCTTCAGTGGGCACAGAGGGCACCTGCCTTCAGACCAGTCTGCAGCCCGGCTGAGCGGCCTGAGCCTGGGGCTGGAGTGGTCACCCGCCCTGAAACTCCATGGTCGCAGCCCTTTCACAGCGGCCTGAGCCTGGGGCTGGAGTGGTCACCTTCCCTGAAACTCCTTGGTGCCCAGCCTGGCTGAGTGGCCTGAGCCTGGGGCTGGAGTGGTCACCCGCCCTGAAACTCCTTGGTCTGCAGTCCGGCTGAGCTGCCTGAGCCTGGGACTGGAGTGGTCACCTGCCCTGAAACTCCGTGGTCGCAGCCCTTTCACAGTGGGCTGCCCTTCCTTTTCAGTCTCTCGGGATCTCTGTAGCAGGAGAACAGCCAAGACCTCCTGCGGTGTGCCCGGGAGAGCGTGCCCCACACGCTCAGAACTGCCTGGGCCAGCGTCCACCCGATCAGGCCCACTGAGCGAGCCCCCTCCTGTTGCCGGGTAAGGCGGGGTCCTCGGGGCGCAGAGGGGAGCCTGTGCTCCGCAGAGCAATGGTGGGCAGGTTGACACGAGCCGCTTCTGTGAGAGGCGGGGTCAGCCGCCTTCCGGAAGGACGTGCTGGCTTCCCTAAGCCGTCTCCTTCCCTGTCCTTCAGCATACTGACCCAGAGCGTCTGCAGGGAGAGAAGACCAGGACGACAGACACCGCATCTTTATGGTGCTGTTGGAAACCTTTGGCTACAGATTTGGCTGCAACCGGTGCCAAGTCGCTGCGACTCCGGGAGCAGTTCATTATTTCTTAATCGTCCATTTGCATGCAAGTCCCTGGGCCAGGGACGTCTGTCCACATCGTGCAAACCCGCCCCTGTGGAGGAGGGAACTCGGGTTTATTGAGTGCCCGCTGTGCGCCATTCACCGCAGAGTTTACTCGCATGTGTTACCCATTTAAGCCTCGCAATTCAGTAAAAACGGACGTTCTCTCCATTGTTAAAGATTAAAAGTCGCCCTGGCATGCGGGGGACCCGGGTTCGATTCCCGGCCAGGGCACATAGGGGAAGCGCCCATTTGCTTCTCTACCCCCACCCCCTCCTTCCTCTCTGTCTCTCTCTTCCCCTCCCGCAGCCAAGGTTCCATTGGAGCAAAGATGGCCTGGGCACTGGGGACGGCTCCTTGGCCTCTGCCCCAGGCACTAGAGTGGCTCTGGTCGCGGCAGAGCGACGCCCCGGAGGGGCAGAGCATCGCCCCCTGGTGGGCAGAGCGTCGCCCCTGGTGGGCGTGCCGGGTGGATCCCAGTCGGGCGCATGCGGGAGTCTGTCTGACTGTCTCTCCCCGTTTCCAGCTTCAGAAAAATACAAAAAAAAAAAAAAAAAATCACAGTCAAAGAGGTTTGAGAAAAAGAATTTGAAATTTTATCTAGCTGACAAGCCCATGATTTTTTTTTAATCCCACTGTTTTAAAGACTCATTTAGAAAGAAGCAAAAATAAAAAATATGAGCTGAAAAACTACTAAGTATGTTGTTAAACTAAAGATTTCCTAGACCTGTTAATTTTGCTCATTTGGCTGCTAACTACTGGAAGAGTCGGCAATTACCTGAATGTAAATCATACACCTTTATCAGAAGCATTTTTTTCAGGTCAGTTCTCTAAGCCAGCACAAGCCGTCATCAGTAGACCTCTGAAAGACCAACACTTTCCTAGGGACAGCTAACGAGACGGGAATAACTGGAACAGCGCGTCTTGGAAGACAGCAGCAGGGTAGGGCAAAAGTAGGTTTACAGTCACGAGTATGCAAACACAGAGTTTATTCTTGTGTTATTACTGATTAATTATTGTACTGTTTTCCATAGAAACAATTTTGTACACCTCCCTTTTTCTCTACCCTGTATTTTGCAAAATAATGGTTGAATCGGTTAAACCATGTGTAAGTAGAGGTATATAATAACTGCTTCCACTGACCTTTCATTTATAACTGAATTTCATTGCAAGATTTTTTTCTTTTGAGAACTACTTGGCTAGGTAACTAAGATGAATTTAGCCATTTTTATAGTCTACAACTTATTAACCAATAATAGTATTGTTTTGTGTTAGCTGAGTAAATAAACTCTGCTTCTTAAACACTGTAATTCAAAGTCGTATGTTAACTAATAGCATTTTCTTCATCTTTCACATCTGACAGCACGAACCTCCGTTAAGTACTAAAAGGAACCTCGATCACTTTTGTTTCTAATATTGGCAATTGGTTGATCTTAGATTCAGGGAGGTGTGCTGTGGCTCCCAGAGTGTAACTATTGAAGGAGCAGGAACAGGGAGTGTTGATAGGGCCCCTGTGAGGCTGAGAACAAAGGAGGTCAGAGACCCTTATCAGAAGTTTATGTTTAAAATTCGCCACTAAGCTAAACCCGGCCCCTGTTGCTATGCTGTGTGCGACCTCCCTAGCGAATAGCTAACTGCCACATCTGCTTCTGTATATGCTTGCTCACTTAGGATATATAAGGACCTGGCGGTAAGCACCAGGCGCAGCTCCTGTTTGCAACTCCTTGTGAGCACGGTGTCTCCGGACATCTTGGGAGTTCGCCCCTGCGCAGGTTAAACTGGCCAATAAAGTAACATCTAAACTCCTGAAAGTCTCCGACGTTTGTTCTCGTACCCGGTGGATGCAACAGTTGATTCTTTTTACTTGAGAAATTTAGAAGCTAAAATGTTTAACAGTTTTACTTTAGTGAATTAGGAATTTTCACTGGGATTTGGACCAAAACAGTTTGGGACAATGAACACAATTCATTCAGGTCTCCTTTATAAAAAGTGCTTACAGAGCTTTAATACCTCTGTTCCGTCTCCTCTGTTCCTGGTGCAGAGGAGAGAGACCCAGCTAAAGAAAATGACTGCATATCTGTAGTGGTCTCTAACCTCTGGGGAGGGGCAGAAGTGTTAAGAAGCCAGAGCTGAAGTGTGACAGGAGCTGCCCAAGTGACTCACACATGGGCCACTTGTCTCAGTCAACAACAGACTGCAGAGATGGCGGAGGTATACCAGGCAGCCCAGATGTGCCCAGATGTGCCACAGGCTGCAGCACCTCATCTAGGTTTGTGCAAGTGTGCCACTCTGTGATGTCCCACACGGCAGAGTGCCCGGGGACGTTTGTCTCAGAATGGGTCCCTGTAGTTAAGCAGCATGTGTGTGCAGTTCAGAAGAGTCCTTCGGAATAGTTCTGTCCATGCTGAAGAGAGGAGTGACCTTTCTCAAACGCTCTATCCTCAGCCACTGGCACACACACACTTCCCATGAGGGAGTTAAGATTCAAGAAGTGGAGGACTCAGTCCTGACAGACGGTTTTGAAAGTTTTCGTACAACAACTGAAAACCTGGTCTACGCTGTGGCCCTTCTGCACACACACAACCAGACAGACTACACGTGCAGACGCGGAACACATACACACGCTTCAATATCCTTTTGAGTTTGATTTGGGGCAAACGTGGGCTCCAAACTCATGTTTGGTCCATGAACCAACAAGGTAGGGGGCCCCCTCTCTGTTCCCATGTGTCTGGAAATTTGAATCTATTCTTCAAAGCTCTGGATAAACACGGGCGGTCCTGCAAAGCCTCCCTGCCCCCCAGCCCGCCTCTGCGCACCCCCGCCCCCTCCTCACAGCACCCCCTCCATGCCCGGCACCGGCACCGACACTGGCACCGGCTGTCCCGTGCTGGGACAGAACTGGATTCCGTCCCCCGGGTTTCTCCATTCTGAACACCTGCCATGGGTCAAGGCCTTGGAAGGCCCTGCCGAGCGAGGCAACGGCTACAGGACGCGCCCATTAAAAACCAAAGACAGCATCCCGGTGTCCACAAAGGAGTCGTGGTTTTCCTGGTGACTCCGCCCCTTCTAAAACATGCAGAACTGGTTTTCCTGGTGACTCCGCCCCTTCTAAAACATGCAGAACTTAGCCTTGAAAGACGTTGGAATGGATAACACAACCCATGCACAGGACGGAAGGAAGAAGACTGGTGTGGTGCCTTGAGTTACATCATCTGTTTTACGCACATACACAGAGAGCTTTGTATTTAGGGCCAGAGCCTGGCCTCTGCCCTCCCTGATACAGGCAGGTCCCCACCCCCTTTGGAATAAACGACATTGTAGCCAGGGCGGAGCACAGGTAGGCTCACAGTTGTTCCTATGAAAACAATACAATAATTAAGAATTAATAAAAGAATGAACGGTGGTCCGTGTACTCACAGCTGTAAACCTACATTTGCCCCGCCTGCACACGCCGTCACCTGTGTAAGGAGAACCCCATCCTCCTAACGGCCCCGATGAGACTAAGTCACCACCGGGGACACTGCAGACAGAGGGGTCACTACAGCAAACACCCGGGCCTCTCGCGGACACTGTGGATGTTAAATACTTAAACACAGGAGACAGGCACAGCGTGCAGACACCTGGAAGAGGACGGCGTGAGGAAGAGCGGGGAGAACGGAAGGAGGCTGGAGATAAATACAGACAGGTGGAGGTCCAGCCTCAGAAGTGGAGAAGGCGACAGCTCGCATCGGGAGCACGGATGAGGGGAGCTCAGCAATTACAGCTTCAGCCTGAGGAATGGTGGCTTTGGTTACGGTCAGTGGGCTTACCAGCGAATGCAAGTCCTTGGGACTGAGACACCTGACCAGGCCCACAGGACTTAACAGGTCTGCAAGCCACACACTTTCCGGCCCCAGGAGCTCCATGAGGGACCCAGCCGTGTGCCCCTGCGGACCGCACGCGAAGCCTTTGATCCACAGACTGAACTTCGACTACGGTCTGATCGCCTCTCCCCTGAAAGTCCCAAACCCTCACCCCCTTTTTCTTCCCCTTATGACAGGTGGCCGGGGACAGGGACACATGACCCCTCTCCTCAGACCGCCAGGCATCTGAATGAAGCGCATAAAAGATTCGGTTCCTGTCTCTACTTATCTGGCTGGAAACGGTGACCGGCAGCCCGAACGCCGACATTTCTGGTTTCAGTACCACTTCTGAGAGGGAGACCCCAAAGCCACATGTGACCCCGTAGATGACGTGAAAGACGGCATTCCAGGTGCTCATATGTCCTAGCGGGACGGGGGGGGGGGTGCTTTCTTATCTTATCTCACATCCCTGTGCCTCCATTCCGTGATCCACCCTCCAATGGAATGAAAAGATTTTCCACTCCTTGTTTTATGTAAGTAACACTGAATTACATGTCCGCGTAACAACAGGCTAGTCAGGCTTTCTGAACTGGCAAGGAACCCAGAAGATAGTATGTCCAAGTTCTGGAAAAACAGGGACAGCTGGATGGCATTATAGAAAAGATCAGGGACTCCAAAAAACTGGCCCCAGGGGACAGAGCCACAGCAACTTGTGACTTCCACCCCCACCCCAGGAAGCGGACATCCTCTGCTCCCACCTGGGGGTCCTGAGGTGGGCCCCTACACTGTCTCCAGGTGCAGACTAACACCCTCTCTGAGTCTAGTCCGCACGCTCTGAGAGGGGTCCACGCGGCTCCGTTAGTGGTACTGGCAGAGCCCTGCACCAGCTCGCACTCCAGGCCAAACTGGGGCTGGCTCCCTGATCCCGTGTGTGGGCAAGGACACGGCGACGTGGCGAATTACTCACAGGGCTCCAGGCTGGGGGCTGGCTCCCTGATCCCGTGTGTGGGCAAGGACACGGCGACGTGGCGAATTACTCACTCCCTGATCCCGTGTGGGCAAGGACACGGCGACGTGGCGAATTACTCACAGGGCTCCAGACTGGGGGCTGGCTCCCTGATCCCGTGTGTGGGCAAGGACACGGCGACGTGGCGAATTACTCACAGGGCTCCAGACTGGATCCCGTGTGTGGGCAAGGACACGGCGACGTGGCGAATTACTCACAGGGCTCATCAGAGGAGGAGCTGGCAGCACCCGACGGGCCTCTTGGAGGCACTGAGCCTGTCTGCACATTCCCACTGATAAACTCGTCGGTGGTCGTAGGGAGATTGAGGAGGGGGGAGTTTATCAGCTGGAAGTCCCCTAAATCCCACCACGTGCTGGAGGTGGCCTTTGGAGTTTCACATTTACTGGTTGTTACTATCCCAGCTCTGAACGCTTGAGCCAATGTGGCACTTCAAGCGAAGGTTCTTGGGGCAAATGGGGGGGGGGTCCCTGAAAAGGAAGCATCACATCTTTGAAAAACGCTCAGAAAGATAACGAAATCTGCAGTGTCTCCTGGGGACGGTGTACTGAGCGTCTACTCCTCTTCGGGTAAATTCACTCCTTACTTCATCCGCACAAACACGGCAGATGAACTTCCGAATGGAATATTTTCTACATCGTGAAATCAAGTTCTATTTATAAACGTAAGCTAAGAGAAAATAATAGATGACTTACGGATAGGTTTTCTTTTTCATTCTTTCTTTCCTTTCTACTTGTAGACTACTGAAAGCACAGAGGAAGAGACAGAAGCTGGAAAGGAAGAGAGAAAGTGCTGGAATAAATCTTCAGCCTATGTCCGAGCGACACATCTCTCTTGGTGCCTGGGCACCTTTCTCTGTCTCGTATTCTTCCCGGGTTCCAGATCATCAGTCTCGCCCGAGACCTTCAGGGGAGGCAGCGAAACAATCACGAGGAGGAAACCGCATCCGCCTTAGCGGCCACCACCCAACATGTGACACGATGTCTTTTCAACGGGGAGGCCCCTCAGGGCCTGAAATCAGACAGGCCTGTGGACGCTGACCAGCAACAGGAGCATTTCCCATTCCGGGTAACCCAGCTTGTCTGAAGACACGATCAGCAAGCTTCCCTCTGCTGTAATTAGCCCGGTACTTTCTGGTTAATAAGCCTGGTGGGGCCGATCATCGAGTGCCCATGTACAATGGTGTTCAAATGGCCTTTTCTCCACGCGGCAGGCTCAGAAGCTGTTACAGGGGTTTAAATTTGATTTGATTACAGGAGGAAACAGGACATGCTGCGTGAAAGATCTGCTTGGAGGAAATCGGAGGGACTTAAGAATCCCAGACTTTCCACGTCCCAAACCCGATGAGCCCGCGATTGGGCACCGGAGTTGCTGTTGGGCAGTTGTTCGGAAAGTCCTGCAGATAACACCTGGAGAGAGACTCCATGGTCAGCGTCTCTGCAGGGCCACATGCCGCCCAACCCAGATGAGATGTTATCCCTTCCACAGAAGCCCGCAGAATGCGTGTGAAGGACTCATGTGAGGACCCACATTCCAAGTACTGGGAAAGGCTGACAGGGCCTGTATTGAAGTAATCTAAACCAGTCATAGCTGCCCTCTCATCTTAATCATAGCAGTCCTCTCATCTCCTGATGGCTTTGGATAAATTTTAAACCAGGTCAGAGTTTTCCTTCCGTTTCTCTGGGAGGTCTCTGGGCCTCAGGTTTTGCGTGACCATACGGTGTTTAAAAAGTCTGAATTCGAGTGCCATCCTAGGGGCTGGCTCTGCAGACAGGGGGCGCCGCCACGCCTCGCTGTGTGATCCATACACTTCCATTCCCAGGTGGTTTCTGGGGACAGGCAGGAGCCCTGGATTGATCGGACCTTTGAAAAGCCCAGAGTTGTGAATCGGAAGTTCACTTGCGCCTGGTGATGACATTCGTTGCTATCTGTGTGCTTTCAGAAGATTATAAGGGGGGTAGGAAAGGGTAGTTGGTATAATTTCTCTCTCTCCTCCTCCTCAAGGCTAAATAAATACTAGTTCAACGATCTTGCTTCCTGTCCCTAAATGAACCTTCCTCTCAGGGTCAGCCTAATCCCTTCAACTCTCCCTCCAATATGGGTCTGACCCCTCCCCTCCCCCTCCCCACGCAGCCAGCCACTGGGCCGTCCTACTGTCCGTCTGCACCTGGCCCGGGAAGCCCAGGGTCCCCGTGGGCCCTGCTGCCTGGCTCTCTGTGCCCCCCACCCTGGGAGGAATGCCTTGCCTCCCACCACGGCCGCCATAGCGGACAGGACGAGGAGACGATGGACTTGGAGGCATTGTAAAAACCATGCTTATGCAAAAAAAAAAAAAAAAAAGAAAGAAAAAGGAAGCATTTGGATTCCATACAGCAGCTCCCACATATCTGCTTCTATTTCCAGAAGGTCTTCTACAGTGATGGCCAGAGCTTGGGATCAGTGTTCCCGGACAGCGGGGCACAATTCTGACGTGAGCTTGCTCCGGTCTGGTCCGGGGGGACGGCGTCTGGCAGCTGCACACAGAAACTCCGCGGGCTCACTGTGTACTCACTGTCAGAAGCGCTCAGCATCCAGAGGTAAATAGAGTGTGAGACGCCCGCGCGGAGAGCGAGCTGGAACGCACGTCTTTTTAGATTGCATTGCCAAATTCTGCATTTCATCGGGCCCCTCAATGATAACATTGCATGTCGCAGAACATACAGTTTGGCATTTTGTGTAGTAAATAGTGAAGTGCATGCTTAGGTGGTTTATTGGGGCAAGGACACTCAGAATAAAGTATAATGATGATATGATAATGTGACATGTCATCAGTCTACAGAAGAAAATTTCTCTAAGGAGCACAAGGTTCTGAATACGTGGATACTGGTATTACCTCAGAGAAGAGCAAATGTTCATTATTCATTTAGAAAAGGAAAGGTAGACCCTTGTACTGAGTTAAAACGAGGGTGAGCAAAGCTCATCTCAGGGACAGAGAGAATCTTGATCCCTAGTCTTCTGCTGGTCAGCCCCAGGGCCCAGCGCCCCAACGCCACACTCAGACGCAGCCCTGGACAAGCTCGGGCTCTTCTGCGCGGGCCTGCACAGCACACATCTCACGGCTCTGCCTCCGCTCTGCCTGACGGTCTCCCCTCCCCCCTCCCGCCATGTCTGCGGTCACCCGGGCTGCGTCTAACCGCTAACCGCCCGTGATGTGCTTCTCTGCCCCCTTTTCTCCTCCTGCGCCCAATGCCGCGGTCCCTGTCACCACCTCCTCCCCAGTGACCACAGCCACCTGCTGACCCGTCCCCACCTCCACTCTCTCCTTCCTTCCCCTTCCGTCTACTCTTCCAAGTTGTTGTTACTTCAGGGCCAGGGTGACCTCTCTGAAGCATAAATGTGTCCTTCCCAACAAGGCTGCCCCGTCTGCAAAGCCAGCCTCGCTGACCATGGCCGGAGCAGTCCTTCGTGACCTGTTCCCAGGCCTTCTAGTCTCTAGTTGATCTTATGCCTTTGCCAAGAAAGGAACCTCCAAAAAAAAACAACAACAAAAAAAAACCCCAACTGTTTTGCACAAAACCACACGGGAGGCCAGAGCAGGAGCTTTGGAGGCGAGCCACCCACTGGAGCCCTGTCTCCGCTCCTGGCTGTGGGGGCAGCAGCGGGTCGTTCTCCATCACTGGTGGGGGTGAGCCCTGAGAAGCTCGCTCCTTCGGCTCAGTGCTCTCTGCTGGACCACACGGACCAGAAAACCAGCCCCGCAGCATTGCTTTCAGCTGTGAGGAGGCGCCACCGCCCTCCGGGAGCGGCAGGCACTGGAAATGAAGACAGTATCTCCGCGGAAGGAAGGTGAGCCTGAGGAGTCTGTATCCGCAGGGGGTGGCATTGCCCCCCCCCTTGGGGCCAGCCTCCAGAGGTCCTCTCCTTCCAGGAAGGCAGGTGACGGGTTCTGCCCCCTCCTCCCGTTTCTGGATAAACTCTGTGTGTCTCCGCCACCTGCGGAGAGCACCCACATCTTCGATCCTGCCTGCACGTCCTGCCCCGCCCCGCCCCGCCTGGCCCCGCCCCGCCTCGCCCCACCCGGCCCGGCCCGCCCCGCCCGGCCCACTCCACTGTCTTTGAATGCTGTCCATCTTCCACCTCCTCGTGTTTCCTGTTCTCCCTGCCCCCGCCATCCTCACAGCGGGCACGGAGACTGATGATGAGGGCTCTCCTTCTCAGTTCTACCCCTGTGACTGCTGTGGTCCTCCTTCTTCTCAACAACGTTAAGAATTCTCCACGATCGCTTCTGTCCTAATTTCCCCACATAATTTCCACTTCTGAGATTAACTGGCAGCTTCCGATTACCTTATACCTCTGTCTCTCAAAGTGATACTTTTAGTGATACAATTCACTGCCACCTCCAAAGAGAACGTGCCTGTGATATAACGACATCCGCTTATGCGCCTATTATAATGACAGTGACGGAGAAGCCATCTGTGGACGGAGGATGCTCCCACGAACCATGTTCCCCATGTATTTACTGCACATGAGCTGTCCTTAAACAGGAACGGCAGTGCCACCCCCAGGCCGGGGCTGTCTGCGGGACATGCCCCGTCTCTCCAGGGGCCTCAGTGAAACGTGGCACGTTGTCACCACGGAGCACTCCTGTGCCGGTCCTTCCACGTCTGCTCCAGTCAGAGAACCGACCTGCTGACCAACAGCGGGGTGGAGGGAGCAGTCGGTCCTTCAATGTTCGGCACTGACCATTAGGATGCAATTCTGTTTTCAAGAAGACATCCTTAGGCTTCTAAACCCAGTTAAAGCTTTACGGAATAAGGACAGCCACACTTGGCTAGCAGAAATTCCCCCTTTTTTCCTGAAGACACAGCAGAAACAGAAGATCTAGGAGGACACACATGTGGGACCTCCTGAAACGTGTGTCACGCTTAGGGTCTGACTGGCCAGCAAGTCCCAGATACCTGCTTTCTGAAAAAGTGGCAATATTTAAAAATGTTTGTCTGAATATAATTTTTAATTAAAACTGAATTTTAATTAGTAATTTTTCCCCACTTTAGAGTTAACTCTAAACGAGTTTAACTCATAAACGAACATCTATTCATGCCAAGAATTGCCTATCAGTGCCACTAAAACAGATCCTTCAAATCAGGTAAACCAATCTCATAAAGACCACTGTTAACTGGGAATAGTAATGCAATTAGCCTGACCAGGTGGTGGCACAGTGGATAGAGCGTCGGACTGGGATGCGGAGGATCCAGGTTTGAGACCCTGAAGTCGCCAGCTTGAGTGCGGGCTCATCTGGTTTGAGCAAAGCTCACCGGCTTGGACCCAAGGTCACTGGCTCGAGCAAGGGCATCAGTTAGTGACACTGGACGTGCCATTTTCCCCTTGGCCGCGGGGTTTAGTCCCTGCAGCCGGCCGTCCTGCGGCAGGGAGGAGGCTCAGCACCAGCTAATTGTCAGGAAGATGGCAGGGGCCAGCGAGACGCCCACGGAATCACAGGAGAGTGAAATGTGGGTCACCTGCCCCCACGTGCTCTCTGGAGCGGAGTAATAACTAAATGGTCAACCTTCAGTGGCTACAAGTTTGCACACCACCCCGCTGAGGTCAGAGAATCACCCCACCGACAGCTACTCAAGCACGCCCAGCCTGCTACAAAGCAAACTGAGAACCTTCCACAACTTTCTATTAGCTAGGGGTTCCGGTTATAAAAGGAAGACCTTCCTACATCAACAGAAGCACAACAATCCTTCTCTATTGATTATTAATGATCAGCGACCTGAACATCATTAATGACCGATAGGGCTCATTGCAGTTACTTTGTTACTGCTCTCTGATAAACTCTGTCATCCTGATCTAACTGAGCCCAGACATCGAATGTGACAGCGCAGTGTTTGAAGGACGCTACCACACACGTGTTCAGAGGTTCCTCCCCGCCTTCCCTGCCTAACGCCCCATACTGACCGTGAGCACTGGACTCTGCACACTACTGAGCCACCTGCCGACTGATGGGGTGGGGACTCTATCGTGTGCCTCCGCCCCAGGCCCCGCCCTGCCTTTTCGCCTCATAGATTTCTTTGGGAAAATGATACCTTGATTCTGAACAGAAGGAAATAGTGTTTAATCTCTCAAAAACAAACAGGTTTTACTCTATTTCTTTCCTCCCTAAAAAGTAAATTTTAGATTCAAAAGTTTCTCAATAGGTGTCTTAAAATATTATATAGATAAAAATAAGAAGAGAATAAACCCCAAGCCTCATTGAGAATGACAAGCTCCATAAAACACTGGGAAAATCAATTTCTGTAAATTACTCCTTTAATCCTCCAATTACATTTTGATTTAAAGAACGTGCCCACAAAGATGCAGCATACATATTAATATTTGGCAACTATTTTTCTAATGACTTTCAAACATTAAATATTTGCTTGACTTAAATTAAATTCTAGTTCTGTGGGGTTTTTATTAATTCTACAGGTGTTTTTCTCATCTGCAAAGAAATGTTACGTGAATTAAATATTTTCACCAAATGTTACGTTGTCTGTGCTGTGGTCACTGAATGAGGCACCGGACTCCCTCAGTGCCGGGAGAAGCGGCTCTTTCAGTCCATTTCCCGGGCAGGTGTCCCTCACCCCTGAGACTGCCGGGGGTCCTCTGTGCTTCCGGAACACTCTGCCCCTATGGCCAGCCTGGTACCGGGAGGCTCTTCTGACTCTCCCATGCCTGAGTGTGCTACTTCCCAGTCTGTCTGTGTAGTGTGTGTGTGTGTGTGTGTGTGTGTGTGTGTGTGTGTGTGAGAGAGATAGAGAGAGAGAGATGCAGAAAGAACGACTGTCAGCTTGTATTGAGATGCCAATCAAAACCTATAATATGACCCTGGTTGGGTAGCTCAGTTTGTTAGAGCATCAATCTGCTATGCCAAGGTTGCGAGTTCAATCCCTGATCAGGGCACATACGATTGAATGAATAAATAAGTGGAACAACAAATCAATGTTTCTCTCTCTCTCTCTTTCTCTCACTCTCTCTCTCTTTTCCTTCCTCTCCTCTAAAATCAATAAATAACAATTTTTAAAAAACTTATATGAGTTTGTGGTGTTAAAGTCAATTTAAACCTTATTTGTGAGATAACATTTGCTATTTAGAAGACATGTACTAGATAAAATGACCCTTCAAGTAATATGAAATGTATGTAATATTATATTCAATTATTTATCCAGAAGTCATGTCTTTTCTAGATAACGCAAATGCCCTTTACTCTGCGTCCATGATTTAAACTGTCATTTAAATGCCCTCCTGAGCAAGCAGCCCAGTATAACGCGTTCAACTTTCATACCTGTATGTCCCACACAGCCATGACTACGCTGGCGTGCACACTACGAAACAGGCACAAAAGGATGATGGAGGGGAAATGAAGGAAACATTCTTTTAAAAGTACATAAAGAAAAAGAAAAGTTGAAAATTCAGGAATCCTGAGCCTAAGAAAAAAACAAAGACTTTTTTATGCACTATTTCCCCCACCTAGTTTTTATTGGAAGGCTGTGATAACTTTTTTATGCTAAAGGTTATAGTTCTGAACTAAAACTTTAATTTTTTTCCTTAGTGATATTTCTTGAGCTCAGTTTATAAACACAAATCTTCTCACTTTATTGTGAGAAAGCCGGTATAAATGTTATTGGGATTCAGACAGAGAAACTGAGACGAAATATTTGTTCCTATTGATAGAATAAGAAAAAAACAAAATCGATGGTCTAATGTTCCTTCCTATAACCACACCCCACACACAGACAAATGCCCTATATGTCTTCAAAGAATCCCTAAGCTAATGAGCCAATATCTATACCTCAAAGCCCAGGGTGTGAACGGAAGACAAAAATTAAATCACTAGAACGTTTGGTCCCAAAAGCCCCACAGGCATGGTCTCCAGAATTGTGTTCTCGGAGTCCTCAGCATGCTGCTGCTTAATTTTATTGCCAGGAAACCCTAGAAGAATGAGCCAGGTGTGAGCCCACCTGGGCGGAAAAGCGGTTGACCAAGACTCATCCCTGGCTACACAGATGCGTCCATTCATCCCTCCGCAAGCACTGAGACCCTACCCCGGTGCTCAGACGTCACAGGGAACCACGGAGGGAGCCAGCTGGCCCATTCTCCCAGCCTCTCCTACTCCTTAGACGGTTCCCGTTTCCTGTCTGAGTTCAGACGCTTTCGGGTTCTGCGGTGGCTTCGTCCCTGAGTGAGGTCACCGTGTGCAGGGCTGGGAGGGCGGGTGTGGTCAGGGACCGGGACAGCCAGGGGGACCTGGGTGCAGCTCACCAGTAAGTCCAGGCACTAAGAGAGAAAGGGGTGAGGGAACCATGCCAAACAGCGAGTTGGGGAAAAGACAGCCACCTCGTCCCTAAGTGGCAGGAGCACTTAGGGAAGTAGTCAGCGATTCCTGAGGGAAAGCTACGAGGGCCGCTGGTTAGAGCAGCCGGCTGGACGCGAGCTGTGTCTGAGCGTCAAATAAAAACAAAACTTAAACAAAGCAAATCAAACACACCCAGACAATAATAGTTCTGCATGTTGCCATGTTCATCAGAAAAATAAGTAGAGGAAAAGACATAATGTCTGTCCACATTTTGCACACCTTCTACCCAATCTAAAAGCTGTCCCATGGTTCATTTAAATCTTCAGAAATTACTTGATATCGACAGTGAATTGTAGCAGATATTTGGCAAGAGTATGCTCATCTATGTCTGACAACTGCATAAACTAGATATTATTATTCATAATTTACAAATTAGAAAACAACTTCAGAGGGGACCAGTAATTTACCCAACACTGTCCTGCGAACACGTGCTCGAGCTGGGATCCACACCTCCGTCTGCCGGGTTCCAAAGCTTTTCCCGCCGCTCAGCGCAAACCAAACTCAACTCCTGGGCTCCCTGCACAGCCCCGCTGGGGGGACAGGCCACGCCCAGCTTTATTACACTGTCTGTCGGATTAGAACCGGCCGGTTCTGTCTCACATCTGTCTACTCCCCTGGGACCGCCTCCCGCAGACCGCAGAGAGCGCCTCCGAGCCACAGTCTGCTAACAACAGTCTAAGAGGCGTGTCGCCTCCCAGGATAACGGCGGTCAGGGAGATGCTATCACTCCTTTACTGACTGATGCTGCCCAAGTTCCGTGGACAAAATCCAATGAAACTACATCCTGCGGACCCAGGTGGTTAGGATGACGATGCTTTTCACTGGGGCTCCCCTCAGGGACTGGCGGCGGGAGGAAACGCATCTGGCCCCTGGCTGTGGGGGGTCACTGGGTCACTGTGCCGGATGCCGAGTCAGCAGCAGGCAGAAGCCGGGAGTGAAGGGGACTGACCCCGAGGGGCTGAAGCAGACATGAGCACCTCAGGGAGGGACTGATCGGCGGCTTCTACACCAGCGGTTCTCGGACTTTCTGAAGTCGGGGCGCATTTAAAATCCCACAAATAACTGTAGGTGCACTACATACAAATTCCTGAGAAATATGTTATAATAAGTAAGTCAGATATTAAAGAAAAAAATATAAAGTCCAAGCATGCTTTTATGGTTATTAAACGAAATAAATACGACAAAATTAAATTCATTCCGACATTATAAAACACTTTTATGTTACATTTTTTGAGTTATGCTTTCTAGAATTTGTAAAAAAAGAGGAGTTAAAAATTTAAAAATGACCAAAAAGTTATCTTTTTATATATATATATATAGATACATTCTTAGTAAGATTTAGTAAATTTGGCAGGTCCTGGTGCGAATGTGTTAAGTTTTTTATTCTTGTGTTTATGAGAAACATGAGCCTGATGTGTCCTAACGATTTCTTCAATGTTTGGGCACATATCTGAAAGGCAAACTCTCATTTCCTTGTCAATACATTGAAGAATTCCTCTCTTTTTACTCTTGTGTTGAGTGCAGAAAACCCCACCATATATATCATCTTAACTTGACACCAAACAAAGGATAGAAGAAACTTGCCTCCAGTCTTTCCGGGGAACATGGGGGGTACTGTAAACAATTCAGCACCACAGCTTAACAGCCTTTAGCAACCTAATCAGGCAAGTGAGGTGGGGGGTTGGGCAGACTGTCAGCTTACAGCCAATTCCCCACACCTCTGTCCCCCCAAAATCTAAACTCCAAAAACCCTGTTGGTTTTTTGGCCCCCAACAGGCACATATTTCTCTGGAATACCGGAGGGTGCACCTGGGAATCTTCTGTGACAAGGGGCTGCGGTCATGCGGGCGTTATTACAGTCTGTGACAAGGGGCTGCGGTCATGCGGGCGTTATTCCAGTCTGTGACAAGGGGCTGCGGTCATGCGGGCGTTATTACAGTCTGTGACGAGGGGCTGCGGTCATGCGGGCGTTATTCCAGTCTGTGACAAGGGGCTGCGGTCATGCGGGCGTTATTACAGTCTGTGACAAGGGGCTGCGGTCATGCGGGCGTTATTCCAGTCTGCGACAAGGGGCTGCGGTCACGCGGGCGTTATTACAGTCTGTGACAAGGGGCTGCGGTCATGCGGGCGTTATTCCAGTCTGTGACAAGGGGCTGCGGTCATGCGGGCGTTATTACAGTCTGTGACAAGGGGCTGCGGTCATGCGGGCGTTATTCCAGTCTGTGACAGGGGGCTGCGGTCATGCGGGCGTTATTACAGTCTGTGACAAGGGGCTGCGGTCATGCGGGCGTTATTCCAGTCTGTGACAGGGGGCTGCGGTCATGCGGGCGTTATTCCAGTCTGTGACAAGGGGCTGCGGTCATGCGGGCGTTATTACAGTCTGTGACAAGGGGCTGCGGTCATGCGGGCGTTATTCCAGTCTGTGACAGGGGGCTGCGGTCATGCGGGCGTTATTACAGTCTGTGACAAGGGGCTGCGGTCATGCGGGCGTTATTCCAGTCTGTGACAGGGGGCTGCGGTCATGCGGGCGTTATTACAGTCTGTGACAAGGGGCTGCGGTCATGCGGGCGTTATTACAGTCTGTGACAAGGGGCTGCGGTCACGCGGGCGTTATTACAGTCTGTGACAGGGGGCTGCGGTCATGCGGGCGTTATTACAGTCTGTGACGAGGGGCTGCGGTCACGCGGGCGTTATTACAGTCTGTGACGAGGGGCTGCGGTCATGCGGGCGTCATTACAGTCTGTGACAAGGGGCTGCGGTCATGCGGGCGTTATTAACAAGGGGCTGCGGTCATGCGGGCGTTATTACAGTCTGTGACGAGGGGCTGCGGTCATGCGGGCGTTATTCCAGTCTGTGACGAGGGGCTGCGGTCACGCGGGCGTTATTACAGTCTGTGACAGGGGGCTGCGGTCATGCGGGCGTTATTACAGTCTGTGACGAGGGGCTGCGGTCACGCGGGCGTTATTACAGTCTGTGACGAGGGGCTGCGGTCATGCGGGCGTTATTACAGTCTGTGACAAGGGGCTGCGGTCATGCGGGCGTTATTACAGTCTGTGACAAGGGGCTGCGGTCACGCGGGCGTTATTACAGTCTGTGACGGGGCTGCAGTCATGCGGGTGTTTATCCACTGAACCATTATGATCTCTGACAAGGGGCACATCTTTCTTTAGTGCGGCCTTATCTTCCTCTCCTCCAGGGTGCACAGAGTTCTAAACTTGGTGGCTTCTTGTTGTCAGAAAGGATATGTCACTAGTTCTGGCCAGAGCAATGTGAGCAGAGCAAGAAGGGCCACTTCCAGGCTAGAGCATGAGATGCCAACGCCAGGGCCCCCAAAGTTCCGACCTCTGCACCAAGGTGACCAGGGGGACGTGTCATGGCAGAGCCTCTGTCAGCCTGGGCTGCAGAGAGAACACAATGAGCAGACCCACGCTGGACTCATAGCTTGTGTGAGAGACCAACTTTTATTATGTTAAGTCACGGGGAATATTGAGATATTTGTTACGGCGATATTATTGTCTATCCTAACTGATACAAAAACACCAATGTGAAGTCTAGATCATAATAATAATTGCCTTCCTCCCTCCCCAAATACATATATATATATATACCCACACACACATATATATTCATACATATACACACACACATATACATACATATATATACACACATATACATACATATATATACACATACATATATACACACATATATACATGTATATATACATATACACACATATACATACATATATACACAAATATATACATACACACATATATGCACACACATATAAATATATACATAAATATGTTCACACACATATACATACTCACACATATATTGTACATATATACACACATACATACATACATATATACACACACATATACATACATATATACACACATATGTATATACACACACATATATACATACATATGTATACACACACACAATATCTATATATACACATATACGTATGTACAGCATACACACAAGAGGCAGTCACATTTAGTGTGCCCAAAGTCTTTTATCCTTTGGTGAGGACAGTCTCACAGGCTTCCCAGAAACCACAATTCTACATTTTATCCATGTGGTTCAAAGGGAGCTAAAGCAGCCTTTACACACACAACACACACACACACACACACACAGTAGGGGGTAGGCTTTGACAAGGGTTGGCCCACCCAGCTTATATCCCAATGGTCAGAGCAGTAGGTTTAAGAATCAATGTGCGACCTAAGAGGGCCCAGTAATAGCTGTCCCTACGGCTCTCGGTGGAACTATTAAGAGAGAGGTTCCCTCTTTCCACTCAGCCCGTGAGGCTGGGGCCTGGAAGTCCGGAGCTCATGGTGGGTGGCCTGTCTGTCACCACACAGATGCAGCCTGCTTAATGAGGTAAATGCAGGAGGAACTGCTCAATGACTGTTGACTAAATCAGTGAGTTCTCTGCATTTAGCAGCTGTGCAAGTTCAGAAAAAAAGCAACATCAAAAAGATCAAGGGCCCTGGCTGGTTGGCTCACTGGTAGAGCATTGGTTGGGCGTGTGATTTGATTCCCGGCCAGGGCACATAGGAAAAGTGGCCATCTGCTTTTCCACCCCTTCCCTTCCCCCTTCTCTATCTCTCTCTTCCCCTCCCGCAGCCAAGGCTCAAATGGTTCGAGCGAGGTTGGCCCGGGTGCTGAGGATGGCTCCATGGCCTTGCCTCAGGTGCTTAAGTACCTCGGTTGTTGAACAATGGAGTAGCGGCCCCAGATGGGCAGAGCATCGTCCAGTAGGGGGCTTGCTGGTTAGATTCTGGTCCGCATATGTGGGAGTCTGTCTCTGCCTCTCCATCTCTCAGTTAATAATGGAAGGAAGGAAGGAAGGAAGGGAGGGAGGGAGGGAGGGAAGAAGGAAGGCCAAGGAACAGACTCGAGCACCTGGAGTAAGTCATGTCTGAGGCCAAAATTAACACCAGCAAGTAACAAATACTTAATCCAACAAATTCCCTGATCCAATACATGAAGCCAGTTTGAGTTGGAGTCCAGCTGCTGAGGGGTGAAGGAGCGTGGCTTCCACGGTTTCGTGTGCACACGTGGCTGCTCTGGGTACTGTACGGCCGATGGACGAGTAAACATAACACACTGCTTGCCTCTGGGAATGTAAAATTTGACTGAAGATATAAACTGTGATGTCGGAAAACCTGAAGACAGTCACGTGAGGTCCTTCCCATTGCTGGGGCGGGGCTAGCCCAGCCCTGCCTCCTGCCCGCATTCCGACCTGGTCACTGACACTCGGCTTTTGTGAAAACCCAACCCCCCCCCCCCCAACTCTTACTGCGGCAGGAGAGTTGCAGGTGACTAAGCAAAATTCTTCCCAAATTGGAGGACAACAAATAAAGAGTGATTCAACATGAGTCAATTTATTATGAAAAGTTACATTTGATACTTACTGCATAAAGTAAATACTTGAAGAATAGAGGTCCCAGACCGCTGGGGGATAGAGAGATGAAAAGCACAAGGAGGGCTTTCTAGTGCAACTTCCTAACATCTGACTGACCCACGGGGCTTTACTTCCCCCTCATGCAATTACAGCTTCATAACATCGACCTCGTTTTTCCAAATTTATTCCCAGACGGTAAGTAGGTATAGTGTTTTTGAAAAATACCCACATACATTTTCTGCCACGAGGAGTGAGATTGAGTCAAACATCTTTTAACTTTGCTGGGATGCTTTTCCTTGGCGTTCACGGAGACCAACAAGCGAATTTCTGTCCCCCGAGCCAGCCCAGCCTGCGACCCGGCTCAGTGGGGAGGGGACTGCCTGCAGCCTGCCCGCTCTAAACGGTCCTCATTCATTTCTCCGCCTGTTCTATTCAGGTGGGTTCCTCCCCAGTGGGAGATGCTTGGAATAAATGAATTAGTCTCTGTACCTGCTGAAAGGTAACTAAAGGCGCAATATAATTGTTTTGTTTAGGCAAAACACATTTCTTCACAAGACAACATAAACATGACTACCGGGAAGGAGAGTGACAAACAAGACAATAAGAATTCTCCACGGGACTTGTGTGAACAAGAGGGTATAAAAGCAGCATCTTCCCTTTCCAAGCAGCCGTCCTGAAACAGAGGAGGGGAGAGAGGGAGCTAAAGGCAGCTGCTGTTCCTCATTCTGTGGCTGGAACTCAGGGACAGTTAAATCTCCAGCCTCCTGTATGAAGGGAAGGGCCTCAACGCACCAGATGCTGAAGGGACCGTGTGTGTGGAGGTAGAGATGGTGCCATGAGGGGTCTCTGCCTGCCCACGAGGACGCCTCTGGAACCGGGACCAGGAACAGGCTAAAGCAACAGGTGGCCACCCCCCTGGACCAGCTTGGCTTTGGTAAACAGATGGGACAGCTGTAGAAAGAAGAGAAGACTTGAATCCGCACAGTGAAAGGACACACTGCAATCAAGGGACAGGACCTTGAATTGTCAACACCAAGATACATCCCAACAAAGGAACTGCCTTCCGAGCTAACGGAAACGGACTTCGGGGCAGCCGGGAGCCAAGGGCAGGTCACTTATGTGTGGAAACAAACCAGATTCACCTCAGGCTTCCCCACAGCAACATGCAACGCCATAAATATACTAGACTGACACCAGTAAAAGCCTTCAGGAGAGAGTGACTCAAGAACTTCTTACCCAAACTGGCCTACAGTTCTCAAAGTAACACTGTTAAATACAGTCCCCATGATTATGGGGAGAACAATGGCATAGGGCCTGAGGGTAAGAAGTGAGATATTTAATGGCAGAACAAAGAGTAGAACAGTTGTGGATATTAGGGATACAAAAAGAGTTGAATATATTTGCCCCAGCAATGTACAAGAGTGTTATTTCTTTAAAATGGGAGGTGAACGCGGAATATAAGTGGGCAGCAGAGAAAGCACATTTCTAAAAAGAAAAGAAAAGCAATACAACTTTTCCCCATCATTGAAAGAGACCATATATTAGGTCATAATAAAACATCAATGAAGTTCAAAAATAGAAATACAATTACAACATTTTCTGATTACAGTGCAATGCACCTACAAACTGATCACACAAAATATCCTATTGGCTGTTACCTAAATTACTCTTTTAAGTAACTCTTGCATCTAATTGGAAATCACAGATGATAGTGAAAATACTGACAATGAAAACACTACATTTCCCCACCTATGGGATGCAGCTAAAGTCATGCTCAGAGTAAAATCATAGCCTCAAAACCAAGTATTAATAAGAAATAAAAATTATGTATTCCCACTAAGGTGTTATAGAACTAAGTACTATGATTAAATAAATGCAAAGTTTATAAAGCTCTATAAAAATATAAAGCTTTATAAAAGAGGAAGGAAGGAATCTTAAGATAGAGTTAGAAACCAGAGTAAGAAATTAGAGTAAGAAAATAGGTACAAGTAGCAGAAACAGCAAATAAATTTAAAAAGCTGGTTCTTTAGTAGGGAATAAGCTATAATCAATAAACTTCAACTCTCACATCAAGAAAAGAAAAAGAAAAATGCAAATATATGAAATTAAAATGAGGTCCAGAAAAAGATATAAAGTAAACAGGAAGTACTTTGCACAATTCTTTTTATGTAAATTTAATATAGAGAATTAAATGAAAAATTTTTGAGAAAATGAAATTCACCTAATATGAATCAAGATATAAAATCTAAATAGAACCATTTCCATAGGCTCAAATAGCTATTTTTGGTTTGATAACTCTGGAACTAATTTTAAATGACCTTTAGTGATCATTTCAGAGTATGCTGAACAATAGTGCACATTCTCATGAGAACACAAAGTTTCCCAACCACATGCAGTCACAGATAACTAAGGAAAGTAATTCTCCATATATATGCCTTTGCAAAACAGACCCCTCTGAGCACTCCTCCCCTTTCCTCTTGATAAAACAAAGTGCACTTGTCCCTTGTGAGGACTCTTACTTTAATTCACTACCTTAGTATGTGCAACTCTCTAAGGTGACCAGAAAAACAAAGTGTATATGAATATCCCGAGCAGGCACGGATCAGAGCAGGGTAAGTCCGTGGCCGTGTGTCACGTCCTTCCCTGTTATGTGCCCATGTGCTAACAGGTTAGAAAAGGGACGCGCTGGGCAGGGCTGGGATGTTTGGCATTCCGGTGCCCATAGTGCTCCCCCAGTCTCGAGGTATTACACACTCCGGGCCACAACCCCCGGGTCTACATCACTCCCCCGTCGCTCCTCTGTTCTCAGTGTCGCAGTCAGATTTCTCCGGACAACTCTGTGTCAGGAGAGGCGAACATGGCTCAGCTCCTGCCCTGCCCCTGCTCTCTCCAGCTCCTGGTCCCTCCTCCTCCCGCACTCCCCTCTGAGCCCCATCTCGGTCTTCCCTCCACCTGACCACTCTTGTCCAGGCAGCCGGCTGCTGCTATCAAAACTTCACAATGAAGCTCAGCCGAACTTGGAAACCATAACGATGTTGACCAAAAGCTGAGGGCTCTTCAGGACACTGCAAGCGTTATTTTCGCTTACGGTTACCAGACTGAGCCTGTGGTCTAAATCGGGGGTGGAAATGCACCACTTAAGCCCCCATCCTGCCACATCCGTACCCAGGTACCCACTGCTGGAGTAGCTGGGTGCCGCTCTGATCGAGTCCAGCTGCTAAGGGGAGACCGCTTCAGCTAAATACGCCAAGGTTTCATCTGTCTCAAAACTCCCTCCAGGGGTCTCCAAACTTTTTACACAGGGGGCCAGTTCACTGTCCTTCAGACCATTGGAGGGCTGCCAAATACAGTGGTCCTCTCACTGACCACCAATGAAAGAGGTGCCCCTTCCAGAAGTGCAGTGGGGGCTGGATAAATGGCCTCAGGGGGCCGCATTGCGGCCCGCGGGTCATAGTTTGGGGATGCCTGCAGCCCATCTGCAATCCGGGTCCCCGTCCAGGGACATTTCTCACAATCAGGTGCTCTGCCCCTCCGCATGGACACCATGTTGATTTCAGTCCTCTACGAAGCAGCACGCAGAGGCTCAATTCATATAACAGACTTGGCCTCCTGCATTGTACAAGCAAATGTAGCTGATACTGTCGTGATTGCAAACGTCAAGTTCATTACAGCAGATGTTTCCATGGAAGATCACTATCCATTAAAATCAAACAACAGATACGCCCTGAACTCACCACTTGATTTAATGTGTCAGCTTCAATGCTAAAGGAAGCCAGTCAGGACTGTCTTCCCTGAACTGTCACAGGATTGTCGTGTAACAAAGAATCACATTTCCGTTCTTATCCCCTGCTCCTCACAATCATTAAAATGTGCAGCCCTGGCCAGGTAGCTCAGTTGGTTAGAGCATCGTCTCAAAATGCCAAGGTTCTGGGTGGGTTTGATCCCCGGTCAGGGCAAATACGAGAAACAGCCAATGAATGCATGAATAAGTGGGAAAAGAAATAGATATTTTCTTTCTTTCTCTCTCTCTCTCTTCCATCCTCTCTCTCTAAAATCAATTAAGTTTAAAAAATAAAATAGAATGAAATATGAATGACGAGCTGGCAGGTGACACATTTTGAGGCTGTAAAATAGATTGTAAAATGCTTCTACTGTTTTGTGCATGATGCTGCAGGAATTATTTTAATGTCAAAAATAGATGACATTACTTTTAAGAAAAAAAAAATTCAAAACTGGCAGTAAGGAGAAGAGATGACTAAGTGATCGGCTGCCATCGCGCTGGCGCGTGAGCCCAGCCTCTCTGGGGAAACGCTCTATTGTTAGGGCCAGAGGCTCCTACTCATTAGGGCCCAGGCGTTTCACACCCAGAAATGAAAAATCAGGGCTCCCACTAAAAAAAGTAGTGAGATGATTTACATTTTTGTCAGGTTGAAAAGAGAGTGAAATTATAGTTTTACTACTTTGTAGGGTATTAGCCAGTGTGGTATCAGTATCAATCACCATTACTGAGCCCTCCTCTGGTCACTGGCGATACAAAATTCCTATTTTCATATCCTCTTTTCAACAAGTGTTGCCGTCCTGTTGATTCCCTCATTAATTGGTTATATAATTGATCTTATAAAAATGTACATAGTTTTCCATTAGAAGAATATCTACTATTAGTCAAGGAATTGGATTTAAAAAAAAAAACAAGACTAATAGGGCAAAGTTGCCACCGTATTCAGAAAAGGGTAATATGCCAATCTCCCTCAAAGTTGCCTCCCTATATTCAGAAAACACAGTTTAAGTGAAGGCTTAGTTGAAAATGAAATTGTTGAAAGGGTGTCTGTCAAAAGTTGTAGCAGTAGCATCTTTAAAATAGGGCCTATTTCAGAGGCATCTGTGAGTCGCCTGCAGGATGGTACCAGATTACTAAGAATGGCGCCTATTCCTGAAAGCCAGGCTTGGGGTGGCCCCTGACCGAGAAAGAGGCAATGTTAAGGGCTTCCAACCACTCTGTTCTCCCCACATGTGCACATGTCCCACTGTCCTGGGTCAGAGGAGTAAGGAGTAACAGCAAGGTCTCCGGGTCGGGATTTACAGAGTCGACAAGGAGGTCTGGGACGGCTTGGCAAGCAGACTTGGGAGCGGAGAGTTTCATCTTTGTAAAGACCACAGATGACTATTCATGTCTGAGCCTGATCTAAATAGTCTAGGAGTATCTGAAGCTCACGTCTCGCCTTCACCGTGGACATGACTGCATATTCTTGCTTCAAGCATCTCTCGTTCTCACTCTACTTGGGTCTCACTTCGTAGGTGAATTATTACAGTAAATCCTCATTCTCTCTCCCTCCGGCCCTCCACCTCTGTTCTGTTTCTCACCAAATAGGTTTCCTTCCATTTCATCACGGATGACGGTGAAAAGTTGCTCTGACGAGATAAAACACAGCATTTTCGTAGCCTTTCGTCCACTCCTCCCTTCTGGGAACAGTGACCCCTCCCCCTGGGTGGCACACCCCCAGCCCCGCCCATGCCATTGTACTGTGACCATCCACAGTGGTCAAACCTCATGAAATGGCCAATTTTATAGTCAAATATGACAGAATGTTAGCAAATTGATGAGGTCAACACACGTTGCTCTCTGAAGAACAATGACTTAATCCAATCTTTTATCAAGCATACCACTTAAAGCTTTATTACTAGTTAAGAAAGAATATTTGCTTCTTTTTTTTTCGCATCAGAGCATAAAATATTTTGTTTTCTTGGGCTACCCACGCAGGACAAAATGGACAGGTCAGTTGGGACTCTCCACACACCGACTGGAAACGGCTCTTAGAGAAGGGAAGTCAGAGAATTTAAAATCAACGCTGCAGCAAGTGAAGTCAACGTCCTTCCTCAGCCACTCACGCGCCGGGAGTCAGGGGAGCAGTGTGGCACTGTCTTCTTACAGGCTTTGTGCCTCCGCACTGCACTGAGGGGGAGAAATAAAAGGAGCTGATTTTGTGTCCACCAGCCAGGGACGTTCTCAACGGAGCCCCTTTCTTGGACTCAGCATGGCTAAGGAAACAACGTTCGCAATGAGAATAATGGGCCAGCGGTACAACCTGGGCATGTCCTTCCAGAGGACTCTCTAAGCTCCCTGTAGAGAACCGGGGATCCGTGCTTGGGGTGGGGGTGGGGGGGGTAAATAACCGGGATCCGTGCTTGGGGTGGGCGTGGGGGGGTAATATCCTCCCCGCCGGCTCTCCTGCTCCTGCAGGGAGGACTTGCAAAGAATCAAGTCTGGGTCTTTTCTTTCTTCTTTTTCTTTTCCTTTTTTCTTTCCAGTGGGAGATCAATTGGTATGAGGACTGCAGGGCCCCTGGGAAGTTTATTTTCCCATTCGCTGGAAGGGGTCCCACTCTCCGACCAGAGCTCGCACCAGTGGGGCAGCTTTGGCAGCTGAACTCCGAAGGAGACTAAAGAGCGTGTGTGGAGAGGCTGCAACTGAACTGCAAGAACTGTGGAACTAGAAAGCCTGCTGCCGGGACCAGCTGTTCCCCGCTGCCCACACTGCTGGAGGAGGGAGGCGCCCTTTCCAATCTGGGTCGCGACTTAAAAACAGGGTGGTGGCCATACCTTCTGCGGGGAGCTCCTTCTGTTTCCCTGGCTCGTAGTCAGAAAGCCCCCTCAGAGGACCACGGTGGGTCTCAATGCAAAACAGGAGCAGAGGTGCCTCAGACTGAAGACTACTCTCCCATCACTTAAAAGGCTCTCTGTTAGTCATGCTCCCTTGGTAATGCCACTTCAGAACAGTTCTCCAGCAATGCCACGCCAGGAGGCCTCTCCTCAGCGGCCTGTCCAGCGGTCCTGGAGCCGGCTCTGTCCTCCCTGCCGCAGAGGCTGCAAGACCGCAGGGGGCGGGCTCCCTGCCCTGCCTGTCCGGGCGGAGTGGAAGGCCCAGGGAGGAGAGAGGGCTCCAGAGAAAAGGACCTGTTGTGCAGGAGCTGAACTGTGCAAAGCCGGAAACAAGCATTCTGGGGTCTCTCACACTTCGGGGCCACAGAGGCAGAGACATAGAAAAGAGAAGAGGAGAGAAATGAGCACATTTATACAGCTCTTTGAGGGCTTTCTTATGATGGTCTACCTGATAGCACACACATGATTTTACATGAAAATTCTCTATTTTAAGAGAAATAGTGTGAAATTTGTTTGTGACAGGTCCATCTTTCAGGGCTGTTTCAGAATGCACAAATTAAATAACAGTTGGAAAGTGTAAGCGGTAGGCACTTAATCAGGAAAGCAAAGCATCTTAACAAAATAGTCAACCTTGAGGTGTGCGTGCGACTCTCACACCACAATGACAATTAATCACCGGCAAATGGACTTTCTACACAAAAGATGGACTGTTTAACTAGGACTATGTAAGAAACAAGCATTTTTTAATTAAGCTTAACATCATGTAACAGATGTTGGGCTTTTCTCCTCCTCTACCCCAAGGAGGACTGCAGCACTGTTTGAGATGACAGTTGTCAACTGTGCAATGTGTGTGATAAATTATAGAGGCTAAAACATAGCATTATTATTTAATAATCCATTTCAAATATCACTATCATTTAAATAGCTCCAAGAAAATTTTAGAATGGACAGTAAAAAAAAAAAAAAATACACAACCAAGAAAAAATATACACAGCCAAGGCTCAAAATATTTTTACTTTAAATGCAATTACAATTTTAAAAAATCCCTTATCACCTTCACTAACTGATTATTAGGAGAGTCGGGCTAAATACAACCAATGATGCAAACCGAGTTTATATGGTTTAATATCGAGGACCGCCATCGCTCCGCCCCAGACTCTCCCTGTGGGCTTGCCCCACCCGTCCCACCACACTGAAATTACTGTAACAACACAGAAAGGGCTCGCTATACTGGTGGTTTGAATCTGTTAATCCTGATACTCATTTAGACGGTGGCATTTCCTCTGCTTTAAATTACGCTGAATGTCTGAATACTGAGAAAGAAATTTCCTGTGAAGAAAATTAAACTATTCCTCTGTTCCCAGGTGAGACGCATGTTGCTCTGGCTTGGAAGGTGACAGTGACAGGAAGGAAGTTGCTCTCATGAAAGGAGATGTTAACTGTGTTAAAAACAGAACAGTAAGCTGAACTTACTAACAACCCCACCACAGCAATGGCCACACATGATGAACAGTCATTAAAGTCAATGTCAGAGCATCTGAGCATGAAATCACATGCTGAGGGGCCCCCAGTGAACTTCTGCAGCTGAACTGCCCGAGGGGACTGCTGCACTCACAGCACATGGGCTGCAGGGCGGGTGTCAGAGCCAGGCCCACCCCAGTGTGTCCCGTGCTGAGACGCCCGGAAATCACGACTCCTACACGGAGCAGAAGGGGGGCTGGGGGCCCACTGTGGGGTCACGTACCGTCACCTGCCCACAGAATGGAAGTGTGTATACTTCCATGGGAATCAAGGACGTGTTCGAACAACAGTCAAAGAACAGAGTGGGTAGAAACCAATTCATACTACCCCACTTTCCACAGAATTCCAGCGACGATGAGGAGAGAATCCACCCCCGTGGTCTTGAATGTCTTCGTGAAGGCAGTTAGAGGAGGGACTTCCCACCCTACAGATGCTCACTGTGACATGTTCAGTATCATGGTGCTGTCCAGAAGCTAACAGCTGATAGAGAGCCCGTTTCCAAAGCCAAATCTCAAATTCAATGGTATTGCCTACATTTTATTTCTTCCTAACAAGGAAAAAATTGAGAAGAGTACGCTTACCAGTAACAGATGTATTGGACAGGAAATACAGATACAATATCCATATATGGATTATATTTGCACAAATGGATGTAAAAAAAATTGCAGACATTTATGAAACTAAAAAATGTCAACCTGTTTTGAATTAAAACATTAAAAAATATCCTTGATGGGGTAAGAGGATGAAAGTTTCTTAATTAGAGTTTAATAAATTTACTGATGGCAGCACACTTCGGTGCTTTTACGAAGTTAATCGGACACTGTGATACTATAGAGACAAGTCTGGAATGTTTGATTCCTTACGCACTAGCTTCTAAAATACGCAGATTTGAAGATAGTTATAGTCAAAGAATAGCTAAAACTTGTCTGGCTATAGTTCACGTCAGAAGAAAGGTTTCGACATCTCATGGCAGGACATTGGCTAAAAAGGACTGAGAATGCGCTGTCCAGGCTGTTTATTCGTCATCTCAGCCCTGGCTCTCGGGAGCCGGAACAAATGAGGAAGTCCATCAGCCCCAGAGAGCTGGACACACCAATCGCAGGAGGAAATGATTTATGGGGCCCCTGGCATGGAGTTATGAAAAATCTACACACTGGAGCTGTCCAGCTTCAGGGGTGGGGGAGACAAATGCGATCTGTGGAGGGCTAGCGACATACACAGAGGGAAGAAAACAGGCCACAGGTAATAAGCTGTCTCGATGGTAACTAATTAGACAGCAAGCTCTCACAGACGAAGTGAGATGGGGACACAGGCGTCACCGTCGGCCGGCGGCAGCCTGGATCTCTGGCGTGGTGATCTCCATCTGCCTGCTTCCTTTCCCGATCCATCCGGAAGCCGACCTGCGCCTGAGTCCCCGTCCCATTGCCCAGTTCCACCGGCGCTGCTTCTCCCCTGGCTCTTGTTTAATGAGTGAATTAAGCTCAAAACTTAGTACAGGGGTCCCCAAACTACGGCCCGCGGGCCGCATGCGGCCGCCTGAGGCCATTTATCCGGCCCCCACTGCACTTCCAGAAGGGGCACCTCTTTCATTGGTGGTCAGTGAGAGGAGCATAGTTCCCATTGAAATACTGGTCAGTTTGTTGATTTAAATTTACTTGTTCTTTATTTTAAATATTGTATTTGTTCCCGTTTTGTTTTTTACTTTAAAATAAGATATGTGCAGTGTGCATAGGGATTTGTTCATAGTTTTTTTTATAGTCCGGCCCTCCAACGGTCTGAGGGACAGTGAACTGGCCCCCTGTGTAAAAAGTTTGGGGACCTCTGACTTAGTATCTCCATTCAGGCCACGTTTTCAATGCTTTTTTGCCTAAAGGAGCAGGTCTTAAACATCGCTCCTCGTGACAGTTTGTTTAGTCCAGAGCTGGCACAGAGAGCCCTCCGCCCAGGAGAGGGAGAGACGGAGGTGCCCGCGCGATGCTGGGCTGGCTGGACCCCTCGGGCCGGGCCAGGGGACACGCTGAACCTGAGGTTTCAGATACAGGAAGCCCATGGCTTGAGGAAATGGGCGGAGCTTGTTGCTCCATAATATAAACTGACAACATAAAAAGCACGACTATTGGTCTCACATGAAGCTAATTGCTGTGATAGGTCAGGGGAAGCAGGTATGAACCGCTACTAGGACATAAATATCAGACTCCCCAGTGAACCTGTCAAGTTCAAGCACAATGTTATCCTAAAGAATAAGACAGAATGGAATCATCAGAAAGTGTCAAGATTATCTATTGATCTACCTGTCGTTCTATCTATCCACCTAACTATCCATCCATCCAGTGAGCATTCTTAAACCTCTTCATCACTGAATGAATTACGAATTATGTCTTCAAAGGTAATGGGTTTTCTATCACTGGAAGTGTTATATGTACAAGACAACTTGATCCCAAACTTTTGATCTTACAGGCCAGTCAAAGTTCTATTACTGTATTTAGGAAGATAAAATATTTGTTTCTAAGGACTAGTCAAAAATATCCACTTGTTGAGATGAAAAACATGCTAGTTCAGGACACAAATTTAAAATGAACAGTATTCTAGGTTCTTCTCTCCATGTTTCTGACCATGAGGATGGAACTGGTGCAGCTGGGGGACCTTGCCCACCCTCCTGCAGGACGGGGTTCACGCAGCCGCCATTCCTGCCGGTGCCCACGGAGAGACACAACACGGGGAGAGCCGGCTGCACTGGCAGCACCGCACGTGTGTGAATTTTAACTTCTTTTTTTGTTTAGATAAGAAGTCAACAAGTGACACAATGAGGCAGCGCCATTTAAAGCAATTGTGTTCAGGCAATCAAATGCCACAGTGAAAGGAGGAATTTAATAAAGGCAGGTGAAACCGCCAAGTTTGCAAAAGATAGAAGCAGCTGGTGTGGACACTATTCCAGCTAATACCTATGGAAGACAATCACTCACACATACAAATACCTTTATGTCAAAGCTTCCTACTTTGTTTATAAAGATATGTGTACCTGTAAGTTTATTGCAGTATAATTTATAGTAGCCAAATATGGAAGCAACCCAAGTGTTCACAGATAGATGACTGGATAAAGAAGAGGTGAGACAGTTACACAATGGAATATTACTCGGCCAGAATAAAGAATGGGATCTTACCATTGGTGACCCCATGGACGGACCTAGAGAGCATTATGCTAAGTGAAGTAAGTCAGAAGGAGGAAGACAAGCACCATATGATGTCACTCCTATAGGGAATCTAAAAAATAAACAAACAAATGAAATGGAAACAAACTCATAGATTCAGAGAACTAATTGATGATCATCGGATGGAAGGGGTGGGGGATGGGTGAGCAGGTGGAGGGGACCGAGAAGTCCAGCACTGGCAGTTATATAGTAGCCACAGGGTGTAAAGTACAGCCGAGGAAATACAGTCAATAACATCGTAATAACGACGTATGGTGTGCGATGGCCATGGGACTTACCGGGTGATCACTTTGCAAGTTACACATACATGTCTAATCACTGGGGTGTACACCTGAAACGAACATAATACTGCGTGTCAACTGTAACTGAAAAATTAAAAAGGAGCTCTTTAACACCTGGTGGTATGCAATTTAATTAAAAGGTTTTTTAAAAAATCCCTCAAATTTAAATGAGAAGAGAAGGTAATTTTAGAATATACCATTCAGAACGTTGGGGCTTATGGAAGGCCCTGCGACAGGACATCTGCGAACACGGAAGGACGACTCTCCATTGGAGAGAAACACGGAATCCAGTTGTCCCGTGCACTGAATTCTAAACATGGAAACACAGCGACGCTTTTAAGTGACTCACGCATCTCCGGATGCCTGCGGGCTCCCCCACATCCCAAGCTTTGGCGTCCAGTGTTGCACACTCACGACACCTTGCTTGCAGGCGTGCACACCTGTGCTAATGCGCCTGGCTGGGTCCACCTCACACGAGGCTCTGACAGTGCACCACCAACACTGCTGAGGGTCAGGATTTGTTCGCACATCCTAGTTATATATTTTTAAGAGTCCTCACCTAAGACTATGCATTTTCCCTACCATTTAATTCCACAGACACCCCCTGCCCTGATCCGGTGACATTAAAGCTGACCTTGGCACAGGAAACTGCAGCGCTGAAGGAGCCTGTCCTTTGCTAAGAGGTGACAAGGGTGGTTAATTACCTGATCAAGTCTCCGTCGGTGCCAAGAAGAAAATTATTTTCCTGGCTGCGGATGGAAGCAATATCTCTAAATTATTTCCTTCATTCTCCTTTTCACAGTTATATGCCTTAAAAGTAGCAGAGTAAGTGTATTTTACTTGTAAGCACTTTGATAAATTCAATTAAACCTGCTGCCAAGCAGTAAGATTTTGTGTGTGTGTGTGGGCAGAACATCAATCAATTTTCCAAAAGTTTAGTTTCTAGACTTTTCTATTAGGTAAAGTTTATTTACTATATTCTCAAGCTACTTAACATTTTCATTCTGGTCTTATTGTTCATCATTTGCCTAGTCACTCAGACCAGGTTCAGGACAATACTCTACATTCCTACAAAGTATCTCTCTCTCTCTCTTTTTTTTTTTTTTTTTTTGACAGATAGGGACAGACAGACCAGACGGGAGAGAGATGAGAAGCATCAATTCTTCGTTGTGGAACCTTAGTTGTTCATTGATTGCTTTCTCATATGTGCCTTGACCGCGGGCCTTCAGCAGACCGAGTAACCCCTTGCTCAAGCCAGCAACCTTGGGCTCAAGCTGGTGAGCTTTGCTCAAACCAGATGAGCCCGCGCTCAAGCTGGTGACCTCGGGTTTCGAACCTGGGTCCTCCACATCCCAGTCCGACACTCTATCCACTGTGCCACAGCCTGGTCAGCCTCTACAAAGCATCTCCGCTGAACCTTCTACCTCCAAAATGACAATTTGAGTAAAAACGTACCATCCTTAGACCTTGTACAGAGAAGATTGAGAAGTTTTAAAATACACTTAAATGAATCAACAACCAACAAAAGAACTTCTTTCTGTGAAGGATGGCAGCCTGAGAATCTATGGTCCAGCTTCAGAGCCAAACACAAAGCAGTCCCCCAAGATGCACAGCGGCAAAAGCATGTCGCTGCTCCCTCCAGGGTCTCCGCAGTGGGAGAAGCCACGCCCTCGGAGACCTGTGCATAACTGAATTAAACAGAGGCAGGCTGTGAAGGAGATAAATATCTCAAGGGAATAGACGCAAACAGTACTATCCAAACTCCAAGGAATTTTTAGTTGTCCTTTTTTTCATAATGATGGCAAATGTTGCCAATTCTGTAATGCAAACGACCTCTATTAGTACAAACTAAGATTCTTTTCTTTCTTTACTTCTACTCCTTCCTTCCTTCCTTCCTTCCTTCCTTCCTTCCTTCCTTCCTTCCTTCCTTCCTTCCTTCTTTCCTTTCCTCCCTCTTTTATATTTTTGCTTTCAAAAGTCCAAAAGAAAGCATGCCAAATTCTATATCAAAGCCACAACATATTCGTCTCTGTGTGTTTCTATTTAAAACTCCCTTTCGCTGTGACGTGTTGACAGGCTCTGGGGACGGTCGCATTACTACCCTTTGCTATGCACTCTCTGATGGATGCAGACTGTGCAAGATGCAAGACCAATCGCCTGGCCACATGCTGCAGGGCGATGTGATGGGGTAAGGGACCGGTGAGAAATGGCAAACAGACTGAGAATATCCGTTCAATAGAAAAGTAACTCACGTGGCATTTTCCAATTCAGAGTGTGTTTGACCCACTTTAATGAGCCCAAGCCTACATTTAAAGGCACAAGTTGCTAACGGCATAGGGCCAGATGGTGCCCTTTGGAATAAAAGCCCTCTCAGGTGGAAAGTCCCAGGGGACCCCTCCGCGCCCTGATGGGAGCAGGGCATCTGCCAGACTTTTTCCTCTGCTTCTGGAGTCATGGTTTCCAGCTCAGTTTAGGAAAGCGCTTACAGATACTCATATGGACACCAGGGGTTAGTGTTCACACATCGGTGGTCCAAGCCCTACGCACGAGAGTGACCACTGCGTTTCCGACACCTCACCTTCACGGCAGATCTCTCAGTGCTCTGTGAACCCTGTTACCGCCGTGAAACGATATAAATAGAAATCCCAGCAGACATTTGGAACCAGCCTGGCAGGTCCGCAAAGTGAACACGTTACATGTGAGCCGGTAACCCTACCCCACGGCATCTTCTCCGGAGAAAGGGAAACATGTGTCCACACAAAAACTGGCACACACACATTCAGAGCAGCATTATTCATAACAACTAAAATAAAAATAAAAACAACTGGTAACACGGACCAAGCACACACTATGTACTAGGAACTAACACATTTTACATGTGCTTGCTCCCTCAGTCTCTACAAAAATACAATGAGGTCCTGAGTTGGCTCAGTGGTAGAATGTTGGCCCGGCGGGTGGAAGTCCTGGGTTCGATTCCCGGCCAGGGCACACAGGAGAAGCGCCCATCTGCTTCTCCACCCCTCCCCTTCTCCTTCCTCTCTGTCTCTCTCTTCCCCTCCCGCAGCCAAGGCTCCATTGGAGCAAAGTTGGCCCGGGCGCTGAGGATGGCTCCATGGCCTCTGCCTCAGGTGCTAGAATGGCTCTGGTCACAACAGAGCAATGACCCAGATGGGCAGAGCATCACCCCCTGGTGGGCATGCCGGGTGGATCCCAGTTGGACACATGTGAGAGTCTGTCTCTCTGCCTCCCTGCTTCTCACTTCAGAAAAAAAAATACAGTGAGGCTGCATAACAAACAAATGTACACTAATGCATTTATTATTCTCACTGTACAGATGGGGAAACTGAGGCACAGAAAGGTTAAGAAAAGCCCTCAGCTGCAGTCAGCCCCGGCAGAGTCAGGAGGCGGGGAGCTGAACGCCTGTCTCAGACACACCCCACAACCCAAGAGCCCTGACAGACGCCTCTGGGGGCGGGGTTAGAGATGCCAAGTCCCATTCTTACACTTTTTGTTTATTTCAGACTCCTCACATAAACAGCTATGACTTGAGAGATAGAGAGAAAGAGAGAAATATGACAATTTTTAAAAGCTGCCGAACCAGGGAGAATTTTGCACATAAGCAATAACTGCCCATTAGCCTCCTAATTTTAGAATGTTTCGAAAATTACAGGATAAAGCATTATAGGGAAAATAAAAATAGTATGATCAAAATCTTAGCCATCAGTTTAAATCACACTGAGTCCTCCTCGTATTGGCTGCAGTCCGGGTGCCGAGAGACTGCCCTTGGAATTGAGTCCAGTCCGCGAGCGCCACACTGTGCCCACGCCAGTCTCCCAGAGGGCCAGCCGGAGGGCTTGCTAAACCCCCACGAACTACCAGGGGTGCAGGCAGATTTGGGGGGGACATCCCCAGCCCCCACAGGTCTTAAAAAACTGCATTTATGACACCTTTCCCCACTTCCATTCCTGGAGATTCTCCTAAAGGGAGCCTACGGCAAATATTTTAAGAAGTAATATGGTTCCTCTATTTATTTTTAAAAGGAAACAACCCAAAATACTATATTACAATTTAGACATGATTAAAGAGAATAAATCTCTGTAGCTTTGAGTCATGAAAAGAATATGCCAAGTGGTCGCCCGCGAAGCGACGTGCAGGGGAAACCGGGAAGGCTGTGATGGGGTAACTGTTCAGCCTGTTTAGAGTGCCAGAGAGGCAGTGAGGGCTGGAACTCTGGTGATAATCCGTTTAAATCTCCTGCCTGGGCAGACTTCCTTCCCGTCACTGAATTAAACACTCAGAACTGCAAACTTAAGGCAAACCATGTGATCAAGCCCACGCGAAGACTAAGGTTGAACTCATGGCGTCAGCCCTACAGGAATCGACCCCCCCCCCCACTCCGGTCCCTGCAGGGACATTGAGCAAGTGCCCCCCGTAAGCCGATGATGTCCAGAGGCCATCTGCTCACACACCTCCGGTCATCCGGAAAGACCCAGAGACGGGACGCTCACATGGAAAATGCATCGTACACAAAGTGTGATTCAGGACAAACTATGTTCCATCAGGAAGAAGGTGCGCGCCTTGTGCCAGGCACTGTGCTCGCTGCTTTGCAAACATGATTATATTTAATGCTCACACATCCTCAGGGTCAGAGACTGTTATTCCTGTCTTTTCACGTAAAGAAGCCAAGCTGCGGGCACAGAGCTCACCCGCCATCCCACGGTAGACGTCAGCGCGACACTCGGTGTCCGCCGTCTCTTTACCGCCTGCACGGACCGCCTCAGCCCTGACGGCAGGGTCGTCTGGAGTGGACGTAACTGGACAGGCGACGTGTCAGGCTCACGTCTGGGCGTGCCACAGACAAGGCGATGTGGACCAAGCACAGCGAGTGGTGGCACGAGAGGAAACTAAGGACACTCAGAGAGCCTTTTCTTTACGGTGTAAGGACCCCTGCAACCCTGACGACCTCGCCTCGCACCCCAAGCTCTCGACCTTCGCTGAGGCGCGCCCAGAGGACCCCTGCAGACCCCGACGACCTCGCCTCGCACCCCAAGCTCTCGACCTTCGCTGAGGCACGCCCAGTCTGTGCTGACCGAATATGGACCTGGACCTGCGAGTCCTCCGCCCTCCTGAGCACATTCCCTAAAGGGGGCTAACTAGAATCAGACTGCCTCCTGCAGGCATCGAGACATAAAAGATTTTGGTAATTCAGTTTAGAGCAAAACTTTGCATATTTTTATCCAATTGATCTTTCAGGTCAGTCATATTCATCTAGACAACAAACCTAATCACAAGTTAGCAAAATCTTCCATATTCTAAGTAAAGCAACAAATAACCAAAGAACATTTTTGTTTTGGAGAGAGAGAACACACAGCATTATACTTGGTGATGTAAGCAGTATCAGAAATAATTACACTTATATTTGAAAGAATGCATTTAAAATCTCTTTATCCTCCCGTGCCTGGTGGCATCAACATCTAACATGTGTCAGGACAAACGTCTGTGAGTCATATTTAAATCTCCTCTCTTACACCCACAGTCACTTAGTTCATTATCAAGTACTGTGAAAACAACCTCTAAAACATTAGTAAGCTATCCCCTTCCCTCCATTTTGGTTTCTAGCTCTCACCAACTCCCATCAGCTGTCCCCGAAACTGCTACCTTAGCCTCCTAACCAATCCCCTTGTTTCCAACGAGTGGCCGCCACAGTAACCTTCTCTGTGGCCTTGAACATGTTCAAGTCACACTCACCCCAGGCCCTTTGCTGCTCCTTCCCTCTGGAACGATATTCCCGGCCTGGCTCCCTGGATCTCAGACCTTACATCACCACCCAAAGAAGCCTTTCTTAAATGTCCTATAACTACAAGGTAGTATCACCAGTCTTTAGCTCATTTGTTTTATTCTAATCACTTATCACTTTCTGAAATTTACTGTTGTTATTAACAGGATTGAGTTTGGTCACATGTAGCAAAACTTCCTCTCCAGAAACTTAACCAAATTGGGTTGATCACATGAAGTCTAGACATGAGCTGTCCGGGTTGGCCCAGCAGCTTTTCATTTATTTTTTTATTAACACGTGCCTTTCATCTTCATGATGTTCTGACAAAGAGCTTTAATGACTTCTTGCTGCCCATGGAATGCAGGCTCCAGGAGAAAAGGAGCCTGGCCTGGCCTGTCTTGTCTGCCACTGGAAGACTGCAGTCACATGGGAGCAGCTCCATCGGGGTTTGCTCACGCAGTGCAAGCCAGTGACGTGGCATGCAGACGCCCTGCAGGCAGGGACCCAGGCAGGGACCGCGCCTCCACGTGAGAGCCAGCGCCGCGGCCACGCCTGCACTGGGAGGGTCCCGCGGGTCCCGCCCGGGACTCCCCTCTGGGGCCCTCACCCTCCTGCTCGGCACAGCCATGCCCAGTTCGGGCTCAGCCCTCCCCACACGGTGTGGCCCGGGCACCTCCTTCTTGTTTCCCCCCGTGTCCCACCCTCCACACAAACTGACCGCATATTCCCCGAAACCGACCTGTGCTTTCTTACTCTCCGCACCAAAGCAGAATGCTCCCCAAACCAGGGGCGTGCCCGCCCTGTTCCCACTGGTCTCCTGGCCCAGACATCGAGAGCACCCTCACAGAGTGGACACTCAGGAAACATCCATTCAGAGAACCAAGGGTAACGTCTGAATTCCTGAATATTACATTCAAGGCCCCTCAGCACTGATCCGACCACTCTTGTCACGATGCCACCTTCCTCATCCTTCCTTTCACCCCGAGCTTAGTCACAGCACACAGCTGCTGGTCTGCCGTTTCAGATCGGGCGTCTTTTCACGTTTGATTGTCTTTGCATAAAATGACTTATAGGTCTCTTTAAGTCCCAGCCTCTGATTCTCCCCAGCTGAGATGCCTTCCTGGACTCCGCCAGACACCAGACTCCCTGCTCCAGGCAGCACTGTAAGGACGGTGATGATGATGATGATGATGATGGTGATGGTGATGATGATGGTGATGGTGACGTTAATACTGCAATACCATCAACTGACAGCAGGGAGTGCTCTCCAGGCATCAGGCAATCCTCTGTATACATTAATTCACTTGACACTCATACCACTGGCCAGGGAGACGCTACTATTTTTCTCATTTAGAAGAGGAAGTCAAGGCTCAGAGAGGTTAACTCACGTGCTAAAGTTCACAAAGCTAATAAACGGCAGACCTATGGTCAGACCATGGTAGTGTGCCTGTGTGATCCATGCACTCTGTTACTCTGCTTGTACACACATTTGTCACCTGCTTGGAGGCTGGTAGAAGCAGGGTCTTATTCATGGCATATAATGGGTTTTCAATAAAAGCATGTTAAGGAAATGGATTTCTTTTTAAATCAGTTGTATAAATACGGAAGGAGAGAACTGACTTCTATAGTATAGACCCTGTGAAGAAAAGCTGGGGTCTAAATTGACTCTGCAGTTATTGAAGCCATATGGTCGATCCCCAAATAGACACTGGGCTACAGCCACGGGCCCAGCACACTGAGGGGCAGTGACTGTCTCAGCGTGGGCCCGGCCAGCTCCAGAGGCTGGCGCTCTCTTCGCTCCTTAAAAATGGCCAAATGGAGTTTGTCGAAAGATGCAGGTATACTATACAGATGCTACGATAGGAGGAGAGAGTGTTTAAGGGCACTCAGTTATCTTCAGACATTTGAAAAGGTTTCGTGAACACAGGTTTGTGAGGATTTCAAAGCGCAGAGGCAACCCGGAGGTGGGGTAGCAAAGATGGGGTGAGGGACCCCGTGCGTGCTCAATCGACCCCTGTGGACTCCTCAGATGGGGCTGTGCCCGTCTCTCAGGCTCTGCATTCAGTCTCATCGCATCAGCTCCCTCCTGATAAAGACTTATGGGGGCAGGTTTTACCCCCAGGAACCCCAAAGCTACAGTCAGACCTTTTCATTAGGAGAGATCAAGTTCACCAGCACACTGCTGTCTTTTTTTATTTTATTTTTTAATTTTATTGATTTTAATTTATTGTGTTTACGTAGATTCTAGTGTCCCCCCAAATGCACCCTCACTCCCCCGTGATCCCCTCAGCACCCCCCTTTGCCCCCTCCTCACAATGCCCTCCCCCCTTCCCTCCAGGATTATCCCATCCTCTCATCCCCTTTCCCTCTGTCCGCTTTCCCTCTGGTCCCTTTGATCCCTCCTCTGTCTCTATTCCGTTCCTCAGGTCACATTGTTCATTGGATTCCTCAAATGAATGAGGTCATATGATATTTTTCTTTCTCTGTCTGGCTTATTTCACTCAACATAATAGTTTCCATGTCCATCCATGTTGTCACAAAAGGTACAATTTCCTTCTTTTTCATGGCCCCAGAGTATTCCATAGTATATATGTACCACTGCTTTTTAATCCACTCGTCCACTGACGGACACCTGGGCTGTTCCCAGATCTTCGCTACTGTGAACAATGCTGCCATGAACACCGCTGTCTTTAACCCAGTTAGAGCCGCTGCGAGACAGAGGGGGCTGCCGTCTGTGGGAGGGGGAGGTGAGTAGCCCCCCCCCCCCAGAGCACCCCAGGTGGGAGCTGGAGGCACACGTGTGTCAGGAACACGCAGCTACAATGGGATACATGGATAGTCGTCAGCCCTTTGTGCTTGGTTATTTTAAATTTATCTCTGTACCATTCAGAAAACCACACTTTATATATAGATAAAACTCATTCAGTCAAAAGAAACGGTCTGATCCAGTTCTCCCGTCCACCTCTTAGGTCAAAAGATAAAAACACCAAATAAAAACAAAATAACACAAAGGAACAAAAATGATTCGATATTGTTGAGTAGGAGCCTAGTCCATGGCAACATTCTGCCTCTTGAGGCGGGGTCCAAACTGACCACGTCAACAGCCCCCCAGGAAATTCAATAAATGAAATAGGACATACTAAATCCAAGAGCAATCCCTGAAAAATGGTTAACAAATTTATTATATTTTTCAAATTCATGATACAAAATCTACAGGTATGCTGTCTGGTCCGGCCAAGCCTTAGGAGTAATTAGTAAAATTATTGCTACTTTCAAAAGTGACAGTCCTTGTAGTCGTCTACTATATGTTCAGATCCCTTTTTTTTCACTTTCAATGACCATTTTTGTAAGTTGAAATCAAGAGAATGTCCCTTTTATAGTAACTAACTTAGTCCTTTCATAGCTCATACATCTATCTATAGGAAAATGGAACATTATTGATAAAATTGTTTACTACCAGTGAATAGGACTGAATAATTAGTATATAATTATATCTCCGTGAAAACAATGAAAAGGAGCTGAAGATAAAAAACGGAGAAGAACCCAACAATTGTATATATAACATTATATGACATAAGCATTACATTAAGAGCGACATGTGCAAGATCAACCTTTTCCTTTCAAAGGACTTAAAACAGATACGAACGCAAAAATAAACTAATTTAATCAGCCAGGCGAGACCGACACCACTCGCTTAAATGGACTCGGAAATGATAGATTATGTGACTTCAGTCTTTCCATTCTGCTTATAAATCACAAAGGCAACAAATGAGTAGCTTAAGTGGGTGGCATAATGTACTTTCCCTCCAGAGTGCCTCCCAAGTCCCTGGCCCTCTGTTTTGCATTCCGGTGACTCGGGAGCTCTGAGGAGCAATCTCAACCCGTCCTGTGCACCTCCTTCAAGAGTAAGCACTCCTATGAAATTGGTTTGTTCCCTGGATAATGATGTATTTAAATATATTCAGCACTTAAGAGAAAAAGGTAAAAACTCCACTACAAAAGGATACATTTTTTCTTAAGATAACTATTTATCGTTAAGACTCAATTCAAAGAAGCTCCCACAAGTCAGACAATGCGATGCCAATGTCGCTCTAAGTGGTGACTGGGACATTTGGCACCAGGTGGGAGTCTGTTCCCTTTTAAAACATAATAAGTTTCAGGATGAATCTACTGCACATCAGAAATAAAAGGATTTTCTTTTGGGAATTATTCATCAAATTAAATAAATAAAATTTAATATCTGCTTATGCATCTGCCTTTTTTAGATATAATTTTATTTTAAAAAATAACCCTATAAAGATACAGGCAATAGGACTACCTTCATTTTATAGACGAGAAAAATAGAGGCCAGAGACTTTAAGTGACCTGCCTGTCCCAGAGAGTTTGACGCTGAAGATTCCACACCCACTTCATCACCACGGCGCAGTGGGGAGCTGAAACGGAATTCCTAATGATTGCACCTAGTTCGTGACATTCTTGAAGTGTTCCCTTCTCTGTTCTAAGTAGCAGTAAGTGTGTTGGATATGACACCATGATAAAAAACATGAAAGGCATTCAGGCTTCCAAAATAACAGCCCGTATCGCAACATTACGCAGAACGAGGCGAGTCCGAGAGGCCCAGGGGGTGACGGGGGGATGGTGTTCCCACGTCGCAGCTTCTGAAGCCCCAGTGTCCGAGTTTTAAATCACTCTTGAACTTCCTTAGGTGTTTTTATTTTCTCTCCTTTCGGAACAATGTTTGATGAATTATGCATAAGCTGAATGCAAACACTCAGATCTAATCCCCTTTGAAATACTTAAGGATATAAAAACAAACAGCAAATATCCTAGGCAGAACCTGCACTGAGATTTCAAAAGCCCACACGGGTGAAATCAAGTTTGTGATCTACCTCAGCACGTAACCATCAGTGGGTTCTCACTGCCTCCCTCTCCCCGGAATGTTGGAATGCTTATTAATCTAAAAAGCAGAGCTCTGTGCCATAATTAGTCTGCAAAATAAGCCATACAGGAGTAACATCTCTGAAGGCGGAAGGCCAGAGCCAACCACAGGAGAGGACACATTCACCGGCACAGAGAAACCCAGGGGCGCCGACACCCTCCATGGAGTGAAGTGGACAGAAGTGCAGCCGACACAATAGAGAGGTTTCTTCCCCAGACAAATGTGTGCTTGTCTGTGTCAAGAAGGTACACTCACAAAAGGCTAAGACTTTTTTTTTTTTTACATCAGCAGGTGTTTCAGGCTAGAGCACTCTACTGACGCCAACTAGGAATCCCGGCTCCCGGCCACAGAATGCTCTCTTAGGCTTCCTCGCGCCCCCCCCCCCCCGCCCTCCCCACCCTCACACAAAGCCTAGTAAGGCCATACTCGCCCTTCCGAAGTTGTTTTCCTTTAATTAAACCTCTGCTGCTAAAAGGTTAGGATAGGAAAGTAAAACTCTCCCTGTCCCGTTTAATTGTGTTTTCTCTGTCTTAGGGCATCGGTGAAGTTATAGCTATAATAAATCATTTTTATTACACATTCGACTTTATCTCCTATTTATTTCATACATAAAGAATATAAAAGACAGCAGAGTAAATATTTATCAGTGTTAGCCTATTCATTTGAGCTGCGACTCAGACTCAAGCCCACCCACAGACAGGAAATGGACAAACTCCACTCTTGTCACTTAGCAGTCATAAGTGAGTTTTACGCTTTGAAGAGCTTTTCCACACGAAGTCTTGGTTCTCTGACAATAAACTCAGGCTGGTTACAATTACTCGGTGAAAGGGAGGAAGGAAAAGGTAGAATTTGGTGAGCAACCTTTTGGTTTAAAAGCGTTAGGGTGGATGGTATAAACACATATTCATGTTTCTTAAGTTCTTCTCTAAAGGGTGATAGCTATATTAAATGAAATCGTAAACAAAATCAGGTTGGGTGGATGATGGAATTTGAGTCCAATAACAGACAGCAGAATATTTGAAATGAGGACACCAGTGAATAGTAAATTCCACAGTGTGGAATCTCTGCTCTCTCATCTGTCAGGCTTCCTACGAGACAGGCTTCTGCCTTATAAACTCTAATAAAACGCATCCTCTGGTAAGATTTGGGGGATTGGTTAGCTCCCGAGTCTCACTCCCCCACACGCTGTCTACCTGGGAATACGAGGGCGGTGAAGGCAGAGCAGACCTCTGAGACGTGAGCCTGTTAGATAAACCCACAGACCCTGTCTCGTCAGCCTCTTCTAAGCTGAAGGAATCTCAGCGTTTTCTCTCTCCAAGTCTGAGTTTATCCACGGCAATCCCCGCAGATGTTTCATAAATCTGCCTGGCACACAGATGTCAAGACTTCCTTTCAACAGAAAAATAACATTTTCGAGGGTTCTGAATTATGTAAAGGGGTAATTCGGGGTTCCTCTCTGACTGACCCATTCAAACAGCTGGACGTAGATAAAACTAGGGTCTCCCTGAAGGGGTGCCTTGCTCTGTACAGACTGCTGCCCTTTGATCCTGGACTCCAAGGCTGCAGACTACTGACCAGCTGTTACCATGA